>NW_027256885.1:25807476-27007476 GCF_029215685.1 Pituophis catenifer annectens | reverse complement strand
TTGTTTACAGGAAGTACATATTAAAAAACAACATGAACAATTATTGATTCAGCCAAAACTTGGGAAAACTTTTCTATCCCTGTCACAAAGCAAAAAGAGAGGAGTTGCTCTATATATTAGAAATACAATAACAGCAGAACAGAAATATCCAGAAGGTAGAATATTGATAGTAGAAATAATTGATAACAATATGAAACTACTTCTGGTAGCAATATATGCCCCAAATAATAATCAAAGTGACTTTTACAGAAAACTTCATAATAAAATAATTGAAATGGAGTATGACAATATATGTATGATGGGTGACTTTAATGGAATTGTGGACAAAAAACTGGACTATAAAACACAAAATAATAAGACACACTAGAAAGGTGCTACCGAGATCCTTTTTTAAAATGGTAAAGGAAATAAATCTGAAAGATATATGGAGGGAGAGAAATGGGCAAAATAGACAATATACTTTTTATTATGACAGACACTCATCTTGGTCTAGACTGGATATGATATGGACAACAATGGACTTGATTGTAAACATTGAACAAGTGAAGATAGAATCAAATTTGTGGGCAGATCATAATCCTGTGACTGCCATTTGGAAAGGGCAGAAAGGAAGAGCTAGATGGACGTTAAATAATACAATATTAAAAGAGAAACGCTTTGTACAGAAAATGGAAAGAGAGTTGGATTTCTTTTTTAAGGAAAAGAAGAAAGAAGAAACATCGATACAAAATCGTTGGGACACAATGAAGGCCTATGCCAGAGGATTAATTATAGATTATACTAGGAAAAGAAATGGGAAGAAAAGACAAACTTTTAAAGGACTGACCGACGACTATAAAAGATGTGAAAAGGAATTCCAGAAAGACCCATGCAAGAAAGATGTTAAAATTAAAATGGACATAATAAAACATAAAATAGACTTGCTGGAAAAGGAAGATCTAGCTCAAAAAATAAGAATCACCAAACAGAACTATTTCGAAAATGCGAATAAGCCTGGAAGATGGCTAGCTTATAAATTGAAAAAGGATAGAGAATCAAGGAAAATAATGCAATTACTTGATGACCAAGGACAATTTAAATTTGGCAATAAAGAGATGGGGAAAATTATACAAGAATATTATAGACAGCTATACAAAAAAGAGATAATAGAGGAGGAAAAAGTAATAAGGTACTTACAAAAAGCAAATCTACCACAAATTCCCAAGGATATTGAGGAGATGATGGAAAGAAACATTACGATGATGGAATTAACAGAGGCAATTAAGAAGCAGAAGAATGGAAAGGCACCAGGACCAGATGGCTTGCTGGTTGAGTATTACAGGACGCTACAAGAATCCTTAAGTCTTCCATTACTGGAAGTTATGAACGAGGTAATGACAAATAAGGAAATACCCAAATCATGGACTGAGGCTTATATTACATTGATCCATAAAGAAGATACAGACCCACAACTAATCAAAAACTATAGGCCTATATCCTTGCTAAATTCAGATTACAAAATTTTTGCTTCAATATTGGCAAGAAAGACTTAAGAGATATTTGAATAATTTTATACATTCAGATCAAAATGGATTCCTACCCAAAAGACAAATTAGAGATAATATAAGAATAATACTGAATACTTTAGAATATTATGAAGCGCATCCTGAAAAGCAGATGGCTTTGATATTTTTAGATGCTCAAAAAGCATTTGACAACGTGAACTGGTGATTTATGACATTACAAATGGAAGAGATGGGCTTTGGTAGGAAATTTATTCAGGCAATTGAAGCCTTATATTCTAGGCTTCCGGTTGCGTCACGCTGAAATGGAGGACTAGGAATTGTATAGCTGCTTATCCTAGTTCTCCCTTTTCTGTGTCTGGCGGTTGTTCCTGCGCCATCGTGAGCCGTGGAGAGGTTCGCGAAGAAGGGGAGGCATCGGGGCATGCGAGGAGGTGGCTCTCCCGCACACCGGCAGATTTCTTCTCAGGGTACCAGCACAGAAAGAGGGCGGCGTGGGATCGCCCCGAAATCGTGATTATACCAATTGGAGAGGGAAGCCCGCCAGCGTGGTGTAAGAATTCTACTTGACTAAGTTAGCTCCGAGCTGACTGAACCTCCTGCCTAAGAAACATATAAGACTTGCCATTTACTGGGGGAGCGGCTGAAACGGAGAAACGGCTGTCTTGTAAACTTCTTGCTGCTAGCTGTTTTCCCCCCTCAGAAGCGGTTATTGATCTCCCTTTGAACTTTGATATTATCAAAACTTCATCTTCTCCCTTTTTGTTATTTGAATATACTGTCTGTTGGATGAGGAATAATTGATTGATCTTGTTGAAGACATAGTGAGATTTTCTCTTTTACTTCTCTCTTTGTCACATTATCAGAAGAGGTGAGCTTTTTGCTACATCGTGACTTGACACTTCTTTCTTTTTTCCCCATTGCTGAAGACGGAGACTGCCCTTGGTTGGTCTTGTACTGCCACCTAGTGGTGGATTTGGATATTACAACTAAATTACATTACAACTAAATTACAACTATATTACAACTAAAGGAAAGGAAAAGAAAGGAAAGGAGGGGGGGAAAAGATATATATACACTGCCTCATAGTAAACATTGAAAATTGACTAATTTGGATATATCAAGAGCTGATGGATTAACTTATTTGATTTAAAAGACTTGATTGACATATTTATTCAATAAAGAGTAGAGGAACAGTGGTTGTTTTCAGTTATGTCTACATCTTCAACTATTACCACAACAAATAAGAAAGTTATCTCTCTGCCTACCTCTGTAACCCCCAGTTCGACGTATTTAGTTTCTAGAAGAACATCGGAAGATATGTCGGCTACGGGGAAGACGCCCTCTATGCAGGCTCTTCAAAATATGTTACAAGCCATCCAGGAATCAATGGCTAAAAACCAGGAGTCGACATCTAAGAATTTTGAGGACTTGGGAGCAGATGTGAAAGCGTAAATGAGAGGGGTTAAAGAAGAAATTAAACAGATGCGAAGTGAACTGGGAGATATACGACAGACATTAATACAACAAGAGGAAAAAATGAAGGAGATAGAGAAAAAGACGGAGAAATGCGAAGGACGGATGGATAGTTCCGATGGTACAACCTATGAGGGTTGTACCATCAGCACGGTAGACGGGAGGGGCAGATATGGCGGGAGCAGGGGACCATATCGTGTTGGGGGCTCGCACTTGCTGTCTGAGAGCAATTGCTTGCCCCGGTCCCCAAGGCTCCGCTCGGATACTAGGTGGCTTAGATACTCAGGATCTGGGCCTTCGGCTGATGCTATGCAACGCCAGGTCCGTGGTAAACAAGGCCCCCCTCATTCACGATCTTATACAAGAGGGAGGAGCAGACCTGGCGGGTATTACGGAGACCTGGCTGGGCCCGGAGGGCGGCGTCCCTCTGGTTGAAATGTGCCCACCAGGCTTCAGAGCATTCCATCAGCCGAGGGCCCAGGAGAGGGGCGGGGGGGGTGGCGGTTATTATTAACGAGGATCTGGGTCCGAGGGAGACCGCTGTGCCTCAGATAGCCGGATGTGAGTCCCTACTTGTGAGGTGGGGTCGTGGGGTTCAGACGGGCTTGTTGCTTACATACCTGGCTCCCTGCCACGTGGCAACAACCCTACCTGAGCTACTCGACATGATAGCCACGGTGGCAGTAGATACACCCAGGCTTTTAGTCATGGGTGATTTCAACTTGCCATCCGTTGGTGAAACGTCTGAGGTGGCTCGGGAGTTCATGGCTTCCATGATGGCCATGGACCTGACCCAGTTAGTTCATGGCCCTACTCACAAGGGAGGTCACATTCTGGACTTGATTTTTGTCTCTGGCCAGTGGTTGAGTGGTCTTGTTATAGGGGATATAGACATGGAACCCTTGTCATGGACTGACCACTCACTCCTTCACCTGGATCTTCGAACCGCTGCCCCCCGCTGCAGGGAGGCGGACCCAATTAGATGGATCCGCCCCAGGCCCCTGATGGATCCTGATAGGTTCCAGATGGAGCTCGGGCCATTTCCTGAGGATCTAGCACATGACTCGGCCGAGGACCTGGTAGCCGCCTGGGATCGGGTGGCTGGTGGGGCCTTGGACCGAGTCGTGCCTTTGCAGCCTCTGACCCGGTGCCGATCCCAGGCGGCTCCTTGGTTTACTGAGGAGCTGAGGGAAATGAAGCGCCGGAAAAGATGCCTGGAGAGCGGTTGGAGGGCCAGCCATTCTGAATCTGATCGAACACTGGTAAGGTCGCATATTAAGGCCTACCTAGTGGCGATAAAGACGGCAAAGTTTAATTACTTTTCCGCCTCTATTGCGTCATCAGGGAATCATCCGGCCGCCCTGTTTAGGGTGACCCACTCCCTGCTCCCTGCTCCATCC
Organism: Pituophis catenifer annectens; assembly: GCF_029215685.1. Taxonomy (NCBI): domain Eukaryota; kingdom Metazoa; phylum Chordata; class Lepidosauria; order Squamata; family Colubridae; genus Pituophis; species Pituophis catenifer. The sequence continues at coordinate 27,003,098 of NW_027256885.1, read as the reverse complement.
GGGAGTGCGGGAGGATCCCTTGGAAGGCAGGGCGGAGGATTTCGGACAATACCTGTATGACAAAATCGCTCAGATCCGGGGGGATTTGGACTCTGACTGGGTAGATCAGGGCAGGGTGATGAGGAATAGTCTTGAGAATGTTACCTGGGAGGAGTTTGATGCTGTGACTCCCGATGATGTGGACAGGATTTTGGGGAGACTTAGTGCGGCCACATGTTTACTGGACCCGTGTCCCTCCTGGTTGGTACTGGCTTCCCAGGAGGTTACACGAGGCTGGCTCCAGGGTGTTATCAATGCTTCATTGAGTGAGGGTCACTTCCCCGCTGCCTTGAAAGAGGCGGTGGTGAGGCCTCTCCTCAAGAAGCCGTCCCTGGATCCGGCAATATTGGCCAACTACCGTCCTGTCTCCAACCTTCTCTTCATGGCGAAGGTTGTTGAGAGTGTGGTCACGTGACAGTTTCCACAATTCCTGGAGGAAACATCTTATCTAGATCCGTTCCAGTCGGGTTTCAGGTCTGGGCACAGCACGGAAACGGCATTGGTCGCGTTGGTTGATGATCTCTGGAGGGCTCGGGACAGGGGTTGCTCCTCTGTTCTGGTCCTGTTAGATCTCTCAGCAGCTTTTGATACCATCGACCATGGTATCATGCTGCACCGGCTGGAAGAGTTGGGGGTGGGAGACACCGTGTTGCGGTGGTTCTCCTCCTTTCTCTCCGACCGGTCGCAGTTTGTGTTGGCAGGGGGGCAGAGGTCGACCTCGAGGCCTCTCATCTGTGGAGTGCCGCAGGGATCGGTCCTCTCGCCCCTTCTGTTCAACATTTATGTGAAGCCGCTGGGCGATATCATCCGTGGCTTCAGGGTGAGATACCACCAGTACGCTGATGACACCCAGCTGTACATCTCCACCCCAGGCCACCCCAACGATGCCCTTGAAGTGATGTCCCAGTGCCTGGAGGCTGTGCGGATCTGGATGGGGAGGAACAGGCTCAAGCTCAACCCTTCCAAGACTGAGTGGCTGTGGCTCCCGGCATCCCGATATAGTCAGTTGACTCCATCACTGACTATTGGGGGCGAGTCTTTGGCCCCCACAGAAAGGGCTCGCAATCTGGGAGTCCTCCTGGATATGCAGCTGTCCTTGGAGGAACATCTGACGGCTGTAACCAGGGGGACCTTTTGTCAGGTTCGCCTGATTCGCCAGTTGCGGCCCTTTCTTGATCGGGATTCCCTGTGCACAGTCACTCATGCCCTCGTCACCTCTCTCCTTGACTACTGCAACACTCTCTACATGGGGCTCCCCTTGAAGAGCACCCGGAGGCTCCAACTGGTCCAGAACGCAGCAGCGCGGGTAGTGACGGGAGCAGCATGGTGCTCCCATGTAACACCGCTCCTGCGCGAGCTGCACTGGCTCCCGGTGGTCTTCCGAGTGCACTTCAAGGTGTTGGTCATCACCTTTAAAGCACTCCATGGCATAGGGCCTAGCTATCTTCGAGACCGCCTGCTGCTACCGACGACCTCCCATCGACCCGTGCGCTCCCACAGAGAGGGCCTCCTCAGGGTGCCATCAGCCAAACAGTGTAGGCTGGTGACCCCCAGGGGGAGGGCCTTCTCTGTGGGGGCACCTACCCTCTGGAATCAGTTGCCCCCAGAGATAAAGAGAATCCAAGACCTCAGTGCCTTCCGCCATGCCCTTAAAACCCACTTTTTCCAGCAAGCCGGGCTGGCTTAAAAAGAAATTTTTAAATGTTTTAATTGGTTTGTGATTTTTAATTTTGGGGCCAAATTTATATATATATTAATTGTTTTTTAATATTTGTATTTCATGTTCTTAATTCTGGCTGTACACCGCCCTGAGTCCTCAGGGAGAAGGGCGGTATATAAATTGGAAATAAAATAAAAAATAAAATAAATAGTTGGGAGAAGAGACAAATAACGATAAATAGGGACTGAGAGGAAGAAATAATTTTTCTGGAAATGGAGAGATCTTTTTTTCTTAGAATACAGAATGTGGCAGAAGAGAAAGGGGAAAAACTGGATGACATTGTAGGAGAAATAGTTGCAGAAACTTTGGAGGAAGATAGACTCATGATCCAACGGGATATTGATGAGGCCTTTAGAGTATTCACTAGCTACGCAAAAAGGAACAATCTTCCTCGGGAAATTCACGTTCGTTTTAACAAGAAAGCTTTGTGTGAAGAATTTTATAAATGAACAAGGGATCAAACTATTACATATAAAGGCCAACCGATGATAGTTTTGAAACAAATCCCACGTCGGGTAAGAGAACAGAGACACAGATATCAATTTTTGATGACTTTCCTGAGGAAAAATGCAATTTTGTATCGTTGGTTATTACCTGAAGGCTTATTGATGACACGGAGGGATAAGAAAGTGAGGATTCGGAGTCTTCAAGAAGCAAGAGAATTCATGGAACAACAATTTAATTTGTCAGAATTAGATGTTGAAGGAGAAGGGGAAAGTAGAAGTCTGGAGGAATCGCAAGAGGAAGAAGAGGTAGAGGAGAGGAGAGAAGGAAAGGCGGGAAAGAAGGGTGGGGGATCACGAAAAGTTGAGGAATTAACAGTGCCTCAGAGGGAGACAAGACAAACAGTTAAGAAGGCTATAACAGCGGGAAAGTAAAAACTTAGGTGAGAAAAGGAAATGGGGGAATTAGTGTGTTTGATATCTGTAAATATTAACGGTTAAAATGCTCCTAATAAGCGTAGTAGGATTTTGAATAAATTAAGAAAGGCTAAGTATGATATTGTCTGCATGCAGGAGACCCATATAAAAAAAGATCAAAACCATTTGTTAGAATGCCGGGCGTTGGGTAAAACTTATACCTCATTAGCAGGTCAAAAAAAAAGAGGGATAGTGGTATATGTACGACGACATTTGAAATCCCAACAGGTTTTTGCTGACCAGGAAGGCCGGGTTCTCATGCTCGAAATAGAAATTGCCCAGTGGAAGGGACATACATGCATTGGACCAGAAAATGAATGATATCCAAACATCAATAGTTAATAATGAAGTGCGAATTCAAAAAGCCGAAACAAGAATTGACCAAACTGAAAAGAAATTAGATATTGTGGACCAAACATTAACGAGCCAAAATAAAGAGATTGAAGACACAATAATTCAATTGGAGATGGACCGGGCCTCCTTCTATTTACGATTTCAGAATGTTGTCGAGGACAAAGAGGAAGACCTAGGTGAAAAGATGGCGGAGCTGATAGCCGAGGCACTTCACCAAGACAAACAGGCGATAATCAGGGAGCTGGACGACGTATATAGAGTCCAGACTAACTATGCAAGAAGGAACAAGCTTCCTAGAGAAGTACATATCCGCTTCGCACGGAAAAAAGTTAGAGATATTCTTTACAACATGGCAAGGGATGAACAGATTACATACCGAGGAAAAGAAATAATAATTTTAAAACAGATACCAAGAAGAGTCCGGGAGATGAGGAAGGGATATAGATTTTTGGCCATACAGTTGAATAAAAGAAAGATACTATTTAGGTGGCTTCTCCCAGAAGGGATGCTAATAACCTGGCAAGGAAGAAAAATAAAAATAGAAAGCCTAAGTACAGCACAAGACTTCCTTGACCAGTTAAAAGGTGTGGAAGAAGAGCAGGGGAGCAAGGAAGAACTAGAAACAGCAGTAGTGGAGGAGGAAGCCCTACACCAACAGAACACAAACGAAGCAACTGTAGAGGAGAAGACAGAAGAAGAAGAAGAAGAAGCCAAAGAGAAGAAAGCAAGACCAGTAAGGGCCGTAAGAAACAAACAAGAACCAATAATCAGATAGGGGTATAGAGATGAATGACTTGAAGCTAATATCTGTAAATGTTAATGGACTAAATGAATACAAAAAGAGGAAAAGAATATTAACAAAACTAGGTAAACAAAATGTTGATATAATGTGTTTACAAGAGGTACACATAAAAAAAGAAGAAAGTAAATGTCTAGAATATAAAAAATTTGGTCAAACATTTGATTCGCTGGCAGAGAAAAAGAAGAGGGGGGTGGCTATTTACGTAAAAAAAGGAATTGAAGCAGAACTGAAATTTAAAGATACAAAGGGTAGAATCCTTATGGTTGAAATTAAGAGAGGGAATTCCAAGGTATTATTAGTGGGCATTTATGCCCCGAATAAAAAACAGGGAGAATTTTTTAAGAAACTTCACGAACAATTAGTGAAAATGGCATATAATGAAATCTGTATGATAGGGGATTTTAATGGCATTGTGGATCCGGAGAAGGACCACAAGAGCAATAAAGTAAAAAAAAATAAAAGGACAAATTTACCGAGAGCCTTTTTTGAGTTAGTTGATGAATTGGATCTAATTGACATCTGGCGTACCTTGCACCCAAATGACAGACAATATACCTTCTTTTCAAACCCACAAAAGTCGTGGTCTAGAATTGACATGGCATGGGTCAGTAGGAGTTTGGGGTTAGAAATTGGAACAGCTGTAATTAACCCAAATGATTGGGCAGACCATAATCCATTGGAGATTAGATGGAAGTCTGTTCAGAGAAAATACCAACGGAGGTGGAGGTTCAATGCTAAATTACTGGGCGACAAGGACTGTATACAAAAATTCAAAGAAGAAATAAATTTCTTTTTCAAGGAAAATGAAAATAAAGGCACATCCCGTGCAATAGTTTGGGATACAATGAAGGCCTACCTGAGAGGAGTTGTGATTTCATACACCGCTCATAAAAATAAACAAGAAAGGAAGACCCTGGAAGACTATTTAAATCATATAGGAGAAGCAGAAAGAAAACTCCAAGATGATCCAGAAGATGAAGCAGCCAAAGGAAATTGGATGATGTGGAAACATAAAGTAAATATCATGGAGCAAGAAGAATTAGCACAAAGAATGAAAAGAACGAAACAATATCTTTTTGAGAACACTAACAAATCGGGGAGGTGGCTGGCCTATAAATTAAAAAAGGAAAATGAAAGGGGAATAATCCATACCTTAGAGGACTCTAAGGGCAAATTATTGACTAACGAGGAAGAAAAACGAGATAGGGTGAGAGAATATTACGAATCTCTATATAAAGAAGGGGAGACATCAGATGACAAAATAGAAAAGTATTTGATAAAAGCAGAACTCCCACAAATAACTGATGAAGAGAAAGAAATGCTTAATAGAAAGATTACAATTGAAGAATTAAAAATAGCCCTCTCCAAATTGAAAAACAATAAAGCCCCAGGACCTGACGGATTTCCAGGGGAAATATATAAAAAATTAGAAGAAATACTCCAACCGAAATTAGTAGAAATTTTTAATGACGCACTGTTGGACCATAAAATTCCAGAGTCATGGAAAGAGGCGCATGTCACACTCGTGCCGAAAGAAGGTGCCGACCTAAAACAAATTCAAAATTACAGACCAATTTCGCTTCTAAATACGGACTACAAACTATTCATGGGCATAATTGCGGAAAGAATGAAAAAGATTTTAAATAATTGGATATATAAAGACCAGAACGGATTTTTACCGGGGAGACAAATTAGGGATAACATGAGAATTGTGCTAGATACGCTAGAGTACTATGAGGAACACCCCGGAAAACAGATGGCTCTGATTTTTGTCGATGCTCAAAAGGCATTTGACAACCTAAATTGGAAATTCATGATTAAACAAATTGAGATTATGAAATTTGGAACAAATTTTGAAATGATGATCAAATCCATCTATAACAACCAAAAGGCGAGTATCCTGGTGAATGGGGATAGGACTAAAACATTCCAAATTAGTAAGGGAGTAAGGCAAGGCTGTCCCCTATCCCCTCTATTGTTCATTCTGGCCCTAGAAGTCCTTCTACGGAAAATTAGAGCTAACGATGAAATAAAAGGAATGAAGATTAGGAAGGAGACTTATAAGACACAAGCATTTGCAGATGACGTTGCCCTAATCCTTGAAGACCCTATAGAGTCGGGACCTAAAGTATTGGAGGAATTAAGTAAATATGGAGAGGTGGCAGGCTTCATATTGAACAAAACTAAAACTAAAGTATTGATTAAGAACATAACTGAGAGTCAGCAAAACGAGATAGAAGAAGTATTAGGACTACAGGTTGCTAAAAAAATTAAATACTTAGGAATTTGGATTACATCAAGATGTTCGACTCTGAAAGACGATAACTATATTCCCCTAATTAGAAAAATAAAACAAGACCTAGATAACTGGAAAAAAATAAGACTATCACTTTTGGGCAAGATAGCCACAATTAAGATGAACATCCTCCCCAGAATATTATTCCTATTCCAAAATATACCAATAAATTTAGATAAAAAATTCTTTCTAGAATTAGACAAAATCATTAGAGAATTTATATGGGAGGGGAAAAAACCGAGATTTTCCATTAAAATTTTAAGAGGCAAAAGAGATATAGGTGGATTTGGACTCCCGGATTGGGAAACATATTATAGGTCAGCCAAGCTAGTTTGGATAAGAGATTGGATCACCCTGGAAAATGCGAGAATTCTTACTCTAGAAGGCCATGACTTGCAAAAAGGCTGGCACGCCCACATTTGGGAAATGGAGAGGAAAAAGAAGACATATTTCCATAGACATAAAATTAGAGATTCCTTGATACAAACATGGACCCAGATCAGACAAAAACATTACAAGAAAATCCCAAATTGGCTCTCAACGATGGAGGCCCTGACTCACCCAAACAGGTGGGAGAGGGAGAAAATGGCCAGATATAAAGATATTCTAGACGAAGGAGGGAGGCTTAAACCAAATGATACCTTACGAGAGCAAGGAATAACCTTAGATTGGTGGACCTACTCACAAGTAAAATCCAGATATCAGAGGGACAAAGAACAATATGGTCTAGAACCGGGACCAAATGGATTGGATAAAGTTCTGATGGGAACAAATAAAAAGATTCTGGCAAAATTATACAATTATCTGTTAAGCGATGAGAAGTTTGAAGATGTTACAAAGAATCAAATAATTGCATGGGAGAAAAATATAGGGCGCAATATAAATTTCGGGGAATGGGAGGAGGCATGGAATAGAAATCTTAAATTGACCAGAGCGGTGGCATATAAGGAAAATCATTACAAAATGTTTCATAGGTGGTACCTAGCCCCGGCCAGACTAGCGAAGATATATCCTAATATACATCCCAATTGTTGGAAATGCGGCCATGGCCAAGGCACCTTCTTTCACATGTGGTGGACATGCCTGGAAGCGAAAGGATATTGGAGTAAGATCAGGAGATGGTTACACGAAATAATTGGGGAAGATATTGAACTAACACCAGAGATTTTCCTCCTGGGAATAATAAAGAAGCCATATAGAAAGGAAATGACACATTTAATGATCCACATAATCACAGCCGCTAGATTGGCATACGCACAGTTTTGGAAAGAGAAAATTCAACCACCAGAAGAGCTTACAATTAAGAAAATACTCGAGTGCGCAGAGATGACTAAATTAACTTATGAATTAAATGATGAAAAGTCAGTATACTATATGGTGTGGGAAAGGTGGTACAAGTGGTTGCATGACAAAATGGAAGAAAGATCAAAGGTGTGTTAAATATTGGTAAAAAGTGAGTCAAAATATCAACAAGTATTATTTATGTAAATAGTTTAAACACTGCATATCCGATACAAATTGAAAATGTTTATTATATTAATGTGTTCTATGTTATTGTTTGAATGATTGTTTTGTTTGTTTGTTTGTTTGTTTGTTTTTCTCATTTATTTTTGTTCTGTAAAAAATCTCAATAAAGTCTATTAAAAAAAAAAAAAAGAAATTGCCCAGTGGAAGTCTTTATTGGTTTGTATTTATGCCCCTAATGACAATCGGAGGACTTTTTATCAAAACTTATATGTTAAACTGGGGGAACTGGAATATGAACATGTCTGTTTAGTGGGGGATTTCAATGCTGTAATGGACAGAATGCAGGATTATGTACCGGGAAACGTACAAGGAAGGTTGAAGGATATTAAGAGAACATTACCAAAAATATGTAATGATTTAAGGGAGGAATTTGGATTGCAGGATATATGGAGGTTGAGAAATCCCAATAAAAATCAATATACTTATTTTTCTCCCAGACACCACTCGTGGAGCCGAATAGATATGATATGGATGTCTCTTGAGTTGAGGGGGCTGGTCTCGGAAGTGGAAATAGGGCCCAACCAGTGGGCAGACCATAACTCGCTAATGGTAACTTGGAAGATCCCACATTGTAGGAAGGGTAGATAGAGAATGAATATAGGTATTCTGAAAGATGAAGAATTTATGAGTAAATTTAAGAAGGAGTTATATCTTTTTTTCCAGGAAAATAAGAAAGAGGATACTTCAATATACAATACATGGGATATGGTTAAGGCAGTGATGAGGGGATGGTTAATCAAATATATGATTGATAAACGTAGGGCGGGTAAGAAACACCGAGACAACCTCTTGAATAAATTACAATGGGTGGAAGAAAGGATGCAAAATGGATTAACCCAGACAACATTGATAGAGGAAAGGGAGTACTGGCAACACCAGATTAAATTATTAGATCAAGAGGAATTAGCAAATAAAATAAAGTGGACTAAACAAAAATTTTTTGAAAGGGCGAATAAAACAGGAAGATGGTTGGCTTACCGTCTTAGAAAGGAGCAGGAACAATGGAGAATAGATGGGCTGAAAGATGTAATTGGGAATCTTCATTGTACTAAGGAAGGCAAGAGAATGGTAGCTCAGGATTTTTTCACACAGCTTTATCAGAAAGGAGAGGAAAATATTTGTGAAATTCGGAAATATTTAGTAAAGACAGATTTGCCTAAAGTCTCGGAAACAATGAAGGAAATTCTTAATGCGGAATTTACGATGGAGGAAGTAGAAACAGTTATGAAAGCACAGGCGAATGGCAAAACCCCGGGTAGAGATGGCCTTCCAGTTGAATTATACAAAATAGTGTTTGATGTGGTAGGAAGACTCATGACGGATTTATTCAATGCGGTTATGAAAGAGGCTCAGGTTCCAGTATCTTGGACTGAGGCTTATATTTCTATTATCCCAAAAGAAGGAACTGATCTATCTCTTATTAAGAACTATAGACCAATATCATTACTAAATTCCAATTATAAGATATTTGCAGGGGTTCTTGCAGCTAGGCTTAGCTGCTTCCTTAACCAATTCATTCATTCAGACCAAAACGGCTTCCTTCCTAATAGATATCTACGAGATAATCTTAGAATTATCATGAATACACTAGAATTTTTCGAAAATCATCCGGATAAACAATTAGCTTTAATTTTTGTTGACGCCCAAAAGGTGTTTGACAGAATCAGTTGGGAATTTATGATTTCTCAATTGGAATATATGGAGTTTGGTGGGAATTTTATTCGGGCAATTTGAGCTATCTAGCGGGAGCAGACTGCAAGAGTTCTCATAGATGGAGAGGAGACGGAGAGAATTCAAATTCGTAGAGGTACAAGACAGGGATGTCCCCTCTCCCCATTGCTATTTGTATTAACTTTAGAGCCCCTGCTTAGAGAAGTGAGAGGAAACACGGAAGTAAGAGGAATGAAGATTAGGCAGGAGGAAGTTAAAGTCCAGGCTTATGCAGACGGTCTTGTATTTATCTTGGATCAACCACTGGACTCGGGCCTGAAATTATTATGCTTGATTAGAGAGTATGGGAAGGTAGCGGGATTACTGATGAATGAAGAAAAAACTAAAATCCTAGCGAAAAACATGACTCAGATGCAAAGGCAACAGCTGGAGCAGTTAATGGGTTTAAGAATAACAAATAAAATTAAGTATCTGGGTATATGGTTGACTGCCAGATGCTCCTCCATAAAGGAGGATAACTATCTTCCTCTTTACAGCCAGATGCTCAGAGACCTAGAAAGATGGAAAAATCTCCAGCTATCAATTTTGGGAAGGGTGGCAACCATTATTTATTTTATTTATTTATTTATTAATTTAATTTGTATACCGCCCTTCTCCCAGAAGGGACTCAGGGCGGTAAACAGCCAAAATTAAAAAACATACAAATGCAAAAGTTAAGATAATTAAAAGAATTAAATCATTGGCTACCCAAATTTAAAACCCCAAATCCATAAAATTTAAAATCCCAATTAAAAAACCATTTAGGCTAGGCCGGCTTGATGAAATAAAAACGTCTTCAGGGCTTTACGGAAGGTCCGGAGGTCCGGGATCAATCGTATTCCAGGAGGCAGCTCATTCCACAGGGCGGGTGCCCCCACAGAGAAGGCTCGCCCCCTGGGGGCCGCCAGCCGACATTGCCTGACCGACGGCACCCCGAGGAGGCCCTCTCTGTGAGAGCGTATTGGCCGGTGGGAGGTTATCGGTAGCAGCAGGCGGTCTCGCAAATACCCTGGCCCTAAGCCATGGAGCGCTTTAAAGATGAGAACCAACACCTTAAAGCGCACCCGGAAGACCACCGGGAGCCAATGCAGCTCGCGCAGGAGAGGTGTTACGTGGGAGCGCCACGTCGCTCCCATAATCACCCGCGCGGCCGCATTCTGCACCAGCTGGAGCCTCCGGGTGCTCCTCAGGGGGAGCCCCATGTAGAGAGCGTTACAGTAGTCCAGGCGTGACGTAACCAAGGCATGAGTGACTGTGCACAAGGAGTCCCGATCCAGAAAGGGGCGCAACTGGCGTATCAGGCGAACCTGATAAAAAGCCCCCCTGGCCACGGCCGTCATATGCTCTTCTAAAGACACCCGTGTGTCCAGGAGGACGCCCAAGTTGCGAGCCCCCTCTGTGGGGGTCAGTGACTCGCCCCCAATAGCCAGAGATGGCACCAGCTGGCTATACCGGGACGCCGGCATCCACAGCCACTCGGTCTTGGAAGGGTTAAGCCGAAGCCTGTTCCTCCCCATCCAGACCCGCACGGCCTCCAGACACTGGGACATCACTTCGAGGGCATCATTGGGGTGGTCTGGGGTGGAAATGTACAGCTGAGTGTCATCAGCGTACAGATGGCATCGCACCCCAAAACCACGGATGATCTCACCCAGCGGCTTCACATAAATGTTGAACAGGAGCGGCGAGAGGACCGACCCTTGCGGCACCCCGCAAGCAAGGTGCCTCGAGGTCGACCTCTGCCCCCCTGCCAACACAGACTGCGACCGGTCAGAGAGATAGGAGGAGAACCACCGCAACACGGTGCCTCCCACCCCCAGTCCCTCCAGCCGGCGCAGCATGATACCATGGTCGATGGTATCAAAAGCCGCTGAGAGGTCTAACAGGACCAGAACAGAGGAACAACCCCTGTCCCGAGCCCTCCAGAGATCATCCACCAATGCGACCAATGCCGTCTCCGTGCTGTACCCAGGCCTGAAGCCGGACTGGCACGGATCTAGATAGACGGTTTCATCCAGGAACTGTGGGAGCTGTCGCGCAACCACACTCTCCACAACCTTCGCAACAAAGCGAAGGTTGGAGACCGGACGATAGTTTGCCAAAACGGCCGGGTCCAGAGAAGGCTTCTTGAGGAGGGGCCTCACCACCGCCTCTTTCAAGGCGGGAGGCAAGAAACCCTCTCTCAGAGAAGCATTTATAATCCTCTGGAGCCAGCCACGTGTTACCTCCCGGGTGGCCAGTACCAGCCAGGAGGGGCACGGGTCCAATAAACATGTGGTTGCGTTTAACCTCCCCAGGATCCTGTCCACGTCCTCAGGAGTCACAGGGTCGAACTCATCCCAGGTAACATTCTCAAGACCAGCCTCAGTCACCCCGCCGGGATCTACCCAGTCAGAGTCCAAGCCTTCCCGAATCTGAGCGATTTTATCGTGCAGATACTGTGCAAAATCCTCAGCCTGCCCTTGCAAGGGGTCTTCCCGCGCTCCCTGATATAAGAGGGAGCGGGTCACCCTAAACAAGGCGGCTGGGCGGTTATCTGCCGATGCAATAAGAGCGGAAAAGTGGTTACGCTTTGCCGCTTTTATCGCCACTAGATAGGTCTTAATATAAGACCTAACTAGTGTTCGGTCGGATTCGGAGCGACTAGCCCTCCAACCACTCTCTAGGCGTCTTTTCCGGCGCTTCATCTCCCTCAGCTCCTCGGAGAACCAAGGGGCCGGGCAGGTTCAGCGTCGGGTCAGAGGCCGCAAAGGCACGACTCGGTCCAGAGCACCGGCGGCTGTCCTATCCCAGGCAGCCACCAGATCTTCAGCCGAGTCGTGAGCCAGAGTTTCAGGAACTGGCCCAAGCTCCCTCTGGAACCTATCAGGATCCATCAGGCGCCTGGGGCGGAACCACCTGGTCGGTTCCGCCTCCCTGCAGTGGGGTGCAGCGGTCAAAAGGTCCAGTCTCAGGAGAGAATGGTCCGACCATGACAGGGGTTCAATAACTATATCCCCTATATCCAGACCACTCCGCCACTGACCAGAGATAAAAACCAAGTCCAGAGTGTGTCCTCCCACGTGAGTGGGGCCATGAATTAATTGTGTCAGGTCCATGGCTGTCATGGAAGCCATAAACTCCCGAGCCATCCCAGACGCCCCACCGGTAGATGGCAGGTTGAAATCCCCCATGACCAAAAGTCTGGGGGTATCAACCGCCACCCCGGCAATAACGTTGAGAAGCTCGGGCAGGGCCGCTGTCACGTGGCAGGGAGCCAGGTACGCGATCAGCAGGCCCACCTGCATCCCATGGCCCCACTTCACCAGGAGAGACTCACATCCGGCTATCTGAGGTACAGTGGCCTCCCTCGGATCAAGACCTTCCTTTATAACGACCGCCACCCCCCCCCCACCCCTGCCCTGGGCCCTTGGCTGATGGAATGCGCGGAAACCTGGTGGGCACATCTCTACGAGGGGGACCCCCCCCTCTTGGCCCAACCAGGTCTCTGTAATACCTGCCAGGTCCGCACCCCCCTCCTGCATTAAGATGTGCATGTTACCCAAATGGTTATTTCTATTTCAAACAGCCCCGGTAAGGTTGAATAAAGAGTTTTTTACAAATTTGGATAGGAGTATATCTAAATTTATCTGGCAGGGAAAGAGGCTGCGGATTAGACTTAAAATGTTACAAGAACCCAAAAATAGAGGAGGATTTGGACTCCCAAATTGGGAGCTCTATCACCAAGCAGCGAACTTGATTTGGGTGAAAGAATGGATGGTCCTACAAAAGAGATGACTTTTGACATTTGAGGGAGCCGGTCTTCAACATGGCTGGCACTATTTTCTATGGCCGGGAGCATCCGGCCGCCCTAGTCACTTTGATGATCACTATTTACGTAGGATGCTTGGGTACACTTGGGAAAAGGTTAGAAGAAGAGTATATTCAAAAGTTCCATGTTGGATTTCGGCGCAGGAAGCTCAGATTTACCCGACATTGTATAAATGGGAGAAAACCTTGACATATGAAGTTTTTTTGGATGTTCAGGGTAATCCGAAGTCACGAGAATTATTAACTCTTCAAGGATATAAGATAGACTGGTGGTCTTATTCTCAAGCGCACTCCAGGTATAAAAAAGATTTATATAGTGAAGGAATCTACCGTAAAAGACAAGAATTGGATAAGATCTTATTAGAAAGAGGGAAAGGGATACTATCTAAATGTTATGCATATTTATTGTCTCTGCAGATAGGACAGGGTGTAGTGAAGGATTGTATGATAGCATGGGGGCGAAATTTTGGATATCCCCTTGACTTCCAGCAATGGGAACAGATTTGGTTGAAAAATATGAAATTAACCATGGCCTCCTCATATAAAGAAAACATATATAAAATGGTCTACTGGTGGCATCTCCCCCCAGCGAGATTAGCTAAAATGTTTCCCGGGACTTCTGCCTGCTGTTGGAAGTGCGGTTACAGTAATGGAACTTATTTTCACCAATGGTGGACCTGCCCACAGGCGGTTAAATATTGGAAAAAAATACGGCAATGGATTTTGGAAATTACACAGATTAATTTGGAATTAAGGCCCGAGATTTTCCTATTGGGGGCAAAACCTTTGAATGTTAAATCAGATATATGGTTCTTGTTGATTCACATTATTACTGCAGCAAGATTAGCGTATGCGCAGGAGTGGAAAAATCAATACTTGCCGATAGATTTGAAAATAATATATAAAATTAATGAGTGTGCGGAATCAGATAGATTAACTAGATTGATCAATTGTAAAAAAAGATTCAGAATTTTATAACAGTTGGAAATTATGGTACGATTGGGTCCAGAAAAGGTGGGATAGAATAGATATATGATGATGTATATATATGATGGCAAATATGTATGTATAAAGGAATGACTTTATATTTATGGACAATGTAATTACATTATACCATGGTGGCAGGATTGTATATTTTATTTGTGTATTGGTGTATAGAATATATTAATAAAAATTATTGGAAAAAAAAAGCTATATATTCTAAACAGACGACGAAGGTTATGATTAATGGAGAATTGACTGATTCTATTGAGATACAAAAAGGTACTCGTCAAGGATGCTCATTGTCCCCATTGTTGTTTATTTTGACACTGGAAATTTTAAATAGAAATATTAGAGAAGAAAAAGAGATAAAAGGTATGAACATTCAAAAAGAAGAGTACAAATTACAAGCTTTTGCTGATGACCTGGTCTTTATTATTGAAGAACCACTAGCATCAATTAAAAAACTGATAGAAACTATTGGAGAGTTTGGGGAAGTTGCTGGTTTGAAAATTAATAAAGATAAGACAAAAATAATGACTAAAAATATATTAAAAAAACAAAAAAGAATTGATGGAGATTTCCAAGATGCAGGTCACAAACAAGGTAAAATATTTGGGGATATATTTGACAACGAGGTGTAGTTCACTTAAAGAAAATAATTACAATAAGCTTAAGCAACAGATAGATTTAGACTTGGTGAAATGGGGAAATTTGCAGTTATCTATGATTGGTAGGATTGCAACTATTAAGATGAATATTTTACCTAGAATTTTGTACCTTTTTCAGACTATTCCAATAAAATTGGGTAAGGAATTTTTTGTAGATTTGAACAAAATGGTGTTGAAATACATTTGGTAGGGAAAAAAGGCAAGAATAAAATTTAAGCTGTTACAAGATGCTAAAATGAGGGGTGGTTTTGGACTACCAAATTTTGAATTATATTATCAAGCAGCTAATTTAATGTGGATTAAAGAATGGATAACATTGAAAAATACTAGACTATTGAATCTGGAGGGACATGATTTGTTGATGGGTTGGCATGCCTTTTTATGGTACAAAGGAACTAAAATACAGGGGTATTTTAGAAGACACCAGATACATGAAGCTTTATTTCTGAACTGGGAGAGGATTAAAAAATATCATTATTTGAAGATTCCAGTCTGGGTATCGACAATTGAAGCCTTCTCATATCGAGTGGTATTTAAAGGAGAACAAATTGTTAGATACAGTGAGTTATTGGATGAAAAGGGTGATCTTAAGTTAAAACAAGATTTAGAAGATCAGGGATTTAAGATGGACTGGTTTTCATATATGCAAATACTTTCTAGATATCGAGAAGATCTTAAGAAGGTATTTATAATGTTTTGACTATTTTAGATAAGATATTAATTGTTTCTGATGACCATGTAATTAAAAAGTTATATGGATATTTGTTAGAGGTAAAATTGGAAGAAGAACAAGTTAAAGAATTGATAGCGTGGGGGGAAAACTTTGGTTATGGTATTGATTTGGAGAAATGGCAAAAATTGTGGTCACATAACTATAAAATGACAATGTCTACAGCATATAAGGAGAATTTGTATAAGATGTTTTACAGGTGGCATTTACCCCCGACGAGGATAGCCAGAATGTTCAAGAATAAATCGGAGAAGTGTTGGAAGTGTCATCAGACCCCAGGATCTTATTACCATACGTGGTGGACATGCGTAGAAGCAAGGAGATTTTGGACTAAAATACACACGTGGTTGGAAAAAATGACAGAGACATATTGACCTTAAACCAAAGATATTTTTATTAGGGATCTTACCAGAGACATTTAATAAAGAATTGCAATATTTAATTGTGAATATTTTAACAGCGGCTAGAATTGTATTTGCAAAAAACTGGAAAGGAGAAGATAATTGTGTCAGGTTTCGATGTCATCTCAAATAAATTGCACTCCCAAACAATTAATCTTTCCTGAAATATTCCATTTATTGAGTACGACAGATCTGGCCCCTCTCCCTTCATTTTTCCAGGGAGGCCTGTTTCAAGAAAAAAAACAAATTAAGTACCGTTACCCCGTCCGAGGGTGTGTCCCACCCCCTCCCACCTTGCCCGGGTGATCTGCATGGAATTTGGCTATAAGGCGATCAGCTTGGATATTTGTGCTCTTCACCCAGGAAGCCTCTGACAAGGGGTAACCCTTCCACTTAATTAAGTATTGGAGGCGCCCCCTATGCCACCTCGAATCGAGAATTCACTGTACCTCATAGTGAGTATGGCCCCCAACAACCAGGGGCTCGGGGGACCCCACCACAGGCTTCAGGAGGCTGCTGTGGAAAACGGGGTGTATCTTCCCTAGTAGCCGGGGCAACCGCAGTTGTACTGTAACTGGGTTGATTATTTTTTCTATAGGGAAAGGTCCTATAAATTTCGGGCCCAATTTCCTGCTCGGGAGTCTAAGTCTCAAATACTTGGTGGAGAGATAAACCTTCTCCCCCACTCAAAATGGTCTTTGGGGAGTTCGGTGCTTGTCTGCTTGTTTCTTATAGGATTGTGCCGCCTTGGCCAATGCCCTCTTAACGTTCTCCCAGGTTTCCCTCAACATATCCATCCAATCGGTCAAGCTGACTGAGGAAGGGGGCTCCCTTGGGTACTCTGGCATGGGGACGAAATCCATACCACTCACTATTTTAAATGGGGTTAATCCCGTGCTACTGTGGACAGCGTTATTATACGCGACCTCCGCAAACGATAGGAGGTCTGCCCAATTGGACTGTTGGTAGTTGACATAGCATCTTAAATACTGCTCTATCATGGCATTCAGTCTCTCCGCCCCCCCATTGGTGCTCGGGTGAAACGCTGAGCTGAGGCCTTGGGATGAACCTATGGATCGTAGGAACTCCCTCCAGAATTTTTCTGTGAACTGGACCCCTCGGTCGGAGAAGATTCTTCTGGGTACTCCATGCAGGCGGTAGATGTGTTTCAGGAACAGTTTGGATAATTGGCGGGCTGAGGGTAGCCCGCTGCAGGGTATAAAGTGTGCCTGTTTGGAGAATAAGTCTATTACAGTCCAGATCACTGTGTTGCCACCACTTCTCGGCAGTTCTACTATGAAATCCATCGCAATCTCCTCCCGTGGTCTCGTTGGTTCAGCTACTGGTTGCAGCAGCCCGGGAGGGCATTCTGGTTGTCTCTTCATCGTGGCGCAGACGGTACAACTTTTTACGTAACTGTCTACGTCCTTTCTCATGTGGGGCCACCAGAACTGTCTCTGTGCTAAGTGCAGAGTCTTTAGGAAGCCAAAATGTCCCGCTGGTTTAACATCGTGGCTCCTCTTGAGGATCAGGGTGCGTAGAGTCTGTGGGACATAAGAGTTTTGTCCCCTTCCATGCTAGGTCATCCCTTTTTGTCAAGAGGTGTTGATTGTCTCGAAACCAGGGGTCCGCTGCTGTTTCGGTTTTGAGTCTTGTAGTTAAGTCACTTGCAGGTTGGCCCTGCTGGTCACGTCGTTGCCGTCTGGTGACCACCTGACCCACTGCTTGGGTGGAGGGGATGATGGCATTCACTACCTGCTCCCGCTCACTGTTGTATTGGGGCATCCGGGAGAGGGCATCAGCCAGAAAGTTCTTCCCCCCTGGGATGTGCTTGAGCTCGAAGTTGAAGCAATTGAAGTATTGAGCCCACCGGACCTGCCTGGGTGACAATTTCCGTGGGGTTCCGAGGGCCTCCAGATTCTTATGATCAGTCCAAACTTCGAACGGTTTCTGGCCTCCCTCTAGTAGGTGCCGCCAGGTCAACAATGCCCATCTCACCGCAAAAGCTTCCTTCTCCCACGCCGCCCATTGCCTCTCCGTGTCGGTGAGCTTGCGGGAGGTGTAGGCACAAGGTTGTAGATTACCTTGGCTGTTCTTTTGGAGCAGCACGGCCCCCACTGCCACATCGCTTGCGTCTGCTTGGATGACGAAGGGCTGTTCAGGGTCAGGATGCTTTAAGACAGGTTCTTTTGCAAACATCTCTTTTAGTGTCTCGAATGCCCGTTGGCAGGTCAGGTCCCACTGTAGGGGTTGTCCCGGGTGGGGTTTCGTCGCCGGACTCCCTGTCTTTAGGATGTCCGTCAGAGGTTTGGCAATTCTTGCAAACGAGGGGATGAATTGTCTGTAGAAGTTCGCGAACCCTAGGAAGCTTTGCAGTTGTCTGCGGGTGCGAGGGGGCTGCCACTGTAGAACTGATTGGACTTTGGCTGGGTCCATCTCTATTCCTTCGGTTGATACTCGGTAGCCTAAGTAATCTAGTCGTGATTGGTGGAACTCGCATTTTGACAGTTTGACATACAGGTTCGCCCTCAGCAGTTTTTCCAGCACTTGGTGGACAAGGCGTATGTGTTTGTCTATGGTCTCCGTGTAAATGAGAATATCGTCCAGGTAGACGAGGACCCCTTTGTAAAGGTGCTCATGTAGGACTTCATTTATCAGCTGCATAAACACCGCCGGGGCTCCTTGCAGTCCAAAGGGCATTACCTTGAACTGGAAACTCCCCAGGGGGCAGTTGAATGCCGTTTTCCACTCATCTCCTTCCCTGATGCGTATTCGGTAGTAAGCTTCCCGAAGGTCTAGTTTGGTGAAAACTTTTCCTTTGGCCAGGTGGGCTAGCATGTCCTTCATGAGGGGAAGGGGATATAAGTTGTGTACGCAGACAGTGTTGATAACTCTAAAATCAACCACCAGGCACATAGAGCCATCTTTCTTCTCTTTGAAAAGGACCAGTGCCGCGACCCGTGGTTTAGCTGGCTCAATGAAACCCCTTTGTAAGTTCTTGTCTATGTAGTTCCGCATTTCCTGCATTTCACGGGGCATCATGGCATACAGTTTAGGTTTAGGCAGTTTCGCTCCAGGGATGATCTTGATAGCACAATTGGCCTCGCGGTGGGGGGGTAGAACGTCACACTCGGCCTCGCTGAATACTTCTGCAAGGTCTTGGTACTCCCCTGGGATCTGATCTGTGTCATAAGAGCTGTCGGATGTGGCCAACAGTTGCTCTGCTGTATCCTCAGGGAGGGGCCCTTGTGTTGGTGGTGTCTTCTTTTGCTGAGGTGGGAGGGATTGGGGTCCCTGCATGGGGGGCATCTCTCCTGGTTGAGGCGGCAGGGTTTGGGGGCCCTTTGATATCCTCAACCTGCGGGTCCCCTCTTGCCACCAGATGATTGGACCCCATTTGTCCAGCCACGAGAGTCCCAGTATGACTGGGTCTGTCATCTTGGGGGCTATTATGAACCGAATCATTTCCCAGTGATCTGCTAGCTCCAGCCTCACTGGCTTGGTCAAGTGTGTGGCGTAAGTTCCCCCCACTAAGGATCCATCAACTTGCTCAAATCGAATTGGGTGTTTGAGCTTTTTAGCTCGGATCCCCAATTTTAGGACTGTGGGTAGGTTGATCAGGCACCTCGTGCTGCCAGAGTCTATTAGGGCTTGGAAAGTCCCTTGGGTCCCTGTTTTCGGGGCTGTTAGGCGTATGGAGAAAAGAAAAGGATGGACGGGTCCACTCACCATTGTGTCATCTTCACCCTCGTCCTCGCTGTCATAAGATTCGGGGGATTGATCTCCCTCATCTGGGATTCCTCTTGTTTCGTCAGGTGAGCAAAAACCTCCGGGCCCTGGGGAGCTTTCCGTGGCACGTGGGTGGCGCATTTGGGCCCTCGTTCCGGTCGTGCCTTGGGCGGTGGATCTGGTCTCGGTCTAGGGGTTCCACACATTGTTGCCAGGTGACCAATCCCCCCGCATCTGAAGCACCTCAGCGGGCTCCGTGGGACGACTGGCCAATGGGTGGGCTGTGGTGCTGCAGTTCCTCATCTACTGGGTGGCCCCTGGTCCGGTTGGCCTCTCTCCTTGTTATCTGGTTGCTTCGACATGTCGTTGGCCCGCAGCCCTCTGTCGACTTTTATCGCTACCCGGAACCGTTCGGAGAGTCTGTTCAGGATGTCTCGATAAGTGGTCACTTGGGCAATTCTCTTATCTAGGCTTGTCCTAAAGAAGTACACCAGCAGTCACTCTGGTAGGGGAGGCAGGGTCCCAATGACTCTCCTGAATTCACGGATATGCTCTCTGATGGGCTTCCCTTTCTGCATTAAGTTTCTGAGCTCGTCCTCCACATAGGGGTCCTCCTCTGCCTCCTCGAACTGGGCTCATAGTAGTTGTAAGAACCCGTCTGCGTCTTGCAGTTGGGGGGCCCTGTTCTTGTAGAGGGCTGCTGACCACCTCCTTGCTTCTCCCTCCAACCCTTCTGAAATGGCACTCACTAGGGCTCTGGGGAATGGGTAGAGGTGTCCATAACGCTCTATGTAGATCTCAGCGGTATCGAGGAATTGGGCTAGGTGGTCTGGGTCGCCATTGAACTTCCCCCTGAACCAGGGTGGCTCCTCCCTCGCTGCCCTCTCCTCCCAGTGCGGGGCTCTGTAAGTCTGGCCTTGGTGCTGATGGTCCTCTTCCTCATCTCTCATTCTAGGGTAGGGAGGTGCTGTCCCATCTAGGCTGCTCTGCTTGCTGGGCTGGGGGGAACCCATGGATGCATTTTTGGGCTCCTTCTCCTTCTGCTAGGGAGGGGGGAAGGGCTGCGCTTCAGCCTACGGCCTCTCAGTTCATCAGCCCAAACTGGTTCTCTCTTTTCCTTTGGTCGGGAAGGGAAACTCAACCTCTGCGGCTTTTGGCAAAACCCCCGAGTACTTATCTGCCTTCTTCTTGGCTTGCAGCACGATCGTCTGACCTTGGCTATCTTGCAACTTTGCCGGGGGAGACGGGCAGGGTTGAGATTTTGTGGCTTCCAAGCTGGCTGGAATCAAGGCTGGCTCTTTTCCAGTTGCCTGAATTAAACTTTCTTCAGCCATGGCGTCAGTTGAATATCTCCATTCACTCCATACGTCTGGGAGGGAACTGGAGGATTGGAGGTCAGCCAGCTTGGCTTGGAAAGGAGTATCAGCTATCTGTCAGGTTTCGATGTCATCTCAAATAAATTGCACTCCCAAACAATTAATCTTTGCTGAAATATTCCATTTATTGAGTACGACAGATCTGGCCCCGACTTCGTCGTAGCCGATACTAACCCTCTGACCCCCAAACCCTTCCCTTTCCGTTCCCCAATTCTCATCTTCTCATTGGCCATCTTCTAAGTCAGTCTCCCCAGCTTCTGACCTCACCCCACAGGAATGTTCCCCCCTCCCATCCCATCTCCTAGGGGATATTATCTACAGAGAAAATAAGTAGGTGAAAAGTCAAGCCTCATCTTTTTATGGCAGCATCAGAATGCTGACAAATTGCTGATGAAGAAATTATTAGAAAAATATTGGACTGTGCTGAAATGAGTAGATTGACATTTGAAATAAGAGAACAGGAAGATAAAATTATTTGATATGGGAGCTATTTTATCAATGGGTAGATAATAAAGAATGGAGATGAATTTAGTCTCTCTTCACAGTGTCATTATCCTTCAATTAGTCAACACTTTACTCTCAGTCACCACCTTTGAATTGTCTATTTTCTTGATTCCAAATTAGGAGCAGTAAAAAAAAGAAAGAAACCTTCTTGATCCTTCCCCTTCACTCTGCCAATACGATCTGTCAAAATGCAGTAATTCCTTTTACGCCCAAACTAGCCTCTTGCCGCTATCTTTTGG
The DNA here is from genome assembly GCF_029215685.1 of Pituophis catenifer annectens. Classification (NCBI taxonomy): domain Eukaryota; kingdom Metazoa; phylum Chordata; class Lepidosauria; order Squamata; family Colubridae; genus Pituophis; species Pituophis catenifer. Next base: position 26,981,289 of record NW_027256885.1, on the reverse strand, counting down.
AGGGAACTCCAGTCACCCTCCTCCTTCCTGGGGCCTCTTTCGCTCTCCTCCCTCTTTAGAAATCTTCCAGCTAGATCTCTCACCCCAGATCACTCCTTCGAAGTTGCCAAGATCGCTTTAAACCAGGTCAGTCTCACCGTCGTCCCGCTATTCCACCGCTACTGTTGTCCAGCCGTCCGCTGTCACTTCTTTATGGCCATTATTACAGGCCGTCTCCTTCCCCCGATCCACTTTTCCAAGGCTTTCCTGCCGCTCGCTTTTTCAACCACTGCCGAGAGCTACACCGCAGAGCACCTCTTTCTTCCAATCTCCCTCCAAGAGATCTGGGACTCCACAAAGTCCGCTGATCGGTTGGAATTCACTGGAAAAACAACTCTCTATAATGGAGCATTGCTTTCCACAGCTTTCCTCCTTGACAGCTGGCCCCGCCCCCTCCGGATCTTGAACAAGCCTTTGTAGTCCAGGTGGATACCAGTGACGTGGCGATAGCCAGGCAAACGAACAGGGCAAGTTGCAGCTGTGCACATACACCTCCCGCAAACTCACGGAAACTGAACGCCAGTGGGCCATCTGGGAGAAAGAGGCTGTCGCAGTCTGGTGGGCCCTCATGACATGGCACCACCTCCTGGAGGGCAGTAAAGTGCCATTTGAGGTGTGGATGGACCATAAAAACCTCAAGGCACTCCAGACCACACGGCGTTTGTTGCCCAAATGTGTGCGGTGGGCGCAGTACTTCCAACGCTTTCGTTTTACTTTAAAGTACATCCCTGGGGGAAGAAACTTCCTGGCAGATGCATTGCGCCTTCACCGCAACAACCCCCACACGGATTTCAGCCCAGCGGCCGGTCGTAAGCTCAGACAAGTTGACCCATCGCTTACAGACTGAACTACTAACTGACCCTTGGTTCCTGGATCACCAGAAATTGCTCACCCAATGGGACAGGTTGGCATGAAAAGGCAGTAAATTGTACGTGTCACATGCCCTGAGGCCACAGGCGCTACGGAGGTGCCACGATGTGAAACAGACAGGACACTTTGGGTTCCTTAAAACCCTGCACTTAGTCAAGAGGCAATTCTGATGGGCCAGGATGCAACATAAAATAGAGGACTATGTGAAAAGCTGCACGGTATGCATGACCACAAAACCCCGAACAGGGAAACCCCCTGGCCTCTTACAGTCTGTGGCTGACCCAACCTGGCTGTGGGAGGAGATAGCCATGGACTTCATTGTGGAGCTGCCGGAGAGCAACTGCCAGACCATCATATGGACGGTCATCGATCTGTTTTCAAAACAGGCCCATTTTGTACCCTTCCCCGGCATGGCTGGGTAAGCATAACTGGCTGGTCACAGCCTGGCTGCAGCAATTAGTTGGGCATGGCTGGGTGGGCATGGCTGGGTGGGCGTGGCCATCTCAACGCCACTCACTGGGCATGGCTGACTCAGGATGGCTGGGTTGGGATGGAACAAGTTGCACCAGCTAACTCGACATGGGGACAATTTGATGCCTACAAGCTCCTCGCCTCCCCAAACTGCTGGCAGCCAAGCGCATGCGCTCGCGCGAAACCCCCCCCCCACATTCTAAGTTTGGAGACTTTTATCCACAAAGAAAGGAGAGGGCCTTCTCCCCAAGCCCAGGCATGATTGGCAGTTTGCAAGCTCAGATGTGGATAAAAGTCTCCAAGCTTGGAATGGTGTGTGCGTGCATGCATGCATGCATGCATGCATGTGCACAGCATGCCAATGGAAATGTTCTTCCCCACAGCCCAGCTACACTTCTCCGAGGGGGCGCCCAGCCACACTTACTTCCTCCTCGAGGCTGCTGCTGTTATGCTCACTCTCCTTGGCCAGGTTGCTCATGGTGTGTGCAGGAGGGCAAAGTGCATGGGTCAGAGGCAGGCCCACTACTACTCCCTGCGAGGAGATCCAGCTTTGTAAGAAAAGCATATAAAAAGTGGAAAGGAGCATATAACTAAGGCAGAATATCAGCAAATAGCTCAAATCTGCAACGAAGTCAGGAAAGCTAAGGCTCAAAATAAACTAAAGCTTGCTACATATGTGAAAAATAGAAAAGCTTCTTTCAACATGTAAAAAATAAGTAAAAAGTCCAGGAAACTATTGATCAATTAATACCCCAAGGTTCTGAAGGAACTGGCAGACGTGATCTCAGAACCACTGAACCATATCTTTCAAAGATGCTGGAGCACTGGGCAACTACTATTGTTATGATTTTGCTTGCCTCTAGGTGTTTGCAGATTCATTGCTTGATTATCTTTTCCAGAATCATCCCAGATGTTGATGTCAAGCTGATAGGTCTGTAGTTTAATGAATCCATTCTTTCCCTTTTTTGAACATGGGAACCACATCACCAGTTTTCCAGTCCTCCGGTAGTTCCCCGGTGCTCCAGCATCTTTGAAAGATATGGTTCAGTGGTTATGAGATCACGTCTGCCAGTTCCTTCAGAACCTTGGGGTACAATCCAACTGGTCCTGGTGATTTGAACTTGTCTAGAGTGGATACAGTTGCAAGAAAAAGTATGTGAACCCCTTGGGATTACGTGGAGTTTTGCATGAATTGGTCATAAAATGTGCTCTGAACTTCATCTAAGTCACAACAATAGAAAAACACAGTCTGCTTAAAATAATACTACACAAACATTAGATGTTGCCATGGTTTAATTGAACATAACATGTAAACATTCACAGTGCAGGGAGGAAAAAGTATGTGAGCCCCTAGCCTAATGACTTCTCCAAGAGCTAATTGGAGCCAGGAGTGAGCCAACCTTGACTCCAATCAGTGTGATGATATTGGATGTGTTGCTGACAGCTGTCCTGCCCTTTAAAAACACACACCTGCTTTGGGTTTACTGGTTTCAAGAAGCACTGTCTGATGTGAACCATGCCTCGCAGAAAAGAGCTCTCAGAAGACCTACGATCAAGAATTGTTGACTTGCATGAAGCTGGAAAGGGTTACAAAAGTATCTCCAAAAGCCTTGATGTTCATGTGTCCACGGTAAGACAGACTGTCTACAAGTGGAGAAAGTTTAGCACTGTTGCTACTCTCCCTAGGCATGGTCATCCTGTAAAAATGACTGCAAGAGCACAGCGCAGAATGCTTCATGAGGTAAAGAAGAATCCTAGAGTGTCAGCTAAAGACCTACAGAAATCTCTGGCACATGCTAACATTTTTGTTGACACATCTACAATAAGGAAAACATTAAACAAGAATGGAGTACATGGGAGGACACCACGGAGGAAGCCATTGCTGTCCAAAAAAAATATTGCAGCACGTTTGAAGTTTGCAAATGAGCACCTGGATGTTCCACAGCACTACTGGCAAAATATACTGTGGACAGATGAAACCAAAATTGAGTTGTTTGGGAAGAACACACAACACTATGTGTGGAGAAAAAAAGGTACAGCACACCAACATCAAAACCTCATCCCCACTGTAAAACATGGCGGAGGGAGCATCATGGTTTGGGGCTGCTTTGCTGCCTCAGGGCCTGGACAGATTGTTGTCATTGATGGGAAAATGAATTCCAGAGTTTATCAAGACATTTTGCAGGGAAACGTACGACCATCTGTCCGCCAACTAAAGCTCCGCAGAGGATGGGTGATGCAACAGGACAATGACCCAAAGCATACAAGTAATTCAACAAAAAAATGGCTTCAACAGCACAGAATACGCCTTCTGGAGTGGCCCAGTCAGAATCCTGACCTCAACCCGATTGAAATGCTGTGGCATGACCTTAAGAGAGCGATTCACACCAGACTTCCCTAGAATATTGCTACACTGAAACAGTTTTGTGAAGAGGAGTGGTCCAAAATTACTCCAGATCGTTGTGCAGGTCTGATCTGCAACTACAGGAAACGTTTGGTTGAGGTTATTGCTGCCAAAGGAGGGTCAACCAGTTATTAAGTCCAAAGGTTCACATACTTTTTCCTCCCTGCACTGTGAATGTTTACATGTTATGTTCAATTAAACCATGGCAACATCTAATGTTTGTGTAGTATTATTTTAAGCAGACTGTGTTTTTCTATTGTTGTGACTTAGATGAAGTTCAGAGCACATTTTATGACCAATTCATGCAAAACTCCACGTAATCCCAAGGGGTTCACATACTTTTTCTTGCAACTGTAGGTGTGCTCTTACCATTTTCTTGCTTATTTTGACTTGCATCCCTAATCTGCATTTTACAGTATAATTTTTTTTAATAGGTTGGACTATTTTTTTCCTTTTGTGTAAAGACAGATGCAAAAAAATGAGTTTAGCAGTTCTGCTTTCTCCCTGCTGCTCATCACCTTCTTGTCATTTTCTTCCATTAATGGATCAATTGTTTCCTGGACCTTTTTCTTGTTTTTTTTACATGTTGAAAGAAGCTTTTTTTAACATTTGACATTTGTTGCAAGCCTTACTTCATTTTGAGACTTAGCTTTCCTGACCTCATCTTTTGAGGTTTGGACTATTTATGATATTTTGCCTTAGTTATGTGCCCCTATTTCCACTTTCTATACTTGTCCTTTATGTCTTTCAGTTTACCAGAGAGTTCTTTCTTTAGCCATGCTGGTTTCTTTTGAGATGCCTTGTTTTTCTTCTTCATTGGTATTGTGCTAGACTGGGCTTTTATAATCACACTTTTCAAAGTTTCCCAAGCTTCTTGGGTTGTTTTCCCCTTGAGGATTTTCATTCATGGAATCCTTCTCAAGCTCTAAGTCTTTGCTTTCTTATTCCAACTTCATCCAAAGGTAGCTTCAAGTTGTACAAAATGTGTTAAGTCCTGCCAGCCACTGCCTTGGAGGAAAGTAAGGGGACTGCACTGACTTGAAACAGAGGCCATAGAAGGAGGAGAGGGATTGGCAATAAGAACAGAAAAATTCTGTTGAGTCAAGGATGGGCAGAAAGCAGTTCAACTCGTTGCTGAACGAGGGTGAGTTAGAACAGGGTTCTTGAAGTTGTGGCCATTGCAGCAACCCTGGAGCTACATGATTGCAATTTGGGTGCTTGGCAACTAGCTTGCAATTAAAATGTTGCAGCATCCTGCAGTCTGATGATTGCCATTTGTGACCTTCACTGGCAGCTTCTGACCCCAAAAGTCAATGCAGGAGGTTATAAATAGCAATCATATGACTCTGGGATGCTGTGACCACATGGGATTTACCTAACAATGGCAACTTGGATTGCTGGAACTGTCATAGTAAGTCAGCATAGTCGCATGACATCACACCTTTCAACTGCATCACTTAGCAACAAAGTTCCTGGTTCCATTACCCTTGTTAAGTGAGGAGTATTAAGCAACTTAGTTACTTAAGCAATTTAGATAATCAGGCAGGCATGAAAGGATGAAAATGTGGAGGATCCACTAGAATGAACTACTGCCCTTGAGGATGGAAGTTCCACTAGATCAGGGGTGTTAAACTGGCGGCATCATGGTGTCACGTGACGTATCATGACTTTTCCCCCCTTCATTAAATTGGGGGTGGGGGTGGCCAGCGTGTGACACATCCAGGCCACGGGCTGTGGGTTTGACACCCCTGCATTAGATACTCCCCTTCTATATAGCCTGGTCCATCTGTTTCAATTATCAAGAGATATGCACTGGGGAAATTGCCATTGCTCAAGATGCTGTGCTTCAAGCTTGGCTCATGGAGACTGGCAAGCAGAAATGCTTGCTCACTATAAGGGCTTCAGTTAGCAAATGATGCAAATATTATGTCTACCTACTTAGGCTTTATTATCCTTGAAGCCCAACTTTTCTTGAAATTCACCCAAACATCTTTTTTACAAAAAGAACCAAGTGCAAAATCTGGCTGCCTCTGCACTTAAGGTTTCAACACAAGGAATAGGTGAAGTGCAACTATTAATCCCCAGTCTAGATGATTGATGAGTTACATCTCTGAGGGTCTTGTCATGTCCTGCCATGCATGCAACACCCAACACAAGCATCAGCCTGAATAGTAGATAGGTGGAGTTCCACTGGGATCAGACATTGGGACAGGCAAACCCAACCTGGTTTATGTGTTTAAGCACATTGGCAACAATCTTAGTGTCAGGTTCCACTGACACTTAGTCCCTATTGGAATTATCTGGAATTGCTTTACTCAGTCTGCTAATGATAAACTGTGCCATGTTGACTATTTTGGCACTACTGTCCTTGAACATGAGGTTTGGCTATTCCATGAAGAATAGCTGTCAACTATATCTGCTTACCTATCTCATCTGCTGTTTCCATCATGTTTAGTACCTAGCATGAAGCAGCATTCACATGTGCCTGGATCTTTAAACTGCAGGAGATGCTGGCGGTAACAATGTCAGACATTCCCTAGGTTTTATTCTGACTCATCAGTGCAGAGTGAGGAAGACATATGATATTTACAGTCCACCGCCACTGAAACAAAAGTCTGGAATGAAGTGCATGCTTTTTTCTAACCCTGTAGCATGCCCCAACGCTTCTGAGAAGAAGGAGAGGGGACCTTTTTCTCACCTAGAGCTAGTGCCCATACTATACTGATTAAAGATCAAAGCCAAAGAAAAAAATTAAAAGCCTATTACTAATATGTTGGGATGGATGAAATGCCAGATTGCTTGTGGTGGGCAGCAAGATATTCCCAATAAAGCAAGCTGCAGTTGCAGCTGGAGCAGCAGCAGCAGTCCACTGGAGAAACATTTGCTTGGTTGAAGAGTTTGACTTCTCTCAGTGTAGCAACAGACTCCTGAATGACCCTTTATTGGGCATGTACTGCTTAAATACCAACTGTTTTGCCCAGCACTCTTTCTTCCAGATCTCCCATATAAAATAAGTAAGCTGCAGGTGGGGCATGGTCAGTGTTTACTTCTGTAAAAGCTGGGTTGTAAATATAACAACAACTACTACAAGCCAGAGCTCACACAAATAATGCTCCCACAAACATCATGGAACACTCAAACAATGCTGTTTGAAGCAGCAGAGTTTTGTTCTTTAGGTAGAACAGAACAGTATGTTCAGTACTCGACTGAAAGCAAAATTCCTGGGATACTTACTTCATGTCAGGCTTAGAATATGTACTCAAAATGGACCTCATGAGTGCAAACACTTTCAAGGTTGAACTATGTTGTATACCCATAGTGATTATCAGCACAAGTTAGTCATCTCCAGTTGCAATGGAATGCATGGTTGCACATGCATAGGGCTATGGTGTTGCCTCTGGCTTCTTCAAGCAGGGGTTCCTTAGATTCCTTCCCCATTTCTTTCTGTTGCTTTATCGAGGTGCCTAGGGACAGCTGATTATTCACTATCACTACCCACTCTTTTACAGATAAAATCCCCCAGTGTACATTGAATAAGGGGAAAAAATGGAAGAATCTTCTGCTATTGATTCCACCCCCACCCCACCCCCACACCTCTTTTCAATAGCTGGCAAAATGGCCAGTATTTGATCTGGGCTAAATTTCCTGTCAGAACAAGACTGATATCAGAGAAGATGAAAGTTGATTTTTATTACTCAGTTGAGGGTTGAAGACTATAAGAGAAAGAGAAAAGCAAAGCATCAGCGTGGTGATGAAAAGCAAAGCATCAGTGTGAGAGCGTGGTGGCACATCAGCTTCCATTGGCCCTGGATAAAACACTATATCTGGACCCATGCCAGTCGGGTTTCAGGCCCGGGTACAGCACGGAGACGGCATTGGTCGCACTGGTGGATGATCTCTGGAGGGCTCGGGACAAGGGATATTCCTCTGTCCTGGTCCTATTAGATCTCTCGGTGGCTTTTGATACCATCGACCATGGTATCCTACTGCAACGCCTTGAGGGGTTGGGAGTGGGAGGCACTGTTCTATGGTGGTTCTCCTCCTACCTCTCCGGGCATTCATAAGTGGTGTTGGTGGGGGGGACAGAGGTCTGCCCCGAGGCCCCTCACTTGGGTTCCTCAGGGGTCGGTCCTCTCTCCCCTTCTGTTCAACATCTATATGAAGCCGCTGGGGGAGACCATCCGTGGTTTTGGGGTGGGGTATCATCAGTATGCTGATGATACCCAACTATTTATATCCACCCCGAATCAGCCCAGTGATGCCCTCGATGTGATGTCCCGGTGCCTGGAAGCGGTGCGGCTCTGGATGGGAGTCAGCCAACAATAAGCTGGAACTCACTCCAGTCATCCCGGACAAAAACTGAGGGGACTGTAAATCCAAATTATGTCAGATCAAGAGAGTGACGGAGACCAGATGGGGGCAGCGAGTTCCACGGCAGCTGCCCTCCAAGCAGAGAGAGAGAATGCGGAATGGTTGGAAAAACTCCGGCTGGATTCTGAAGAAGCCAGATGGCCAAAAGGAGTAGGAAGATTGCCGGACTGGGGGGGGACCCCCCGGGGAGTAACCAGCTCCCGACCTCGTAAGAAAGAGGCAGTCTGGCTGCAGGAACAAAAGGAAAGCTTCATGCTGGCACAAGCCTTGCAACTTCTCCGTGATGTGGAAGAGAGCAAGAAAAGCCGGGAGAGCTGTGAGTCTTTTGGGTTCCCTGTGGAGAAGGGAGGAGAAGGCCCCAGGGGGGAGCCAGAAGAGACAGCCTGCGGGGGAGAGGAAGAAGCTGAGGAAGGAACATCCCAGGCTTCTGCAGCTCAAGGGAGGGATACAGCTGGCCAGGGACCCCCAGCCTTGCAGGCCCCCCCCCCCCGCAGATGTAAAAAGCCAAAAATTCCCCCCCTACCTGGGAAATATGATGGAAATCTGAAGACCTTGGGGTTTTTCCTGACCCAAGTGTGGAACCACATGCAGGACTGGGGGGAAGACTACGTATCAGATGCCGCCTGAGTGAGAAGTGTCACGAACTCCTTAGAGGGATTAGCAGCTGAATGGATGGTGGTCCTCCACAATAACAACTCCCCCTTATTGACAAATTACAACCAGTTCATGGGGGCCCTTAGGAGGCGGTTTGAAGACCACTTAGCTGAACGAAAGGCGAGACTCAGGATGAAGGGCATCCAGCAGGGCCGGAGGCCTGTGGCAGAGTATATCCAAGAGTTTCGCGAGCTGGCACCCTATATGACAGGGTGGTCAGAAATGGCTCTGTTGGAGAGCTTCAAAGATGGGCTGAATGAAGAGATATACCGAGACTGTAGAAGTATGGAGGTCCCCGAAGACTTGCAGAGTTGGTACATAGTAGCTGAGGATGTGGAGATCGAATTGGCCCGAAGCCGACTCCGAGGAGGGCGTACAGGGGACCAGTCATCTTCCTTCCACCGTAAGGGAGCACCAAAAATGGCTGGGGGGAGAGCCGAATTCAAACCCAAATCAAAGCCCTTCACCTGCTTCAAATGTGGGAAGGAAGGACACCGGGCTGCCGAATGCTTCTCCAAACCAGTGCCAAAAGCTGCCGGCTCCGGGGCCAAGAAGGGCGACAAAATACCCGCCAAGACCCGTGGCACTGCCCTGAAGGAGAAGTTGTTGAGTTCGCTCCCCGAAACCAGGGTGAGCTGGGAACTCCGACCAACGGCGACGACAGCGAGACGGACTCCGATTCCGACACCGACGATCGGGTGAGTCACACAGAAGACCCCCTGCTCATCCCCGTAGAAGTAAGGGTGCCATCCACAGGGACCCATGCCCAAATGTTAGCCCTGTTAGACTCGGGGTGCACCAGGTGCATAATTAGCCCCAAGGTGGTGGAGGAAATGGGACTGAGACTAAAAACGTTAAAAAGACCCATTGCGTTCTGTCAGTTAGATGGATCGATTGCAGGAGGGGGCCCAGCCAGTTTTATGACCGAACCCCTTGAATTGCAGTTGGGAGATCATGTAGAGAATCTCAGATTTATTGTGGCCCCTGGCATGGAGAGACCCCTCATACTTGGACTGCCCTGGCTTCGTAAATGGAACCCACGGGTAAATTGGAAGATGGGGGTCCTGCGCATCCGCACTGCAAAACTGATTCCAGAGAAGGAAAGCTCACCCCTTAAGGACGATATAAAACCAGAAAGAGCGGAAGTGGCAATAGACCATATTGAGGGGCAGGAGAAGATTCCAAAGGAGTATTGGGATCTCCGTGAAGTTTTTAGCGAAAAGGCCTCAGATGCGCTGCCTCCCCACAGGGCTACCGACTGCACCATTGAAATACTCCCCGGGGTGAAGCTTCCCAAACCAAAAATCTACCCCATGACCCCTCGAGAATTAGGGGAATTGCGAAATTTTATTGACAAAAATCTTGAATGGGGATTCATCGAACGAGCCAAGCCTAAGGTGGCGGTGCCAGTGATGTTCCGCGAAAAGAAAGATGGCTCCTTTCGCTTGGTGGTCGATTATAGAAATATCAACGCCATTTGCGTGGAAAATGTTTACCCCCTCCCACTCATGAAGGACATGTTAGCCCACTTAGGGAAGGGAAAAGTCTTCACCAAACTCGATTTAAGAGAGGCATACTACCGAGTGAGAATTAAAGAAGGGGATGAATGGAAAACAGCATTTAATTGCCCACTGGGATGTTTCCAGTTCAGAGTGCTCCCTTTTGGCTTACAGGGAGCCCCTGCTGTATTCATGCAATTGATCAACGAAGTATTGCATGAGCACCTGTATAAGGGGGTGCTGGTCTACTTGGATGACATTCTTATCTATTCTGAGAACATGGCCGACCATGTGAAATTGGTGCGAACTGTCCTGAAAAACCTCAGGGCTGCTGAACTATATGCCAAACTTTCTAAATGTGAATTCCACCAAGACAAAATCAACTATCTTGGATATCGCATATCGCATGAGGGAATAGAGATGGACCCTGAGAAGGTTCGAGCAGTATTGGAATGGGCCGCGCCATGCACCCACAAACAACTACAGAGTTTCTTGGGGTTTGCTAACTTTTATAGACAATTTATCCCCTCGTTTGCCAAAATCGCGCTGCCAATTACAGATCTTCTAAAAACAAAAGGTGAAGTAAAACCAAGACCCTCGAAACCACTTGAATGGACTATGGAGTGTCAAGCCGCATTCGAAAAGTTGAAACGACTGTTTGCGGCTGAACCAGTACTCAAACACCCAGACATGGAACAGCCTTTTGTAGTACAGGCTGACGCGAGCGACGTAGCTGTGGGAGCAATACTCTTGCAAAAGAATGCAGAAGGGGAACTACAATCTTGTACCTACACGTCCCGTAAACTATCAGAAACGGAGAGGAGATGGGCCATATGGGAGAAGGAGGCTTTCACAGTGAGATGGGCGCTGTTAACATGGAGACAATTTTTAGAAGGAGCGAAGCACCCTTTCGAAGTTTGGACTGATCACAAAAATTTAGAGGCGTTAAAAACACCACGCAAACTGTCCCCAAAGCAAGCTCGTTGGGCCCAACATTTCAATCGTTTCAGGTTCACTCTACGCTACCTTCCTGGTGAAAAGAACTTCATGGCAGACGCACTTTCCAGATTGCCTCAGTACAACAGCATCAAGAAGGAAGTGGTTCAGCCTATTATCCCTTCGACACAATTGGCAGCACCAGTTACTACCAGAGCACAGGCAAAAGCCGAGCTAGAACTCTCGGGAGATTTGATTCAAAAATTACGAGAAGCTCTGGGAACTGACGAGTGGTTTAACAACCACTCAAATGAATGTACACTCCGTGATGGACTAGCTTGGATTGGGGCAAAATTGTATGTTCCTGCCAGTTTAAGAGTAACAGTATTGCAATATGCCCATGACGCCAAGGCAGCGGGACACTTTGCATTTGTTAAAACTCTACATCTTGCTAAGAGACAGTTTTGGTGGCCTGCACTCAAGAAGGACATAGAGGCATATGTGGCTAGCTGTCCAGTGTGTGCCTCGGCTAAAAGACCTCCAGGGAAGCCACCTGGATTACTTCAGAGTGTGGCTAGACCAAATGCCCCGTGGAAGGAAATATCCATGGATTTTATTGTGGACCTACCAGAGAGTGAAGGGTTCACTGTCATTTGGGTGGTGACGGATTTGTTTTCCAAACAAGTGCATTTCATCCGTTGTTCAAAGATCCCTTCAGCAAAAACCCTTGCAAAACTGTTTATTCGTCAGATTTACCGACTACATGGAGCTCCAAAAAGAATAATCTCGGACAGGGGTGTACAGTTTACTTCCAACTTCTGGAAGGAGTTTTTGAAGTTGTTAGGCTCCGCCCAAGGACTAAGTTCCAGTCACCACCCCCAAACAAATGGGGCTTGTGAAAGGACCAATGGGATTTTAGAACAATACCTGAGATGTTACGTAAATTACCAGCAAGACAATTGGGTGGACTTATTGCCATTTGCAGAAGTGGCATATAATAATTCCATACACAGTAGCACCAGGTTCACTCCGTTTAAGGTTGCATCGGGCCAAGATTTCGTACCGATCCCCGAGCTACCACAAGATGATCCCCAAAACCCATCCTTGATGGACTGGATTGAACAATTAAGGAGCACGTGGGCAGTAACTCGAAAAGCATTAGATGAGGCACACCGAGCCCATAAGGCCCAGGCCGATAAGAAAAGGTCCCCAGGCCACGTCTATAAAGTGTGTGATAAGGTCTACCTCTCCACTAAGTACTTACAGACTTCCCAAAAGTCAAAAAAGCTTGGTCCCAAGTATGTGGGTCCATTTCGTGTGATTAGATTGATTAATCCAGTAACAGTTGAATTAGAGTTGCCAAAAACGTTGAGACATATACACCCTGTATTTCATGTTAGCTTGTTGAAACCTGAACACTCGTCTCCGCTAAGGCCGAACCAAAGCTCCCCTCCAGTTCCCATACTCATAGAGGGGGAGCAACATTTTGAAGTTAAGGAAATTTTAGACTCTAGGAAACACCATGGTAAAGTGCAATATCTGGTGGCCTGGAAACATTTCCCTTTGTCTCAAGCTGAATGGGTGAATAAATGGGATGTCCGGGCCCCAAAGAAAGTACAGCAATTCTATACCAAATACCCAGATAAACCTTAATTCCTGTATATATTTTGTTTTCTCTTTTCCCTTCTTCTTTTCTATTCTAGGACTAACGTCTTTTCTGCAGAGGGGCCGAATGTCAGCCTCCGCTTTTACTGCTTCAGCTGCCATAAGAAACGGGTGGGAAACAGGGGGGCGAAGGGGGGGAAGGGCGCAGGAGGAGTCTTTCCAAGAAACGAAACCGATTCTCCAAAGGAGCCGTCAGACCAACCATCATTACATTCCTGATGGATGACGTTGCCAGACGTGATTCCACCTGACCTTTGGGAGACCTTTGGATTGGATGATGGACGATGGACAAGGGGGGGGAGAGATGCTTTCTAGAGGCAATTTCGCGCGTTTTGCTTAGTTCCAGCTTTACCTGGGTTGCGATCGCTTCATTTTCAGTAAAAGTACTAATCTCTATAAAAATGGAGTTTGGGTCATTCTTTCCTGGATTTTGAAGGAAGCATACCTGACAATGGGGAGGAACAGGCTTCAGCTCAACCCTGCCAAGTCAGAGTGGCTGTGCGTACCGGCATCTCGGTTCCAAGGGAATATTCCATTGCTGGTTATAGGGGGTGAGGTGTTGCCCCCTGTTGATAGGGCGCACAATTTAGGCGTCCTCCTGGATTCACGGCTGACTCTGGAAGATCATGTTATGACCGTGACCAGGGGGGCATTTGTCCAGATTCGTCTGGTGCGCCAGTTGCGCCCCTACCTGGACCGTGATGCCTTACGCACAGTCACTCATGCGCTCGTCACCTCCCGGATTGACTACTGCAACGCTCTCTACATGGGGCTGCTCCTGAAGACCACTCGGAGGCTTCAGCTGGTGCAGAATGCGGCCGCGCGGGTAGTGATGGGAGTGTCCCGACACTCTCATGTTACACCCCTCCTGCGGGACCTGCATTGGCTACCAGTTGCCCTCCGGGTGAGATTCAAGGTGCTGGAAATCACCTATAAAGCCCTACATGGCTTAGGCCCGGGGTATTTGGCGGACCATCTGCGGCCAGCGACAGCTCCCCATCGCCTGGTGCGTTCCCACAGGGAGGGCCTCCTTGGGGTGCCGTCGGCCAGACAATGTCGGCTGGCGACCCCTAGGGAGGGCCTTCTCTGTGGGCGCACCTACCCTGTGGAATCAGCTCCCCCTGGGGCTCTGGGTGGCCCCTGACATTCGCTCTTTCCGCCGTGGCCTTAAAACATGGCTATTTCGCCTGGCCGGCTTGGACTGATGGGGTTTTTGAGGGGATTTTAATGGTTTTTATAGTTTTATAGTTTTATTGGGTACTTTTAAAGGAAGGATTGGACTGTATGTGTTTTATTGTTGTGAGCCGCCCTGAGTCATTTTGGAGATAGGGCGGCATATAAATCCAATCAATCAATCAATCAATCAATCAATCAATCAATCATCATGAACCTTGCAGGCTTTAACTTGCTGCTAATATTTGAATAGAATCCATATCTAGACACCCCCATGGTATAGCTAGGACAAAATAGAACTACAAATACAAAGAAACAGCTTGATCCATAATATACAGTTTAAATAGGATTCTATTTTGCATCTAGCTCTATATTTCCCTATTCTTCAGCCCCTATCTCAATTGGAATATATTGTCATACTTGGCAGATGCCACACTGAAAAGAAATACTCTCTCTTCTCAGGAGGAAAGCCAAAAGAACAAAATGTCAGACCTGCCCCAATCTGATTCCTTAGGAAAGAAAGACCCTTGACTCCATTTGGTTGAAGCAAAAGGATCTTTTACTAAAAAATGTTGACTGCAGTAAAGTCAGGGTAGCTCTGGGTTTCCTGTGCTCAAAAGATACAGAAAGATTTCCCCACATCTCAGCCTTCCCCCCGTGACCAGTCCGTCTCCAGCCAATTGGAACTCGCCAAAGTGTTTTGAGTATGAAAGGGAGGACTCAGAATTGGAAACATTCTAAGGGGCGGTTTTCCACTCATTCCCTGCCTTGATCCTAACCTGGTAGTATGCCTCCCGCAAATCCAATTTGGTGAAGACCTTCCCCTTGGCCAAATGGGCTGGCATGTCTTTCATCAAGGGGAGGGGGTAGACGTTTTCCATGCAGAAAGCATTAAGCCCCTGATAGTCAACACATAAATGAAGGGACTCATCTTTCTTTTCCCTAAACAGTACCAGGGCAGCCAGCCTCAGTCTGGCAGGCTGGCTAAAACCACACTTCAGGTTTTTGTCTCTATCAAAGTCCACAGTTCCTCCAATTCCTTAGGGGTCATGGAATACAGCTTATGTTTAGGCAGTTTGGCCTCCAGTAGGATTTCTATGGAACAGTCAGTTGGCCAGTGGAGTGGGAGTGTGTCTGACCCCTTTTCACTGAAAATGTACCGTAAGTCATAGTACTCTTTGGGGATCCTTGGGGCCAGTCTTTGGTGGCTGCTCCCACCTCCCTTTTTGGCTTTGCCTGTTGTGGTCCGCCAGCAGCCTGCAGAGCTGGCAGCAGAGTCGGACAGTGAGGAGGCTGGGGAGGACCATGGGCCAGTCCTGGAGTCTGGGTAAGGCTTGGGTGAGGGCTCTGCATCGGAGGCAGAGAAAGGGCCATCTGGGAGGTACGTGCTGTCTCCGGAGCCTCCAGAGGTGGACCTCAGCGAGGCAAAGGAACACGGGGAGCCTGTTCTCAGTGTGCGCATGTGCAGAGCTGCCAGAAGGCAAGAACAGCTAAAACAAAAGGGATGACTCAGGAGTAGGGCTGGGAGATGATTGGCCCCTCCCATAAGACTTAAAAGAGGAGCAAAGGCACGTGGGCCTTTGCAGGAAGCAACATTTGTTCATTCGATTCAGCTTAAAGCCTGAAGCTCTGTTTGATTCTGGACTCTGTGTGGCTTTGCCAATTAGGTCTTTGGCAGTGTGTCAAAGGAGATAAAGGTGGGTGATTATCCCGAAGAACTTCTCCCGAAGGACTCTTTATAACTAATTGGGACTCATCTATGAATGAACAGAATTCACAGCTGTTGCAATAAAAGAGGTTTTTGGGACTACTCGTGTGTTTTAATGACTCAGGAAGCCTAGGTCAGAACATTGCCTGCAGCAACTCAGAGGTACTTTTTTTTATGGTCCTTCTCCTGTCCCCCTTCGCAGCTGGCCTACCAGATTTTTAGCAGGCCCCTCCTCCAGTTCACAAAGGGGTTCCATTTCTGCAACCAAGACAGTCTTAATACAAGTGGCTTTTCCATTCCAGGGGCTATGATGAAGGTCAGGGTCTCCATATGTACACCCATCCTCATCTTTATTGGCTCAGTGACAAATGTTGCTGGGATCCGTCCAGCTGGCAAAAAGCTATGGGCATTTTAAGTTGTCTGAGTCTCACACCCATTTTCTCGACCAGGGCATGGTTAACGTGACATCTGGTACACCCTGAGTCCAGGAGGGCTGCTTGGCTCCCTTTGCACCCTGAGGATTGAACCACCAGTTCTATGGGGATAGTGTTGTGGCCCGTCAGCGGCCTGTGCAGATTGTAGCTGATTCCGACAATGAGGAGGCTGGTGTGGTGCTGCGCCAGCAGCCTGTGCAGCTGGCGCTCGAGTCGGACAGTGAGGAGGCTGGAGAAGATGTGGTGCCAGAGGCAGGGATTCAGCCAGGGCCTTCAGAACCTCCAGAAGCTTCTTTAAGTGAAGAGGACGAAGAGGAGGAGCCTCTTCTCAATGCACGGGCGCGCAGAGCTGCCAAAAGGCTGGAGTGGCTCCTCAGGAGGAGGTCTCCTTGAGAGTAAGGCTTGTGGCTAATTGGCCACTCCCTTAGCCTATTTAAGGAGGAACGCTGCTTGCAGCAAGCTGTAGGGAACAACTTTAGTTCACTCTCCTTCATGTCTGGATTCTCTGCAAAATTACTTCTGGGCTTTCTGCCAACTCTAGTAAGACTGTGATTACCTTATCTTAGAATTCTTTTTTTTTTTATAAAATTTTATTATAAATTAGAAACAAAAAACAGAATAAAGACTATAACGAAACACAATCACATACATACAACTGAGGTTGATTCAACCCCCATATATATACAGTTTCTAAATAACATTACATATCATCATACTACAGCTTCAATTTGGTTTATCATACTGCATCTTGCGTTTGTTAATCTTCTTATATCTAATATTCCCTTATTTATATTTAGCTTGCTATTTACATATCTATGCTACATGCTTCCCTAACATCTACCTCATGACATTTTTACTTCTATCCATTGGTACCATTTATCCCAGCTTTGATTGAAAATTGATTCTTGTCTATCTTTAAGTATATATGTTAATCTATCACATTCTGCACACCACAAAATTTTGTTGATAATCATCTGATCCGATGGTACTTCCTTCCCTTTCCAAAGTTGCGCATGTGCAGTTCTAGCCGCAGTGGTAATGTGTATGAAAAGGTACCAGTCTGCTTTCCTTATGCCCCCAGGGTTTATTCCTAGCAAGTAGACCTCTGGTCTCAGTTGAAAACTGACTCCTGTAATCTCCATGAGCCAAACTTTTATCTTACTCCAATAGTTTTGGGCTTGTAGACATGTCCACCATTGGTGGTAAAATGTACCCCCGGCTGACCCACATTTCCAACATTCTGCTGAGGTTCCAGGGAACATCTTTGCGATTCTTGCTGGTGGTATATGCCATCTATATAACATTTTAAATATATTTTCTTTGAAAGACACTGCCATTGTCATTTTCGCATTTCTATTCCATATTTGTTGCCATTTTTCCAGATCTAATGAATATCCGAAATTCCTCCCCCAGGCTATCATCGAGTCTTTAACTATTTCCTCAGCTACAAATCGGGACAGGAGGAGGTTATATACCTTAGTGATACATTTCTTATCACCTTCCAGGAGGGCCTTATCGAACTCTTGTGGTGAAGTGAAACACCCCCCCCCCCCCATTGGCTTTATCTTTTTGATATCTTGCTTGAATTTGTGCATATGCCCACCAGTCCAAATTGATTCCCCGTATTTGTAGTTCTGCTTTAGATCTAAGATTTCCCCCACCATCCAACAATTCCCTGTATATCACAGGTTTATCCAAGTTGTATAGAGGTTGTTATATAGTCACTTCAAGGGTCACAAACCAATATGGAATCTTACTATACATCATCCCTTTGATCTTATTCCATACCTTGATCAGACATCCCCTTACGTAGTGATTTGTAAAATATTTATGCTGTCCTGCTTTGATTGGCCAGAGAAAATAATGCCACCCCTGCTATAGATTATACCCTTCAATTTTTAATATACGCTTCCTCTTCAGTATTATCCAATCTTTTACCCAAACCAGGCAAGAAGCTTGATAGTACCGCTCCTAGTTGGGGAGCCCCAAGCCTCCCCTTGTTTTATGCTCCTGCATCATTTTCCTTTTAATACATGGCTTTTTCCCTTGCCATATGAATTTTCCAATTATCTGATCCATTTTTCTAAAGAAACTTTTCTCTAATCTTGCTGGGGCCATTTGGAAAAGATATATCCATTTTGGCAGCACATGTGCCTTTATCACTGTCACTCTTCCTAACAGGGATAGCTGTACTTTCCTCCACCGATCTAAATCCTGTTCCATTTGCAAGATGAGTTTATCATAATTATTCTTTTTTATCGAGGAGCATTTTGGGGTCAGTCATATGCCCAAGTATTTTACCTTTTTAGCTATTTGTATTCCCATCACATTCTCTATCTCCAATTTCCATGTCCCCTTAAGATTTTTAACAAGTAATTTGGTTTTGTCCCTGTTAATTTGTAGACCCGCTACTGTGCCGAATTCCTCAATACTTCTTAACAAATTTGACCCCGAGGTCATTGGCTCCTCCAATATAAAGACGAGATCGTCTGCAAACGCTTGTATTTTAAACTCCTCTTTCCTAACATTAAGTCCTTTTATTTCTTTGTTTTGTCTGATTTGATTTAGTAAAGGTTCCAGAGTCAAAATAAATAATAGCGGGGATAGTGGGCATCCTTGCCTAGTTCCCCTATGTATTTGTATCTCCTCTGTTGTTTCACCTTCAATTAACACTCTTGCGTATTGCGCCGTATAAAGTGCCTTATCTTAGAATTCTTGTAGGCTGTTAAGACAGTTTATTAACAGCCTTTGGTTGATAAAGACTGAGTTATTTGAGTAAAATAAGCTTTGTATAGAGTTTGTGTGTGCTGCGTTCTTTGGGGTCCGTAGCTGGGGCAGAACAGATAGTCACTGGGTTGACCAGGTGACTTACCAAGGGACCATCGTCATAGTCTGATTTGTTTTCCACTGGACTGTCCACCGGGGCGGTCGGAGTTCTCTCACCAACCTTGGAGGATGGGGTGAACTCTACGACCTCTACTCCCTTCAGGGCTGTTTTGCAGGTTCTCTGTGGTGGTTTCACCAATTTTTTGGCAGCCCTTCTGAGTTGGGCATGCACCTCGGCAGTCAGCAGCTCGGTGCCCCTCCTTCCTGCAACTGAAGCAGCCAGTGGATTGTCGACATGGGCTCTGTTCATGTGGTGTCGGTTTTGGAGCCTCTTTCTTTTCAGGGAGTGATCTTCACCACCCATGGCTCAGCCGGTATTTGGATCAAGCCAGGTGAATTTCCACTGGTGTCTTGGGTCCTCTCTGTCACACTGGTGCTGCTCCTACAGCTGATGCAGGCTGGGCTGCGGGGCCAGTTGCAGGGGCAGCTGCCGCTGCCATAGGACCCACTACTGCTGCCATTGCAGCGGCAGAGGTGGTTGCCCCATCACTCGCCATGGCTGGAGTTGGATGGTCAGCAGGGTGTGCCACCCGGGCCAGGGCTTCTCGTGCTTTGAAGTTGCCAAAAGCCCCCCTCAGGAACTTTATGGCTTACTCCAGCATCCAGTCTTCTTGATCTGGCTTGCCTGTGATTGTTTCTTCCTCCAGCTTCTCCAACTTCTCCAGCTCCACTTGCATCTCTTGCCAGTGGCTGCCATGGCTCCCATGGGTGTATGTCACTTCCATTGGCTTCTCTTCCCACTCTTCCTTTTCCCGACCCCAAGGGGACCATCAAGGTCTTGGTGGGTTGTTTTGAGAACATTGAGATGTTTTGGGGTAATCCACATTCTTTCTCAGGGTACCTGGCCTTGGATGCTGGTAAAAACTGATTCTGAGGTTCTCTGGTCTTTATCATCTGTCATACCCTCCTCCCTATTTCCCATCACGTACACAGACAGCTTTATTGCCCATCTATCCTCACCCCCTCCTTCTAGCCATTATATATATATATATATATATATATATATATATATATATATATATATATATATATATATATATGTAGGTCTTTGGTTATTCGGGTCTTCTCCCACGTAAAATTGGAAGTGTCTTGGCGACGTTTCGACAAAGTCTCATTCGTCATCTTCAGGCTGGTGTTCTCGGCTTCGTGCTTCCAGGAGCAATGTGAGATTGCAGCTGTCTCTTCCTTTTAACTGCTAGTGGGGGTGTGAGCTGATTGGGTGGGAACTTGGCTGTGCTCTGATTGGATGGGGGGTTGGTTGTGCTCTGATTGGCTGGGGGTGTGTTCTGTTTGGGTGGGGGCTTGGTTGTGCTCAGCTTAGTCTGAGTTGCAGGGGGATTGATCTGGTGAGCTGCGTTGTTGTTGTTTGGCTTTGTGTTTGTGGCCGTGCGAGCTCTTCGTGGTGGGTGTCAGTCTGCTTCATGTATGGATTGGAGGGGTTTAAAGTGGCTAATGATGCAGCTGCGGTCTGGCTTCTGGTCCTTGGTCATGGCTCATTATCAGTGTGGGTTTGAGTCTGCTTTCTGCGTGGATGTGTGGTGGTGACATCCTGTGTGGCTCTCGTGAGTGTGGGTCTGGTGTCATTCGTCATGTTAGGGACTCGTTTGTCAATAAGGGTGGGTTTCCAAATGGCTGGTAGGCGGGAGGTATCATCTCGTTTGTTCATACTGTGTGGGCGTTTTTCTATCTCGATGGCTTCTCTGATTATTCTGTTGTTAAAGTGTTCAGTTTTGGCGATAGTTCTGGTCTTTTTAAAGTCAATATCATGTCCTGTGGCTTTAAGGTGTTGGACCAGGGAAGAAGTTGGTTCCTCTTTTCTGACTGAGTTCTTGTGTTCTTCTATGCGTGCACTTATTCGTCTGTTGGTTTGTCCAATGTATGTGGTGGGGCAGGCGGTGCATGGGATTTCATATACTCCTTGATTTTCTAACTCAATTTTGTCTTTGGGGTTCCTTAGGATGGTGGATATTTTTCGGTTTGTGCAGAATGCTGTCTTGATGTTATGTTTGTGGAGGATTTTGCTTATTCTGTCTGTGGTGCCTTTTATGTATGGGAGGAGGGCTTTGCCGTTTTCTTGTTCTCTGTCTTGGATTTTAGTGGGGGTTTCTTTTTGGATTAGGTTGGTGATTTTATTTCTTTGGAATCCATTGGATGTTAGTACGTTAGTGAGAGTGTGTAGTTCGGTTTTTAGGTGTTGTTCGTCAGCTAAGCGTTTTGTTCTGGAAATGAGTGTCTTGGCTACAGAGTTGATCTGGGCAGGGTGGTGGTGTGAGAGTGTGTGCAGATAGCGGTTTGTGTGTGTTTTCTTCTGGTAGATAGTGTGTCCTAGGGAGCCATTGGATGTCCTGTAGACTAAGACATCCAGGAAGGGAAGTTGGTTGTTCGCTTCTGTTTCCATGGTGAACTGTATTTTGGGGTGTAGGCTGTTGAGGTGTGTGAGGAAGTTGTCCAGTTTTTCTTTCCCATGTGGCCAGATTATGAAGGTGTCATCTACATATCTGAGCCAGAGTTTGGGTTTGTGATCAGATTTTTCTAGAGCTTGGGTTTCAAAGTATTCCATATAGAGGTTGGCAATGACAGGTGAGAGGGGTGATCCCATGGGTGCTCCTTCTATTTGTTTGTATTTCTGTCCATTATAGATGAAGTATGTGTTGGATAGGCAGTGGTTGGTCAGATCTAAGATGTGCTTGGGGGGGTTATATTTGTTTTGGATAACTGTCAAGGCTTCTTTGATTGGTACTTGGGTGAAGAGGGATATGACATCGAAGCTCACGAGTAGGTCACTGGGCTGTAAGTTTTGTTGCTTTATGATGTCTATGAACTGGAATGAGTTTTTTACATATGAGGTGATGGATTCTGCATAGGGCTGTAGTTGTTTGGCGAGAAATTTGGCTAGGTTTTGTAGAGGTGAGCCTATGGAGCTGACTATGGGTCTAAGTGGGGTTCCTTCTTTGTGTATCTTGGGGAGTCCATAAAGCTTAGGGCATCTGGATGATTTCTCTCTGGGAATGATTCTTTGCTGAATCTCTTCGCTGATGGGGGAGGCTTTTATTTTGGATCTGGTGGTTTTTTCCAGGTAGGTGGTGGGGTCTGTGTTTAGGGGTTTGTATATGAAGTCTTGGAGTAGGTTGGTTAATTTGGTTTGGTAGTCAGATGTGTTCATAACCACCGTGGCATTGCCCTTGTCTGCTGGTAGGATTATTATGCTGGTGTCTTCTTTCAGGTTAAGTAGTGCTGTCTGTTCCTCTTTGGGTAAGTTACTTTTGGGTGGCTTGCTGGTGCAGAGGATGTTGGTGATTTCGAGTCTGATTCTGTTTGCGTCGTCGGGGTTGATTTTGGTCAGGCTGGTTTCAACTCCGCATATAATGGTTTCAGTGGGGATGCTTTTGGGAGCGACTGCAAAGTTGAATCCTTTGGAAAGGACATTGGTTTCGGCTTTGGTGAGGATCCTATCTGAGATGTTATGCACTGTTTGTTTCATGTGTGGCTGTGAGGGTGGAGGGGATTGTTTCTGGCGTTCTTGTAGTCTTCGGAGTTTGTTGGTGTGTGTGTCTGTCTTGAGGGTGGTCTGTGTTTCGGCTCTCCAGACGGCAAGTTGTTTGGATTTGTCCCAAAGTGCGGGGTGGATCTTGTTGCTGAGTTTGAGGTGAAGTGTGAGGAGATCCTTGTTGATTCGGTCTAGGAGGAATCTTTTTCTGTGGAGTTCATTTCTGATTAGGGCTAGTTCTGTTCTTTTCAGAATGCGTTTGGTGGCTGCAGAGTTGGAGTGGAATTTCAGTTGGAAGCCTGTGGGAACCCCAAAGACAAAATTGAGTTAGAAAATCAAGGAGTATATAAAATCCCATGCACCGCCTGCCCCACCACATACATCGGACAAACCAACAGACGAATAAGTGCACGCATAGAAGAACACAAGAACTCAGTCAGAAAAGAGGAACCAACTTCTTCCCTGGTCCAACACCTTAAAGCCACAGGACATGATATTGACTTTAAAAAGACCAGAACTATCGCCAAAACTGAACACTTTAACAACAGAATAATCAGAGAAGCCATCAAGATAGAAAAACGCCCACACAGCATGAACAAACGAGACGATACCTCCCGCCTACTAGCCATTTGGAAACCCGCCCTTATTGACAAACGAGTCCCTAACACGACGAATGACACCAGACCCACACTCACGAGAGCCACACAGGATGTCACCACCACACATCCACGCAGAAAGCAGACTCAAACCCACACTGATAATGAGCCACGACCAAGGACCAGAAGCCAGACCGCAGCTGCATCATTAGCCACTTTAAACCCCTCCAATCCATACATGAAGCAGACTGACACCCACCATGAAGAGCTCGCACGGCCACAAACACGAAGCCAAACAACAACAACGCAGCTCACCAGCTCAAATCCCCCTGCAACTCAGACTAAGCTGAGCACAACCAAGCCCCCACCCAAACAGAACACACCCCCAGCCAATCAGAGCACAACCAACCCCCCATCCAATCAGAGCACAGCCAAACCCCCAACCAATCAGAACACACCTTCACCCAATCAGAACACAGCCAAGCTCCCACCCAATCAGTTCACACCCCCACTGGCAGTTAAAAGGAAGAAACAGCTGCGATCACACACATTGCTCCTAGAAGCACGAAGCCGAGAACACCAACCTGAAGATGATGAATGAGACTTCGTCGAAACGTTGCCAAGACACCTCCAATTTTACGCGGGAGAAAACCCGAATAACCAAAGACATATATATATATATATATATATATATATATATATATATATATATATATATAATGTTTTATTTGTAATTTTCCTTTAACAGCCATACATATTTTGTGGACAGTGTATTGACTGGGTCAATATACTTTTTACACAATGCTAACAATAATAATACAATTAAATATACATAATCCTAGTCTTCCAACTTCTAACCTTAACATGCACATTGTAATTACAATAGATTCTTTTATATATCAGTGAGTATAATACTATTTTCCCAATTTGTACTCATCTTCCCCCCCCCCCATTTGTTGAGGTTCTTCTACATTCACATCTTTTGTCTTTAAACAATACCATTCTCTTTTTATGATTCTTTATCACTTTCTTCATAAATACATTTAAACATCAATAACATTTTTTCATACAATGTATCTGTTGTCCCCTGCTGAGTCACTAATATTTTAATATTTTAAAAATTACTCAATATTCCACCATAATTCCAATATCCGAATTACCAATAAGGCCAATTATTAATAAGGTTTAATCAGTCCCGGGATTATATCTCCAAGTCCCCTAAATATATAGTCCTTGAAAGTTATAAGTTTCAATATACTTTTTACACACTGTTAGTAATAATACAATCAAGTATACCTAATCATAGTCTTCCACCTTCTAACCTTAATATGCTTATGATTATAATAAAGTCCGGTCCGTGGTAAATAAAGCCCCCCTCATTTGTGATCTTGTTCAGGAGGGGGGAGCAGACCTGGCGGGTATTACGGAGACCTGGTTGGGCCAGGAGGGGGGGTCCCCCTCATTGAGATGTGCCCACCCGGTTTTCGTGCATTTCATCAGCCGAGGGCTCAGGGGAGGGGCGGGGGGGTGGCAGTTGTCATTAGAGAAGGTCTTGGTCCGAGGGAGGCCACTGTTCCTCAGACGGCTGGTTGTGAGTCCTTCCTTGTGAAGTGGGGTCATGGGGTGCAGATGGGTGTGCTGGTTACCTACCTGGCTCCCTGCCACGTGGCGGCAGCCCTGCCCGAGCTGCTCAACGTTATAGCCGCGGTGGCGGTTGATACCCCCAGGCTTATGGTCATGGGGGATTTTAACCTGCCATCTGCCGGTGAGGCGTCTGAGGTGGCTCGGGAGTTCATAGCTTCCATGACGGCCATGGACCTGACCCAGTTAGTTCATGGCCCTACTCACACGGGGGGAAACACGCTGGACCTGGTTTTTGTCTCTGGTCAGTGGTTGAGTGATCTTGAGATAGGGGATATAGTGATCGAGCCCTTGTCATGGTCGGATCACTCCCTCCTTCGCTTTGACCTTCGAACCGCCACACCCCGCCGCAGGGAGGCGGAACCGATGAAGTGGTTCCGCCCCAGGTGCCTGATGGATCCAGATAGGTTCCAGACGGAGCTTGGGCCATTTCCTGAGGCTCTGGCACACGGCTCGACTGAGGACCTGGTGGCCGCCTGGGATAGGGCGGCCGCTGGAGCTTTGGATTGGGTCGTGCCTTTGCGGCCTCTGACCCGGCGCCGATCTCGCCTGGCTCCTTGGTTCACCGAGGAGCTGAGGGAGATGAAGCGCCGGAAAAGACGCCTGGAGAGCGGTTGGAGGCCAGCCATTCTGAATCTGACCGAACACTGGTAAGGTCTCATATTAAGACCTACCTGGTGGCGATTAAAGCAGCGAAGTATAACTATTTTGCCGCTCTTATTGCGTCATCAGATAATCGCCCGGCCGCCCTGTTTAGGGTGACCCGCTCCCTGCTCCACCATGAAGCGCAGGAGGACCCCTTGGAGGGTAGAGCTGAGGATTTTGTACAGTATCTGTATGACAAAATCGCTCAGATTCGGGAACACCTGGACTCTGACTGGGTAGATTCAGGGGGGAGGACGGAGGCAGGTCTTGTGAGTATTATCTGGGAAAAGTTTGATTCTGTGACGCCCGAAGACGTGGAGAGGATACTGGGCAGACTGAGCGCAGCCACATGTTTACTGGACCCGTGTCCCTCCTGGCTGGAGCTGGCCTCTCGGGAGGTTACACGAGGCTGGCTCCAGGGGATTATAAATGCTTCTCTGAGTGAGGGTGTCTTCCCCACCACCTTGAAAGAGGCGGTAGTGAGGCCTCTCCTCAAGAAGCCTTCCCTGGACCCGGCAGTGTTGGCAAATTACTCTCCAGTCTCCAACCTTCGCTTCGTTGCGAAGGTTGTTGAGAGTGTGGTAGCGCGACAGCTCCCTCAGAACCTGGATGAATCGTCATATCTGGATCCGTTCCGGTCGGGCTTCAGGCCTGGGTACAGCACAGAAACGGCATTGGTCGTGTTGGTTGATGATCTCTGGAGGGCTCGGGACAGGGGTTGTTCCTCTGTCCTAGTCCTATCAGACCTCTCAGCGGCTTTTGATACCATCGACCATGGTATCATGCTGCACCGGCTAGAGGAGTTAGGGGTGGGGAGCACCATCCTACAGTGGTTCTCCTCCTTTCTCTCTGACCGGTCGCAGTCTGTGTTGACAGGGGGGCAGAGGTCGACCCCGAGGCCCCTTGTATGTGGGGTGCCACAAGGGTCGGTCCTCTCGCCCCTTCTGTTCAACATTTATGTGAAGCCGCTGGGTGAGATCATCCGTGTTTTCGGGGTGAAGTACCATCAGTACGCTGACGACACTCAGCTGTACATCTCCACCCCGGACCACCCCAATGATGCCCTTGAAGTGATGTCCCGGTGCTGGGAGGCTGTGCGGATCTGGATGGGGAGAAACAGGCTCAGGTTCAACCCATCCAAGACTGAGTGGCTGTGGTTTCTGACATCCTGATATAGTCAGTTGGTGCCATCACTGACTATTGGGGACGGGTCATTGGCCCCCACGGATAGGGCTCGCAACTTGGGTGTCCTCCTGGACTCACGGCTGTCTTTGGAAGAGCACTTGACAGCTGTGGCCAGGGGGACTTTTTATCAGGTCCGCCTGATTCGCCAGTTGCGTCCCTTTCTGGATCGGGACTCGTTAAATACAGTCACTCATGCGCTTGTTACTTCCCGCCTGGACTACTGCAATGCTCTCTACATGGGGCTCCCCTTGAGGAGCACCCAGAGGCTCCAGCTGGTCCAGAATGCGGCCACGTGGGTAGTTATGGGAGCGGCGTGGCGCTCCCATGTGACCCCCCTCCTGCGCGAGCTGCACTGGCTCCCAGTGGTCTTCCAGGTGCGCGTCAAGGTTTTGGTTACCACCTTTAGAGCGCTCCATGGCATCGGACCGGGGTATTTACGAGACCGCCTTCTGCTACCAATAGCCTCTCACCGACCTGTATGCTCCCATAGAGAGGGGCTTCTCAGGGTGCCATCGGCCAAACAGTGTCAACTGGCGGCCCCCAGGGGGACAGCCTTCTCCGTGGGGGCACCTACCATCTGGAACGAGCTCCCCCCGTAGATACGGAGGATCCCGGATCTGTGCACGTTTCATCGTGCTCTCAAAACATTTTTATTTCAGCAGGCTGGCCTGGCCTAACTCTCCCTTTTAAATTTTTAAATTGTTTTAATCTGTCTTATAAATTGGGTGTTTTAAATTTGTTTTCGGCCAAAATATTTAATAATTTTAATGGACTTTTAATGTTTGTATTATCTGTATTTTATCTTGGCTGTTCAGCGCCCTGAGTCCTCCAGGAGTGGGGCAGTATAGAAATTTGATAATTAATTAATTAATTAATTAATTCTATTATATATCAATATGTGTACTACTATTTTCCCAATTTGTACTTTCTACTTTTTCCTTTAATTTTTAATACAGCCACCATATTGAAAGGTATTTTATCTCTATCCATCATCTCTTGCCCTTTTTGAAATTTTATCATTTATTGACTTTTTGGTAACTTTTATATTTCTCTCTTGGAATCTTATATCTCTTTCTAACATTTTTGTACAAACTGAATATTCCCTCTGCCTTACCCCTTGTCTCCTGCTGCATCATTTGAATACCCATCCATAACCCTTTCATTATTTTTGGGAGATCTTTCTTTTTTCTCTCTGTTCTATTGTAAACTCTTAAAGGATTATCTATTTGATTCATAGTACTTATTGTTACTATCTCTTCAATATCTTTATCTTCTTGTAATTTATTTTGATTTGTCTCCTCCACTTTTCCCCATTTGTTGAGGATCTTCTACACTCACATCTTTATTCTTGAACAATCTCATTATCTCCTTATGATTCTTTGTCACATTTTCATAAATACTTTTAAGCATCAATAACATTTCTTTATACACCTTTATTGTCCCCTGTTGAGTCATTTTGTAATAGTTTAATATATTAAGAATTACTCAATATACCGCTAAGCTTCCAATGTCCCAATATCTAAAAACTCAAAAAAAGCCAATTATTAATAAAAATTTAGTCAGTCCCAAAATTATACCTCCAAATCTCCTAAATTTATAGTCCTTAAAAGCTATAAATTGGTAATTTACAGTCTTTATAATTTTCCAGTTTACACCTTCCCAATTGTCCAAATGTTAAAGTCTTATTTAGCTTTTCTTCTTTTCTTTTTTCTTCTATAACCTTTCTTCTTTTGCCTGATAGGATGTTCTGTCAAGTAGCATTAGTAATCCAAATCCAAATTGGCCCACCAAATTTCCTCAGATCTTTCAAATCCACCTTCCAGTGGACAGTTTCAATAGAGTTTTAATTATTTGCAATTCGGTTTGTCTTAAAGATCTTCAAAAAGCTCACTAAATATTTCCAAACATCCAGATTGCCTACTGAAATAGAATCAAGGTCAAGTGGCCTTCCAGGTGTTATTTACTTTCCATCCTTTCCTTTATTTATATTAAACAATTATCACTTTCACTTGAGTTTCCCACGCTTCAGTGATCTTCTTCCTCCAGTAGATGGCTCCCCTGCTCCAAATTCCAACATTAAACAGCATGCAAAAATCAAACAGCTGACTGTCAACAGATCAAGGGAGGTTAAAAGTAAAAATAAGAAAAGCAGTTTCTCCCAATAATCACTTTTCAAGTTGTTGTTAAGTCTTCTCCAGGCTTTCTATGTTTTATTTTTTTATTTTTTTTATAAAAAGTTTTTTATTATTTTTTTAAAACAAAAACATAAAACACATTTTTTCAAAACAAAGCTTTTGATCCAGTCACAAATTAATACAAATCACTAACAAATCTTGATTTTCAATTGGAGACTTCCGGTTGGCGCCGCGGGGATACAGACGGGGAATTAGCGGTCTCTTCGGAGCCCCACAAAAACCCCGTCTGTCAAGCCCCCGCCGGTAGGTCTTTGTAGGGACAGGGGGATAGAGAGGGACCCCTCGGACAGCCGAGAGGAACGGGCAGGTTCCTCGGGGCTGGAGGCTTGCCCTCTGCGCTGGCGGCAGTGGAACGGTGGCCATGGTGGCTGCCCTGAGATACAAGAGGCTGCCCTGAGCAACTGGGATACAAGAATGTGCAGGAAGAGAAGAGGAGAAGCGGAGAGCGGAACCGGGAGTTTGCATGCCGGGTGAGTGGACATCAACCCAGGCAGGAACTGCCCACAAATGCTGAATTACAATTAGTCTGTCCCAGCCTTAACAGCGGCTGAGAACTATTGGGGCACAAAGACAAAAGACCTGTTGGTGGATAACATAAATTACTGACTTTTTGGAAATGTTTGACTACAGATCTGGATATATTTTTTCTTTACTTTTTGGTGGATAAATGAGATTGGACTATGTTTGGGAGAGAGGAAGGAGAAGAGGAAATAATTATGCCTTCAAAAGCAAAGGAAAAAGACAAACGGAGATGGAAAAAATGGTTGCCAGCTGAAAAGTGAAAGTCTAAATTCCAGGCTGCTTGTTACTTGAAAAGAGAAACTTTGTTGCTTGTTATCTAAACTTGACTATTTTGAGGAAAAGACTCAGAGAATTTGACTTAGGATATATAATCTGTTCACTGGAGGATTTATTGAAGATTAGAAAGAAGAAATTAACTGGAACAATGAAAACTGAACTAATAAACGTGGCAACAAAAGAAGGGTGTGGCAATAGAAGAAGGACATGATGATACCATATATGGAATAGCTTCAGAATTAACTTTGTAGAACTCATAACTTTGATGACATTGAAATGGAAAAGATACATATTTGGACAGACTGGAGAAAGGAATAATGGAATATATTATGTAACAAGACAACAAAATATTATATTTTGATTTAAACGAATGTAATGGTTTCTGGGTGGTTGAATAATGCTAGGAGATATTTTTTTTTCTTTTTCTTCTCTATGTTATTTCTTTCTTTTAGTATCTTTCTCTTTGTTTCTTTTCCCCTCTCTATTTTCTTTTTTAATCCATTTGACTTCTTTTGTTATATTTCTACTTTCTTCCTTTTTCCTTTTTTTTTGTGTTGCCTTATTTTTTTGTATTTCTTTTATTGTAATTATTATTATTATTGCTATTACTCTCTCCTTTTTTTTCTATTATTATTCTCATAAATATATAAACAATTTGATTAAGAAATAAGAACATAAATGATTGAAGAAAAACATGATTTTTGGATGTTCTAATGCCTTTTTTAAACTTTGAACTTTTAACTAGCACTACCTACAGATGTTTACCTTTAAAGGCATTGGATGTTAAAAAGAATTATTTATAGAATTAAGAACCATAAAAAATTGATCTTAAAGTGTTTCAAAATGTTTCCTATTGAAAATAAGTAATAAGCATGGAATGGGAGAAAACTTGAGAGAATAGGAGATAAGATATTTATTGAAATATACTTTTATCTTAAATTGGTAAGAGATATGGAGGAGAATCGATTGGAAAACAATATTGGTAACACATTCCGAAGTAATTTGGAGCTAAACAACTGAATAAGAGATAAATGTTATGAATTAGTTAAATAAATGAATTTAGGAGTGGAGGAAAGCATGATTCTGGAGAACAGTTAAAGTAAATTGGGAACCAGTTAAAAATAAAAATAAGAGTTAGGAGTAGAGGAAAGCATGTGCTGGAAAACAGTTAAAGCAAAGCTGTGAACCAGCCAAAATACTGAGTTAGGAGTGGAGGAAAGCATACGCTGGGTAACAGTTAAAGCAAAACTGTGAACTAGCCAAAAATAAAAAGACTATACCTGGGGATCAGTTGAAATAAAGTTGTGAACCAGTTAAAAATAGGGGTAGGAGTGGAGGAAAGCATTGCTGGAAGGCAACTACTTGAGTTGTGAACCAGTTTTATAATAGATTTAGGAGGAGTTAAGGAGAAGGTTGGTGTGCAATTAAAATTATACTGTGAACCAGCTAAAATAATTAAGGTAAGGAGTGGAGGAAAGCATTGCTGGAAAGCAGCTGATTAAGATGCGAACCAGCTAAAAAATAAATTTAGGAGGAAGTGGAAGAGATTTTACTGGAGAATAGTAGCTAAACTGTGAACCAGTTTAAATAAATACAGACAGGAGTATTGGAAAATACAGCTGGGAAATAGATATTTAAACTATGAACCAGTTAAAAATTAGATTCAATAAAATATGAGAATAAACTTGAAGTAAAAAAAAATAAAAGTATTGTGGAAGTAACAAACTATAGAAGGAAATGTTGATTGTTTATGAAATGACTTTAAGAGAGGAGGAAAATACTTTTTGTCAAGATTATGAATATTAGATGTCATTTAAGAGAAGTAAAATATAGATTTGAGGTAATGGGTTTTAGGATTGAGGAATATATATGAAATATTGATTGTTAAAATGATAAAGATTTAGAACGGTGTTTATTGTTTAGAATTTTGGGTGTAATAGTAGAATGATAAATGTTTAGAATAAGATTTTTTCTTTTTTCTTTTTTTTAAAGATGTAAATGGATAAAATTTGGAACAAAATTGATTGAGGGAATGTGAATAATTGTACTCATTTTATGCCGGATCAAACCCTTGCTCTAAAAAGATGTATTTTATGTTTAAAAAAAAATTAAAAAAAAATTTGGGGAAAAAAAATCTTAATTTTCAATTAACACAACTTAATATTTTACTCAGTTATTTCCCACAATTTTATCTATTTAACTATGCCATTATCCCCAAAAACCCGTTACTTAAATCTTAAATCCTAACCAATTATAATTCAATTTTTCTCTTTCATTTGCTTAGATGGATATATTTTAACAATATAAATCATCACAATTATTATAAACATTCATAAAGTAATTAATTCTAACATAATCATTTTATTTTTACTAATGAACTCAACATTTATAGTCTTTATTTCTGTTATTAAACCTAACTTATTCATTTCATTTTAACTATTAATCTCAACATACTCCTCCTTATTTGGCTATCCCACCTCATTTTATTTTGCTATAAAACCCAATATCTTTATCTTCATCTTTGTTGTTAAACCAATCATTTTTATTTCCTGGCTGTTAAACACAGCATAACCATTTTTGTTTGGCTGTTGAGACACAGCATGCTCATTTTGTTTTTTGGCCGTTACACAGCATATCCTTTTATGTTTTGGCTGTTAAACACAGCATAGTCATTTTTGTTTTCTGGCTGTTACACAGCATATCTATTTTTATTTTTTGGCTGTTAAACACAGCATAATCATAGTTGATTTAACTATCCCTACTCAATCCTTTCTTTGTTGTTTCCATCCATCTATACATTGCTTATTTTCAGTTAATCATATTTATCCTTATCCTTTTTCATAACAATTTAACATTGAGACATGGTTCTTGCTTAAAATATACCTTTAAATATATTTATAAATTCCTTTTAACATTTTAAATTAACCACATTTATCTTTATCCTTTTTCATACCAATTTAACATTAACACATAATTCTTGCTTCAAACATACCTTTAAATATGTTTATAAATTCCTTTTAACATTCTTAATTTCTGTAAAAACCTCCTTTTTATTACTACAATCCACCTGTACATTGTTTTATTTTTAATCACATTGTTTCAATCTTCTTTTTTCTTTTTTCTTTTTCCAGTCGTGTTTATCTTATTTCTTCATCTCCTCGCCTGCAAACATATATTTCCTTCCATTTTCAAAGTTTTCAATTTTGTCCTCCATAAATCATATTATATCTTTTTGTTATTTTTATTCCGGATATAATATATCAAATCTTCTCTTAGGCCTGCGCTTAGTCCTTCTTTTATTCCTGCGCCAATTTTTTAAGTTATTATTGTTTCAACTATAGGAGTTCCATTATCCTCAAGAAGCCGTCCCTGGATCCGGCAATATTGGCCAACTATTGTCCTGTCTCCAACCTTCGCTTTATGGCGAAGGTTGTTGAGAGTGTGGTCGCACGACAGTTTCCGCAATTCCTGGAGGAAACATCTTATCTAGATCCGTTCCAGTCGGGTTTCAGGTCTGGTTACAGCATGGAAACGGCATTGGTCGCGTTGGTTGATGATCTCTGGAGGGCTCGGGACAGGGGTCCCTTTTGTCAGGTTCGCCTGATTCGCCAGTTGCGACCCTTTCTTGATCAGGATTCCCTGTGCACAGTCACTCATGCCCTCGTCACCTCTCGCCTGGACTACTGCAACGCTCTCTACATGGGGCTCCCCTTGAAGAGCACCTGGAGGCTCCAACTGGTCCAGAATGCGGCCGCGTGGGTAATTACGGGAGCTGCATGGCGCTCCCATGTAACACCGCTCCTGCGTGAGCTGCACTGGCTCCCGGTGGTCTTCCGGGTGCACTTCAAGGTGCTGGTTATCACCTTCAAAGCGCTCCATGGCATAGGGCCTAGCTATCTTCGAGACCGCCTGCTGCTACCGACGACCTCCCATCAACCCGTGCGCTCCCACAGAGAGGGCCTCCTCAGGGTGCCATCAGCCAGACAGTGTAGGCTGGTGACCCCCAGGGGGAGGGCCTTCTCTGTGGGGGCACCTACCCTCTGGAATCAGCTCCCCCCAGAGATAAGGAGAATCCAGGACCTCAGTGCCTTCCGTCGTGCCCTTAAAACCCATTTCTTCAAGCAAGCCGGGCTGGCTTAAGATGAAATTTTTAATTGTTTTTAAATGTTTTAAACGTTTTAATTGGTAATGAGTTTTAATTGGGCCAAATTTATATATCTTTTAATTGTTTTTTAATATTTGTCCTGCATGTTTTTTAATTTTGGCTGTACACCGCCCTGAGTCCTCAGGGAGAAGGGCGGTATAGAAATTCAATAATAAATAAATAAATAAATAAAATTATAGTTTCCTTTTCTTTTCACAAAAGTCAAGCTGCCTGCAGACAGGGAAAAAAACCCTCCTCCGCAAGATCCCACGACTTATCTGTAGAACTCAAAATTTCCCATAGCAGCAAAGAGTTACAAAGTTCCTTTTTGAACCAGATGGTGTCCCTCTACAATCCACATTTTCCATTAGTCATGCGAGTATCCATTTTGTGCTGCTATTATGTAACAATCCAATTTATTTCTTCTTCTTTTAATTTTAAAAGTATCCAATCTTTTTTATTATTATTTTAAAATCCAATTCAAATTTTAAAATATCCAGTCTTTGTCCCATATCTCGATATTTAATTCCTTTAGTTCTATTCAAAGCTTAGTTGTTTATCGGGTCTTTGTTTCTTTAAAGTAACATTTTAAACTTTCAGCCCCTTTGTTATTCAGCCGCTATTTCATAGCTAGGGGTCTTATAGATGTTAATTTTGCTCTAGGCGTTGTTCTAGCCTGGGTTGGTTGTCACTCCCCCGGCTTCAAAGAGCTCTGTTTCTGTCCACTTTCCTCCAGCACATTTCTTGCCCGGTTGTCCCAGCTTTGTGGCAGCCGCCATGGCTGCCACCCCCCACCGCCAACTCACAGAGGGTTCCCTCTGACCTCTGAGGAACTTGCCTGTTCCTCTTGGTCGTCCGAGGTGCCCCTCCTTTTCCCCTGTCCCTGCAGGACAGTTCCGGTCCGAAGACCCATCGGCGGCGGTTCGGCAGCCGGTGTTTTCGCGGGGCTCATTAGAGCCCACTATTTCCCCAACTGTCTCATCGCGACACCAAACCGGACATTCCTCCAGGCTTTCTATGTTTTAAAACTTCCTTTAGAGGCTTCCAGTTGGCTCCGCAGGACCTCTGTGGGCGCCCGATCCCCGGTTCCGTAAAAGCCCCAGAACAGCCGAAAAATAGCTGTCTGGGGCTTGAAAACCCTCTCCCCGGGCAAAGGGGAGAGAGAAGAGCCAGCAGGCAGAGGTAGAGCCCCCCAAGTGTCCTAGGAGAAATCCTGGGGCGCGAAGGGCAAGGGCTCCCTAGAAGTCTGCCAATCTGCTCCGGACCTGAGAAGACTCCGCTATTTAGCGGGGCTAGAAGCCGCGACCATCTCTGCTGACAACAAATGAGGGATTTTTAACACCTTTAATTGCTGCAGGCAGAACAAGCCAGGAGAAGTCAGACTGCAAGTATTTACACTTAACTCCAAAGTTTATAGCCTCCTTCGGAAGTAACAAGTTAGCAATTTGCATCAAAATGGCAATTGAAACCTGAAAGGGAGGGGCGGAGAAAGTGAAAGTTACAGAAGGTTTCGTTTCCCTGGCAGCCTCTTGCCTGGAAAGAACTGTTGTGCTGAGAGAAGGAGGATTTTAAATGTTAATTTACAATTGGGAAAATTCTTTGACTTTGATGAACTTTTCTTTTTGGCTTCTGAATAAAATACAACGATCAATTTAAACTGAAAATGGCCTCAAAATCTGTAAAGACCGTTCCTATTAAAGGAACTGGGAGCGCTGGAAGCTCCCCAGCTCATACCCCTAGATTGCAAGCCTCTGCCCCTCTAACAGACCCACAGATTTTAATGTTTGAGATGATACAAGAAGCCCTACAAGCCACACAAAATAAAATTGCTACTGTGATTAATGAAAAAATTAATGAAACCAAGGAAAAAATTAATGAAACTAATGAAAAAATACAGGCTGTTTCAGATGAGATTTTAATTTGGAACCAGCAGATCAGAGATGATATACTATTGGCATTTAAATGTTTGGCAGGTGATATTGAAATTGTGGATGATAAAGTTGAAGAAATTAAGCAATCGACGGAAATTTTGGACAAAAAATTGGGAGAGACTCACAGCAGACTTGAGAGAGCTGAAGATGATGTAACGATGTTACAATATCGAGATATGGAATTTGCTTTAAGATTCAGAGGGGTGAAGGAGAATAAACAAGAGAACTTGAAAGAAATGATGTCAGAGGCATTGGCACAGTTGCTGGGGGAGACGAAAACTGAGCTGGGCTGGCAGATCGACAAGGCATATCGTGTTAACTCTTGGGTGGCCAGACAGAAACACTTACCAAGAGACATTGTAATATATTTTACTACAAGGAGAGTACGCAATGAAATTTTACAGGCTACTTTTAAAAACAAGCTTCAGGTTGAAGGCCAGGAGGTGATGACAATGAAAGAAATCCCCCCCCAAGATGTTGAGAGCTAGAAGGGAGTATGCTTTTCTGGTGGATGAGCTGAAAAAACGTCAATTACAGTACAGATGGGAGGTCCCAGCCGATTTAGTGGTGACGTATTCTGGAGAGAGATATCAGCTTAATACAATATGGAAAGCAAGAGATTTTTACATCAATGTATTAAAGGCTGGGACACCCAAATCACCAGAAGGAAAAAGAAAGAAGGAAGTACTGGAAGGAGAGAGAGAAGAGCTACTGACAGTGGTTCAGGGGGGAGTTTTGACTGGTCAAGAAGAACCACTACAAATTCAGATGGCTGTTCAAGATGTGGATTTAATTGATATATTTGCAGAACCGAAGGATCAAAGACAGACCAGAGCAGCAACAGCTAAGCGTAAGGAAGAATTAAGACAGCAACAACAACAACAACAAAAACAACTGCAGTTAGGAACTCAAGAAACTACCAAAACAGAAGCTGTGGGAGGAGCAAGACCTAAAGGTCAAATGAGGCAAGACCATCAGAAATTGCTCCAAGCGCTTCAGAGGCCCAGAGATGGGAACTAGATTTTTAACCTGGAATGTCAATGGTTTGAATTCTCCGCAGAAGAGAAGGAAAATATTTCACTATCTTAAACAATTTAAGAATGAAGTAACTTGTTTACAAGAGACTCATATTAGGATACAAGATAAAAATATTTGACAAATGCAAGATTAGGTACACATTACATTGCAGCAGCATCAGAGAAGAAAAATGGTATAGTTATATATGTGAAAAGAGACTTAATTGCAAAATTAGTTGAAGCGGATGATCAAGGAAGATTTTTAGCGATTGAACTTTTAATAAAAGGAGAAAAAACACTTGTAATTGGAGTATATGCCCCGAACCAACAACAAGAAAAATTTTATAACTTACTACACTTAAAGTTGACACAATGGAGATATAAAACTTGTATCCTATTGGGAGATTGGAATGGTGTTTTGGATGTAAAAAAAGATAAGAAGGGACCTAAACAAAATGTTTTAACAAGAGCAAAATTGCCCAAACCGTTCTGGGAGATGATGGACGACTGGGAGTTGAGGGATATTTGGCGTGAAAGAAACCCAGAAGAAAAAGATTTTACTTTTTTCTCAGATAGACATCAATCTTTTTCAAGGATTGATTTTATATTAATTACTAATGATTTATTATCTAGGGTGAAGAACACGAAGATCTGTTCAAGAACATTGACAGACTAATGAAGGACATTAAATATACTGTTGGAAGAAGGGATTAATCTGAGGTGATTGTTTGGATGTTACATATTATCATATATACCTGCAAGAAAGTGAAAGCTTTTTGGATAAAAAAATTTGGTGGGTTAGGTAAAATGTCTTGGGAAAAAAACTTTAATTTTCTCCTCAATTGTTTTTATTGGGTATAGTTAAGGATTTTTTCACTGGGTGTAATATTGGGAAAGGGATGTTATGTTTACTATCAAAGAATGGACTCTGAAGGTGGCCAGTTTTTTGGTGAAGATTTCAGCATATTTAAAAGACCGGACCCAAGAGATCTATGTACGGGAGTGGAGAAATGGATGGATTATGCAGAATAAATATTAAACCAGGATGTACTAGATAACTTTTAGCTGAACGTTGTGTAGAAATGTATAGTATATATGGGGTAGAATGGTTGTATGTTAGGAAGAAATGTATAGTACACAGGGGGTAGAGTAGATGGGCGGTAAAGTATTATATAATGTGATTTGGATTTGGATTTCACCCTGGGGAAGGGGGGGTAGGGGAGGGATAGGGAGGGTTAGGGAGGGAAAGGGGGGGGGGAAGGGGGAAAAAATCTGTATTTGTAAAACTTTTTCAATAAAAAAAAAAAGAAAGAACATTGACAGACCATAGTCCAGTCTGGATGGAATTGGAGTATGGGAAAGGGCCTAGGAGGTCCTGGAGGTTACATGATAATTTGTTTCGATACGAAGAAAATGTAAAAGAGTGTAAAAAAATTATGAAAGAGTTTTTTGCTATGAATATGCAAAAGGGTACATCTATGGAAATGGTATGGGATGCAAGTAAAGCCTACATGCGAGGAATTTTGATATATTTGAATAATAAATATAGAAAGAAACAGGGGGCAAAAAGAAAAGAATTAGAAGAGGAGATTAATAAACAGGAACGGGCTTTAATAGCCAACCCAACAGATAAGAAAATTAAAGAGGCAATTAATTTACTGAAGGGTCAGTTTAATATGTTAATAGCAGATCAGGTGGCAACCAACTTACAATATGCAAAACATAATACTTTTTGTAACGCCAATAAACCAGGTAGGTGGTTGGCATATTTGTTAAGGAAAAAGCAGAAAGCAAAGACAATAGAGAAAATGAAATACAAGGGTAGGGAGGTTTATGAGCAAGAATTGATTAAAAAAGCCTTTTTAGAGTTTTATTCAAGGCTGTAT
The DNA here is from genome assembly GCF_029215685.1 of Pituophis catenifer annectens. Taxonomy (NCBI): domain Eukaryota; kingdom Metazoa; phylum Chordata; class Lepidosauria; order Squamata; family Colubridae; genus Pituophis; species Pituophis catenifer. The sequence continues at coordinate 26,942,655 of NW_027256885.1, read as the reverse complement.
ATTGGTGATAAAATTCAAGATATAGATATAGATAGATATCTGCAGAAAGAGAATATTTATATAACTTCAAAAGAGCAGAGGGATAGCTTAAATCAATTGATAACTTCCGAGGAAATTATGTTTGCAATTAAGCAGTTGAAAGTGGGTAAAGCTCCTGGAACAGATGGTTTGACAGCTATTTATTATAAAAGCTTACAGGAGGAAATGGTGGAACCATTGAAGGAATTATTCAACAATATACAACAGGGAGGGGAGGTACCTCCAATGTGGAAGACAGCATTTATTTCGCTGATCCCAAAAGATGGGCAAGACTATACAGATCCTAAAAACTATAGGCCGATTTCACTTTTAAATACAGATTATAAGATTTTTGCTAAAATTTTAGCAAACAGATTAATGACAGTTATGCAGCAAATGATTCATCATGATCAAACTGGTTTTATAAATGGAAGAGAAATGAAAAGTAATGTAAGGCAAATTGTTAATTTATTAGAGTATTTGGGAAGGAACAACCAGGTCCCCGCAGTGCTAGTTTTTTTGGACGCTGAAAAAGCTTTTGACAGATTGAATTGGCAATTTTTATTAAAACTAACAGAAAGGATGCAATTTGGAGAACATTTTACACAATCTATTAAGGCAATATATCAAAAACAAACAGCGCAAATAATAATCAATGGTGGTTTAACAGATAATTTTAATATAGAAAAAGGAACAAGGCAAGGCTGTCCCTTGTCTCCGTTATTGTTTATTTTGATGCTGGAAATTTTATTAAATAAAATACGTGGGACTGATATAATAAAGGGAATTAGAATTAGACAGTATGAATATAAGTTACGCGCATTTGCGGATGACCTGGTGGTTACCTTAGCCCAACTGGTACAATCGATTACAGCCTTGATGGATATAATCTGCTCATATGGATAAGTATCTGGTTTTAAAATAAATACAGCTAAAACAAAGATAATAGCTAAAAACATGGACAGAAGCCAGAAAGAAGAGATAGAAAGGTTAACAGGATTTGAAATAGTTAAGAAGGTTAAATATTTAGGGGTTTATATTATGACTGCAAATATGAAATTATATCAACATAATTATGAACCGTTATGGCAAAAAATACAGAAAGAGATGGAAAATTGGAAGAAATTGCAATTGTCTTTGCTGGGTAGGATAGCCGCTGTAAAAATGAATATCTTACCAAGATTTTTATTTCTTTTTCAAATGATACCTATACTTAAAAAAGATGAAAATTTGAAGGAATGGCAGAAGGGCATAAACAAGTTTGTGTGGGCAGGGAAGAAACCACGAGTTAATCAAAAGATAATGCAAGACACCCGAGAAAGAGGTGGTCTTAAAATGCCCAATTTAAGACTGTATTATTATGTATTATGTATTATGTCTCCTCCCTCCTTCTAGCCTTTGATGGCAGGATGCCTGTGAGGTGCTAAGCCAAGCCTGGCAGACCTGACACAAAGACAAAGTGGAGTTTGTCTTCTTTTTAAAGACCATCTTAGAGGGAAATCTTCCTGCTGGTTACTCAGAGTTTGTTTCCAAGGTTTTATTAGTCTCTGCCCACTATCAAGAATGACAGGTTTATGTTTCATTGATCAAATCTTTAGCGTTTGAACCTTTTGGGGGTCTGGATTTCTCCTTCTTTCTTACACAAGTTGACATCAATATTCTGCTATTCTCAAGGAAGAGGAGAGATTGTGGCCCTCAAAGTTGTCATCCTTTATAACATAAAGCATTAATCTCTCTTGTGGCTTCACATCAGCTAAAGAAGCTTTAAAAAATGTCAGTAAAGGAATGGAAAAGGTTTTTGAGGAGACATATGTACTTCCCAATGCTCCTTCAGTTTATTTGACATATTGATACTGTTGGAAGGATTGGGTCTGCTGCTTCAAGCTGGGAGACCGCAAGCAGCACAATGAGAGAATGAGATGATGAGGCAGGCTGCCAGGAAAGGAGGCTTTTAATGTCCCAGGAATGACAGAGTGAGAACAGCAAACATTTCTGGGGGCAGCTGGCAAATTGGTCTGGTGAGTAGATGAGTTTTTATATGTTTTGGGGGCTTTGTAATTGAGATGTCTGGGTCTGTGTGTCTTTTATTATTTAATTGTGTTGCAAGCTTTCTACTACAATCTGCAAGGTCATGACCAGCCCTAAAGGTGAAGGGGAAATGCAAATCCTAGGTGTTTGTCTCCCTGATCAAATCCTATCAGTCTAATCTTGTCAGTTTCGGCTTCTTGTCTATTGTGCTGTTTACTTGGAGATTACTGTTGCTGTGCCTTACTTGTGAATGGGAAGGTCCGGTTTTATGAATGGATACAATATATCCATTCATGAAATTTAATGTCATTCAGGCTTCCCGCTTAAGGCTGTTTCTGAGGGCAGAAAGGCGGGAATTGCTTTTCTGCTTCTGTCAATGGGATTCTTCCCTTCTTTTCCTTTTTGGGGAGAGGTTTTCTTTCTGATCTGGGGCTAATTTGAGGACTGGGGTGGGGGTCCTTCCTACAATACTCTTCTTTATGTCAGTCCAAGAGATAAGGTAAATATCCCAAACCTTTTGTGGCTTCACATAGAGTGATAAATTACAGTTTGTTTTAATCAGGGTTTATGGAATAAGCTACACTCGCTGGATTCTCAGATTCTGCTAAACCACAATTAAGAAAACCACAGGTTTAGGTTGACATGTGAACTCAGTCAACATTTCTAGGTTCAGGTCACATTCAGCTGGATTTAAAGACTGTGGGAACTAGATGAGAAGTAATGCAATGTACAGCAGGGGTGGGTTCTAATTTTTTTTACTACTGGTTCTGTGGGCGTGGCTTATTTTGTGGGTGTGGCTTGGTGGGGGGGTAATGTGACTGGGTGGGCGTGGCCAACTTTTTTTTTTACTTTTAAAAGCATTTTTCTACAACCTTAAGAGGTTGCAGAAAAAAATGCTTTCTCTGACGATCAGGCAACTCAGCTGGGATCGCCAGAGGCTTTTAAAGGCATTTTTTCCCCTACAAACTCAACCAACAAAGCAAGAAACCCCAACCTAAGCAAGAAGACTACACCAAAATTAAACACAATAGGGAGCAAACAGCGTCAAAAAAAAATAACCCCATATATGAACCTAAAAAAGAAAACTGATACACCCAAATTGAACACAATAGGGAACAAACAGCTTCCATTAAAAAATGACCCTATATACGAACCTAAAGAGGAAGACTGATGGAAACATGTCACTTTTAGAAGAAAACAACAACCAACAACAAAGCAGAACTGTCTACCCTAGCCCATTCCAATGAAGCCCCTCTGGAACTGAACAATCGTTTTCACAGCCTACCCCTGGAAGAAATTATACAGAGGAGTCTTCAATAGTTTCTAAAAAAAGTGGCACAACCCAGCATTCCTTTGATAGGAAGAAAAGTATTCCAGACCTCCCTACGGAAAAAAAGGTGAGTATTGGTGATAGGAGATTCAATTCTTACGGGAACAGAAACTGAAGTCTGCAGACCAGATCGTTAATCTAGTCAGGTATGTTGTCTCCCTGCAGCAAAAAACAAAACTGTAACTGAGAACCTTAGTAAAATAATCAAACCCACAGATTACTAGCCCTTTCTTCTCCTACACATGGGGTTCAATGACACAACAATGAACCTGAAACAATAACAAGAGATTACAAACAGCTAGGGGAGAAAACTAAGGAATTAGGAGCACAAGTGGTATTTTCTTTTTTTTTTTTTTGAGAAACTTTACTGAGATTTTTTACAAACAAACAAGAAAGAAAAACAGAAACAGAAACAGAAACGACATAGATATAATGACATTTTCAGTTAGTATCGGATGTGCAGTGTTTTAACTATTTACATAAACAATACTTGGTGATATTTCAAGTCACTTTTAACCATTATTTAACACCTTTAGGTCTTTCTTTCATTTTATCATGCATCCACTCGTACCACCTTTCCCACACAATATAGTAAACTGACTTCTCATCATCATTTAATTCATGAGTTAATTTAGTCATCTCTGCACACTCCAATATTTTCTTAATTGTGAGCTCTTCTGGTGGTTGGGTTTTCTCTTTCCAATACTGTGCGTATGCCAATCTGGCGGCTGTGATTATGTGGATCATTAAATGTATCTTTTCCTTTCCATATGGCTTCTTTACTATTCCCAGGAGAAATATCTCTGGTATTAATTCAATATCTTCGCCAATTATTTCATATAACCACCTCCTGATCTTGTTCCAATATCCTTTCGCTTCCGGGCATGTCCACCACATGTGAAAGAAGATGCCTTGACCGTGGCCGCATTTCCAATAATTGGGGTGTATATTAGGATATATCTTTGCTAGTCTGGCCGGGGCTAAATACCATCTATGGAGCATTTTATAATGGTTTTCCTTGTATGGCGCCGCTCTAGTCAGTTTAAGATTCCTATTCCATGCCTCCTCCCATTCCCCAAAATTTATATCACGCCCTATATTTTTTTCCCATGCATTTATTTGATTCTTTGTGGTCTCTTCGGACTTATCATCACCTAATAAATAGTTGTATAGTTTGGCCAAAATCTTTTTATTTGTTCCCATCAGGACTTTATCCAATCCATTTGATCCAAGTTCTAAACCATATTGTTCTTTGTCTTTCTGATATCTAGATTTTATTTGTGAATAAGTCCACCAATCTAAGGTTATTCCTTGCTCTCGTAAGGTATCATTTGATTTAAGATTCCCTCCTTCGTCTAAGATATCTTTATATCTGCCCATTTTCTCCATCCCCCATCTGTTGGGGTGGATCAGGGCCTCCATCGTTGAGAGCCAACTTGGGATTTTTTTGTAATATCTTTGCCTAATCGGGGTCCATGTTTGTATCAATGAGTCTCTAGTTTTATGTCTATGGAAATATGTCTTCCTTTTCTTCTCTGCATCCCAAATGTGGGCATGCCACCCTTTTTGCAGATCGTGGCCTTCTCGGGTAAGAATCCTCTCATTTTCCAGAGTGATCCAATCTCTTATCCAGACTAATTTAGCTGCCCTGTAATATATTTCCCAGTCAGGGAGTCCAAATCCACCTGTATCTCTTTTGCCCCTTAGAATTTTAATGGAAAACCTCGGTCTTTTCCCCTCCCATATAAATTCTCTGATGATTTTGTCTAGTTCTAAAAAAAACTTTTTATCTAAATATACCGGTATGTTTTGGAATAAGAATAATATTCTGGGAAGAATGTTCATCTTAATTGTGGCTATCTTGCCCAAAAGTGATAATCTTATTTTCTTCCATCTGTCAAGATCTTGTTTCATCTTTCTAATTAGGGGAGTATAATTGTCGTCTTTCAGGGTCGAGCATCTAGATGTAATCCAAATTCCTAGGTATTTAATTTTTTTGGCAACCTGTAGTCCTAATGCTTCTTCTATCTCGTTTTTCTGGCTCTCAGTTGTATTCTTAGTCAATACTTTGGTTTTAGTTTTATTCAATATGAAGCCTGCCACCTCTCCATATTTACTTAATTCCTCTAGCACTTTTGGTCCCGATTCTATGGGGTCTTCGAGGATTAGAGCTACATCGTCTGCGAATGCTTGCGTCTTGTAAATCTCCTTCCTGATCTTCAGTCCTTTGATTTCCTCATTAGTTCTAATTTTCCGCAAAAGAACTTCTAAGGCCAAGATAAACAATAATGGTGATAGAGGGCAACCTTGCCTTACTCCCTTACTAATTTGGAATGTTTTAGTCCTATCTCCATTCACCATAATACTCGCCTTTTGATTATCATAAATAGATTTAATCATCATTTCAAAATTTGTTCCGAATTTCATAATCTCAATTTGTTTAGTCATAAATTTCCAATTTAGATTGTCAAATGCCTTTTGAGCATCAACAAAGATTAGGGCCATCTGTTTTCTGGGGTGTTCTTCATAGTGCTCTAGGATGTCTAGCACGATTCTCAAATTGTCTTTAATTTGCCTCCCCGGAAGGAATCCATTCTGATCTTTATATATCCAATTATTTAGTATCTTTTTCATTCTTTCTGCCATTATGCTCATAAATAATTTATAGTCAGTATTTAGGAGCGAAATTGGTCTGTAGTTTTGAATTTGTTTTAGATCGGCACCTTCTTTCGGCACAAGTGTGACATGCGCCTCCTTCCATGACTCTGGAATTTTATGGTCTGTCAATGCATCATTAAAGATTTCTACCAGTTTCGGTTGGAGTATTTCTTCTAATTTTTTGTATATTTCCCCTGGGAATCCATCAGGTCCTGGCGCTTTGTTGTTTTTCAATTTGGAAAGGGCTATTTTTAATTCTTCAGTTGTGATCTTTCTATTAAGCATTTCTTTCTCTTCATCTGTTATTTGTGGGAGCTCTGCATTTATCAAATATTGTTCTATTTTGTCGTCCGGTACCTCCTCTTCTTTATATAGGGTTTCATAGTATTCTCTCGCTCTATCCAATTTTTCTTCCTCTTTAGTCAATAGCTTGCCCTTAGAGTCTTCTAAGATGTGAATTATTCCCTTTTCATTTTCCTTTTTTAATTTATAGGCCAGCCACCTGCCCGATTTATTAGTGTTCTCAAAAAGATATTGTTTCGTTCTTTTCATTCTTTGTGCTAGCTCTTCTTGCTCCATGATATTTACTTTGTGCTTCCACATCATCCAATTTTCTTTAGCTGCTTCATCTTCTGGGTTATCTTGAAGTTTTCTTTCTGATTCTCCTATATGGTTTAAATAATCTTCCAGGGTCTTCCTTTCTTCTTTGTTTTTATGCACGGTATATGAAATCACGACTCCTCTCAGGTAAGCCTTCATTGTATCCCATACTATTGCGCGGGATGTGCCCTTGTTTTCATTTTCCTTGAAAAAAAAATTTACTTCTTCTTTGAGTTTTTGTATACAGTCTCTATCGCCCAGTAGTTTAGCATTAAACCTCCACCTCCGTTGGTACTTTCTCTGTACAGACTTCCATCTAATTTCTATTGGGTTATGGTCTGCCCAATCGTTCGGGTTAATTACCGCCGTTCCAATTTCTAGCCCCAAATTCCTGCTAACCCATGCCATGTCAATTCTAGACCACGACTTTTGTGCATTTGAAAAGAAGGTATATTGCCTATCGTTTGGGTGCAGGGTATGCCAAATATCAATTAGGTCTAATTCATCAACTAAGTCGAAAAAAGCTCTCGGTAAATTTGTCCTTTTATTTTTTTTTACTTTATTGCTCTTATGGTCCTTCTCCGAATCCACAATGCCATTAAAATCCCCTATTATACAAATTTCATTATATGCCATTTTTACTAATTGTTCATGAAGTTTCTTGAAAAATTCTCCCTGTTTTTTATTTGGGGCATATATGCCCACTAATAATACCTTGAAATTTCCTCTCTTAATTTCAATCATGAGAATTCTACCCTTTGTATCTTTAAACTTTTGCTCTGCTTCAATTCCTTTTTCTACGTAGATTACCACCCCCCTCTTCTTTTTCTCTGCCAGCGAGACAAATGTTTGACCAAATTTATTATATTCTAGACATTTACCCTCTTCTTTTTTTATGTGCACCTCTTGTAGACACATTATATCAACATTTTGTTTGCCTAGTTTTGTTAATATTCTTTTCCTCTTTTTGTAGTCATTTAGACCGTTAACATTTACAGATATTAATTTCAAGTCATTCATCTCTATACCCCTGTCTGGTTGTTAGTTCTTGTTTGTTCTTACGGCCCTTACTGGTCTTGCTTTTTTCCCTTTGGCTTCTTCTTCTTCTTCTGTCTTCTCCTCTACAGTTGCTTCGTTCGTGTTCTGTTGGTGTTGGGCTTCCTCCTCCACTGCTATTGTCTCTAGTTCTTCCTTGCTACCCTGCTCTTCTTCCACACCCCTCAACTGGTCAAGGAAATCTTGTGCTGTGCTCAGACTTTCTATTTTAATTTTTCTTCCTTGCCAGGTTATTAGCATCCCTTCTGGGAGAAGCCACCTGAATAGTATCTTTCTTTTGTTCAACTGTATGGCCAAGAATCTATATCCCTTTCTCATCTCCCGAACTCTTCTTGGTATCTGTTTTAGAATTATTATTTCTTTTCCTCAATATGTTATCTGTTCGTCTCTTGCCATGTTGTATAGAATGTCTTTGACTTTTTTCCTTGCAAAGCGGATATGTACTTCCCTAGGGAGCTTGTTCCTTCTTGCATAGTTAGTCTGGACCCTATATACGTCGTCCAACTCTCTAATTATCGCCTGTTTATCTTGTTGAAGTGCATCTGCTATCAACTCTGCCATCTTCTCGCCTAGGTCTTCTTCTTTATCCTCAACAACATTCTGAAATCGCAAGTAGAAGGAAGCCCGGTCCATCTCTAATTGAGTTAATGAATCTTCTAACTCTTTATTTTGACTTGTTAATGTTTGGTCCACAATATCCAGTTTCTTTTTGGTTTGGTCGATTCTTGTTTCGGCTTTTTGAATTCGTTGCTCATTGTTAACTATTGATGTTTGAATTTCATTCATTTTCTGGTCCAATGCATGTATGTCTGATTTTAATTCGACATGGTTATTTAACAATTTTTCTTGCATTGCCATCATTGTTTCTTGAATCAAGGTTAGCGACGCTTGTAAAGTTTGCATTGCCAGGCCTTCTGTTGATTTCTGTGTTGCCGGAGAAGTTGTTGCTATAGTAGGGTTGGAGGGAGTCTTTTTTCCTGTTTTCGCTACTGTTGATGACATGCTTGTCATTTCTTTCAGGATTTTTTTTTGCTCTCTAACTATCCTTTCGATATTACTCCAAATTCTCATTCGCCAGTTAACACCTCTATTATCTTTCCTTAGGTTTTTTTTTTCTATATATATATATTTCTATGCCTAATTATTTCTTCAGAATCTTTAAATAGAGCTAATTTTCCAATGAACAATCAATATCAATATCTATAAAGGGATCTAAATCTCTTCCCAACAATACCTTATATTCTATATGTCGTTAATTTGTATTAAGTTGGCTTAGCAATTATAAATTAGACAATTCAATACTAGGCAATCAATAAATCAGTTAATCAACAATTCACAATCAATATATCAATTAATTTAACTAAGTGTTATGCTTTTAAATGCTTAAAATACTATAAATACTGTAAATAGGAATTTTAAATACTTGATTCTAGACAGAATTATAATTTTAAATACTATAAAAACTAGTCAGCGAAATAGATATAGAAGGATTTAAAATACCATAGCTTGAAAATATACTATATATATCTAGACCACGAAAAAAAAAAGAAAAAAAATATTTACAATTCTTGCTGGTGATAATAGTTTTGACAATCAGGATACTAAGAAAGAAATATCTGAAAGTTCAAGCGCTATTGTTGGTTATTATTATTATAGTTATTATTATAGTTTTTCCTCCTTCTTGGGAAATACACTGGTCTTTTTTGCTCAGTCTCTATTCTTCTGCGAGCTTAGGGCCATTCATTAGAGTTCAGTACTCTATCGTATTTCTTGCTGCTAGACTGTCCACAGCTGTGCAGTTTATTCCTCAGTCAAATCAGTCAAGTCACTCTAATGGCTGAGCTTCCTGTTCATTAGAGAAAAAAAAAAAGCCAAGCTCGATCCACCCAGTTTCAGCCTCCGCTGGATCACTTTTATTCACGGTAAAAAGGAAAGAAATGCTGATCTTAAATTTTCTCACTGATCCTCTCTTAGCGCGCACACTGTCAATACAGATTTTACTTTCTTATTTCCATGCCGGCTTGTCGGGCTCTCTCTCTGTCAAACTGCTCAGAAACTTTCACTCGCCGCTTTTCTCCTCTGTGAGACTCTTCCACCCGACTTCACCGACCCCTCTTCCTGATGTCCTCTTTCCTCAATGCAGGGAAGGTGTATATCTATCAGCACTGCAGCATCCGATCTCCCTTGCTTCCAATCTGGTTGCTGGCTACCGCAGCTTCGCATCGGCCATTAATTCGGCCGACTCACGCGTGCTGGGTTGACAGAGCCGCCCGGTCTTGCGATCAGAGTTTTGCGCTCCGCTTTCATGCTCACCCGGCTTGCTCTCTCGTCCGTGGGGCTCTCCGGGCTCCACGCCCCCGAGGGGTCCCCAAAACACGGTGACTGATGGTATTGAGGAGCAGCAGTCACTCGCTCAACGCCATGTCGCCGCAGATCACCAACCGGAAGTCCACAAGTGGTATTTTCATCTATACTTCCAACAAAAGGCCAACATCCAATGAGGGAGCAAAAGATTTTAGAAATGGACCACTCGCTTAAAAGTTGATCTCATCAAGAGAACTTAGGTTTCCTAGACCATGGTCTGCATTACCAACACGAAGGCTCCTAGCAAGGGATGGACTGAACCTCACAAGAACTGGAAAGGATATATTCAGAAAACAACTGGCTCATCTTATCAGAAGGGCTTTAAACTAAAATTGAAAGGGCAGGGTGACCAATCTTCACAACCTTTAGGACCTAATTCCAAGCATAAACCACTAGATAAACAAGCATATAAGGATGTAGGGAGTAAAGAGAAAGTAGAAAAACTCAGATGCAAAGTAGGATATGTAGGAAGCATACCCAGGGTCAGCCACAAAGAACTTAAATGCCTACACACTAATGCTCAAAGTTTCGGGAACAACCAGGGTGAACTTGAAATTTATTTATTTTATTTATTTTATTCGGCTTATATGCCACCCTATCTCACAATGGACTCAGGGCGGCTCACAACAATAAAACACAAGCCACAATAAAAATAAAGACTAAAATCTAAAAAAATTAAAATTAACCCATTAAAACCCTTAAAACCCCATCATCAGACCAGGTCAAGGGATTTGAAAAGCCAAGTTTTTAATTCCCGGCGGAAGGTGCAAAGGTTGGGCGCTAGTCGGAGCTCCAAGGGGAGTTGATTCCAGAGGGTGGGCACCCCAACCAAGAAGGCTCTGCTCCTGGGGGTCGCCAGCCGCCACTGTCTAGCCGACGGCACCCTGAGTAAGCCCTCTCTATGGGCGCGAACCAGGCAATGGGATGTTGTTGCTGGCTGTAGGTGCCCGCCAAATATCCTGGTCCTAAGCCATGTAGGGCTTTATAGGCTTTATAGGTCAACACCAGCACCTGTAATACTAGTACATGAAATACTAGTACACGAAGGCAAGTATGATATCATTGCCATTACAGAAACTTGGTGGGATGAAACTGATGACTGGAATGTACTGATAGAAGGATACAAACTATTCAAAAGAAACAGACCTAACAAAAGAGGAGGTGGAGTTGCATTATATGTTATAGATTACTTCCTCTCTACAGAGACGCACACAACAAAGGACGAAAGCCTTCTAGAATGCATATGGGTCAACATAAAAGGAAAAAAGAATGACATTGCCATGGGTATATACTACAGGCCACCCAACCAAGCAGAAAAAATAGATGAACTTTTCGCTAACTAGTTAACCAATCTATGTAAGAAACACACCACAGTAGTGATGGGGGGCTTTAACTACCCTGATATCAACTGGGAGACAAACACTGCAACAAGTGGGAGATTGAACAGATTCCTGACCAACCTAGCTGACAACTTCATCACCCAAAAGGTAGAGGAAGCAACTAGAGGGACAGCTATACTGGACCTTATTCTTACCAGCAGCGAAGAAGTGATAGACGGGATTGAAGTTGCAGGAACTTTAGGGGAGAGTGACCATGTCATATTATAATTCAATATAAAACAGACACAACAACAGAACATAATTAAACCAGTGTCATAGACTTTAAAAGAGCTGATTTTAACAAACTCAGAGACAGCTTGGGAAGGATTCCATGGATGAAAATCTTAAAGAGGAAATCAACTCAAGAAGCTTGGGAAACTCTGAAAAATACAATTATAAAAGCCCATCCACTACAATACCACTAAAAAAGAAAAACAAGAAAACCAAGAAGAAACCAGCATGGTTGCACAAAGAACTCTCAAACCAAGTGAGAGAGGGAGAAAAAAAATAGGATAAGTATAAAAAATGGAAAGAGGGACACATAACTAAGGCAGAATACTAACAAATAGCTTGAACCTGCAAAGATGAAGTTAGGAAATCTAAGGCTTTGAATGAAGTAAGACTTGCAACAAATGTCAAAAACAATAAAAAATAAAGTTTCTTTCAACACATAAAAAACAAGAAAAAAAGTCAAAGAAACAATCAGTCCACTAATGGGAGAAGATGGCAAAGAAGTAACAGGCAGTAGAGAGAAAGCAGAACTGCTTAATTCATTCTTTGCATATGTCTTCACACTAAAAGAAAACACTACTCAACTAACAAAAACAGAACCATAAATAACAGGTTAGGAATGCAAATTAAAATATGCAAAATCAAGGTAAGAGAACACCTGTCAGCTCTAGATGGATTCAAATCACTGGGTCCTGATGGACTACATCCCAGAGTTTTGAAGGAACTGGCAGACGTGATTTCAGAACCACTGAAACATATCTTTCAAAGTTATTGGCGCACTAGGGAACTACCTGAGGACTGGAAAAGAGCTGATGTAGTTCACATCTTCAAAAAAGCAGGGGGAAAAAAAAACAGATCCAGGAAATTACAGACCAATCAGCCTGACATCAATACCTGGGAAGATCTTGGAAAAGATAATCAAGCAACAAATCTGTGAACACCCAACCAAACAAAGTTATAAACAGTAGCCAACATGGGTTCATCAAAAACAGATCATGCCAAATAAATCTTATTTCATTATTTGAAAAAGTAACTAAATTAGTGGATCAGTGAAATGCTGTGGACATACTAAACTTAGATTTCAGTAAAACATTTGATAAAGTATATAACAACCTACTTCTTGTCAAGCTAAAAAAATGTGGGATAGACAGCAGCAGCACCAGAAGGGTTTGTAACTGGCTGAGAAATCGTACTCAACATGTAGTCCTCAATGGAACTACGTCTACATGGAGGGAAGTAAGCAGTGGGGTACCCCAAGGATCCGTTTTGGGCCCAATACTCTTCAATATCTTCATAATCTAGACAAGGGAATAGAAGGGGAACTCATCAAATGTCAATCCTGCCTCAGCTTGAACCTTTAAGCAATAAAGGTCGACTCCATTTGTTGAGAAAGATCCAGTTTACTAAAGGTCAAGTGAAATACAGTAAAGCAAAGCCAGAACAGAGTATTCTCACACCAAATTTCCCCGGTTAACTTTTCCCCAACCAGTTCCTCCCCTGTTCCTCCCCTTTGCTGGTTCCATATTGTCCAATTAAATTTGAATGGATTGTTTTGGGAACTGCCTCTTCCACAGCAGGCTGGATGATGAGCCATTAGCCATTGCATTCCATTCCATTCCCAATGGTTTGACCTTGACTTGGTGTCTCTGGAAGGTATGATGAGCAGTCAGCCTCCTCCCTCCCACCCAGCTCCCTCCCTCCATAGTCCATGGCAGACTGGCAGCTTGCAAAGCTTAGCTGCCCCCCTTGGAAAAAGGGATAGACCTGGAGAGAGAAGAGAGAGGGAAAGTGTTAATAGAGGATACAATCCTAAGTGCCTAACGTTTCAATGGGGTTTATCTGGATACTTGTGGATACTTGCATATGTTGGGTGTCTACCCACTCAGTTTCAGAAGGGGGAAAGTCCTTCCAGAGAATTAAATATTGGAGTTTATTTTATTTTATTTTTTTTAATTTGATTTATATGCCGCCCTTCTCCGGAGACTCAGGGCGGCTTACAGTGCGTTAAGCAATAGCCTTCATACTTTTGTATATTTATACAAAGTCAGCTTATTGCCCCCAAAAACTGGGTCCATATTTCTATGAATATGTGAGTGTAGGGACTTCCGGTTTGCTGGCTACTGACGAAAGACGGTCCTTCTTCTCGGACCGCCAGCCCCGCCGCCTGTAGAGCCGCTTCGATTCCAAGAAGCAGCTTGAAAACTCCCAAATCTGAAGGATTGGTGGAGGAGAGTGAGCAAGGAGCAGGTTGAGCCCCTGTGAGCCCCCAGAAAATCGCTACTGGGGAGGAAGCAGGGTGGCTCCCTTTCAACTTGCTGAGACTCCGGACGGCGTGGGATGACTCTGCTTTGCGCAGAGCAAGTCGGCTGCAGCAACCTTTCAAATTAATGAAATCAACTTCAATAATTAGCAGAAACAACAACTTGAACCTTCAAACCTAGAAATTGCAAGTATTATTGTTTTTGTGACTTTCTGATTTAAGTAAAAGTGCGAGCGAGTGAAAGCGGCTTGAAAAAATGGCGCCCGGCTTCAGCGTTAACAAGCTGAGAGTGAGAGTGGACTTGTAAAGTTATTTTAACTAGCTACAAAGTTGCGCTGCTTGTAACAAGCAGGAACAGGAGAAGAGGAAAAATTCTTTTAAAATAAGCCTGAGCTTGCTTCAGTCTAATTCTATCCCCAATTTGATTAAACCTGGGGGATTTTTTTAGAGGACTTTGTGGTGGTGGAAAAGGAAAAAGGATCTCCTTTTTCAGAAAAGCTAATCTACGTGGCAGAATGGCTTCCAAGAAACAGGAAGGAAAGGCAGCGGGGGGGGGATCCCCCACACATAAACCTGAGCAGCAGCTTCCTCCCAGTCAGCAGAGTCAGAAAAAAGATTTTGATGTTGAAAGTTTAAAAGATTTTATTACTCAGGCTCTGGATGATAAATTTCAAAAATCACAACAGGAAATTAAGCAGGAAATTAATGAAATCAAAAAGGTGGTGCAAGAGAATTATGGCAAGGTGACTAATAAATTATTGAATGTGGTGTCTGGCCTGTCAGAAATTATTATTAAAATGGATTCCAAGTTGGAAGAATTTAAATCAGAAGTGAATGTTAAAATAAAGGATACTGACTACAAAATTTCTGATGTTGATAATAAAATGCAGAGAGTTGAAAATGAAATTACGATGATGCAGTTCAGGTCCATGGAATTTGCCATAAGAATCAGAGGTATTAAGGAGAATGATCGACAAGACCTGAGACAGATTTGTGCTGATGCTTTGGCTGTGTTGTTAAAAATTAATCCTGAAGAGATTTTTTACAAAATAGACAAAATTTACAGAGTGAATTCATGGGTGGCCAGACAAAGACAATTGCCTAGAGATGTGGTGATATATTTCACAGATAGAAGAATGAGAAATGATATTTTGCAAAAATCTTTTCTTTCTTCTGTGCAAGTGGAGGGAGCTCAAATTGGAATTTATAAAGAACTACCACCTAAGATGTTAAAAGATAGAAAAGATTTTGGCTTTTTAGTGAATGAATTAAAAAAACAACAAATACCATTCCGGTGGGATGCCCCAACTGGCATAATTCTGAAGTATAATGGAGAAAGATATTGATTGAATACTGTTGAGAAGGCGGAACATTTCTATTTTACTGTTTTTAAAGAGAGATCACCATCCCCACGTACATCTACTGTGTTGGAGATAAAGGAGAGTGACAAGGAGAAGCAACCTCAGCAAGAGATGGAAGAGCAGCTTAAGCAGGTGGAACCAGAGCCAGCGGAAATGCAGGGTGCTACAGGAGGTTTTTTGGAGGAGCCCTTGTTAGAATCTTCTCCAATTTTGTCTACAAGAGATGTGGCTTTGGACCTAGCTCGGATGGCTGAAGCCAAAGACCAGCGTGTAACTCGTGCAATTTCCAAGCAACTCAAAGAAAAGCAACAACAGGAAAGATATAAGGCACAACAATACAAAAAGGGAGTCAAGAGTACTACACAAGAAAGTGAAGCCATGGGGGGAGCAAAGCCGAAGACTTCGGAAGATATTCGGCAATTCTGCTCGTCGCTTCAAAAAAGTATACATGACGATTAAGTTTCTATCTTGGAATGTGAATGGATTGAATTCACCACAGAAAAGGAAGAAGTTATTTACATATTTGAGACAATTTAATAATGATATAATTTGCCTACAAGAAACTCATGTCAGAACACAAGATCAAAAATACTTGATAAATTCAAAATTAGGAACACATTTTATAGCTTCAAATTTGGAAAAAAAGAATGGTGTGGTCATTTATATAAATAAAAGACTGTCAGCTAAAATTATAGAAGCGGATGAAGGCGGCAGGTTTATAGCAATTAAACTGCATACAGTAAATGGCCAAATTCTTGTGATTGGAATTTATGCTCCTAATCAACAACAGGATCATTTTTACAAAACTTTGCACACTAAAATACTGCAATGGGATTATAGATCTATTTTAATCATGGGAGATTGGAATGGAGTAATTGATTCCAAATTAGATAAAAAGAGCATGGCGAGGTCAAGGATTAGACTACCACAGACTTTTTTTGACATGAAAGAAGATTTGGAATTAAAAAATATTTGAAGAATACATAATCCAAAAGAATTGGACTATACTTTTTTCTCTGATAGACATAGATCTTTCTCCAGGGTTGATTTTATTTTATTATCAGATGATTTACTTGTTAAGACAAAAAGAACAAAGATTTTTCCAAGAACTCTAACCGACCATAGCCCAGTATGGATAGAAATTGAGACTGGAAAGACTGAGAGAAGATCATGGAGATTAAATGAAAATTTGTTTAGATATGAAAAAAATATAATAGAACTTAAAAAGCAGATGAAAGAATTTTTTGAAATAAACTTGAATAAGGGTACCCCAATTGAAATTGTGTGGGATGCGAGTAAAGCGTATATGAGAGGGGTACTCATTCATATGAATTCTAAACATAAACTGAATCGACAAAAGAAAAGATCTGAACTGGAAGTAGAAATAAAGAATAAAGAACAGTTACTTAATAAAAATCCAACAGATGAAAGAATACGTGGTGCTATAAAACTTCTGAAAGATCAATTTCAAATGCTTATGGCGGAACAAGCTGCAACAAATCTACAATATGCAAAGCATAATACATTTTGTAATGCCAATAAACCGGGCAGATGGTTGGCCTACACATTAAGGAAGAAGCAGAGTATACGGACTATTGATAGTAAATGGAAAAATGGAAAAATGAAGCTTTGCCCACTATCGAGGAATGGATTTTGAAGATGGCCAGTTTTGCAGAGATGGCGAAGATTTCAGCATATTTAAAAGATCGCTCACAAGAGACTTATGAATGGGAGTGGAAAAAGTGGATAGATTATGTGCAGAATAAATATCAAACTAGGAAGTATCAAATAGCTTTTCACTGAAAGTATTATATAAAGATAGAAATATTTGAGTTTTGTGAAGATGAAAAATTATATGGGGGATGGAGGGGTTCAAGTTTTATAAAAAGGGGGTTTTGATTGGATTATATTCTATGGAAGACCGGGGGGAGGGGAGGGTTGGGGGGGGTTGGGAGGGTTAGGGTGGTTGGGGAGGTTGGGGTGGGTTGGGGGGGGAAATGGGGTGAAAATGTAATTGTAAAACTTTTGCAATAAAAAAAAAAAGAATATGTGAGTGTAGGATGTCTTTGATGAGAATAGGGGAAGGATGAGGCTCCGCTGCTAGTTGCAAGGGTGAAGTGGTTGCAGGTTTTAGGTGGCTGCAGTGGAAAATAGGATGAATTCTGTGAGACTTAAAATTCCCAGATGAACAACTCAGGAGACTCCATGAACAATACAAAGAGCCTTTATTGTACCTTTTGCAAAAGGGACCCCCTTGTGCTCATGTGAGACACAAAGAGAGCAAAGAATACACATGAATTCCAGATTTAAATACAGTTTCGGAGTAAAAACCTCCTCCCCTTAACGCCCCTTATTTTCTTACATAAGATAAGTGTTTGGCTACATAACAACTGTTTTCCCGGACAAGAACATTCCTCTGATAATTGCCCCATCTTGGTCATGACAACATTATCAATCTAAGCATGACAGCTTCTTTCCTGCCAATGTTAGCTTGACCTGACATGGAATGGCATGCTTCTAAGCATGGTTTGAGGGGTTTTTTAATTAATGTTTTAAATCAAATGTTAAGGGGACCCGGGAGGCGGGTGGTAAGGGTTGAGCCGGGGGCGGCTCCTACGGTTCAGCAATTGGGCCCATCGGATGGTTGTGGGGGGAGGGAGGGAGGAGGAGGGAACAAAGAGGCTCAGCGGAGAGAGGGTCTTCCAATCCTTGTGACAGTTGGGAGACGCAGAGGTCGGGAGAGGGGGGGCTAGGAGGGCGCCGCCGCTTCATTCAAGCGGTGGCGTCCTCCTGCCCCCTCAGCTCATCCTGCTCCCCCGACGGCGACAGAGTGCGGAGCCCTGGACTCCGACTGGTGTACTTAAATGCCAGGTCCGTGGTGAACAAGACACTCCTCGTCCAAGATCTTATAGACGAGGAGGACGCGGACCTGGCTTGTATCACTGAGACCTGGCTGGGGCCGGAGGGCGGTGCCCCTCTCGTGGATTTGTGTCCCCCAGGTTTCCGGATACTACACCAGCCACGACTCCAGGGGAGGGGCGTAGGAGTGGCGGTAGTTATTAAGGAAAGTCTTAGGCCTAGGTAGGTCACTGTTCCTCAGGTTGGCGGGTGTGAATTCCTCCTTTTGAAATGGGACCCTGGAGTTCAGTCTGGGCTGTTGATCACGTACCTCTCCCCCAGCTGTGTGGCCTCAGCCCTGCCCGCACTACTAGATGTCTTAGCCGAATTGACGGTGGAACTCCCCAACCTTTTGGTTGTGGGAGATTTCAATCTGCCATTGGCCGGTGAGTCATCTGAGTTGGTGCGGGAGTTCATGACCTCCATGACGGCCATGGACCTGATTCAGATTGTACAGGACCCAACTCATATTGGAGGACACACACTCGACCTTATTTTTCTCTCTGGACAGTGGATAAATGATCGTGGGGGGGGACTCTATCTATTGACCCTCTATCATGGACTGATCATTCCCTCCTTAGACTCGACTTTTCCTCCGCCATCCCCCGTCGCAGGGGTGTGGAACCAGTAAGATGGTTCCGCCCCAGGCGCCTGATGGAACCCGAAAGTTTCCTGATGGAGCTTGGGTCATTTCCCGCCTCCTTAGCCCACGATTCATCTGAGACCCTTGTCGCGGCCTGGGAACAGGCTGCGGTGGGGGCCCTGGATCGAATCGTGCCTTTGCGGCCTCTGATCCGACGCAGATCCCGGGCGGCTCCTTGGTTTACCGCGGAGCTTAGGGAAATGAAGCATCGGAAAAGACGCCTGGAGGGTGGTTGGAGATCCTCCCGATCCGAGTCCGACCGAACACAACTAAGAACCCATATTAGGTCTTATCTTGTGGCGATGGAAGTAGCGAAACGTAAGTATTTCGCCACTCTCATTGCATCTGCAGAAAATCGCCCAGCAGCCCTGTTTAGAGTGACCCGCTCCCTCCTTAATCAGGGAGCGAGGGAGGACCCCTTACAGGGCCGTGCTGAGGACTTTGCACAGTTTCTGCAAGATAAAATCACTCAGATTCGGACTGGGTTGGACTCCGACTGGACAGAGTCCATTGAGGTGACAGGGCCTAGTCTCGGTGGAGACATCTGGGTTGAGTTTGAGCCTGTTTCACTGGATGACGTGGACAGGATTATGGGTAGGCTGGGGTCTTCCACATGTTTACTGGACCCTTGTCCCTCCTGGCTTGTTTCGGCAGCCAGGGAGGTGACTGGAGACTGGATCCAGGCTATTGTCAACACTTCACTAAAGGAAGGGGTCTTTCCTGCTGCGCTTAAAGAGGCGGTGGTTCGACCCCTCCTTAAGAAGCCTAACCTGGATCCTGACGTACTTAACAACTACCGTCCAGTCTCCAACCTTCGCTTTTTAGCGAAGGTTGTTGAGTCCGTGGTGGCACAGCAATTCCCTCAATTCCTGGAGGAAACTGACTACCTGGATCCTTACCAATCTGGTTTCAGGCGTGGCCACAGCACAGAAACGGCATTGGTCGCCCTAGTAAATGATCTCTGGCGGGCCAGGGATGGGGGTTGCTCCTCCATCCTGGTCCTTCTTGACCTCTCAGCGGCGTTCGATACCATCGACCATGGTATCCTGCTGCAGCGGCTCAGGGGGATAGGGTTAGGAGGCACTGTTTTACAGTGGTTCTCCTCCTATCTCTCGGGCCGTCTGCAGTCTGTTTGGGCGGGGGGGTCAGGGATCCTCCCAGAGGCCTCTCACTTGTGGGGTGCCTCAGGGCTCGGTTCTCTCTCCTCTGCTCTTTAATATCTATATGAAACCGCTGGGTGAGATCATCCGTGGTTTTGGGGTGAGGTATCATCAATATGCTGATGATACCCAGCTTTACATCTCCACCCCTGACCACCCTAGGGATGCCCTTTCCGTGATGTCCCACTGCCTGGAAGCGGTGCGGGTTTGGATGGGGAGGAACAGGCTGAGACTCAACCCTTCCAAGACTGAGTGGCTGTGGATGCCGGCATCCCGGGATCTGGAGGTTCCATCCTTAATGATCGGAGGTGAAACCCTTGCTCCCTCCGATAGGGTCCGCAACTTGGGTGTCCTCCTGGATTCTCGGCTGTCTTTAGATGACCATCTGACGGCAGTAACCAGGGGGGCCTTCGCACAGGTCCGTCTTGTGCGCCAGTTGCGCCCGTTCCTAGACCGGGATGCCCTCGCCACGGTCACTCACGCCCTTGTTACCTCTAGGTTGGACTACTGTAACACCCTCTACATGGGGCTGCCCTTGGGATGTGTCCGGAGGCTTCAGCTAGTCCAAAATGCAGCCGCGCGGGTAGTTACGGGGGCGTCTAGATACTCCTGTGTAACACCTCTCCTGCGTGAGCTGCACTGGCTACCGGTGGCACTCCGGATACGTTTCAAGGTGCTGGTGCTCACCTATAAAGCCCTTCATGGCTTAGGCCCGGGGTACTTGCAGGACCATCTCCAGCTGTTCTCCCATCGTCCTGTGCGCTCTCACAGAGTTGGCCTCCTCAGGGTGCCGTCGGCCAAACAATGTCGGCTGACGACCCCCAGGGGGAGGGCGTTCTCTGTGGGAGCCCCGACCCTCTGGAATGGATTGCCCACTGAGCTCAGGACAGCCCCCGACCTTCTTTCCTTCCGTCGCGAGCTGAAGACGTGGCTCTTCCGCCAATTAAACTGATCCGTTTGGGGGTACACTGGTATAATTTTAAATCGTTTTTTAATTGGGTTACTGATTTTAATTTGGTATTGTATTGTGATTTGTATTGATGTTGTCATTTTGTAAGCCGCCTTGAGTCCCTAGGGAGAAAGGCGGCATATAAATCGCAATAAATAAATAAATAAATAAATAAATAAATAAATAAATAAATAAATGTGCTAATCAATTTATAACTGTTGTTATTCTCCTCAAAAAGTCCCTCTTACACAACTCAGTATCTAATATCTAACAGCTGGTGTTTTAGGTCATATTAAGGATAAATATGGCTTCCCTCTTGCTCACATCTTTACAGGAATAATTCCTATTTCT
This sequence comes from Pituophis catenifer annectens, assembly GCF_029215685.1. NCBI lineage: Eukaryota > Metazoa > Chordata > Lepidosauria > Squamata > Colubridae > Pituophis > Pituophis catenifer. Next base: position 26,921,369 of record NW_027256885.1, on the reverse strand, counting down.
CTCAAATTCTTTTGAAGTTGTTCGGTAGCTTCAGTTCCACAGTTACTGAGTTAATGACTCTGGTGATGGGGAAAGGAACACTATACTTGGGTCCCAGTTTTGTCGAGGGTTGTCTGGATTGCAAGTACTTGGTGGAAAGGTACACTTCGTCTCTGATGTTGCAATCCTTTTGTGAAGCTCTTTTCTTGTCAGCATATTTTTTGTGGGTATCCCTCATGTCATCCAGGGCTTTGTGAAAAACTGGCCATGTAGTTTGCAATGTTTTCACCCACTCAGCTAGTGATGTGCACTGGGATGAATGTTGGGGAAGTTTCGGCATAGAGACAAAGTTCTGACCAGTGGCCACTCAAATTGGTGCAAACCCAGTGCTGCTGTGAATTGAATTATTAAATGCTGCTTCTGCAAAAGGGAGGAGGTCCAACCAATTGTCCTGCTGGTAATTGACGTAGCATCTGAGATATTGCTCTAACACACCGGTAGTATGTTCACAAGCTCCATTAGTCTGGGGGTGGTGCGAGGAACTAAGTCCCTGAGAAGTCCCCAAAGAGCTTTTAAGAACTCTTGCCAAAATTGGGAGGTAAATTGTACCCCCCTATCAGAGATAATCCTTTCAGGAGCTCCATGGAGGTGATAAATGTACTGCACAAAGAGTTTCGCCAGAGTCCATGCAGACGGGATCTTGGGGCAGGCTATAAAGTGCACCTGTTTGGAAAACAGGTTGGTGACGACTCATATTATGGTATTCCCCAAGCTTTCCAGCAGTTCAACAATAAAGTCCATGGATATCTCCTTCCAAGGGGCTGTGGGGTTAGCCACGGGTTATAGGATCCCTGGTGGATTTCCAGCGTGCTCTTTCACTGATGCACACACAGGGCAGCTGGCAACATAACCTTCTATGTCCTTTTTCATGCTTGGCCACCAGAACTGGCATCTCACAAGGTGCAAGGTTTTGACAGTCTTAGAGTCATGGCTCCATTGCAGAATTAGAGTCCTTTGACTTGCAGGTACATAGAGTTTGGTCCCAATCCAGGCCAGGCTGTCATGTACAGATACATCATGCTTGCATTGGGAGAACCAGTTGTTCCCTTGTAGGGCCATTCTCAAAGTGTTGGTGAGCTCGTCGGCTATCTGGGGTCTCATCTTTCCTTGTTCTCTGGTAATGGCTTAGGAACTCCTTCCAGAACTTAGCAGTAAATTGGACCCCTCGATCTGATATTATTCTCCGAGGGACCCCATGTAGCCTGTAGATGTGCTTCATGAAAAGTTTCGATGGCTTTTTGGCTGAGGGTAGCCCGTTGCAGGCAGTGAAGTGTGCTTGTTTGGAGAACAAATCAATGACAGTCCAGATCACCGTGTTTCCTCCGCTTTCTGGCAGTTCGACGATAAAGTCCATTGCAATCTCCTCCCATGGTTGTGTAGGTTCTGCTACTTGCTAGAGAAGACCAGGGGGTTTCCCCAGTCGGGATTTCATGGTGGCACAGGTAGCACAGCTTCTAACATAGTCCTCTACATCGTTTTTCATCTTTGGCCACCTGAACTGCCTTCTAACCAAATGTAGGGTTTTTAAGAACCCAAAGTGGCCCCCTAGTCATGGCTACATTTCAGCACTAGCAGTCTCATGGAGCAGGGGACATAAACCTTACTCCCTTTCCAAACCAGTCCCTCCTGCAACGTTAAGTCCAGTTGGTTTTCTTTGAACCAGGCATCGTCTGATAGCGCAGCTTTTAACTCCGCCGTCAACTTGTCTTCAGGGAGGTCGGAATGGAGTCTGGTTTGTGCCCTAGTGCATGCTTGGGCAGCTGGTTGGGCTTCGTAGATCATGGCATGTACTGATCTGTCCCCGTCCACACACAAACACAAACACAGCCAGCCGAGGGTTAAGGAAGCACTTGGCACACACCCAGGTCTTTATCTCCAACTTGGCAGCGATATACACACCGTCTGCCAAGTGCTTTATTTCCACAGAAACAGAAAGATAATATACTCAGCGTACAAGAGTCCAACAGAAAATAATATTCCTCTCAGCAGTTTCGAACGATGCTTTAGTGACTATCCAAGGTTTATTTTTGTTCGTCACAGGGATCACTGGCCACCACCCTCTATTATATAGTCTCTGGGGTGTGGTCCAGTGACTCAGTTCTAATCCCTAGCACGCCTCCTGAGCTGCTGCAATCGTTTATCACGCCTTCGGAGGCGTGCGTCCAGGAATGATGTCTCTCCTTCACTCTCATCCGAGACACCTGTCTCCCTGCTAATCTCCTCTCCCTCGGCCGGCACCTGAGACAGTGCCAGAGGGGAGGGGCCTGGAGAGGGAGGCCTGGCTGACTCCTCTTCCTCATGCTCGGAGCTTTCTTCCTCCGATGGGATAGGCTCAGAGGGCGGGGCCACAACAATGTACTACCTCTTCTCATCAGCTGTCAAATTGGGGCTTCCTGGACAATGCATCAGCCAGTAGGTCTCTCCCGCCCCGGGATGTATTTTAGCTTGAAGTTAAAGCATTTAAAATACTGAGCCCAGCGAACTTGTTTGGGGGAAAGTTTCTGAGGGGTCTTTAGCGCCTCGAGGTTTTTATGATCAGTCCATACCTTGAAAGGCTCCTTAACCCCCTCTAGGAAATGTCTCCAGGATAGGAGAGCCCATCGCACTGCAAAAGCTTCCTTCTCCCAAACCACCCACCTGTGTTCCGTGTCCGTTAGCTTTTTGGACAGATACACACAAGGCATTAGTTCGTTTTGGGCATTCCTCTGCAGTAGGACAGCTGCAAATGCTACGTCACTGGCATCAGCTTGGACTATGAAGGGCTTGTCTGGGTCAGGGTGTTGGAGGATCGGCTTCACTGCAAACCGCCGTTTTAATTGTTCAAAGGATTTCTGACAGTCCATTGTACAAGCTAGGGGCTGGATAGGCTTTGGCTTGGTCGGAGATGGACCTTTTTTAGTAATTCCATCAAAGGGAGCACAACCTCGGCAAAGGAAGAGATGAATTGTCTGTAAAAATTTGCAAACCCCAGCAAGCTTTGAAGTTGCTTATGTGTTCGTGGGGGTTGCCAGTCTAGCACTGCAATAGAATAGAATAGAATAGAATAGAATAGAATAGAATAGAATAGAATAGAATAGAATAGAATAGAATAGAATAGAATAGAATAGAATAGAATAGAATAGAATAGAATAGAATAACAGAGTTGGAAGGGACCTTGAAGGTCTTCTAGTCCAACCCCCTGCCCAGGCAGGAAACCCTACACCACTTCAGACAAATGGTTATCCAACATCTTAAAAATTTCCAGTGTTGGAGCATTCTCAACTTCTGCAGGCAAGTTGTTCCACTTATTAATTATTCTAACTGTCAGGAAATTTCTCCTTAGTTCTAAATTGCTTCTCTCCTTGATTAGTTTCCACCCATTGCTTCTTGTCCTGCCCTCAGGTGCTTTGGAGAATAGCTTGACTCCCTCTTCTCTGTGGCAGCCCCTGAGATATTGGAACACTGCTATCATGTCTCCCCTAGTCCTTCTCTTCATTAAACTAGACATATCCAGTTCCTGCAACCGTTCTTCATATATTTTAGCCTCCAGTCCCCTAATCATCTTTGTTGCTCTTCTCTGCACTCTTTCTAGAGTCTCAACATCTTTTTTACATCGTGGCGACCAAAACTGAATGCAATATTCCAAGTGTGACCTTACCAAGGCATTATAAAGTGGTATTAACACTTCACCTTGTCTTGATTCTATCTGTTGTGACCCTGACTCCCGAGCCTGTCCTAACAGAGGAAGAGGACTCAGAAGGTGATGGGGAGGAACTGATAAGGCCTCCCTCTCCAGGACCCTCCTCTCTGGCAATGCCTCAGGTTCCATCCGAAGGCCAAGAGGAACAGCCTGGGATATGCCAGGAGGAAAGCATATCGGAACAACAACAGATAGTGAGCGAGGATGATGAATCCTGGCTTGATCCCAGGCAGCGTCGGAGGGAGAAGCGTGCGCAGCAACGAAAGAGGCGTGGGAAGGCCAGAGATTGAGCTGAGTCACTGAGCCACACCCCACAAGGAATAAAAGTGGGTGTAATTGCTCTTCAGGCTTTGTGACGGTCAAAGTTAAAAAACTGAGAGTCACATCGCATTACCTGAAATCTGGCTTGTGCATATTTGGATTGGACCTTGCCCAATTCTGGCTTCGTGGATTACTTTTTGCTACTGAACCGGACTGAGGATAAACTCTCTCTTGCTTACTGTGAGTGAAAACTGACTTGGCAGGCATTTCTCAGTTTACTGCGAAATTCCATTTGTGTTGTGGCTCCCTTACCTGAGCCTGTGTTATCGGCAGGAGAGGACTCCGAGAATGAAGGAGAGGAGTTGGCAAGGCCTCCCTCTCCAAGACCCTCCTCTCTGGCAATGCCTTCGGTGTCCGCCAAAGGTCAAGAGATAGGCCCGGGGCCAAGCACGTCCATGCAGCCACAGGTGGACAGTAATGAGGGAGTTGAGTCTTGGCTAGATCCTCGGCAGCGTCGCAGAGATAAGCACGCGCAACAGAAGAAGAGGCATGCCAGAGATTAAGCTGAGTCACTGGACCACACCCCTCAGGGTATAAAAGGGCGTGAGGTGGCCATTCAGACTCTGTGACGGACAAAACTAACTACTATCGAGTCACATTGCATCTTTGGAAACAACATTATCTGCCTTGGATTTAATTACGGACTGGACTTGACAATTCTTGAACTGTGTGTATTTTGTTTATGAGTAAAGTCTTGGCAAGCAGCTACTGGGTTGCTGCCAATCCTCTTATCGAAAGAATTGGTTGTCTGCCAGTTTATTTAACCCCCGGCTGTCTGTTTGTGTGCGTGTGTGAGACAGGGACAGAACAATTTGGCAGTAAACTGCATTTGGCAGTTTACTGCCAAAACTCTTATCTGCAAGGGTTTCTAGTCTGATTGCTTAATAAAATCTTGGCAGGCATGCCTGGTTGTGTGTTTGCGTGTGTGGGGAAGGGGGACAGAACACTATCCCTGTGTTTATGCAGCCCAGAACTGTGTTGGCTTTTTTGGCAGCTGCTGCACACTGCTGGAGGAGATTCAGGAGATTCAGGAGATTCAGGAGATTCAAGCTCCTTTTTATTATGTATTGATGGCTGAAGTGGACAGAGTCCTCAAGCCTTGCATGGTGCTAATGCCTACCTGTAACTTTTGATAAGACTGATTCAGTTTCTGTCTATGAATTGTTATAGTAAATAACAATGTTATGTATGGTATTCATGAGAATCAGATTAAATTCATAATTCTAACAATAAATTTATATATCTATATTTTATTATATACATGAAATAAATAAATCAATACAACACAGGTAGAGGCATTTAAATACATATATTTATGACTATATGTTTCTATTACACTAAAGGGAGTGGGTTTTTCTTCCCTAATTTATACTGTTTATTCTCTTATTAGGGATTACGCTGATTGTGCTCAGCATTATGCCTAAGGCACAGAGTAAGTCTAAGCATGGGCGTAAAGCAACTGCAGCAGCAGCAGCAGCACCTAAGCAAGCTGATAAGAACCCTGTTCATGCTGGTCCAGGGTCATCCCTGCCTCCTCTGCCTTGAGAAGAGGCCTTAGTTGGTAAGGAATCTCATTCCCAGCACAAATCTAGTCATCCAATTTCGGCTTCTAGCCGGGATGAACAAAGAAGGCACCAGATAATACAAAAGATCTGTGATAAGGCTGGTAATTTTCCTTCTTCTGCTTTGTATGAAAAAGACAAATTTGATACTCCTGTCAGGCCTTCTACTGAGGAGGTTCTTCCTGAGGTGACTCCGGATCAGGTCTCCTTGCGAGATTGTCCTTTATCTATTTCTACAGCTGCTTTGTGGGGACCATCTGCTTCTTCTCCTATTCCATCTGAACAGGTGGAGGCTTCTGTTCAGGTCCGGGGGTCAGATCAGCCTGCTCCAATCCTTCCTAAAGCTGTTTCTTCTCTTCCACAAAGACAGGACTTTGGACTGCCTGAGAATATTCAACTTCTTATTTCTGCCGCTGTTCAACAATCTTTTTTTTTTGCAAATACAAATGTATTTATTCATCATATTCTACAAATATAATCAAATATGAATATGAATTTATTATATTTTGTAGTCAATGTTTTCATATACTTCAGGCCCCAGGCGCCTGATGGATCCTGAGAGGCTCCAGATGGAGCTTGGGCCACCTCCTGAAGATCTGGCACATGACTCGGCCGAGGACCTGGTGGCTGCCTGGGATCGGGCGGCTGGTGGGGCCTTGGATCGAGTCGTGCCTCTGCGGCCTCTGACCCGGTGCCGATCCCTCGCGGCTCCTTGGTTTACCGAGGAGCTGAGGGAGATGAAGCGCCAGAAAAGACACCTGGAGAGTGGTTGGAGGGCCAGTCTCGCTGAATCTGACCGAACACTGATAAGGTCGCATATTAAGACCTACTTAGTGGCGATAAAAGCAGCAAAGTTTAATTACTTTTCCACTCTTATTGCGTCATCAGAGAATTGTCCGGCCGCCCTGTTCAGGGTGACCCGCTCCCTGCTTCAACCGGGAGCGTGGGAGGACCCCCTAGAAGGCAGGGCTGAGGATTTCGGACAATATCTGTATGACAAAATCGCTCAGATCCAGGGGGATTTGGACTCTGACTGGGTAGATTCGGGCAGGGTGACGAGGAATAGTCTTGAGAATGTTATCTGGGAAGAGTTTGACTGTGACTCCTGATGATGTGGACAGGATTTTGGGGAGACTTAGTGCGGCCACATGTTTACTGGACCCGTGTCCCTCCTGGTTAGTACTGGCTTCCCGGGAGGTTACACGAGGCTGGCTCCAGGGAATTATTAACGCTTCGTTGAGTGAGGGTTACTTCCCCACAGCCTTGAAAGAGGCGGTGGTGAGGCCTCTCCTCAAGAAGCCCTCCCTGGACCCAGCAGTATTGGCCAACTACCGTCCTGTCTCCAACCTTCGCTTCGTGGCGAAGGTTGTTGAGAGTGTGGTCGCGCGACAGTTTCCACAATTCCTGGAGGAAACGTCTTATCTAGATCCGTTCCAGTCGGGTTTCAGGCCTGGGCACAGCACGGAAACGGCATTGGTCACGTTGGTAGATGATCTCTGGAGGGCTCGGGACAGGGGTTGTTCCTCTGTTCTAGCCCTGTTAGACCTCTCAGCGGCTTTTGATACCATCGACCATGGTATCATGCTGGACCGGTTGGAAGAGTTGGGGATGGGGGGCACTGTGTTATGGTGGTTCTCCTCCTTTCTCTCTGACCAGTCGCAGTTTGTGTTGGCAGGGGGGCAGAGGTCGACCTCGAGGCCTCTCATTTGTGGAGTGCCTCAGGGGTCGGTCCTCTTGCCCCTTTTGTTCAACATTTATGTGAAGCCGCTGGGTGAGATCATCCGTGGCTTTGGGGTGAAGTACCACCAGTATGCTGATGACACCCAGCTGTACATCTCCACCTCTGGCCACCCCAACGATGCCCTTGAAGTGATGTCTCAGTGCCTGGAGGCTGTGCGGATCTGGATGGGGAGGAACAGTCTCAAGCTCAACCCTTCCAAGACTGAGTGGCTGTGGTTCCCGGCATCCCAATATAGTCAGCTGACTCGATCGCTGACTATTGGGGGCGAGTCTCTGGCCACCTCAGAGAGGGCACGCAATCTGGGAGTCCTCCTGGATATGCAGCTGTCCTTGGAGGAACATCTAACGGCTGTAGCCAGGGGGACCTTTTGTCAGGTTTGCCTGATTCGCCAGTTGCGACCCTTTCTTGATCGGGATTCCATGTGCACAGTCACTCATGCCCTCGTCACCTCTCGCCTGGACTACTGCAACGCTCTCTACATGGGGCTCCCCTTAAAGAGCACCCAGAGGCTCCAACTGGTCCAGAATGCGGCCGCGTGGGTAATTACGGGAGCTGCATGGCGCTCCCACATAACACCGCTCCTGCGCGAGCTGCACTGGCTCCCAGTGGTCTTCCGGGTGCGCGTCAAGGTGTTGGTTACCACCTTTAAAGCGCTCCATGGCATAGGACCTAGTTATCTTCGAGACCGCCTGCTGCTACCGACAACCTCCCATTGACCCGTGCACTCCCACAGAGAGGGCCTCCTCGGGGTGCCATCAGCCAAACAATGTAGGCTGGTGACCCCCAGGGGGAAGGCCTTCTCTGTGGGGGCACCTACCCTATGGAACCAGCTGCCCCCTGAGATAAGGAGAATCCAAGACCTCGGTGCCTTCCGCCGTGCCCTTAAAACTTTCTTTTTTCATCAAGCCGGGCTGGCTTAACATATTTTTAAATTTTTAATTTTTAATTGGTTTGGCATTTTAAACTGGGGCCAAATTAATATATATTCTTTTAATTGTTCTTAATGTTTGTATTGTATGTTTTTATCTGGCTGTACACCACCCTGAGTCCCTTGGGAGAAGGTGCGGTATATAAATTTGAAATAAAATAAATAAAAATAAACTGTCATACATTCATATTTCAAGTAAAAGGAAATCTCAGTATGAAAATATACTCAATTAGTATTTCCTACGGATGGAAGCCCTGAGATCAGTTAAATTCTCAACAACTCAACTGACTTATAAAAAGAATCCCATTTTTCAGGTGAAAAGTATTTCCAATAGCAAAATCAAAGCTGAGGGGACTCCAGTTTTAAATGCTCTGAAGTGTTGCAGTACAAATTCAGGCAGCCCTGAGCATCGCTGTATGGCTCATTTTGGGAGGGTATAAAAACCCATCGGAGTAAAAAGGCATGTCAATTTCTCATGTACAAGCAGTCCTCCAAGTATGATCACAATTGAACCCAAAAATTTTGTTGCTAAATGAGTTTTGTTCTTTCTTGCCATGATTGTTAAGTGAATCACTGCCCTTGTCATGTTAGGAACATGGTTCAACGTCTACAGAGATTCCCAGCCATCCAGGTCAGGGTTGTCCCAAAGGTGCTTTTTTCAAGAGGCAACTGGACTTTTCTTGCTTTTCCTGGAAGATGTTTCACTTTTTTTTTTTCCTTTATCTTATACATCCAGCAAACATTAAATCTATAGCGGTCTACATCACAACGCGAGAAGGGAATAAAATTGTCCCATTACATATATAGGGTAACCTACAAAAGTCTATTACATATACCAAGTGACATGCTTATCAAATACCTCTATTTGCAGCTCGATTTGACATCCAATTATACCATTGACTCCAAGATATATAGTAATCTGTGTCCCCTCATCCTTTCAGTATCATAGTAAGCCGATCTGATTCCACACAATTCATTATTTTCTGAATTACTACTTGTTCGGGTGGGCTAACATCCATCTTCCAGTATTGGGCCCATGCCAATCTTGCAGCTGTTGTTATATGTAGCAGCAGGTACCATGTCGTTCTATTAATATTTTCGGGTCTTATCCCTAATAAAAATACCTCAGGATGCAATTGTATACGCTGTGTTCAACAATCTTTGACTGTTGGACTTCCAGTTTGCTTCCTGTCACTGGAAGACGGTCCCGTTTTTGGACCGCCAGCCCCGCTGCCTGTTAGAGCCACTTCGATCCAGAGAAGCGGCTCGGAAATTTCCCAATCCGAAGGATTAGTGGAAGAGAGTGGGCGAGAAACAGGTTGAGCCCCTGTGAGCCCCCAGACAGCTGTTTCTGGGGAGGAAACAGGCGTGGCTCCCTCCCAGCTCGCTGAGACTCCGGACAGCGTGGGACGAGTCTGCCTAGCGCAGAGCAAGGCGGCAGGAGCAACCTTTTCATCTAAAACAAAACGAACTCAAACAACCAGGGTGGAATAACAACTTGAACCTCCAAAACTGCAAGTATTATTAGCCCTGTGATCAAGTTTAAAGCAGGAGAGTGAGTGTGTGAAAGTCGCTTGAAAATGGCGCCCAGCTTCAGTGTTAACGAGCTGAAAGCGAGAGTGGATTAGCAAGTTATTTCAACTAGCTACAAAGTTGCGCTGTCTGTAACAAGTGGAGGAAAAGAAAGGAAAAATCATTTTTTCTTAAAGAACAAGCCTGATCTTGCCTCAACTTTAATTTCACCCCTAATCTGACTAAACCTGGGGGAATTTTTTAGAGGACTCTGTGGTGGAGGAAAGGGAAAAAGGATCTCCTTTTTTGGAAAAGCTAGCCTACGTGGCAGGATGGCATCTAAGCAGACTAAACAGGAAGGGAAGGCAGCAGGGGGGGGGGATCCCCCACACGTAAACCTGAACAGCAGCCTCCCAGCCAGCAGAGCCAGAAAAAAGAGATGGATCTTGAAAGCTTAAAGGATTTTATTACTCAGGCTCTGGATGAGAAATTTGAAAAGTCACAACAGGAAATTAAGCAGGAGATTAAAGAAATTAAAGAGGTGGTGCAAGAAAAGTATGATAAGGTGACTAAAAAATTAATGACAGTGGTGTCTGGATTGTCAGAGGCAATTATCAAAACGGATGCTAAGGTGGAAGAATTTAAATCAGAAATGGATGTTAAAATGAAGGAAACTGACTATAAAATTTTTGATGCTGGTAATAAAATGCAGAGATTTGAGAATGAAATTACAATGATGCAGTTCAGGTCCATGGAATTCGCTATAAGGCTGAGAGGCATTAAAGAGAACGATAGACAAGATTTGAGACAGATTTGTGCTGATGCCTTAGTGGTGCTGTTAAAGATTAGCCCTGAAGAGATTTTTTGTAAAATGGACAAAATTTACAGAGTGAATTCGTGGGTGGCCAGACAAAGACAATTGCCTAGAGATGTGGTGATATATTTTACAGATAGAAGAATGAGAAATGATATTCTGCAAAAGTCTTTTCTCTCTGCTGTGCAAGTGGAGGGAACGCAGATTGGAGTTTATAAAGAGCTACCACCTAAGATGTTAAAAGATAGAAAAGATTTTGGATTTCTAGTGAATGAATTAAAAAGACAACAAATTCCATTCCAGTGGGATGCTCCAACTGGCATAATTTTGAGGTATAATGGAGAAAGATATCGATTAAACACTGTTGAGAAGGCGGAACAATTTTATTCTAATGTTTTTAAAGAGAGTTCACCATCCCCACATACATCTACTGTGTTGGAAATAAAGGAGAGTGACAAGGAGAAACTCCAGCAAGAGATGGAAGAGCAGCTTAAGCAGGGGGAATCAGAGGTAATGGAAATGCAGGGAGCTACAGGAGGTTTTCTGGAAGAGCCCCTGCTGGACCTTCCTTCGAAAATTGTGATTGACCCACCTAAGATTACAAGAGATGTGGCTTTGGACCTAGCCCGGATGGCTGAAGCTAAAGATCAGCGTGTAACTTGAGCAATTTCTAAGCAACTCAAAGAAAAAGAACAACAGGAAAGGCCCAAGCCACAACCATATAAGAAAGGAGCCAAGAGCAATATACAAGAATGTGAAGCCATGGGGGGAGCAAAGCCGAAGACTACAGACTCGGGAGATATTCGGCAATTCTGCTTGTCGCTTCAAAAAAGCCTACATGACGATTAAGTTTTTATCTTGGAATGTGAATGGACTAAACTCACCACAGAAAAGGAAGAAATTATTTACATACCTGAGACAATTTAATAATGACATAATTTGTTTACAAGAAACTCATGTTAGAACACAAGATCAAAAATATCTGATAAATTCAAGATTAGGAACACACTTTATAGCTTCTAATTTGGAAAAAAAGAATGGTGTGGTTATTTACATAAATAAAAGACTGTCAGCTAAAATTATAGAAGCAGATGAAGGCGGCAGGTTTATAGCAATTGAACTGCATACAGCAACTGGCTTAATTCTAGTGATTGGAATTTATGCTCCTAATCAACAACAGGATAATTTTTACAAAACTTTACATTCTTTACAATGGGACTATAGATCCATTTTAATCATGGGAGATTGGAATGGAGTAATTGATTCTAAAATAGATAAAAAGAGCTCGGCGAAGTCAAGGATTAGACTACCACAGACCTTTTTTGACATGAAAGAAGATTTGGAATTAAAAGATATTTGGAGAATACATAACCCAAAAGAATTGGACTTTACCTTTTTTTCAGATAGACACAGATCTTTTTCTAGGATTGATTTTATTTTATTATCAGCTGATTTACTTATAAAAACAAAAAAAACAAAGATTTTTCCAAGGACTTTAACCGACCACAGCCCGGTATGGATAGAAATTGAGATGGGAAAGACTGAGAGAAGATCATGGAGATTAAATGAAAATCTGTTCAGATATGAAAAAAATATTATAGAATTTAAAAAACAGATGAAAGAATTTTTTGAAATGAATTTGAATAAGGGCACCCCTATTGAAATCGTGTGGGATGCGAGTAAAGCGTATATGAGAGGGGTACTCATTCATATGAACTTTAAACATAAATTGAATCGACAAAAGAAAAGATTTGAAATGGAAGCAGAAATAAAGAATAAAGAACAGTTACTTATAAAAAACCCAACAGATGAAAGAATACGAGGAGCTATAAAACTTTTGAAAGATCAATTTCAAATGCTTATGGCGGAACAAACAGCAACAAATTTACAATTTGCGAAACACAACACTTTTTGCAACGCTAATAAACCGGGCAGATGGTTGGCTTATATACTAAGGAAGAAACAGAGTACACGGATTATTGATAGTATTGATACTGGAGGGAAGGAAATTTCCCAACAAAAATTAATTAAAGAAGTTTTTGTGGATTATTATACCAAACTATATGCCAAAGATGTCACACAGAATGGACTTACAGAGAAATATCTAGAAAATAAAAGAGTTACAAAAATTACCAGTCAACAAAAGGAGAGAATGGATTACCCTATAACAGTTGAGGAGATTATGGCCGCAATTAAACAATTGAAAACAGCTAAAGCTCCTGGGACGGATGGTTTAACTGCGGTGTACTATAAAACTTTGCAAGCAGAAATGGTTGAACATCTTAAAGACTTATTTTGTAACATACAACAAGGGGGTAAAATACACAATTGTTTTTATTGGGTATAGTTAAGGGTTTTACATTGGGTGAAACAAAGTTGATATTGTATATGATAACAGCAGCGAGATTACTGATAGGTCAATACTGGAAAAATGAAGCTATGCCTACTATAGATGAATGGATTTTGAAGATGGCCAGCTTTGCAGAGATGGCGAAGATTTCAGCATATTTAAAAGATCGCTCACAAGAGACTTATGTATGGGAGTGGAAAAAGTGGATAGATTATGTGCAGAATAAATATCAAACTAGGAAATATCAGATAGCTTTTAACTGAAAGTATTATATAGAGATAGAATATTTGAATTTTGTGAAGATGTGAAAAATATACAGGGGGTGGAGGGGTTCAAGTTTTATAAAAAGGGGATTTTGATTTGGATTATATTTTGTGGAAGTCCGGGGGGGGAGGGGTGGGTTAGGGGGGGTTAGGGAGGGTTAGGGAGGTTAGGGAGGGTTGGGGGGGAAATTGGGGAGAAAATGTAATTGTAAAACCTTTTCAATAAAAAAAAAAAACAATCTTTGACTGCGGGTTATCATCACTTCCATAGAGATGCTTCAACGTTATCAGTAGTGTCTGAATCAATGACTCATGAGTTCCAGGATGATTTACAGTCTCTCCGAGATTCAGGCTCTTCACCTCATTCCCACAAGGGTGGGCCATCTCCTTTCAAAAGAGCTGACCAACAGGATCCTGATCTTTCAGATGATGAAGGTCTGTTACCAGAACAACCTGCCTTCACTGGACTTTTTCCACCAGCCATTTTCAAGTCATTGCTTTTTAAAGCCATCAATGCAGTTCAATTGGGGCCCTCCTCGACGGGAGATGTCTCATCTGAGGCGTCTCGTGAGGGGATTAACCCTCTGTTTTCTGAACCCACTAAGCCGGTGGAAGCTATTCCTTCCCCTTGTCTATTTCTCGATGTGCTTCAACATCAATGGTCCTCTCCAGGTGCAGCCCTGGCTCCATCGTTGGCGGACAAACAATATTTCAACGTAGCTCCAGAGATGTCTTCATTGCTTCAAGTACCGTCAGTGGACCCTCCTATAGCTGCCTTGTTACCGAATTCGGCCTTTCCAGGTACCCCTGAAGAAGGTTTGAGACCGGAGGAACGTTGTTCCGATTTGGTTCTTCAACAGGTGCATCAGGGAGCGGCCTGGGCGATCAGATCAGCTACAGCAGCGTCCTTTTTCAACCGATCTACACTTGTATGGCTTCGCCAACTTCAGGAAAAGCTTTCTCCTGATGATACCAGACTTCGCCAAGATCTGAACAAGATTATAGCAGCAGTTCAGTTTTCTGCAGACGCTACCTTGCATTCTGTTTGCTTTGCTTTCAGATCTCTGGCTTCGGCAGTGGCGGCATGATGCATGGTTTTATTATTTATTATTTATTAATTCAATTTGTATGCCGCCCCTCTCCAAAGACTCAGGGCAGTTTGACTTCATCATTGGCAAGTGGACGCTCATCACTAGTGGTGTCTGGCAGCAGCTCTCTTTGCGGGATCATCCTTATTTGGACCTTCCTTGGAACCCCTGTTAGTGGAAACCAAGGACAAACGAAAGATTCTACCTTCTTCTCAACGCAGAGTTGAACGTTTTTCTCCTTTCCCTTGCAGACCTTCCTTTCAGGGATCCGAGTAGGGTGCGGGTCCTTCCCGTTCTCAAGGCTCTTTTGGGACTAGGCAGAGAGGGTTCCAAGACAGGTCATCCCGAGGTAGGGCCTTTTTCAGGGAAGCAGCCCTTTCGAGGGGGAGGAAGTAGTTCTTTCCGCCGCCATCGTTAATGTAAAATCCGATCTTCCCATCGGTGGCAGGTTAACGTATTTCTCCGACCGTTGGGACTTTATTACGTCAGATTCTTGGGTCAGGGATACGATTAGATCTGGTTTATCCCTTGAATTTGTCTCCACACCTCCGCGGTTCCTTATTAGCTGTCCTGTTTCTAAAGATGCTCAAAAGAAGTTTTGCATGGATTCAGTAGTGCAACACCTGTTGAATATTAGGGCTATCCAGAAGGTTCCAGAGGCCCAGGCAGGGACAGGCTTCTATTCCTTATTATTTTTGGTTCCAAAGTCCTCGGGGGGGGGGGGAGACCTATTCTGGACCTGAAAAGGTTGGACCGTTACGTAGTGTATAAACGGTTTAAGATGCAATCTTTGCAATCTATTTTGGCTGGCATCAGGAAGGACGACTTCCTCACCTCCATTGATCTTACAGTGCCATATTTGCATATTCTCATTTTTTCCTCCTCATCATAGGTTCCTTAGATTTTGTTATGGAGGTATTCACTATCAGTACCGGGCTCTGCCTTTCGGTCTTTCCTCAGCGCCCCGCGCCTTTACCAAAGTGCTAGCTGCTTTGGCGGCTCATCTCAGGGTGGTTCCAGTCCGA
This sequence comes from Pituophis catenifer annectens, assembly GCF_029215685.1. Taxonomy (NCBI): domain Eukaryota; kingdom Metazoa; phylum Chordata; class Lepidosauria; order Squamata; family Colubridae; genus Pituophis; species Pituophis catenifer. The sequence goes on along the minus strand of NW_027256885.1, from coordinate 26,906,047 downwards.
CTACAGTGCTATTCAGATGATATTTTAATTCAATCATCTTCGGAATTGTTAGCCCTTATGGACCTTCAGGTTACAGTTACTTGTTTGACAAAGCATGGTTTTTCCATTACCATGGATAAAAGCCAATTCACTCCCTCTACCCGTTTGGTTCACCTTGGGGCCGTCATAGATTCGGTGGAGGGTAAAGTTTTTCTGTCTCAGAAGCGTCAGGACAACCTTCGAGAGGTAGTAAATAAGGTTCTTGCGAGTCCCAAGGTGCCTTTGGCTTTGTTGTCTTCTCTCTTAGGCAAGATGGTCTCGGCCATTCATGTCACTCCTTGGGCCAGATTACATGCCAGGGACCTTCAATGGTTTCTTTTACCCTTTCAGAAGGCAGGCAGGGGCAATTCTCCAGCCACGGTCCAGTTGACGCCCTGCGTGAAAAGGTCTCTCGCCTGGTGGAGGTTCCCGGCGATTGCCAGAGGAAGGCTGTTCCTCGAGCCTCGAGTCATCTGGTGCTGACGACAGACGCCAATCTCCTCGGCTGGAGAGCCCATGTTCAGTCTCAGATGTCTCAAGGCAGATGGTCGGTTCGAGAACGGAAGCGGAACATCAATTGTCTAGAGTTACGAGCAGTTCATTTGGCTCTTCGACATTTTCAACATCTGGTTTCAAACACCCATGTGTTAGTACTTACAATGTAGCCACGAAGGCCCACATCAACTGTCAAGGGGGCACCAGATCAGCGAGTCTGATGTTGGAGGCCAAGAGTCTGGGCCTATGGGCGGAATGTTATCTGCATTCTTTGACAGCGGAGCCCATCTCCGGGGCATCCAATGTGCAAGCAGATTGGTTGAGCAGGAATGCTATAGATCATGCGGAGTGGCGGCTCCACCCCTCCTTCTTCAGGGATCTGGCGATCCATTTCGGTTCCCCAGTGGTGGATTTGTTTGCATTGTATCAGAATGTCAGGTTAAATGTCTAACTCTCTCACACCACAACCCCACAGCCCTGCAAGAGTTAACAAGTCACATATCCCATCATCCCCATAACCACTCCTTACCTCCTGACTCCTCCCCCTGGGTATAAGAGCTCCTACCACGAGGTCATCCAGCAGTTCCAGATGTATACCTGCAAGGGAAAGGACAAAGGTCATTGATAATTAACTGAATAGGCCTAGGATTAATTCAGGCCTGCAATAAAAGGAATTAAGAAAAATATATATTTGTCTTGCGAGTTATTGGGTCAGATCCATCCCTATAACACAGAATGCTCAGCTTCCTCGGTTTTACGCCCATTTTCCGGATCCTTGGGCGGAGGGGGTGGACGCTCTGTGATATCCGTGGCCATCAGGGCTCCTGTATGCCTTTCCGCTTCTCCCGCTCATTCCACGTCCCCAGGACATAGCCTTGCTCAGCCAGGGGGCGTTACTACACCCAGACCCTCAGTGGCTCCAATTGACCGTCTGGCGCTTGAGCAGCACGCTCTAAAGAGCAATAACTTTTCTTCTAGGGTCATCAAGACCATGCAGGCGGCTCGACGACCTTCGACAGAGCGCATTTATTCGGCCACTTGGGGGCTTTTTGTTCTTGGTGTTGTCGTAAAAGTGTTTCTCCGTTACAAGTTCCCATTGCTCAGGTTGTTGGATTTCTTCAGGATGGCATGGATAAAGGCCTCTCGTCGAATACTATTAGATGACACGTGGCTGCTCTTTCGACAGTTTTGACATGTGCACCGTTTGCTTCCTTGTCTCAACATCCTGACTTTCGGAGGTTTTTGACAGGTGCCAAGAATTTGTGTCCTCCAGTACTCCACAGATATCCCACCTGGAATCTTTCCATTGTGATGAATTCTCTCACTGAGGCCCTGTATGAACCGTGGCAGACCACCAGTCTTCGCCTTTTGACATGTAAGGTCGCCTTTCTTGTGGCGATTACCTCGGCCAGATGCATTTCAGGAATTGCTGCTCTCTCCATGCAGAGTGATCTCTGTGTTTTTCATGCTGATCGGGTGGTCCTTAGGCTCGGTCCCTCATTTATTCCCAAAATTTATACTCCGTTTCATCAGATGCAAGAATTGATCCTGCCGGATTTCTGTCCTAATCCGTCCCATTCACTGGAGAGATGCTGGCATTCCCTGGATGTTCGGAGGGCTCTTCGTATCTACCTTAAGAGGATGGCTGTCGTACAGCATACAGAGTCGTTATTTGTCTCCTTCCTCCCTGTTTCACTAGGTGCCAGAGTGACTCCTTCTACCATAGGCAGATGGATTCGTCAAACAATTGCTAAAGCCTATGAACTACAATCTTTGCCTCAACCGTCGGGTTTGACGGCACATTCTACTCGTAGGGCCACCACTTTGGCAGCATGGGCCACTCAGGCATCCTTGCTGGAGATCTGTAGGGCGGCAACGTGGACTTCCCCTTCCCCGTTTATTAAACACTACAAAATTGACAAATTTGCCTCGGCTGAGGTGGCCTTTGGACGATGGGTGTTACAAAGAGTTCTTGATGGTGGGGAGTCCTCTGGCCAGACTGGGCCCACCTGCTCTTAGGGACAATAAGCTTTGGTATGTCCCATGCCTGGCTGCTGTCTCCACCAATACGGAGAAGGGCCGTTGGCTTACCTGAGACACTCCTTCTCGTTCAGTGGAGACAGCAGTCAGCCCCACCCGTAGGCAGTCTGGCCTCATGTGTTTTTGTTAATCCTTTGTTTTTTGTCTCCCATCACGTCGAGTCTGTATCTTCGTCTTTGCAAATAGCTGGAAGCTCCTAGCAAGGAAGGCGGGACTTAACAACTTCAACAGACTCGGGGAGGAGCTGACATCGCTATGGCACGGAGGGAAGATCCTGGGGCTCCAGGATCACTGCCGATATCCCCGTCGCTGGACGGTCCTTTTTGGACCTCACAGTCCCGTTGAGACTGTGATAGTGGAGGGCACATCCTGTCGATCCCAGGGACATCGCAAAGTCCCTGGTTGATCCAGGAGAAGCCCTTTTTCCAGCAATGGGGTGGCAGCCATTGTAGCTGCTGAAGTTGGGATAGCTCCGGAACGGAAGAAGATTGGAAGGAAGTGTGTCAACTCGGTGAGAGACTTTTATTCATAATCTATGTAAGAGAGCACCCTGAGACTGAAAGAAAGATCAAATAGAAGACAGAAGAAAAGTAAGCGGCGGAATTAAACCTGTGTCTAAGGTGGTTTTGTTTTATTTTTAAATTACTTGCATTCGTGGATATCTAAGTGCTTTTTACTTTTTAACCTGGACTGGATTGGTTTGGATTGTAGATCTTTGACTTGTTTATTGCATCTTTAAATTTTTATTGCCTTTTTATTATAACTGCTTTCAGATTTTATTCTGGTTTTCTTTCTCTTCTTTTTGGCTATTTTTACTCTTTAAAGTCCATTGAATATAGCAGGGGGAAGGCGCCTAATGGACCCTGAAGGGTTCCAGAAGGAGCTTGGGGAGATACCTGTCTCCCTTGTCCACAGTCCGGCTGAGTCCCTGGTGGCTGCCTGGAATAGGGCGGCATCTGGGGCACTGGACCGGATTGCGCCTTTGCGACCTCTCCATGGCGGTGGATCCAGGAAAGCTCCCTGGTTTACCGAGGAGCTCCGGGAGATGAAGCACCAGAAGAGACGTCTAGAGCGACGCTGGAGGACCAGTAACTCCAAATCTGACCAAACACTCTTAAGAGCCTTTATTAGGACTTATTTAGTGGCGATACGGGCGGCAAAATGTTTGCATTTTTCCACACTTATTGCATCCACTGATTCGCGCCCAGCCACCTTATTTAGGGTGACTCACTCCCTCCTTAATGTAGGGGGAGTGGAGGAGCCCTTGCAGGGTAGAGCTGAGGAGTTTGTGCAGTTTCTGTCGGATAAAGTCACTCAGATTCAGATGGACCTGGACTCTGATTGGGCAATTACGACCGAGATGACGAGGGCAGGTCTTAGTCCTATTGTGTGGGATGAATTTCAGCCTGTGACTCCTGAGGAAGTGGACAAGGCTGTAGGAGCGATGAGTTCATCCACTTGTTTGTTGGACCCGTGCCGCTCCTGGCTGGTTTTGGCCAGCAGGGAGGTGACATGAGGCTGGCTCCAGGCTTTAGTTAATGCGCCCTTGCAGGGTAGAGCTGAGGAGTTTGTGCAGTTTCTGTCGGATAAAGTCACTCAGATTCAGATGGACCTGGACTCTGATTGGGCAATTACGACCGAGATGACGGGGGCAGGTCTTAGTCCTATTGTGTGGGATGAATTTGAGCCTGTGACTCCTGAGGAAGTGGACAAGGCTGTAGGAGCGATGAGTTCCTCCACTTGTTTGTTGGACCTGTGCCCCTCCTGGCTGGTTTTGGCCAGCAGGGAGGTGACATGAGGCTGGCTCTAGGCTTTAGTTAACGCATCCTTGAGGGAAGGGGCCTTCCCACAACCATTAAAGGAAGTGGTTGTAAGGCCCCTCCTCAAGAAGCCTTCCCTGGATCCAGCAGAATTAAAGAACTTTCGTCCAGTCTCCAACCTACCCTTTGTGGGAAAAGTTGTAGAGAAAGTGGTGGCACTTCAGCTCCTGCGGTCATTGGAGGAAACGGATTATCTAGACCCTTTTCAGTCTGGCTTCAGGCCTGGCTACAGCACGGAAACTGCCTTGGTCACGCTGATGGATGATCTCTGGCGAGCCCAAGATGGGGGTCATTCCTCCATCTTGGTGCTACTTGACCTCTCAGCGGCTTTCGATACCCTTGACCATGGTATCCTTCTGGGATGACTAAGGGAGTTGGGAGTGGGAGGCAACGTGTTAGGGTGGTTCTCCTATCTCTCTGGTCGGTCACAGTCGGTGTTGGTAGGAGGACAGAGGTCGACCCCTAGGCCCCTCGTTTGTGGGGTGCCTCAGGGCTCGGTCCTCTCTCCCCTCCTATTTAACATCTACATGAAGCCGCTGGGTGAGATCATCCGACAATACGGGGTGAGGTATCAGCAATAAGCGGATGATACCCAGCTGTATATCTCTACCCCGTGTCAATTCAGTGAGGCGGTGGATGTGCCGGTGCCTGGAGGTCGTGAGTGTCTGGATGGGAGTCAACAGGCTCAGACTTAACCCAGACAAGACCGAGTGGCTGTGGGTATTGCCTCCTAAAGACTATGTCGATTGTCCATCCTTGGTTCTGTGGGGGGGAGAAATTGTCCCCCTCAGAACGGGCTCGCAATTTGGGTGTCCTCCTAGACTCACAGCTAAGATTAGAGCAACATCTGTCAGCTGTGGCTAGGGGGACCTTTGCACAGGTTCGCCTGGTGCACCAATTGCGACCCTACTTGGATCAGGAGGCTCTCCTCACAGTCACTCATGCCCTTGTCACCTCACGGTTAGATTATTGCAACGCGCTCTACATGGGGCTACCCTTGAAAAGTGTTCGGAGACTACAGTTGGTCCAGAACACAGCCGCGCGAGCTGTCGTGGGTGCACCTAGGTACACCCACATTACACCAATTCTCCACGAGCTGCACTGGCTCCCTATTGGTCTCCGGTCACAATTCAAGGTGTTGGTTATTACCTTTAAAGCCCTACATGGCTCAGGGCCAGGTTATCTTCGAGACCGCCTTCTACCGCATAGCTCCCAGCGACCGGTAAGATCCCACAGAGTTGGTCTCCTCCGGGTCCCATCAGCTAAACAATGCCGGCTGGTGGGCCCACAGTGGAGGGCCTTCTCTGTGGCTGCCCCAGCTCTCTGGAACCAGTTACCTCCTGAGATCCGGACCATCCTCACCCTATTGGCCTTCCGAAAAGTGGTGAAGGCCTGGCTTTTCCGGCAGGCCTGTGGCCGTTGATCTTGCTCTTGCGATCTGGCGAGATCCGGCCATGAATGGTGTGAATGGATTTTAATTGTTTTTAATGTTTTAATGTTTTAATGTTTTTATATATGGCTTTTAAATGCATTGTAAGCCGCCTTGAGTCTTCGGAGAAAGGCGGCATACAAATTGAACAAACAAACAAACAAACAAACAAACAAACAAACAAACAAATAAATAAATAAGAGAGTATGTAATACTGCCCTCTAGTGGATTGGAATTTTTGTTTCTCTTTTTTTTTATTCAAGAAGTTACAACTGTGTTACATTGTGTTTCAACTCAAGGACTCTGTGCCCTTTTATAGATAAGATAGTTGGAAGAACATCAGAGAACACCTAAACTTGCGGTAGTATTGTTTATTCAGGTGTTCTTCGGGGAACTATCAGAGGCAGGAGTTTGAGATTGAATGAGAAGGAATTTTCAGTGACTCTGAAAGAGAATTGTAAATAATTCTTGGAACTTAATTTTTTTTTTTAAAAAAAAGGAAATTTCTTGGATCTTATACAGAAGTGATTTTTAGTTGGACATCTTTTCTTCTTTTTCCCCCCCTCTTTTTTACCTTTTTCTCTTAAATGATAGCTCTCTATACCCTCCCCCTGTGTAAGTATTTTTAATTGGACTATGAGTGGATGGAGAATTTTCAACTTCTTTTCTTTTTTAATTTGTAATTGTTTATATATATATAAATATATAGAGACTGCCATGTAGATTAATATTTTCTAGTGAACTGAATTGGATTAAGGTGTACAAGTGCCTGAAGATTGTTTTTCTGCTTTTTATTGGTCTTTCTTTCTTCTTCTTCTTTTTTTATTTATTTGTTCAACTTGTATGCCGCCTTTCTCCGAAGACTCAAGGTGGCGTCCGAAGACTCAAGATTTTTTTGTATTTTATTGATACTAGGAGTAATTTTTTTGCTCCATTCACAATTGGATTAAGGTACAGAAGAACCTGAAGAAGTTTTTTGTCTGTTTGTTTGTTTGTTTTTTTCTTCCATTTGTTTAAAGCTTTTTCAACCACCACACAGAATGAGTAGAAAAGTAACGGCTATTGGCTCTACCACAACTACGCCTTCTTCATCACCATCTGGAGGACAGCGATCTATACAGATGATGTTACAACAGGACAAGGAGAAAGAAAAGGAGAAAGAAAAGGAGATGACATTACAGATGATCCTACAAGTAGTTCAGAAGATTGAACAAAGAACAGAGAAGACAGATGAGAAAGTGGAGAGCATACAGCAAATGATGTTGAAATATGAAGATAGACTCCAAAAAATTGAGGAAAAGGAGGAGCAAAGAGAGAAAAAAATCAGAGATATTGACATGAGACTGGAAGAAGTTGAACGAGATAAGAGTGGATTAATTGGATGGGAGATGGATAGATCAGAATTTTATTTCAAAATATAGAAGAAGAAAAAGGAGAGAACTTAGCAGAAGTAATGATAGGAATTTTAGCGGAAGCATTAGAAATCACTAAAGAAAAGATGATGGATGGCATAGACGAGATATTTCGAGTTTATACAAGATACGCAATGCACAATAAATTACCACGAGAAGTTCATATAAGGTTTACCAAGAAATCGATTAAGACACAAATACTGTAGATTGCTAGAGAAAAAACATCGAAGTATAAGGAGAAAGAAATTGTGGTCCTGAAGCAAATACCAAGAAGAGTGAGGGAGATGAGGAGAGAATATCAATTCTTGACTAAAATACTACTTCAAAAAGTAGTATTTTAGTATTTCAGTGAGTTATAGATGGCTGATACCAGAAGGATTAGTCCTAACATGGCAACAGCAAAGATATAGAATAGATACAATGGATAAAGCTAAAGCATTTTATGCAGAATTCCTCAGAGAGAAAGAAATGGAACCAAAAAAGGCAGACCCACTAATAGAACTCCAAGAGGAGGAGTTAGCAATGATTGAAAAAGCGGAAGGAGCAGTAGGGGGTAGTGTGGAATGCAAAGAACAACGTGAACTGAGATCTACTAGAGCATGGGTCCTCAAACTACAGTCCGCGGGCCACATGCGGCCCGCTGAACCAATTAATCCGGCCTGCGGAGCACCACGAGGTTGCCCCGCCCACATCACCCAACCCACCCTTCAGCAGAGTGCAGGACTTGCCTTCGGGAGAGCTGCAGGCTGTAACCAAAAGGTAAGCTCAACAATTTTAGCCTGCAGAATGCTTCTGGAGGTGGGTGGGGGTTAGAAGAGGCAAAAAAACCAAGCAAAAATGGCCCATTTTTGGACAAAAAACGAGCCATTTTTGCCTGGTTTTAGCCTGCAGAATGCTTGTGGAGGTGGGGGTTCAGTGAATGGCACATCTCTGGGCCCCAGCCCCCGACCCAAAGCGAAGGGAGAGTGGGTGGTGAGCGGGCGGCAGAATAGAAATTTAAAATGTTTTCCTACCAGGTTCTGTGGGCGTGGCTTGGTGGGGGGTGTCTTGTGACTGAGTGGGCGTGGCTGTGAGTGACATTGAGTTGGCCACACCCACTTAGTCACAGGACACACACCCCACCAAGCCACGCCCACAGAAGCGGTAGGGGAAAATTTTAGATTTCACCCCTGCTATAGATGCCTTGCAACTCTAAAGGAAACTTGCTTTCTCAGTATTTTTCAAGCAAGATTCAAAGTAACAGCATTCACTGTGGCTGGACTGCTGATTTGCCTCACGAGCTTTCCCTTACAAAATGCTGACCGCTGGAAAGCTGGGTTTGTCATGCAAATCCTGGGGCCTGTCTTCCCTTTCGTTGCCGGGGCAACTTCTCAAGTGAACTCATAGTCTTGGAATTCAGGCATGCATTTCCCTGGGCCCCCTTTAGCACAGCAATTTTCTTAGTTAACACAACAAAACCTTTTGTAAGGAGAGAATCAGCTCTTTTTTCACTGGCAAGCCAGCTGTTCTCAGTTAAAATTCAAACTGGAGTTTGGGATGCAATTTAATCTCTTCTCACTTTGGTGACGAAGCAAGGTCTTAATTAAATGCGAACAAAGTCTTTCTTAATTGCACAGTTGAGGATGTAAACAGCCATTGTTTTCACTGAAACGAGTTTTTCTAATCGTTTGAAGAGATGGGGTTTAAGATACTCTCTTTCCACTTTATAACAAGGCAATACTCTCAGTTAAACTCAAACGGAAGTCATTCTTATTTTGTGCATAGAGAAGAGATACACCCTTTTTTCACTGTTCTGTTCTGAGTGTTCGCTGGCTCTTCACAGACAAACTCCACGTGAAATGGGAAATGCATGCAGATCGAATGAACAAACGTTGCTTCCTGCAAAGGCCCACGTGCCTTTGCTCCTCTTTTAAATCTTTTTTTTTTTATTGAAAAAGTTTTAAAAACAAACATATTTTCCCCACAACCCCCCACAACCCCCCTCCCCCTCCCCGACTTCCCAGAGCAGAACACAAGGTATTTCTATTGATCTTTAACAATAATCTAAATTGCATAACCAATCATTAAACTAACATCCCTATAAAAAAAAATTCTTAACCCCCCATATATAAAATCCTATTTCTTAAACATAATACTTCTAATGTCACTTATATAACGCTTATACAAATAAAAGAAATCATTCATAAGCTATTTGATATTTTTTGGTCTGATACTTATTTTGTATATAATCAATCCATCTTCTCCAGTCCTGTATGTACCTTTCTTGTGTGTGATCCTTCAGATATGCTGAAATTTTAGCCATTTCAGCTAAATTAGTTACTTTCAATATCCAGTCATCAATAGTAGGCAAAAAGTCCTTCTTCCAGTATTGTGCTACCAACAATCTTGCTGCTGTTATCAAGTTCAAAATCAATTTAGTCTCTGCAACTGTACAGTCCGTAGTTATACCCAGTAAAAACAACTGTGGAGTAAATTTCAGTCTCTTTTTGAGAATATTCTGCATCACCCACCAAATCTTTATCCAAAATGCTTTGATTTTTCTACAAGTCCACCATATATGATAATAAGTTGCATCATCACAGTCACATCTCCAACATTTAGCTTGCACATTAGAATACATACATGATAATTTTTTAGGATCTAAATGCCATCTATAAAACATTTTATAAAAATTTTCTCTTAAATTTTGTGCTTGTGTAAATTTCACATTTCTAATCCAAATCTTTTCCCAAGTTTCCATCATTACTGGCTCTTGAAAATTTTGTGCCCATTTAATCATACAGTCTTTAACCAATTCCGTCTCAGAATCTATTTCCAATAAAGCATTATACAACCTTTTAATATGCATTTGTTTTTGATCTCTAATTTGTTTTACCAGATTCTCCTCATTTTGCACAAAGCCAATTTTTTGATCTTCCTTCCATCTAGCTTGAAGTTGACCATACTGAAACCATGTATAAGTTATACCTTCTTCTCTCAGTATATCTAAAGATTTCAAATACATTACCCCCCTTTCCATAATAAGAAGCTCTTTATAGGTAATCACCTCCTGTTTTTGTTCTATACTTATATTTTCTATTGCATGTCTAGGATTTGCCCATAAAGGTATCTTATAATTTAACTTATATTGATATTTTTTCCAAACCCTTAACAAAGCATTTCTTAATATATGAACCTTAAATACTTTATCCACTTTTTTGTCATATAACAAATAGGCATGCCATCCATATAACAAATCATAACCTTCTAAATTCAAAATTCTCCCCTCAGTTAAATTAAACCAATCACTGATTTGTGATAAAACCGCTGCTTCATAATATAATCTTAAATTAGGCATTTTAAGACCCCCTCTTTCACGTGTATCTTGTATAATTTTCATTTTTATTCTGGGTTTTTTCCCAGCCCAGATAAAAGTATTAACACCTTTCTGCCATTCTCTCAGATTTTCATCTTTCTTAAGCACAGGTATCATTTGGAACAGAAATAAAAATCTAGGTAAAACATTCATTTTAATTGCTGCAATTCTTCCCAATAAAGACAACTGTAATTTTTTCCAATTTACCATATCCTTCTGTACCTTCTGCCAAAGTACCTCATAATTGTTTTTGTATAATTTTGTATTTGAAGCTGCTATGTATACCCCTAGATATTTAACTTTTTTAACTATTTCAAAATCTGTTAATCTTGCTAATTTGTCTCTTTCAAATGTAGTCATATTTTTAACTATCATCTTTGTCTTATGTGAATTAACTTTAAATCCTGATACTTTCCCATATTGATTAATTATATCCAATATGTATGGAGCCGACTCTATAGGTTGAGATAAGGTAATAACCAAATCATCTGCAAAGGCTCTTAATCTGTAATCTTGTTGTCTAATTACAATACCCTTCAATTTTTGTGAATCACGTATCTTATTCAGTAATACCTCCAAAGTCAAAATAAATAATAGTGGGGACAGAGGACACCCCTGTCTTGTTCCTTTCTCAATTTTAAAAGCCTCTGTTAAACCTCCATTAACTATGATTTGTGCTGATTGCTGCTGGTATATCGCTCTAATTGATTGTGTAAAATATTCCCCAAAGTGCATTTTCTCTATTATTTTAAACAAAAATTGCCAGTTCAAACGATCAAATGCCTTCTCTGCATCCAAAAATATAAACGCTGCAGGGACTTGATTATGTTTTTCCAAATATTCCAATAAGTTTACAATTTGTCTAACATTATATCTCATTTGTCTACCTTTTATAAACCCAGATTGATCATTGTGAATTATTTGTTGCATAACTGGCATTAGTCTATTAGCTAATATTTTAGCAAAAATCTTATAGTCAGTATTCAGAAGTGAAATTGGCCTATAATTCTCCGGCTTAATGGAATTTCGGTCCTCCTTTGGAATTAGTGAAACAAAGGCTGTTTTCCAAGAAGGTGGTACTCCTCCTCCTAATTGTATTTTATTAAATAAAATTTTTAATGGTTCTAACATTTCGGATTGTAAATGTTTATAATAAACAGCTGTTAGTCCATCTGTTCCCGGAGCCTTACCTATTTTTAATTGTTTAATTGCTCCAACAATTTCCTCAGAAGTTATAGGTTGATTCAATCTATCTCTCTGTTCCAACGTTAATTCAGGAATCTCCATCTTTAGATATCTATCAATATCAACATCTTGAATTGCATCTTTAGCATATAATTTTGTATAAAACTCCAAAAAAGCCTTTTTTATTAAATTCTGTTGATAAATCTCTTTACCTCTAAATTCTATTTTGTCTATAATACGTGATTTCTGTTTTTTCCTCATCGTGTAAGCCAACCATCTCCCAGGTTTATTAGCATTAAAAAATGTATTATGTCTGGCATATTGTATGCTAGTTGCGACTTGCCCCGCCATTAACATATTAAATTGCTCTCTTAAAATATTAATCATATCTTTTGCCTTTTTATCTCCCGGATTAATTATAAGCAATTGTTCCTTCTTTTTAATTTCCTCCTCTATCTCTTTCCGTCTATTTTGTTGTTTTAATCTATGTTTATTATTCAAAAAAATTAATGTTCCTCTCATATAAGCCTTACACGCATCCCATACCATCTCCATCGAAGTTCCTTTGTTCATATTATTAATAAAAAATTCTTTCATTTGTTTTTTAAGCTCACACAAATTGTCTTCATATCTGAATAAATTCTCATTTAGCCTCCAAGACCTCCTTTCCCCTCTCTCCTGCTCTAGTTCCACCCAAACCGGGCTATGATCAGTTAAAGTTCTTGGACATATCTTCGTACTCTTCACCCTAGAAAAAAGATCGTTTGTAGTTAATATAAAATCAATCCTTGAAAAAGATTGGTGCCTATCTGAGAAAAAAGTAAAATCGCTCTCCAATACGTTCCTTTCTCTCCAAATGTCTCTAAGCTCCATATCCTCCAAAATATCAAAAAAAGATTTAGGCAACTTGGCACGCATTGAGATCTTGGAAAGACTTTTCTTATCTTTCTGGGTATCTAATACCCCATTCCAATCACCCATTAAAAATAAGGATCTATAATCCCATTGTAGTATTTTAGTATGTAAAAGTTTGTAAAATTTATCTTGTTGTTGATTAGGTGCATATACCCCAATTACAAGCAGCTTCCCACTCTGTGTTGTTAATTCAACTGCAATATATCTACCTTGAGTATCAGCCTCAATTAAATTGGCCACTAAGCCTCTTTTAACATATATTACTAGGCCGTTTTTCTTTTCTGGTGCTGATGCCACAAAGTGTGTACCTAATTTCGAATTTATCAAGTACTTTTGATCTGAAGATTTAATATGCGTTTCTTGCAAACAAATAACATCGTTCTGAAATTGCTTCAAATAATGAAATATTTTCTTTCTTTTTTGTGGAGAATTTAAACCGTTAACATTCCAAGATAGAAATTTATTTGCCATCTCTGGGCGTTCCAAGCTTCGAGAGCATCAGCTGAACCTCCTCCGCCATTTTAGACTTCGGCCTAGCTCCTCCCACTGCTTGCGTTTTTTGGGCTTGTTGAGTTGAATCTTGAGGCTGTTGTGCCATATGTTGTTTATAGGTAGCCCTTGTCAGTCGTTGATCTTTTGGCAGCTGAATCATCGTTAATGACTCCAAGGTTGGTGGTGGACCCCCAGTCAGTAATGGATCTTCTTCCAGAATAGCTCCTCCAGCTAACACTTGAGCATAGGTTTGTGGTTGCCCTCCATCTTTCTCTTGTTGAGTAATTTCCAATTGCTTTCTAGCACCCCCTGGTGAGGGTGGCCTTCCAACCTTTAAAACATTGGCATAAAAATCTTTTGCTTTTCCAACTGTGTTTAAACGATGTCTTTGCCCAGCGTATGGCACTATTATCCCAAATGGGACATCCCATCTGTACTGAATTTGCTGGTTTCTTAGTTCATTCACCAAAAAGCCAAACTGCTTTCTATCTCTTAACATTTTAGGAGGAAGCTCTTTCAGGACCACCAGCTCTTGTCCTTCCACTTTAATCTTATTTCTATAAGACGCTTGCAAAATGTCATTTCTAACTCTCCTTGTTGTAAAGTAGATCACCACATCTCTTGGTAGCTGCTTTTGTTTTGCCAGCCAGGAATTGACCCTGTAAATTTTGTCCATTTGAATTGCCACATCTTCTGGCCTTTCTGGAATCAGCTCTGCTAAAGCATTGGAGCAAACATCTTTTAAATTTTCACCACTCTTTTCTTTCAAACCTCTCAGCCTCAGGGCAAATTCCATTGACCTGTACTGTAACATAACCATCTCGTCATCCACTTTCTCTGTCTGTATCATAACCTCTCCCAGTTTAGTTGCAATCTCCAAATTAGCATCATCAATTTCCCGCACTCTCTCCTCAATTTTTAACATGTGAGTAGCCAATCCTGAAACTGCATAAACAATGTCATCTCTTATTTCATCATGTTTTTCCTCCACCACACTTGTAAGTTTCTTTAACTCCTCTGAGAATCCTTTCATCATTTCTGTCTGATTATTCAGGGCACCCATTATAAATTCTTTAAGGTCTTGTGACTGTGTATCAGCCGGAAGTTGTTGTTTTTGAGTCACTACAGGGGAACCTCCTCCCCCTTTAGAAGTTGGTGGCTTTAGTTGTTTAGCAGCCATTTTATTTAAAGAAAAGTTTTCCTTTTACAGCCAAAAAATCTTGTAAACAGTCTTAGAAAGTATATTCCAAAGTTTTTCCAAAATAAACAATCCTCTCTTCAAACTATACTCAAAACCCAGTAGTTTTCTCTTCAGGCAGAGGGCTATTAACAAGCAGTTTCCTTTTAACTTTCACTTTCCCTTCCGCCCATAACAAAGGCTTCCTCCCAGCCTCCAGCTCCAGAGAGCTCCGTTTGCAACAATGTATTCACAGAGTTAAGTTCTGTTTCTCTTAAAAAGCTTGCACTCTTGCTTCCGCTCTGTCTGCCTTGTTGGAAATCATTAAAACTCACTGTTTGCCGGCAGAATTGGACGCAGACGTCTTGCTCTGAAGACAGAGGCACCAGCGATCCGGAGCGATGGGAGGGGTGAACTGGGGAGCTCTCACCCTCCGAGTCCCTGGAATTAATCCAGTGACTTTCGGGGAGCTCTACCCACCCCCTCCGGCTCTCCTCTCCTTCTTTGCCCGAAGGAGAGTTTTTTCAAACCGCCGGACAGCTGTTTAGCGCTGTCAGGGCAGTTTTAACAGATCGGGTGGCTGGCGGTCTATGAAGACCGTCCTCGACGATCTGCGGAGCCACCGGAAGTCGCTCCTCTTTTAAATCTTATGGGAGGGGCCAATCATCTCCCAGCCCTACTCCCAAGTCATCCCTTTTGTTTTAGCTGTTCTTGCCTTCTGGCAGCTCTGCGCATGCACACACTGGGAACAGGCTTGCCCTGTTCCTCTGCCTCACTGAGGTCCAACTCTGGAGGCTCCGGAGGCAGCACGTACCTCCCAGATGGCCCTTTCTCTGCCTCCGATGCAGAGCCCTCGTCCGAGCATTCCCCAGACTCCAGGACTGGCCCATGGTCCTCCCCAGCCTCCTCACTGTCCGACTCTGCTGCCAGCTCTGCAATAGTAGTAATAGTAGTAATCCGGCCCGCGGAGCACCACGAGGTTGCCCCGCCCACATCACCCAACCCACCCTTCAGCAGAGTGCAGGACTTGCCTTCGGGAGAGCTGCAGGCTGGAACCAAAAGGTAAGCTCAACAATTTTAGCCTGCAGAATGCTTGTGGAGGGGGGGGGGGGTTAGAAGAGGCAAAAAAACAGGCAAAAATGGCCCAGTTTTGGCCAAAAAACGAGCCATTTTTGCCTGGTTTTAGCCTGCAGAATGCTTGTGGAGGGGGGGGTATTAGAAGAGGCAAAAAAAACAGGCAAAAACGGCCCATTTTTCACCTTCACCACCTCCACAAGATAGAGAGAGAGAGAGAGAGACAGAAAGAGAGGGAGAGAGAAAAGAGAGGGAGAGAGAGACAGAAAGAGGAGAGGGAGGGAGGGAGAGAAGGAGAGAGAGACAAAGAGACAGAGACAGAAAGAGAGGGAGAGAGAGGGAGAGAGAAGGAGAGGGAGAGAGACAAAGAAGGAGAGAGAAAGAGAGGGAGAGAAGGAGAGAGAGAAAGGGAGAGAGAGACGGAGAGAGTCATAGAGAGACAGAGAGAGAGAAAGAGAATGAAAGAGAGGGAAAGGGGGAGAGAGAGAGAGGGAGAGAGACAAAGAGAGAGACAGAAAGAGAGGGAGAGAAAGAATGAAAGAGAGAAAGGGGGAGAGAGAGGGAGAGAAAGGGAGAGACAGACAGTGAGAGAAAGAGAGGGAGAGGGAGAGGGAGAGGGAGAGAGACAAAGAGAGACAGGGAGAGAGAGAGAGAGAGAGGGAGGGAGAGAGAGAAGGAAAGAGAGAGAGACAAAGAGATAGAGAGAGACAGAGAGAGATTTCTCAGGCTCCTTGGGGCTGAGAAGAATTGCAGCAAAACTGAGTTTCCTGAAGCGGACCACTAGACTTCCTCTCTCTCTACTCCTTCCCCTCTCTCCTGTTGTTTCCCTTTTCAGTTCAATCTAAAGTGGTATTCGAGCAGCCCCGATTTTCTAATTAACTTTATTCTCATTTCAATTTCTCATTCAATTATTATTTTTATTTCATCATTTGTGTACATTTTTATAATATCTCACTTTTTTCCCTTTTACCCCCCCTCCCCTTTCTCCTTTTACTTGACATCATCTGGGTATCTATTTTTCTAATTGTTTTCTCCCATCTATTCTCTATCTATTTTATCTCTATACCCTTATTCATATTTCCTTTCTAACCAATCATAAAATATTTCCCATGTCTTGAAATACATCGACTCCTCTTTATCCTTTATTCTCAATGTTAATCTATTCATTTCTGCACATTCTAAAATTTTCTTTATAATTTCTCCTTCCAACGGGATTTTATCTGCTTTCCAGTTTTGTGCAAATACAATTCTAGCCGCTGTTATTATATGAATAATCAAATAGATTATTATTATTATTAATAGAGAGAAAGAGAAAAAAAGAAAAAAGAGAGAGAGAAGGAAAGAGAGAGAGACAAAGAGATAGAGAGAGACAGAGAGAGATTTCTCAGGCTCCTTGGGGCTGAGAAGAATTGCAGCAAAACTGAGTTTCCTGAAGTGGACCACTAGACTCCTAAACAACTGAAAAAACGATCTAGTAAAAAGAAAAGTCAACCAAAAGAACAACATGCAAACAAAAGCAAATAAATCCCCCCCAGGAGCAAAACAAATTAAAGTTTAATTTGTGTGCATTGTTCAATGGGCTGTTAAATTGGCCCACCCAGTCACATGACCTAGCCACGCCCACCTAGTCACATGACCACCTAGCCATGCCCACCCAGCCGATCTGGCCCCCCAACAGTTTGAGGGACCATGAATTGGCCCCCTGTTTAAAAAGTTTGAGGACCCCTGTACTAGAGCAATAAACCCTAATTGTAAAATATGAATATGGAAGAGAAAAAATTGATCTCAATTAATATAAATGGACTTAATTTAGCTATTAAAAGAAGAAAGGTATTTCACAAGTTAGAGAAATTAAAGTTTGATATAATCTGTCTGCAAGAAATGCACATTAAAAAGCAACATGAACAGTTACTGGTGCAGCCAAAACTAGGGAAAATCTTTACTTCATTGCCACAATGTAAGAAAAGGGGAGTTGTCTTATACATTAGCAATACAATTCAAGCGGAGCAAATATATACAGATGATGATGGAAGAATTTTGATGGTGGAAATAATAGATAATAATATGAAAATACTTTTAATAGCAATATATGCTCCAAACAATAATCAAGACGACTTCTATAGAAAGCTACGAATGAAAATAATTGAATTGGACTATGATAATATCTGCATGATGGGAGATTTTAATGGTATAGTGGATGAGAAATTAGATTATAAAACGCACAAGGTAATAAAGCACAGTAGAAAGACCCTTCCGAAATCCTTTTTTAAGATGACAGAGGAAATAAATCTAAAAGATGCATGGAGAGAAAGAAACGGAAAAAATAGACTTTTTATTCTGACAGACACTCATCTTGGTCTAGATTAGATATGATATGGACAATGGAATTGACCTCGAATATAGAAGAAATTGAAATAGAAGCAAATACCTGGGCAGATCATAACCCGGTGTTCTGCCCCAGCTATGGACCCCAAAGAACACACCACACATAAAATCTATACAAAGCTTATTTTACTCAAATAACTCAGTCTTTTTCAACCAAAGGCTGTTAATAAACTGTCTTAACAGCCTACAAGAATTCTAAGATAAGGTAATCACAGTCTTACTAGGGTTGGCAGAAAGCCCAGAAGCAATTTTGCAGAGAATCCAGACACGAAGGAGAGTGAACTAAAGTTGTTCCCTACAGCTTGCTGCAATCAGCGTTCCTCCTTAAATAAGCTAAGGGAGTGGCCAATTAGCTCCAAGCCTTACTCTCGAGGAGACCTCCTCCTGAGGAGCCACTCCTGCCTTTTGGCAGCTCTGCACGCCCATGCATTGAGAAGAGGCTCCTCCTCTTCGTCCTCTTCACTTAAAGGAGCTTTTGGAGGTTCTGAAGGCCCTGGCTGAATCCCTACCTCTGGCACCACATCTTCTCCAGCCTCCTCACTGTCCGACTCGAGCGCCAGCTGCACAGGCTGATGGCGCAGCACCACACCAGCCTCCTCATTGTCGGAATCAGCTACAATCTGCACAGGCCGCTGACGGGCCACAACACCTGGTGACAGTTAAATGGAAAGGACAAAGGAGAAGATCTAGATGGACTTTAAATAATACAGTATTAAAAGAAAAGGACTTTGTGCAGAAAATGGAGAAAGAATTGGCTTTCTTTTTTAAAGAGAATAGAAAAGAGGACACATCGATGCAAAATCTTTGGGATACAATGAAAGCTTATGCTAGAGGTCTGATAATGGACTATACAAGGAAAAGAAATATTAAGAAAAGACAAGCCTATAAAATACTAGAAGATAACTATAAGAGATTTGAAAAGGAACTCCAGAAATTTCCACAAAAGAAGGATATTAAAATAAAAATGGATACAATAAAACATAAAATGGGGTTAATGGAGAAAGAAGATTTGGCACAAAAAATAAGAAGTGCTAAACAGAATTACTTTGAAGATACCAACATCTTCTAGTCTTCTGGTCTAGATTCTACATGGCAGTTGGGATGTTGAGGCAGACCTGGAGGTTTCTATTATGGACTCTTGCAGTATGAACTGGAAGATCTAGGGAAATTGCCAGCTGAGACTATTTTGGAATTCTGGACTTAGTAAAGCTTGGCTGGTCTGTTGCTTTTGGCTGACAGGTGGGGATGGAGGGGTGAGCCTTGCCTGTCAGGCCTGTTTTGTGGGGGGGTTTCCCATGCAACCTGACTGAGAGTGGGGTGGACTGAGTGGGTGATGTGGGAGGGAGGATAGGCAGTGACATAACCCAGGCAGAAATGCCAGGGGTCTGGGTTAAGTGTATCTTCCTCCTTTGGGTAGCTGAGTCTCTGAATCCTTGGAGGCCCTGGCCTCTGGCTGCTGTTACTGAAAGCCTGCCTCATCAATTATTTGATATAAATGAGAGGGAGGATCTGACATGTATCACTGAAATCTGCTTGTCATGGGATGAGGATCCTCTTTTGGAAATCTGCTTTCTTAGGTTTTGAATGTAGTACCAGCTGTGACTCTAGGGCAGGGGTGAGGCTGTTGTTATTTGAGAGTCTTTAGTGACCTTTAAGGTGACTCTTAGCCCTAAATTTTTTTGTAGTTTCTGCCACCGCAGGAAGGTTGGGCCTATTCATTCAGCCTGGGCCAAATGACTGATGGATCCAATAGCATTTCAGGGGGAGTTTAGGGTTATTCCACTGATTTTCTTTTCTGAAATCATTCTTTCTACCTCTTTTTTAATGTGCTGGCTTCTCCCTCCTTAGCCAATTTGGTCCTACTCTGTCCAACTTTCACAGAGTTATATTGCTGACAAATATGGAGACAGAGTGCCAAGCCTCTTTATCAAATTTCTTTTCACCATTCTGTTAGGTTGGGAAGAATGGCAAATGTGTTTCATGATTTGGCTGTATGAACCATGGAAGATGCCAGAGGGTCCAGCAATTAAAGGTCAAGTGCAATGTGTGCATTTCTATGCCGAGGGGAGAAATGAGAGAAGTCAGGCAAGCATTTGGTGTGTGCTTGAATGGATTTGCTAGCACTAAGAGCAAGGGATAAAGTAGGGTGGATTCGTTTTCATGTGGAACAACTGGCACAGGGAGCATGGGAGTAGTAAGGAGTACATACCAAATTTTGCCTATAGGTTTAGCCCCGCCCCTTTGTGACATTTTTGTTTATTTTTTTAGCCCCGCCCCTTTGTGTGACGTCTTTGTTTATGTTTTCAGCACCACCCCTTTTGTGATGTCACAACACCCCCACCCCTTTTGTGATGTCACAACACCCCCAGCCCCTCCTTACCTTGGAGGACTAATGTCATAACCCTGGCCCTTTACCTACAAGCCCTTTTTATCGGAAGTACTTTTACATCATGGTGAGCCACCCCCACTTGACCCATAATCCTTCTCACCGGTAGTGCGATGACAATACCGCACACGCTCCCTCTCTGACCCGGGGGGCCTTTCACCCGGAACGGCTGTAACAGCAAACACGTCTGTCCCAGAAGCCCTTTCAGCTTGACACATTAATTATGCATATGAGGCTCTTCTCATTGGTCCATATTTGCAGAGGCGGAGCTTGACAGTAGCAGCCTATGAAGTTGTTTCTCTGATTCAGAGGCGCTTCCCATTGGCTGAAAGAAAATGATTGACAGGCCGAGCACATGGAAGAGGCTAACCCGCCCTGAAAGGCTTCCCATTGGCAGAATCAAAAATGATTGACAGGCCGAGCACATGGAAGAGGCTAACCCGCCCTGAAAGGCTTCCCATTGGCAGAATCAAAAATGATTGACAGGCCGAGCACGGGGGGGCCTTCTATTACAAAAAGCAGAAGCATTTCTGAGCTTCAAACCCCACAAAAACATATTTACACAGACCAAGAAGTAAAAAGCATTATCAAAAAGCAGACTTGGACCCTGTTTGCAGTTGTAAAGTTTGGAAGCTGAACACATCCTTTTCTTTGTTCTCAGAGGATTTTACTTTTGCAGAGGTGTAAAAATAAAATTACTATTTTTTGCAAAGAAAGCCCTTTTTGTATGCAAAATGTTTTTATTTTTATATATTTCCGAAAGGTTTGGGTAATGGGTAGGGCTAGAAGGCTGGAAAAATAAAATTAAGAGAAAGAATAAAGAATAAAAACATGAGGTTATGTGCATGCTCTGTATGTTACAAGAGGCCCCAGGGCGTGTTGGGGCATGCCCCAGGGAGGGGTGGCCCGCGGTCATGCGCTGCGTATATGGTTGCTAGATAACAGGAGGGCGATGAGTGTGATGGCACGTACAACAAGCTTGTTTATAGCATGTTCTGACATGTCCCAGGCGTGGCCTGTGGTTCACAGACTGATAAAAGAGGGCCTCTGCAGAAGGGCGACAATTCAGCCGCTTAAAGCCTAGGCCTCATTTAATAATATGGGGCAAGACGAAGGAAATAATAAAAAGGTTGTAGACCCTTCTACATCATGGCCCGAGGCAAGGCCTATTCTGAATGACTGCCACAAAATATGTTGTACAATGTTTGATGAAGGCTTACAGGCCTTCAGGCCTATTTTGTTTGGATGCCGTCTATCATGCTGTAATGTACGGGACGCCATAGAACGTGAAGACGTGAACGATCTCACCAGGTCTTACCTGTCACGATGGGAAATGACTAAGAGATGCTCTTTATCGCCGGTCCAAGGAACAGGCCTGAGTAAGTAAAAAATTGGTTATATATTCAAATGTGTCATTCAGGATAACACTGTTACCATCATGATAGGTAATGAATTAATATATTTTCCAGGTTCTGTCCCTGGTTATAGTCACAACAACAGTAACCCTTTAATGTCAAACTTATCAACCGATGAAGAGTCTGCAGAGGGGCGCTTAGGTAAATGAAACTAAATTGACTTTTTACTACAGCTATTGATGACAACTTTATATAATAAATGGAGAAAGTTGCTGTTAGATTTAGTAATGATATATTTTTTATATTTAATCAGAAATGTCCCATGGATATAAACATGACAAGAGTCTGGTTTTTTTAAGAAGCATCTCAAGCGAGGAAGAATCTACAGAGGAGAGAGGTGATTGTCAGTGCCCTACGAAGACCATTACCAACGTGCCTACGGCGGATGTTAATAATGGTATTAATGAGGCGGTTCTGAAGCTTACCGAATACCCCGTTTGTCTACCAGAGGATGTAAATAAAGACATTACAAACGTAGTTAACATTGCTAAAGTATGTGAATGTGGTCGTGTTGGTTGTATTTGTGATGTGACTTCAGAATTAGAATATAGTGATGATGATGATGACTATTACTATAGCTCTACTAGTGATGAAGGTTATTATTCGGCTAGTGAAGAATGGTAAATGATATGTAAATTACAAATAAAAGGCTTGTGCTAAAGAGCAAAGTGTATTTATTGTAAGGAGCGAATGGTGCAGAATGAAGTATGAAAATATTCTAAAGGAGTTGTATTATACACCCGAATGCACAGGCAGTTATGGAGGTGTAGACCCACTATTTAAGGCAGGACGGAAACGCATTAAAAACCTAACCTTGAAACGTGTCAAGACATGGCTTTCCGGACAAGATACATATACTCTTCATAAGCCAGCAAGAATAAATTTTCCTAGGAACGCAACAATAGTTTCTTGCATTGACTTTCAATGGCAGGCAGATCTTGTGGATTTATCAGGATTTGACTCTGAAAACAACGGTTTGAAATTTATTTTAACAGTGATCGATGTACTTTTGAAATATGCCTGGGCTGTCTGTTTACTTGATAAGTCAGGACGGGGGGTGTCCAAAGCCTTCCAGACCATCTTCCAATCAGGAAGGGCCCCCAGAAAGTTACAGACAGATGCTGGAAAAGAATTCCTAAATAAGCCTCTGAAGACACTTTTGGAGCGTTATGGCATACACCATTTTGTCACACATAGTGAAACTAAAGCGGCTGTTATAGAGAGGTTTAATCGAACTCTGAAAAATAAACTCTGGAGACATTTTACAGCTAAAAATACTCATAGGTATGTGGATGTTTTACCGGCTCTCATGCAGGGATACAATGGCTCTTACCATCGCAGTATCAGGACAGCCCCCAACATGGTGAAACAATCTAACGAAAAAGACGTGTGGCTACGGCTATATGGAAAAAGTTTTAAAGCAGTCGGAAAGTTAAAAACCTTTAAGGTGGGGGATCACGTTAGAATATCCAGACTAAAGGGTAGGTTTGAAAAGGGATATCATCAAACCTTTACAGATGAAATTTTTATTGTCAAAGAACGGGTTCAGAGGGGAGAAAGAGTTGTATATAGATTAATGGATTATGCAGAGGATCCCGTACAGGGAACTTTTTACCCAGAAGAGCTGCAAAAGATTCCTAGCGAACAAGAACGTGTCTACAGAATCGAGAAAATAGTCAGGAAAAGAGGGAGGGGAAAACAAAGAGAATATCTAGTTAAATGGTCTGGGTGGCCGGAGAAGTTCAACAGTTGGGTTAAGGAGTCCGAAGTGTGCCACCTTTGACATGGCTGGTTTTTATATTACACTGCCCAGCAATGCATCAGCAGCTGCATTTCCCAACAACAAAAGTTCCAACTTTACTATTCGACTAGCAAAAGTGTTGGAGCTTCCAGGATCATGGGAAGTAGGACTGGTTGAGTTACAATATCCGCACACTTGGAATACATTAAATGCAAAGGAATATTTTGAAATCGCTAATGAGAGAAAAAAATGGCATTTTCCTTTAAAAGCTGGTCACTATGCAACCATCCAGAAAGTAATAGAAAATATGAACAAGGTTATGACAGAAGCCGAAGATCCCCCAGAAGTAATCGTGAAGTATGATGCAATTGGACGGAAAATCAGACTTAAATGCGAGGGTCCCTACAGCATCCTAGTCACTGAAGGCCTTGGAAAAATATTAGGATTACAGCCACATGTACGTACCAAAAAAAGCAACTTTGTCACGGACATTACAGGAGGATTCAACACGCTGTATATTTATACAGATATTGTAAGCCCGCAGATAGTGGGTGACTTCTATGTGCCGTTACTACGTTGTTTACCTGTGCAGGGTAAAGACAACGAAATAATCACGACGACCTACGAGCAGCCGCATTATGTTACCGTCAACAAACATTATATTGATACGATTACTGTAGAAATCAAAACGGATCAGAATGAAAACATAGCTTTTAACCATGGTAAGGTCGTTGTTAAGCTTCATTTCAGGCCTCAGAAAAGTGAAGGATGGTCGTGATAAAGAAGTGCGGGAGTCCTCAAGCATATGTAGACTATTACAGGGCACAGGCTGGAAACGGGCTGCCTGGTTTCCGTGGATCCCCCGTTATGTATGGTACCGGTATAGGAGGCCTGTTCCGGGGTCTTTTTCGAAAAGCAATGCCATTACTGAGGAGAGGCCTAGAAATCATTAAACCTCACGTAAAAGCGGCGGCTAATAACATTGCCAGAGACGTGTCAGGACAGCTTGTATCACGTGTTATTGGGGGTGGGCAGGGGGGATCTGGCATGGCAGTGATCAGGAAGAAACTGCCTGTTGGCCCGCCCATGCCTCCTAAAAAGAGGCGGCTTGTTAAAAAAACACGTCATACAAAGAGGAAACGTACACAAGGAAGGAAGCGCGGTGACAAACAGAACATCTTCTAAGATAAAATGGCGTTTATCCATGAGGCTTCAGAGGAATGTGTCAAATCGGAGCTAGATCTTTTTCAATTGGCGCCTACGCAAACTAGCATTGAAAACTGCACATACATCGAGATCTCCCCTTTATCAGCGCTGACTCCCAATGCCCCTTTGGAATTTTTTATAACGGGGCATGGCGATCATTACACGGATTTAAACAATACTCTGCTGTATGTGAGCTGCAAGGTTGTGAAGGCTGACGGCACGGATATCGATGACAGAGCAAGAGTGAGTCTTGTCAACTACCCCATAGCGTCACTGTTCAATCAAGTGGATGTTACATTAGGCGATCGTGTGATTACACAGAGTCACCACTGCTACGCTTACAGAGCCCTTATTGAACTTATTCTGAACTACAGCGGAGATGCTTTGGGGACCCAGTTTTCAGCGGGTGGCTTTTACAAGGATGATGCAATGCTCATGGAGAACACCTTGCTGACAGCCACCGGTAACTCTGGTTTCAGAGCACGAGCCAGACATACAGCTGGCAGTCGTAAATGGGATCTGCTAGGGCCCTTGCATAGCGATCTGTTTTTTCAAGACAAACTATTGATTAACGGTGTGGGTGTGAACATTAAACTCTCAAGAAGTAAAAATGAGTTCTGCCTGATGAGGGATGGTAATGAGAATTACAAAGTACAGATCCTGGCAGCGTCTCTCTTTGTAAAGCGTGTAAAAGTATCACCTGGTGTACGGTTAGGACATGCGGAGGCTCTGCTGAACTCCAACGCCAAATATCCTATTGATCGTGTTGGTATGAAAGTTTACAGCATTCCTGCAGGCAGTCTTGTGTGTAACCAGGAAAACCTATTTCTAGGGCAGTTACCTAAACAATTAGTGATTGGTTTCGTGGACAACGCTGCATTTAGTGGTGATTATGAAAGAAATCCTTTCAATTTTCAGCACTATAATGTCAACTTTTGTGCCCTGTATTGTGACGGTGAACAAATTCCTGCTAAACCGCTTCAGCCTGATTATGAACATAACCTTTTTGTGAGAGAATATATGCAATTGTTACAGACGTCTGGCAAAGCAATGAAAGATCGATCTGTGCTAATCAACCGTGAGGAATTTAACAACGGCTATACTTTATATTGTTTTGATTTGATCCCCGATCAAGGCTGCTCAGAGCACTATTCCCTGATCAAGAACGGAAACCTCAGAGCAGAAATTAGATTTGCTGTACCTCTCCCCAATACCGTCAACATGATACTCTATGCAATCTTTGAAAATCTTATTGAAATAAGCCACACAAGGAATGTATTGTTTGATTATATGTGAGGATGGATACCATGCAGATACTACGTGTGTTGTCTGGAAATGCGTTCTTTCTAGGCGTATACCCCAGTGATTTGTTACCCAAGAGAAAAATCTCCAAGAGACCTTTCGGTTTAATTGTAAATACCCACCCCCGTACTCTACCTGGTGAACACTGGTTGGCGCTCTACTTTCCAACACACAGCAATGGTGAATTTTTTGACTCTTACGGAAGAGCTCCAGACGACTCTGACTTCCCCGTTGGCATCGTGAGGTTTTTAGAACTGTAAACTAAGAAGTACACGTATCAACCGCTTCAACTGCAGCATCCCCTGGCAATAACCTGTGGACAGCATTGCTTATTTTATCTTGTTAAACGCTTTAAAGGGCTACCTTACGAAGATATTTTAAAGCTATACTCTGACAAAGATGTCAGAAATGATCAAATGGTGAAGCATTTTGTAGTAAATATGATGCCTGGAAGGGTTTCTGGAGCGTGCTACAATTACCAATGTATGCAAACATGTATGGTACATTATAAAATAAACACAAAACACTAAAAATATTGCATGTTTCACAGTGTTTTATTTGTTCACAATTGGAGCCAGTCACCAAAATTTAGAACACTTTTAGGGTCTGACATAGAACTTGCAGCAGGTCCAGACATAGCAGAGATTGATTTTGTAGAACTTACAGTCTTAATACTTCCTGCCTCTTTCATCTTTTCGAGTTGCTCTTTAACAACGTTAGAACCTAGCAATACTGTTGGTACATTCATCTCAGCCATTGCCGACATAAACTCATTCCATCCCTTAGGATAATATTTCGCAGTATGCATCCGGTGTTGAGAAACCCCTTTGACCAGATCTACAATGTTAGACCCCGGCACCTTTGTACCCTTGTAGGAAATGGTTCCATAATCATCCCAACCCAAAATGTCTTGATGTTGTTTCATTTTGTTCAACAAAAGAGAAGCATTTTTCTTGTATCACGTGCTCACGCCCTCTAATATCTCCTGCGTTGTTGGATCCAGCAGTGAGAGAGGTGGTGTCTGTTCTGGTACAACAGGTGTTTGTTTAAATGCCTCTGGAGGTTGAATGAGATTCAGAATACCTTTCTCAGAGTCATTTTGTCTGGTCAGCCTTAGAAATCTCTGCAGCACTGAGTTGTATAGTTTTATCTTGTCATCTTCACTTAGATCAGGTCTCTGAAGAACGGCCCGTATGTCATCGTCCAACCGGCTAACGGTAGTGGTTCCTATTGTAGGTGTCTGACCACGTAGCTGCTCCATCTCATGCCTCGACACCAAATACATTTTCTCTGTGTGCTCCATGTTTACCGCACTAATAAATTAGTCAGCAATGGTATAGCGGCCCCTAGTAATGGTGCTATAAAACCACCTGACTGAAGAATAACCTGTTTCTTCTTTTTCAGAGAGAGCTTACTATCGCTCAGTTTTTTAATACAGTCTTTCTTTCTCTTTAAATTCCGATATTGTGAAGGCTTCAGAGGCAGGTTACCTTTTAAAGTGGTCAGGGCTATTTTGGCTATGGCCCCCACCAGGTCATTATTAGCATTGCATAAGATGGCTTTTCTCTGTTTCGGGCCTGCCTTTACTAAGATTTTTAATAACCCCCAATTTCTGCGCAACCTCACAGACATCCTGTATGAACTGTGCGCCCTCCAGATACAGCTGTTACTTTTTACTCTTCTTTTTTACAGTGTAAACTACCGGCCATTCAGGGGGTAGATGCCAGTTCTCAGCCTAAAGTTTTCTGGAGTAGTGGCTGCCAGATCAACTAAAAGATAACCGTGAGGTTTGCTAGTGGCATCTTGGAATACTTCTAAAAAGTACCGCGTGATAGACGGATACATTTGACGTGCCAATGTGACTACTTGCATCTGATCACGGGGGCTGCGGAATAACACCAAATATTTTGCATTTAGAGTTATTGTTCTCATTTTCTTACCTTGAAAAAACAGATTTTGAAGTATGAGAATAATGCTAAGGTTTTTGTGATGAACATACTGTGTAAAAGCTTTCTCTATTTGTTCGCTGTTACCGGCGGCTGCCATGAGATCGTCTACAACTGCTAAATTGGTTTGATTTGTTGGAAACAAGTCAGTAGCTTCAAAAGAGTCAGGAAGGCCCTCCATAAACTTAATATTAGGAAATTTATTAAGTAATTCGTTGTACAGAGGTTGCCAACAGTTATAAAACCATATAACGTTTTGAGGCCTTTCCGATAATACATGCTCACCGTGTTCTAACATTTGTTTTATAAAATAAGATTTTCCCGAATTGGAAGGACCGCTTATAATACATGAGAAAGGATGTACAAACGATGCCCTGGTTTTCATCATAATTAATAACCGTAAGGTAACGTACAATAATCCTCTGTTTTGAGCACCCTTTTATTATAGACAACTTTTAGAGTTTTTCTGAGTACCCAGGTTTCCAGAGCCCACTGTTTCTTAATCCTAACAATTCCCGGCTGCTGGATCTTGATCTCTTTCTTTTCCTCACCTTCTGATTGGCAATATTCATCAATCAGATCTTTCAGACTTTCAAAGTTAACCTTAACACAGTTGGCACTGTTTAACGTTATACCCTTCACCTTTAACACAGTAGAACCATTTGACAAAGCATACCCATAGGTTTTTGGACCAACCGCCACAAACTCGGTGATGGAAGTGTTTGGAGGAATCTCGCTTGTCAGCTGCCCTAAATAATCACCTAATGCCGGTGACCACGCCCCCTCTCTGCTAATAAAAATGACAGAATCAGTATCGTGATAGAGGCATCTGTCCCCCAAACGATCCAATGACCTGTATAATTCTAGCCGTGCATAAGCAGTTGTAAAACAAGCAATGAACAAGTTTGTACACGTTGACTTAGTAGGATGTTTTTTGGCTGTTTTCCATGTTACAATGGCTGTTTCATCATCCACAAATTCACAAGAGGACACTTCGTAATGGGGGACAAAAAGATACTTAAATAATTCCTCAGGTTCTGTCACCACCGATGTAGTCAGTTGAGTGGTACTCTGGCCAAATTTACCCCACAAGGAGTTTAAAAACAGTTTAGCAATCTGCCTTTTAGCAGGATTGACTTCAATGTGCTCCTTGCGTAAACGGACCCCTTCGTTCTTTTCATAATCCCGAACGTAACGCTCTTTATCTTCCTCTGTTTTGCACCAGACGGGATAACCACTAGCCTCCTGTTTTTGATGGAGATTCATGTTAATATAACCAGAAAACAAGGTTTTTGACTTCCTTTCAAAATGCCAAACTTCATAGATCTCTGCAATTCTGTAGCCTTTCTCCACAGCGACATTCAATTCTACAGTACACCACGTTCCAGTTAGGGCTCTTTCTTCATCATTGTGGAGACACTCTGTGACTTGTTGTTTTTCTGTACAAGTTGCACACAGACTAAACATTAATTTGCCACCAGACTTATGTGGCAGTACTGGAAAGTAGAGACCCCTTGGTGTGTACACTTTAACTTTAGCAAATCCAAAATACTGTTTTATATCCCCAAAGTTTTGGTATATTATTTCTGGGTGCCCTATCGGGTACAGCTTGTTCTTGTTCACAAAGGGATATAAACTTGTAAAATCATAATATAAGATTTGCTCCCCCTGTTTTGGTTTATAGTACAGACATGTAGCATTTGTTCGGCCCCCAAAAAATGCATCAAGGGTGTTGGAAAATTACTATCTACTAGAAAATGTTTCAATCCCTCATTGTTCTTCAACATATCATTCCACTCGTGTTCCCAGATGATGCGTACTACATACCCCATGCTCTTCAGGTATTCTTCTCTCGCCCTAGTGCGTGAGTACAACAGGCCGTAGGTTGAATCAAGCAGATTGTTGAAGTCTTGGGCCTTGTAGCGTATAGGGCATCCGTGAAAAAAACAGCCATAAAATTCAAAAGCGGTGGGGGACCCGTTTATGACAGCAAACCCATCCAAAAAGTAAACACCTACTTGCTTTTCTCCACCTTGCAGAGCGTGTTGGATGTTTATACCCTCGGTATGCTCTATATACATCAGCCATTGTACAGAGCATGCAGAATAGCTTTTCTTGCTCTTCTGGTAATTGTCCAGAGGTGCTAATGCTACGGTATCCTTCTTCAAAAACATGAAACGGTACTGCGCCATACAAATAGATGCTAATGTTACATATTGAAAAGGATCAATGCAACGAATTTTGGACTCTTCAAGAATATCACCACCACGGCCTGTGAAAAACTCCCTTTTTGTCATTTCCATCACTTGCTCCCTAAACCTGTTACAAGCATCTCTCAGTATCTTAACATCTTGTTTGCAGTAGTAAGCAAGATCTTTTTTGAGGTTAAATGTTGTACCTTTATTAGCAGCATGCCATTTCTCAAATTCCTCTTTTTCCCCAGGCATCATGGTGTCAGAGCTATAATATTTGATATCCGGCAACGTCCCCACATAATCTTGATTCTCTGCAGTATTGAACAAATGAGGGAAATAACCCTTGGAACCTTAAAAGCCCATAGCTTTGGGTAATTTACTCAATTTCATGGGTAAAAAAGAAAGGCTATCGATAAAACGTATATGAAAGTGTGGTAGGGTTATGCATAGCAGCTTACCACCCTGAGTTAAGAGTTGTACCTTTACCTTTTCACGAATGAGCTGCCTGAGGACTAGGTATCCATCATAACTCTTGGAGTTGTGAGCTATGAATGTGGCCCCTTTAAACTTAGGCTGTACAAAAGTTTTCACAAATTCCTCCAGACACTTATCACCGTACCATTCCCACTTCCTAACATCACCATCATCCAGCATGTCCATGGCATAGACATAGTTTGGTATGTGAGCCCCAGTTTCTTGACAACATTCAAAATCATACACAATGTACATGTAACCTACAACTGGCTTAAAAAGCCTTTTCAGATAACATAAGTGATCTGTCAGGCTGTCTACTTTGGTACCACACTGTCCACACGTTGTTTTCTTACATTCGACATGTGGTGCCGGCACATAGATACCACACCTGGAACAAAACACATTATCCTCACAACCAATTTTTCCTTCCACAGCTAGCTGCTCATGTCTTTCAAGACAGGCATTAGAGTGACAAAGCAGTTTACATATATGGCACCTCACCCTCCCCCCAGCCACTTCGCGGCATTCTGAACCCGTACAAGCTCGACAAAAATATTGACAATCATGTCTAAATTTGTGATGATACGCTGTATGGCACAATATGCAGAAGTAACGTACCCCCATGAAGCCTTTGATGTTTTTTATCCCATAGTAATGACTGTCGTGTAACAGCATAAACACTACTCTTACTTCTAGGGTCCCTCCAGTTACAAAAAACCTCCAACCCCCTTCGTGATAAAACACAATCTTTATAGTTATACCAAAGTGGTCTTCAAATAAGTGTATCTGTGAAAAATCAATTCTGTGAGATGTAGATATCCCAAGTGTGTTGTGGAGGTCTGTGGCTCTGGTAATAATTTCTTGTTTACTAGACATTTCGTTATCTAACAATGATAGCAGGCTGCCTGCAAAACACAGAAATACCCCCTCCACATTGAAATCAATCAGGGGTTGTCTTTTCTTCTCTAAAATCTTACTGAATAGAACAGTTCCTAATTTCCTAAGACCGCCCCCCTCATGGTTCTTGACAATCGTGACTGTTAATTCCAAAGAGTTCCTCCATAAGATCTCCACATTGCTTTGTAATAAACTCTCTACATAACTAAGGAACTCATCAGCATCTAACTCTTCAAGATGCCTTCTAACACTAAAGAGGGGCCTACTTAATTCCTCAGCATCCAGCCGCAATTGTACAAAATCATTTGGACTTATATCCCTGGAAATACGGTTCAAAAGATTCTGTATCTCATTATGAATAACATCTATAGCAAGCGTAAATGATTGAACATGCTCCATATTTACAAATCTATAACGTTCATAGTACTCTATTGCTTAAGGTGACCAGATTTTAACATTGGTAAAGAGGGACATTGTGGGCGTGGCTTATTTTGTGGGCGTGGCTAGCTGGTCATGTGACTGGGTGGGCGTGGCTAGCTGGTCATGTGACCGGGTGGCCATGGCTATGTCTATAGGGTAAGGTGAACAGATTTTAACATTGGTAAGAAGGACACCATTGTGGGTGTGGCTTATTGTGTGGGCGTGGCTTGGAGGCCATGTGACTGGGTGGGCGTGGCTACCTGGTCATGTGACCGGGTGGCCATGGCTATGTGTATAGGGACTACTCAGAGGGCTGAAAAGTCATTTCTGACAGGTCCTCACACTTTTGACTGGTCCTCACACTTATGACCATCCTCACATTTATGCCCATGCAGCATTCTTAACAACCATGTCACTCATTTCACAACTGCTTCTCTTCAACAAGGTGACAAGATAGGGCAAAAATGTAAAATGTGAGGACAGTCGTAAGTTCGAGGACTGGTCAAAAGTGTGAGGACCAGTCAAAAATAACTTTTTCAGCCCTCTGAGTAGTCCATATGCACAAAAGGACTAACCAGAGGGCTGAAAAAAGTCATTTCTGACAGGTCCTCGCACTTTTGACTGGTCCTTACACTTATGACCATCCTCACATTTATGCCCGTGCAGCATTCTTAACAACCATGTCACTCATTTCACAACTGCTTCTCTTCAACAAGGTGACAAGATAGGGCAAAAATGTAAAATGTGAGGACAGTCGTAAGTTCGAGGACTGGTCAAAAGTGTGAGGACCAGTCAAAAATAACTTTTTCAGCCCTCTGAGTAGTCCATATGCACAAAAGGACTAACCAGAGGGCTGAAAAAAGTCATTTCTGACAGGTCCTCGCACTTTTGACTGGTCCTCACACTTATGACCATCCTCACATTTATGCCCGTGCAGCATTCTTAACAACCATGTCACTCATTTCACAACTGCTTCTCTTCAACATGGTGACAAGATAGGGCAAAAATGTAAAATGTGAGGACAGTCGTAAGTTCGAGGACTGGTCAAAAGTGTGAGGACCAGTCAAAAATAACTTTTTCAGCCCTCTGAGTAGTCCATATGCATTAAAGGATTACAGCAATAGAGAGGGATGAAGGAATGGAAATTAGAGTAGGAGTGAGGGTAAGAGAGGGAGGAAGAGAGGAGGAGAAGGAGAAAGAAAGAGGAAGTAGGGAGGAGAAAAAGAGGGTGGGGGGAAGAGAAAGTAAGAAGGAAAGAAAAGAGAGAGGTGGTAGGTTTGAGGAGAAAGATTGCTGTACAATAAAAAAGATGAAAGGGAAGAAAGCCAACCCCAAACAAATATAAAGATATTAAGATAAAGAATGAATTGTTAAACTTTAAAGAATAAAAGAGAACAAATATGAATAAATAACAATAATTAGAAACACACATACAAACATACAATGTATTTTCTTTGAACAGAATATTTGGCTGGTTCACAAATTTAAACAGCGTTTAGTCATTTCAATTAAATTTACAATTTCTATATTTCCTTTTTGCCATATTTATCCCTCATCTATTTTTTTAAAAAACCAATATTACCCTTCATCCTCATCTCTAATCTTAATCAAATTCAATTTTTCCCTTCTATTCTATATTATACCCCTTCCCATTGTCATCTATTTTTATATCCATCCTCACATTGTTTAATTATGTAATTATGTAATACAGTTGTTTAATACAAATTCAACATTTTAATATAAATCAATTAGTTATAAAACTATCTTTTTTGTATATTAATCAATATGAACATGAATATTCCAATTATTTCCATGCAATCCAATTTCTTACAAATCAATTAATTATATTTACCAATAATAATAAACCAAATAATTTCTCCCATATATTCCTCCGAACCACAACTTAACCATTTCTGCTTTCAACACAATATACAATTAATAGTATCTCAATTATTACAATTCCCTAGTTAAATACAGCTTTTTTTCCTTTGTGTTTTAAAATCTTGAACTCTCCTCCTAAATTTCCCATTGTTTGCAGTTTTTCACCTACCTTTTTTGGGGAGGAAAAATAAAAATAAAAATAAATCTCTCTCTGCCTCATTTTGTCACGCTGCACCAAAGACCCTGGTTTCGGTTTCGTTTCTGAAGCTTAGCTAGGGGGAAAAAAAACTGCTTTACACTGATTGCCTGTAGGGCGGCCCTTTGAAGCCCTGGGCAAGAGTTTAAACAGTTTTTTTTTCTTCTAGCCATCAGCTGGGGCTCAAGAAAAATTGGGACTTTTTTGAAACGCCGCGGGACGCGGGACAAATTGCTCAAAAGCGGGACTGTCCCGCCAAAAGCGGGACGTCTGGTCACCTTACTATTGCTCTGTAATGTTGCAGGGGCCTCTGCCATGATTGAACTCTCTCCAGGTACACGGTCGGTGCTTCAGGTGTACTTAGCGGTTCAGAACCTTCCAAAGAGCCCCATTCCTCTGCTGATTGTGTTTCTGACATATCACCCTCTTCACTGGAGATGTCACTGTATGCAGATGTTGGATGCTGCTCCTCAGGCCCCCTTTTAGACTTTTTACATACAGGTTCTAAATAAATAAAAAAGACATATCGAAGGCCTGTCACTGTTTAATGAATACATATAACCCTATTTACCAGTTCTTGTACATTTTAATTAACCTTGTATGCCGCGGGATGTGGATGGCTGGGGTTCAATTTCCTGTTCTTGTACAGCCCTGGCATTGCATGGGGGTGCCTCCTGTAGTTCAATATTCTGACCAATGCTTTGTGTTCCTGTTGGACATGGTTCTTCTGCAGCTCCCTGTTCACTGTCTCTATCTGTAGGTACACAAATAATTAACATTTAGGATTAGTACTTATTATAGCACAAAAACATATTGAATATCACACCCCAAAATACATAATTGCTGCTTTTCCCTAAAATCCATATGTGAATATAAGTTCAGACCTTGCATTTCCATTTCTTCAGTCCCCTGTGCTGTTGCTATCTGCTGCACCATTTCTGGCAGCTGCTCCTCCACAGGCGCCTGTGATATGCTTGCTTGCTGGTTCCCACCCCTTTGACCATGATGTGAAGCACTGCATCCTGGGAATTTGGCATGCATCTGCCCATTCCACCATTCTGAAAGGAATGTACATCAATAAGGTAAAAGGTTCTCACGTTTATTACAATAAATAATACGGCCTATAGCATAACACATAACACATACACACACGCCCCCCACACATGCACACCCCTCCACCACACATATTGTTACTTAGGGACAGTCATTTATTACAAACCCTAACACATTACAGCTTTTATACAATAATTATGCCTGCAAAATAAAATGCCATACCTTCTAATTTGTTTTCTTGTGCCCTTTGTAATGTGGATTCACCATGACCACTGTTATATGCAGCCCATTGAGAGTCCGTGGGCATTGTAAAAGCAGCAAACATTTCATCATCATCATCAGCAGCAGCAGCAGCAGCAACAACATCATCCCTATCTGAAATAAACAAAGAATCATATAGGTATCCTTCTTGTTACAGAAAAGACAGAGAACCCATAGTATACTAAAGTATACTAAAGACCCAAAGTATACTAAACATGTATACTTTGAATAAAGTGGCCACCCCCAACCCTTACACATTATTTTTGATGATAGATCAACATTCCCTAACAGACACTACTGTTTATCCAATAGTAATATCTGCAAATTAAATGACATACCTCCTAATATCCTCTCTGTAGGGCATCCTAAGGGGCTTAAATTGCCACCCCTGATATATAAATTCCATTGTGAGTCTGTGGGCATTGTAAATGTCCCAAACAGCTCATCCTCCTCACAATCTGAAAGAAAAATTGAATCTTACTGGAATATGCACTGCCACAAAAAAAAGGACAACCCACCCCCTATAATATTTGCATGGTAAAAGGAAAATAATACCTTCAACGGCCTTTACACATTGGGAGTCAGTTGCATCCTCCTAATAACCACAAAATATATATCATATATATAAAGCCAATTTGATTTTTTTAATACATATAAATCGGTATATAATAATATATCAGCGTTAAGCTATATCTTTCATAGTTATAGAAACACTTACATCAGCGTCTGTCATCCTGAAGCTGACTTCTTCACCGGTCAATAGGGAAGGGTATCTATGCCTAGCTGACCACTACCTTCTTATCAGTTTCAACCAGCTAAGACTCCAACGCCCAATGTTCTTGATGTCATCTTTAGTTCAACATGCGTATTGGCTGTCCTGAAGCCTTAACATAAAACACCCTCCAACCCACCCACCCACTCACCCCCCTATTTTTTTTGCAAAAACAGTCAAACTCCCCCCTCCCCGCCCCCACATCCCTGACTCCCTATCCGTACTTCTAAATATCCCTTTACCAACCAGAAATAACAACAGTTTTCAAAGTTCTTCAGTATACATGCTTTATTAGAAATTCACATCCTTTACATTAACATTTTCTTGTAATCAATTTTTGATACATTTTGGCATATCAATCTCTTGATTGAGATTGGAGTCTCATCTCTTATTCTTGTCATTAAAAGCAGGGGATCCTTCATCCTCTCAATGTTTTGTAAACATTCTTTGACTTCATCCAATGTATCCCTTGTGAAATATAACTTATTCATTTTATCTGAAATATAAATGATCATCCAGACAATTTGGGGTATAGATATTTGAAGGCACATTCTTTTAACAATGCTAGTTTCATCCATTCCATCTAATTGATCTTCATTCTTCAAACATCCCAGTAAACAATGATGCAAAATTTTCACAACACAGCTCTTGACAATTTGCAAAAGGCCTGTATTCTGGTGAACATCCAGTTCTGAAAGAAGAAATAACACGTTACATATTTGTTTTCAACTCATAATACTTTTTAATTTTCAGTGCCTATATATACGCACCGTTTGGTGACTGGCAGAAGCGGCAATAACAAATCTTAAGCGTCAATTCCTGCTCATTCTCAATATTAACTTTTTTACAACGTTTCCTAACTCGGCGTGTCCTCTTTGGGAGTTCTGGTGTCACGTTTACATCAAATAAATCATCAATTGGCTCTACATTATCAACCTTTTTATTATTTCCTTCGTCTTGCCCCATATTATTAAATGAGGCCTAGGCTTTAAGCGGCTGAATTGTCGCCCTTCTGCAGAGGCCCTCTTTTATCAGTCTGTGAACCACAGGCCACGCCTGGGACATGTCAGAACATGCCATAAACAAGCTTGTCGCACGTGCCATCACACTCATCGCCCTCCCGTTATCTAGCAACCATATACGCAGCGCATGACCGCGGGCCACCCCTCCCTGGGGCATGCCCCAACACGCCCTGGGGCCTCTTGTAACATACAGAGCATGCGCATAACCTCATGTTTTTATTCTTTATTCTTTCTCTTAATTTTATTTTTCCAGCCTTCTAGCCCTACCCATTACCCAAACCTTTCGGAAATATATAAAAATAAAAACATTTTGCATACAAAAAGGGCTTTCTTTGCAAAAAATAGTAATTTTATTTTTACACCTCTGCAAAAGTAAAATCCTCTGAGAACAAAGAAAAGGATGTGTTCAGCTTCCAAACTTTACAACTGCAAACAGGGTCCAAGTCTGCTTTTTGATAATGCTTTTTACTTCTTGGTCTGTGTAAATATGTTTTTGTGGGGTTTGAAGCTCAGAAATGCTTCTGCTTTTTGTAATAGAAGGCCCCCCCGTGCTCGGCCTGTCAATCATTTTTGATTCTGCCAATGGGAAGCCTTTCAGGGCGGGTTAGCCTCTTCCATGTGCTCGGCCTGTCAATCATTTTCTTTCAGCCAATGGGAAGCGCCTCTGAATCAGAGAAACAACTTCATAGGCTGCTACTGTCAAGCTCCGCCTCTGCAAATATGGACCAATGAGAAGAGCCTCATATGCATAATTAATGTGTCAAGCTGAAAGGGCTTTTGGGACAGACGTGTTTGCTGTTACAGCCGTTCCGGGTGAAAGGCCCCCCGGGTCAGAGAGGGAGCGTGTGCGGTATTGTCACCGCACTACCGGTGAGAAGGATTATGGGTCAAGTGGGGGTGGCTCACCATGATGTAAAAGTACTTCCGATAAAAAGGGCTTGTGGGTAAAGGCCAGGGTTATGACATTATAGTCCTCCAAGGTAAGGAGGGGCTGGGGGTGTTGTGACATCACAAAAGGGGTGGGGGTGTTGTGACATCACAAAAGGGGTGGGGGTGTTGTGACATCACAAAAGGGGTGGTGCTGAAAACATAAACAAAGACGTCACACAAAGGGGCAGGGCTAAAAAAAATAAACAAAAACGTCACAAAGGGGCGGGGCTAAACCTATAGGCAAAATTTGGTATGTACTCCTTACTACTCATGGGGACAGAAGAGTGAGATTTGTCTGCTTGAGTTCTTCTGAAACTGAAAGAGAAAACATGAAGCATAGTCAGAAGGTCTAAAGTTGAGTTACACAGAGAGTAGTCTTCTTAAAATTTGGAATTAAACCAAAGTAGTGGTCTGGAGCAAGCTGAGGTCAAGGAATGGAACAGCAACTGCTAAGAAAAACTGTTCAAAACTCAGCTCTGACTTGCATGTTTGTTGCTTTGTTGTGTCTTGAACCTTGGATTTTCCCCACCTTGTTTCTTACCTCTCTTCTGGATTCATCACTTGATTGTTTATTTACTAGTGTTGATCTGTGCCTGATCATAAAAACAGTGTAGCCCCAAGGTTCTTTCAAAGGCTGCTTATTCTCTACTAACCGGGAACTTCCTGAACTCACTTATCTCATGGCCTCTGTGGAGGCTCAGGAAGGTGACAGCAGCAGCAGCAGTGTGGGGAAGTGGTGGTGGCAGTATTGGGAAAGCACTGGGGTGGTGGTGGTGCCAGGTAGACAGATTGGGAAGGCGCTGGGAGGCGCTTCCTGATCTGGCTGCCTGGCACTGTCCCCCCCCCAGTGCCTGGATGGAATGGGATGGAGCCCTTGCCCCCAGAAATACTGAAGCCCAGGCCCCCCTCATTCCACACAAGGTATGCCGAGAGCCACTAGGTCAAGGTGGTGCCCTTGACCTCTGCAGCAAAGTGCAGCCCTCCATACCATTCCCTTGGGCTGTAAACATCTTCGGGCCACAGTGGCATCACTGTGGTGGCATTCTTGGGCTCCACCATCTGCTGGAGACACTGCTGCCTGAACCCCGGAGAGCTTGCACTGCCACACAATGCTCAGCGCTGTGCAGAGACACCCCGTTCACCTCCAGGAGCTTGTCCTCAATGCACACCATGGCCTGTGCCACCAGGGCCTCCTCAAGACACACGAGAAATGAAGATGCCCTCGTCTCCCTTGTAGGAGGTGGAGACTTTGTCTCCTGCAATGCTGATGCCAAGACTGCCCATCTGCCGCACAGTTGTCAGAATCAGCTCTTCCTCCTCAATGCAATGGTATTGGGTAGCAGGCAGGACATCAGCAGCAATGGTGTGGGGAAGCAGCAGAGGTATCAGGAAGGCACAGGGAGGGTGGTGGTGCCAGGCAGCCAGATTGTGAAGCAGCTTCCAGCTCCTTCCCAGCACCATCCCAATCTGGCTGCCTGCCATCACTGCCCCCCAGCACCTTCCCGATAGTGCATCCACAGCCGCTTCCCCATACCGCTGCTGCCGATGCCCCCTGCACCTCCATGGAGGCCACAATTACGCAGGCATGTCTCCTCAAGCATCCAACCCTGCACCACCTGCTTCTGCCCCTGCACACGCCCCCAAGCAGAGAGTCCCACTGCTGCCAAGGGTCCTGCTGCTGCCCCTGCCCCATGCTGACAAGCCCCTGGTGGCTTCACAGAGGCCATGATTGCACAGGCGTTTCTCCACAAGTGCCCACCCCTGCTCTGCCTGCCACCAATGCACACTGTGCTTCCTGCCAGTGGGCATGCCA
Organism: Pituophis catenifer annectens; assembly: GCF_029215685.1. Taxonomy (NCBI): domain Eukaryota; kingdom Metazoa; phylum Chordata; class Lepidosauria; order Squamata; family Colubridae; genus Pituophis; species Pituophis catenifer. The sequence goes on along the minus strand of NW_027256885.1, from coordinate 26,866,340 downwards.
CAAGCAGGGTTAATCATCCCATGGGGGAATCTGCTGTGGAGATTTGTGTCGCAGCGCATTGCCCATGACTAGACAGCATGGGAGAAGCGGTGGGGTAGTAGTGGGGGTGGTATAGTACTTGGGGATGGCCAGCCATGGACGAAGGCCCACAGTGAGTTGCCTGTGGCAGGGGGGGCACAGTTAAATATCACTGGAGGGCCAGCCAGGGCCAAACACCTGTGGTGGGTCAGCTGGGCTGGAGAAGCGGGGTGAAGTGGGCACAGCCATGTGTCTGTGATCAATTGTCCTAGACCAGTGGTTCTCAACCTTCCTAATGCTGTGACCCTTTAATACAGTTCCTCATGTTGTGGTGACCCCCAACCAAGGGTGGGTTCTAAATTTTTTTACTACCGGTTCTGTGGGCATGGCTTATTTTGTGGGCGTGGCTTGGAGGTCATGTGACCGGGTGGGCGTGGCTAGCTGGTCATTTGACCGGGTGGCCATGGCTATATGTATAGGGACTACTCAGAGGGCTGAAAAAAGTCATTTCTGACAGGTCCTCGCACTTTTGACTGGTCCTCACACTTATGACCATCCTCACATTTATGCCTGTGCAGCATTCTTAACAACCATGTCACTCATTTCACAACTGCTTCTCTTCAACATGGTATAAGATAGGGCAAAAAACGTAAAATGTGAGGACAGTCGTAAATTCGAGGACTGGTCAAAAGTGCGAGGACCAGTCAAAAATAACTTTTTCAGCCCTCTGAGTAGTCCCTGTGCACAAAAGGACTACCCAGAGGGCTGAAAAATGTGATTTCTGACAGGTCCTCGCACTTTTGACCGGTCTTCGCAGTTATGACTGGTCATCATTTATGCCCATTGTACCATTCTTAACAACCGTGTCACTCATTTCACAACTGCTTCTCTTCACCATGGTGACAAGATAGCGCAAATACGTAAATTGTGAGGACAGTCGTAAGTTCGAGGACTGGTCAAAAGTGCGAGGACCAGTCAAAAATAACTTTTTCAGCCCTCTGAGTAGTCCATATGCATAAAAGGATACAGCAATAGAGAGGGATGAAGGAAGGGAAGGGAAATTAGAGTAGGAGTGAAGGTAAGAGAGGGAGGAAGAGAGGAGGAGAAAGAGAAAGAAAGAGGAAGTAGGGAGAAGAAGAAGGGGGGGGGAGAGAAAGTAAGTAAGAAAGAAAAGACAGAGGTGGTAAGTTTGAGGAGAAAGATTGCTGTATAATAAAAAAGATGAAAGGGAAGAAAGCCAACCCCAAACAAATATTAAGATATTAAAATAAAGAATGAATTGTTAAACTTTAAAGAATAAAAGAGAACAAATATGAATAAATAGCAATAATTAGAAACACACATACAAACATACAACGTATTTTCTTTGAACAGAGTATTTGGCCGGTTCACAAATTTAAACAGTTGTAGGAGGTTAGCACCCACCCCTTTCCCAGAAGAATGAAATATTTTGGGAAATATTAAAAAGGCAGAATATTATATTTCCCTACTTGGATGAGAAATGGAGAAGCATATTTTACAGACAAAGCAGCTCCCACCTTCCTGCCCCCCACCCTTTGTTAATGGGCCAAAGGCAGAAAGTCAATCCTTTGTCAAAGGACATTTGCAACACAATAGCAACAGAAACTAACACAATGGGCCCCATCAAGCCATGTGATCCTGTCCACCATTAAACCATCTTTCCAAGCAGTCTCCATGTTTCCAGTGTCTTTTTCCCCACTTGGAGCAGAACCCAGAAGGATATTTCTTCCAACACAGTATTTAGTCATTTCAATTAAATTTACAATTTCTATATTTCCTTTTTACCATATTTATTCCTCATCTATTTTTTAAAAAAACCAATATTACCCTTCATCCTCATCTCTAATCTTAATCAAATTCAATTTTTCCCTTCTATTCTATACTATACCCCTTCGCATTGTCATCTATTTTTATATCCATCCTCACATTGATTAATTATGTAATACAGTTGTTTAATACAAATTCAACATTTTAATATAAATCAATTAGTTATATAACTATCTTTTTTGTATATTAATCAATATGAACATGAATATTCCAATTATTTCCATGCAATCCAATTTCTTACAAATCAATTAATTATATTTACCAATAATAATAAACCAAATAATTTCCCCCATATATTCCTCCAAACCACAACTTAACCAATTAATAGTATCTCAATTATTACAATTCCCTAGTTAAATAGAGCTTTTTTTCTTTTGTGTTTTAAAATCTTGGAACTCTCCTCTTTTGCCCTAAATTTCCCATTGTTTGCAGTTTTGCACCTACCTTTTTTGGTGAGGAAAAAGAAAAAGAAATCTCTCTGCCTCATTTTGTCATGTTGCAGCCTGCTTACTTTCAATTTCGCTTTTTCAGCATAGCTAGAGGGAAAAAAATCTGCTCCAGGAATTTACCTCTTTGCAGCTAGCTCTTTGAAGCCCCGCGGCAAGAATTTAAAGTTTTTTTTCCCTCTAGCCATCAGCTGGGACTCCGGAGGCAGCAATAGATTGGGAGTGGGCGGGGTAAGCGAACGGCGACCGGGCGATCCAACAGAGGCAGAGGGTGAGGGTGAATGAAGGCGTGGGGGGGGGGCGAGAGATAGGGCTTTGGCGACCCCTGTGAAATGGCCGTTCGACCCCCAAAGGGGTCGCGACCCCCAGGTTGAGAACCGCTGTCCTAGACCCTTTGGAGAACCTTTCTCTTAATATAGGAAGGACTGTGCTTCAATTCATCAATCTCCTGGGGTCTATGGAACATGGACCACAGGGTGATGTCCTCACTGAGGTTCCAAGAAAGCATATAATGGTTATTATGGACATTAATAGTGTAGGGAGGGGAGTGGAAAAAGTTCTGGAAAACTCTACAGAGTAAAGGCAAACTGAGCTAAATTGGACCCAGACTATATCTTCCTCATCTGCTTGGAGTTGATGGCTGTGGGTTCATGCTCTATCATTTCCCAGGTTATTTTTAGGGTATGATGGGGGTACAGTTGTAAAAATGGGATGGAAAAGAATTCTGGCCTTGGGGAATATTGAGTAGGATCAGAGTTTCAGCTTCTGGATCCTTTTCTGGTCATTTGTTGGTGAGGTGATAACAGCAAACAGCACTTGATTGAATGGTCTCATCAGGTTATCCCTGAGAACCTAGGTAGTGTCAGGTTCAGGACAGAAAATAAGGACAAAAAAAAAGTTGTCATGTATGTACCCTAATGTTCAGCCAAAATGTTGGAGATGTGAATGTTTGGATGCTACGTATTATCATGTTTGGTGGACCTGTAGGAAAGTTAAGGCTTTTTGGATAAAAATTTGGTGGGTCATGCAGAATGTTTTGAAGAAAAAAATTCAATTTTCTCCACAACTGTTTTTATTGGGTATAGTTAAGGGTTTTACATTGGGTGAAACAAAATTGATATTGTATATGATAACAGCAGCAAGATTGTTGATAGGTAAATATTGGAAGAATGAAGTTTTGCCCACTATTGAGGAATGGACTTTGAAGATGGCCAGTTTTGCAGAGATGGCGAAGATTTCAGCATATTTAAAAGACTGTTCACAAGAGACTTATGAGTGGGAATGGAAAAGGTGGATAGAATATGTTCAAAACAAATATCAAACTAGAAAGTATCAAATAGCTTTTATTTGAAAATAATGTACTAGAAATTTTTTAATGTAATGAGATAAAGAGAAAAATTATACAGGGGAGGGAGGGGTTCAAGTTTATATATAAGTGTTATATTAGGGTTCTTTATGAGTATGAGTATATTATAGGGAAGTCTGGGGGGAGGGGAGGGTTAGGGAGGGTTAGGGAGGTTGGGAAGTTTGGGGGGGGAAAAAGGGGTGAAAATGTAATTGTAAAACTTTTGCAATAAAAAAAAAAAAAAGAAAGAAAAAAAGAAAATAAGGACACCAAACACAAAAGATGGTTAGAATCCTGTTTATCCAAACCGGCACTCACTGACAACCACGATTAAGCAAATGAAGATATTGTTAGAACTATCGCTCTGTGCTCCCCACCACCTTTTCAAGCCTCCAACACCGCCCCCTCCCCCCCACACACACGGTCCCAGCCTCGTGACCCAGAAGTCCACTGCGCCCGACTCCCAGCTGGGCGCGCCTTTGCTACTTTGCTTCCCCCAGAGGCTCAGCTATGGCCGTGGCATTCCGCCTCTCAGCTGTTTGAGAACGCATTCGTCGCTCACTTCCTGATTCCGGCTGGAGAGGCAGTCCGTGCCGACTATCTGCACCAGAGAGCAATTGCAGCCATCCTGGGAGGTCGTGGTTCGTATTTTTCCCCCAGTGGGCCTGCAGCTAGTCATGCTGTGTTCCCCGTCGTGGTCCCTGCCGGAATGGCAGCCCCGGGCCGCCGGGTGCACCGGAGCTAACAGTGGGGTAGCAGCAAGAGTTATAGGCTGCCTGGATACCCATTCATCTAAAAGCACATCTAGTGCTCTGAGGTAAATCTTTGGAATGCCAACCAGCTGGAACACAAAGAACCCTATTGAGTAAGCAGGTGAAATTCATCCCCTATCCCTGTAGATTTAAGGCCTTAAGTTCAAAGAGCAAAGGTTCTATTAAGTAAAAGATGGAGTTTCTTATGGGATTTGATTTAGGCAATCAGAACCATAATACTTTGCATATGCTTCAGTGGAAATTTTTTGGCTAAATCTGTTGTTGGGATATTGTCCACTATATTCTGGGCCATGGAGCATCACCAGTCCTCCATCTAGCACCTAGAATGGGGTCTAGGACTTTTCAGCTCCTACCCTTGGCTGTGCCTGCTTCTCCGCCAGGGTCCCGCCTCTGCACATTGACCACTAGCTTTTCTCCTTGGCTGGCACACCCCTAACTGTTCACCCTGGCCAATGGGCCACGGCCCCTCCGTCCCATGTGCTTCGATGCAGACCATTCACCAAAGCACGGTTCGTCCCAGGCTTTTTGCCACCCGGGACAGTTAGCCGCCAACTAATTGATTAGCTGCCAATGCTGGCAGCCAGAAGCCAGGGTGCGATCGATTGCAGGGGGTTGGGGGAGGTGCTGCAGCCAAATGGTCTCAGGCGCTTGTTAGGAGAAGGAAGGGGAGGGGTGGAAGCTCCCCTGTACCTGATCATGCCTCCCTAATAACAAACGGGAAGGGAAGAGCGGGGGGGGGGGGGCGGATAGTAAACTGGCTTCATCCAAAGGAGTTTTTGTTTCAGGTGGGTATCCTAGCCTTAGAAGGAGAGAGAGAAGGAGTAAGGAAAGGGAGAGAGAGAGAGAGAGAAAGAGAGAGAGAGAGAAAGGGAGAGAAAGGGAGACAAGAAAGAAAGAAAGAAAGAAAGAAAGAAAGAAAGAAAGAAAGAAAGAAAGAAAGAAAGAAAGAAAGAGAAAGAAAGAAAGAAAGAAAGGGAGGGTAGGGAGAAAGAGAGAAGGGAAGGGAAAGAGAATGAGGGAGGGAGGGAGAGAGAGAGAGAGAGAGAGAGAGAAAGGAGAGGAAGGAAGGACCACAAACCCTGGCACTAGATGCAGCTTCAGAGGATGCTTTGAAACAACACAGCAATCCAGGGCTGGAAGGGACCTCGGAGGTCATCTAGTCCTGCAGTTGGGCTGCTGCTGCCCCCCACCCCGCCATCTTAGGTACGGACATACGACATCAGTGAAGACTGGCCATGACAGTTGTAAGTCAAGGTTTCCTGTCAAATTGGAAAACAGTAAAGGTAGTCCTCAACTTACAACCATATTATAGAGGTGAAACTCGAAAAATTAGAATATCGTGCAAAAGTTCATTTATTTCAGTAATGCAACTTAAAAGGTGAAACTAATATATGAGATAGACTCATTACATGCAAAGCGAGATAGTTCAAGCCTTGATTTGTCATAATTTTGATGATTATGGCTTACAGCTCATGAAAACCCCAAATTCACAATCTCAGAAAATTAGAATATTGTGAAAAGGTTCCATATACTAGGCTCAAAGTGTCCCACTCTAATCAGCTAAGTAAGCCATTGTTAAGGATATTGTTGTGTTACCAACCAGCAGAGTAAGTGCACAGAGAAATGGTACTGAGAGCAATGAATACAATACATACAAACTGGTTTAACAAAGCTTTTACTTTGTAATGAAAAAACAGTTGCATAGTCTTTTAGTCAATCCAAGTCTTTAGCCATTCAAATCAGTCCAAAGTTACAGATATCTTCTTACCAGACAAACAGCAGTTGGTAATAAACAGCAATTCAACGCTAGTAACAAATCACGATGGTAGCATATCCATCCACGTCTTCACACATGACAGTAACAGTTCCAATCAACAGTTCCAGTCAAGCAGCAAGTCAAGCAATGATGAGAGCAAGTCCAACAATGACTATAGCTTGGCTCCCTCCTTATATACAGTTTACACTAGTAATTATCCACTTAAGATAAGTGAAGTCAGCAGTGCAATGACTCAACAGTACAATTATGATAATTGCAGTCAGCAGTCAGTCAGCAGTCATTAGTCATTACAATGACTCAGCAGTACAATTACTCAGCATTACATTTAAAGTTATAGAACACATATATTGCCTGGACAACTTGTTAGGTTTATACCATATCCTAACATTCTCCCCTTTGGACAGGCTAATATATACCTGTTCAAATTCTCAAGCCATAGCTTTCGCAACACATTTTATGTTTAATTGCACCCTGCGCTTTGGTGAAATTATCAGCAATATTGTTTTCAGACATACAATATTCTAACTGAACCATATTACTTTGAATACTCTGACGAACATTCAAATAACAAATATCAGTATATTTTGATCTTGTCTTAACTGCTAAATTTGTTGCCATTTTTATAGCAGCTTGGTTATCCTCATAAATTACGATAGGATAATCTACCTTTAATCCTACATCAATCATTAATTGTTTATAATAAATTAAATCAGTACATACTAGTGACAAACAAGGAAAATTCTGCTTCCATAGTGGATAAACTAATATGTTTCTGCCTTATTGATTTCCATCCTATTAAACAATTACCTAACATTATCGCAATACCTGATGTAGACTTTCTGGTGGTCAAATCAGTAGTGAAACTAGCAACAGCATATGCGCTCAGTGTAAGATCACAGTTAGGTTCTAAATATAATGCATAATGCATTGTCATCTTTAAATATCTCAATATCCGCTTTGCGGCTTGCCAATGCCTATCTGTTGGCTCTGCATTATACCTTGCTAATTGGTTTACGCTATATGAAATATCAGGTCTCGACCAATTGCTAAGATACGATAGACTCCCTATCAGTGATTGATAGATCTCCTTACTAAATCCAGGACTTTCGATTTCTTCATGTTCCTTGTCAGTTTTAGTTACAATTGCTATATCGTCTGTGAACAATAGCAAAAATGATACTAAACCATTATTCTCTCTTTTAAAGAGACATTTGTCTGCTACACCTTCCTGAAAACCAATATTATTCAGTTCTTTCACTATACACTGGTTCCATTCAAACCCTGATTGTTTTAAACCATATAGGCTTTTATTTAATTTCCAACAATCAGTTTGATCATTTGTTTTCACTCCTAACAGCTTTTTCATATAAATGGTATGTCTTAATGGAGCATGCAAGTATGCCGTCTCCACATCTATATGATTAATAATGTACTTATTCTTTGCCGCCCACACTAGCATAGTTCTTAACGGGCTAGCTCTTAAACTTGGAGCAAACACCTCATCGAAATCTTTCTCCGTTTGAGCGAAACCTTGAGCTACAAGGCGAGCTTTATGGGTTATTGTCCCATCTATACCTTTCTTTACTTTATACACCCATCTACAACCAATCAATTTCTCTCCAGGTGGCAATTTAACATCCTCATAAACACCCAATTTAGTTAATGAGTTTATTTCTCTACTCATTGCCTCCTTCCAAGCATTCTGTTCTTTTTCAGGATACAACCTAATATCCTCATAACTTGAAGGTTCTATGTTAACCTGACAAACTACGGTTGCTTTATACCTATCAGGTGGATGTCTTTCCCTACTGGATCTCCTAGGTAATACAGGACTCGTAGCAGATGATTCAATTTCATCCTCCCCTAAAACTATCTCCTCTTCTTCAACCTTAATAGAAGAATCTACATTGTTAAGGATATTGTTGTGTTACCAACCAGCAGAGTGTAGAACACAGAGAAACATTGTTGAGAGCAATGAATAAGAGATGTGCAAACTGGTTTATCAAAAGTTTACTTTATAGTGAAAAAACAATCTCATAGTCTTTAAACAATCCAAGTCTTTGCCAGTTAAATCAGTCCAGTGATACAAAAATCTTCTTACCATACAAACAGTAGTTGGTTAGAATAACAAGTTCACTCTGGTAACAAACCACGATGGTAGCAGATCCATCCACCGATGATAGCACAATGGTAGCAACTCCACACACAATGGTAGCATATCATCAACTGAATACGTTACAGTACCTTTCTTAAATACATTTACAACTAGTGATTATCTAATTACAGCATGACTCAGCATTACAATGAATCAGCAGTAAAACTTTAAAGTCACACAATACATATTCCTGTTAAAGTCACAGAACACATATATTGCCTGGACAACCTGTTAGGCTCAAACCATATCCTAACATTCTCCCCTTTGGACAGGTCAATATATACAGTTTAGATTCTTAATCCATAGCTTTCACAACACGTTTTATGTTTGATAGCACCTTGCGCTTTGGTAAAATTATCAGCAATATTGTCTTCCGACATACAATATTCCAACTTAACCATGTTGCTTTGGATACACTGCCGAACATTCAGATACCGAATGTCAGCATACTTAGATCTAGTTTTAACTGCTAAATTTGTTGCCATTTTTATAGCAGCTTGGTTGTCCTCATGTATTACAATTGGATAATCCATCTTTAAACCAATATCCATCATTAGTTGTTTGTAATAAATCAGATCAGTACAAACTAGTGACAAACATGAGAATTCTGCCTCCATAGTAGATAGACTAATATGTTTTTGACGAATTGATTTCCAGCCAATCAAACAACTGTCTAACATGATAGCTATACCCGATGTGGACTTTCTGGTGATCAAATCAGTAGCAAACCTGGCATCAGCATATGCGCTCAATACTAAATCATTGTTAGGTTCTAGATACAATGCATAATGCATTGTCATTTTCAGATATCTTAATATACGCTTTGCGGCCTGCCAGTGCCTATCAGTTGGCTCTGCATTATATCTCGCTAATTGGTTTACTCCAAATGAAATATCAGGTCTCAACCAATTGCTTATATAAGATAGACTACCTATAAGAGACTGGTAGATCTCCTTACTAAATTTAGGACTTTGGAATTCTCCTTGTTGAAAATCCTGTGCCATAGGCGTTTTAGCTGGCTTACATAGCTCCATGCCATAACGTTTCAACATTTGGCTTATTTTGCTAGATTGAGATATTTTATAACCTCTAGCTGTTTGATTGATATCTAGACCCAAATAATGCCTAATATTTCCTACATTTCTGATCTTAAATTTGGTTTGTAACTGTTTAACAATATCTATGGCTTCCTTGTCAGTTTTAGTTATTATGGCTATATCATCTGTAAACAATAACAAAAATGATACTAACCCATTATTATTTTCTCTTTTAAAGAGACACTTATCCACTACACCTTCATGAAAACCGATCTTATTTAGCTCTTTAACTATACATTGGTTCCACTCAAATTCTGATTGTCTCAAACCATAAAGGCTTTTATTTAACTTCCAACAATCAGTGTGGTTTTGTGTTTCAACTCCTAAAGGCTTCCTCATATAGATGGTGTGTCTCAATGGAGCATGCAAGTATGCTGTCTCTACATCTATATGGTTAATACTATATTTATACTTAGCCGCCCACACTAGCATTGTTCTTAAAGTACTAGCACGTAAACTAGGAGCAAAAACCTCATCGAAATCTTTTTCGGTCTGAGAAAAACCTTGAGCTACAAGGCGAGCTTTATGGGTTACTGTCCCATCTATGCTTTTCTTAATTTTGTAAACCCATCTACAACCTATTAATTTTTCACCAGGTGGCAATTTCACAGTTTCGTAAACACCTAACTTAGTTAAAGAATTAATTTCCTTACTCATTGCCTCCTTCCAAGCATTCTGCTCCTTTTCAGGATAAAGCTTGATATCCTCATAACTTGAAGGTTCTATGTTAACCTGGCAAACTACGGTTGCTTTATATCGATCAGGTGGATGCCTTTCCCTAGTAGATCTCCTAGGTAATACAGGACTTACTGCAGATGGTTCATCTGACTCCTCCCCTAAAACTACCTCCTCTAAACCTACTTCCTGTTCTTCCTCCTTGATAGAGGATTCTACATCATCTAAATCCTCAGGAATATCATCAGGAATATGATGCTCTATACTAACAGTATTATTATCATGTCTATAATCTGCACGCTCTAGTATATCCCATCCTTCGTGCTCTAGAAATTTAGCACTTGCACTACAGTAAACACTAGTAGTTCCCTGTGCCCAAAATCTAAAAGACCTATGATTTGATTCATAGCCAACGAAAAACATTTTTCTGGCTCTCTGTTGATCCTTTCTCCTTAAACTAGATGGAATATGTACCCAAGCTGGGGCTCCAAATGTGTGTAAGTAACTAAGATTTGGTTTCCTCCCATGCCATAAGGTGAATGGTATTTCACCCGTAGAGGAATGAACCACGTTGTTTAACACATGGTTAGCACACATAGCCTCACCCCATAAATTTTCAGGCAAACCAGAATCTGCCAACATAGTTCTAGTCATGGCTTGTAATGTTTGACCTCTTCTCTCGATATACGAATTGTGTTGTGGTCTGTACGGAGCAGACCGTTTATGCTGGATCCCTGCATCCTGCAAAAACTTTTCCAACCTTTGGTTGGTAAATTCTGTACCATTATCAGTCACTAAGCATTTAACCTTAAATTTATAAATCAAAATTAAAAAAAAAAAATTCTGTTTCCTTTCCACAAAACGCAGCCAGTTGTTAATATGCTGGAATGTTTCACTTTTTGTTTTCATAAGATAACAGAATCCGTATCTTGAATACTGGTCTACTATGCTTAGAATATAGCAGGCACCTCCTATGCTGGGTTTCTTGGGTCCAATTAGGTCTACAAACACTACCTCTAATGGCTTTTTGGTTTTAAAACCATTAAAACAATTTGCTGGTGTTACCTTACTCTTTTGCTGATTACAGGCATTGCAATTCAAATACTTACTACATGATTGTAGTTTTATCCCTTCAGATAGCTGAACTGTTTTCTTTAACGTCCTGAAATTTATATGCCCTAGTCTTCGATGCAACAGATGAATACATTCATCATGTGGTTTATCATTCCTGTACACCGACCTAGCATTTGCCACTAATGCTGGGTTCTCTCTTAGAATGAATAAATCATTTTCTAATATTGCAGTAACAACCTTTCCATCTTTTTCAATTATACATTTATCATTTTTAAACGTTACTGTAAACCCAACTTGCAATAATGATTTAACAGATAGCAAATTATATTTTAACCCAGGAATATATAACATAGGCAATGGTTCATTACTAAATGACCAACGTGCAACACCCTCTCCAGCTACCTTAACCTTCCAACCATTTGCTAATCTAACATGTTGGTTACTCTTATTCATTTTCACAAAGTTGTTTCTATTCTTAGTAATAGATTGAGAAGCACCACTATCAACAACCTACCAATCCTGGTTAACATTAGTTGTTGAACTGGATATAGCTAAATTACAACCCTTCTTGGGTCTAGTACTGTCCCTAACAGACATTTTCTTATTCTTACAATACTTAGCTATATGCCCTTTAGCCCCACAAGCAAAACATCGTTTTACAACATAGACAGTTGAATACATTTTGTCTTCTTTTGGTTGGTTTACTCTCAACTGATCCCTTTCTTGTCTTCTTCTGGATTCTTCCAATAACCTACCGGTTACACCAGCCAATGTGAGGTCATCTCTGGTCAAAACCTCCAGTGAAGAAACATAGTTGTCGTAACTTTCGTCCAAAGAAGAAAGAATTATATAAACTTGCTGTAGTTCCAAGAAAACAAGTTCCTTTTCATGCAGCTCCTGGAAAATTCTGGTCATGGATTCCAAATGAGCCATCATATTTCCTCCTTTAAGAAGATGTTGCTTAAACAATTTCCGTGTGAGATTTATATGAGCACCCACAGTGTCACGAACATATAATCTCTTTAACTTGGTCCAACACCTAGCAGCAGACTCTTTGCCACGAATATGGACAAGTTGCTGGTCACTCAGTGTCAGTCCAATTATGCAAAGAACTTGTTCATTGTCTCTGGTAAACTTGGCTAACACCTGCAAAGGGTTCCTGAGCCTTTAAATGGTCTCTCAGTCTGGTTCAGTAGGAATCACAATCATGGGAAAGACTGCTGACCTGACAGTTGTGCAGAAAACCATCATTGACACCCTCCATAAGGAGGGAAAGCCTCAAAAGGTAATTGCAAAAGAAGTTGGATGTTCCCAAAGTGCTGTATCAAAGCACATTAATAGAAAGTTATGTGGAAGGGAAACGTGTGGAAGAAAAAGGTGCACAAGCAGCAGGGATGACTGCAGCCTGGAGAGGATTGTCAGGAAAAGGCCATTCAAAAGTGTTGGGGACTGTCACAAGGAGTGGACTGAGGCTGGAGTCAGTGCATCAAGAGCCACCACACACAGACGGATCCTGGACATGGGCTTCAAATGTCGTATTCCTCTTGTCAAGCCGCTCCTGAACAACAAACAACATCAGAAGCGTCTTACCTGGGCTAAAGAAAAAAAAGAACTGGTCTGTTGCTCAGTGGTCCAAAGTCCTCTTTTCTGATGAGAGCAACTTTTGCATCTCATTTGGAAACCAAGGACCCAGAGTCTGGAAGAAGAATGGAGAGGCACACACTGCAAGATGCTTGAAGTCCAGTGTGAAGTTTCCACAGTCTGTGTTGATTTGGGGAGCCATGTCATCTGTGCTTCATTAAGTCCAGGGTCAACGCAGCCGTCTACCAGGAGATTTTGGAGCACTTCATGCTTCCTTCCGCAGACGAACTTTATGGGGATGCTGACTTCATTTTCCAGCAGGACTTGGCACCTGCCCATACTGCCAAAAGTACCAAAACCTGGTTCAATGACCATGGGATTACTGTGCTTGATTGGCCAGCAAACTCGCTTGTCCTGAACCCCATAGAGAATCTATGGGGCATTGCCAAGAGAAAGATGAGAGACATGAGACCGAACAATGCAGAAGAGCTGAAGGCCTCTATTGAAGCATCCTGGTCTTCCATAACACCTCAGCAGTGCCACAGTCTGATAGCATCCATGCCATGCCGCATTGAGGCAGTAATTGATGCAAAAGGGGCCCAAACCAAGTACTGAGTACATATGCATCCTTATACTTTTCAGAGGTCTGATATTGTTCTATGTACAATCCTTGTTTTATTGATTTCATGTAATATTCTGAGATTGTGAATTTGGGGTTTTCATGAGCTGTAAGCCATAATCATCAAAATTACGACAAATCAAGGCTTGAACTATCTCGCTTTGCATGTAATGAGTCTATCTCATATATTAGTTTCACCTTTTAAGTTGCATTACTGAATTAAATGAACTTTTGCACGATATTCTAATTTTTCAAGTTTCACCTATATAGTGACCATTCAAAGTTGCAATGCCACTGATGACCATTTTTCACACTTATGACCATTGCAGTATCCCAATGGTCACATGATTTACAGTTGGATGCGTAGCAACTGACTTGTATTTATGACAGTCGCAGCATCACATGATCTCCCTTTTGCGACTGTCTGACAAGCAAAGTCACTGGGGGAGCCAGCTTCACTTAACCATCGTCTGACTGACTTAAACAACAATCCACTTAACAGCGGTGGTAAGAAAGCTCATAAAATGGGTTCAAGCTCACTGAACAGCTGTCTCTCTTAGCAACGGAGATTCGGGGAAGCCAGCTTCACTTAGCGACTGTGTGACTGACTTAGCGACCGTTCAAGTTACAACAGCACTGGAAAAAGGGACTTATGACTGTTTTTCACACTTAATGACAGTTGCAGCCTCCCCATGGTCAGGTGATCCAAATTTGGATGCTTGGCAACTGACTCTTATGATGGTCTCAGTGTCCCAGATTCATGCGATCCCCTTTTGCGACCTGACCAAAGAAGTCCACGGGGAAGTCAGATTCACTTAACGACCATGTGACTTACAAGAGCTGCAACTATTCACTTAACAACAGTGGCAAGAAAGGTCATAAATTGGGTGAAAGCTCACTGAGCAGCTGTCTCGCTTAGCAATGGAGATTCGAGGCTCAATGGTGGACATAAATCGAGGGGTACCCTTCTCCTTCCCTTACAAGTGTGTCAATCACTGGTAATCCTGCAGGCCTTTGCTCTCAAATTCTCAATCTGGTCCACAGTGATTGACATCCACTGTTGGAGGATGGATTGAGTAAAATGTGTCGAAACTCACTTTAACAATACTCTTGCTTAGCAACTGTTGTCAATTGTTGTCGTAAGTCGAGGACTATCTCTGCCTTCCTCTGCATGGCAGCCTTGCCTAGTAAACTCCTTCCCTTTTCTGGGAAATTTCCTCTCTGTTAGAGGCACCAAAATAACCCAGATGATATAAGGTCTTCTGCTGGAGCAGAGGGTTGGACTAGATGACCTCCAAGTGCATTCCAGCCCTGGATTGCTGTGTTGTTTCAAAGCATCCTCTGAAGCTGCATCTAGTGCCAGGGTTTGTAGTCCTTCCTTCCTCTCCCTTTTTCTCTCTCTCCTGCTCTCCCTCCCTCCCTCATTCTCTTTCCCTTCCCTTCCCTCTTTCTCCCTTCCCTCCCTCCCCCTTCTTTCTTTCTCCCTTCCCTCCCTCCTGCCCTTTCTTTCTTTCTTTCTTTCTTTCTTTCTTTCTCTCTCTCTCTCTCTCTTTCTTTTTCCCTTCCTTTTTCTTTCTCCCTTCCCTCTTTCTATCTTTGTTTCTCTTTTCTTTCTTTCTTGTCTCCCTTTCTCTCTCTCTTTCTTGCTCTCTTTCCCTTTCCTTCCTCCTTCCCTCTCTCCTTCTAAGGCTAGGATACCCACCTGAAACAAAAACTCCTTTGGATGAAGCCGGCTTACTATCCACCTCCCCCCCCACCCCCGCTCTTCCCTTCCAATTCGTTATCAGGGAGTCATGATCAGGTACAGGGGAGCTTCCACCCCTCCCCTTCCTTCTCCTAACAAGCGCCTCAAGACCGTTTGGCTGCAGCACCTCCCCCAACCCCCTGCGATCGATGGCACCCTGGCTTCTGGCTGCCAGCATTGGCAGCTAACCGATTCGTTGGCGGCTGTCTCGGGCGGCGAAAAGCCTGGGATGAACTGTGCTTCGGCAAATGGGCTGTGTCGAAGCGCGTGGGACGGAGGGGCCGTGGCCCATTGGCCAGGGCGAACAGCTAGGGGTGTGCCACCCGAGGAGAAAAGCTAGTGGTTAATGTGCAGAGGTAGGACCCTGGTGGAGAAGCAGGCACAGCCAAGGGTAGGAGCTGAAAAGTCACATTCCGCCTAGGATGTTGCCTATTGCAAATCTGGATCCAGCATTTTTGTGCAGCTACAAAGAATCGGGAAGCACCAATAATGCGGGAATCCCCTTTTTTGCTGGTTACCACCAACAAGACACAAAGGTAAGGAGATCATATCCGTATTAATCTATACTCAATGGAAGCATGCCTGATCTCACAGTTCGAAGCCTAGCCAGTAGGAAACGAGGCCACACCATTTGTTGGTAGAGCAATTCCCCTTTACTGGTCTCTTGACTCTGCACGCAGTGAAATTTAGAATCTAGCCAGCATTACTGGCATCTGCCTGCTAGCCGATTATGAGGGCTCAGCAAAGCTTGCTCCAGGGTTGCTCCAGCAAAGACTCTCCAGCTTCTGCTGCATTGCTCCTCTGGGGCTTGCCATCTCTGTGTTTCTGGTGGGTCTATGACAACACGCCATGGCCAACCTGCTATGGCCAACTCACTGTGGGACAACTCACCATGGACAACTCGCCATGGGACAATTTGCCGCAAGTCAAGAGTTACACTAATATAGAAGAAATAGAATCATTAAAGAAAGGATGCCAAAGGAGGAATAAAATGAAATGTGAATGACAAAAAATAAAATATTTAATTATTTTAAATAATTGAATTGAATTGAATTGAATTGAATTTCCAATTTAACTAATTTGTTGAACTGTCCCACAGCGAGTTGTCCCATGGTGAATTGGCCATGGTGAGTTGGTTGCGGTGAGTTGTCCCATTTCGGTTTCTGGCTATCATATTTTTGACACTCAATTGAAGAAGAAATTTCTGTCACAAATTTTTCCCAAGAATTCAATTAAAACAGAGAACAGAACACAATTCTGTTGGAGTACTGATTGTTGATTGCAATAATAATAATAATAATAATAATAATTTTATTTCTATACCGCCCTTCTCCCGAAGGACTCAGGGCGGTGTACAGCCTATTTAAAAACACAAAAAACACGACAACAATTAAAATTTAAAATCATTAAATAATTAGGCTCCAATTAAAATCCCAGAAATTTAAAATACAAATGCAGCAGAGGCAAACAAAAGTAGTAGGGATGCAATCCCTGTACTCTATAGTGATATGCAAATTGCAATATACATGTGATTAGATAGAGCAAAATAATTGACTATAATTGATATGATAGAATATGTTTGGAATGGATCTTGTATATGTGTCAGTGGTGTCAGATATGGAGTGAATTCTATGAGGTAATGGGTTGGGACTATAAAATGATTCATGAAGAGAACAAAGATGGCATTCTATGAAATAGTTGCTTTTTAGAAAATTACAAAACAGTAATAACCAATAGGGTAGGAACTACTGATAGCAGACATCTGCATTCTTATGGTTGTGCTATTCCATTCACTGAAGTTCACTTAATTACAGCCATTAGTCAGCAAATAAATATTGAAAAAGACATGATAAAAACATGACCACCACCACCCCATATGTAAGCATACAGAGCATTCAAGTTTATTTTTCATTGTGAATCCCCTGCTGCAGTCTCGAATCTAGGTAACAAAACTTCAGAAGATTACAGTATGTTACAGACCTGATCTGCAAGAAGGAAATCAACATAGAAGTTATCTGAATGACTGGGGAGACTGAACAGTAATTGTCCGGTAGTATTGTGTCCAGCAATGACTTCAGTCCAGGGGTGAAATCTAAATTTTTTTGCTACCGGTTCTGTGGGCGTGGCTTAATTAGTGGGCATGGCTTGGTGGTAAGGTGACTGGGAGGGCGTGGCTTGTTGGTCAGGTGGGCGTGGCCAAGTCAAAGTCACTTCTTTGCCCTTTTTTAACCTACAAAACACAACACAACACAACTGGCTCACCCACAATATAAAAGCAGCTGTGCTAGACCCAAAATGGCCCCTGCAACAAGCAGGAACCTCACACAGCCACAAAAAGCCCAAAAAAACAACTTTCACACTTTACACACACAAAATTCCACATACAGCTTTGTGAGATTTTGTGTGTTTGTGTAGTTAGAGTGAAACACTACAGAAACACATTAAATCTCAGAAAGCTGCACAAATATTATTTTATTTTAATTTATTTTTATTTTTATATAAAAGCAGCTAAATTTAAAACTTCCTAAACTTTAAATGGCTAGGTCTAAAAAAAGAACAACTAAAAAAAACCCCAATTAACTATTTTTTTAAAGCTCCCAAAGGGGAAAAAAACTTACCCAATAGAACAGGGGTCTCCAACCTTGGCAACTTTAAGACTTGTAGACTTCAACTCCCAGAATTCCTCAGCCAGCTTTGCTTTGCTGGCTGAGGAATTCTGGGAGTTGAAGTCCACAACTCCCTGCCTGCTTGATTGCAGGCAGGGAAATTCAGTTGCTTGCTGATGCAATGGATTTGCAATGAGATTACAGCAAGGCGTTGTGACCAGCAGCTATAGTAAGCAAGCTGAGGGGGGGGAGGGGGAGGGATTTTTGTTTACATGGCTCTGGCGACCCAAGCTGAGTTGCCTGATTAGCAGGCAACTAAGCTGGGATCGTCACAGCTTGGCTGGTCAGAGCCATTTAAAAGGAAAAAAAGGCTCTGATGATCGCGCGGCTCAGCTGGGCATGGGGGGCGGGGGCAGGGATTTTTGCTACTGGTTCTCTGAACTGCCCGCCGCCATCACTACCTACTTGCCCGAGCCGGTCCGAACCGGGAGCATTTCACCCCTGCTTCAGCCCATTTATTACAAACCAATCACCTGTCAAGAATCTAGACATTAATTATTGTAGATTTTTTTCTCTTTAGATGAATAATAACATTTATTTATTTATCAAATTTATATGCCGTTCATCTCACTAGCCAAAGTGATTCTGGGTGACTTACAATACATTTCCTGTCAGGACTTCCCCTCTGCATAAAATAATGTTCTATTATTCATCAA
This sequence comes from Pituophis catenifer annectens, assembly GCF_029215685.1. Taxonomy (NCBI): domain Eukaryota; kingdom Metazoa; phylum Chordata; class Lepidosauria; order Squamata; family Colubridae; genus Pituophis; species Pituophis catenifer. Next base: position 26,847,866 of record NW_027256885.1, on the reverse strand, counting down.
CCATGTTTTCCCATATTGGGGTATGCCCAGCCATCTTATTTCAAACAAATGTACTCAATTAAAGAGCTGTTTTGAAGGGCCTGTCATAATATATGTGGGGCTTTCAGGATCAAACAGCCAAACACAGCACTCAGTGACCTTGTGAAGCATTTTTTTCTCTCTATATATTCAAAATGTTTTAGCCATAGAAAAACCTTGGTTTCTCTTTCTAGATAAATAGGCCTATTAAGTAGAGGAATGTAGAGATAACCTTGATGAAGGAATGCAGGAACCATTGAAATAGATAAAATGACAACTTAGTCCTGAGAAAGGGGAAAGCATGAATAACTCAAAATAACCCCTACAACAAAGGGTTGACATCAGTTTTGAAAGTTTTACTATTCTCTCTCATCACAGAAGAATTGAGCATTGGTTTTGATCTTGGCAATGTCAGATCCTTGGAGCACCCTGCTGTCTGCAGAATAAGTTGCTGAGGCATTGTTAAAACATCAACAGTGAGTGTATTTGTTTACCAAACTGGCTCCTTTTATTCCCTGCAAGGACTTTCCATTAGCTTAGGAGCTCTTTCTAGACCATGTTTTTAGATACAGGGTCTTATTCAATCATGTGATCTTGGTCAGTGACATTCAATTTACCTCCTTTGAAACCTCCCTCTTTCACCTATTAGACCAGGGGTGTCAAACTCAAGGTCCATGGACCAGATCCAGCCCATGATGTGCTTAGATCTGTCCCACAGGACCACCCTGGAGACAGCGAAGGACTGGCCCCTGGCTCCCCCAACCCGGCCGGGCGCTTCCCCTGGGCACACACACAGGAGGTGAGTGCCCAGCAGCAGCTGCAGCTCATTGACCCCTTGGACGCTCATTGGCCAGCAGCCTCCCAGCTGCACTGCGGGGCTCAAGGCCAGGGGTGCTATTCAGCAGGTTCTGACAGGTTCGGGAGAACCGGTAGCGGAATTTTTTTTTTTTTTTGCAAAATATTTTTCATTTTTTCGAAACATAAACATAAAATATATCTTTTAATAACAGCACAAAAAATACCATTAAAACCGGAAACATATTTATTAGGTATATTCACTAAAAATTACGAAAAAGAAACAATATATTTAATCACACACGTTTTGACCGCAGTGAGAATCATTTTCGCACAGAATTGGAAATTACAAGAAATCCCAACGCAAGAGAAATTAATATCGAAAGTAATGGAATGTGCCGAGATGGACAAACTCACCAAAGAACTCCAAGAAAAGGAAGAATCTGAATACTACCTGGTTTGGGAAAAATGGTATCAATGGTTGGAGAAAAAGAAAACAAAGTAAAGACGACCCTAAAAACTTGAACTAATTCATGTACCAATTGAGACTTATTAGAGTTAAGATAGAACTTAAAAATATCGTTATATAAGGAAAGATGTGCATAGAGATATTGAGAAATGTAAGTTACCGATGTACTATCTTAAGAAATAAGACACTAAGTTTAAATGTTGTATATGTAATGTATTGTTTTACTTGTATTTTTTTTCTGTGTGTGTATGTTTTTTAAATTAATAAAATCAAAAAAAAAAACCCAAAAAAACATAAAATATATCTTTCAAGAACGAAGTCTTGATCCGGTCATAGATAGGTAATCTCGCTTACATTTTCATAAAATTTTTTTCACCATTACATCTTTTTTTTTTAAAAAAAGAAAAAAAATCCAAATAAAGACAAATGTTTATAACATAAATTCTAGCATCTTAATTAAACCATTCTATTATATCAAAAATCAATCCGATTCTTTCCAAATTTTTCTCCATTGCTTCTTTTAACAACAATATCAAAATACAAATTTTAAAAAATAATCTAACCTCTTAATCTAAATGTTTACCTTACTACTTTATCACCACCAATCTTAATTCCAAATATATACAACTTAATTTTTATTTCCATTTATTAATCAAAATTCTTACTGTGCTTTTTAATATCTAGACCCATTCCATCCAATCTTCAAATCTTAAATTTTTACACAGAGATCTCAAAATTTTTTCATTTCATTTTAGTTATTTTCTAACATTTTCTTTTTCACCCTTTATATATATCTCCAACTATTGTTTAGCTAATTTCCAGCATAGTTCAGTTTGGCTGATTTCCAGCATTTTATCCTCCATAACTCCACCTGTTTTTTGGCTGATTTCCAGCATATCTTGTTTTGGCTGAATTTCAGCATATTCTCCATAACTCCGACTATTATTTGGCTGATTTCCAGCATTTTAGCTGATTTCCAGCATTTTGGCTGATTTCCAGCATATTTTATTTGGCTGATTTCCAGCATCCTCCTCCCTACTCCCAACAATTGTTTGGCTGATTTCCAGCATCTTTTATTTAGGCTGATTTCCAGCATATTTACCTCCACATCTCCACCTCTTGTTTAGCTGATAACCAGCCTGTTTTATTTTAAGTATTTTCTTTTCAAAATATTTGTCTATTAATCAACAATTTCCAAATATACTCTTCCAGGGTGTTTCCCACCTATTTCTTAATATTAATCATTCAACATATGTTAAATTCAATCCCAAGTTATTACTTCCATCTGTGTGTTATTATATCATCCAATAATTATTTAATCATTAACAATTAGTCATATTTATCCTTCTCAACTTTTTACAGTTTAAAATTAAAACATGTTACATCAAATTATACTTTTACAGAAATATTTTTGACCACCTTAACTTCATATTTCTATTTTAATTACCTTCTATTTTTTCCTATCTTTATTACACCATAGACATCTCCTGCTTTTATTTAAAATTCATTTAAACATTTAAACATTTAAGCATTGCCTTTTAATTTTATCTATTTATCTAACTCAAGATCAAAAATACCTGATAAATTCTAAATTAGGAACACATTTCATAGCTTCAACTTTGCAAAAAAAGAATGGTGTGGTTATTTATGTAAACAAAAGATTGACAGCTAAAATTATAGAAGCAGATGAAGATGGTAGGTTCATAGCAATTGAATTGCTTACAGTAAATGGCCAAATTCTTTTGATTGGAATTTATGCTCCCAACCAACAACAGGATCATTTCTATAAAATGCTACACACCAAAATACTGCAATGGGACTATAGATCTATTTTAATTATGGGAGATTGGAATGGAGTAATTGATTCTAAATTAGATAAAAAGAGTTTGGCGAAATCCAGGATTAGACTACCACAGACTTTTTTTGATATGAAAGAAGATTTGGAATTAAAAGATATTTGGAGAATACATAACCCGAAAGAATTGGACTATACTTTTTTTTCCGATAGACATAGATCCTTCTCTAGGATTGATTTTATTTTGTTGTCAGATGATCTACTTGTTAAGACAAAAAGAACAAAGATCTTTCCAAGAACTTTGACCGACCATAGCCCAGTATGGATAGAAATTGAGATGGGTAAAATTGAGAGACGATCATGGAGATTAAATGAAAACTTGTTCAGATACGAAAAAAATATAACAGAACTTAAGAAGCAGTTGAAAGAATTTTTTGAAATGAACTTGAATAAGGGTACCCCAGTTGAAATTGTGTGGGATGCGAGCAAAGCCTATATGAGAGGGGTACTCATTTATATGAATTCTAAACATAGACTGAATCGACAAAAGAAAAGATCTGAATTGGAAGCAGAAATAAAGAATAAAGAACAGCTACTTATTAAAAACCCAACAGATGAAAGAACGCGTGGTGTTATAAAACTTTTGAAAGACCAATTTCAAATGCTTATGGCGGAACAAGTTGCAACAAACCTACAATATGCGAGGCATAATACATTTTGTAACGCCAATAAACCGGGCAGATGGTTGGCCTATACATTAAGGAAGAAGCAGAGTATACGGACTATTGATAGTATTGATATTGGAGGGAAAGAACTCTTTCAACAAAAATTAATTAAAGAAGCTTTTGTGGATTATTATACTAAATTATATGCTAAAGATGATATGCAGAATGGACTTATAGAAAAATACTTAGATAATAAAAGAGTTACAAAAATTACTAATCAACAAAAGGAAAGAATGAATTATCCTATAACAGAGGAGATAATAATAGCAATTAAACAATTAAAAACAGCCAAAGCTCCTGGAACGGATGGTTTGACTGCAGTGTATTATAAAACTTTGCAAGCAGAAATGGTGGAACAATTTAGAGATTTATTTTGCAATATTCAACAAGGGGGTAAAATACCCCCATCATGGACAACAGCTTATATTTCTTTGATACCAAAAGAGCAAGTAGGTCCTAAAAAACCAGAGAATTATCGACCAATATCTCTTCTGAATACTGATTATAAAATTTATGCAAAAGTACTAGCCAACAGGTTGATGCCAGTAATCCAAGAGGTGATTCATGATGACCAAGCGGGATTTATCGAGGGCAGATACATGAAGGACAATGTAAGGCAAGTAATAGACTTATTGGAATATCTTGAGAGGAATAAACAGGTACCTGCAGTGCTGGTCTTTTTGGATGCGGAAAAAAAGTGTTCCCCTTTTTGCCTGTGTCCACAGAGTTTTTAATGCAGCTGCAGATTTGAACTCTCAACTTCCCCTTCCCACAATCTCAAAGGGCTCCCCAGCTTTCCTTATCCCCTGTAAGTTGCTCCCCCAATCTTTTTCCGACCCAGCACACACAGGCCGGTGGTCCTTCTGCCTGGCAGCTGCTTGCCTGTTCTGTCCCCGTACCCCACAGGCACCCCCACAGACGGCCCAGAGTTAATAAGCCACACGACAAAACTCTTTGAAGATAAAGCTGGCAGCAACCCAGTGGCTAGCTGCCAATTCAGACTTTACTCGCACAAAACAAAGATTAGACTGCAAGCATTCCTATAAAACAGGCAGAGTGTCAATAATACAAGGATTAATCCAAATGCAGTCCGATAAAGCAGGCAAAGTCCAGTAACGCAGAGATCATGGAGTATTTCCAGTTTTTGCTCATCACAAACTGAACCGGCCACCACACCCACATTTATACCCTGTGGGGTGTGGTCCAGTGACTCAGCTAATCTCTGGCACGCCTTCCCCTCTGCTGCGCACGCTTCTCCCTGCGCCTCTGTTGAGGGTCCAACCAGCACTTATCTTCCTCGTCGCTGTCCACCTGTGGCTGCGGGGACGTGCTTGGCTCTGAGCCTATTGTTTGGTCTTTGGTGTCCTCCGGAGGCATTGCCAGAGAGGAGGATCCTGGAGTGGGAGGCCTTGCCAACTCCTCTCCCTCACTCTCAGAGTCTGCATCTGTCGATAGCCCAGGCTCAGGCAACGGAGCCACAACATTGCCAAGAAGTCAGTGGAAGGGCAGCCAATGGGCACTGTCCCCCCAAGACCCCTTTCTGCCTCTGTCTTTGTCAACTGTTTGTTGGGCTGATGCCCAGAGGCTCCCCCCCAGCCCGATCTTCTGCTTATTTGGAGGTTGTAGGAGTGGGGGTTGTTGGAGAAGGCTTGGCCCTTCTCTCTCCCAACAGTAGACAGCAACATTTGGAGAAAGTGAGTTTTGTCTGCCCTGTGAGCAAATATAAAAGATGAGCCCTCTCCAGACCCAGGTGGGCCGAAACCTCCCTATTGTTTGGGTTGAGGTGGAGACATTCCTCCCCACACAGATCTTCACAGCCTTTGTGGATGAAATCATTGGGTGATGTCATTTGGCAGAACAGGGTGCAATACCGGATCACTTGATCCTTGTTTCATAGTATCAGGGAAATATCAAAAAGGAGCAGGAAGACACCAATACCTGAGGGCACACTGTCCTCTATTACCATGCCTGGTCGGTCAGGCAATGCCATTCAGGTGATCACCCAGTGTCCAGAGGCTGTGAGGGTCCAGATGGACAGGAAGCAGCTCCCCATCACTTGGAAGGCTAGGAACAGGATGGGGTCAGGATACTTGTAGGACCCCCTCTCTCTGAGGGCACCAGCTGGTCTCTCCAAGCCATATAGGGGAGATGCCTCTCCTTCCAATATTGTCATCTGGGGAGATCAAGCTGACCCCCCACTCCATAGCACTCCCACCGCTGTAAAAAAAGGTTTCACCATGGGATTCAGCAGCCCCCACCCTCCCCCCATTACTGAGAAATCTGGGCCCTTTACCTTTCCTTGCATTCCCTTTCAAGAAGGGCCAGCCTCCCTTGTGCAGGACTGGGGAGCGCTGCTCCCCTGCCGCCTCCTCTTGCTGTCCAGAGATCTGTCAAGGCAGAAATTGGACTCGGGGGGGGGGACTGCTTCCTGCAAACTTTCTCCTCCATGCTTCCACATGCAGCAGCAGTGTCCTCCACCTCCTGCTTTGCTGGGGGGGGGCACAGGACAGGGAAACACCAACGATGTCTGGGATGCAAAGATGGAGAGTGGAGAGGCAATTGTGACAGACCCTGGGGGCAGTTGTGAAAACCCCAACACAGGAGAGAAGCCCTTCCCCTGTCAGGAATGCAGTGAGGCTTTTCCTGACCCTGCGACCTGCAGGGCACACGAAGAGACCCACAGCCCACTCAGGCCCTACAGCTGTGATGAGTGCAGCAAGAACTACTGCCTTCTTGGCCTGCTGAACCAGCACGAGAGGCACCACATGTGGAAGACAACATCGATGCCCTGCACCCCCGAGAGACGGGGAGTCTCCAATGACAGAATGGTTTTGATGGTCTCTTGGCATCAGAGATATGGATGAATCACTGATGAGGGTGACCATCACCAGAGGTCCTGAGACCCTGGCATGCCACCTGGAGGAATGGCATGATTCATAGCAAACCCAGAAGGAGATTCACAGGGAAACCATTGAACAAGTACTTGAACTCATCGAAGGAGATGTTGGAGAACCTTTAGCCAGCATCCCCTTGGAGCAGCCTGGCCCCATGCCTGGGTCAACGTCCCGGCCTAGGTCACCCGAAAATCTGAGAGAGCCTTCGCCAACAAGGGACTGACCTTGATGGTCCCTGGGTGTCAGGGAGATAGAGGCCCCCCCGGCAGGAGTGACCCTCACTTGAGGGTCTGGGCCCAGAATACAACCTCCAGAGATGCACCCTGAGCCAGCATGGGTCAAGAGAGATTTCCTGTCAGCTGACTGTAGACCGGAGCCAGTTGCTGCTCCTCCATCCCAACACTGCTGGCCCCTGCAGCACTGCTGACACTGGTGGCCTCAGCAGTATGAGGTGACCACTGGCCACCAGAGCAGGAGGTGAAGTTCAGTGGGGAGGCAAAGCAATTGGGATTTTTCCTCACCCAAGTTTGGGATGTCATGGAGGAATACAGACCGGGCCTCCCAGATGATGAAACTAAGGTGTGGTACGTTACAAGGACCCTGGAGGGTGAAGCAGCTGACTGGGTCATGGTGCTACATGATGGAGATACCGAAGAACTCCAAGATTTTGATGACTTCATGATTGCCCTGAGACAATGTTTTGAGGACCTGCTAGCAGATCGGAGGGCAAAACAAAGGATCAGAACCATCAAGCAAGACAGGCGGTCCATTGCAGCCTATGTTCAGGAAATCTGGGAGCTACCCAGCTAATTCAGGGGCTGGCCCCAGGAAATACTACTTGAATACTTCCAGCAGGGCCTAAATCAGGAAGTTCTATACATCTGCTTATCCCGGGGGTCACCGAGGGTAGTGTGTCCTGGCCAGTGAAGTGGAGATTGACCATGCCATTTTCCAGGACTAACTCAGGAGGAAGCCATGTCATTTTAGAACCCAAGAGAGGAGGGGTCCTCTGAAGAGAGGCAGGTCATCTTCCAAGCCCAAGGAGCCAGTATGCAAAGGGGTCGAGGTCATAGAGTTCACCCCATCTTCTAATGATGGCAAGGGAATGCCAATGAAAGTCCTGAAGCTGACCGTGGAAAGTGACAGTGGCAGAGATGATGATCCACTGGTAAGTGGAAACATTAGACTGATGATAGTGAGTGTAGAGTTGAGGGTAGCTTCCTTGGGGTGAAAAAGCATACCATTACTAGATTCCTGGTGTGCCTGCTGCCTGGTCAGCCTGAATGTATTGGAGAGGCTTGGAACATGACTCAGGGAGCTCAAGACACCAATAGCATTCACCCAGTTAGAAGGCTCACTAGCGGGGGGGAAGTTTGGAAGAAGTGTTTAGCGAAAGGGAATCGGACATACACCCACCCCCCCATTGCCCCACAGACTGCGCCATTGAGCTCCTGTCCAGGGCCAAACTACCGAAGCCTAAGCTGTACTCTATGATACCGAGAGAATTAGAGGAGCTCAGAGCTTTCATTGATAAGAATCTAGCTAAGGGATTTATCCAGCCAGCAAAATTGCACACAGCAGCCTGTCTTATTCCACAAAAAGAAAGACAGATCACTTAAACTGTGTGTTGATTACTGTGGGCTAAATGCTATTTGCATGGAGAACGTATATCCTCTGCCTTTGATGAGAAACATACTAAGCCACCTATCTAAAGGGAGAATTTTTACCAAACTGGATTTAAGGGAAGCCTACTGCCAGGTATGAATCAAAGAGGGTGACAAGTGGAAGACCGTGTTCAACTGCCCACTGGGCTGCTTCCAATTTCACATCCTCCTGTTTGGGTTACAAGGAGCACCTGCCCTATTCATGCAATTGATTAATGAAGTATTGCATGAACACCTGTTCAAGGGTGTTTTATTTAGATGACATTCTAATTTATAGCAAAACTATGGAAGAGCACTGGTGAAAACAGTTTTAGAAAAAGTTCTGGCCCTCAATTATATGTGAAGTTCTCCAAATGCAAGTTTCACAAAACTAAATTAGACTACTCAGGGTATTGTATTTCCAGTGAAAAGGTGGAAATGGATCCAGAGAAAGTGTGAGCAGTGCTTGAGTGGAAGTCCCCTGCACCTGAAAGCAGCTGCAAAGCTTCCTAGGCTTCACAAACTTTAATAGACAGTAGAAGCCATATTAGCACCAGAAGCTTCCACGCTGCCAACTCCATGCACCTGGGAAAGTAGGAGCGGGGATTTAGGAGAGTGAATGTAGTTAGACATAATAGCATTCTTCCCTTCAGTCAAGGTCATGGTGTTTAGGCATCTAGAGGAGTGGTTGCAGGGATGGCTCAAGTTGGGACGGATGATGATTGGACCATGTGACAGACTGATGGGTGAAGGGGCTGGATTTGGGGTTTTGATTTACTGAGGGAAAACCCGGAACCCTCAGATTCGGGTTTTCCCAGATGTGCCAGTATACCTACTCTTTTTTTTTTATTTTTTTATTAAGCAAAAACATAAGACAAAAATACTTACAAACATGTATACATAAAGACAATACAAAAAAAAAGAGAAACAAACTAACATTGTTTCAGCCTATTGGCTGACTTCTAGAAAACTGTTGCATCGGTGATTATTTTCTGTTTCACCTCTATTTCTCTATTAGAGATCTATTTTATGTGCTTACTTATTTTTACTTTTTTACATGTCCAAGACTTAACTTTATACTCTATTTTTAAATTTTTCTCTATGAGTAAGTATCTATTACTTCTATACATCCTTCTAATAACCGTTCTAACTATTTATACATACATCATGTGGTCTACCTCCTATGTGATTGTCTATGTTTCTTGGTTAGGTTTTATATAAGTATTATTTTATCAATCCTATCTTTCCCTCTAGCCAGGAATACCATCTTTGCCAGACTGCATAATAATCAGTGTCCTCTTTCTCTTGTAGCTCTTTTGTGAGTCTATCCATTTCTGCACATTCTGTTATTTTTGCAATTATTTTTTCTTCTGTTGGTAATAGTTCTGATTTCCAATTTTGAGCATATACTATGCGTGCTGCTGTTAAGATATGAATAATGAGATATTTTATCTCTTTAGTCTGTTGTGGTGTGGTCATTCCGAATAAAAAAAAATCCGGTTTCATATCGACCTTCTGTTTCGTTATTTCTTCAATCATCTTGATTTCTTGCCAGTAACGTTGTGCTCTTCTACAAGACCACCAGAGATGGTAATATGACCCCTTTTGTGACTTGCATTTCCAACACATTGGTGACACATTTGGAAACATTTTCGCCAGATGTGCCGGTGGAAGGTGCCATCTGTAAAACATCTTGTAAAGGTTTTCTTTATATGGTATCGACATTGTCAGTTTGAGATTTTCTGTCCATAATTTGTCCCATTTTTCCAATTCTATGTTGTGGCCTATATTTTTTGCCCATGTTATCATATTTTCTTTGACCGTTTCCTCCTCCAATTTATAGTTTATTAAATATCTATAAATTTTGGTTATCATTTTCTCCTCTGTACTTTTTAATATCTTGTCTAGTTCATTTGGTTCAGTCTGAAATCCATATTGTGTCCGGTCTGCTATATATCTTGACTTTATTTGATGGTATGGCCACCAATCGATAACTATTCCCTGGCTTTCCAATTCTTGCCTCGTGTATAAGTCTCCTTCACTACTCAATAATTCTTGGTAATTCCTCATTTTTCCTATTTCTATGGTGTTTGGGTAGATTAAGGCTTCCATGGTCGACAACCAATGCGGGATCTTAGTGTAGTGTTGTTTTCTGATTTCTTGCCACGTTTTGTATAATGTGCCGCTGAAAATACCCGTGTTGCTTATCTATGCCGTCCCATAAGAAGGTGTGCCAGCCCCGATTCAGATCCAATCCCTCTAGGTATAACATTCTCTTGTTTTTTAAGTCTATCCATTCCCTAATCCAATTTAACGACGATGCTTTATAATATAACTCCCAGTCCGGTAAACCGAGGGTGTCCTGTAAGCATTTTATTTTAATTCTGGCCTTCTTTCCTTGCCAGATGTATTTCATTATTATCTTATTGAGATCTTTGAAGAAATCTTTTCCTGGGCCGATTGGTATCACTTGAAAGAGGTAAAGTAATCTCGGTAATATGTTCATTTTTACTGATGCTATTCTGCCCAAAAGTGACAACTGTAATTTGTTCCATATTTCCAGATCCTTTTTAATTTGTTTCATCAATTTAATATAGTTATCCTCTCTGATCGTTGTTGCTTTTGTAGTGATCCAAATTCCCAGGTATTTTACTTTCTTTACAATCTGTATTCCTAATTCTTCTTCCAATTTTGTCTCTTGTGTCTTAGTCAGATTTTTTGTCAAGACTTTAGTTTTTTCTCTGTTAATTTTGAGTCCCGCTACTTTGCCGTATTCTTCTATCTTTGCCAGTAATTTAGTTCCTGCTATTTCTGGTTGTTCTACTATGAACACGTCGTCGGTGAAGGCCTGTAATTTATATTCCTCATTTCGTATCCGTAGTCCCTTTATATCCTCTTCCTTCCTTACCTCATTTAGTAAGGCTTCCAGCGATATTATGAATAGTAAGGGAGATAATGGGCACCCTTGCCTCACCCCTTTTTGTATGTCCAGTCTTTCTGTCATGTCCCCATTAATTGTGATTCTCGCAGTCTGGGAGGAGTATACTTTCTTAATCATTTTTAAAAATTTGTTGCCAACATCCATTAACTCTAATTGTGCTATGAGGAACTTCCAATTCAAATTGTCGAATGCCTTTTGCGCATCGAGAAAGATTAAGGCTACTTGTTTATCAATTTGTTGTTCATAATATTCTAGAACGTTTATTATTGTTCTCGTGTTATTTTTTATCTGCCTCCTTGGGACAAAGCCGTTTTGATCAGAATGTATATAGTTGTGTATAATTGTTTTCAATCTTTGTGCTATAACTGTCATGAATAATTTATAATCGACGTTTAGTAGCAAAATTGGTCTGTAGTTCTTAACCTGTGTCCGGACTGTGTCTTCTTTGGGGATAAGTGAAATAATAGTTTCGTCCCAAGATTTAGGAGTTTCTGCTTCTAGTAATGTGTCGTTGAGGACTTGGAGGAGTATTTCATCTATCGCTGACTGGCAATTTTTATAAAATTCAGTTGGAATTCCGTCTGGGCCTGGTACCTTGTTGTTCTTCTGTTTCTTCCGGGCTTCCATCAACTCTGTCATCATAATTGGTTTATTTAATATGTCTCTATGGGTTTCCTTCAATTTTGAGATATTTGCTTCACATAAGTATTCCTTGATATCTCGGTCTTGGATCTCCTCTTGTGAGTAAAGTTTTTGATAGAATTCTTTAACTATACGTTTTTTATCTGAATTTGTGTTACATATTTGTCCCGTTTCATCTTGTAGTTGGTATATTATTCTCTTCTCCCTCTCTTTTTTCAGTCTGTACGCTAACCAGTGACCTGTTTTGTTTGCGTATTGAAAATGTTTCTGTTTTGCCATTTTCATTTTCTGTGTGATTTCTGTTTGCGTGATTAAATTCAGTTTATGTTTGGTGAGGTTCAGGTTTGCCTTTATTGTTTTATCATCAGGTTGTTTTTGTAACTGTGATTCATATATGTTGAGTTCTTGTAGTAAATTATTCCTTTTTAGTTGTTTGTCCTTATTTTTTTTAGTTGTGTATGCTATGGTGAGGCCTCTTATGTAGGCTTTTGTAGTGTCCCATAGATTCTGTAGCGAGGTCTGTTCCTTTGTATTTAATTGGAAGAATATTTTGAGTTCCTTCTCGATCATCCTTATATATTCTTTATCTTTTATTATTCCAGTATCCATCATCCACCTCTTTTGCTTGTGATAACCTTTCCATATTATTTTTATAGGATTGTGATCGGCCCAGGTATTTGGTACAATTTCGATATCTCGTATTTGTTTTCTAAGATCTGGTGTCACCCAGGCCATGTCAATCCTGGACCATGACTGATGGGGGCTTGAGTAGTATGTATATTGTTTAATTTGTTTATTTGCCTCTCTCCACCCATCGTATAAATGGAATTCTTCGGCCATATCTTCAAATGTTTCCGGTAGAGTTCTATTTCTAGTTTTATTTTTCCTGTTACTACGATAGTCGTCTTGTAGATTCGCAATTGCGTTAAAATCCCCAATAATGCAGATGTTCTCATATTCCAGGTCTTTAATTATGTCGTGCAGTTTCTTGTAAAAATCCCTCTGGTTTCCGTTGGGTGCATATATGGATACTAGTAATATTATTTTTGTTTCTGTTTGTATTTCGATTATTAAGATGCGTCCTTCCGTATCAGTATATATCTGTTTGGTTTTCAGGTGATTTTTAACATACATTACCACCCCTCTCTTTTTACAGTCTCCTAGGGATGTATATAATCTTCCTAATTTTTTATTTTCCAACAATTTTTGTTGCTGTCTTTTAATATGTACTTCTTGTAATGTTATGATATCAATATCAAGTTTTTGTAATTTTGTAAATATGTATTTCCTTTTCATTGGTGAGTTGAGTCCGTTTATGTTGATCAAAATAATTTTTAATTCTTCCATCTTTATTTAGGTTTATCTATTTGTTATTTTCAACTTTGTTGTGTTTCTGGTAACTCTTTGTATCTTTTCCCTCGTTCCCTCTCTCTCCATTCTTTCTTTCTCCATTCTCCTTTTATCTTCTTGATCTTTTTCTTCTCTTTCTATTCACTGTACCTCTTGCCTCCTGTGTTCCGTTTCTTCCCTCCTCTCTTGTTCTTCTTCACATGTGAAATGTTGTTCAAAGAAATCTTGAGCCTTCTCTAGATTATCGATCCTATACTTTCTGTCCTCCCAGGAGATAAGTAGACCTTCTGGCATTAGCCAGCGAAATTTTATTTTGAATTTATTTAACTGTGTAGTTAGAAAATTGTAATTTCTTCTTTGGTCTCTTGTTCTTCTCGGTACTTGTTTGAGAGTTAAAATTTCTCTTCCCTTGTACATGGTTGTCTCCTCTCTTATTTTCCTATAAATTTCTTCCTTTATAGATTTCTTCGTGAATCTTATGTGGAGTTCCTTGGGTAACTTATTCCGTCTTGCGTAGTTCGTATGAACCCTATATATTTTGTCTATTCTGATTCGGAGTTCTTCCTTATCCCTCTGGGTTGCCTTTGCCAGTATCTCAATCATTGTTTCCCCTATATCTTCATCTTTTTGCTCTTCTACGTTTTGGAATCGTAGATAAAAAGATGCCTTCTCCATTTCAAGATAAGTTAATGCGTCTTCCGTTTCCTTGTTAAACGCCCCTTGGTCCTGTTCCATCCTTTCCATTCTATTAGTTGTATATTCTATTTTTTCTTCCACTTTATGGATCCTCTGCTCATTTTCCACTATGTTTTGTTGAATTTGCTCTATCTTCTCATCTAAAGTTTTAATATTGTCCTTTATTTCACCCACATCTAACCTCAGTTCCTCATGGTTTTTCCTGGTCTCTTCATGGTTGTGGACCATCGTTTCCTGCATCCTATTCCTTCCTTCCTGGATCATTGCTAAGGCAGTGTGGATATTCTGCATATTAAGAGCGGGGCTTGTCTTATTTATTTATTTATTATCAAATTTATATACCACCCTTCTCCCGAAGGACTCAGGGCGGTGTACAGCCAAAGTAAAAAACATAGATACAAACATTAAAATACAGTAAAAAGATATATATGTGTTTGGCCCCATAATTAAAAGAACAATAACAAACCTATTAAAAACATTTAAAAAAATGTTAAGCCAGCCCGTCTTGCTGAAAAAGAAAGGTCTTCAGGGCACAACGGAAGGCACCGAGGTCATGAATTCTTCGTATCTCTGGGGGCAGTTGATTCCAGAGGGCAGGTGCCCCCACAGAGAAGGCCCTCCCCCTGGAGGCCACCAGTCTACATTGCTTGGCCGATGGCACCCTGAGGAGGCCCTCTCTGTGGGAGCGCACAGGTCGGTGGGAGGCCATTGGTAGCAGCAGGTGGTTATCCTTTTCTGTCGTTTCAGCTGGTTTTTGTTGGGCCGGGGAAGGCATAAGTATCATTTGGCTCGATGGTATCTTCTTACTTGTTTTAGTTGTTGTTGCTGTGCTTGTGGTTGCCATTATTATTCCTTGTTTTATTAATTCCCAAAATTTCATATACTAATCGATAATTATAAGTCTATTTCTTAGATTTGGATCCAAATTTATCTTTCACTTCCACTTGTCAATATTCCTTCAATACTTTTCAATATTTATGAGACAACGATGAGGGAAGTTAAAAAGGAGGGATTGAGGGAAAAATATAGTATTCTAATATTCCATCAGTTGATTATCCAAAATATTAAATATTCAAGTACTTAATATAACTCTTATACTATTAAATAAATAAATATCAATTACTCTTATCTTCTAATATGACTAATGTAGCTATATAAGTATCATTTGCATAAATATAATAATTATAATGTAACCCAGTATATATCTTTTACTCTAAATATATAAAGACAAACTAACAAACTGACAAGCTAATAATTCACTTAATATATATAAAGTTAGGTTATGCAATCATAAATCCAAAATAAATTTTCAGAGTAACGTGTAAATATATATATTACTTCTTAATCACTAGTAGCAGGTTATTTAATTACAAGTCTATAACCCTTATAAATTTTCTTCTCTTAGGTCACTCTCTTCTTTAGTTCGTTTATTCTTGTCTATTTTCCAGTTATTTATTTTAAATACTTAACGTCCCAAGTGCCTTTTAAGTTAAATGTCCGCCTGTTCAATCCAATCCAAAGTCTGATGATTCAGGAAGAAGAGAAATTCTATGCAGTAAATTAATTATTAAGTATCCAACTATAATCCAACACGATTTCCTTTCAAATGTCTAAATATTGTCCGAATATTCCAGTGTTTCTCGTCCAAACTTTCCCGAAATGGAAAGAATAGGGAAAGCAATGTTAATAAATCCAATACACTTCACGATCACTCTTGCTCTTTTTTTGTATGCCCAATACACGATAAATATCCTCTGCGAGTTTCGAGCATTAAGGTATCAAAATATCTTAGTCCAGCTGTCCGAACGTCTCCCAAACCAATCGTCCAAGTGTTAGAGTAAGTGTTGAAAAAGTCTGTGTCCAAATTGTCCGGTAAGTATTATAGATCCTAAACACGCCACGTCCTCACTATATCGAGTCAGTAGGGATTCACCGTCTTCTCTTCTTTAAGTGTCCAAATAACTAACGATCCTGTGTCAAATATTCTCCAGCTTTTTGAGACTTTCTCTTCTCTCAGGATCTTACTGTAAAAGTTCTAAGTATTGTCCCAACGTTCACACCACCAGCTTTCCTCTGGATTTCTTCTGTTTCACTGGCTGTCAAATTGTGCACTGTCACTGCTAAGATGGACTCCCCCTCCGTTCCGGTTTTCCACTCACCGCTTCTCTCTCTATATCCTACTTGGAGGTTCCTTCCACCTGCCTTCTTTCGACAATTTAAGAATTTAGAGATACCTTTTTCAATTCTTCTTTTGTTCTTTCCTCCTATTTCCACCAATGCTTCTTTTACGATCTTCGCTTCCTTCTAAACAGCTGTCACCGTATTGGGCCAGCCCAAATGGCTGGTTTTTCCTCGATCCGAGTTAAGGGGGTTTTCCTGAACCTTCGGGGGGGGGGTGCTGCCAAGGTCCTCAGAAGTTCCCCTTTCTTCTATCGACCTCTCCGGGGTCGATAGTGCCAAATCGGTGCTCAAATCGAGAATGTTAGGGGTTTCGAGAGCGGAGAGCCGTTTCCTTGTCCCTAACTCGCTGATGTCACCGCCGGAAGCCCCCAGTATACCTACTCTAATAAAATGGAACTTTGAGAAATGCCTGTCTCGGAGTTTTTACTTGGAGTTGGGGACTTTCTGGAATGCTGACATTAACCTGGAACACGCTGGATCTGGTTTTTGTCTCTGGACAGTGGTTGAGTGATCTCGAGATAGGGGATATAGTCATCAAGCCCTTGTCATGGTCTGATCACTCTCTCCTTTGTCTCGACCTTCGAACCGCTACACCCCGCCGCAGGGAGGCGGAGCCGGTAAGATGGTTCCGCCCCAGGCGCCTGATGGAACCTGATAGGTTCCAGATGGAGCTTGGGCCATTCCCTGAGGCTCTGGCACACGCCTCGACTGGAGACCTAGTGGCCGCCTGGGATAGGGCGGCCGCTGGAGCTCTGGACCGAGTCGTGCCTTTGCGGCCTCTGACCCGGCGCCGATCTCATTTAGCTCCTTGGTTCACTGAGGAGCTGAGGGAGTTGAAGCGCCGGAAAAGATGCCTAGAGAGCAGTTGGAGGGCCAGTCTTTCTGAATCTGACCGGACACTGGTAAGATCTCATATTAGGAATTACCTAGTGGCAATAAAAGCAGCGAAATGTAACTATTTTGCTGCTCTTATTGCGTCATCAGATAATCGCCCGGCCGCCCTGTTTAGGGTGACCCGCTCCCTGCTCCACCAGGAAGCGCGGGAGGACCCCTTGGAGGGTAGAGCCGAGGATTTTGTTCAGTATCTGTATGACAAAATCACTCAGATTCGGGAAGATCTGGACTCCGACTGGGTAGTCTCAGGGGGAGGGACTGGGGCAGGTCTTGAGAATGTTATCTGGGATGAGTTTGATCCTGTGACCCCTGAGGACGTGGACAGGATTCTGGGTAGACTGAACGCGACCACCTGTTTATTGGACCCGTGTCCCTCCTGGTTAGTGCTGGCTTCTCGGGAGGTGACACGAGGCTGGTTCCAGGGGATTATAAATGCTTCGTTGGGTGAGGGTGTCTTTCCTGCCGCCTTGAAAGAGGCGGTGGTGAGGCCTCTCCTCAAGAAGCCTTCCCTGGACCCGGCAATGTTGGTAAATTATCGTCCGGTCTCCAACCTTCGTTTTGTGGCGAAGGTTGTTGAGAGTGTGGTTGCGCAACAGCTCCCCCAGCACCTGGATGAAACGACGTATCTGGATCCGTTCCAGTCGGGCTTCAGGCCCGGGTACAGCACGGAAACGGCATTGGTCGCGTTGGTTGATGATCTCTGGAGGGCTCGGGACAGGGGGTGCTCCTCTGTCCTGGTCCTGTTAGATCTCTCAGCGGCTTTTGATACCATCGACCATGGTATCATGCTGCACCGGTTGGAAGAGTTGGGGGTGGGAGGCACTGTGTTGCGGTGGTTCTCCTCCTTTCTCTCTGACCGGTCGCAGTCTGTGTTGACAGGGGGACAGAGGTCGACCCCGAGGCCCCTCATATGTGGGGTGCCGCAAGGGTCGGTCCTCTCGCCTCTCCTGTTCAACATTTATGTGAAGCCACTGGGCGAGATCATCCGTGGTTTCGGGGTGGAGTACCATCAGTACGCTGACGACACCCAGCTGTACATCTCCACCCCGGATCACCCCAACGATGCCCTTGAAGTGATGTCCCGGTGCCTGGAGGCCGTACGGATCTGGATGGGGAGGAACAGGCTCAGGCTCAACCCATCCAAGACCGAGTGGCTGTGGTTTCCGACATCCCGATATAGGCAGTTGACGCCATCACTGACTATTGGGGGCGAATCATTGGCCCCCACGGAGAGGGCTCGCAACTTGGGCGTCCTCCTGGATTCATGGCTGTCTTTAGAAGAGCACTTGACGGCCGTGACCGGGAGGATTTTTCATCAGGTTCGCCTGATTCGCCAGTTGCGTCCCTTTCTGGATCGGGACTCGTTACGCACGGTCACTCATGCCCTCGTCACCTCCCGCCTGGACTATTGCAATGCTCTCTACATGGGGCTCCCCTTGAGGAGCACCCGGAGGCTCCAACTGGCGCAGAGTGCGGCCGCGCGGGTGGTAATGGGAGCGACGTGGCGCTCCCATGTGACACCTCTCCTGCGCGAGCTGCACTGGCTCCCGGTGGTCTTCCGGGTGCGCTTCAAGGTTTTGGTTACCACCTTTAAAGCGCTCCATGGCTTAGGACCTGGTTATCTACGGGACCGCCTACTACCACCAATAGCCTCCCACCGGCCAGTTCGCTCTCATAGAGAGGGACTCCTCCGGGTGCCGTCAGCCAAACAATGTCGGCTGGCGACCCCTAGGGGGAGAGCCTTCTCTGTGGGGGCACCTACCGTCTGGAATGAGCTCCCCCCGGAGATACGGAGGATCCCGGATCTGCGCACCTTCCGCCGCGCTGTGAAGACCTTTTTATTCCAGCAGGCGGGCTTGGCCTAATCTCTTCCCTTTTAAATATGTAAATTTTAATCTGTTTTTAAATTATTGGGGTGTTTTAATCTGTCTGGGCCAAAATAATTTAATTTGATTTTATCTGGTTTTTAAATTTTTTATGTCTATGTTATTTTATTGTTTGGCTGTTCACCGCCCTGAGTCCTTCGGGAGTAGGGCGGTATACAAATCGAATAAATAAATAAATAAAATAAATAAATAAACCTGATTCCCTAAAATCATAACGGCACCCTGAAAGGGGGCTGTCTGGGGTGCTGAGCCTGGAGATGGAGCCCGGACCCCAGCATCAACCTGAACCTCGGGTAGTGTGAAGACTCAGCGAAGATGGAGGAGAAAGAGGAGATCACGGAGGGAACCGGAGGGACTGATACTGGAGGACTTATCGAGACCCGGTGTTCTCCTTCTGAAGAAGTGGTGCGAGCCATTGAAGCTGCAGAGACAACGCGAAGGCTAGGCACTCAGCCCAAGGAGTCGGATTCCTGGAAAAGCTGCCAGTCTGATCCAACTTCAGAAAGAGGACAGGAGGAGAGACTGCCTAAATCTTGCACTTCGTCCAGCCCAATGAAGTCGCCCACGAGCCAGAATGGAGGGATGTGACAGCTTTGCGATCAGGGGACTCCCGAGACTGGAACCTGTTGCCTCCGTCTCGAAGCCAATCATTAACCGGGCTCCCTGAGCGGCTTGAACGGAAGTGGGAAGTTATGCCCCCCCTACACAACCTTCTCAATTGAGATGGAGCTTAACGCAACCCACCTTCACTTTTCCTGATCAAGGACCTGGCGGAGGAATTAGTGGCCAGCAGGCACCTTTCTACCTGGCCAGGGATGACAGGAGGAGCGGATCTGCACAGCCGGGCAAAGCAGCATTTGGGAGACAGCAGCCGCAGCTGGCATGGGGACTGCCAAGCCCCCCTGCTGCCCCCCCTCACCAGCCTGCTTTTGCGCTACCCCCTACAGAATGTATCCCACCAGGATGGGGATTCTATCCTGGCCAGGGGTGGGTCCAGTGCCTGTGGTCACCAGCACCTTCTGCTCCAATTTTCCAGGGATCCCCATGGGCCCAATTTGCCCCAATGATCCCAATACATCAATGGAGGATAATCCAGCAGCCAGCTGGAGCTCCCCCCCCCCATGCAGCCCAACAAGCAGTGCAGCAACCGGTCCCTGTCCCTCCTCTGGCCGCAATCCAGCCACAAGCAGCAGCTCTGTTGCAGGGTCCAGCCCAGCTGCCCGTGCTCGCCCCACCACCCACCGGGGCGCACCAGCAGCTCCCAGCCCAGCCACCTGTTGCTGGGTCCAATCCACCTGCAAGACCACCTCCAACCCATTTTAGGGCCACCTTCAATGGTAAGCCTTCCAAACTGGCTTACTTCCTCAGCCGAATATGGGCCCATATAGATCAGTATGGGGAACAATACGAAACTGATCGCGACCTAGTATCTGCAATTTCAGAGGGGATGAATGAAGGAAGTTCCACAACAACATCCGGCTTTGGCCACCCGAGGCAGAAGGGTTCCAAGAAAGCCCCCAGATACCAGCCGATTTGCCAGGCAAGCCGTAGAGGTTCCCCTCCCCATCGAAGAGAGCAAGGAACCTCCGGCAAAAGAAGCCACTCCCAACAAAGCTAGCAGGGAAGACTACCCGATGGTGAGTTCACCCATCCCCTCTTTTTCAATTAAAGTGAAACTGGTGGTGCCAGAGACTGGGGAGCAAGGTGAAGTACCAGCAATAATAGATACAGGCTGTACCAGATGTTTAATTGGACTTCCAATTGTTGAACAGTTGGGGATCAAAACAAGTGCCCAATTAAGTTTGAACAAGTGGATGGGACATTAATTGGTGGAGTCCCAGCCACCCAAACTACTGAACTGGTTACATTGGAATTTGGGAGCTAGCATGAATTTATACGATTTATAGTAGCACCAAAGATGTCAGAATCTGTCATTTTGGGCCTTGCTTGGCTTGACAAATGGGCCCCCACCATTAAATGGGAAGATGGATACCAGAAAATAATAATTGGAGTCGGGCCACTGCACCCCATCCCTCCTCCCAAGAGACTGCCAAACTATAGAAGCCAAATGCCAGAAGCCGCAACAGCCACTTCAGAAGGCCCCCCAGGCGAGCCCCAAATTCCCAAGGAATATAAAGACCTGGCTGAGGCATTTAGTGAGAAGGAATGTAATATCCTCCCCTCTCATTGAGCCACTGACTGTGCCATTGAATTAGAACCTGAGGCCAAGTTACCAAAACCCAGAATGTACTCCATGACACCTGTGGAAATGACTGAGTTGAGGAAGTACATTGCTACCAACTTAGCCAGAGGATTCATCGAGACTGCAAAATCGAAAGTGGCAGCCCCCATCTTGTTTAAAGAGAAGATGGGGGGGGGGCTGAGATTATGTGTGGACTTTTGTAATATCAATGTTGTTTGCATACAAAACACCTACCCCCTACCCCTAATGAAAGACTTGCTGACCCACTTATCAAAAAGCAAAATCTTCACCAAGCTAGATCTAAGGGAAGCCTCTACTGAGTCCGCGTAAAGGAGGGGGATGAATGGAAAATGGCGTTTAACTGCCCGCTGGGCAGCTTCCAATTCCGAGTCATGCCTTTTGGGCTGCAAGGGGCCCCTGCAGTGTTCATGCAACTGATCAATGAGGTGCTGCATGAGCACCTGTATAAGGGGGTCCTTGTTTACCTGGATGACATTCTTATATTCAGCAAGAACATGGAAGAACACATCAAACTAGTCAGACAGGTACTCAAAAAACTCCTAGTAGCCAAACTTTATGCGAAGCTATCAAAATGCGAGTTCCATAAGGAGTCCTTGGACTACCTGGGCTACAGGGTGTCAAATCAAGGAATCAAAATGGACCCGGGAAAGGTGAACTGAACAGTGGGGACAGAGAATTAATTGATACAGAACATTTCTGTCCCCAGCAATCCAAAATTAATAGGGCTATCAGTGCATGTAACATAGATGTCTGTTTGAGTAAGATTATCACCCCTTCTGTCAACCAAAACCAAGCATTTAATAGCGAGTGCCATACCATGTGCATTAATCAAACAGGTGGCAAGAAAGCAGGGGCAGTCAGGCACAACACAGGTTATGTAGACAGTAAACAAAGGGTCAATCAAAATGGACTCAAATGTCTATACACCAATGCACAGAGTATGAGGAATAAACAGGGTGAATTAGAAATTCAAGTAAATGAGGGTAGATATGATATTGTTGCCGTTACGGAAACTTGGTGGGATGAAACCCACAAATGGAACATACAGCTAGAGGGATATAAATTATTTAAAAGAAATAGACCAAATAAAAGAGGAGGTGGAGTTGCACTATATATAAGAAATAACTACATCTCTACAGAATTAGAGCACAACAATGATGAAAAGGGGTGTTGGCTTAGCTGAGACGCTCCTTCTCGTTCAGTGGAGACAGCAGCCAGGCATGGGTAGTTCTCGCCTATCAGAGTGAAGGACTGAGTCTGTTGAAGTTCTTCATCCTTCATCCCTTACAATTTCAAGCAGTGTGTCGATTGGTTACAAATCCCTTGTGCTTCTTCCCCATAATCATATTTTACTAATTATCTAATTTCTCATATTATCAACTTGATATATATCTTTATATCATCATTCTCATTTGTCATTTATTTAACAATGGCATTATCATTCAAAGAAAAATTATTTTCACATATTATATTCTAACATTCATTTTATATTTCATATTTCATTTCCATGTTTTATTATCTAGCCATTGGTAAAATAAATCCCATATCTTATAATATTGTTTATCTTCTTGTTCTCTAATTTCAAATGTCAATTTACTCATTTCAGCACATTCCATGATTTTCCTAATAACTTCATCTTGCATTGGCATTTTCTCATTTTTCCAGTTTTTAGCAAACACAATTCTAGCCGCAGTCAATATATTCACAATCAAATATCTCAATTCTCTATTGTATGTTTCTGGTATAATTCCTAATAAAAAAAATCTCTGGTTTAAAGTCTATGTGTTTTTTTATCATTTTTTCCAACCATGTGTGGATTTTAGTCCAGTATCTTTTAGCTTCTACACATGTCCACCACATATGGTAATATGAGCCCGGTATCTGATGACATTTCCAACACTTTTCAGATTTGTTCTTGAACATTCTGGCTATTCTCGTCGGGGATAAATGCCACCTGTAAAACATCTTATACAAGTTTTCCTTATATGCTGTTGACATTGTCATTTTATAATTTTGCAACCACAATTTTTGCCATTTCTCTAAATCAATTCCATAACCAAATTTTTTCCCCCATGCAATCATTGTTTCTTTAACTTGTTCTTCTTCCAATTTTACCTCTAATAAATAACAATTTATTTGTTTTGGTTGTCTAAAAAATACAATTTTTTTAATTACATAGTCATCAGAGCCTATTAAGATTTTATCTAAATTAGTCAAAGTGTTGTAAAGACCTTCTGTCTTACAATCTTCATCATATCTAGAACGTATTTGCAAATAAGAAAACCAATTCATCTTTAAACCTTGTTCTTCCAGTTCTTGCTTCAATTTAAGTTCACCCTTTTCATCCAATAATTCACTATATCTAACAATTTGTTCCCTTCTAAATGTTGTTAAATGTGAAAATGCTTCAATCGTTGATACCCAGACTGGAATTTTCAAATAATGTTGTTTTTTAATCTTCTCCCAATTTAATAACAAAGCCTCTCGTATGTAGTGTCTTCTAAAGTACCCCTGTGCTTTTGTTCCCTTATACCATAAAAAGGCATGCCACCCCAACAACAAGTCATGTCCTTCTAAAGTCAATAATCTGGTATTCCTTAACATTATCCATTCTTTAATCCACATCAAACTTGTCGTTTGATAATAAAGTTCCCAATTAGGTAAACCAAAACCCCCTCTCATTCTAGCATCTTGTAACAACTTTAATCTTATCCTTGCCTTTTTTCCCTGCCAAATATATTTTAACACTATTTTGTTCAATTCTTCAAAATAATTTTTTCCCAATCTAATTGGAATCGTCTGGAACAAATATAAAATTCTAGGCAATATATTCATCTTAATAGTTGATATCCTCCCTATCAGTGATAATTGTAAATTTTCCCATTTCGCCAAGTCTGTTCCAATCTGTTGTTTGAGTTTATTATAGTTGTTCTCTTTAAGTGTGCTACATCCTGCTGTCAAGTATATCCCCAAGTACTTAACCTTATTTGTGACCTGCATCTTTGATATTTCTGCCAATTCTTCTTTTTGTTTTATTAACATATTTTTTGTCAAAATCTTTGTTTTGTCTTTATTAATCTTCAAACCTGCTACTTTTCCAAATTCTCCTATTTTATCTATCAATGTAGTTATTGATGCTAATGGTTCTTCAAGAATAAAAACCAGGTCATCTGCGAATGCTTGCAATTTATATTCTTCCTTTCGAATTTTCATTCCTTTTATATCTTTTTCTTCTCTGATATTTCTATTTAGCACTTCTAATGTTAATACAAACAACAGAGCAGACAGTGGACAACCTTGTCTCGTACTTTTTGATATCTCAATAGAATCAGTCAATTCTCCATTTATCATTACTTTTGCTGTTTGTTTATGATATATGGCTTCTATTGCTTGAATGAATTTTCTGCCAAAGCCCATCTGTTCCATTTGAAGTAACATAAATCGCCAGTTCACATTATCAAAAGCTTTTTGTGCATCTAAAAATATCAAAGCCATTTGCTTTTCAGGATGGGCCTCATAATATTCCAACGTGTCCAGAATTATTCTCATGTTGTCTCTAATCTGTCTCTTTGGCAGAAACCCATTTTGGTCAGAATGTATAAAGTTATTTAAATATCTTTTGAGTCTTATTGCCAGTATTGAAGCAAAGATTTTATAGTCTGAATTTAGCAGGGATATAGGTCTGTAGTTTTTAATTTGTTGTGGGTCAGTATCCTCCTTAGGAACAAGTGTAATATATGCTTCTGACCATGATTTAGGTATTTCCATCCTTGACATAACTTCATTCATGACTTCTAACAGTGGGAGACACAGGGATTCCTGTAATGTCTTATAGTATTCAGCAGGCAGTCCATCCGGACCTGGTGCCTTCCCATTCTTTTGTTTTTTAATTGCTTCAGTTAGTTCCATGATGGTTATATTTCCCTCTAACATCTCTTCAATGTCCTTAGGAATCTGGGGTAGGTTCACTTTTTGGAGATATCGTTTGACATTTTCCTCCTCTATGTTTTCTTGTTCATGCAATTCTCTATAGTAATCTTGGATAATTTTTTTCTTCTCTTTATTCCCAAATTTACTTTGTCCTTGGTCATCCATAAGCTGTGTTATTTTTCTTGCTTCTCTCTCTCTTTTCAATTTATATGCTAGCCATCTACCTGGTTTGTTGGCATCTTCAAAGTAATTCTGTTTAGCACTTCTTATTTTTTGTGCCAAATCTTCTTTCTCCATTAACCCCATTTTATGTTTTATTGTATCCATTTTTATTTTAATATCCTTCTTTTGTGGAAATTTCTGGAGTTCCTTTTCAAATCTCTTATAGTCATCTTCTAGTATTTTATAGGCTTGTCTTTTCTTAATATTTCTTTTCCTTGTATAATCCATTATCAGACCTCTAGCATAAGCTTTCATTGTATCCCAAAGATTTTGCATCGATGTGTCCTCTTTTCTATTCTCTTTAAAAAAGAAAGCCAATTCTTTCTCCATTTTCTGCACAAAGTCCTTTTCTTTTAATACTGTATTATTTAAAGTCCATCTTTGTCCTTTCCATTTAACTGTCACCGGGTGTTGTGGCCCGTCAGCGGCCTGTGCCTGTGCAGATTCCGACAATGAGGAGGCTGGTGTGGTGCTGCGCCAGCAGCCTGTGCAGCTGGCACTCGAGTCGGACAGTGAGGAGGCTGGAGAAGATGTGGTGCCAGAGGCAGGGATTCAGCCAGGGCCTTCAGAACCTCCAAAAGCTCCTTTAAGTGAAGAGGACGAAGAGGAGGAGCCTCTTCTCAATGCACGGGTGCGCAGAGCTGCCAAAAGGCAGGAGTGGCTCCTCAGGAGGAGGTCTCCTTGAGAGTAAGGCTTGGGGCTAATTGGCCACTCCCTTAGCCTATTTAAGGAGGAACGCTGATTGCAGCAAGCTGTAGGGAACAACTTTAGTTCACTCTCCTTCGTGTCTGGATTCTCTGCAAAATTGCTTCTGGGCTTTCTGCCAACCCTAGTAAGACTGTGATTACCTTATCTTAGAATTCTTGTAGGCTGTTAAGACAGTTTATTAACAGCCTTTGGTTGAAAAAGACTGAGTTATTTGAGTAAAATAAGCTTTGTATAGATTTTGTGTGTGGTGTGTTCTTTGGGGTCCATAGCTGGGGCAGAACACCGGGTTATGATCTGCCCAGGTATTTGTTTCTATTTCAATTTCTTCTATATTCGAGGTCAATTCCATTGTCCGTATCATATCTAATCTAGACCAAGATGAGTGTCTGTCAGAATAAAAAGTATATTGTCGGGGACTTCCGGTTTCCTTGTTTTCGGCGACGGTGGTGCTTTTTGAAGCTCCGCCAGCCCCGCCGCCTGTAGAGCCGCTTCGCGACCCAGAAGCGGCTCGAAAACTTCAAAATCCTCAGGATTGTTGAAGAAGAGATCGCAGGGCACAGGTCGAGCCCCTGTAACCCCCCAGGGAATTGTTTCTGGGGAGGGAACAGGCGCGGCTCCCTCCCAACCTGCTGAAACTCCGGGCGGCGTGGGACGATTCTGCTCTTGCGGAACAAGCCGGTTGCAGGAAACTTTAAAGCAAAAGGAACCAGCCTTAATAAGCAGAGAAAATCTACTT
The DNA here is from genome assembly GCF_029215685.1 of Pituophis catenifer annectens. Lineage (NCBI taxonomy): Eukaryota > Metazoa > Chordata > Lepidosauria > Squamata > Colubridae > Pituophis > Pituophis catenifer. The sequence continues at coordinate 26,821,117 of NW_027256885.1, read as the reverse complement.
GAACCCTGAAACTCGGAAACGCAAGTATTAGCGTTTTGTTGACTCTTTAACCTGAGAAAAATGCGAATGAGTGAAAGTGATTTGAAAAAACATGGCGCTCAGCCTTAGAGTTAACGAGCCAGCGAGTGTGGATTGGTGAAGTCATCTTGCTTTGTTACAAAGTTTCCAAGTTGCTACAAAGTTGCCTCGTTTGTAATAAGAGAAATAAGTGAAAAATTTCTCCCTTTTTAATACTTGACTTTGCTTTACTTCAGTTCTTATTTGACTAAATCTGGGGGACTTTTTTAGAAGTCTCTGTGGAGGTGGGAAAGGAAAAGGAACTTCCCTCTTTAGAAAAACTAGCCTACGTGGCAGGATGGCTTCAAAGAAGCAGGAAGGGAAGGCAACAGGGGGGGATCCCCCACACATAAACATGAAACGCAGCTTCCCCCTGCTCAACAGCTACAGACTCAGAAAAAAGATTTTGATGCGGGAGATTTAAAAGAATTTATTTCTAAAATTTTGGATGATAAATTTCAAAAATCCCAACAGGAAATAGATGACAAACTTCAAAAGTCTCATCAGGAAATTATGCAGGAAATTAATGAAGTTAAAGATATGGTGAAACAGAATCAAAATAAGGTGACCAAAAAAATATCAGAAGTTGCGTCTGGCCTGGCAGAATTTATTATCAAAGTTGATTCTAAAGTGGAAGAACTTAAATCAGAAGTTAATATTAAGATGAAAGATAATGACTATAAAATTTCTGATGTTGATGATAAAATGCAGAGAGTCGAGAACGAAATTGTTATGATGCAATTCAGGGCAATGGAATTCGCTATACGGCTTCGAGGAATTCGAGAAGATGACAGACAGGATTTGAGACAGGTCTGCTCTGAGGCTTTGGCTGTGATTTTAAAAATTAATCCTGATGTGGTTTTTTACAAAATAGATAAAATTTACAGAGTGAATTCTTGGGTGGCCAGACAAAGACAATTGCCTAGAGATGTGGTCATATATTTTACAGATAGAGCAATAAGGAATGACATCCTGCAAAAATCCTTTCATACTTCTGTACAAGTGGGGGGCTCACAAATTGGAGTCTATAAAGAGTTACCACCTAAAATGTTGAAAACCAGAAAGGACTTTGGCTTTCTTGTTAAAGAATTGCAAAACCAACAGATACCATTTCGGTGGGATGCCCCAACTGGTATAATTTTGAGATACAAGGGAGAAAGACATCGCTTGAACACTGTGGAGAAGGCGGAGCATTTTTACACTACTATTTTTAAAGAAAGAACACCATCTCCACGTACATCCACAGTTTTGGAGATTAAGGAGAGTGATAAGAAGCAACTTCAACAAGATCTGCAAGAACAGTCTAAGCAGGAACCAGAGGAAATGCAGGGCGCTGAAGGAGGTTTTTTGGATGAGCCTTTGCTGGAATCTTCTCCAATTTTGGACCCGGCTCGGATGATTGAAGTTAAGGATCAGCGCATAACTCGAGCAAAATCTAAGCAACTTAAAGAAAAGCAACAACAGGAACGACAAGATAAAAAGGGAGTTAAGAGTACTACACAAGAGACTGGAGCCATGGGGGGAGCAAGACCGAAGATTCCGGAAGACATTCGGTTATTCTGCTCTTTGCTCCAGAAAGATAAAGATGACGATTAAGTGTTTGTCTTGGAATGTGAATGGGTTGAATTCAGCACAGAAAAGGAAGAAATTATTTGCATACTTGAAACAATTTAATAATGATATAATTTGTCTACAAGAAACGCATATTAAAGTTCAAGATCAAAAATATTTGATAAACTCCAAATTAGGAACGCATTTTATATCTTCAACTTTGCAAAAAAAGAATGGTGTGGTTATTTATGTAAATAAAAAAATTTCGGCTAAAGTTATAGAAACAGATGAAGATGGTAGGTTTGTAGCAATTGAATTATTTACAACAAATGGCCAAATTCTTCTGATTGGAATTTATGCTCCCAATCAACAACAGGATCACTTTTACAAAATGTTACATACTAAAATACTGCAATGGGACTATAGATCTATTTTAATCATGGGAGACTGAAATGGAGTAATTGACTCCAAATTAGATAAAAAGAGTTTGGCGAAGTCTAGGATCAGGTTACCACAGACCTTTTTTGATATGAAAGAAGATTTGGAATTAAAAGATATTTGGAGAATACACAATCCAAAAGAATTGGACTATACTTTCTTTTCAGACAGACATAGATCCTTCTCTAGGATTGATTTCATTTTGTTGTCAGATGATTTACTTGTTAAGACAAAAAGAACAAAGATTTTTCCAAGAACTTTGACTGACCATAGCCCAGTATGGATAGAAATTGAGATAGGCAAGACTGAGAGACGCTCTTGGAGATTAAATGAGAACTTGTTCAGATATGAAAAAAATATAACAGAACTTAAAAAGCACTTGAAAGAATTTTTTGAAATAAATTTGAATAAAGGCACCCCAATAGAAATTGTGTGGGATGCAAGCAAAGCTTATATGAGAGGGGTGCTTATCTATATGAACTCTAAGCATAGACTGATTCGACAAAAGAAAAGATCTGAATTGGAGGTAGAAATAAAGAATAAAGAACAGTTACTTATTAAAAATCCAACAGATGAAAGAATATGTGGTGCTATAAAACTTCTGAAAGACCAATTTCAAATGCTTATGGCGGAACAAGTTGCAACAAACTTACAATATGCGAAGCATAATACATTTTGTAACGCTAATAAACCGGGCAGATGGTTGGCCTATACATTGAGGAAAAAACAGAGTATACGGACTATTGATAGTATTGATATTGGAGGGAAAGAAATTTTTCAACAAAAATTAATTAAAGAAGCTTTTGTGGATTATTACACTAAACTATATGCTAAAGAGGATGTGCAGAATGGACTTATAAAAAAATACCTAGATGATAAAAGAGTTACAAAAATTACTGACCAACAAAAGGAAAGAATGAATTATCCCATAACAGAGGAGGAGATAATAGTAGCAATTAAACAATTAAAAACAGCTAAAGCTCCTGGTACGGATGGCTTGACTGCAGTCTATTATAAAACTTTGCAAGTCGAAATGGTGGAACAACTCAGAGATCTATTTTGTAATATTCAACAAGGGGGTAAAATACCCCCATCATGGACAACAGCTTACATATCTTTGATACCAAAAGAGCAAGCCGGTCCTAAAAAACCGGAGAATTATAGACCAATATCTCTTCTGAATACTGACTATAAAATTTATGCGAAAGTATTAGCCAACAGGTTGATGCCAGTAATTCAAAAGGTGATTCATGATGATCAAGCGGGATTTATCGAGGGTAGATACATGAAGGACAATGTAAGGCAAGTAATAGATCTACTGGAATATCTTGAGAAGAATAAACAGATCCCTGCAGTGCTGGTTTTCTTGGATGCAGAGAAGGCCTTTGATAGAGTGGATTGGAATTTTCTACTAAAGACTTTAAAAAAGATGAATTTTGGGGATCAATTTATACAGGCGATTTCAGCAATTTATCAAGAGCAAAAGGCACAGATTATTATTAACGGAAGTTTGACAACAGAGTTTAAAATTGAAAAAGGAACAAGACAGGGATGTCCGCTGTCCCCACTTTTATTTATTTTAACACTAGAAGTCTTGTTAAATACAATACGGGACTCTAATATCTTGAAAGGTATAATGATAAGGCAAGAGGATTACAGAATAAAGGCATTTGCAGACGATCTAGTTGTTACCCTAATACAGCCAATGGAATCAATAATCCTGATGAAGGACATTATACAAGACTATGGTAAAGTTTCAGGTTTTAGACTGAATCATAAAAAGACTAAGATGATAGTTAAAAATATGACACAAGATCGTAAACACGAGCTTGAAAGGAGGGCAGGTTTTGAGGTTGTACCAAGGGTAAAATATCTAGGAGTCCAGGTTGCAGAATCAAACACGAAGCAGCTTTGACTCTAACAAGTGATTGGTTTGGAAGGAAAAAGACTGGAATATTGAATGTAGAAAGTTTTGATCTTGAATTTGGATGGCATGCCTACTTATTTTATGACAACAAAGTCGACAAAGTATTTAAAAGCCATATACTTAGAGACTCTTTGATGAGAGTTTGGAAGAAGCACCGATTCAAATGGGATTATAAAATACCGCTATGGCTGGATCTTGGTCATACTTTGTGGAATACAAATATAATGTCACTCGGGGGGTTTTTATATAAAGAGGTTCTTTTTACAGATGCGGGCAGATGGCAGCTGAAGACACTACAGACACTGTTGGCTGAAGGGATTAATTTAACTTGGCTACAATATAATCAATTGCAATTGAGATGGAAAGAGGACCAAAAAACTGGTATTATGTTGCATGAGGAAGAATTGGTTAGACATATAAAAGAGAAAGGTCCAATGCATATTAAAAGGCTCTATAATGTTTTGTTAGAAAGGGATTCAGAAACCGAATTAGTTAAAGATTGTATGATTAAGTGGGCACAAAATTTTGAAGAACCAGTGATGTTGGAAACATGGGAAAAAATTTGGGTTCAGAACGTTAAATTTACACAGTCGTAGAATTTGAGGGAAAATTTCTATAAAATGTTTTATAGATGGCATTTAGACCCCAAAAAGTTGTCATATATGTACCCTAATGTTCAGCCAAAATGTTGGAGATGTGAATGTTTGGATGCTACATATTATCATGTTTGGTGGACCTGTAGGAAAGTTAAGGCTTTTTGGATAAAAATTTGGTGGGTCATGCAGAATGTTTTGAAGAAAAAAATTCAATTCTCTCCACAATTGTTTTTATTGGGTATAGTTAAGGGTTTTACATTGGGTGAAACAAAATTGATATTGTATATGATAACAGCAGCAAGATTGTTGATAGGTAAATACTGGAAAAACGAAGCTTTGCCCACTATTGAGGAATGGACTTTGAAGATGGCCAGTTTTGCAGAGATGGCGAAGATTTCAGCATACTTAAAAGATTGTTCACAAGAGACTTATGAATGGGAATGGAAAAAGTGGATAGAATATGTTCAGAACAAATATCAAACTAGGAAGTATCAAATAGCTTTTATTTGAAAATAATGTATTAGAAATATTTTAATGTAATGAAGATAAAAAGAAAAATTATAAGGGGGAGGGAGGGGTTCAAGTTTTATACAAGTTTTATACTAAGGGGGGTTTTTTACCTGATATGAGTATATTGTGTGGAAGTCTGGGGGGAGGGGAGGGTTAGGGAGGGTTAGGGAGGTTGGGAAGTTTGGGGTGGGTGGTGGGGGGGGGAAAAAGGGGTGAAAATGTAATTGTAAAACTTTTGCAATAAAAAAAAAAGTATATTGTCTATTTTTTCCGTTTCTTTCTCTCCATGCATCTTTTAGATTTATTTCCTCTGTCATCTTAAAAAAGGATTTCGGAAGGGTCTTTCTACTGTGCTTTATTGCCTTGTGCATTTTATAATCTAATTTCTCATCAACTATACCATTAAAATCTCCCATCATGCAGATATTATCATAGTCCAATTCAATTATTTTCATTTGTAGCTTTCTATAGAAGTCGTCTTGATTGTTTGGAGCATATATTGCTATTAAAAGTATTTTCATATTAAATGCTTTATCCACCTTATTTTCATAAAATAAATATGCATTCCAACCAAATTCAAGATCATAACTCTCAATATTCAATATTCCAGTCTTTGTCCTTCCAAACCAGTCACTTGCTTGTGTCAACGCTGCAGCTTCATAATACAATCGCAGATTTGGAAGTTTAAGACCACCCCTTTCACGCACATCTTGCATAATTTTCAATTTAACTCTTGGCTTTCTCATTCCAAACAAACTTATTCACTCCTTTTTGCCATTCCGTCAAGTATTTATCACTTTTAAGCACTGGAATCATTTGAAACAAAAATAAAAATCTAGGTAGAACATTCATTTTAACTGCTGCTATTCTTCCAAGTAGAGACAGCTGCAGTTTTTTCCAGGTTTCCATATCCTTTTGTACCTTTCGCCACAACACCTCATAATTATTTTGAAACAGTTTTATATTTGAATCTGCAACTTGAACTCCTAGATATCTCACCTTTGATACTATTTCAAAGCCTGCCTTCCTTTCCAGTTCCTTCTTTTGATCAACTGTCATATTTTTAACTATCATCTTGTTTTTTTTCTGATTCAGTCTAAATCCTGATACCATACCATATTCTTCTATAATGTCTTTCATCTGAATTATTGATTCCCTCGGCTGTGTTAGGGTAACAACCAGATCATCTGCAAATGCCCTTGTTCTGTAATCCTCTTGCCTTATCACTATTCCCTTCAAAGTGCTCGAATCCCGTATTGTATTCAACAAGACTTCTAAAGTTAGAATAAACAACAATGGGGATAACGGACAACCTTGTCTTGTACCTTTTTCTATACTAAAATTTGTAGTTAAACTTCCATTAATAATAATTTGTGTTTGTTCTTGATAAATTGCTGAAACCGCCTGTACAAACTGATCCCCAAAGTCCATCTTTTTAAAAGTCTTTAATAGAAAGTTCCAATTCACTCGATCAAAGGCCTTCTCCGCATCCAAAAACACCAGCACTGCAGAGATCTGTTTATTCTTCTCAAGATATTCCAATAAGTCTATAATTTGCCTCACATTATCCTTTATATATCTGCCTTCTATAAATCCTGCTTGATCATAATGAATCACCTCTTGAATAACTGGCATTAATCTGTTGGCTAATACTTTCGCAAAAATTTTATAATCCGTATTCAGGAGAGATATTGGTCTAAAATTTTCCGGTTTTGTAGAACCTGCCTCCTCTTTCTGTATCAGAGAGACAAAAGCTGCTTTCCATGAAGGGGGTATTTTTCCCCCTTGTTGTATGCTACAAAATAAGTCTTTAAGATGTTCAATCATTTCTGCTTGTAAAGTTTTATAGTACACCGCAGTTAAACCATCCGTTCCTGGAGCTTTAGCTGTTTTCAGTTGTTTAATAGCAACAATAATCTCCTCAGCTGTTATTGGTAAACTCGTTCTTTCCTTTTGATCATTAGAAATTTTTATAACTCTCTTTTCTTCTAGATATTTATTTATAAGTTCATTCTGTATATCATCTTTGGCATTGATCTGTCCCCGTACCCACACACACACAAACACAGCCAGCCGAGGGTTAAAGAAACACTTTGGAACGCACCCAGGTCTTATCTCCCACTTGGCAGCGATAGACACACCGTCTGCCAAATGCCTTTATTTTCACAAACAGAAAGATAAGGTACTTAACGTGCAAAAAGTCCAAGCAGAAATAATATTTCTCTCCGCAGTTCCAGACGAGGCTTTAGTGACTATCCAAGGTTTACTTTTGTTCGTCACAAGGATCACTGACCACTACCCTCTATTATATAGTCTCTGGGGTGTGGTCCAGTGACTCAGTTCTAATCCCTAGCACGCCTCCTAAGCTGCTGAAAAGGTTTATCACGCCTTCGGAGGCGTGCGTCCAGGAATGATGTTTCTTCGTCACTCTGATCCAAGCCAGTTGTCTCCCTACTGATCTCCTCTCCCTCGGCCGGCACCTGAGACAATGCCAGAGGGGAGGGGCCTGGAGAGGGAGGCCTGGCTGACTCCTCTTCCTCATGCTCGGAGCTTTCTTCCTCCGATGGGACAGGCTCAGAGGGCGGGGCCACAACACTATCCCCCACCGCAGGGCCCTTCCCCCGGGTCTGACGGTCGGGATGGGGTCGGGACGGGAACTGTTCGTGGAAAGCCCGCACCAGGTCAGGGGCCTGAACGGCAGATGCGTCCACCCAGGTGAAATCCTCGGGCCCGTACCCCTTCCAGGCGATGAGGTATTGGAAGCGCCCCTTCAGCCAACGGGAGTCCCGGATACTGTCCACCTCGTATGTCGAGGCGTCGTCCTCGTCGGCTGCGGCTGGGGGGGCAGGCGGCGGCGGGTGGTGGAGATGGCTCGCGGGGGCCTCAGGGACCAGGAGGGACCGATGAAAAACAGGGTGGAGCCACATGGAGCGGGGTAGAGTCAATCGGTAGGCCACCGGATTGATGACCGCCTCGATAGGGAAGGGACCGATAAAGCGGTGGGCCAGTTTCCTCACCGGCCGGTCCGTGGGGAGGTGTTTCGTGGACAACCACACCTGATCTCCTACTTCCAGCGGTGGCGTCGCCCGGTGGGCGCGATCGGCGAACCGTTTATAATCCTCTTTCGCCCGGATCAGCTGCCGCCGCACCAGTTGCTGCACCGCCTGCAGCTCCGAGAGGAAGTCCCGGGTCTCGGGAACAGGGGAGTCCATGATGGTCAACGGGAAAAGCCGTGGATGGTATCCGACGTTGGCATGGAACGGGGTCATCTGGGTGGAGGTGTGTTGGGAGTTATTAAAAGCGAACTCCGCCAGGGGAAGGTACTCGGCCCAGTTGTCCTGCTGCTGGTTGACAAAACAGCGGAGGTACTGTTCCAGTATGCTGATGACCTTCTCCGTGCCCCCGTCAGTCTCCGGATGGTGCGACGACGACAGGCACACCTGTACCTCCAGCGCGGCCATCAGGCTTTTCCAGAAGCGGGCTGTGAACTGGGCCCCGCGGTCCGAAACCACCCGGTCCGACAGGCCGTGGAGGCGGAAGATATGTTGCAGGAACAGGAGAGCTGTGGTGCGGGCCGAGGGCAGGCCGCGGCACGGGATGAAATGTGCCATCTTCGTGAGCGCATCCACCACCACGAGGACGGTCGTGTACATAGCGGACAGGGGCAGGTCTGTCAGGAAGTCCATGGAGATGGCTCCCCACGGTCTCTCCGGTGTCGGCAGCGGCTGGAGGAGTCCAGGAGGGGGGCCGGATGCAGCTTTGGCCTGTCGGCACATCACACAGGACGTCACGTAGGCGTGCACGTCGTGCCATACCCGAGGCCACCAAAAAGTCCGTGTCACCAAGTTCAAAGTCTTAAAGAAGCCGAAGTGCCCCGCCGCGGGATTGTCATGGCACTGGTTCATGACGAGGGCTCGGAGCGGACTCGTGGGCACGTACAGCCGACCCCGGTGCCTGAGCAAGCCCTCCTCCACGGTCCATGGGGACGCGGGGCCAACGTCTGCTCTCCGCTGCTGCGACCAGTCGTCCCGTTGCTGCGCTTCCAGCACCTGAGCCCGCAGGTCCACCGGTTCCTGGACCGCGGCCAAGGAGTCCGCTGGCAGCACCGTCCGGGGGGGAAGGGAGTCCTTGGGGCAAAAGTATTCTGGCTTATGGGATAGCGCGTCCGCCCTCTGGTTGAGGTTGCTCGGAATGTATGTGACGTGGAAGTTGAACCGGGCGAAAAACAACGACCACCGGATCTGCCGCTGGTTCAACTTCCTGGCCGTGGTGAGGTGCTCCAGGTTCCGATGGCCCGTCCGCACCTCCACCTGGTGTCGGGCCCCCTCGACGTGATGTCGCCAAGCCTCGAACGCGGCCTTGATGGCCAGCAACTCCTTTTCCCAGATGGTGTAGTTGCACTCGGAAGGGTTGAGTTTCCGGGAGTAGTATGCGCAGGGAAAAAGAGTGCCGCCATCCACCGGAGCCTGTAGCAGCTCCGCCCCAATCGCCACGTTGGACGCGTCCGTCTCCACCACGAACGGACGGTGTGGATTGGGGTGCCTCAGGACTGGCTCCGTGAGGAAGGCCTGCTTGAGGACCTCGAAGGCCTGCTGCTGCGGGGGCCCCCACTGGAACGGGACTTCTTCCGAAGGAGCTGGGTCAACGGCAAGGTCAGGGTGGCGAAGCCCGGGATGAAGGTCCGATAGTAGTTGGCGAATCCCAACAGACGCTGGACGTCCTTCACCCGACGCGATGCCCTCGGGGGTGATGATGTGCCCGAGAAACTCTATGGAAGTCTGGAAGAAGTAGCATTTCTCCAACTTCGCATAGAGCTGGTGCTCCCGCAGGCGCTGCAGGACCTGGCGGACATGCTGGAGGTGACTTTCCGGGGTCCGGGAATAGATCAAAATGTCATCCAAGTAGATCACCACGAACTGATCCAGCATGTCCCGGAACACGTCGTTCATCAAGTGCTGGAAGACCGCGGGGGCGTTGGTCAACCTGAACGGCATGACGGTATACTCGAAGTGTCCGTACCGAGTGCCGAACGCCATCTTCCACTCGTCCCCCTCTCTCACGCGCACCAGGTTGTAGGCCCCTCGGAGATCAAGCTTAGTGAAGATCGAGGCCTCCCGCAACCTCTCCATCAGCTCCGGGATCAGCGGCAGGGGGTAGCGATTTCGCACTGTGATGGCATTCAAGCGCCGGTAGTCGCAACACAGGCGCAAGTCCCCCGTCTTCTTTTTAACGAAGAGGACCGGGGCCGAGAGTGGGGAGGTCGAAGGCCGGATGAACCCACGGGCCAGGTTCTTTTCCAGAAAGTCCCGTAAGGCGGCCAGCTCGGGCTCCAACATGGAGTACAGGCGTCCTGAGGGCAGGGGCGCATTGGGCATTAGGTCCACCGCACAGTCGTAGGGTCGGTGCGGGGGCAAGCGGTCCGCCTCCTTCTCGCTGAACACGTCGGCGAAGGGCGTCAGCTCCGGAGGCAAGGAGACGTTTGGGGCAGAGACGTCCTGGCCAGCGCAGGTGTGGCGAAGGTGGTCGACACACTGCAGGCTCGGGAACGAGATGGCGTTTCTCGACCACGCCACCTGAGGGTCGTGCGCCCGAAGCCAGGCCATCCCCAGGACCAAGGGAAAGTGCAGATCCGCCGTTACGTAAAACTGGATCGCCTCCTCATGGTTCCCAATGGCGAGGCGCAAGGGCTGGGTAGCAGTTTTGATGGGCCCCGCCACGAGTTCCCGCCCATCGATAGTTTCGACCCTCAACGGAGGGTCCACTGGAACCAAGGGGACTTTGTAATGGGCCACAAAGACCTGGTCAATAAAGTTCGTGGTGGTCCCCGAGTCCACCAGCGCGTGCGCCTGGAGCCCCTCCGACCGGTTAGCCAACAACACCCGGGTGTTCAAAATCAGGTGCCGAGGGGGCTCACAGTCCACAGCCGCCGACTCCGGTGGGGCATGGTCACTTGCCTGACCCAGAGTTTCCCCTAGGCCAGGCCTGGCCCGTTTCCCGGCTGGTCACACCGAGACTCCGGAACAGGCTTGAGCGGTCCACTTCGCTTCCGGGGACACGAGGCGGCAAAATGTCCCGCCTCGCCGCAATAGAGGCACAACCCCCCTTGACGTCTCCGCATCCGCTCCTGGGCCGTCAGTTGAGGTCTGGCTGCTCCGAGCTCCATGGGCTCCTCAGCCGTCGCCACAAAACGCTGTGCGGTCCGAAGCACTGTCGGTGCGAAACGTGGGGGTGCCGACGCTGTCGGGGGTTCCGGAAGAGCCCGACGGGGCTGTCGCCATTGCAGGCGGGCGTCGATGCGCAGGCATTGGGTCACCAGCGCGTCGAGGGTCGGTGGCGCCGCCAGACGAACCAGCTCGTCCTGCATCTCGTCGGAAAGGCCGTCCTGGAAGGCATCCATCAGCGCCACCTCATTCCAAGCCGAATCCTGGCCTAGCAGTCGGAACTCTGCAATATAGTCCTGCAGGGGGCGCTTGCCTTGGCGGAGGTCCTTGATGCGCCTCGCTGCTGTCTGCACCCGGAGGGGATCCTCAAACATGGTGCGCAGGTGTTGTAAAAAGCCCTGAAAGTCCAGGAGCAAGGGGCTATCTTGCAACAACAGGGGCGTGGCCCATCGGGCGGCAGTGCCAGAGAGGGAGCTGATAACAAATGCCACCCGAGCCCGGTCATCCGGAAAATCCTCCGGCCTCATCGCCATGAACAGTTGGCATTGTCCCAAGAAGGCCGGAAACATCTCCTGCTGCCCAGAAAACCTATCTGGCACGTTCACTGGGCATCTCGGACGGGGAGGGGGAGGAGGTGGAGCTGCAGGAGCATTTCCCAAAGCAAGTTTATTTATTTATTTTATTTTATTTATTTGATTTGTATACCGCCCTACTCCCGAAGGACTCAGGGCGGTGAACAGCCAACAATAAAATACATAAATACACAAAATTTAAAAACCCGATAAAATCAAATTAAACTTTTTGGCCCAGACAAATTAAAATACCCCAATAATTTAAAAACAGATTAAAATTTACATATTTAAAAAGGGAAGAGATCAGGCCAAGCCCGCTTGATGGAATAAAAAGGTCTTCACAGCACGGCGGAAGGAGCGCAGATCCGGGATCCTCCGTATCTCCGGGGGGAGCTCATTCCAGATGGTAGGTGCCCCCACAGAGAAGGCTCTCCCCCTAGGGGCCGCCAGTCGACACTGTTTGGCTGACGGCACCCGGAGGAGTCCCTCTCTATGAGAGCGTACTGGCCGGTGGGAGGCTATTGGTGGTAGTAGGCGGTCCCGTAAATAACCAGGCCCTAAGCCATGGAGCGCTTTAAAGGTGGTAACCAAAACCTTGAAGCGCACCCGGAAGACCACCGGGAGCCAGTGCAGCTCACGCAGGAGGTGTTACATGGGAGCGCCATGTCACTCCCATTACCACCCGCGCGGCCACAGTCTGCGCCAGTTGGAGCCTCCGGGTGCTCCTCAAGGGGAGCCCCATGTAGAGAGCATTACAATAGTCCAGGCGGGAGGTGACGAGGGCATGAGTGACCGTGCGTAACGAGTCCCGATCCAGAAAGGGACGCAACTGGCGAATCAGGCGGACCTGATAAAAAATCCTCCCGGTCACGGCCGTCAAGTGCTCTTCTAAAGACAGCCGTGAATCCAGGAGGACGCCCAAGTTGCGAGCCCTCTCCGTGGGGGCCAATGATTCGCCCCCAATAGTCAGTGATGGCGTCAACTGCCTATATCGGGACGTCGGAAACCACAGCCACTCGGTCTTGGATGGGTTGAGCCTGAGCCTGTTCCTCCCCATCCAGATCTGTACGGCCTCCAGGCACCGGGACATCACTTCAAGGGCATCGTTGGGGTGATCCGGGGTGGAGATGTACAGCTGGGTGTCATCAGCGTACTGATGGTACTCCACCCCGAAACCACGGATGATCTCGCCCAGCGGCTTCACATAAATGTTGAACAGGAGAGGTGAGAGGACCGACCCTTGCGGCACCCCACATATGAGGGGCCTCGGGGTCGACCTCTGTCCCCCTGTCAACACAGACTGCGACCGGTCAGAGAGAAAGGAGGAGAACCACTGCAACACAGTGCCTCCCACCCCTAACTCTTCCAACCGGTGCAGCATGATACCATGGTCGATGGTATCAAAAGCCGCTGAGAGATCTAACAGGACCAGGACAGAGGAGCACCCCCTGTCCCGAGCCCTCCAGAGATCATCAACCAACGCGACCAATGCCGTTTCCGTGCTGTACCCGGGCCTGAAGCCCGACTGGAACGGATCCAGATACGTCGTTTCATCCAGGTGCTGGGGAAGCTGTTGCGCAACCACACTCTCAACAACCTTCGCCACAAAACGAAGGTTGGAGACCGGATGATAATTTACCAACATTGCCGGGTCCAGGGAAGGCTTCTTGAGGAGAGGCCTCACCACCGCCTCTTTCAAGGCGGCAGGAAAGACACCCTCACCCAGCGAAGCGTTTATAATCCCCTGGAACCAGCCTCGTGTCACCTCCCGAGAAGCCAGCACTAACCAGGAGGGACACGGGTCCAATAAACAAGTGGTCGCGTTCAGTCTACCCAGAATCCTGTCCACGTCCTCAGGGGTCACAGGATCAAACTCATCCCAGATAACATTCTCAAGACCTGCCCCAGTCCCTCCCCCTGAGACTATCCAGTCGGAGTCCAGATCTTCCCGAATCTGAGCGATTTTGTCATACAGATATTGGACAAAATCCTCGGCTCTACCCTCCAAGGGGTCCTCCCGCGCTTCCTGGTGGAGCAGGGAGCGGGTCACCCTAAACAGGGCGGCCGGGTGATTATCTGATGACGCAATAAGAGCAGCAAAATAGCTACATTTCGCTGCTTTTATCGCCACTAGGTAATTCCTAATATGAGTTCTTACCAGTGTCCGGTCAGATTCAGAAAGACTGGCCCTCCAACTACTCTCTAGGCGTCTTTTCCGGCACTTCAACTCCCTCAGCTCCTCAGTGAACCAAGGAGCTAAATGAGATCGGCGCCGGGTCAGAGGCCGCAAAGGCACGACCCGATCCAGAGCTCCAGCGGCCGCCCTATCCCAGGCGGCCACTAGGTCTCCAGTCGAGGCGTGTGCCAGAGCCTCAGGGAATGGCCCAAGCTCCATCTGGAACCTATCCGGTTCCATCAGGCGCCTGGGGCGGAACCATCTTACCGGCTCCGCCTCCCTGCGGCGGGGTGTAGCGGTTCGAAGGTCGAGACGAAGGAGAGAGTGATCAGACCATGACAAGGGCTCGGTGACTATATCCCCTATCTCGAGATCACTCAACCACTGTCCAGAGACAAAAACCAGATCCAGCGTGTTTCCCCCCGTGTGGGTAGGGCCATGAATTAACTGGGTCAGGTCCATGGCTGTCATGGAAGCCATGAACTCCCGAGCCACCTCAGATGCCTCACCAACGGACGGCAAGTTGAAATCCCCCATGACCATAAGCCTAGGGGTCTCAACCGCCACCGTGGCGATGACACTGAGTAGCTCGGGCAGGGCTGCTGCCACATGGCAGGGAGCCAGGTATGTGATCAGCAAACCCATCTGAACCCCGTGGCCCCATTTCACAAGGAGGGATTCACAGCCGGCCGTCTGAGGAACAGTGGCCTCCCTCGGTCTCAGACCTTCGTTAATAATAACCGCTACCCCCCCCGCCCCTACCCTGCAACCTCGGCTGATGGAATGCGCGGAAACCTGGTGGGCACATTTCAACAAGAGGGACCCCCCCTCTTGGCCCAACCAGGTTTCCGTAATACCTGCCAGGTCCGCTCCCCCCTCCTGAACAAGATCACAAATGAGGGGGGCTTTATTTACTACAGACCTGGCATTGCATAACATCAGACAGAGGCCAGGGCCCTGAGGATCTGCGCCACCTGGAAAACGAGTGGAGCTTTGGGCAGTTGGGCAGTTAGCTGTGCTACTTGCTGTTGCAGAAGCTGATTGGCCTCCAGCATCTGCTGTAACTGCTGCTGCAGCTGTTGGTCCATCGTGGGTTAACGATGGAGTATGTGGTGACGAACAAGATGATCTGTCCCCGTACCCACACACACACACAAACACAGCCAGCCGAGGGTTAAGGAAACACTTTGGAACGCACCCAGGTCTTATCTCCCACTTGGCAGCGATAGACACACCGTCTGCCAAATGCCTTTATTTTCACAAGCAGAAAGATAAGGTACTTAACGTGCAAAAAGTCCAAGCAGAAATAATATTTCTCTCCGCAGTTCCGGACGAGGCTTTAGTGACTATCCAAGGTTTACTTTTGTTCGTCACAGGGATCACTGACCACTACCCTCTATTATATAGTCTCTGGGGTGTGGTCCAGTGACTCAGTTCTAATCCCTAGCACGCCTCCTAAACTGCTGCAAACGTTTATCACGCCTTCGGAGGCGTGCGTCCAGGAATGATGTTTCTTCGTCACTCTGATCCGAGCCAGCTGTCTCCCTACTGATCTCCTCTCCCTCAGCCGGCACCTGAGACAATGCCAGAGGGGAGGGGCCTGGAGAGGGAGGCCTGGCTGACTCCTCTTCCTCATGCTCGGAGCTTTCTTCCTCCGATGGGACAGGCTCAGAGGGCGGGGCCACAACAGGCATATAGTTTGGTGTAATAATCTAAAAAGGCTTCTTTGATTAGTCTTTGTTGAAATACTTCCTTCCCTCTATACTCAATACTCCCAATAGTCCGAGTACTCTGCTGTTTCCCCAGTGTGTAAGCCAACCACCTTCCCGGTTTATTGGCATTACAAAATGTATTGTGTTTTGCAAAGTGTAAGTTAGTTGCTGCTTGTTCCGCTGTAAGCATATGGAATTTTTTATAAGCAACTGCTCTTTTTTCTTTATCTCCCCTTCCAATTCTAATCTTTTTCTTTGTCGATTTGATTTATGTTTAGAATTCATATAAATCAGTACCCCCCACATATACGCCTTGCTCGCATCCCAAACAATTTCAATAGGGGTACCCTTATTCAAGTTCATTTCAAAAAATTCCTTCATTTGTTTTTTAAGTTCATTTACGTTCTTTTCATATCTAAACAAATTTTCATTTACTCTCCAAGATCTTCTCTCATTCTTTCCCGTTTCTATTTCTATCCATACCGGGCTGTGGTCAGATAAAGTCCTCGGAAATATCTTTGTTTTCTTTGTTTTTGAGAGTAAATCGACTGTAAGTAAAATAAAATCAATCCTAGAGAAGGATCTGTGTCTATCTGAAAAAAAAGTAAAGTCCAGTTCTTTTGGGTTATGCACTCTCCATATATCTTTCAATTCCAAATCTTCTTTCATATTGAAGAAAATCTGTGGTAGTTTAACACAGGACTTTGCCAAGCTCTTTTTATCTTTTTTAAGATCTATTACTCCGTTCCAGTCTCCCATAATTAAAATAGATCTATAATCCCATTGTAATATTTTGGAATACAATATTTTATAAAAAAATTTCTTGTTGATTAGGAGCATAAATTCCAATCACCAGAATTGGACCATTATCTGTGTAAAGCTCAATTGCTATATATCTTCCACAATCATCTGCTTCTATAATTTGCTATAAATTGTGCTCCTAATCTAGAATTTATCAAATATTTTTGATCTTGTGTCCTAATATGAGTTTCTTGTAAACAAATAACATCATTATTAAATTGTCTCAAGTAATGAAATAATTTCTTTCTTTTCTGTGGTGAATTCAATCCGTTCACATTCCAAGATAAAAACTTAATTGTCATTTGGATTCTCCTTGTCATATACTTAGAAGCTCCTTGATGAGAGTATGGAAGAAGCACCAACTCAAATGGGATTATAAAATACCGTTGTGGTTGGATCTTGGTCACATTATACGGAATATAAATATAAAGTCACTCGGGGGGTTTTCATACAAAGAAGTACTTTTTAATGATGGGGGCAGATGGCAACTAAAGACATTGAACACACTGTTGGAAGAAGGGATCAATTTAACTTGGTTACAGTATAATCAACTTCAATTGAGATGGAGAGAAGATCAAAAAACTGGTTTAATGTTGCATGAAGAAGAATTGGTTAGACAGATAAAAGAGAAAGGCCCAATGCATATTAAGAGAGTTTATAATGTTTTGTTAGAAAGAGACTCAGAAAATGAATTGGTTAAAGATTGTATGATAAAATGGGTGCAAAATTTTGGAGAACCAGTTATGATGGAAACTTGGGAAAAAATATGGGTTCAGAATGTTAAATTTACACAGTCGCAGAATTTGAGGGAAAATTTTTATAAAATGTTTTATAGGTGGCATTTAGATCCTAAGAAATTGTCATGCATGTATCCTAATGTTCAACCGAAATGTTGGAGATGTGATTGTTTAGATGCTACATATTATCATATATGGTGGACATGCAAGAAAGCAAAGGCTTTTTGGATAAAAATTTGGTGGGTTATGCAAAATGTCTTGAAGAAAAAAATTCAATTTTCTCCTCAATTGTTCTTACTGGGTATAGTTAAGGGTTTTTCAGTGGGTGAAACAAAGTTGATATTGTATATGGTGACAGCAGCTAGGTTACTGATTGGTCAATATTGGAAAAGGGATGATATGCCTACAATTCAAGAATGGACTTTGAAGATGGCCAGTTTTGCAGAAATGGCGAAGATATCAGCATACTTAAAAGACCGGACTCAAGAGACTTATGTATGGGAGTGGAAGAAATGGATAGATTATGTGCAGAATAAATACCAAACTAGGAAGTACCAGATAGCTTTTGGCTAAATGTTGTGTAGAAATGTATAGTTTATAGGGGGCAAAATAGCTTATTGTTATCTAGAAATGTATAGTGCACAGGGGGGAGAATAGAGGGGTGGTAAAGTATGATATATATGTGGATGGATTTCACCTTGGGGAAGTCACGGGGAGAGGGGAGGGTTTGGGGGGGTTAGGGAGGGATGGGGGGGGAAATGGGGGAAAAATTGATATTTGTAAAACTTTTTCAATAAAGTATTTTCATATTATTATCTATTATTTCCACCATCAAAATTCTTCCATCATCATCTGCATATATTTGCTCCGCTTGAATTGTATTGCTAATGTATAAGACAACTCCCCTTTTCTTACATTGTGGCAATGAAGTAAAGATTTTCCCTTGTTTTGGCTGCACCAGTAACTGTTCATGTTGCTTTTTAATGTGCACTTCTTGCAGACAGATTATATCAAACTTTAATTTCTCTAACTTGTGAAATACCTTTCTTCTTTTAATAGCTAAATTAAGTCCATTTATATTAATTGAGATCAATTTTTTCTCTTCCATATTCATATTTTACAATTAGGGTTTATTGCTCTAGTACAGGGGTCCTCAAACTTTTTAAACAGGGGGCCAATTCACGGTCCCTCAAACTGTTGGTGGGCCGGATTGGCTGGGTGGGCGTGGCTAGGTGGTCATGTGACTAGGTGGGCGTGGCTAGGTCATGTGACTGGGTGGGCCAATTTAACAGCCCATTGAACAATGCACACAAATTAAACTTTAATTTGTTTTGCTCCTGGGGGGGATTTATTTGCTTTTGTTTGCATGTTGTTCTTTTGGTTGCCTTTTCTTTTTACTAGATCGTTTTTTCAGTTGTTTAGGAGTCTAGTGGCCCACTTCAGGAAACTCAGTTTTGCTGCAATTCTTCTCAGCCCCAAGGAGCTTGAGAAATCTCTGTCTCTCTCTATCTCTTTGTCTCTCTCTTTTTCCTTGTCTCTCTCTTTTTTCTTTTTTTCTCTTTCTATTAATAATAATAATAATCTATTTGATTATTCATATAATAACAGCGGCTAGAATTGTATTTGCACAAAACTGGAAAGCAGATAAAATCCTGTTGGAAGGAGAAATTATAAAGAAAATTTTAGAATGTGCAGAAATGAATAGATTAACATTGAGAATAAAGGATAAAGAGGAGCCGATGTATTTCAAGACATGGGAAAAATTTTATGATTGGTTAGAAAGAAAATATGAATAAGGGTATAGAGATAAAATAGATAGCGAACAGATGGGAGAAAACAATTAGAAAAATAGATACCCAGATGATGTCAAGTAAAAGGAGAAAGGGGAGGGGGGGTAAAAGGGAAAAAAGTGAGATATTATAAAAATGTACACAAATGATGAAATAAAAATAATAATTGAATGAGAAATTGAAATGAGAATAAAGTTAATTAGAAAATCGGGGCTGCTCGAATACCACTTTAGATTGAACTGAAAAGGGAAACAACAGGAGAGAGGGGAAGGAGTAGAGAGAGAGGAAGAGAGAAGAGAGGAGAGGAGAAAGAAGAAAAGGAAAAGGAGAGGAAGAAAAGGGAGGGGAAAGAGGAGCAGAGGAGAAGGTTAGAAGGGGGAAGAAGAGAGGAGTGGGGGAAGAGAAAGGGAAGTAGGAAAGAGAAGGAGAGGAAGTAGGAGGAAGTAGGAGGAGAAAGAGGAAGGAAGAGAAGGGGAGGAGAAGAAGAAAGGTTGGAGTAAAGGTAAAGGGTAAAAGAGCAGCCCCGAAAAAGTAAAAATGAAAAATGAAAGTTAAAAGAAAAGATGAATGAAAAATGATGGAAATGACTGTACATGTAAATGTGTTTATGAGAAATAAAAATAAAAAACTTTTTTGAAAAAAAAATAGATTGTGTGTGAGTCAGTTGTGTTGTGTGTGTGTAAAGTGTGAAAGTTGGTTTTTGAGCTTTTTGTGGCTCTGTGAGGTTCCTACTTGTTGCAGGGGCCATTTTGGGTCAAGTGCAGCTGCTTTTACATTGTATGTGAGTCAGTTGTGTTGTGTTGTGTTGTGTGTGTGTAAAGTGTGAAAGTTGGTTTTTGGTACCTCATTGTTTTGTGTACTTTGTTTATTATTTTTATTATTTATTATTATTGGCTACGCCCACCAGGTCACCTGACACCAAGTCACGTCCACCAATTAAGCCACGCCCACAGAACCGGTAGGGAAAATTTTTAGATTTCATCCCTGGTCTGCATGTGCAGCAAATGCTTCTCCACATTCTCTTGTGGCAACAGCCGGGCTCTGTCTCGATAATTGCACAATATTGTATGCTGACACACTCACATGCACACTTTTCAATTTCAGCCAAACCTCCTTTGCAGTTTTTAAATCAGCTACATTTAAGAATTGTTCATCTTACAAACTTAAAATGATGTAAGGCAGTGCCTTATCATGCCGCCTTTGATCTGCTGCTGCTAATGGCCCCTGGGGTGGATTAACAACAATATCCCAGAGCTCCTTAGCCTTCAGGAAGCATTCTATTTTTGCAGCCCAAATAAGATAATTCTTCTGTCCCAATCGAGGCAGAGAGCTCTCCTTGAAATCAACAGCCATCCTGCAAACCTTCTCTGCCTTGTTTCCTTTTGTTTATAACACAGGCAGTCTCTCAGCTTGATTACAGTTACGTGTTGAGCCTCAATCCTTTTTCTTCAGTTTGACTGTGTTGCATGGGCTGGCTGGCTGGGATCTGGGCCCATAACCTGTTAGTTTTATTTGAGAATCACCCAGCACAAGGGAGGAGCATGGGAGATTTGTCAAAAAGTCAATAAGAGTTGAAATACTAAAAAGGGCAAGAGATGATGGATAGATATAGAATACTTCTTAATATGGGATTTGCTTTATTAAGGATTAGAAAATAGAGGTAGAAAGTAGAAATTGGGAAAATATTATGTATACTGCTACATAATATAATACATTATAACTACTATGTATATGTGAATAGAACAGAACAGAACAGAATAAAATTCTTTATTGGCCAAGTGTGATTAGACACACAGGGAATTTGTCTTTGGTGCATATGCTCTCAGTGTACATAAAAAGACAAGATACACTCATCAAGAATCACAGGGCACAACACCCAGTGACAGTCATACAGTACAATAAGCAATCAAATCATACTAGGAAACAATATCAATATAAATCGCAAGGATACAAGCAACAAAGCTACAGTCATGCAGTCACAAGTGGGAGGAGATGGGCGACAGGAACAATGAGAAGGTCAATAGCAATAGTAATGCAGCCTAATGTGAATAGTTTGACAGTGTTGAGGGAATTATTTGTTTAGCAGAGTGATGGCATTTGGGAAAAAACTGTTCTTGTATCTAGTTGTCTTGGTGTACAGTGCTCTATAGTGTTGTTTTGAGGGAAGGAGTTGAAACAATTTATGTCCAGGATGCGAGGGGTCTGTAAATATTTTCACAGTCCTTTTTTTGACTCGTGCAGTTATACAGGTCCTCAATGGAAGGCAGGTTAGTAGTAATTGTTTTTTCTGCAGTTCTAATTATCCTCTGAAGTCTGTGTCTGTCTTGTTGGGTTGCAGAACCAAACCAGACAGTTATAGAGGTGCAGATGACAGACTCAATAGTTCCTCTGTAGAACTGTATCAGCAGCTCCTTGGACAATATGAGCTTCCTGAGTTGGCGCAGAAAGAACATTCTCTGTTGTGCTTTTCTGATGACGTTTTTGATGTTAGGTGTCCATTTTAGGTCTTGAGATATGATAGAACCTAGAAATTTGAAGGTCTCTATTGTTGATACTGTGTTGTCTAGTATTGTAAGAGGTGGTAGTACAGGAGGGTTTCTCCTAAAGTCTACCACCATTTCTACGGTTTTGAGAGTGTTCAATTCCAGATTGTTCCGGTCGCACCACAAGGCTAGTTGTTCAACCTCC
The DNA here is from genome assembly GCF_029215685.1 of Pituophis catenifer annectens. Taxonomy (NCBI): domain Eukaryota; kingdom Metazoa; phylum Chordata; class Lepidosauria; order Squamata; family Colubridae; genus Pituophis; species Pituophis catenifer. The sequence continues at coordinate 26,799,401 of NW_027256885.1, read as the reverse complement.
CGTCTGTATGCGGATTCATCATTGTCTCGAATGAGACCAATCAATGTTGTATCATTTGCAAACTTCAGTAGTTTAACAGATGGATCGTTTGAGATGCAGTCATTGGTATATAAAGAGAAGAGAAGTGGAGAAAGCACACATCCTTGGGGGCCCCCTGTGCTAATTGTACAGGTATCTGATGTGATTTTGCTTAGCTTCACCTGCTGCTTCCTGTCTGTTAGGAAGGCAAGAACAAGAAACAATGGATGGAAACTAACCAAGGACAGAAGGGGCGTTAGTCCTACCTGATACGCCCTTGTTGTTATCGATGGGAGGGGACAGGATGGGTTATTCTAGGCTCTAGCTCTATGGACTGAGATGAATCTTCTGAGGTTCCGCCTCCCTGGTGACGTTCCTCAGTTTGACAGTGAAGTCGAAGCGAATGGAAATCCATCTGAAACACAGAAACAAAAACTCCCCACCTCTCGGGAGTCGTCCCAGACAGGTAACAGGGTGGGGCTGGCCCCTCCCATCAATCACAAGAAAGGGCGTATCAAGTAGGACCAACGCCCCTTCTCCATAGTGTATCAATGGGAGGTGCCAGGATGGGACATACCAAAGCTTGGCAATCCTACAGGTGGGAACTGTCCTGGGCTGACAACCCTGCCCCCTCATGGACCCATTGCAGGACCCGCCAGCCAAATGCCACCTCTGCAGAAGTGTAAGAGTCAAGTCTGTAATGACGGACAAATGGTGACAGGGACATCCAAGTCACTGCCCTACATATCTCTCCAACAGGAGCCTGGGTAGCCCAGGCCGCCATCGTGGCCTCACTGCGCGTAGAATGTGCCGTTATCCCCTGAGGCACCGGGAGAGCTTGCAGCTCATAAGCACGGGCTATACATGCCCTAAGCCAACACCCTACCATGGAAGGGGTCACCTTGTGGCCCAGAGTTGACAGCTGAAAGGAGACGAACAGGGATTCAGTCTTCCTGAAGGAAGTGGTCCTCGAGATGTAAATACGAAGGGTACTCCTAACATCCAGCGTATGCCAGGTCTGCTCCAAGGCATGCCGAGGCCTTGGACAGAAATCAGGCAGGACTAACTCCTATGCTCGGTGAAACAAGGAGTTGACCTTTGGAAGAAAGGCAGGGTCCAGCCCCAGGACCACCCTGTTTGGGTGAAAAATACACAAGTCCTTCCTCACCGATAATGCCACCAACTCTGATATCCATCTGGCCGACGTGATGGCCACAAGGAAAGCAACCTTACATGAGAGGAGGTGAAGGCTAGCCTCCTTCAAAGGTTCAAAAGGTGCCTTGGTCAATGCCTGTAAAACTTTGGTCAGGTCCCAAGTTGGACAACAATGGAGCGTTGGGGGTCACAGATTAGAAGCCCCCTGCAGAAAGGCTCGCACCCTCGGATGGTGAGCGAGTGAGCCCAGGTCCCCAAAGGTCAAGACAGATCCCAGGGCAGCGACCTGCCTACGCAAAGTATTAGGGGAAAGCCCCCATTCCAGGCCCTCTTGTAAAAACTCCAACACCTCTGCCACAGAGGCTGAAGTAGGGTCCAAATGTCTTGTTGTACATCACTCCTGAAAGGTAGTCCAGGTGGCATTGTAAATACGTGTGGTTGAAGGCCGCCTGGCCACCTGAATCATCCGGATGACCCTGGTAGAGAATTTCTCCTGTTTTAGGAGCCTCTGCTCAAGCACCAAATGGCCAACTGGAACCACTGGGGCTTTGGATGTAGTATGGGCCCTTGGCTGAGGGAGACTCTGTCCGGGGGAATCCTCCAGGGTCTGGCGACAGACAAGCCGACCAGGTCGGCGAACCACGACCTCCTGGGCCAATGAGGAGCCACTAACAGCACCTCTGCCCTCTCCAACAACACCTTCCTGATGACAGCTGGGATTAGGGGTAGGGGAGGGAAGGCATATAAGAACCCCTTTGGCCAAGGGCTTCTCAGAGCATCCACCCCCTCCGCTCCCGGGGCAGGGAACTGGGAAAGGAATCGGGGAAGGTGGGTGTTCGTTGGAGATGCAAAGAGATTGACCACAGGACAGCCGAACTGGTCTGAGAGTTCTACAAACAGGCTGGGATGGAGCCTCCACTCCGATGGATCCATGGTGGCTCAACTCAGCCAGTCGGCTCGGATGTTGGCCATCCCGACAATGTGATCTGCTGTCAGGGATAACAGATGAGTCTCTGCCCACCGGCACAAGGGTTCCGCCTCCCTCATGAGGGGCCTCGACCAAGTCCCCCCCTGCCGGTTGATGTGGGTCTTTGTTGTGATATTGTCTGTGAGAAGGAGAACATGGTGCCCCTCCACCTGCAGTTGAAATGTCTGTAGGGCCAGACGGGCTGCCCTCAGCTCCAACCAGTTGATCTTCTGGTTGAGCTCCAGCTGTGTCCACTGTCCCTGAGCAACATGAGACCTGCAATGCCCCCCACAGCCGAAAAGCATCTGACGTCACAGTCAGCCTGCAAGAGTCCCTGAAGGAACAACCCTTCCTGATGGCCCCCGACACCCACCAGTGCAGTGAGCAAAGCACCTGTGGCAGCACCCGCACCCGAGCTGTTGAGCTGGTGCCCACCCTCTGAAAGGGGAGCAGGAACCACTGGAGTGGTCGGGCGTGGAACCTTGCCCACGGGACTACAGCCAGACATGAGATCATTTTCCCCAAAAGTCGGGACAACCAGGCCACTGGAACCGTCCCTTTCTGCCAGATGAGTTGAATCAACCCCCAGATGCTCTCCTGCCTGTCCTGGGAAAGAAACACTTGGCACGCCTGAGTGTCTATCAGAGCCCCCAAATGTACCAGCCTTGTAGAAGGCACAAATTGACATTTTTCCAAATTCACGGAAAACCCGTGGTCCCGAAGGGTCCTGATCACCATGGCTAGATCCCGTTCTGCCAGTCGCTGGGAGGACGCCTGGATGAGTAGATCATCCAAGTAACATTGGATCCTGATAGGGATCGTCCAGCAATTTGCCAGCAATTTGGTAAATGTCCAAGGGGCCGATGCCAGGCCGAAAGGCAGATATTGAAAATGCTGGCTGGCATAGCAAAACCTCAGGTACTGTTGGTGGTTTGGATGAATAGGGATGTGGAGGTATGCCTCCGTTAGATCTATAGAGGCCAAGAAGTCCCCTTCCCTGATCCCCGCTAAGATGGAATGCAGGGAGTGCATCTTGAACCTCCAGTACACAACAAAGTTGTTGAGTCCATTGAGATTCAGAATCCCCCCCCCCCGGAGGCCTTTGGGATGATGAACAAGATTGAATAGAACCCCTGCCCCCGCTGTCCCGACGGAACTGGCTGAATGGCCCGAATATCCAGCAAATTCTGAATAGCCGCTTCCATAAGTCCCCGCTTTACAGGGTCTCCTGAAACTGGACAGCGAAGGAAAAACCTCAGAGGAGGGGAAAGGAATTTGAGGGAGACCCCTGATCATATAGTCTCCCTGACCCAGTCATCCATAGTTAATTTGTCCCAGCGGTCTGCAAACAGGCCTAGTCTGCCCCCTATGGGAACCCAAGACCTGATGTCACTTGGGGCGGCGAGCACCCCTGCCCCCGTTGCCCCTGAAGGACCGTCCAGACTGTGGTAGTCATCCCCTGCCCCCAAAGGCAGGTCTGTCAGCGTGATAGCCTGATCGGGGCTGGAAGGGCCATTGTTGTCAGGGAAAGCTTGCCCCAGCTCCCCCCTGTCTAAAGGAGGGCCGTCTAAAGTATGGCGCCGGGCAGTAATCAGCCCATCTGCCCTGGGAAGGGAGCACCTTCCTCTTGTCCCTGGTCTCAATCAATAAAGGGTCCAGGGACTGGCCAAATAGATTCTCCCCCTCAAAGGGGGCAGAGGCCAGTTTCCACTTGTTCTTAGCGTCCATGAGCCAGTGGCAGAGCCAGAGCATCCGCCTAGCAGTAACCGCAGATGCCATTGTCCTAGCAAAAAATTTGACAGAGGCCAATGTCACATCCACAGTGTATTCAGCCGCAGCCAGGATCTTGGAAATGTCCTGGTGCGCTCAAACATCATCTGGTGATAGATCGGACTACAGCTGTCGGAGCCATCGGACAGACACCTTTGTGAAAAAGGACACTGTGGTAGACCAAGAGTCTGCCAAGTGAGCCTGGCGAAGGGCCATCTCCTCCCTCCTGCCCTCCACCTTCAAGGCATCTTCCACATCAGGCGGTAGAACGGAGGAAGAAGTTAAGGCAGCCACCGGTGTATCAACCTTTGGGACCTGTACCAGGTTAAGCAGGTCTGTGTCGACCCCAAAAAGGAGGTTTTCCTGCTCACCGGTCCGAGATGCTGTGACCGGAGAGGTCCACTGACGTCGGATCAACTCCAGAAACATCTTGGGAATGGGAATCGATTCCACCTTGATGGCCTGTTCCATGAACAGGAAATCGTCCTGTTCCCCGCTATCAGCGGGAGGCTCAGATACCTTAGAGTCCTTTCCCAAATGGGCAGTGGCCTGCACCTTGGCCAGCAATGGTTTGAGGAGAGTGGGGTTAAAAAGGCCCCTAAAAGGGCGGTCTGTCCAGGGGATCCTGCTCAAAATCAGAGAAATCCCCTTCGCCCTGGAAAACCTCCAACTGAGGGTAGAAACTCAGTTCGGAATTGGCAGGGGATGCAGGGTCATGATAGGTAACCTCCTCTGCCAGGGGCCTCCCAAGGATCCATCCCTGGGGCCAGGGGCACTACAGGATTGGGCAACTGTTGATATTGGCGAACCCCTTCTGCAATGCTCCTCCTGATTGCCTGGTCAATCCAATGCCTCATGAATTGGGGCATATCCTGTTACTTCAACTCCCCCGGGCGGAGCCCCGCCACAGTCAGGGTGAACGTTGCTTCTGGGGTCTCATGTGCCACCCCAGAGGGCCCAGGCTGTGCCTGTGGGTCCCCCAGGGTCTCAGGAGACCAGGTCTGTGCAGTTCCAAGTAGGGAAGGTAACATCTGTCCTTGCTGTACGGGCAGATCTGGGGGTGTGGACACCGCCTGGTGTTCCGGTATGTTGTAGGTAGACAAGCCCGGTGTAAAGGCCCCAGCTGAGGCCTTCACAAATTCCCTGTCAAGGGCCTTCTGCCTTGTTTGAGCTGTTCGTTCCTCTGCCTTGGAGGACCCCCTATGTGCCCTGGCTTTGGCCCTTGGCAGCAGCAGCCACACTGGCTGTCCTAGGTCTGGTTGGAGCCCTGCCAGCCCTATCAGGCTGAGGCGACCAGGAGCCCTCAGCCGAAAAGGAACCATGCCTGCTAGTGTCCTCCATGCTTAGCCAGTCGCTAGGTCTTAAGCCTAGAATGGGCTAGACCAGCAACAGAAAGGCCTTGCCAAGGTCTGTCCAGCCACCCACTGGGTGCAGAAGTCACAGTGCCTGCCAACCAGAGTCAGTCAATGAATAGGGCAGGGCTCCAACCCCTTGAAGAGCTATAGGGCACAGAAAGCAATACTGGACTGAATCCAACGACGACAGGCAGGAGGACAAAATGGCCACCGGAGAGACAAAATGGCCGACTCCGACCATTGGGAGTTCAAACGGCCCTCAGAATCAGGCCCACCGGCCCTGCCAGGTTAGGCCGCAAACTGAGCCCACAGGTGAAGAGATGTGGCTGGTCAATGTCCAGGGCTCCCATCCACAGTCGCGGAGAGCCCCACCAGCCACGTGGCAGCACAGTGATGCCGAGGGAGCAAATCCGCCTGGACTACAAGCCGCAATAAAATGCGCGGGAAAAAGGCCGCAGTGATGGCGTCCAATCGAGAAGGAACCGCGCCAGGCTAGGAGAGGCTGGTGCAGTCCAGTGGCTCTGCCACACATTCCATGCCGCAGCGCACAGCAAGCAACAGGTAAAAACGGCCGGCGCCCAGGCTGCTAGAGACTGGGGCATCTGCAAAGGTTCCACAAGCTGTCGGCAGCAAAAGAGCGCGCCCGCCGTACAGCTGACTGGCGCAGATCAAAGGCAGAGTAAAGGAAGCTGCGCCAAGGCTCTGGGAGGCTGGCGTGGCTCCTGCGGCTTAGTTCCAGGTGATCCAACACAGCGGAGCACGGCTACAATAAGTGGGGCGAGCAGCCTGCAGCGCAGCTCTCCCAACACCAGCGAAGGTAGCTGTGGAGAATGGGGGTGGCACCGATGTGGGCTACCCTCCAGCTCAAATCCATAGCCACGGAGAGCCCTCCCCAACTGCAAAGAAAACAGGTCAAAATAAAATAGGAGAAAGAGAAAACTCCAGGGATTTATTCCAAGCTCAGCTCCTAAACTATGGAGCAAAAGAAAAGGCGTCCATAAGCTGAGACTGAGTTGAAAAAACTGAGGAACGTCACCAGGGAGGCGGAACCTCAGAAGATTCAACTCAGTCCATAGAGCTTGAGCCTAGAATAACCCATCCTGGCACCTCCCATCGATACACTATAGAGAAGCAACCTAGAACTATGGAGAAATATCCTAACGGTGAGAGCAATCAATCAATGGAACAGCTTTCCTTCAGAGGTTGTGGGTGCTCCATCATTGGACGCTCTCAAGAAGAGACTGAACAACCATTTATCTGAAATGGTATAGGGTCTCCTGTTCGAGCAGGGGGTTGGACTAGAACACCTCCAAGGTCCCTTCCAACTCTATTATTCTATGTTCTATGTGCAATTATTGTTGATGTGCTGTATATGCACAACACATATATGGGCAAACAAGACCTTAACAAACCCCATCAAATAAAACAGGGAATGGGACTTCCGGTTTGGTTCCTGTCGCCGAAAGACGGTCCCTTTTTCGGACCGCCAGCCCCGCTGCCTGTCAGAGCCGCTTCGATCAAGAGAAGCGGCTCGGAAGTTCCCGAATCCTGAAGGATTAGAGGAATAGAGTCGTCGAGAAGCAGGTAGAGCCCCTGTGAGCCCCCAGATAGCTCTCCTTTGCTTCTGGGGAGGAAACAGGCGTCGCTCCCTTTCAGCTCGCCGAGACTCCGGACAGCGTGGGACGAGTCTACCCAGCGTACAACAAGGCGGCAGGACCAACCTTCCTACTGAGAACAAAGCAAATTCAAACAAACAGGGTGGAATAACAACTTGAACCACGAAACTGCAAGTATTACTAGCCCTGTGACTAATTTTAAAACGGAAGAGTGAATGAGTGAAAGTCTCTTGAAAATGGTGCCCGGCTTCAGCGTTAACAAGAGCTGAAAGCGAGAGTGGATTAGCAAAGTTATTTCAATAAGTTACAAAGTAGCATTGTCCGTAACAAGTGGAGGAAAAGAGAATCTTTTTTAAAACAAGCCTGATTTTGCTTCAATTTCACCTTTAATTTGACTAAACCTGGGGGAATTTTTTAGAGGACTTTGTGGTGGAGGAAAGGGAAAAAGGATTTCCTTTTTTGGAAAAGCTAGACTACGTGGCAGGATGGCTTCTAAGCAGACTAAACAGGATGTGAAGGCGGCGGGGGGGGATCCCCCACACATAAACCTGAACAGCAGCCTCCCAGCCAGCAGAGCCAGAAAAAAGAGATGGATCTTGAAAGTTTAAAGGATTTTATTACTCAGGCTTTGATGAGGCAAGATGAAAATTTGGATGAGAAGTTTAAAAAGTCACAACAGGAAATCAAACAGGAGATCAAAGAAATCAAAGAGGTGGTGCAAGAAAAATATGACAAGGTGACCAAAAAATTAATGACAGTGGTGACTGGATTGTCAGAAGTAATTTGTCGAGCCTCGGTTGGGTCTCGCCATCACTGGGGAGGACGACGAGGAGGGGGCAAGCTGCTGAACTCTCCGGGGGCGTGTCATCAGCTGTTTGAGAAGTCTTTACCACTCGCGCACAAAACGAAGCAAACTCTTTCATCGGAGATAGGGGGGGCATGGAGTTTGCAGATGACGCTGCCTTGTGATGTAACAGAGGCGCGCTCCTCCTACAGGCCAGCTAGGGGAAGGAGGGATGATGTTGACTGTTTGATTGCTAATTGATTTATTGTGCTCCTCCTACAGGCCTGCTAGAGGAAGGAGGGGTGAAGTTAACTGTTTAATTGCCACTTGATTTATTGCTGTGTATATAAAAGGCGCTACAGTGCGATTGCGTGTAGCGCTAACTTTAAACCTTGTTTCCGGCTTGTGCCTTTCTCCTGCCTGTGTTTGCTGTGCTGAACCTAATTAAAGGATTGCAACTGCTTTATTCCAGTCTGGTGTTGGCTTGTTTCCAGTGCAGTTGGGTGGACTGGCCGAGAGAAAGTTAGCGCTCCCCCACCCACCAATTTCAACTGCCTACGTTCCCTAGCTGCGGTCCGGTGAGAAAGGCTGTCAGTGATGGCAGGAGGGATGGCGCTAGGTGATTCGGAGTTGGAGGTCCCTCTAGAGGCTGACGTGGAGGAGGGGGTTGTGAAAGAGGAGAAGCTACAAACTGCAACCCCTCACCAACCGGTGGTCAGACCCAAGCTGCGCCAACCACATGAGGAGGACTGTGTGGAGACGGCTGGTGCGCAGAGTCAAGGGCTAGACCCTTCGGGACAGGTTTCCGGTGGGGGCTGGTGGCCTAGCTCTACTCATACCGGGCCCCAATGGCCATCTACCCCCCCGTTGGGTCCATCATTTAGAGGTTGGCGGGAAAGACGTTGGACAGACGACGAAGAGGCGGATTGGGGCTATGATACTACAGGGCCTGAACCCAGTGCTATGGATGCCATAAGAGATCGGTTTGGAGAAGGGAGTTTCCGGGACGTCCCGTCTTGGCAACCCTGGGCCACTGGGGCGGAGCCGTTACAAGGCACGTCTTGGCAGGATGAGGGCCTTTCCAGGCCAGAGACTCGGTTTCGCATCGTTAGCCCCAAATTCCGAAGGGAACAGGAAACAGGAAAAGAAAAGGGCCAAATCGAAGACCGGGACTACCACCTGCCTAAGAGGGAGGATAGCACCAGGGGCTCCGAACAACCATTGACCAGAAGAGAGGTAGGAGCTGGAAGGTGGGCACAACGTCCTGTGGGGGAACGGAGGCCCGTTGGAGACCTGAGGAGAGATGGGGAGAACAGACCGCCTGTACCACCCCCAGCATGGATCCCGGTTCCTGGGATGTGGGCACCACCTCCAATCTGGGGCCCTCCTGCACTGCAAGCCACCTTTGACGGGAGCCCAGACCGTGTGGCATTGTTCTTAAGCCAGGTGGTTAGTCATCTTGACCAGTATGGTCGCTGGTATCCATCACAATGGGCCATGGTGGTAGCCATTACGGCTGTGTTAACCGGCGATGCAGCAGACTGGGTGGTGGGATTACATCGCAACCATGCTAGAGAACTGGTGGACGTGGGTAGGTTCCTGGAAGCTCTCCGGTCGGCTTTTGAGGATGACTCCAGTGTACAAATTGCGGAAGGAGATCTTGTAGCCCTCAAACAGCGGGGTGTTCCTGCAAAGGACTATGCACGTGATTTCCGGAAAATTGCTAGTCGCTTAAGGGACTGGCCCGAACTGATGCTAGTCCAGCAATTTCGGATGGGGCTGGATCGTGAGTTACGTCAAGCCTGTGCGTCCCGAGGCCTGGCTCCACGCGTGGCTGTTTGGTTTAAAGCCGCTATTGAACTGGACATTACACTCCGGGAGTTTAGGCCTCGGTCGGAAGTTAATGTGGGACAGAGACGGGTTCCTACGGAGAGGGCCTCAGAAAAGCCGCCAACCACGCGGGTTCAAGTACCTCTGCCCAGCAGCGTCCCACCTGAAAGGTCTCAGCGACCGGCGTTTCGTTGTTTTCGCTGCAATCAGATAGGACACAGAGCGGCTGAATGCCCTGTACCTCCGTTACGAGTACAGGCCCAAAAGCCAGCTACGGGGGGTAGCGACCAGAGGCCGACCACGGCAACCACAAGAACGTACCCAAGCACTTCAGGGACCAAAGTCCGTCGTAGACCATCAAGCTCGTGATATTACACCAACCACTGTGGCGGGGAGATTCCCGGTGGTGTCGGGGGACAGTGATGACGACGAGCCGGAGGACCCTATGGTGAGCAAAACTGTGTTCCCTTTTGTCATACCTGTGGTGCTGAGGAATCCCCGAAGCACAACGGGTTTTCAATATGGTGCTTTAATAGACACTGGATGTACCCGTTGTATGGTGCGGAGAAGTGTGGTGGATGCTCTGGGCCTACATATAAAAAAGCTAAAAGTTCCTGTGAAGTTTGAACAGATGGACGGGTCGTTATTGGGGGGGGGGGGCTGCTAACCACGTAACTGAACAAGTGTTGTTGGCGATAGGTGAACATCAAGAGTCCATCCAGTTTGGAAGACTTCCGGGTTGGCTCCGCAGCGCCATTGACGGTCTTTTTAGACCGCCGCCCCCGTGATTCCGTTGAGCCGTTCTGACAGCGTTAATCAGCTGTCAAACGGCTTGAAAATCTCCCCTTCGGGAAAAGAAGGGGAGGAGAGCAGGTGGGTGAGGGTAGAGCTCCCCGAAAACCCCTGGATTAATTCCAGGGGTTAGGAGGGTGAGAGCTCCCCGTTCAGCCCACTGAAGCTCCGGATCCGGGGGGACTCTGTTTTTTTTTTACAGAGCTAGGCGTTGCGTCCAATTTTTGCTGTCAAACAGAAGATTAAATGATTTCAAAAAAGCAGGCGGAACAGAAGCAGGAGGACAAGCTTTTTGCAAGTATAATACTTAACTCCGGGGATACAATGTTTCTAATTGGATTTTCTGAGCTGGAAGTTAAGATGGCGTTTCTTTGTTGCGATTTTAAAAGTGAAAGTTAGAAAAAGTCTTTGCTAATAGACTCGTGCTCAGAGACTGGCTTTAAGTTGCTGGAATAGATTTTGAAGAGCTGTTTGGGAAAAGATTATTTCGTTTGGTATTGTTGAAAGCTGCTCAAAAGGATGGCTCTGACTTTATGATTTTATGGTTGTGGGAAGAAAGTAATTTTTTTTAAAATAAAATGGCTTCTAAGAAAGGAGATCTTGAAAGTGCTGGATGCTATTTGGAGGTGTCAGAAACGAAACAGTTGTCTGATTTACAGAGTTATAAGGATTTTGATGCAGAACTTACAGAATTTATAAAAGAAGCCATGAATAATCATACTGCAGCTATAAGTAACCAAATAGCAATTCTTAAAGGGATAACAACAGAAATGACTGAGGAAACAAAAACAACTACGGAGCATGATGACAATTCAGGAGATATTGCAGCAGAGAGGGTGGAAGAATTTTCTCAAGAATTTTCGAGCTTATTCTCTGCTCTTTTCGGAAAAATTGATAGAATCTTTCAAAATTATGACTTGGTTTGGAAAAAAGTAGTAAATGACCAGACTTTCGAAGTTTCAGAAGATGAAGGAGATTTGTCAGTGGCATCTATACATTTAATAGAAAAGAAACAACTGAACTTCTTTTCACAAACTCTTGATAAACTTTGGTTTTACAGACGAAGGAATGAACTGATTTATATAAGCATGAAGAGGCGATTTGGAGGCTCTAAATCAGAGGAAACTTTCTTAAAAAGGGGACAATCTTTGCAGTTATATCAACCTCAAATTAAAATGAAAAACCTCCTCAAAATAGAAGTAGGAGGGATGCAGAAAGACTGGAAAAAATATAAAAAGAAAGCAAGAATGGAAGATTAACCTTTTCTTTTGGCTTTGTAGTTCTACTCATGGTTAAAAATGATTATGTTTTAGGTGTTATAATTACTGAGGGGGAAAAAGTATAAAGTTAAATATTGATTCTTAAATATGATGTATTAATGGTTGATTAATCCTTTTTGGTTTTCTAGTTTATGTATTAATGGTTAATTATGTTGATGATTATCTTTCAAATTTTAAAAGTTGGAGGGAGGAATAATGAAGGGGGGAAATTTAGAAACTTAAAAAATGTAGAAATTTAATTAGTGAATATCTAAGGTTTATTTTTTGTTATGAGATTTCAAAATAAGAAAGCAAGAATGGAAGATTAATTTTTTCTTTTGTCTTTGCAGTTGTTCTACTCATGGTTAAAAATGATTATGTTTTAGGTGTTATAACTACTGAGGGGGAAAAAGTATAAAGTTGAATATTGATTTTTAAATATGATGTATTAATGGTTGATTAATCTTTTTTGGTTTTCTAGTTAATGTACTAATGGTTAATTATAAAAATGTAGAAATTTAATTAGTGAATATCTAAGGTTTATTTTTTGTTATGAGATTTTAAAATATCTGAACTTTGAGAAAAGTAGGAGGGGGAAAAATGTTTTTAGGTTTGAATGTTTAATATTTGTTAATGGTTTTAAAATTCTTACAGTTATTGGATTACATGTTACTTTGTATCTATAAAAAGGGAGGTTGATGAAATTGTAAAAGGGGAGTTAAGGGGTCTTGGGAGTTATTAAATCTTGCAGTTAGCTAGTTTATTTTAGCGAATGTTTGGTGAAATCTATGCCCTGTTTTTGTTCTGGGAAGTCGGGGGTGGGGGGTGGTGAGGAGGGGTTGAAGATTGAGTTTACCAAATTGATTTTTTTTCTTTTTTTCTGATGATAGTTTGAATGATTGTTTATATTGTATACTTGTTTGATCAGAAAATAAAAACTTTTTTATTAAAAAAAAAAAAGAGTCCATCCAGTTTATTGTGGTTGAAAAAAATGATAGAGCCAGTTATTCTGGGTCTCACATGGTTAGATAAATGGCAGCCTCACATCTGGTGGGAGGGAGGTTATCGTAAGCTTAGAATCCCTTTGGGACCTGCTGTCCCGTCCCCTGCTTCTTCAGTGGGACAGTCGAGTGAGGGACAGGACAATAGCTGTGCCTCCAGAGGTGTTGCTTACACCGGACTTTCCTATTGTTTACCAAGACCTTTCAGCCGTGTTTAGTGAAGAGGAATGCGAAGTACTACTCCCCCATCGGACTACGGATTGCGCTATCGAGTTGCTGCCTGGGGCTAAGTTACCGAAACCTCGAATGTATTCCATGACCCAACAAGAATTATCCGAGTTACGACAATATATCGACAAAAATTTAGCTAGAGGTTTCATCGTCCCTAGCAGATCTAAGATGGCTGCCCCAGTCTTCTTCAGGGAGAAGAAGGACGGTGGGGTTCGGTTATGTGTTGACTTTAGAGATTTGAACGGAGTGTGTATAGAACATCTATACCCCCTTCCGCTTATGAAGGATTTGTTAGCTGCGCTATCTACAGGACGGGTATTTACAAAACTCGATTTACGGGAAGCGTACTACCGGGTACGTATCAAACAGGGCGATGAATGGAAGACCACTTTCAACTGCCCTCTTGGTAGCTACCAATATAGAGTTATGCCGTTTGGACTTCAAGGCGCTCCAGCGGTGTTCATGCAGCTTATCAACGAAGTTTTGCATGAACATTTGTATAGAGGAGTTCTTGTTTATTTAGACGACATTCTAATATATACGCGCACATTGGAAGAACACGTTGTGTTAGTCCGTCAGGTTTTGGAGAAGTTGTTAGCTGCTAAACTGTTTATAAAACTTTCGAAATGTGAGTTCCATAAGTCAAAAATAGATTACCTTGGGTACAGGATCTCAAGCGATGGGATAGAAATGGATCCACGTAAAGTCCAAGCTATAGTTGAGTGGCAAGCACCGAAAACCAGGAAACAACTCCAAAGTTTCCTCGGTTTCGCGAATTTCTATCGCCAATTCATCCCCGCATTTGCCGCTATAGCACTGCCGTTAACAGACCTGTTACGCACTAAATCCCCTGTGATAAAACCAAGACCAAACCAGTTATTGCAATGGACAGCTCAATGTCAAAGTGCGTTTGAACAGTTGAAATATCTTTTCACCAGAGAACCGGTACTTAAACACCCTGATCTGTCTCGTGAATTCATCGTTCAAGCCGATGCTAGTGACGTTGCTGTGGGAGCTGTGTTGCTGCAAAAAGATGAACAGGATAGGATATGCCCTTGTGCTTATACCTCACGCAAATTAAACACCACAGAGCGAGGGTGGGCGATCTGGGAAAAGGAGGCCTTCGCTGTCCGTTGGGCTCTACTGACGTGGCGTCACATCCTGGAAGGGGCTATCCCGTTTGAGGTATGGACAGACCATAAAAATTTAGAGGCATTACAAACGCCTAGACGTCTGTCCCCAAAGCAACTACGCTGGGCACAATATTTTCGAAGATTCAATTTCAGACTCAAATATGTGCCAGCAGGAAAGAACTTCCTCGCCGATGCACTTTCTCGTATGCCACAATATAACAGTAAGTGCGAGGAAGTAGTGGAATCTCTTATACCACCTATTGAGAGTGGGCATGCGGTTGCGGCAGTGTTACGGAAAGAAGCGTCTTTCTTAACGAATCTTCGGATAGCTGTCAGCCAGGATACGTGGGTAAATCAAAACCAAACGTCAGTAATCCTACGAGATGGATTAGGGTGGAATGGGGATCGTTTATACATTCCAGAACTGCTTCGAACTACAGTTTTAAGACGGTGCCATGATACCAAACCAGCAGGTCACTATGGTTTCCTTAAAACACTTCACCTGATTAGACGTCAATTTTGGTGGCCACGAATGCGTGGTGAAATTGAACGTTACGTAAAAACGTGCCCAACATGCGCGGCAGCAAAACCATGGTCAGGGAAACCACTCGGTCGATTACAATCGGTGGCTGATCCTAGTCGTCCGTGGGAGGAGGTGGTGATGGATTTTATAGTGGACCTTCCGCCCAGCAATGGACATACCATTATTTGGACAGTAGTAGACCTATTTTCAAAGCAGGCGCATTTTATACCCTGTCGGGGTTTACCATCTGCCCGACGATTGACAGACATGTTTATACAACATATCTACCGCCTTCACGGGGTCCCGAAACGTATTATATCAGATCGGGGTGTCCAGTTCACCGCCCAGTTTTGGAGGTCTTTCGTTCATAGGATAGGGTCTACTCAAGGATTAAGTTCTGCCTTCCATCCCAGTACAAATGGAGCAGTCGAACGAGCTAATGCCGCTGTGGAACGATATCTACGTTGCTACGTTTCGTATCAGCAAACTGATTGGTCTGCCTTACTCCCGTTCGCTGAAGTCGCGTACAACAATATCAGTCACCGTAGCACGGGATTTTCTCCTTTCCAAATCATCTATGGAAGAGAATTCCCTGCCATACCTGAGGTAGAACCTCCAGCTACAGGGGTATCTACGCATTCCGGTTGGGCCGACAAGATCCGACAAACGTGGCCAGCGGTAAAAACGGCGCTTCAAAAAGCAGCAAATGAATACAAACTTTATGTTGATAAAAAAAGAGCTGACCCAAAACTGTTTTCTGTAGGGGATCACGTGTATCTATCTACAAAATACTTGAAATTACGATTACCTAGTAGGAAACTAGGTCCCAAATACATAGGTCCTTTTCCTATAACACGTGTGATCAACCCTGTCACTGTCATGCTTAAGCTACCTTCACTGTTAGGAAAAATACATCCTGTTTTTCATAGCAGCCTCCTTAAACCTGTCAAAGAGGAAAGGCCCACACATCAGCCTGTTTCCCCGGGACCGAGTCATTCAGATCAATATGAGATAGATAAAGTATTGGATTCACGTCTACGTAGAGGCAGGTTACACTACTTAGTACGGTGGAAGGGTTATCCGCTAGCACAAGCATCTTGGGTGGCAGCTCCAGACGTTCATGCCAACCGGTTGCTCCGTCGGTATCATCGTAAATATCCAAATAAACCAGGTCCCAGTGGGTAGAACGGTTGCTATGCTAACATCTTTATTGTATTCCTGCAGGTGGACTCCTGGTAGAGAGGAGCCGTCTGTCGAGCCTCGGTTGGGTCTCGCCATCACTGGGGAGGACGACGAGGAGGGGGCAAGCTGCTGAACTCTCCAGGGGCGTGTCATCAGCTGTTTGAGAAGTCTTTACCACTCGCGCACAAAACGAAGCAAACTCTTTCATCGGAGATAGGGGGGGCATGGAGTTTGCAGATGACGCTGCCTTGTGATGTAACAGAGGTGCGCTCCTCCTACAGGCCAGCTAGGGGAAGGAGGGATGATGTTGACTGTTTGATTGCTAATTGATTTATTGTGCTCCTCCTACAGGCCTGCTAGAGGAAGGAGGGGTGATGTTAACTGTTTAATTGCCACTTGATTTATTGCTGCGTATATAAAAGGCGCTACACTGCGATTGCGTGTAGCGCTAACTTTAAACCTTGTTTCCGGCTTGTGCCTTTCTCCTGCCTGTGTTTGCTGTGCTGAACCTAATTAAAGGATTGCAACTGCTTTATTCCAGTCTGGTGTTGGCTTGTTTCCAGTGCAGTTGGGTGGACTGGCCGAGATAATTATTAAAACTGATAATAAGGTGGAAGAACTAAGATCAGAAATGGAGGTCAAAATGAAGGAGACTGACTATAAAATCTTTGATGCTGACAATAAAATGCAGAGACTTGAAAATGAGATTACAATGATGCAGTTCAGGTCTATGGAATTTGCCATAAGGCTGAGAGGCTTAAAAGAGAATGATAGAGAAGACCTGAGAAAGACTTGTGCTGATGCTCTAGCTGTGCTGTTAAAGATTAGCTCTGAAGAGATTTTCTGCAAAATGGACAAAGTGTACAGAGTGAATTCGTGGGTGGCCAGACAAAGACAATTGCCCAGAGATGTGGTGATATACTTTACAGATAGAAACATGAGAAATGATATTTTGCAAAAGTCTTTTCTCTCTGCTGTGCAAGTGGATGGAAAGGAGATTGGAGTTTATAAAGAACTACCACCTAAGATGTTAAAAGATAGAAAGGATTTTGGATTTCTAGTGAATGAATTAAAAAAACAACAAATTCCATTTAGGTGGGATGCTCCAACTGGTATAATCTTGAGGTATAAGGGAGAAAGATACCGATTAAATGCTGTTGAGAAGGCGGAAGAATTCTACTCTAATGTTTTTAAAGAGAGCTCACCATTCCCACGTACATCTTCTGTGTTGGAGATAAAGGAGAGTGATAAGGAGAAGCAATTTCAGCAAGAGATGGAAGAGCAGCCTAAGCAGCTGGTACTAGAGGTAATGGAAATGCAGGGAGCTACAGGAGGTTTTCTGGATGAGCCCCTGCTAGATCTTCCTTCGAAAATTGTGAATGAACCACCTAAGACTACAAGAGAAGTGGCTTTGGACCTAGCCCGGATGTGTGAAGCTAAAGATCAGCGTATAACTCGAGCAGTTTCTAAGCAACTTAAAGAAAAACAACAACAGGAAAGGGCCAAGCCACAGCAATATAAGAAAGGAGTCAAGGGTAATACACAAGAATGTGAAGCCATGGGGGGAGCAAAGCCGAAGACTACCGACTCGGAAAATCTTCGGCAAATGTGCTTGTCGCTTCAAAAAAGTGTACATGACGATTAAGTTTTTATCTTGGAACGTGAATGGATTAAACTCACCACAGAAAAGGAAGAAATTATTTACTTACTTGAGACAATTTAACAATGATATAATTTGCCTACAAGAAACTCATGTTAGAACACAAGATCAAAAATATCTGATAAATTCAAGATTAGGAACACATTTTATAGCTTCAAATTTGGAAAAAAAGAATGGTGTGGTTATTTATATAAATAAAAGACTGTCAGCTAAAATTATAGAAGCAGATGAATGTGGTAGGTTTATAGCAATTGAACTGCACACAGCAAGTGGCCCAATTCTAGTGATTGGAATTTATGCTCCTAATCAACAACAGGATAATTTTTATAAAACTTTGCATTCTAAAATATTGCAATGGGACTATAGATCTATTTTAATTATGGGAGACTGGAATGGAGTAATTGATTCTAAAATAGATAAAAAGAGTTCGGCGAAGTCAAGGATTAGACTACCACAGACTTCTTTTGATATGAAAGAAGATTTGGAATTAAAATATATTTGGAGAATACATAACCCAAAAGAATTGGACTTTACTTTTTTTTCAGATAGACACAGATCCTTCTCTAGGATTGATTTTATTTTACTATCAGCTGACTTACTTGTAAAAACAAAAAGAACAAAGATTTTTCCAAGGACTTTAACTGATCATAGCCCGGTATGGATAGAAATTGAGATGGGAAAGAGTGAGAGAAGATCATGGAGATTAAATGAAAATCTGTTCAGATATGAAAAGAACATAACAGAACTTAAAAAGCAGATGAAAGAATTTTTTGAAATGAACTTGAATAAGGGTACCCCTATTGAAATTGTGTGGGATGCACTTCCGGTTTGCTGTTCGTCGCTGCCAGACGTTCCTTTGGGATCGTCAGCTTCCACTGCCTGTCAGAGCCGCCTTCACAACGGAATGGCGGCTCGAAAAAACTCCGTTTCCATGAGGAAACGGAGATAGAGCCGGCAGGGGTGGGTAGAACTCTCTGCGGAGTCCCAAAAGTTTTTCCTTTACTTTTGGGACGGAGCGGATGAGATGCCCCGTATCCCCAGCCGCTGCTCCGGGCTTTGGGAGACCTCTGCTAATGCAGAGCCAGGCGTCAAAAGCAAGCCTGCAAATTTAACAGATTACTCAAAGAAAATGTGAGCTGGACCTGTAATACTGAACCGCAAGTATTTTACTGATTTTTTAAAAATTACTTAAGAGAGAGGAGGAAAAGAAAGAGGAAAAAAAGCCTTTTAAAATGGCGTCGGCTGGAGGAGAGGCTGAAAGGGAAAGTCCTTCCGTTTTCTATTATTACAATGTAGCGGAATAAATACCACTGGTTACATTTGTAGACAAAACTTCGCTCCTGTGTCTTTTTCTCTTTTTTTCCCTTGGAGACTTGATATTGTTGTTGATTGGAAAGAAGTCTTTTTTTTTTTCTTGCTTTTTTTTAACAAAGCCTGCCTGGGCGGAAACATGGCACTGAGACTCACAAAGTCAGATAAACAAGTGGGGGGGGGATTCCCCCACCAACAATTTAAAGGAACAAGTCTTAACTCTTCAGTCTCAGAAACCTGATTTTAATATAATAGAATTTTTCTTAGAGGAGATTGAAAGAAGGGAGGAGATTGTGAATCAGCAACTTGAAAAATTTAAGCAGGAAATTAAAGAATTGGTGAAATCTAAGTTTGATTTTTTGGAGAAAAAATTATCAAAAGTGGCTAATGGTTTTTCAGAATTTATGATACAGTTGGACACAAATACTAATTTACTAGAGTCTAAAATGGAAGAAATTCAAGATAAATTGGACAATAGAACTCAAAAAATTGAAAATGATTTGACAAACACTCAGGATAATAGCTTAGAAGAAAAACCTAAAATGGATGCTGATCAAAAGTCTGGTAATGTAGAAAATCTGCAACAGAAGATTGAAAAAGAGATTTTAATGGTACAATATAATTTCACAGAATATGCGATAAGATTAAGAGGTTTGCAGGAAAATAATAGAGATGATTTAAGGAAAATATCTTCTGAAATTCTAGCTGGGATTCTAAAGGTTCAACCTGAGGAAGTGTTTTGTAGGATTGACAGAGTTTATCGAATAAACTCCTGGATTGCCAAGCAAAGGCAATTGCCTAGAGATGTGATGATTTATTTTACAGATAAAGAAATTAGGAATAATATCGTGCAAAATTCCTTCAATTCTAATTTGCAATTGTATGGAAGAAAGATTTGGATTTACAAGGAACTCCCACCTAAGATATTGATGGAAAGGAAGAAATTTGGTTTTCTGGTGAATGAGTTAAAAAAGAGAAATATCCCATTTAGGTGGGACGCCCCAGTTGGTATTATATTCAGATATCAAGGAGAAAGATATCAGCTAAATACTGTTGAAAGAGCGGAAGAATTTTATCAAAATAGGTTGAAAATGAACTTAACATCTTCAGGTATAATACAGGATAAGCAGAAGGAGCTGGAAATAAAGGTAAAATATCGAATTACAGAGACTGTACTAGATGAATTGCCTTTGGATTTATTGGATACCCCAGCTGGACTATCTACAAATTTGAGAGAAGTGGCATCTAACCTTAATGTGATGACTTATCAAGGCAAGGATAAGCATGGAAACCAATTAGGGGATATACAAGGGATAAAAAAGAAACATGAGATACAAAAACAAAACCAACAAGACCAATCTACAAAGCAGAATGAAAACCGACCAGATGATACACAATTTGTAGAAAGGAAACCAGGATGGAAACCAAACCCACAAAAAGAAAAGAAAAAAAGAAAAAGGTTGCATAAAAATAGAAATTTCTAAATCAAGCAACAGTGAAGCCAGTGACTTTAAAATGTGAATGATTATGTGTAAACATAGAAGAGGCGATGTATTGGTTAATATCATCCTGAGGATTGTGGCAGATCTCTGCATGGCCGTAATCTGGGGACGTGAAAAGAGCCTTAAACTGATGGATTTGAATTATCCACTTTGGAATTTCTTTTTGTGTTGATAAACATATTATAATTATCTTGAATCACAAGGCAAGAGAATTATGCTGGGGCATGCAGAAGATCGGGTTGTTACCCACTACGATGATGGGAATCAATAATCCTGATGAAACCCACAATTATTACTATAAGGAATATAATTATAATGTCACTCGGGTGGTTGTTTTTACCTTTATACATATAAGAAGATATTTACTACTGATGGGGGCAGATATGATTGAAGACCCTGAATAAACTGTTGCACCAGCAAGCTATGTTACCCGATTATGGATGTTGGTTCTACCAATCCAGTGGAAAGACCTCAAAGAGGATATTATATGGATTATAAATTTAAAGTCATTGTCTTTTCTTTTTTTTTATTTAGATATAATGGAAAATATAGACATATATTTTTAAGTAGTGTGGGCAGTGAATCAAAGATATTAAGAAATGTTGTGTATGGTAATTTTGCATGATAGTGGGTGAATAAGCTAGTTAGTAGATTGATTAGTCTAAGAAAAGGGATTTTTAAGTGATATATTTAGGGGAGTGGAGGAAATGGATAGAGTGGAATAAATGTTAAACTAGATTTTATGGGGAAGGCCGCTTTGAAATGTTATAGTAATATATATAGAAGATTAAATGTTAAAGTAGGACTTATCGTATAGTTTTAAAGTGGAGAAGTTATTCTATAATGTTATAGTATAATGTCTTTTTTTTTCTTTCTTTTCTCTTTTCTGAAATGTATGGATAAAGGGGGATGTCATAATATTAATAATATTTTTAGTAAGTAAAGGTCAATATTTAGAGGAGGGAGTAAGTAATCTGTTATGAATTAGGTTTTTTTTTGTTATGAAGAAGTCACAGGGGGGGATGGGTGGGGAGGGGGGGGTTAGGGAGGGGGAGGGAGAGGGGAAAAAAAAAGGGGAAAAAATTTGTATTTGAAAACTTTTTCAATAAAAAAAAAGAAATTGTGTGGGATGCGAGTAAAGCATATATGAGAGGGGTACTCATTCATATGAACTCTAAACACAAATTAAATCGACAAAAGAAAAGATCTGAAATGGAAGCAGAAATAAAGAATAAAGAACAGTTACTTATAAAAAACCCAACAGATGAAAGAATACGAGGAGCTATAAAACTTCTGAAAGATCAACTTCAAATGCTTATGGCAGAACAAACAGCAACAAATCTACAATTTGCGAAACATAACACATTTTGCAACGCTAACAAACCGGGCAGATGGTTGGCTTATACACTAAGGAAGAAACAGAGTACACGGATTATTGATAGTATTGATACTGGAGGGAAGGAAATTTCTCAACAAAAATTAATTAAAGAAGTTTTTGTAGATTATTACACTAAATTATATGCCAAAGATGATACACAGAATGGATTTATAGAGAAATATCTAGAAAGTAAAAGATTCACAAAAATTACTAGTCAACAAAAGGAGAGAATGAATCATCTTATAACAGCTGAGGAGATTATGGCTGCAATTAAACAATTGAAAACAGCTAAAGCTCCTGGGACGGATGGTTTAACTGCGGTGTACTATAAAACTTTACAAGCAGAAATGATTGAACATCTTAAAGAGCTATTTTGTAACATACAACAAGGGGGTAAAATACCCCCATCATGGAAAACAGCTTATATTTCATTGATACCGAAAGAGCAAGTAGGTCCTAAAAAACCTGAGAATTTTAGACCAATATCTCTTCTGAATAATGACTACAAAATATTTGCAAAAGTATTAGCCAACAGGTTGATGCCAGTTATTCAAGAGGTGATTCATTGTGATCAAGCGGGATTTATAGAAGGCAGATACATGAAGGATAATGTAAGGCAAGTTATAGATTTACTGGAATATCTTGAGAAGAATAAACAGATCCCTGCAGTGCTGGTTTTCTTGGATGCAGAGAAGGCCTTTGATAGAGTGGACTGGAACTTTCTATTAAAGACTTTAAAAAAGATGGACTTTGGGGATCAATTTATACAGGCGGTTTCAGCAATTTATCAAGAACAAAAGGCACAGATTATTATTAATGGAAGTTTGACAACAGACTTTAATATTGAAAAAGGAACAAGACAAGGTTGTCCGTTATCCCCATTGTTATTTATTTTAACATTAGAAGTCTTGTTGAATACAATACGGGACTCGAGTACCTTGAAAGGAATAGTGATAAGGCAAGAGGATTACAGAATAAGGGCATTTGCAGATGATCTGGTTGTTACCCTAACACAGCCGATTGAATCAATAATCCAGATGAAAGACATTATAGAACAATATGGTATAGTATCAGGATTTAGACTGAACCAGAAAAAAACTAAGATGATAGTTAAAAATATGACACAAGATCGAAAACAGGAACTTGAAAGCAAGGCAGGTTTTGAGATAGTACCAAAGGTTAAATATCTAGGAGTTCAGGTTGCAGAATCAAATATGAAACTGTTTCAAAATAATTATGAGGTGTTGTGGCGAGAGGTACAGAAAGATATGGAGTCCTGGAAAAAACTGCAGCTGTCTCTACTTGGAAGAATAGCAGCAGTTAAGATGAACATTTTGCCAAGATTTCTTTTTTTGTTTCAAATGATTCCGGTGCTTAAAAGTGATAAACAATTGAGAGAATGGCAAAGAGGACTGAATAAGTTTGTCTGGAATGAGAAAAAGCCGAGAGTTAAACTGAAAATTATGCAAGACGTTCCAGAAAGGGGAGGTCTTAAACTTCCAAACCTACAATTATATTATGAAGCAGCAGCTTTGACGCAAGCAAGTGATTGGTTTGGAAGGAGAAAGACTGGAATATTGAATATAGAAAGTTTTGATCTTGAATTTGGCTGGCATGCTTACTTATTTTATGAGAACAAAGTGGATAAAGTATTCAAAAGCCACATACTTAGGAACTCTTTGATGAGAGTTTGGAAGAAGCACCGATTCAAATGGGATTATAAAATACCGTTATGGCTGGATCTTGGTCATATCATGTGGAATACAAATATAATGTCACTCGGGGGGTTTTTATATAAAGAAGTTCTTTTTGCAGATGCGGGCAGATGGCGACTGAAGACTTTAGAAACGCTGTTGGAAGAAGGGATTAATTTAACCTGGTTACAGTATAATCAACTTCAATTGAGATGGAAAGAGGACCAAAAAACTGGTATAATGATGCACGAGGAAGAATTGGTTAGACATATAAAAGAGAAAGGTCCAATGCATATTAAAAGGGTTTATAATGTTTTGTTAGAAAGGGATTCAGAAACTGAATTGGTTAAAGATTGCATGATAAAGTGGGCACAAAATTTTGCAGAACCAGTGATGTTGGAAACATGGGAAAAAAAATTGGTTTCAGAATGTTAAATTTACACAGTCACAGAATTTGAGGGAAAATTTTTATAAAATGTTTTATAGATGGCATTTAGATCCTAAGAAATTGTCGAGTATGTACCCTAATGTTCAACCAAAATGCTGGAGATGTGATTGCCTAGATGCCACATATTATCATATGTGGTGGACTTGTAAGAAAGTGAAGGCTTTTTGGATAAAAATTTGGTGGGTTATGCAGAATGTTTTGAAGAAAAAAATTCAGTTTTCTCCACAATTGTTTTTATTGGGTATAGTTAAGGGTTTTACATTGGGTGAAACAAAGTTGATATTGTACATGATAACAGCAGCGAGATTACTGATAGGTCAATATTGGAAAAATGAAGCTATGCCTACTATTGAAGAATGGACTTTGAAGATGGCCAGTTTTGCAGAGATGGCGAAGATTTCAGCATATTTAAAAGATCGCTCACAAGAGACTTATGTATGGGAGTGGAAAAAGTGGATAGATTATGTGCAGAATAAATATCAAACTAGGAAATATCAGATAGCTTTTAACTGAAAGTATTATATAGGGATAGAATAATTGAATTTTGTGAAGATGTGAAAAATATACAGGGGGTGGAGGGGTTCAAGTTTTATAAAAAGGGGATTATGATTTGGATTATATTTTGTGGAAGTCCGGGGGGGAGGGGAGGGCTAGGGGGGGTTAGGGGGGTCAGGGAGGGTTAGTGGGGGGGAAATTGGGGAGAAAATGTAATTGTAAAACTTTTTCAATAAAAAAATAAAAAATAAAACAGGGAATGCTTGCAGAAGATTGGGCACGGTAGATTGTGAGGATTGTAACTTGTTGGGATAATTGGTCTTGTATTTACCCTTTCAAATCATTTTCCTCCTAAAAGAATTTCTTCCCCATGGAATAGGAAGATTGTGTGGCTTGGAGTATGCTAAGTAAGATAGCCAACACTACACTATTTATTTATTTATCCAATTTATTGGCCGCCCATCTTACCACAGGGTAACTCTGGGCAGCTTACAATATTAAAAAAAAACCTATATAAATAAAATACTACAAAAGTATAAAAATACAAAATACAATAGCTAAAAGATGGGGAAGGAGGGAGTAGGATGAGCATGAAGCCCCTCCTTTGGAGTCCCAAGCCAGCTGGCAGAGCCAGGTCTTTAGGATCTTGCAGAAGGTCAGGAGAGTTGCAGCGGACCTCACTCCAGGGGGCAAGATGTTCCAAAGGGCAGGTGCAATGGCAGAGAAGGCCCTTCTTCTGGACCCTGCCATCCGGAATACCCTGGCTAATGGGGACTACAGTATGCCTCCTCTTCCGGCACAGGTGGGCTGGGCCACTCCCAGTGGGAAGAGATGGTCCCTTAAATAACTTGGACCCATGCCATGAAGGGCTTTAAAGGTGATTACCAACACCTTGAATTGCACCCAGAAGCAAA
This sequence comes from Pituophis catenifer annectens, assembly GCF_029215685.1. Classification (NCBI taxonomy): domain Eukaryota; kingdom Metazoa; phylum Chordata; class Lepidosauria; order Squamata; family Colubridae; genus Pituophis; species Pituophis catenifer. The sequence goes on along the minus strand of NW_027256885.1, from coordinate 26,774,383 downwards.
CTGGCAGCTAGTGCAGCTCAGAAGAAGTGGTGTTACAAGAACCACCCTTGGGTCCCCAAGAACTGTCTGTGCACCAGCTGTAGCTTCCAAATGCTTTTCAAAGGTAGCCCCATGTAGAAGGCATTGCAATAGTCCAACAGTGAGATGACTAGGGTTTGAATGACTGAGCACAGGGATTCCTGATCCAGGAGAGTCAGAAACTAGTGCACAACCCAAAGTTGTGCAAAGGCTCTACTAGCTGCGACTTCCACCTGCTCTTTGAACAGGAGTTCAAAGGGCTGGACCTCTCACTCCCTATTAACACCGATTGGAACTGGCCTTGGAGAAAGGAGCCGAACCAGCAAAAAACTGTGCCACCCAGCTCCAGCCCCCATGGCCAGCCCAAAAGGATACCATGGTTGATGGTATCAAAGGCCACTGAGAGGTCAAGGACAGCAAGGATGGTTGCACTAGTCTAATCCCGCTCTCACCAAAGGTCATCAATAAGAGCAAACTAATACCATTTCTTTCCCGTAACTGGGCCTGAATCCTGACTGAAAGGGGTCCAGATAAACCATGGGTCCTTAAACTATGGCCCACGGGCCACATGTGGCCCGCTGAACCAATTAATCCGGCCCACGGAGCACCATGAGGTTGCCCCGCCCACATCACCCAACCCACCCTTCAGCAGAGTGCAGGACTTGCCTTCGGGAGAGCTGCAGGCTGGAACCAAAGGTAAGCTCAACAATTTTAGCCTGCAGAATGCTTTGGGGGGGGGGGGGGTTAGAAGAGGCAAAAAAAAAAAAACCCCACAGGCAAAAATGGCCCGTTTTTGGCCAAAAATTGAGCCATTTTTGCCTGGTTTTAGCCTGCAGAATGCTTGTGGAGGTGGGGAGTGAAAGGAGGCAAAAAAACAGGCAAAAATGGCCCATTTTTCATTTTTGCCTCCACAAGATAGAGAGAGAGGGAGAGAGAGACAGAAAGAGAAGAGGGAGGGAGGGAGAGAAGGAAAGAGAGAGCAAAAGAGAAAGAAAGAGAGGGAGAAAGAGAGGAAGAATGAAAGAGAGAAAGGGGAGAGAGAGAAAGAGGGGAGAGAGAGAGAGGGAGAGAGACAGAGAGACAGACAGAAAGAGGGAGAGAGAAGGAGAGGGACAGAGACAAAGAAAGAGGGAGGGAGAGAAGGAGAGAGAGACGGAGAGAGGGAGAGAGTCAAAGAGAGACAGAAGGAGAGAGAGAGACAAAGAGACAGAAAGAAAGAATGAAAGAGAGAGAGAGGTGGAGAGAGAGAGAAAGAGAGAGAGAGAAAGGGAGAGACAGAAAGGGAGAGAGAGAAGGAGAGAGAGAAAGAGAGAGAAAAAAGAAAAAGGGAGAGAGAAGGAAAGAGAGAGAGAGACAAAGAGATAGAGACAGAGAGAGATTTCTCAAGCTCCTTGGGGCTGAGAAGAATTGCAGCAAAACTGAGTTTCCTGAAGTGGACCACTAGACTCCTAAACAACTGAAAAAACGATCTAGTAAAAAGAAAAGGCAACCAAAAGAGCAACATGCAAACAAAAGCAAATAACCCCCCCCCCCAGGAGCAAAACAAATTAAAGTTTAATTTGTGTGCATTGTTCAATGGACTGTTAAATTGGCCCACCCAGTCACATGACCTAGCCACGCCCACCTAATCACATGACCACCTAGCCACGCCCACCCAGCCAATCCGGCCCACCAACAGTTTGAGGGACTGTGAATTGGCCCCATTTAAAAAGTTTGAGGATTCCTGAGATAAACCAGGACCCTCTGAAGCTGCCAGGCAACCATCTTTTCCCCCATCTGTGATGGTGCAGTGGTTAGAATGCAGTATTACAGGGTACTTCTGGCGCCTTTGGAAGCAGGACCGCGAGCTCCACGGCCCATTCCAAGCTCTCTCTGTCGGAGGGCTCCAGATTGGGCCAGAGCCACCCTGGAGGGGAGGCAAAGTAAAGGGGGACCGCCGTGCAGGTCAAGGAGAGCCGCATCTCTCCTCCCTGACTCGGAAAGCCCCCTCCGAAGACGAAGAGCAGTAGCAGTCAAAATGGCTGCCACGAAGCCGGGGACAGTCTGAAAAACGAAGACAGTGCAGGAGCGGAGAAAGTGAATCGTGTGTGAACTGAGTGAGAAAATATTTTTTGTTGAAATTGGACCCCAAGAAATTTGAGGGGGAAGTATATTCAGAACTATCTCTTGAAGCAGCGTACCAGGTACTTGGAAAAATACCGAAGGATTTAAGAGGAAAAATTTACTTTTTAAAATGAATAGAAACTTGGACTCTCAAAGTTAAAGACGTGGCATTGAAGAGGCGTTTTCAAAACGCTGGAATTACAATCCCAAATTTTATTTTTCTCTTTAATTTACACAGTCAGCACCAAGTCCCTCAGCAGCAGAAATGCAGAAAACTTCAGAGATGATGGAATTACGAAATATGATGCAATCACTTCATGACGATATAAAACAGGAATTAAAAGAAATGAAAAAAAAATGATGGGGAATAACAAGGAAAGAATCCAGAAAGTAGAAAAAAAAGCAGAAAGGACAGAAAAAAGTTGAGAAATTAGAAGAAAAATTGGTTTTAACAGACAAATCACAAGAAAGAACAATTATCCTGTTGGAAATGGAACGTTCTGAATTTTATTTAAGATTCCAAAACATAGAAGTGTCACGAGTGTTTTCAGGATTGCTGTGGCTACTTGATCAGTCACAAACAGTATGGTTTCAATCAAGCCATCTCCTGTTTGCAATTACCTGCAAGCCTTCCCCACCCTAGTTAATTGCAGGTTAACTCCCCATATAAGCAAGGACCTTTTCGCTTGCTACTTGGGCCTAAACGCTGTTTAGGCCTAGATGCAGAGCTCCTGCTGGAAGCTGGATGCAGAGCTCAGTGCAACGTTACAGGAGGAGAACACAGATAAGGACTCCAGATGCTGTTGCAGAGATACTCCTACGGATGCTTGCCTTTTGCTGTTTTGAAGCACGCAAGCCATCATCAGAACTGCTGCTGCTAGACATTCTTCCTCCCACAAGCTTCAAGCTACGTTTGCTGATTGAAATTGTTTTTTCTTCAGGTGACTTTTTTAGCTGTGAAGTTTATGCTGCCGCCCTTCTACTACCTCGATGATGTATCGACACCGAAGCTGCTTATTGTCATGTTAACCTTTTTCTCTTGTGAACTGTTTCGGTATTGTGGAGAGGAATCTAGGGAGATAGCCTGGCTTCACATAACCAAGATAAGACTTTGTTACTAATGTGCTTTTTTAAAGACATAGTACTTTTTAAATGTTTTAAAGTAAATTATATTTTTACACAAGACGCCTCTGTCAGATTTATTTCAGTCCTAGTGTGTTTGCTCATGAGCTGGTTCACGGTCCGGGGTACCCCTCAACCCCACTTCTTAACAGTTGGTAGCAGAGGATGGTTTAACGAACCTACACTCGTGGTAATGCGCTAGACTGAAATGTCTGCAGTTGAATAGATGTTGACTAGGGCAGCAGCAGCAAAAAGCATGAAGCCACAAAGTGGACTGTCTGGGGCTCAGGCCAAAAATGCTTTGGCTGAAAAACCACAATCCTTAATTGATTTAGAGTGTAGTGGAGCTGTAGGTTTTGAAGCAGAAGCTTTAACTTCTGAAGTGCCTAAGGCAGTGAGTAAACCATCATCACCAAAAGAAGTAGAGACTGGAAGAACGCCACTTCAGGTCTCGAAAACAAAATTAGAGGTGGATGATGAATTTAGTAAGGCAATCCTTCAATTTTTAGGATTGCCCATAACAAGTCAGAATCCGATTGCCGACTTTAGCGAATCATTAAAGAATCCAGTCGTAACAACAGCTAAAGGAAAGAAGATCGAAGCCTTAGAAAACACCGGATCGGTAAGAGACTTTCAATCCCTTCCTAAAACCCCTATTTCAGATGATAAGTGGAGAATGGGGGATAATAGACTGCCTGATTCGAATGTTCCTGCTTCTTTGTTAAACCAACATGGCCAAGTTGATACTGCGCCACCTGCTGTCGAAGCCATTATAGATCAGGCCATAAAAACTTTAGCTCCCTTGATGACGTCAATGACTTCTGCTAAAAACTTAACTTATGTTGACACGGTTGCAAATGTGATAGAAACTTTAGCAACCATTTTGGACGATGGTTTGCAGGCGCCATCGGCTCAACGAATAGTAGCTGCACGTACCAAAGTACCCCTGATGTCTGCGACTAATTCAGCGCACGCCACGAGTGGGACATATCCATCCGTGACTACATCGACATCCAGGGCGGTTCCAGAGGCTGCCTCAACTGAAGATAGGAATTTAGGAGCATGTCCGAAAATTCCTAGAGATGTGCACCAGAGAGGACCCTCGAACTCTTGTAGTCAAACCAGGACAAGCTTTGCATCCACACAACATGAGGTTTTAATCCCTCCCATTGGGGAGGAACGACCGTCAGAATGCCAGATGGAAGACACTGTGTTGTGTGCTTCCATTCCAATGCCTTATTGCCCGTTCCAGGACGGACCACACCCTGAATATCAATTAATGTCTGTTTCCATGTTTAATAATGTACAGGTTCTTCCTCCTAATTTTAAAAGTTTAAGTGTGAGTGGAGGAAATTTTAAGGAATGGGTTAAGAGTATTCAAGTAATTTTAATGAAAGAGAATGTTTTATCGTTGTTGTTAAAACCCCCACCTAGACCATGGTCTTTGGAAGTTGACCTTTTACATCATAAGGCCTTTTGTATCTTATTGATGTCCATTAACCCTGCACTATAACCCAGTATACTTGGTAACCTGACCGTAACGGAAGTCTGGGTAAAACTGCATAAGCTATTTTATTCTAAAAGCTCCCATGCTACAAACAGAGTTTATAGGGAGTTCTATTCCGCGAGGTTGAAGGCGGGAGTAGATATTAATGAACACTTATGTGAGTTAAACAGGTTAAGGCAGGAATTGATGTTGAGGGGGGAAATAGTGTCTGAACAAACCCTCATTACTGTTATACTCAATTCCCTTGATTCTAGCTGGGATAATTTTATATCGCGACTGGATAATGTTGATTGTAATAACTTATCTTTAGAAGTGTTATCTGGCAAATTAATAGCAGAAGATAACTTGCGAAAATGCAGGGCGGCTTTCCACAAAAGGGAAAAACCTTTAAGAAGGCCCGATAGTTCAGATAAGAGTATATACTATCGGAGAATACTTCAATTGTGGTTCAAGAGAACATTATAGAAGGGATTGCCCACAAAACGTGAATGCTAGGGCAAGTTTAAAGACACCTTCTGATAGTAAATGTAAAAGGAGGTCATTCCCCCCAGGCAGAAAGCCAAGTGGAGATGTTCCTAACCACAGAAGGGGTAAAAAGCCAAATAGAGGCAACAAAGGGAACAATCTTAGGTTTAATGATGATTCTGTAGGCATAGTGGAAACTACTGAGTCAGAGCTTACGAAGGAACAGCGAGAGCAACTATGGTTAATGGCTAGTGGGGCCAGTAACCATGTTGTCAGTGACTGAAGTTTGTTAATATGAGAAGGCATCAATCCATGGTCAAAGTTGCAAACGGTAAAAAGGTGAATGTCGTTGGCATTGGAGATGTTTATATCCCTGGGATAGGAGAGATTAATGGAGCATTGTATGTACCTGAGATAGATCATAATTTGCTAAGCTTAATGAGGATATGTGAGAACCCCAGAATGGAGATTCTGTTCTCAGGAGGAACAGCTGTGATCAAAAATAATGAATGTGTGATTGGGGAGGTTTTGAAGATAGGTGGTTTGCCTTATTATTCCCCCAATACGAATGCTGAAACATTTAGTGCTAGCAATTATACTATCTCATCTGGTAGTAACAATGAATCACAGTTAGAACTAGATGATGATGATCAAGATTTTCAACAGAGGAAGCCTTGCAATGATGAATGTAAAGTTAATAAAAAGTTTACAAGTTTTAATTTAGAGTCAGATAATAGGGAACCTGAAAATGCTAATGCAATTTCTATAGGTGAGCCGTTGCACAATGAATGTGCTCACTTGATGCATCGCAGGTTAGGTCATGTGAGTTTTCCTATAGTGAAAAAGGTAACCGAACACTCAAGGGGAACCAAGATCAATGATTGTAACACATTTCTCGATTGTTCAATTTGTAGGAGTGCAAAGTTGAAAGTGAAATCTGCGCCCAAGAGGTCTCAGAGGTACTCCGAACACCCGTTTCAGCTCGTCCATACGGATTTGGTGGGTCCATTTGCACCTTCCGTTGGTAAGAGACGGTACTTCCTTACCATAGTTGACGACCATAGCAGATTTGGGTTCGTTTTCCCCTTGATGTCCAAAAACGAAACGTTGACTAAGTTTAAAGAATTTTGTAACTTAGTCGAGAACCAGCATAAGGTCAGGGTTAAGAAGATCTTAACTGACAGAGGAACTGAATTTAATTCGAGTCAGTTCTCTAGCTGGTTGAGGAGTAAGGGCATTGTCCACCTACGCACCGCGCCTTATTCCGCGTTTCAAAATGGCGTCATAGAACGACGCAACGGCGTATTACAAACGATGATGCGGTGCGCCCTAGAGGATGCTGAATTAAACTTCGCATACTGGGTGGAAGCAGTTAGATACGCGAATTACACCTTGAACCGAGTGTGGTCTAGCGTGGTGCAGAAGACCCCATACGAGGTGCTATACGGCCATAAGCCCAGCTTGGCACACCTCCACGTTTTCGGGGTGATGGCCGATGTTCATGTCCCAAAGGAGCTCAGGAGGAAAGGAGACCGAATCTCAGTTAAGCTGAGGTTTGTTGGTTACGAGCAGGGCTCCAAGGCATTTAGGTTTGCCTACCCTAATGGGAAACTGGTTATATCAAGGTCTGTTACCTTTCATGAAGGGGCCAATTGGAGTAAGATCCATGCCAATGAGATTCTTACTCAGAACCCTTCCTGTAGTTGTTGTAAACAAACGGAGGATATATCGGAGAACCTACCTGATGATAGGGATACATCTGGTTCTGGGAAGCGTGCATCCCAGGTACCCTTGAAAGGGATATTAAAGCGTAAGATGGGGGTGGCCGGGAAGGATAGGCACCCAGCTTTTGAGACGCATAGCAAGGGTCACAAGGAAGATGACTCATCAGATGACTCTGATGTGAGTGACACGCCTAGAGACAGACCAATTAGAACTACCAGAGGCAATAAACCTAGGAGTTATGACGATTTTGTTACCTCAGTCAACCAGGTTTCGGCCACACCTCAGAAATATGAGGATGTGCTGGCCTTACCTAACTATGAACGACAGAAGTGGCTTGCCGCTATGGATACGGAATTAGACAGCTTGAAAAGGCTAGACGTATTCATGCCAACAAGATTGCCCAAGGATAAGAGGGTGATTGGCACCAGGTGGCTTTTTAAGAAAAAGCCCATTGAAGATGGAGGCTTTGTCTATAAGGCGAGATTAGTAGCGCAGGGATTCTCGCAGAGATTCCCTGACGATTACGAGGACACCTTCTCGCCCATGGTGCGCCCTGAGAGCGTGAGAACGGCTCTCACTATTGCTACCATGCGAGGCGAATATGTACATCAGTTCGATATTCAGACCGCGTATTTGCACGCCCAACTAGATAAAGAGCTGTATGTGAGGATTCCTCAGGGAGTAAGCCATCGGGAAGACGATGTTTGGTTGTTGAACAAGAGCCTATATGGCTTAAAACAATCTGGTAAGCGATGGTACGAGTGTCTCACTAAAAGCTTGAGAGAGATGGGCTTCTCACCATCGTCGGCTGACGAGTGTGTTTTTGTCAAGGAAGATCAGGGCATTAGGGAAACGGTACTGTTGTACGTTGATGACATCTTATATATTTGCAAATCAGAGAACAGGCATAAGAAGTTCTCTGAGGACCTAAGCAAAAGTTTCGCTTTAAAACCATTAGGTCGCATTAACAAATTTCTAGGGGTGCGATTCGTAAAAACCGAGAAGGGGTTTCGGCTCTCTCAGGAAGATAAGATTCTGGAATTGCTTAAAAAATGTAGCATGGTAGAGGTGAAACCATGTGATACCCCTATGGCAACAGACTTCCTTAAGAATATGTACACTGAGAGCACGGAGTTTGAGGATAAGACCCTTTACAAGTCCGTGATTGGGTCACTGTTGTACATTGCAAATTGGACTAGACCGGATATCAGTCTAAGTGTAAATGTGTTATCTAGACATTCGGAACATCCCACACAGTACCATTGGAGTGGAATCAAACGACTCCTGAGATACTTAAAGGGTACTGTGAACTATTCATTGTTGTTGGAACCAGAAACAACTAGAGAACTAAGATTGAGTTGTTTTTCGGATGCCGATTGGGCAGGGGATGTTAGATCTAGAAAAAGTACCTCGGGGTACATCGTATACCTGAATGGTAGCCCCGTGTATTGGTACTCTGGAAAGCAGAAGCTAATTGCAACTTCCACAGTGGAAGCTGAGTATGTGAGTTTGTCCAAAGCTTCCAATAACCTAGTTTGGTTTGATGATCTTTTGGTAAGCTTATGGAGGCAGCCCATACATCCTATAAATATCTATGAGGACAACATGGCTGCCATTAACATATCGGAAGCTGATGCTGTAGGCCAGAGATCGCGCCATATTGATATCAAAAACAAACATGTGAGGCAATTGGTGAAAACAGGTTTCATTAAAACTGTATATTGTGAAACTAAGGAACAGGTAGCGGATGTGTTTACCAAACCGCTGCCCCGTGACCAACACCACTATCTCCTGGGTAAAATATCGATGGCTATGTGAATGTACTTACCATTGATGTGTACATGTACCCAATGATGAATGTATGTTTTGTTAACAAATCAAATAGCCGCAGAGAAGGGGATTGTCACGAGTGTTTTCAGGATTGCTGTGGCTACTTGATCAGTCACAAACAGTATGGTTTCAATCAAGCCATCTCCTGTTTGCAATTACCTGCAAGCCTTCCCCGCCCTAGTTAATTGCAGGTTAACTCCCCATATAAGCAAGGACCTTTTCGCTTGCTACTTGGGCCTAAACGCTGTTTAGGCCTAGATGCAGAGCTCCTGCTGGAAGCTGGATGCAGAGCTCAGTGCAACGTTACAGAAGGGAGGAGAACACAGATAAGGACTCCAGACGCTGTTGCAGAGATACTCCTACGGATGCTTGCCTTTTGCTGTTTTGAAGCACGCAAGCCATCATCAGAACTGCTGCTGCTGGACATTCTTCCTCCCACAAGCTTCAAGCTACATTTGCTGATTGAAATTGTTTTTTCTTCAGGTGACTTTTTTAGCTTTGAAGTTTATGCTGCCGCCCTTCTACTATCACGATGATGTATCGACACCGAAGCTGCTTATTGTCATGTTAACCTTTTTCTCTTGTGAACTGTTTCGGTATTGTGGAGAGGAATCTAGGGAGATAGCCTGGCTTCACATAACCAAGATAAGACTTTGTTACTAATGTGCTTTTTTAAAGACATAGTGCTTTTTAAATGTTTTAAAGTTTGTTTGTTTTGTTTTTGTTTTAATTTGATTTATATGCCGCCCTTCTCCGGAGACTCAGGGCGGCTTACAATGCGTTAAGCAATAGCCTTCATTCTTTTGTATATTTTATACAAAGTCAGCTTATTGCCCCCACAAACTGGGTCCTCATTTCACCTACCTTAGAAAGGATGGAAGGCTGAGTCAACCTTGAGCCTTGGAGACATTCGAACCAGCAGAAATTGCAGGCAGCTGTGTTAATAACAGGGTGCACTAAACCACTGTACTATCAAGGCTCTTAAATTATATTTTTACACAAGACGCCTCTGTCAGATTTATTTCAGTCCTAGTGTGTTTGCTCATGAGCTGGTTCACGGTCTGGGGTACCCCTCAACCCCACTTCCTAAACAAGAAGAAAAAGGAGAAAATCTACCAGAGGAAAAGAATTTAAATGAGATTGACGAAGCGTTCAGAATATATACTAGATATGCAATAAGGAATAAGCTACCAAGAGAAGTACATGTAAGATTCACAAAGAGGGCAATGAAAACAGAGATATTACAAGCAGAAAGGATTACAAGCACTGAAACATAAGGATAAAGAACTTGTGGTTCTACGACAAATACCTAGAAGAGTTAGAGATTTGAGGAGAGAATACCAAATTTTAACAAAATTTCTAATATCCAAAAGAGTGAGTTTTAGATGGTTAATACCCGAAGGGATTATGGTGACATGGCAAGAACAAAGACACAGACTTGACTCGATTGAGAAAGCGAAATTATTCTATCAACAATTTTGTGGACCATTGGATGGAGACTTGGGAGCTGTAGGTGCTGCAAAAGAGAAAGATGAAGAAAAAGATAAAAATGAAAAAGCTAAAGAGGAAAGGGCCCTCAGAGAACGGGCAAGATCTAAAGACCCATTAGAACAAAGAGAGACTAGGGCGATGAAATTAAAAACTAGCAACAAATAAATATGGAGGAGGAAGTAAAAGCAATATCCCTAAATGTAAATGGACTGAATGCGACGATAAAAAGAAATAGAATACTAAATTAAACAGCTTGAAGATGGACATTATATGTCTACAAGAAGTGCATATTAGAAAACAACATTTAAAATTATTACAATACCCAAAATTAGGAGTTTTATTTACATCATTGATACAACAAAGTAAAAGAGGTGTGGTATTGTATATTAAAGAAAAATTAGAACCTAAATTAATTTTTGAAGATGAGGAAGGCAGGATCTTGATGTTGGAAATAAAAATGAACTCTAAACAAATATTTTTGATAGCATTATACGCACCAAATGAAAAACAGGAAGAATTCTATCGGCGATTACACAGGAAAATTGTAGAACTGGACTATGAAAATGTATGTATAATGGGTGATTTCAATGCTGTAACAGATGCAGATTTAGATTACAAAACAGTGAAGACAAACAATGATAGAAGAACTAAGTGTTCAAGATATCTGGAGACAAAAACACTTGAAAGAGAGCCAAAAGAGATTCTAGAAGTTTTAAATAGAAATATTAGACGAAATGATGAGATAAAAGGGATGAAAATTAAAAAAGAGGCGTACAAATTGCAAGCGTTTGCAGATGATTTGGTATTTATTATAGAGGAACCGCAAACAACAGGCCCTAAATTACTAGAACAGATAGAAGAATATGGAAAAGTTTCTGGCGTGAAAATAAATTTATTATTATTTATTATTTTATTCAATTTGTATACCGCCCTTCTCCTAGTGGACTCAGGGCGGTGCACAGCCAGAACTAAAACACATACCAATACAAAATTTAAAATTATTAAAAGAATTACATACTTTGGCCCAAATTTAAAACAATTCGAATTAAAGCCCATTGACAGATTAAAAGCTAAAAAACTAAAAAACTAAAAAAAGGGGGGGGTTCACGCCAGCCCTGCTTGATGGAAAAGTTTTCAGGGCACGGCGAAAGACCCAGAGATCCGATATCCTTCTTATCTCCGGGGGCAAATCGTTCCAGAGGGCAGGAGTTGCCACAGAGAAGGCCCTCCCCCTGGGGGTCACCAGCCGACATTGCTTGGCTGACGGCACCCTGAGGAGTCCCTCTCTGTGGGAGCGTACTGGTTGGTGGGAGGCTATCGGCGGCAGAAGGCGGTCCCGCAAATACCCAGGTCCTATGCCATGGAGCGCTTTAAAGGTGGTAACCAACACCTTGAAGCGCACCCAGAAGACCACTGGAAGCCAATGCAGCTCACGCAAGAGACGTGTCACATGGCAGCGCCCCCTCACTCCCATAATCCCCCGCGCGGCCGCATTCTGCACCAGTTGGAGCCTCCAGGTACTCCTCAAGGGGAGCCCCATGTAGAGAGCATTGCAGTAGTCCAGGCGGGAAGTAACGAGTGCCTGAGTGACTGTGCGTAAGGAGTCCCGATCCAGAAAGGGACGCAACTGGCGAATCAGGCGGACCTCATAAAAAGCCCCCTTGGCCACGGCCGTCATATGCTCTTCTAAAGACAGCCGTGCATCCAGGAGGACGCCCAAGTTGCGAGCCCTATCCGTGGGGGTCAATAACTCGCCCCCAATAGCCAGCAATGGCACCAGCTGGCTATATCGGGACGCCGGAAGCCACAGCCACTCGGTCTTGGAAGGGTTGAGTCAAAGCCTGTTACTCCTCTTTTGGTGAAAAATACAAGAGAAAAACAAAATAGAGAGATAAAAGAAAATTTAGACATACAAGTGGTGAAAAAAGTTAAATACCTGGGAGTATATTTAACCTCAAGATGTGCAACAATAAAAGAAGAAAACTATTACAAATTAAAACAACAAATCGAAAAAGACTTGGAAAAATGGAAGAATCTTCAACTATCACTTAGGGGATGGATTGCATTGATAAAGATGAACATATTACCAAGATTGTTATTTCTATTCCAAACTGTGCCAGTAAAAATTGAAAAGACATACTTTCAATATCTTAATAAGATAATGAGATTTATATGGCAAGGGAAAAAAAGCAAGAATAAGTATGAAAATGCTGCAAGACACGAGACTATGAGGGGGATTTGTTTTACCAAATTGGGAATTATATTATCAAGCAGCAACATTGACATGGTTGAAGGAATGGATTGAATTAAGAAATACAAGGTTGTTAACATTGGAAGGGCATGATTTACAATTGGGTTGGCATTTTTTTTTTGTGGTATGGTAGAAATAAGATACATACATACTTTCATAGACATTATATAAGAAATGCATTGTTACTGGTATGGGAGAAGGTTAGAGATAAATACTATGTGAAAATACCAACATGGTTATCAACAATGGAAGCTTTAATACACCCAAATGTTTTTAATTTTGGAAATATTGTTAGATATAAGGATTTATTAACGGATAAGGGGGAATTGAAGGAGAAAAGAGAACTGGAAGAACAGGGGATTGAGACAGATTGGTATATGTATATGCAGATAAGAACAAGATATGAAAAAGATGCTAAGTTATATGGTTTTTATTTGGAAAAGACTGAGTTGGATAGGATACTCACAGGAACAGAGGAAAAATTAATTTAAAAAAAAGTATAACTTTTTGCTGTACATTGAATTGGAGGAGGAACAAGTAAAAGAAACAATGATAGTTTGGGGAAGAAATTTTGGATATTCAATTGATCTTGAAAAATGGCAACAATTATGGGAAAGGAACTATAAAATAATGATGTCCGCTACATATAAGGAAAATCAATACAAAATGTTTTAGAGATGGCATATGCCACCGGAGAAGTTAGCAAAAATGTTTAAAGATAAATCAGCTAAATGTTGGAAATGTCACCAACTACCAGGATCATATTACCATATGTGGTGGACATGCCCTGAAGCAAAAAACAATTGGAATAAAATTAAAACCTGGTTGGAAGAAATGATACAGTTACGTATTGAACTTAAACCAGAGTTGTTTCTATTGGGTATCCTGCCTGAAAAAATTAGTAAGGAAAATATCTACTTGATTATACATGTAATAACAGCTGCAAGAATTGGTTATGCTCTGTGGTCGACAGGTAAATCCAATTATCATTTTAAAAAGAGACAAAGACCAAAATAATCCTGGAACAGAGTTTATTCTTTGCAAAGGGCCTTTCTCTCTGAAGTAGAGAAAGACGGAAATAAAACAATTTACACGAGTTTTTATAGTCTTCAGGGACATCAGAATACACGTCACTAAAGTACCTTGGGAATCAGTTTCAGATCTTATATAACATATGCAGTACATGATTCCACCCTGGAAATTCCCCAATTCCCAACAGAAATACCCCTCAAAAACATCAATTGCGTACTTCCTTTAATTAATGAGGGCAAGTTAACCCAGAGCATATTTCCCGCAAAACAAACATCCTCTCAAAAACACAGGAATTACACACTTCCTTTCTCATGTTCTTAAATGTCAGTTAAATTATATAATCAGGTTATACAAGGTAAAACAAAACCTTAACATGATTTTAAAATGGCGTAACTCAGGTTATGCTTTTACAGGAATAATTCCTATTTTTCTCACAATCCCCCCTTCTCCTCTTCATTATCTTTTATTCCTGTAAACTATGAATATCCTGTAACAGTATAGAAACTCTTCTCCATACAATAGGTAATTTGGTCAATGCCATGTTACCACATAAAAACATTAACTTGGAGGGAACTTGTATCCTTAGACATAGAAAATGTAACCCTTCCTCCAAAATTCAAAACTTCTTGTATGAAGGTGTATAATTACCAAATAGCTCAGTGCATTGCTTATATCAAAATTCAATTCTATTTGTAAGGCCAATGTATTGAGGAACTATCCCATATGTACGTTTGCACTTGGCACACACCATCTTCAAAAGATGACTTAATACATATCTCAGCTTCCTCAGTGGTGTCTATTAGGGTTAGTGGTGTTTCTATAAGAGAATAACGGTGCTCGAATTCAGTATGGAAACATAGCTGCTACCATGTTATAGGGTAACTAGGCAACACAGCCAAAATCCCCATTCCTATCCACACCTGTAGAATAACAAACACTACCACAAAAAACCCCATTATTCCTAGTGAACTAGCTCCCCCAACATATTGTTAAAAGAGATAAAAGATTATTATCTTACCTCCAATACATCAATCAATCAAGGAGAACTTACATCCACTGGATACCAAAACATAGATTTACACCAATGAATAATATCTTTCCTCAATACAATCAAAAACACAACAAGAATTATTACCACTCCTAGCCAAATACAAAATTCTTCATAAAACTCTTCTTCCATCCGTTGGTCCCCAATCGTCTAAGGTTTGTCATCAAAAAGTCAATTTAAAAGGGTTTGCAGGTTCCGTAGCAACTGTCCTTCCATAAGCCAAAACCACCAGTCCCTCGACTCTGGAATAGCATACCCAACCTTGTTCCTTAGTCCTTACAGCTGAACCTGTAGTTAGCAGAACTTGGAACGGTCCTTTCCACACCAGCTGCAACTTCTTCTCAGTAATGGATTTTATCGGACCCAGTCTCCACTTTTGTATTCATGTGCTTGGAAATCAAGAGGTGGATTCTGTCCTTTTTACCTTAAATGAGAAAAACACTGGGACAGTCCCTGTATATATATTTTCAGAAAAAACATCCTTCAATTCTATCCTAGGCATCTCAACTTTCCCCACATATGGCAATCCAAACATCATTTCATACATAAATATCCCCAGATCTTTCCTAGGACTAGTTCCTATTCTTAATAGAGCTAAAGGCAAACACTTCATTCAAGGTAGCTGAAGCTCTAACATTAATTTTTATAACATAGATTTACTTATCTGATTAGCACATTCACAACACCCTGTAGAACTTAGCATAAACAATAAATGTAATTGCCAATCAATTCCTAATTGTTCCATAAGCTTCAACACCTTGGACAATGAAATGTATACCCCTATCACTATCAATAAGATCAACCAATGCATATTTGAGTATTATTCACTCCAATATGATTTAACAATCTTCTGAACACCTATCTTTACACAAAGATTACATATATCAATAGTCACACCACCAGCATTTCAATGTAATCTACTTAGATTCATTGAAAAGGCCAAATTGTCAAATCTCTACATATTTTTTTTGTTTTTGCATACACAATGTATTCATTTCCGTACCATTTATATAACTATTGTATACACACCCCTAGACACATATATGCATATACATTTAATAAAATCAATAAGTGCTTGCGTTCCCCAATAGGTTCCCTCATGCACTCATTCAATCACATTCCACATCACAACTTTAGTAAAAATTTTCATCCCATCTTAGTAATCCATTTCCCATTCACTTACACACCCCTTCATCCACTATTTATATAATATCAAGTTTAGAAGGATCCTCAGCTGTCTTTAAAACAGCTGTGATAAGTTCCACCTATCGCAATTCCTTTTACTAAATATCAACCCCCTTTCAATCCAGATTATCCCAAAAGTATGTAAGATACCATAAGCATAGTTTAAATCAGCATAAACTTTCCCTACCTCATTAATTAATATGTGCAATGCTTACAATAAAGCAAAAACCTCACATATCTGCACTGACCATTCAAACGGTAACCTTCCACCTTCCAATATCTCAATTAATTTATTCATAACCACACAATTTCATTCCACATCTCTCTCCTATTGGTCAAGAGAACCAAACTCTCTTGAGACAATTTTAAAAACCTAGCATTTGTGCACCACTTTTAGTTCCCAGTCCACATGCGAACCAACACTCCTTTGGCTATACCATCTTCCATTACTACAGACAAGTGGAAATTTTTCCTTAAACCAGGCAAACATAACACTGGAGCAACACTATATTATTACTTTCTTCAACTCTTCAACCTTTCTTCCAAACAACTTAGTTTAGAATTAACTATCAATAAATCAATAAAGTCTCAATAAATACTCAACTCTCCCCACTTCAGAGAAATCACACCACACCTCTATCAAAATTAGCTAAACTATTTCCACAAGCTTCAAAGAAATGCAAAGCTTAATCTAAATTCACAAGTCTATACAGACTAACTTACAAGTAACTTCCTAGCTAACCAGACCAAAAGTCCATCTTTACCTTCTACCAGTAATTCTTCCCTCAAGGGAACATCCCTTATCTAGACAACACTAAGCTAAAATAACATAGTCAACTATTCCCCAGACTATCCAGTATCTAAAAATCTCCTTCTCAGCATTCAAAATCATTCAAAATACACAGACACAAAAACATAAAAGAAGTTAATAAAAAAACTTCAAAAAGCAAAAGAAAATCACCTAATAGAGGTACTCCGGATCTCTACTCCCAAAAACTTTTCAAACTTTCAATGTCACCTCACTAGAGCAGAACAGGAAATACATCTACATAGCTGCCAATGCAGTCAGAAACAATGCAGAATCAAATCACCCATTCGCCCCTCCTTTCTCTCAGACAAACTCAGCAAAGGAAAAAAAAATGTGTAAAAGGGAAAACAAACCGCACCTTCCCTCCCCCCTTTCTTACTTCTCTTATTCAGAACGAAAAGACGGGGGAAATATAGAGAAGAAAAATACTACTCCTGTCTCTAATTAACATCGCAAATACCTCTTCCTAATCCTACTTCTCCATAGGATCTCTCTCATCTCTCACTTGCTCATTCAAACACTTGCTATTACAACATAACAACAACTACAACAACAACCTCTTGCCACTCACTATTTCAATATACAAAAGGAAATTTCTCAGGGGTTCAACGCACAGGCATTCACAAATATCAGGATCGCCTTACCACCCCCATTTAAGGGCTTACCACACACACTCATATTTATTCTGCAATCAGAGCTTTTAGTGTATTCCAACACACACATGCCTTTTCCCTGCCAATTAGTCAGCATAAATACTTCAAGGAGCTTTATTATCATTCTCAGTATTATTATTTTTTTTACAAGACAATGAGCTCTATTGCCTAAACAACTCTCATTACACACACATACCATTTAACAACATTTGCAAACCTAGAATAAAACCTGGAAAGGTTCCATCCCTTCAGATACCCATTTCATTTTCATCCTTGACATCTTGTAGCCCATTCCTCAAGCAGTGGAAAACTTCAGAATGCGGTTTTTGATCAAAAACTTGATTTTGGGCCCTAACCACACCTGTCCTCCACAGCTCCAGGCTTAAGCCAAGAAGGTTACTTAATTAGCCGGCACACACATATCACCATCACATCACATTAATCAAAGACAAAATATTCGCATTCAACCTCAGGTAGGAAGAACAATAAACCTTCCTTACCACATTCCTACAGAGTTTTCTTCCTCATCCAAGAACAAGAACGATCTGTATACCAAGCTCACATCCCAGAAGAGACAATGCATCTCTCCCAAGCAGATTAAGACCTACTTCTAGAACAAATATCACATCCAAACATATAATACACTTTCCACAACTCAATTGCATTCTTCAACAATGGCACATCAAAAGGTATACCCTTGACACCCCTTATCTTAATAGTTACAACTGTGGGATGCACTCCTCTAGGCAATTTACAAATATAGATTCTAGTCACACCCGTATCTATTAGAAACACATGATCCTCCTCTTCTGGACCCACTAATCATCCTCTTCTCAGGACAAATTCTAGCAAAATGCCTCTCCTTTACACACACAAAGCACTTTTTGCTTTCCAATCCACCAACACTAGGCTTTTTCCACTGGAGTAATCCTCTCCCAATTCCAGGACACTGTCGCCACATTGCAACCGAAGTTTCACAAAACCTTTTCCTATTCTACCTAACTCCTTTCCCTCTCCTGTCTGTTTCAACACAGACACCATCATTCATCATTTCTTTCCTTCTTTTTCTCTTCTAGTCTTGGCCTCGTCCCTATTCACATAGACCTTTTAAGCTTCTTTCAACAGAGCAGCAATATCAGTAGTAGCTTCTGTATGTCTGGCCATGATTTCGTCACAGATTTCATTTTCATTAAGGACTCATAAGCCGGCATTTCAGGAGAAAGACCAGTGTGCTTATTCAAAGTGTCCTTAATATTTTCCAGAAACACAGACGGTGTTTCTTCCCACAACTGTTCCACCTCAAAAACTTTTGTTAGAGTTTCTTCCTTGAGGTACAGCTGTCTTAACTCCCTCCATTTGCTCCCGATCAGCTAAATTATTATTATTCCAACCAGGATCAACTAATGGAGACTTAACATCTGCAGCAACGGGCTGAACAGCCCCCACTTGGGTTTTATCCCAACAAAAAAGCCATAGCTGCCTTTCGAATTTGTGACCTCTCCTCAGGGGAGAACAAATAACCCAATATATGCTGTAACTCTGCAAAAGTATACAGATTGGGTCTCAGGAATAAATCCAATGACTCAGACAACTTGATCAGATCCGCCTATAAAGACGGCATATTTCTTTTATAATCTTCCAGATCAGAAGATGTCAAAGACCCATTCACAAAAGCCGCAATACCATTCGGCATTCCTCTTAAAGGAAACATTCCTTTAGTTTGTGAACATTTAACACGAGGAGAAGTGGATGGATTCTGTTTCACAATTACTAACAATTCACCCAACTCCTTCTCCAGCTGCCTATATTACTGCCCTGCTGAAGTCTCTTCCTCTCTGCTCCCAGCAGCAACATCAATTTCACCCACAACTTCGACTATACGAAGGAGGGGGAGGTGGGCATGTAGCATAAGCTAAAGGATTCCAGCCTTCCTCTTCTTCTTCCTTCCCATACAAAACTCTAGAACTTCTCGGGGAAGAGGGGTTAAACTACTGAACATGGAACTGAGGTTCAACATATAACAATTGAGCTTTCAACTTCTTTGTTCACCAAAACGTTCTTCAAAACATTGATCCAATATGGGTCTGACTCCCCAAACTTACTCCACCTATAATTAGGCTGTATCAACACAAACGTCAGCCAAACCTCCTTACAATAATTAATCATAGTCACCTTATCTAATACCTTTGTACAAGCTTTCAACCAATCCTCTAACCACTGTATTAACAATTTCCCTAATGGAGATATGGGGGATGGAGGATATTTCAGTCTCAGCAGCACTTTTCCCTAGTAAAGTCCCCATACTTTCCCCAACCTGTATTACACTAATTATACACACAAATCATACAGGCCATACACACACAAATATACACAAATCCCAACCACCAAAGAGAAAACATATACTCACTCCTGGTGCACCGAAGTTTTCAGGAACGTTCCTCTCTCTGTCCAGGCATTCAGGTCTCTGCCTCAAGGTTCATAGAAAAGCAATTCCGGCTGGAAAGGAAATAACCCCATCTCACTGAAATCAGTGTTTGTGTGCACGTATCAGGGAATTCCATTCCAGACAGAATGTTTTCAGTCCCTTCGGGCGCCAATTGTGGTCGACAGGTAAATCCCATTATCGTTTTAAAAAGAGACAAAGACCAAAATAATCCTGGAACAGAGTTTATTCTTTGCAAAGGGCCTTTCTCTCTGAAGTAGAGAAAGACGGAAATAAAACAATTTACACGAGTTTTTATAGTCTTCAGGGACATCAGAATACACGTCACTAAAGTACCTTGGGAATCAGTTTCAGATCTTACATAACATCTTATATAACATATGCAGTACATGATTCCACCCTGGAAATTCCCCAATTCCCAACAGAAATACCCCTCAAAAACATCAATTGCGTACTTCCTTTAATTAATGAGGGCAAGTTAACCCAGAGCATATTTCCTGCAAAACAAACATCCTCTCAAAAACACAGGAATTACACACTTCCTTTCTCATGTTCTTAAATGTCAGTTAAATTATATAATCAGGTTATACAAGGTAAAACAAAACCTTAACATGATTTTAAAATGGCGTAACTCAGGTTATGCTTTTACAGGAATAATTCCTATTTTTCTCACATGCTCAAAATTGGAAAGCAAAGAAAATACCTTTGGAAGAAGAAGTAATAAAAATTTTTTTAGACTGTGCAGAAATGAATAGATTAACTTTGATGATTAAGGATAGGGAAGAGTTAGAATATTTTAAGATATGGAATTATTTTTTATCGTTGGTTGGAAAAGAGATATAAATGATTAATTTCATAATTATGTATAAAAACTTGATGACTAGAATATGGTTTTAGTAATGAATTGTTATAATGGTTTGGATGAAGATCAAGATAGAAGAAACTTTTGGAAGAAGAAGAAGAAAAAGAACTGAGGAAGATAACATCGAGATGTCACAGGGAAGGGATGACTGATGTATTAAATGTTTGTTTGTCTTAAAAAATAATATATATATATATATATATATATATATATATATATATATATATATATATATATATATGTTTTCTGAGGTTTTCGCGGGTGTTTGTATGTAGGTCATTCCAGTTCATAGAGATCATAAAGAAACAAAACTTACAGCCCAGCGACCTACTTGTGAGCTTCGATGTCATATCCTTCTTCACCGAAGTGCCAATCAAAGAAGCCTTGACAGCTATCCAAAACAAATATAACCCCCCCAAGCACCCCCCATGGGTGCAATTCTGTGTATGTTTAGGGGTTGTTGTTTTTTTTAGGCTTTTAAATATTCAGGAGAGCCCCGCTTCTGCATGCCTGCTTGCATGCCTGCCTGCCAGTGCTTCTTCTGTTCTGTTCTCTTCTTTTCTCTTCTCTTGAATACTTTTCTAAAACATGACATTCCTTTCTCAAACTACCCTTTATACATACATATACAAATCATTAACTTTCTTACAAGCAAAGCATATGCATTTATGAAAATCAAAGCTGTCAACATGGCAGCTATGCTTATCCATGCATTTCACTCATCCCTTATAACGCAGTTTACAAATACAAAGACAGAATGGGGTAGCATTACTTTTAATGTACTTTGCAGTCAAGTTCTGGAAACAGCTTTTGCTGGGTTCTGGGTTTGTAATTCCTTCCTCTTAATTAGCATGTTGGAAAAAATATCCTTCTGGGTTCAGCTCCAAGTGGGGAAAAAGACACTGGAAACATGGAGACTGCTTGGAAAGATGGTTTAATGGTGGACAGGATCACATGGTTTGAGTTCCTGAACAGAAAAGGGGGGAGATGCTGCGAGTCCCCGGGTTTTATGCCCTCTCTGGCTTTGAACTTCCTGGGGCCCAGAAAGAGTATCCTGATTAGTTGTCAGACTCCCAGGGGGTGGGGTTCTTAGCTAGCCTTGCTGGTTGATGTAATCTTCCCAGGTGCCATGTGGTGAGTTTCTGTTGCTAGATGGGTCCTATTGTGTTGCAGATGATGGTCCATTGACAAAGATTGAGTTTCTGCCTCTGGCCCATTGACAAAGGGTGGGGGCAGGAAGATGGGAGCTGCTTCATCTTTAAAACATGCTTCTCCATTTCTCATCCAGGGAAACATAATATTCTGCCTTTTTAATATTTCCCAAAATATTTCATTCTTCTAGGAAAGGGGTGGGTGCTAACTTCCTACAATCCCTCCTTTTTTTTTTCTTTCAAAACATGAGTTTTGAAACATGTTCTTGGCAAAAGATTAAAATTGATCAGGTCAGGGAGGCTTGATGGGTGCTTTTAATTGTTCTGATGCAAAGGGGAAGGCATTGATAGAGGTAACAGAAAAGGAGTCCTACTGTGGCTCCCAAAAGGAGAGCTTTCAACCATGAAGGTCTAGCAGCCAGGGCAAAAATTCTGAAAATAAATTTACAGTATCCAATTTCTATACCAATTAATTTCAGATGTCAGATATCACTTTCTGTGAGCTTCCAGTCAGGTTTCAAGTAAGCACACGTCCCAAAATTTTTCACAGCCATGGTTTTCCTTTAAATTACAGACTGCCCATTTCATGGGTTGGTTACTGAACCTGCCCTAGCTCTTACTTTAGTGCATCCAGGATTTGTGAGTCCAAATTGAGGTTAGCCAGTGTGCAATCCAGGCTTTTTTTTTTTTTTTTTTAGTATTATTACATACAATGAGCCCTGGGACTTCTACTCATGAGACCATCAGTGCAACGTATCTTTCTTTACTGGGCAACTGGGCAGCATCAGTTGTGAGTCAAGGTCAGGGCTTGGGTTTTGGATATTACTTTTTCTGCTATCTCTTCAAGTGAGGGAATTGCCTGAGGAATTAGCAGGGAGATGAGACTACTTGGGCTTTTAGTGCCACAGAGCAAAAATCAACCTAGGAGAAGCTTTGTGTGGAGGTAAGTGAAGGGAATAGTTTCAGTCTAATTCTGAATGGTGTGTCTCTGTGTGTGTGTGCATGTGCATACAGCTACTCTTATAATACAGGCAATACAAACATTTTGGACATATTTCTCCGCCCCACCAGACAGAAATCTAAGGTATACAGAACTTCCTGTGGCAACCACTCTCAAATACAATCCTTACAATAAACTGATTACAATATAAATGAGACAAGAAAGAAAACCTTACAATGAATTTCAACCCTCCCCATAGTCTTTCCAGCTGTCTTCTGGGGATTGAAAAGAGTCTTTTAGTCTTTACTTGTCCATCTCAGGGTCTTTTCTTTCATGTCTGCTGGGTAGCATGCTTGGTGGTAAGGCTGGTCAGTCAGGCTTGGGAAGGTCTGCTCCACTCTGGTTGCTGTGATGACTTTCAGTGGAGGCTGGATTCAAACCCAATTCCTGGTTCAAACAGATGGAAGGTCTCCTCTGGAAGCAGCATCTGGATCCATGTGCTCTGCTTCCACAGGTTGCAGAGTCCTTTGTGCAGGGCTGAAAGACATTAGAATAGGGTCCCCTCCCCCCTTTTGTGGATAATCTTCCCAGGAAAGGCATTGTAACAGGATTAGAGATGGGGGAGGGTAGATAGGCTTGCAGGCAGAGTATGAAAAGAAACAACAACACATCAGTATTGCAGTTACTAAACAGATAATGCAGTTTCAACAAAATGGAGACACAACAGATGAGAAAGAAAAAACTGGATTCACATACTTCGGGAAAGAGATGAACAGGTAAAACCATTTAAACACATACAGTGAGTGCAAGACTGATTTTTTTTCTTGCAAATGAACTTAAAACGTTTCTTCATAAACTTGAGTTGTTACTTTAAGATACAGAGAGGGAAGGAGAAAAAAAATAGAAATAAAATGAAAAGTTCTCTTTACTCTGTTCTTGTTGGCCAGACAAACACAGGGCAAAGGCTCTTTCTTTCTTTCTTTCTTTTTTTTTCTCTCTCCCCCATTTTCCATTGCTTCAACCTTTTTTTTTCCTAACAATTTAAAATTCTTGTCTCTAGGG
Source organism: Pituophis catenifer annectens (assembly GCF_029215685.1). Classification (NCBI taxonomy): domain Eukaryota; kingdom Metazoa; phylum Chordata; class Lepidosauria; order Squamata; family Colubridae; genus Pituophis; species Pituophis catenifer. Next base: position 26,750,687 of record NW_027256885.1, on the reverse strand, counting down.
ATCAGGTACCTTTTACAGTTACAATTATCTCGAGGGCGCACAAAGACTTGGACATACACACATAAAAACAAGGAGGACAAAGGAGGACAAAGAGAGGAAAAGCAGAACTCTGAGATTTACACACACACTGATCATTCCCACCATAAATCTCAGTTAAATTAGGGAAGGCACAAATCTTAAACATACATACCACGTGGTTGCATAGAAGGCAGAGAGACAAACAAACAAAACAAACAGAAACCCCAACATTCCTATTTATATATTTCCCTTTTCTTTTAAGTACCTTTATTTAGCCAAATTTGTCTCCGGGTGTTATCTCTTAGCATAGCCCATTTCCTGCACAATTTCCAAGCTTTCCTTTTGCTCATGCCAGGTAACACTGGCGTCCGCCTGGCGTCCCAGGCCACAATCAACTTTTCCAGGGGATTTTCCCTCACCCTCGAGCTACAGCTTCCCATGATCCTTGAAATGTAAGTTCACTTTGGCTCAGCCGGGCGATCCTCCGTTTTCAGAAAAAAAGGTTCTGAGAAGGACACAGATTCCCTTTCATGGAATCTGCCTGGGTTTTTCAGATCAAAAAAAGGGATTCGGGAGGACCTCACTGCCCCTACAGTTAGTACCAGTACCTCCCCGTGCAATGCACATACACCGGGCTGCTTTCCTTGGAACACCAGGGACTCCCTTTTCTACTTTCAATATCCCTTTCACTTTCGCTTGGCTTTCGCTCGGCTTCCGTTCCTTTTGAACACAAAGTTCCATGTTTGGCAACCCCCCCTTGCTTTCTCTATCCTACCAGCCACAGCTCGGTGGAGCTAGCAGTAGGCAGAGGTGCGGCTAGAGGTCACTCAAAGAGGTGAAATCAGACTGTTTTCCAGATGGAATCCCACACACACACTTCCTCCTTCCCTAACAGAAGGTCCTGTGCTCTGGCAAAACCCCCATGCTCTCCAGACTGTTGGTCTTTCTGCGGTTAGGAAATGCACAGAGGAAGCAAGATCCAGCTGTGTTTGGGAGAAGGGCCCTCACACACACGCAGGCATACACACATTTCCCATGCTTTTAAATTAAAATTTAGAGGTACTCACCTTCTTTCCAAGCAGCCTTTGAGCTCAAAACCCCTTTAAAACCTAGTTCCAAATGGCCAAGGTCCACGAAAACTTACCCACAGACTCAATGGGTCTGCTGCTAGAAAGGGAGGCTTACCTGGGCCAGGTCCATTGGTTAGGTTAGCTTGGAGTCCCATCTGGGGTGCCAAATTGTTGGAAGAAATATCCTTCTGGGTTCAGCTCCAAGTGGGGAAAAAGACACTGGAAACATGGAGACTGCTTGGAAAGATGGTTTAATGGTGGACAGGATCACATGGTTTGAGTTCCTGAACAGAAAAGGGGGGAGATGCTGCGAGTCCCCGGGTTTTATGCCCTCTCTGGCTTTGAACTTCCTGGGGCCCAGAAAGAGTATCCTGATTGGTTGTCAGATTCCCAGGGGGTGGGGGTCTTAGCTAGCCTTGCTGGCTGATGTAATCTTCCCAAGTGCCATGTGGTGAATTTCTGTTGCTAGATGGGTCCTATTGTGTTGCAGATGATGGTCCATTGACAAAGATTGAGTTTCTGCCTCTGGCCCATTGACAAAGGGTGGGGGCAGGAAGATGGGAGCTGCTTCATCTTTAAAACATGCTTCTCCATTTCTCATCCAGGGAAACATAATATTTTGCCTTTTAATATTTCCCAAAATATTTCATTCTTCTAGGAAAGGGGTGGGTGCTAACTTCCTACAAGCATATGTGATAAGAAACAGTAAGTTAACCAGGAATTAATTGAAGAAACCAGCTGACTAAAGTTAGGATTGATTAAAGGGTCACTTTAATCAATCCGTCACTTCCCCGCTGCCCTGAAAGAGGCGGTGGTGAGGCCTCTCCTCAAGAAGCCGTCCCTGGATCCAGCAATATTGGCTAACTATCGTCCTGTCTCCAACCTTCGCTTCATTGCGAAGGTTGTTGAGAGTGTGGTCGCGCAACAGTTTCCACAATTCCTGGAGGAAACATCCTATCTGGATCCGTTCCAGTCAGGTTTCAGGTCTGGGCACAGCACGGAAACGGCATTGGTCGCGCTGGTTGATGATCTCTGGAGGGCTCGGGACAGGGGTTGTTCCTCTGTTCTGGTCCTATTAGATCTCTCAGCGGCTTTTGATACCATCGACCATGGTATCATGCTGCACCGGCTGGAAGAGTTGGGGGTGGGAGGCACCGTGTTACGGTGGTTCTCCTCCTTTCTCTCCGACCGGTCGCAGTTTGTGTTGGCAGGGGGGCAGAGGTCGACCTCGAGGCCTCTCATTTGTGGAGTGCCACAGGGATCGGTCCTCTCGCCCCTTCTGTTCAACATTTATGTGAAGCCACTGGGCGAGATCATCCGTGGCTTTGGGGTGAGATACCACCAGTACGCTGATGACACCCAGCTGTACATCTCCACCCCAGGCCACCCCAACGATGCCCTTGAAGTGATGTCCCAGTGCCTGGAGGCTGTGCGGATCTGGATGGGGAGGAACAGGCTCAGGCTCAACCCTTCCAAGACTGAGTGGCTGTGGCTCCCGGCATCCCGATATAGTCAGTTGACTCCATCACTGACTATTGGGGGCGAGTCTTTGGCCCCCACTGAAAGGGCTCGCAATCTGGGAGTCCTCCTGGATAGGCAGCTGTCTTTGGAGGAACATCTGACGGCTGTTACCAGGGGGACCTTTTATCAGGTTCGCCTGATTCGCCAGTTGCGGCCCTTTCTTGATCGGGATTCCCTGTGCACAGTCACTCACGCCCTCGTCACCTCTCGCCTTGACTACTGTAATGCTCTCTACATGGGGCTCCCCTTGAAGAGCACCCGGAGGCTCCAGCTGGTCCAGAATGCAGCAGCGCGGGTAGTGATGGGAGCAACATGGCGCTCCCATGTAACACCATTCCTGCGCGAGCTGCACTGGCTCCCGGTGGTCTTCCGGGTGCGCTTCAAGGTGTTGGTTATCACCTTTAAAGCGCTCCATGGCATAGGGCCTAGCTATCTCCAAGACCGCCTGCTGCTACCGATGACCTCCCATCGACCCGTGCGCTCCCACAGAGAGGGCCTCCTCAGGGTGCCATCAGCCAAACAATGTAGGCTGGTGGCCCCCAGGGGGAGGGCTTTCTCTGTGGGGGCTCCCACCCTCTGGAATCAGTTGCCCCCGGAGATAAGAAGAATCCAGGACCTCAATGCCTTCCGTCGTTCCCTGAAAACCTATCTTTTTCAGCAAGCCGGGTTGGCTTAAGAAGAAATTTTTAAAATTTTTAAATCCTTTAATTAGTCTGCGATTTTTAATTTTTTGGGCCAAATTTTATATATATTTTTAAATGTTTTAATATTTGTATTCTATGTTTCTTATCTTGGCTGTACACCGCCCTGAGTCCTCAGGGAGAAGGGCGGTATATAAATTCGAAATTAAATTAAATTAAATTAAATTATATACCCGACTGTCCTTGCAGCATTGACAAATTATAGATCATAAAGTATATTTGACCAAGACACTTACACAAGATTTTCAAAACAGAGCTCTTGTCCCATTTCTTGGGGGAAGGGATAAGAAAAGGAAGGAAAAGGAGAAAAGGGGTTTTCTCCCCACATTGTCTTCCTGGCCAGGCAAGCCAAGGTGGAAAGATTGTTCGTCATAGCTTAGTTTTCATAAAGCGATTTAGAGGTGTAGAAAGTTAGTACCCACCCCTCCTAGAAGAATGAAATATTTTGAGAAATATTAAAAAGGCAGAATATTATATTTCTCTAAAGGAGAAACATGCTCTTGGAAAGCAGCCCCCACCTTTCTTAATGGCCCCAGCAGGACTGGGCCAGCCTATCTACAAGACAATTAGACCTTCAGATCCAGGGTGATGGGATTAAGACATGATGTCAGCTTTGGAAGCCATATTAGGCCGGAAGCTTCCATGCTGCCACCTTATCTCCTATTCGGAAAAGTGATTGGAGACATGACCCTCCAGGACATAATAGGATTATCTATCAACAGAGCTCACCACATGGCACAACCAAGCCCCTTCATTGCATCACCCAGCAAGGTTCAACCAAACTTATCTCAAACAACCTCAGCTATGACCCCTGCATAGCCCCCTGGGAGTCTGACAACCAATAGAATACATTTCTATTGTTCTATTCTAGGAACAGGAAGCTCAATGGCAAGGCCGAAGAGGGTATAAATACCTCTCTCTCTCAACTCCATGTGGTCAGCTGACCAGGACTTCAAACCCATGTGGTCTTGTCCATCAATGAACCCTCTTTCCAATCAGCCTCCATGTTTCCAGTGTCTCTCTCCCCACTTGGAACTGTAGGAAGTTAGCACCCACCCCTTTCCTGGAAGAGTAAAATATTTTAGGAAATATGAAAAAGGCAGAATATTATATTTCCCTGGATGAGAAATGGAGAAGCATATTTTACAGACAAAGCAGCTCCCACCTTCCTGCCCCCCACCCTTTGTCAATGGGCCATTAAGGCCTGGGCCAGTCTATTCTACATAACAAAGATCTGCCTCCTTCAGGCAGAGCCATAGTAGGAATTGCCAAAGATCCAACAAAGATAGGATTAGCCCTCTACATAAAAGCAGCAGAAACTTACCACATGTGACCTGGGAAGCACATGTGACCATCAGCCAGCAAGGCTAGCTAAGACCCCCACCCCCTGAGAGTCTGACAACCAATCAGGATACTCTTTCGGGGCCCCAGGAAATGCAAAGCCAGAGAGAGCATAAAAACCCAAGGACTCCCTGTATCTGCCCTTTTCTGTTCAGGAACTCAAGCCATGTGATCCTGTCCACCATTAAACCATCTTTCCAAGCAGTCTCCATGTCTCCAGTGTCTTTTTCCCCACTTGGAGCAGAACCTAGGAGATTTCTTCCAACAGAACTGAACCAGATGGACATTTCTTCCAACACACGTGCAGGTGTTTCTATCTGGTTGAATCTCTACAGTTTATATAGGACAGAACTCTTAAAACTTAAAAACTATTTAAAAAAGAAATCAAGTTGCACCTGAACTAAAACAAACATGGCTCTTTGGGGAAGGTAATACGTTAATCCTGTTCAATCATAGCTGGCCAAAATTCTAACCTTTGTCACTGTTTTCATGAACAGCTCTCGTTTTTTTTCTTCCAAAAAAAAAAAGAAAAAGAAAAAGGAAGGTCCATCGTCTAATTTAGACTAAGTCTATGAACGAAGTAGGAAAAAAATAACATCCGGTCCCAGGATGCCGCGGGCTAGGAGCGAACTTCGAGAGGCTTAAAAAAGGGGGCGTAGAGTTGCAGAGAGCATGCGCAGTGAGTCTTGGCGTGTAGAGGAGGTTCAGTGCGCTTTTGTTTGGTGGAGGCGGGTCGATCGCGGGAGGCTGTTTGCCCAGGAGTTGTTCTCTTGCTTCAAAACGAGACCTTCTTTTCCCGACTGTAGTTGCGGCTCTTCTGCCTCTCCGTGCTTCTTTTTATCTTTACATTTCCATTCGTGGGTTTTTTGTGGGGCTGACCAAGGTAAAGAGAAGGAAACAAAGTGGAGGGCGCTCAGGTATCGCGCGCGCGTGTTATGAGGGCGAAGCAGCCATATTGGGGGTGGGCTGAGGTTTTTAAGAGTGGTTCTGGAACTCGAGATCTTGCAAGATTCGGAAGGGTTAGCCGGGGAAAGGAGAAAAAGAAACGAAATTTAAACTGGGAATTATGAGTGGGCTGATGTTAGAAACCTAATTTGGCCTAAAGTTGGGGGGCGGGGATGAACAGATGCGCGACAGAGTATGGAGGGGACTTTCCATGAAGAGGCGGTATAGGCTGTGAGATATGTATGTATGTATTGAGACAGACGGGATGCACCGTAAAATAGAGCAAGGCGCGTGGACTGCTGTACGGATTACCGTATTGGGAAGGTGCTTTTCAGAAAACAAACATTGAGTGTATAATTGGGAATGCTAAATATGTCTGCTTCATATCGGTGAAAGGAAGAGTTAATTACGTAGGGGGGTGAGGAATGGGGAAAATTAGATAATTTGATGAAGTAGCCAATTAGATAATTCTGGATTCCAAATAGATTCACACATAGTGGGAGGAGAATGCAGTCTTTCTGACTGAGAAAGCTGCTCCAGAAGAAAATTAAGTGGTTCTTGGCTTTTTTTTAATGGAGAGAAACATAAGCAGGAATGGAGTGGATTTGTATGGTCAGGAACCAAGTAGGATCCCCCCCCCCGATTTATGGGGGATTAATAAGATGTTTAATTTCATTTTTCTGTAGATAGTATGTACACTATTTGGTGAGGAGACTTTTTGGTTAATAAGTTAAACTATTAGGACATACAGTTCTCACTGCAATTACTTGTGAAAATGAATTTTGGGTGGGGGAATTGCTTTATTGGTCTCCCTAACTTAATTAGTGTGTATTAAATTAGCCAATTTTTAGTTGGGTACCAAGAAGGTTGATTTGATTGTTATATGAGAGGAATGGCATAGATAATAGTGTAATATAGTAGAAGTGTCCAAAAAACCTGTATAGCCCCAGACGTTATGCTGGTAGTGAAAAGAATAGGTTCAATTAATACATGATGTGATTTGGAGCATAGTCAAGCCAGCCAACCATTGCTGGTTACCAAGAAGTCAGATCTGTAAAGAATTGGTTAAAAGAGTCTCTAGATTTATGCCTTTAAAAAGTTGGTGTGAATGTATTTGTCATGGTGAAATATTAAAATATCTTTATGGAGCTACACTTAGGATGTATTAAGTAATTGATGGGTTATATTGGTAAATAGTAACTTGTGCTTTTTTGGTTACATTTTTAACTGCAGCTTGGGTTTTGCCATACTTTAACATCAGTACAGCTAGATCAGGCAGAGATGTATTAACTGATTTAAGGTAACCTGTAATATTTATATGTGACTAAGGATTTGAGCCTAGGTTTCCCCAGTTCAGGTTTAATACTCTATCGTTTTACCATACTGATGTATGCTTAATACAGCTAGGTATGCAGAGCCAAAGCGTTAAACAGACACTGGCAGAGATGCTGATAAGAGCAGTATCTGCAACCTTGCTCAGTTGTTTCAGGAGCCCTTCAATGAACACTCATTTTGCTTCTCCTGATAGTAAGTACTTGTTCCTGGGATGTATTTTCAGTACTAATTCCTATTCACAAGGTAGTTTATTTGTATCCTGCCTTTGTTATTTATGTTTTTTTTTTTTTTACAAATAACTCACGGCCGCAAACATATCCAACACACCTTCCTTTTTTCCCCCACAACAGCCCTGTGAGGCAAGTTGGGCTGAGAGAGTGACTGGCCCACCGTCACCCAGCTGACTTTTATGACTTAAGGCAGAACTAGAAGTCATGGTCTCCCACTTTCTAGCCTGGTGCCTTAATCACTAGACCAAACTCTATAAACCATGAAATACTAAAATGCAAAAATAACAGTATAAACTTTAATTGTAGCGCAATGTAGTAGGGTCATGAAAGTTAAATGACTATAAACAATTTGCAAGGGTCCCCCTCACCAATAATAGTAAATATAAGTGAACTATACTACACATTCTGAAATATATAAAGCCTAGACTTGTATCACAATGACCTCCTGTTATAGCAGTCATTAATTATTTTGGAAATAAATTGCAAACATTTGACTTAATTTCCCATTATTTTTATAGAGATTGAAATACTTAACTTGGATTGTCTTGATGTCTCTATATCCAGCCTACTTGAACTACATTTTGGGGGTTTGTTTTTTGCTATATGAGTAATGGAACAGATTGCTTTTTCAGTAAGAACTTCAATGCACATTTGAAAGTGTATGGTTTCAGTGGTGGGAAAGTACGTTTAATGGAGAAATTTAGGGTGGCAGATGGGTGTAGTGGAGAAGAGAGACAGCAAAACATGGAAGAAAGTCATTCATAATAAAAGGATATATTTGAAGCCAAAAATATTTGAAGCAGATGAGGAAATGGAAACTAAGTAGAGAAATAAATCCTTTTACATCTTTCTTTTCATATAGCTTACACACTTTCCATCCTGACCAATAGCATTTTTGGTTGGAAGGAATGTGACATCCCTGCTGGAAGTAAAACACATTTCTTTTTATCAGTACAACGTATAGAGCCCTTGAAAAGTACAATCACACTAGAGTAATTCCCAGTTTCAAAGATAGGTGAACATCAAGAGTAGACACTAACCCTACCCATCCATTTCTACATACTGAAATGGGAAATGCCATGAGAAGATGAAACGGTAGAGAAAGGCTGTGCATTTCCTGACTACATTCCATCTCTTTAGCACAAACCTTTGGTGTATCATGGAGAAGGAAGTAATTGAAATGCTAAGTCTTGATAAAAGACTTACAGTGTCACGTCACAGACTGCAGGAAGCTCTGGAAATGTACATAAAGACTGTAAGAATTTAATAGAATTCCATTTTTCAAAATATTAATACTTAAAGCCAATAAGAAATAATATACTTTTTGGAAAAGGAAAATAATACTCAAATCTCATCTGTTCAAATCCTTGATTATAATTAGTCCAATTGATCATGCAGTCTCAGATTTGGATCAGAGTTTATAGTATTTGAAAGAGAGATCAACTGCTTGCCTGCTATTCTGTGTTAGTAAGTTAGTAAATTAGTAAGATGGTTGTTAAGTGAATCTGGCTTCCCCATTGACTTGCTTGTCAGAAGGTCATAAAAGGTGATCACATGACCTCAGGATACTGCAACTGTCATAAATATGAGTTACTTGCCAAGTATCTAATTTTGATCACATGACCATGGGGTTTCCTGCAACAGTTGTGTGAAAAAAATGGTCATAAGTCACTTTTTTTCACTGCAATTGTAACTTTGGTCACTAAATCAACTGGGGACTACCTGTATATCTTTTTTTCTAAGAACTTCATTGCTTTCTAGAATATTCATCTCATAATGGCTTTTGGACTATTTTGAGTTTTTATATTTTGACAATATAGAAGACTACCGTGTTTCTCCAAAAAGACGACCCACCTTGAAAAGAAGCCCTATCACGTTTTTGATCGCATGCGATCAAATTAAGCCCCACCCACAAAATTAGCCCTAATTAAGACCCCGCCCACCCTGGGGTGCAGGGGGTGGGGTGAGGCACACAGGTAAAAAATAAGCTAGGGTGGGGAAGGGGTGATGGTGGGTGGAGCTGCCCTACTTACCACGCTTTGCACACCCCGACACCTGCCTCGCCGCCGCCTTTATTTTCCCAATTTTTTTTAATTTTTTTTAAAACATAAAACATAAAATACATCTTTTTAGAGTAAGGGTTTGGTCCGGCATAAAATGAGTCCAGTTATTCACATTCCCTCAATCAATTTTGTTCCAAATTTTATCCATTTACATCTTTAAAAAAAAGAAAAAAAATTATTCTAAACATTTATCATTCTACTATTACACCCAAAATTCTAAACAATAAACACCATTCTAAATATCATTTTAACAATCAATATTTTATATATATTCCTCAATCCTAAAACCCATTACCTCCAATATATATTTTACTTCTCTTAAATGACATCTAATATCCATAATCTTGACAAAAAGTATTTTCCTCCTCTTTTATTTTTTTTACTTCAAGTTTATTCTCATATTTTATTGAATCTAATTTTTAACTGGTTCATAGTTTAAATATCTATTTCCCAGCTGTATTTTCCAATACTCCTGTCTGTATTTATTTAAACTGGTTCACAGTTTAGCTACTATTCTCCAGTAAAATCTCTTCCACTTCCTCCTAAATTTATTTTTTAGCTGGTTCGCATCTTAATCAGCTGCTTTCCAGCAATGCTTTCCTCCACTCCTTACCTTAATTATTTTAGCTGGTTCACAGTATAATTTTAACTGCACACCAACTCCTTAACTCCTCCTAAATCTATTATAAAACTGGTTCACAACTCAAGTGGTTGCCTTCCAGCAATGCTTTCCTCCACTCCTACCCCTATTTTTAACTGGTTCACAACTTTATTTCAATTGGTATAGTCTCCACTCCTAACTTTTTATTTTTGGCTAGTTCACAGTTTTGCTTTAACTGTTACCCAGTGTATGCTTTCCTCCACTCCTAACTCAGTATTTTGGCTGGTTCACAGCTTTGCTTTAACTGTTTTCCAGCACATGCGTTCCTCCACTCCTAACTCAGTATTTTGGCTGGTTCACAGCTTTGCTTTAACTGTTTTCCAGCACATACTTTCCTCTACTCCTAACTCTTATTTTTATTTTTAACTGGTTCCCAATTTACTTTAACTGTTCTCCAGTATGATGCTTTCCTCCACTCCTACCTTATTTGTAAAACTGGGTCACAGCTTTGCTTTTACTGATCTCCAGAATCATGCTTTCCTCCACTCCTAAATTCATTTAACTAATTCATAACATTTATCTCTTATTCAGTTGTTTAGCTCCAAATTACTTCGGAATGTGTTACCAATATTGTTTTCCAATCGATTCTCCTCCATATCTCTTACCAATTTAAGATAAAAGTATATTTCAATAACTATCTTATCTCTTATTCTCTTAACTTTTCTCCCATTCCATGCTTATTTCTTATTTTCAATAGGAAACATTTTGAAACACTTTTAAGATCAATTTTTTATGGTTCTTAATTTTATAAATAGTTCTTTTTAACATCCAACGCCTTTAAAGGTAAACATTTTCTTCCAGATTATTAAATCTGTAGGTAGTGCTAGTTAAAAATTCAAAGTTTAAAAAAGGCATTAGAACATCCAAAAATCATGTTTTTCTTCAATCATTTATGTTCTTATTTCTTAATCAAATTGTTTATATATTTATGAGAATAATAATAGAAAAAAAGGAGAGAGTAATAGCAATAATAATAATAATTACAATAAAAGAAATACAAAAAAATAAGGCAACACAAAAAAAAGGAAAAAGGAAGAGAGTAGAAATATAACAAAAGAAGTCAAATGGATTAAAAAAGAAAATAGAGAGGGGAAAAGAAACAAAGAGAAAGATACTAAAAGAAAGAAATAGCATAGAGAAGAAAAAGAAAAAGAAAAAAAAATATCTCCTAGCATTATTCAACCACCCAGAAACCATTACATTCGTTTAAATCAAAATATAATATTTTGTTGTCTTGTTACATAATATATTCCATTATTCCTTTCTCCAGTCTGTCCAAATATGTATCTTTTCCATTTCAATGTCATCAAAGTTATGAGTTCTACAAAGTTAATTCTGAAGCTATTCCATATATGGTATCATCATGTCCTCCTTCTATTGCCACACCCTTCTTTTGTTGCCACGTTTATTAGTTCAATTTTCATTGTTCCATTTAATTTCTTCTTTCTAATCTTCCAATAAATCCTCCAGTGAACAGATTATATATCCTAAGTCAAATTCTCTGAGTCTTTTCCTCAAAATAGTCAAGTTTAGATAACAAGCAACAAAGTTTCTCTTTTCAAGTAACAAGCAGCCTGGAATTTAGACTTTCACTTTTCAGCTGGCAACCATTTTTTCCATCTCCGTTTGTCTTTTTCCTTTGCTTTTGAAGGCATAATTATTTCCTCTTCTCCTTCCTCTCTCCCAAACATAGTCCAATCTCATTTATCCACCAAAAAGTAAAGAAAAAATATATCCAGATCTGTAGTCAAACATTTCCAAAAAGTCAGTAATTTATGTTATCCACCAACAGGTCTTTTGTCTTTGTGCCCCAATAGTTCTCAGCCGCTGTTAAGGCTGGGGCAGACTAATTGTAATTCAGCGTTTGTGGGCAGTTCCTGCCTGGGTTGATGTCCACTCACCCGGCATGCAAACTCCCGGCTCCACTCTCCGCTTCTCCTCTTCTCTTCCTGCGCATTCTTGTATCCCGGTGTTCTGTCCCCGTCTCACACACGCACACAAACAGCCAGGAGTTAAATAAAACTTGCAGACAATAAATTCCTTCGATAACAGGATTGGCAGCAACCCAGTAGCTGCTTGCCAAGAACTTTACTCACAGAGGGAGGTGTTCCTCCTCCGTCAGACAAACCAAAACAAATACACAAAGCCAAAGAATTGTCAAGTCCAGTCCGTATTCAATCCAAGGCAGGCAGATAACGTAGTTTCAGAGATAATGCGACTCGCTAGTTGTTTAGTTTTGTCCGTCACAGAGCCTGAATGGCCACCACACCCCCTTTTATCCCCTGTGGGGTGTGGTCCAGTGACTCAGCTTAATCTCTGGCATGCCTCCTTTTCTGCTGCGTGCGCTTGTCTCTCCGACGCTGGCGTGGATCCAGCCAAGACTTATCTCCGTCACTGTCCGACTGCGACTGCTCAGAGATACCTGGCTCCTGGCCAATCTCTTCTCCTTCGGGAGAAATCTGAGGCATTGCCAGAGAGGAGGGTCCTGGAGAGGGAGGCCTGGCCAACTCCTCTCCTTCACTTTTGGAGCCTTCTCCCTCCGATAAGACGGGCTCGGGGGTCGGAGTCACAACACTTGGTTGCTGCGGTCTCAGGGCAGCCACCATAGCCGCCGTTCCACCGCCGCTGGCGCAGAGGGCAAGCCTCCGGCCCCCTCGGCCGTCCTACTGCCTCGCCTTCTTCTATGGCCGCTTTTTCTGCGGCCGCTTGCCGCCACTCGCATGCATCGCCCTGGCCTCTGTTTTGCTTTCAGATGCCTGCCGGAAGGCATCTGCAGCCTATAACAGAGCTCTGGATCAATCTGGAGCTCTCTTATCGGCTGCGGATGCCTTCTGCCAGGCATCTAAAGGCAAAACGGAGGTCGGGGCAATGCGTGCGAGTGGCGCCAAGCGGCTGCAGAAGTGGGCCAGCAGCGGGCTCCTGCTGGGCGGGGCTTTCGGTACCACTGCCTTGAGGTGAGTCAATAATTAGAACCCTCCAAAAAGAAAGCCTAGCTGTTTTTTCGGGGGTCAAAAGAAAATAAGATGCGGCCTTATTTTTGGAGAAACACGGTATTAAGCCACTATTAAAATGAATATCTTATTGAGATTGTTATACCTGTTCCAAACAATCCCAATAAAGCAAGAAAGGAAATATTTTGAACTAAATAGAATGGTAACCAAATTTATATGGCAAGGTAGAGAGGCAAGAATTCGGCTGAAATTAATGCAAGACTCTAACAATAGAGGAGGTTTTGGGTTGCCAAATTGGGAATTTATTAGGTTTCGATGCTATCTCAAAATAAATGAATTTTATTCGTTAGTCGTCGCCGGACTCCCTGTCTTTAGGAGGTCCGTCATAGGTTTGGCAATTCTTGCGAACGAGGGGATGAATTGTCTGTAGAAGTTCGCGAACCCTAGGAAGCTTTGCAGTTGTCTGCAGGTGCGAGAGGGCTGCCACTGTAGAACTGATTGGACTTTGGCTGGGTCCATCTCTATTCCTTCGGTTGATACTCGGTAGCCTAGGTAGTCTAGTCGTGATTGGTGGAACTCGCATTTTGACAGTTTGACATACAGGTTCGCCCTCAGCAGTTTTTCCAGCACTTGGCGGACAAGGCGTATGTGTTCGTCTATGGTCTCCGTGTAAATGAGAATATCGTCCAGGTAGACGAGGACCCCTTTGTAAAGGTGCTCATGTAGGACTTCATTTATCAGCTGCATAAACACCGCCGGGGCTCCTTGCAGTCCAAAGGGCATTACCTTGAACTGGAAACTCCCCAGGGGGCAGTTGAATGCCGTTTTCCACTCATCTCCTTCCCTGATGCATATTCGGTAGTAAGCTTCCCGAAGGTCTAGTTTGGTGAAAACATTTCCTTTGGCCAGGTGGGCTAGCATGTCCTTCATGAGGGGAAGGGGATATAAGTTGTGTACGCAGACAGTGTTGATAACTCTAAAATCAACCACCAGGCGCATAGAGCCGTCTTTCTTTTTGAAAAGGACCGGTGCCGCGACCCGTGGTTTAGTTGGCTCAATGAAACCCCTTTGTAAGTTCTTGTCTATGTAGTTCCGCATTTCCTGCATTTCACGGGGCGTCATGGCATACAGTTTAGGCAGTTTCGCTCCAGGGATGATCTTGATAGCACAATCGGCCTCGCGGTGGGGGGGTAGAACATCACACTCGGCCTCGCTGAATACTTCTGCAAGGTCTTGGTACTCCCCTGGGATCTGATCTGTGTCATAAGAGCTGTCGGATGCGGCCAACAGTTGCTCCGCTGTATCCTCAGGGAGGGGCCCTTGTGTTGGCGGTGTCTTCTTTTGCTGAGGTGGGAGGGATTGGGGTCCCTGCGTGGGGGGCATCTCTCCTGGTTGGGGCGGCAGGGTTTGGGGGCCCTTTGATATCCTCAACCTGCGGGTCCCCTCTTGCCACCAGATGATTGGACCCCATTTGTCCAGCCACGAGAGTCCCAGTATGACTGGGTCTGTCATCTTGGGGGCTATTATGAACCGAATCATTTCCCAGTGATCTGCTAGCTCCAGCCTCACTGGCTTGGTCAAGTGTGTGGCGTAAGTTCCCCCCACTAAGGATCCATCAACTTGCTCAAATCGAATTGGGTGTTTGAGCTTTTTAGCTCGGATCCCCAATTTTAGGACTGTGGGTAGGTTGATCAGGCACCTCGTGCTGCCAGAGTCTATTAGGGCTTGGAAAGTCCCTTGGGTCCCTGTTTTCAGGGCTGTTAGGCGTATGGGGAAAAGAAAAGGATGGACGGGTCCACTCACCATCGGGTATCGGGTATCCCCGCCTGTCACGTGGGAGACCGGGGTTCGATTCCCCGTACGGGTCACCATGTGGGAGAAGGAAGCATTCACGGTGAGATGGGCGTTGTTGACCTGGCGGCACCTACTAGAGGGAGGCCAGAAACCGTTCGAAGTTTGGACTGATCATAAGAATCTGGAGGCCCTCAGAACCCCACGGAAATTGTCGCCCAGGCAGGTCCGGTGGGCTCAATACTTCAATCGCTTCAACTTCGAGCTCAAGCACATCCCAGGGGGGAAGAACTTTCTGGCTGATGCCCTCTCCCGGATGCCCTAATACAACAGTGAGCGGGAGCAGGTAGTGAATGCCATCATCCCCTCCACCCAAGCAGTGGGTCAGGTGGTCACCAGACGGCAACAACGTGACCAGCAGGGCCAACCTGCAAGTGACTTAACTACAAGACTCAAAACCGAAACAGCAGCGGACCCCTGGTTTCGAGACAATCAACACCTCTTGACAAAAAGGGATGACCTAGCATGGAAGGGGACAAAACTCTTATGTCCCACAGACTCTACGCACCTTGATCCTCAAGAGGAGCCACGATGTTAAACCAGCGGGACATTTTGGCTTCCTAAAGACTCTGCACTTAGCACGGAGACAGTTCTGGTGGCCCCACATGAGAAAGGACGTAGACAGTTACGTAAAAAGTTGTACCGTCTGCGCCACGATGAAGAGACGACCAGAATGCCCTCCCGGGCTGCTGCAACCAGTAGCTGAACCAACGAGACCACGGGAGGAGATTGCGATGGATTTCATAGTAGAACTGCCGAGAAGTGGTGGCAACACAGTGATCTGGACTGTAATAGACTTATTCTCCAAACAGGCACACTTTATACCCTGCAGCGGGCTACCCTCAGCCCTCCAATTATCCAAACTGTTCCTGAAACACATCTACCGTCTGCATGGAGTACCCAGAAGAATCATCTCCGACCGAGGGGTCCAGTTCACAGCAAAATTCTGGAGGGAGTTCCTACGATCCATAGGTTCATCCCAAGGCCTCAGCTCAGCGTTTCACCCGAGCACCAATGGGGGGGGCGGAGAGACTGAATGCCATGATAGAGCAGTATTTAAGATGCTATGTCAACTACCAACAGTCCAATTGGGCAGACCTCCTATCGTTTGCGGAGGTCGCGTATAATAACGCTGTCCACAGTACCACGGGATTAACCCCGTTTAAAATAGTGAGTGGTATGGATTTCGTCCCCATGCCAGAGTACCACAGGAATGCCCCCTCCCATCCCATCTCCTAGGGGATATTATCTACAGAGAAAATAAGTAGGTGAAAAGTCAAGTCTTGTCTCCTTTTTATGGCAGCATCAGAATGCTGACATCCGGCCCCTCTCCCTTCATTTTTCCAGGGAGGCCTGTTACCATTGGGTATATTATCAAGCAGCTGCCCTTACTTGGCTAAAGGAATGGATAACTGAGGCATAGACGATTACTTGTACTGGAGGGACATGATTTACAAGTGGAGTGGCATGCCTTTCTATGGTACGAGAAATGCAAAACACATAAATACTTTCAGGGACATTACATTAGAAATGCTCTGCTGTCTGGGCAAAAATCAAGAAAAAACACTATTTGAAAATACCAGTCTGGCTCTCCATGATGGAGACACTAACATACCCAAATGTGATGGATATGGGAAAAATTGTAAGATACAAAGATATTTTAAATGAGAAGGGGGCATTGAAAAACAGGAATTGAATAGCCAAGGGATAGCAATAGCAATAGCACTTAGACATATATACCGCTTCACAGTGCTTTACAGCCCTCTCTAAGCAGTTTACAGAGTCAGCATATTGCCCGCAACAATCTGGGTCCTCATTTTACCGACCTCGGAAGGATGGAAGGCTAAGTCAAACTTGAGCCTGGTGAGATTCGATCTGCCAAACAGCTGGCAGCTGTTTGCAGAAGTAGCCTGCAGTACTGCACTCTAACCATTGCGCCACCGCGGCCCAAGATAAATTTAGCATGGTGGCTGCATGCACAGATACAATCTAGATATTATAAAGATGTTAAAATGTGGTTTTTATAAAGAACCAACAGAATTGGATCAATTCTGAAAGCTCCCAGGAGTGGCCAGGAATGGGTTGATTCGTCTGTTTCCTGTTGAGACTGAGCTGTCAATTTCTTTTGGGCCATGCCCCTGTCCTCCTCCTCTGCCCCAGTTTTGGCTTGGTCTTAACCTGAACGAGGCGTTCAATAGCATTCCTGGACACTCCTAGGATTTCAGCAGGATCGTGAGTCAAAGTGCGATTTAAAGCGGCGGCTTGTTTTTTGCAAGCAGTTTTACCGCCACGTGTTTGGCGATCGGGTGTACAGATAACAGCTGAACAACTGCGGGCTCGCAGTTACCAGCAGCCAATCACATCAGGCCTGGAAACCGGTGGGATCATCTGTTCCTCCCCTTTTTTTTTTCTCATCGTTGGGCTTGTGTTGGAGGCAGCGGTGAGAGCGACGGCCATGGAGCCGGCGGGATCGTTGGCTCCTCTTGTTAATCAGCTGGGCTGCGCAAGCCATTAGCTCAAATTACGATTGCCGGAGCGCGACTGGAGTCCCTGCCTAGCTTTGGCTAGGCATACTCGTTGGGGGAGGCCCCAGGCGCCAGGATTTTAAAGAAGTGCTTGCAGCGGAGCCGGCGAGATCGTTGGCTTCTCAGATTGAACAGTGAAGCCAGGTGAGTCGTTTGCGGCTCTAATTTGGCCCGCCAGAGCGGGAAGGAGTCCCTGCCTAGTTTCGGCTAGGCATACTCGGTGGCATAAGGCCTCAGGAGAGGCGTGGAGTCCCTGCCCAGTGGTGGCTGGGCATATCCACAAGCCACAGCCTCAGTGGAGGCTATTTGGAGTCCCTGCCTAGTTGAAGCTAGGTATACTCGACTTTACCCTGCTAGCCTGGAAAGGCTTAAGTCCCTGTCTAGTCTCGGCTAGGCATACTGATTGCAGGAGGCCTTTGAGCTTGCAGGAGATTGCAAGCAGTTACAGTAACAGTTGCATTTTTTAAACTGCAAAATGGCGGGAAGAGCTGCTGGGCATAGATCCAAGAAACAGCTCTCCAATAGTTCTACTCTGGAGAAGGAGGCTGCCTCCATTAAAGAGGCCACTTCCCAATCTGGGGCCCAGGGGAAACAGAAGCATTCTAAGGCTTCTGAATAAGATGCCAGCAGAAGACATAAAGCTCTGGAGAGACAGATTAACAGAGTTGAGAAAGAACTGTCCCAGCAGGCCGTTACTAGGGCTGTAGGAGAAACTTCCCACCCTTTCTCTCCTGAGCTGTAATTACAGCCTGTAATTACCCAGGCTTGGTCACCAGAGGGAGCAAGCGAGCATTCCTTTAACTTGTCTCCCCATACTGATAATGTCATGGCCACAAATTCTACTTTCTGCCCAGCAACAGCTACTGTAGCACAGCCCTCCTCTTCCAGAAAGGAGGTTTCTGCAACGTTTACACCGACGGCTGCAGGTTTGCGGCAAGGTGAGGACTGAATTTCTGATTTACCTGCTAATCTCAAGTTATTGATAGCACAGAAAGTCTCTCAGGCCATTGAGGATAGATTGCAAACTATTCCTAGGCCTGTAGCCCCTCCAGTGGAGCCTTCTACCAGTCTCTCACAGGGTGTGCACTTAACAAGGGACCAGTCCTACTAGCAGCAGTCCCAATCACACAATGAATCTTCTGATGGAGAGGATTAACTGATGCAAGAAGGGAGTCAAGGAGAAGCAGAATTGTTGGAGGATGAGGGATTAACACCCGATGTGCCGGCTTTCTCTGGCCTTTTCCCTCCTGTAATCTTTAAATCCTTTAAATCCTTTTATCAGGTTCGCCTGATTCGCCAGTTGCGGCCCTTTCTTGATCAGGATTCCCTGTGCACAGTCACTCACGCCCTCGTCACCTCTCGCCTTGACTACTGCAATGCTCTCTACATGGGGCTCCCCTTGAGGGGCACCCGGAGGCTCCAGCTGGTCCAGAACACAGCAGCGCGGGTAGTGATGGGAGCAGCATGGCGCTCCCATGTAACACCGCTCCTGCGCGAGCTGCACTGGCTCCCGGTGGTCTTCTGGGTGCGCTTCAAGGTGTTGGTTATCACCTTTAAAGCGCTCCATGGCATAGGGCCTAGCTATCTTCGAGACCGCCTGCTGCTACCGACGACCTCCCAGCGACCCGTGCGCTCCCACAGAGAGGGCCTCCTCAGGGTGCCATCAGCCAAACAATGTAGGCTGGTGACCCCCAGGGGGAGAGCCTTCTCTGTGGGGGCACCTACCCTCTGGAATCAGCTGCCCCCAGAGATAAGGAGAATCCAAGACCTCAGTGCCTTCCGCCGTGCCCTTAAAACCCACTTTTTCCAGCAAGCCGGGCTGGCTTAGGAAGAAATTTTTTAAAATATTTAAATGTTTAATTGGTTTGTGGTTTTTTAAATTTTGGGCCAAATTTATATAGATTTTAATTGTTTTCAATATTTGTATTTCATGTTTTTAATTCTGGCTGTGCACCGCCCTGAGTCCTCAGGGAGAAGGGCGGTATATAAATTGAAAATAAATAAATAAAATAAATCAATCAATTCTGCATAAGGCACGGATGACTGCAGAGATGGGATTAGATCCCACTCTAGTCTCAAAGGGTCCCACGAGCCCCAGTGACCATCTCTTTTCTCAGCCGGCCACTGTACAGGAGGATGTCCCTGCACCACAATTATTCATAGATGTGGTGCAGCAACAATGGGCGCAGCCAGGGTCGTTCCCAACTCCCAAGTGGCCTTGACCATCGCCTTTACAATCTAGCACCAGAATTGGAGGACCAACTACTATTGCCCAAGGTAGATGCTCCAGTGGTATCGCTCGTCTCACCCTCACTAGTCTCAGGTGATATAGCAGAAGGGCTGAAGCCAGACGATAAGAAGGTAAAATTGATGTTGCACAAGGCACACCAATCTTCAGCCTGGGCAATTGAGGCCACATCAGCAGCCTCATTTTTTAATCGCACATCGCTGATGTGGTTACAGCAGATGCAACAGAGGGTTCCACCCAGTGAGACCAGGCTCCACCAGGACCTGAATAAATTGATTGCTGCCACGCAATTCTCTGCGGGTGCAACCTTATCCGCAGCTAAATATGCTTCTAGATCTGTAGCCGCCTCCATAACATCAAGGAGGATGCTTTGGCTCCGCAATTGGCTAGCGGATGCTAAGTCCAAATGGCGTCTAGCCTCGGCCCCTTATAAAGCAGGCACCCTCTTTGGGGAGGCTCTGGAGCCAGTCCTTGTAGAAAATAAGGATAAGTGAAAGGTCCTTCCATCCTCCTTTAAGAAGGGTGATCGGTGCAGCACTCCATACTACCGCAGGTCTTCATATAGGCCGGATTTGAGTCCTTCTCTTCAAAACCAGCAGCGCTTTTTCCCCTCAGTGAGCAGAGCATCAACCGGATAGGGCAGGGTTTCGCAACCAGCCCAGGCAAAACCTCCAGAGCAAGCGGCCCTTTTGAGGGGCAGGAGGTCACGCCTTTCATAGACCAAGATGACTACTTAACCAAAGCCCCCATTGGCGGCTGATTGGCACTTTTTGTGCCCCAATGGGAGATGATCACGAGCGACCTCTGGGTCCTCAATACGGTGAGGCTCGGCCTCAGCCTAGACTTTCTCTCCACTCCTCCGAACCACTTTGTTTGCTGCCCTATTCCAAGAAGCAGCGAAAAGGAAGGCCTCATGGAAACCACCATCCAGCATTTGCTGGAGATTCAAGCAATCGAGGTGGTTCCAGAGAGCCAAAAGGGACGGGGTTTTTACTCCACCCTCTTCATGGTTCCAAAGTCTTCGGGGGGTGGGGGGGTGGAGAGCAATTCTAAATCTAAAGAAATTAAATTTGTACTTGGCCTACCAAAGGTTCAAAATGAACTCCCTCACCACCATCCTAGGGGGAGTTTGGGAGGGCGACTTCCTGGCATCTATAGACCTTACGGAGGCTTACCTCCATGTTCCAATCCTCCCGGCACATCGTCAGTATCTCCACTTCTGCTTCAAACAGACTCATTACCAATACAGGGCATTGCCCTTTGGACTAGCGTCGGTGCCCCAAACCTTTACCAAGGTTCTGGCGCCGCTGGCAGTTTATCTCCGGTCAATTCCAATTTGTCTACAATTCTACTTAGACAACATTCTTGTGTAAGTGTCCTCCTTCGACAAGGCTACGGAGGCACTGCAGTCAAAAATCACAGTTTTACGACAGCATGGATTCTCCATCAATTTCCTGAAGAGTCATCTGGTTCCAGCCATGAGGGTCTTACATCTGGGGACGGAAATCGACACCGTACTGGGACAGGTCTTCCTATCCCAAGACCGCAAGGACAACCTGATTTCCCTCATCAGACAGGTAAGGTCAGAGCGCACGGTTCCAATTGCCCTGTTAGCTCGACTGTTGGGGATGTTTGTCTCTTGCATTTCAATCGTTCCCTGGGTGAGACTGTATGCCAGGACCCTTCACTGGTTCTTGCTCCCATATCAACGGGTGGGCAGCAACAACTCGCGCACCAAGGTATGAGTTCCTCCGGACGTGTTAAGGTCCCTTCACTGGTAGATGTCCCCAGCCTTGGACAAGGGCTGTGTCTTCAAGGAGCCCAGCCGCATCATGATTACATCTGATGCCAGCCTCTTTGGTTGAGGGGGCCATCTTCAGGCCCACATGACTCAGGGCTGTTGGACTCCAGCGGACCTGGCTCACAACATAAATTGGCTGGAGCTTCGGGCAGCACACCTGGCCCTTCGACAATTCAGGGACATGATCCAGGGACAACACATCCTTATTCTCACAGACAACATCATGGCCAAGGCTCACAAACCGTCAAGGAGGAACTTGCTCACGGAGCCTCATGACGGAAGCAGAGTATTTGGGGAGCTGGGCGGAGAAGCACCTGCTCTCTCGCAGAGCAGAGCACATAGCGGGGAAGGCCAACTTGCAGGCAGACAGCCTCAGCAGGTCCACGATAGACAATGCGGAATGGAGATTGCATCCCGATCTCTTCCAGGACCTGACCATCAGATTTGGTCTTCCAGCAGTAGACCTGTTCACCTCCCCACTAAATGCCCAACTTCCAAGGTATTTCACAAGGTTTCCATCATCCGGGGCAGAGGGGGGCAATGCTCTCCGCAGCCCTTGGCCCAGGGGACTGCTTTATGCCTTTCCACTGCTTCCACTCATTCCAAGGGTCATCCGGAAGATATTAGGGGAACGGGCGGAGGTCCTTCTCATGGCCCCCCACTGGCCCAGGCGTCCATGGTTCGCGGACCTGGTAAGTCTTTCAATTGCTCGGCCCTGGAGGATTCCTCAGGAGAGGATCTCCCTCAGCCAGGGGGTCTTGACCCATCTGGAGCCACAATGGCTCCACTTGACCATCTGGCACTTGAGAGGAGGCTCCTGAGGAGGGACAACTCCTCCAGGGTCATTCAGACCATTCAGGCATCACGTAAACCGTCTACGAAACACATTTATGATTCAACATGGTCAACCTTTGCTAACTGGTGTACAGGCAGGCATCTTGTGCCCACCTCAGCATTGGTGCCCCAGGTACTAGACTTTTTACAGGACGGTCTGGACAGGGGTCTTTGGCACAACACCCTACGTCGACAGGTAGCTGCGTTGTCCACAGTATTGAGGTGTGGGAAGAAAACATCCCTGGCCCATCATCCGGTACTTCGGAGATTTCTAAAAGGGGTGGTGAACCTCAGACCACAAGTGATCCATAGGTACCCTACCTGGGATTTGTCTAAGGTACTCCAGGCCCTGACATCTGCTCCCTTCGAGCCATTACGGACTGAGCATATGGTTTCTGACCTTTAAGGTTGTGTTCTTTGTGGCTATCACCTCAGCCAGATGCATTTCGGAACTGGCGGCTCTTTCAGTCCGAAGGGAATTATGCATATTCCATACTAACAGGGTGGTCCTCCGGATGGACCCTTCCTTCCTTCCCAAGGTGAACTCCTGGTTCCACAGAGCACAGGAGGTTATTTTGCCAGACTTCTGCCCAGCGCCTACCCATGCCCTGGAAAAGAAATGGCATACTTTGGATGTAAGGAGGGCACTCCGGATTTACATCAAGAGGACATCCCCTTACAGAAGATCAGAGGCACTATTTTTTTTTTTTTAATTTTTAAATTTTTATTATAGTTCAAAAAAAACAAAAACAAAAACAAATGTATAATAGTTTTTCTATCACGGTGTAACATCACCAAAACATCCATGTATACATACACCAATAATCAGAAAGTAAAAATAGAAATTATTTACATATTCTTATATACAAATTTACATTTCCAATACTTATTGATTACCGTAATTATACAATCATCTATAATTATAATCCAACATTATCCTTTATCTCCCATCGTTTCTGGATCCAATCCTAACACATGTTCCAACTACTATAAAAATCTGAGTCTCTTTTACCCTTGATCAGTTTTGTAAGTCTGTCGGACTCCGCACATTCCATAATTTTATAAATTATTTTTGAGTCCGTTGGTAAGTCCTCATTCTTCCATTCTTGCGCGAATGCCAGTCTCCCTGCAGTGATTATGTGCAGCATCAGATACCATTTAGTCAATCCAATATTTGCGGGTCTAACCCACAACAGAAAGGTTTCAGGTTTCAGTTCCACTCTACAGTGTGTAATTTCAAGCAACCATCGTCGTATTTTCATCCAATATTTAGATGCCAGCGGACATGTCCACCATTGGTGGAAGTAGGTTCCATTGCTATGCCCACATTTCCAGCACTGTGGAGAAGTCCCGGGGAACATTTTAGCTAATCTTACTGGAGGTAGGTGCCATCTATAAACCATCTTATAAATATTCTCTTTATAAGAGGATGCCATAGTTAATTTTAAATTTTTAAGCCAAATCTCCTCCCATTTTTGAAAATCCAATGAATAACCCATATTTCGCCCCCAGGCAATCATGGAGTCTTTGACGACTTCCTCCCCTGCTTTCAATGATAATAGGTAAGAATAGCATTTTGATAAAACTTTCCTGTCATTACCTAACAATATTTTATCCAATTCTTGTTTCCCATCATATATCCCTTCACTCTCCTGATCTTTCTTCCACCTTGAGTGTATTTGGGTGTAGGCCTACCAGTCTATATTACACCCCTCCGACTTCAGTTGTTCCCGTGTCTTCAGTCTGCCCTGAGTATCCAAAATGTCTTCATAGGTCAAGACCTTCTCTCCTTTATATAACATCGGGTATACCAGGGCCTCCTGGGTCGAAATCCAACATGATATCTTCATATACAACTTTCTCCTAAGTTTTTCCCAGGTATCTTCTAGGGTCTTACGTAAATAATCATTTCGAAAATACCTCGGTTGGGTTGACTGTCCTGGTCATAAAAAGTGATGCCAACCGTGTTGTAGGCCGTGGCCTTCTACCGCCAATAGCCACCGCCTCTTCAGGGCGATCCAATCCTTCACCCATATCAGAATGGCTGCCTGATGGTAAAGCTCCCAATTTGGGAGTCCAAATCCCCCTCTATATCTAGGTTCCTGCATCATCTTAAACTTAATCCTTGATTTTTTACCTTGCCAAATAAATTTAGAAATAACTGTTCAAGGTGTTGAAGAATTCCCTATCCAGGCTTACCGGGGCAGTTTGGAACAAAAACAACCATTTGGGGAGGACATACATTTTGATGGCAGCTATCCTTCCCATAAGTGATAGTTGTAAATTTTTCCACCTCTCCAAATCTCTGACTGTCTGATTATAAAGGGGAACATAATTATCCTCCTTTACCGAAGAACACCTTGGTGTCAACCAAATTGCCAAGTATTTTATTTTATTAGTTATCTGCATCCCCAAGAGTCCCTCCAACTGGCATCTGTGCCTCTGCATCATGTTCTTAACTAATATTTTTGTTTTTTCCTCGTTAATAATCCTGCTACTTTCCCATAATGCCTGAGTACCTGTAATAGTTTTGGACCTGATTCTGATGGGTCCTCCAGTATGAAAACTAGATCATCCGCATATGCCTGAACTTTCACCTCATGTCTAACCCTCATTCCTCTTATTTCCGTATTCCTCCTAACCTCCCTAAGAAATGGTTCTAGTGTTAGCACAAATAATAGCGGAGAAAGTGGACAACCCTGCCGTGTACCCCTACCAATCCAAATCTTCTCTGTTTCCTCCCCATTGATTAATACTTTTGCTGTCTGTTCACGGTAGATTGCCTGCACTGCTCCCATGAACTTCTCACCGAAATCCATATATTTCATTTGGGAAATCATGAAGTCCCAGCTCACTCTGTCGAACGCCTTTTGGGCGTTGACAAAAATCAAGGATAACTGTTTATCTGGACAATTTTCATAATACTCTAAAATGTTCATCACCATTCTCATATTATCACGTAGCTGTCGGTTGGGCAGGAATCCATTCTGATCTGGGTGAATAAATTGGTTAAGAAAACATCCAAGTCTCGCACCTAGAAGTGCTGTAAATATTTTATAGTCCGAATTAAGCAATTAAATTGGTCTGTAGTTTTTAATAAGTGTCAAATCAGTGCCTTCCTTCGGTAGAATAGATATAGAGGCCTCTGACCAAGATGCCGGTATTTGGGAATCTTTCAACACCCCATTAAATAGTTCCACCATGTGCTTACCAAGCACCTCAAAACCCATCTTGTATGCTTCTACAGGTCATCCATCCATCCTTGGTGTCTTCCCATTCGCTTGTTTTCCCATAATCAATTCTACCTCACCCTCAGTAATTTCTGCGTCAAGCAATTGTTTCATTGTCCCAGTGATTTTTGGCAAATCTGTGTTCTCCAAATATGTCCAAATGTCTTGCTCCCCTTCTTCACCCCTTTTATACAGCTGAGTAAAAAATTCTTGCACCACCCTTCTCTTACCTTCTATATTAACATGCAACCTTCCACCCTGATCTTTTAACCCCTCTATTCTTCGATTTTCTCTCTCCTTTCTTAAACGATAGGTTAACCACCTCCCTGTCTCGGCCAGTCCACCCAACTGCACTGGAAACAAGCCAACACCAGAATGGAATAAAGCAGTTGCAATCCTTTAATTAGGTTCAGCACAGCAAACACAGGCAGGAGAAAGGCACAAGCCGGAAACAAGGTTTAAAGTTAGCGCTACACGCAATCGCAGTGTAGCGCCTTTTATATACGCAGCAATAAATCAAGTGGCAATTAAACAGTTAACATCACCCCTCCTTCCTCTAGCAGGCCTGTAGGAGGAGCACAATAAATCAATTAGCAATCAAACAGTCAACATCATCCCTCCTTCCCCTAGCTGGCCTGTAGGAGGAGCGCACCTCTGTTACATCACAAGGCAGCGTCATCTGCAAACTCCATGCCCCCCCTATCTCCGATGAAAGAGTTTGCTTCGTTTTGTGCGCGAGTGGTAAAGACTTCTCAAACAGCTGATGACACGCCCCTGGAGAGTTCAGCAGCTTGCCCCCTCCTCGTCGTCCTCCCCAGTGATGGCGAGACCCAACCGAGGCTCGACAGACGGCTCCTCTCTACCAGGAGTCCACCTGCAGGAATACAATAAAGATGTTAGCATAGCAACCGTTCTACCCACTGGGACCTGGTTTATTTGGATATTTACGATGATACCGACGGAGCAACCGGTTGGCATGAACGTCTGGAGCTGCCACCCAAGATGCTTGTGCTAGCGGATAACCCTTCCACCGTACTAAGTAGTGTAACCTGCCTCTACGTAGACGTGAATCCAATACTTTATCTATCTCATATTGATCTGAATGACTCGGTCCCGGGGAAACAGGCTGATGTGTGGGCCTTTCCTCTTTGACAGGTTTAAGGAGGCTGCTATGAAAAACAGGATGTATTTTTCCTAACAGTGAAGGTAGCTTAAGCATGACAGTGACAGGGTTGATCACACGTGTTATAGGAAAAGGACCTATGTATTTGGGACCTAGTTTCCTACTAGGTAATCGTAATTTCAAGTATTTTGTAGATAGATACACGTGATCCCCTACAGAAAACAGTTTTGGGTCAGCTCTTTTTTTATCAACATAAAGTTTGTATTCATTTGCTGCTTTTTGAAGCGCCGTTTTTACCGCTGGCCACGTTTGTCGGATCTTGTCGGCCCAACCGGAATGCGTAGATACCCCTGTAGCTGGAGGTTCTACCTCAGGTATGGCAGGGAATTCTCTTCCATAGATGATTTGGAAAGGAGAAAATCCCGTGCTACGGTGACTGATATTGTTGTACGCGACTTCAGCGAACGGGAGTAAGGCAGACCAATCAGTTTGCTGATACGAAACGTAGCAACGTAGATATCGTTCCACAGCGGCATTAGCTCGTTCGACTGCTCCATTTGTACTGGGATGGAAGGCAGAACTTAATCCTTGAGTAGACCCTATCCTATGAACGAAAGACCTCCAAAACTGGGCGGTGAACTGGACACCCCGATCTGATATAATACGTTTCGGGACCCCGTGAAGGCGGTAGATATGTTGTATAAACATGTCTGTCAATCGTCGGGCAGATGGTAAACCCCGACAGGGTATAAAATGCGCCTGCTTTGAAAATAGGTCTACTACTGTCCAAATAATGGTATGTCCATTGCTGGGCGGAAGGTCCACTATAAAATCCATCACCACCTCCTCCCACGGACGACTAGGATCAGCCACCGATTGTAATCGACCGAGTGGTTTCCCTGACCATGGTTTTGCTGCCGCGCATGTTGGGCACGTTTTTACGTAACGTTCAATTTCACCACGCATTCGTGGCCACCAAAATTGACGTCTAATCAGGTGAAGTGTTTTAAGGAAACCATAGTGACCTGCTGGTTTGGTATCATGGCACCGTCTTAAAACTGTAGTTCGAAGCAGTTCTGGAATGTATAAACGATCCCCATTCCACCCTAATCCATCTCGTAGGATTACTGACGTTTGGTTTTGATTTACCCACGTATCCTGGCTGACAGCTATCCGAAGATTCGTTAAGAAAGACGCTTCTTTCCGTAACACTGCCGCAACCGCATGCCCACTCTCAATAGGTGGTATAAGAGATTCCACTACTTCCTCGCACTTACTGTTATATTGTGGCATACGAGAAAGTGCATCGGCGAGGAAGTTCTTTCCTGCTGGCACATATTTGAGTCTGAAATTGAATCTTCGAAAATATTGTGCCCAGCGTAGTTGCTTTGGGGACAGACGTCTAGGCGTTTGTAATGCCTCTAAATTTTTATGGTCTGTCCATACCTCAAACGGGATAGTAGCCCCTTCCAGGATGTGACGCCACGTCAGTAGAGCCCAACGGACAGCGAAGGCCTCCTTTTCCCAGATCGCCCACCCTCGCTCTGTGGTGTTTAATTTGCGTGAGGTATAAGCACAAGGGCATATCCTATCCTGTTCATCTTTTTGCAGCAACACAGCTCCCACAGCAACGTCACTAGCATCGGCTTGAACGATGAATTCACGAGACAGATCAGGGTGTTTAAGTACCGGTTCTCTGGTGAAAAGATATTTCAACTGTTCAAACGCACTTTGACATTGAGCTGTCCATTGCAATAACTGGTTTGGTCTTGGTTTTATCACAGGGGATTTAGTGCGTAACAGGTCTGTTAACGGCAGTGCTATAGCGGCAAATGCGGGGATGAATTGGCGATAGAAATTCGCGAAACCGAGGAAACTTTGGAGTTGTTTCCTGGTTTTCGGTGCTTGCCACTCAACTATAGCTTGGACTTTACGTGGATCCATTTCTATCCCATCGCTTGAGATCCTGTACCCAAGGTAATCTATTTTTGACTTATGGAACTCACATTTCGAAAGTTTTATAAACAGTTTAGCAGCTAACAACTTCTCCAAAACCTGACGGACTAACACAACGTGTTCTTCCAATGTGCGCGTATATATTAGAATGTCGTCTAAATAAACAAGAACTCCTCTATACAAATGTTCATGCAAAACTTCGTTGATAAGCTGCATGAACACCGCTGGAGCGCCTTGAAGTCCAAACGGCATAACTCTATATTGGTAGCTACCAAGAGGGCAGTTGAAAGTGGTCTTCCATTCATCGCCCTGTTTGATACGTACCCGGTAGTACGCTTCCCGTAAATCGAGTTTTGTAAATACCCGTCCTGTAGATAGCGCAGCTAACAAATCCTTCATAAGCGGAAGGGGGTATAGATGTTCTATACATACTCCGTTCAAATCTCTAAAGTCAACACATAACCGAACCCCACCGTCCTTCTTCTCCCTGAAGAAGACTGGGGCAGCCATCTTAGATCTACTAGGGACGATGAAACCTCTAGCTAAATTTTTGTCGATATATTGTCGTAACTCGGATAATTCTTGTTGGGTCATGGAATACATTCGAGGTTTCGGTAACTTAGCCCCAGGCACCAACTCGATAGCGCAATCCGTAGTCCGATGGGGGGGGTAGTACTTCGCATTCCTCTTCACTAAACACGGCTGAAAGGTCTTGGTAAACAATAGGAAAGTCCGGTGTAAGCAACACCTCTGTGGAGGCACAGCTATTGTCCTGTCCCTCACTCGACTGTCCCACTGAAGAAGCAGGGGACGGGACAGCAGGTCCCAAAGGGATTCTAAGCTTACGATAACCTTCCTCCCACCAGATGTGAGGCTGCCATTTATCTAACCATGTGAGACCCAGAATAACTGGCTCTATCATTTTTTCAACCACAATAAACTGGATGGACTCTTGATGTTCACCTATCGCCAACAACACTTGTTCAGTTACGTGGTTAGCAGGCGCCCCCCCCCCCCCCAATAACGACCCGTCCATCTGTTCGAACTTCACAGGAACTTTTAGCTTTTTTATCTGTAGGCCCAGAGCATCCACCACACTTCTCCGCACTAGACAACGGGTACATCCAGTGTCTATTAAAGCACCATATTGAAAACCCGTTGTGCTTCGGGGATTCCTCAGCACCACAGGTATGACAAAAGGGAACACAGTTTTGCTCACCATAGGGTCCTCCGGCTCATCGTCATCACTGTCCCCCCACACCACCAGGAATCTCCCCGCCACAGTGGTTGGTGTAATATCACGAGCTTGATGGTCTACGACGGACTTTGGTCCCTGAAGTGCTTGGGTACGTTCTTGTGGTTGCCGTGGTCGGCCTCTGGTCGCTACCCCCGTAGCCGGCTTTTGGGCCTGTACTCGTAACGGAGGTACAGGGCATTCAGCCGCTCTGTATCCTATCTGATTGCAGCGAAAACAACGAAACGCCGGTCGCTGAGACCTTTCAGGTGGGATGCTGCTGGGCAGAGGTACTTGAACCCGCGTGGTTGGCGGCTTTTCTGAGGCCCTCTCCGTAGGAACCCGTCTCTGTCCCACATTAACTTCCGACCGAGGCCTAAACTCCCGGAGTGTAATGTCCAGTTCAATAGCGGCTTTAAACCAAACAGCCAGGCGTGGAGCCAGGCCTCGGTACGCACAGGCTTGACGTAACTCACGATCCAGCCCCATCCGAAATTCCTGGACTAGCATCCGTTCGGGCCAGACCCTTAAGCGACTAGCAATTTTCCGGAAATCACGTACATAGTCCTTTGCAGGAACACCCCGCTGTTTGAGGGCTACAAGATCTCCTTCCGCGATTTATACACTGGAGTCATCCTCAAAAGCCGACCGGAGAGCTTCCAGGAACCTACCCACGTCCACCAGTTCTCTAGCATGGTTGCGATGTAATCCCACCACCCAGTCTGCTGCATCGCCGGTTAACACAGCCGTAATGGCTACCACCATGGCCCATTGTGATGGATACTAGCGACCATACTGGTCAAGATGACTAACCACCTGGCTTAAGAACAACGCCACACGGTCTGGGCTCCCGTCAAAGGTGGCTTGCAGTGCAGGAGGGCCCCAGATTGGAGGTGGTGCCCACATCCCAGGAACCGGGATCCATGCTGGGGGTGGTACAGGCGGTCTGTTCTCCCCATCTCTCCTCAGGTCTCCAACGGGCCTCCGTTCCCCCACAGGACGTTGTGCCCACCTTCCAGCTCCTACCTCTCTTCTGGTCGATGGTTGTTCGGAGCCCCTGGTGCTATCCTCCCTCTTAGGCAGGTGGTAGTCCCGGTCTTCGATTTGGCCCTTTCCTTTTCCTGTTTCCTGTTCCCTTCGGAATTTGGGGCTAGCGATGCGAAACCGAGTCTCTGGCCTAGAAAGGCCCTCATCCTGCCAAGACGTGCCTTGTAACGGCTCCGCCCCAGTGGCCCAGGGTTGCCAAGACGGGGCGTCCCGGAAACTCCCTTCTCCAAACCGATCTCTTATGGCATCCATAGCACTGGGTTCAGGCCCTGTAGTATCATAGCCCCAATCCGCCTCTTCGTCGTCTGTCCAACGTCTTTCCCGCCAACCTCTAAATGACGGACCCAATGGGGGGGTAGATGGCCATTGGGGCCCGGTATGAGTAGAGCTAGGCCACCAGCCCCCACCGGAAACCTGTCCCGAAGGGTCTAGCCCTTGACTCTGCGCACCAGCCGTCTCCACACAGTCCTCCTCACGTGGTTGGCGCAGCTTGGGTCTGACCACATATTGGTGAGGGGTTGCTGTTTGTAGCTTCTCCTCTTCCACAACCCCCTCCTCCACGTCAGCCTCTAGAGGGACCTCCAACTCCGAATCACCTAGCGCCGTCCCTTCTGCCATCACTGACAACCTTTCTCACCGGACCGCAGCTAGGAAACGTAGGCAGTTGAAATTGGTGGGTGGGGGAGCGCTAACTTTCTCTCGGCCAGTCCACCCAACTGCACTGGAAACAAGCCAACACCAGACTGGAATAAAGCAGTTGCAATCCTTTAATTAGGTTCAGCACAGCAAACACAGGCAGGAGAAAGGCACAAGCCGGAAACAAGGTTTAAAGTTAGCGCTACACGCAATTGCAGTGTAGCGCCTTTTATATACGCAACAATAAATCAAGTGGCAATTAAACAGTTAACATCACCCCTCCTTCCTCTAGCAGGCCTGTAGGAGGAGCACAATAAAACAATTAGCAATCAAACAGTCAACATCATCCCTCCTTCCCCTAGCTGGCCTGTAGGAGGAGCGCGCCTCTGTTACATCACAAGGCAGCGTCATCTGCAAACTCCATGCCCCCCCTATCTCCGATGAAAGAGTTTGCTTTGTTTTGTGCGCGAGTGGTAAAGACTTCTCAAACAGCTGATAACACGCCCCCGGAGAGTTCAGCAGCTTGCCCCCTCCTCGTCGTCCTCCCCAGTGATGGCGAGACCCAACCGAGGCTCGACACCCTGGCTTGTTGGCATTCTCAAAGTGATTTTGCTTTGCCCATTTTATTTTATTGGCTAGTTCTTCCTGATCCAACAGTCTAATTTGATGTTGCCAGAAATTCCTCTCTTCTATCCAATTTCCAGTTTCCTGACCCCTTTGCATTGCCTCTTCAGCTTTTTGTAAGCTGCTCAGGAAGGCTTCCCTCTGTTTTCTTTGAGCCTTACGTTTGCCAGCCAAATATTTAATCGCCAATCCCCTCATCACTGCTTTGGCTGTATCCCAAGTATTATATATTGAGGTATGTTCCTTTTTATTTTCATTTTTAAAAAGCCGCATCTTTCTCTCAAACATATTTATAAATTCTTCCTCTTTCAAAATCCCTACATTCATTCTCCATCTATTCCTTCTTTGGCCCAATATTTTCCAGGTCAACATTAAAGGGTTATGGTCAGCCCATTCATTAACACCAATTTCTACCTCTGAGGTTATCTCATTCGAATCAGGTGACATCCAGATCATATCAATACGTGACCATGAATGATGCCTGGGGGAGAAATAAGTATATTGTTTTCTACCAGGGTTCTGTAGCCTCCAGACATCATATATACCAAATTCCTCTCTTATATTCTCACATATCCTTGGTAGTACCCTCTTCACATCTCTCCCTCCTCCTTTCCTTTTCCCCGGGACATAATCTTTGGCCTTATCTATAACAGCATTGAAATCACCCAGCAGGCAAATATATTCATATTCCATTTCTGCAAATTTGTTATATAAATTTTCATAAAAGGTCCTTTGGTTACAGTTGGGGGCATAAATACAAACTAATAGACACTTCCGCTGAGCAATCTCCAATTCCAGCATTAATACTCTGCCTTCCTGATCTGCAAATACTTTCTTAGCCACCAAATGATGCTGCACATAAATCACCACTCCTCTTTTTTTTTGAGCAGCTAATGAAGTAAATTTTTTACCTTATCTAGAATTTTCTAATAAGCTATCTTGAGATTTTTTTATATGTGTCTCTTGTAAACAAATAATATCATATTTACATTTTCTTAATTTATTCATTATCCTTTTGATAGCGTTTAAACCATTAATATTTACCAATAGTAAGCGTATGTTTTCTACCATCCCTTTCCTTCTAGTCTACCCTTACTTTCCCGCTGTTTGAGCTTTTTTTGTCTGTCTTGTCTCTCTTTGTGTCGTCGCTATTCCTCCTCTTCCTCGGTCCTCCTTTCCGTTCTTTCTATCGCTTTTGCCTTCACCCGTTCTCATATTATTCTCTTCCTGAGACTCCTCCAAACTTCTACTTTTTGGGACTTCTGGTTGGTGCCGCGGGGACACAGACGGGGAAATGGCGAGCTCCATGGAGCCCTGCCAAAACCCCGTCTGTCAAGCTGCCGCCGACAGGTCTTCAGATCTCCCCTGTCTTGAAGGGACAGGGGGACAAGAAGGGACCCCTTGGGCGGCCGAGAGGAACGGACAGGTTCCTCGTGGCCGGAGGCTTTCCCTTCACGCCGGCGGCAGTGGAATGACAGCCATGGTGGCTGTCCCAAAACCACAGCAACCGGGGACCAAGAAGGTGCTGGAGGAGAGGAGGAGAAGCAAAAAGCGGAGAGCCGAGCAGGGAGTTTGAAAGCCGGGTGAGTTGACTTCTGCCCAGGCGAGAACTGCCCGTAAATATTGGATTATAAAAAGTGTGCCCCAGCCTTAACAGTGGCTGAGAAACATCGGGGCAAAAAGACTCAAATGAATGGTGGAGAAAAGACCTGTTGATAGATAGTGCTAATCTTAGACTTTTTGGAAATGATTTTACTACAGATTTGGTTTTCTTTTTTTATTTTTCTGGCTATTTTTTGTGGCTAAACAAGATTGGATTATATTTAAGAGGGAGGAAGGAGAAGAGGAAATAAATATGCTTTTAAAAGTAAAGATAAAAGACAAGCGGAGATGGAAAAGATGGCTGCCAGCTGAAAAATGAAAGTGTAAATTCCAGACTGCTTGTTACTTGAAAGAGAAACTTTGTTGCTTGTTACTTAAATTGGATTATCCTGAGAAAAATTCCAAGAGGCTTGTCTTTGGACATATAATCTGTGTATTGGAGGATATTGAAGACTAGAAAGAAGAAACTAAATGGAATAATGAAAACTGATTTATTAAGCTTGGCAACAAGAGAAAAAGGGTGTGGCAACAAAAGAAGAACATGATGATACCATATATGGAATAGTCAATTCAGAATTAACTTTATAGAACTTATAACTCTGAGGACATTGAAATGGAAAATAAATATACTCACATAGATTGGAGAAGGAAAAAAAATGGAATATAAAGTAACAAGTTAACAAAATACTATAGTTTGAATTAAATGGATGTAATGATGTCTGGGAGTTTGATCTTTGAATAATTTTAGGAGATACCTTCCTTCTCTGGGCTCTCTCTCAATTCTATTTTATTTTATTTTATTTTTCTTTCCTTTTTTTTTCTTTTGTCCCTTTCCCCCTCTCTATTTTTTCTAATTCTCTTTTCAATTTTTTTGTTATATTTCTATTCTCTTTCCTACTTTTATTCTTGTTTTTTTTTTTTTTTTAGTTTAACTATTATTAATATTACTATTCTCTCTCTTTTTTCACTATTATTTTTACCCAAGTTGATTTTATGAATATACAATAATTTGATTAGGAAAAAATGAGTATAAATGATTGAAAATTATGATTTTTGGATGTTTTAATACCTTTTTAAAACTTGGAATTTTTAAGCTCTATTTACAGACCTAATAATTTAGAAGAAAACGTTCTCTAATGTTCTGGATATTAAGAAGAATTAATTACAGGTTTAATAATTATAGAAAATTGATTTTACAGTAATTTAAAATGTTGATATTCACTGGAAATAAACATGGCATGGGAGAAAGCCTAGGAGAGAATAGGAGCTAAGATATTTGTTGATATACTTTTTTATTTTAAATTAGTTAAAGATATGGAGGAGAAGGGAATTAAAAATGAATATGAGTAATAAATATATTGTGAATTAATTTAAAGTTAAATAACTGAATAAGAGATGTAGAAATGGAGGAAAACAAAGCTGGACAATAATTAAAATATTATGAATTAGTTAAACAAATGAAGTTAGGAGTGGAGGGAAGCATGATTCTGGAGAACAGTGAAAGTAAAGCTGTGATCTAGTCTTACAAATATGGTAGGAGTGGAGGAAAGCATCATACTGGAGAACAGTTAAGGCAAAACTGGGAACCAGTTAAAAATAAGAATTAGGAGTGGAGGAAAGCATACGCTAGGTAACAGTTAAAGCAAAACTGTGAACTAGCCAAAAAATAAAAAGTTAGGAGTGGAGGAAAATATACCTGGAGAGCAACTGAAATACAGTTGTGAACCAGTTAAAAATAGGGGTTGGAGCGGAGGAAAGCATTGCTGGGAAGTAACTATTTGAGTTGCGAACCAGTTTCATAATAGATTTAGGAGGATCGAAGGAGATAACGTTGGTATGCAGTTAAAATTATACTGTGAACTAGCTCAAATAAGTAAGGTTAGGAGTGGAGGAAATCATCGCTGGAAAGCAACTGATTAAGATGCGAACCAGCCAAAAAAAAAAAAACCTGGGAGGAAGTGGAGGAGACAATACTGGAGAATAGTTAAGCCAAACTGTGAACCAGTTAAATAAATAGAGATAGAAGTGGCGGGAAACACTGTTGGGAAATAGCTATTTAAATTATGAATCAGTTAAATATTAGACTTTAAAATGAAGTATTTTGGGAGTGACAAATTTTAGATGGAAATGTTGATAGATTTAGAAACAAGAGAGGAGGAAAATATTCTTTGTCAAGATTATGGATACTAGTTGCCATTTAAAAGAGGTACAATATAGACTTGATGTAATGGGTATTAGAAATGAGGAATATATATGAAATATTGATTGTTAAAATGACAGATTTGGAATGATGTCTATTTGGAAATAATTGTTTAGAATTTAGGGTGACATAGTAGAATGTTTAAAATCTAAATGTTTAGAATAAGATTTTTTTTTCTTTTTTTTTTCTTTTTTTTTTAAAGAGGTAAATGGATAAAATTTGGAACAAAATTGGTTGAGGGAATGTGAGTAATTGTATTTACTTTATACCGGATCAAATTCTTGCTCTAAAAAGATGTATTTTATGTTTTATGTTTTAAAAATAAAATTTTTTTTTACAAAAAAACCCTTCTACTTTCTACCTCCCCCTCCATATCCAAATCCGCCATATTAAGTTGTTGTTCAAAAAACTCGCATCCTGCAGGTTCCTTATTCTAATTCGTCTGTCTCGCCAAGTCACCAGCAGTCCTTCCGGTAGGAGCCAACAGTAGGGGATTGCATTCTTCCTCAGATGTAAAGTGAGAAATTGGTACCTCCTTCTCTGCTCTCTGACCCGTCTCGTAATTTGCTTTAGGATCGTCACATGATGGCCCCTATAAGTAATAGTCTGGTCTCTCGTGCGTCGGAAAAATTCCTCGCATATGGCCTTCTTATTAAAACGCACATGAACTTCACGGGGGAGATTGTGCCTCTTCGCGTAACTAGTAAACACCCTGAATACTTCGTCAATATCACATTGTACTGAGGCTCTGTCTACTTCCAGGGCTCCTGCTACCATTTCCTCCACGATCTTGTCCAGTCTCTCTCCCTTGTCTTCTGCCACGTTCTGGAGCCTAAGGAAAAAGGAGGATCTTTCCATCTCGAGAAAGATGATCTCATCTTCAAGCTCCCTATTTGCCATCACTTGTTTTTTTCCCATCCATCTATCCGTTGTTCACACCTTTCTGTCCTTGTCTCCACCTCTCGCATCCTTTCCTCCTGTTTAATTATTGCCTGTTGCAGTTCTCCAAGCTTCTCACCCATTTGTTTGACCTCTTCTCTGACTCCTCCCATCTCACTCTTAACTTCCACTCTCAAGTCTTCGAAATTCCTAGACATCATTTCCTGATTCTTGGTCATCGAATCTTGGATGGTCTGGAGCATAGCCTGAAGAGCCTGCATAGAGGGAGACTTTCCAACCGATGACATATCTTCAGCAGATCTTGTTGAAGCTAGTGGAGATAAGCTTGGAGATGCAGATGCAGAGAAGGATAGGATCTTCTTATTCACTTTAATAACTGGATGTTGTGGACATTTCTGAGTCCCACCAAAATTTCTTCCAAATCAGCATAAGCTATATCACAAGCCAGTATATTAACTTTCTCAGTGTTTCAGAATTCTCTTCCCTGCTGTACCAGCTTCAGCCACAAGGTGGAGAAAGAGCACTTCCAGTTGTAGACAGCTCCAACAATAACGATCAGAAAACGAAAGGAAAAAATGTCAAGTCACTATATATCCCTCAGTCCAGCACGCAGCAGGAGTTCTAAACAGAGAAATCTCAAGTGAGTCTCAGATAGGAAGCAGCCAAACGATCACCAAACATTTCCAATCTTTAACACACAAAGGAAATGTTTCCAGAAACCCAAATGCTGTTCCAAAAGGAAAAAAAATACAGCTGGCTCCACACCACAAAAGTCAGAAATGGCCAGTCTCCACTCCAGCCGCTCACTTTCACTTGGCCAAAACAGTTCAAAGAGGCTAATATCATTTTCTTCACTCCCACTCAGCTCATCAATCTCAGTCCACTAGTTTACACCATGACAGATTGGCTTCCCTTTCCAAAAAGATCAGTCACTGCTTCGGAGCGACCATTTGCCGCCCTCTCCCTACAAAAGCACCCTGGGGGGGTTCTTCAGCGTGTGGAAGATGCCACTTCCACACACGCCTCAGTATCCCCTCTCCTTTGCAAACCTTTTCGCAGCTTGCAATGGCTAAATAAAGCCGCCGTTTGTAGAAAACTGAAAGCTGGATATAGAGCTTTCACTCTGTCCATCCATCCATTACGATGACGTCACCGGAAGCCAAGATCAGAGGCACTATTCGTGTCATTCCATCCTGCCTCTAGAGGCAACAAGGTCACACCAGCGACCATTGGCCGCTGGCTGCGTTCTTGTATAGCGACAGCCTACCAGGTTCAGGATTTAGCAAGACCCCGGGGGGTGACAGCCCATTCCACACTCAGTGCTGCCACCTCCATGGCCTGGGCGACGCAGGCGTCCATTGAGGATATCTGTAGGGCCACCACTTGGGCATCCTCCTCGCCCTTCATACATACCACGCCCCTTGCTCCTCCCTTTCAGGCTCAGTTTCGACTCAGTCGGCCTGAGAGAAACATCTCCTGCAGATCTGGCTCTCAGCCCAGGTCTGTTCGATTCCCTTTAACTACTTTAAAGTTTTTGACCATTTATTTTTTATTTTCTCCTTTTAAATTTTCAGAGGGACCGGTCTACTAGGCTATTTGGTTTTTTTGAGCCTACCGGTCTACTCAGTTGTTTTTGGAGCGTCCTGGTCTATCAGATTTCTTCTTCGCTCCTGGCGGCCGCCATTTTGGAAGGCACCCTTCCATTGGCCGTTTTTCTCTTTTTGGTGGGATTTAAGCCCTATATCACCAACGAAACAGCGCACAGAGCTCAGACCTCTATACCACCAACTTAAATAGCGATTCCTGGCAGCAGTTCCAGGATCGCTTATTTCGGCCGCCGCCGCCCTCAGCAACCTCAGCAACCCGACGATCAGCTGTAGGGCGGCCCTTTGAAGCGCCACAGCTCCTTTAAAGCTCCGTTTTTGCCGCTTTGCCACCAACAAGCCTGGGAGAGAGGTTTGGCTGCTAATTCCTCAAGATCCCTTACCACCAACAAAGTTTATACTATTGGAGAGTAGCTAGGTGCTACCTGGCTTTCTCCTTGTGGCATATTCCAGCCATCGGTTCTCTGAATCGTGGCTGTGGGGTGCTGAATTGGGACTGCTCTAGGTGCTACCTGGACAGTCACTTCTGAAGCAGAGATTATCCTGCTCACGTGTGTGCTGGCAGCCATTGGTCTGCTCCGACACAGTCTCCGCCATTTTTTCTTCCTCCACGTGGCGAAAGTGAAACTAATTCTTCTCCAGCCAACATCTTGGTCGCAGTGAGTATAAAACAAGATGGCAGATTGCTCTTCTCAAGGGGAGGGAGCTACAATGTCCACTGGAAAGAAAGCCACTTGCAAACGCAAGCACCTTTCTAAAGCGGAGGAGAAGGATCTGGAAAGGAGGCATAAAACCTTAGAAAAGCAAATTACTAAGGCTGCTGCAAATATGTCTGAAAAAGAGGTTTCTCCTCTTCCCCCTAATCCCTCCCTTCTTGTTCCTGCAGTTAGCCAGGCCTGGTCATCGGAAGGGGAGGGAGGTGTTCTTCTTCAGGAAGAACAAGGCACAATCCAGAATCCTTTTGCATGCCAATTGCTTACTCCTGCTACCCCTGAATCTAGCAGAAATGTGGCAGCAACAGCTTCTGCAGGGGAATCTCCCTTACCAGAAAAAACTCGAGGATCCTTTTAAAAATCTGCCAGAAGGATTAAAAATCTTAATTGATCAGGCCATTGCTTCCCACATGGCAGCTGCTTTTCAAGGCCATCACTCTGGCTCAATAATTTCAGAACGTTCTGCCCAAATCAGAGGCTCTCCTTCAGTTAGCTTTACTGGATCTCATTCTCCTGTAGCTTCCAGAGTAAGCGAAGCATGTGTCTTTGAAGAAGAACGCCACTCTGATTTATCAGATGATGAAGGGGTGATTCAAGACACACCTGCCTTTACGGGTTTATTTCCCCCAAATAAATGTAAGTCCTTGTTGCATAAGTCACGAATTACTGCTGCATTGAAAGAGGATGATTACCTCAAGGAGGCACAGGAAGTTCGGCAAGGCCAAACACAGGGCCTTTTTTCTGACCTCCCCCCCCAACTGTTCATAGACGTGGTAAAAAAGCAATGGTCTAGTCCTGCTACCTTGTCTTCTGTACATGTCTCAGATAGGAAATATTATGCTGTAGCACCCAAGTTTGCCCAATTATTGCAGGTTCCCCCAGTGGACAGTCCTGTAGCAGCTCTTTCTTCTTCCTCTTCCTATGTGGCAGGGGATACATCTGAAGGTCTTCGACCAGAAGATAAAAAATTGGAATTTTTATTTAAAAAGAACCATCAAGCTGCAGCATAGGCAATTCAAACGGCTTTCTCTGCCTCATTTTTTAATCGAATCACCATTCTCTGGCTCCAACAGTTACAGGCCAGAGTACCCTCTAGTGAGGTTCGCCTCCATCAGGATATTAATAAAATTATAGCTGCCACTCAATTTTCAGCTGATGCCACTCTAAATTCAGCCAAATATGCGTCCAGGGCCTTAGCCTCTACAGTGTCAGCTTGCAGAATGCTCTGGCTTTGCCAGCGGCCAGCAGACCTTAAGGCTAAATGGCGTTTAGCTGCAGCTCCATACTCAGCAGAAAAACTGTTTGGTGAGTCACTTGATCCTCTTATTGAGGCACGTGGCAAACGGAAGGTTCTACCTTCCACATCTAAACACTCTGACAGAAGGTCCTCTCCCTATTACAAGAGGGCGTCCTTTCATACCTATTCCTAGGGAAGCCCCTCCCATCAGGTTTACCTTCAGGAACCAGGAAGGTCTTCGGATCGTCAATCCTTTCGAGACAGGAACAAGCAATTCCAGCAGTCTAAGCGGTCCTTTCGTGGATCTGGCTATCGCCAATCCTGCGGTCGTAAATGACTTACCGCCCGATCCTCCCATTGGAGGCCGCCTGGCCCTCTTCACGGACAGGTGGGAAAGCTCAACCCCAGATCTCTGGGTCCTCTCAGTGGTAAAATTCGGCCTTCCCGAATTCCTAGAATTCCTCTCCAAACCTCCGAACCACTTCATCCAATGCCCACCTTCAAACAGCAAGTCCAGATGACAACTGATGGACCAAGCTGTTCAACACCTCCTACAAATTCATGCCATAGAGGAGGTTCCCCACAGTCAGTGGAAACAGAGCTATTACTCCATCCTTTTCATGGTTCCGAAGCGTTCGGGGGGGTGGAGAGCGATCCTAGATTTAAAATCCCTCAACTCATACATTGTTTACCGCAGATTCAAAATGTGTTCACTAACCTCTATTCTTCAAGGGATTTGTCCCAACGATTTTTTAGTTTCTATAGATCTCATGGAGGCCTACCTTCACATTCTCATTCTGCCAAAGCATCGGAAGTATCTGTGTTTTAGCTACGCAGGAAAACATCTGCAATACAGAGCTCTTCCCTTCGGGCTGGCCTCGGCTCCAAGGGTCTTCACAAAGGTCCTGGCGGTCGTAGCAGCCCAGCTGAGGTTGAAACCGGTCAGACTCCAGGCTTATCTGGACGACATTCTGATTCAGGCTCATTCTTACAACCAAGCCTTACACGATCTGGACCTCACAATTCGGACCTTGAACGAACACGGGTTCCTGGTCAACTACAAGAAAAGCCAGTTGGTTCCCATCAACAGAATTGTCCATCTTGGCGCCATCATAGATGCGAGTCAAGGAGCAGTCTACCTGTCCTTGGAACGGCGGTCCGACATTCGGGACCTGGTGAAACACATTCAAAAAAATCCGTCAGTTCCCTTGGCCACCTTGTCCAAACTCCTAGGCAAGATGGTCTCCTGTGTTCAGATCGTTCCCTGGGCACGCCTTCACGCTCGACACACACAGTGGTTCCTGCTTCCCTTCCAGCGAAAGCGTCAGGCTCACACCATGACCAAAGTCAGGGCCCCTCTTTCAGTCAGGCGATCGCTGCATTGGTGGACATCGCCTTCTCTAAATAAACGGTGTCTCTTCACGGATCAAGACAGATTTGTCCTTACTACAGACGCCAGCCTGTCTGGTTGGGGAGCCCATCTCGATTCGCAGGTGGCGCAAGGAAGTTGGTCAGCAGCAGATCTAACCAACCCCATCAATCGGCTAGAGTTGAAGGCCATTCGCCTAGCCCTCAAACATTTTCAACAGTCTGTACAAAACTGCTATGTCCTAATATTGACAGACAACATTGCTGCAAAGGCGTATGTCAATCGTCAAGGAGGGACTCGCTCGAGGCGGCTCATGGAGGAATCTTTTCGACTTGGCAGGTGGGCCGAGCAATATCTCTTTTCCATCTGGGCAGACCACATAGCGGGGATGGAGAACACCCAGGCAGACTTCCTCAGCAGGGTTCAGGTGGACAACGCTGAGTGGCAGATCCATCCAGCCATATTCCAAAAGATATGTGACAGGTTCGGGACTCCATCCATAGACCTCTTCACGACGAACCTGAATGCTCAGCTTCCTCAATTCTTCTCAAGGTTTCTGACACTGAGAGTGGAAGGGGTCAAGGCTCTCCGACTCACATGGCCATCCGGCCTTCACTATGCCTTTCCTCCATTACCACTAATCCAGGCTCTGCTTCGGAAAGTCATCACTGACAGGGCAGAGATTATCCTTTTGGCTCCACACTGGCCACGTCGCCCGTAGTTTGCGGACCTGGTCAGTCTCTCCATATCACAACCTTGGAAGATCCCATCAGATCAGGTCATTCTACGCCAGGGGGTCCTGATTAATCCGGAACCTCAGTGTCGAGCCTAGCGTCCCGCTCGACATCGCTAACGCGTGCTGAAAGCATCGAGGGACATATACGTACTTGGTGGTGGTGGCACTGGGTGAAGGCGGCCGTATGCGGGGTGTGGGGTGGTGGTATCGAGTGCGACGGGACTAGGACCTATCCGGAGGACACAGCAGCAGCACCTTCCAGAACCCGCTGAGACCACGCTGAAGCCAATTACGTGCTAACAAGGGGTGCGGTTATAACGAGGGGCGCGGTATTAACAGCGTGGCTCCAACTGACTGCCTGGCACTTGAAAGGGCCCTCCTAAAATGGGACAAATATTCGGATAGGGTGATCCACACCGTACAAGCCTGTAGACGTAGGTCCACAGTTAGGCTCTACAATATCACCTGGCTAGCCTTTTATAGATGGTGTAAGTCCCGCAAGATAAACCCACTTTCAGCCTCCCCTCCCCAGATCCTAGAATACCTGCAGGATGGCTTGGACCACGGTCTGGCCCATAGCACCCTTCGGAGGCACGTGGCGGCTCTATCTATGGCCTTGTCAGGTACCACTGGGGAGCCACTTACTCATCACCCAGTTATAAAAAAGTTCCTAAGGGGAGCCAGGCTTTTACGGCCTTCATCGATTCATAGATATCCCACTTGGGATTTGCCCAAAGTCCTTAAGGCATTAACAGAGCCTCCTTTTGAGCCTCTTCGCACCATCCACCTTCATTTCCTCATTCTTAAAGTAGCCTTCCTAGTGGCCGTAACGTCAGCTCGCCGTATATCTGAGCTGGCTGCCCTTTCTGTTAGAGAAGATCTCTGTCTCTTCAGACCTGACACTGTTGTCTTGCGTCTGGATCCTTC
This sequence comes from Pituophis catenifer annectens, assembly GCF_029215685.1. Classification (NCBI taxonomy): domain Eukaryota; kingdom Metazoa; phylum Chordata; class Lepidosauria; order Squamata; family Colubridae; genus Pituophis; species Pituophis catenifer. The sequence continues at coordinate 26,707,454 of NW_027256885.1, read as the reverse complement.
CTTTATCCCTAAAGTAAATTCCCTCTTTCACAGGGCTCAGGAGGTGGTTCTCCCTAACTTTTGTCCACGGCCTTCCCATGACTTGGAGCGGAGGTGGCACACTTTAGATGTGTGGAGGGCTCTAAAAATTTACATTAAAAGAACTGCCCCTTTCAGAAAATCTGAGGCCTTATTTGTTTCCTTTTTGCCAAATTCTCTAGGGTATAAGGTCTCCACGACAATTGGTCGCTGGATCAGAGCTTGCATCGCCTTGGCATATCAGGCCCAAGCGATTCCTGTTCCCAGTCGCATTACTGCTCACTCCACACGGAGTGCAGCTACGTCGGCGGCCTGGGCAACTCAGGCCTCCCTTGAGGAGATCTGCAGGGCGGCCACCTGGTCCACTCCCTCACCATTTATTCGTCATTATAAGTTAGATGTTTTTGCTTCCGCTGAAGCGTCATTTGGCAGGAGGGTATTACAACAGGTGCACCACACTGGGGTCGTTCCAGGCCCTTCGGCATCCCGCCCTTAGGAGTGCCATAACTTTGGTATGTCCCATGTCTAGACGATGCCACAACCAACTATGGAAAATGGGCATTGGTCTTACCTTGAATGCCTATTTTCGTAGGAGTTGTGGCATCGTCCAGCCCCTCCCTCTGTCTCATGGCCTGTACCCGGTTCCTTTCTGATGTTCAAAGAGTTTGTTTTCCAGTTGCCATGTTGGACCGGTTCCTTTCTCTAACGGTGTTGGTTCCTGTTGGAGATATTTTTCCTGTGGCCTTTCTTCACCGAAACTGAGCCTGAAAGGGAGGAGCAAGGGGTGTGGTCAAAAAATTATGACTCAGCCAGTAGCAGATCTGACTGAAGCAACCCATGTCTGGACGATGCCACAACTCCTACAAAAATAGGCATTCAAGGTAAGACCAATGCCCATTTTCCACCAATATTTTCATTTTATCTTTATTGATTTTCAGCCCTGCTACTTCTCCATAATCTTCTATTTGTTCTATTAATTTTGGCCCTACTTCTTGCGGATCCTGTAAAATAAACACTAAATCGTCTGCAAATGCCTGTAGTTTATATTCTTCTTTCTTAATTCTCATACCTTTTATCTCTTCGTTTTGTCTTATATTTCTATTTAATACCTCTAGGGTTAACACAAATAATAATGGGGATAGAGGACATCCCTGCCTTGTACCCTTCATAATGTTAACCTTCTCTGTCATATCTCCATTTACCATCACCTTTGCTGATTGTGTATAGTAAATTGTTTTGATCGTATTTATAAATCTTCCCCCAAAGTCCATAGTCTGTAATTGCTTTATCATAAATTGCCAATTCACATTGTCAAACACCTTCTCTGTCTTTCCTCGTCTTGTAACCCCAAGTATTGATCATAAAATAATTCTGCTTTCTCTAACGAATCTAATCTGTGTCTTTGTTCCTGCCAATTCACCAATATTCCTTCCTGTATTAACCACCTGACGGTCACTCCTTTTTTAATTAATTCTTAGTGAGCACCTAGAAACCAAGAAGAACATACGTGGCAAATTTCAAGTTTGTAGGCTTTACGGTTCTGGAGATTTTGTGATGATGTGTGAGTGGTATTTTGCTTTTATATGAGGAGAAGCGAACTGACCATCTTCAGGGCTGTGCAAAGGAATTTGTTCAACACCTGATGGACAAAGGCACTCGGATTTGTTTTTCAGTTGGAACTCATGCTTGGTGGAGGTCCATGTGAGATGCCTGTGGAAAGGTCTTGCTCAGTTAGAGTATCTGGGAGCAATTTGATCCTGTTGGACCTGAGGAATTGCACAGGGTCCTCAACACTGTCAGTGCAATCACCTGTCAATTAGAGCCATGTCCCTCCTGGTTGGTGAAAGCCTCCAGGATGTTGACTAGCAGGTGGGTCCAGGCAGTGATTCTTCACTGCAGGAGGGGACATTCCCAGGGCCTTTTAAGGAGCCCCTGTTTTGCCCCCTCCTTAAAAAAACGATTGCTTGATCCCACCTACCTGGACAATTTTCTTCCAGTTTCCCATTTTTTTTAGGGAAGGTAGTAGAAAAGGTTGCTTGGTAGCTTCAGAGGGTCCTGGATGAAATGGATTATCTGGACCCCTTTCAGGATTCAGACCCGGTTATGGGACAAAACAGCATCGGTTGCACTTGTGGATGATCTCTGGAGAGAGCAGAGACACAGTGGCTCTGTGGCTTAATGACGCTGGAGATGATATCTTTTCCAGTGGTTTGAGTACTAACACTGTGTGGCGGGGTGAGCTGTCATCATTCGCCTCAGCTTCTGTCCACCTAGCAGTTCGAAAGCATGTTCTATGCGAGTAGATAAATAGGTACCATTTTGGTGGGGAGACGAGTTGGTGCTCCATGCAGGCAGTCAGATTCCTGCCAGCTCTGAAACTTCCCGGTTGTGATGCCCATTTGCAAGGTGGCTCCAGGGAAGGAAGGGGGACCCTGGATGACACTGCAGGAAGAGCTGCTTATCTTTCTGGTGCAAAGCCAGCTCACTCTCCTGTGGCGCACCTTGGGAAGCGTGTGAGCATGTCCCACAACAGAGCTGGTAAATTGGCAGCCCAAACTACTACTCCGCAATAGCATTGTGGTCTCCACGCTAATGTAACAACGCCATATGCTAATAATAATTTGGTGAGAGCGGGGTGGAGGTGGTGCAACCATCCTTGCTCTTCTTGACCTCTCAGCAGCCTTCGATATTATCAACTATGTGTCACAGTTCTGAGCCCTGCACCGCAAGGGAAGTAGAACGCAATGCACCAGGTAGAGTCAAACCCCTTTATTTGGTAACAGTCTCGGCACGGAGTGAATCTAAGCTAGTGCTACTGGCTTCTGCCCTCTAGCTGACTAAGGAGGCTCGAAACTCCACGCCCCTCGCAAGGTGCTCATTAATGTAGGGCAATCCTCAGTTGCTTCTTCTGCCTTCAATGCTTGACCGGCGCTGCTCCAATCCCCGTGCTGGGCTTGGTCACCGCTGCTCCCAGATCCGTAGTGCACCCGCACCCCAGTCCCCCATGTGTCCATTGCCCTCCCCCTCTGTGACGAGGCCTCCCCCCTCCCACGTGGTAACTCCAAGACGGGGCGCAGGAACCCCTGGCCTCAGCCGTCGCTGTTTCAGAGATTGACAGGTGGCTCCCCTCTACCAGGGAGAACGTACCTGGAAAACAGCAAGCATGGGTTAGTTAGCAAGTGGTCAGGGCCCTTCCCCATTTTTGTCCTCCCTTGGCTTTTGGTGGTTCTCCTTGTGAAACTTACTGATCAGCCGCACTGCTCTCACATCTTTACTTTTCACCCATGAGGCTTCTGACGAGGTATCCCTTCTACTGGATCAAATACTGCAGCTTCCCCTTATAAAATTGGGAATCTAAAATCTGGTTGATTTCATAATGGGACTCCCCCTCCACCACGATGGGGGTGGGGGGTAGTGCCAAGGTTCCAAGTAATACACCCCATTCAATAAGAATTCTGAGGCAGGCAATTTTTTTGTCATTTCCCCCCAGAGTCTCCAGTCACATGGTCCAATCAGCATACAGTCCAGTTGCTAGGTGACCTCAGTCTCCAACTTTCGAACACCTGCACCAACGTCCTTGATTCCCAGGGGAAAGAATTTTATTTAGTCTACAATAGCCCAGCTTTCTCTACACCCCCTTCCCTGGCCCCTTCACTCCAGGCTGTGTCATCCATGAAGCAGTGAGAAGAGAAACCTCCCTAGAGAAAACTACAAAAAAGAAAATGGCCACAGTTCAGCCAACTTTAGGGTTGCCAGGCTGCCCCCCTTCAACTGAAGAAAGTTTCCTGTAAGAAAAAGTTCACAGGTTAGTTGGGGAGGTCCCTAACCTCCTCTCCCCCCCCCCCGGGCGGGCCCTTTGGCTTATGGGGGTACTTATGAAATTGGTTGAGCAATCTTATCTGCCTTTACCTTTCAACTTTTCACCCAGGAAGCTTCAGATAGGGGGTACCCCTTCCAATAAATTAAGTAGTGCAATTGTCCCGTGTACTTTGAAATCTAGCATCCTTTTTATTTCATAGGGTGAAATAAATTTTCAATCACAAGTGGCTTTGGAGCTGCCCGATCTACTGGCCTGAGCTGTGAACTTGCTGCTGGCTTCAGCAAGCTACAGTGGAAGTCCAAATACACTTTCCCCAACAGCCAGGGAAGTTTCAATTGTACCGTGATGGGGTTAATTACCTTTACTATGGGGAATGGTCCTACAAGCTTCGGACCCAATTTCCTAGAGGCTAATTTTAATTTTAGATATTTGGTGGATAGGTAGACTCTATCTCCTACCTGGAATTGCGGTTGGAGAAATCGGTGTTTGTCAGCCTGTCTTATATGTTTTTGCTGCCTCTCTCATAGTGTGTTTAGCATTTTCCCATGATCCTTTCAGGGATTCCATCCATTCAATGACATGGATGAGGGGGGTTCTCTGGGTAATTTGGGCATGGGGACGAATTCCATTCTGGTAGTGATTTGGAAAAGAGACAGTCCTGTACAGCTATGTACTGTGTTCTTATCTGCCACTTCCGCAAATGGCAGTAGTTCTGCCCAATTGGATTGCTGGTAGACTACATAGCACCTCAAATATTGTTCTATCGTTGCAGTGGCTCATTCTGCTGCCCCATTCGTACTCTGATGAAAGGCCGAGCTGAACCCCTGCGATGACCCAATGGACTTTATAAATTCCCTCCAGAACTTTGCTGTGAATTGGACTCCCCTGTCAGATACAATCCTACGGGGTACCCCATGCAGCCTATAGATCTGTTTGATGAATAGCCTAGCCAGCTTTTTTGCTGATGGGAGCCCTGGGAAAACTATGAAATGGGCTTGTTTTGAGAACAGATCTACCATGGTCCAAATGACTGTGTTCCCCCCCGCTGTCAGGAAGCTCTACAATAAAATCCATGGCAATTTCCTCCCATGGTCGGGACGGGTCTGTTACTTGCTGAAGGAGACCTGGGGTCTTCCCTGGTCTCTTTTTCATGTTTGCACAAGTGGCACAGCTTTTCACATAGTCCTCAATGTCCTCCTTCATTCTCAGCCACCAAAACTGTCTCCTGCCGAGATGCAGCGTCTTTTAAGTAGCCAAAGTGCCCAGCTGACTTGGTGTCATGGCTTTTTTGAAGCATTTGAATGCAAAGGCTTTGAGGCATGTATATTTTTGGACCCTTCCAAGCTAGTTCATCTTTGAGGGTTAGTGCCTCTTTGTTCTCTTTGTACCAAAGGCATCAGCGAATAGGTTCTTCCCTCCCGGGATGTACTTTAGTTCAAAGTTAAACCGCTTAAAGTACTGTGCCCAGTGAGCCTGCTTTGGGGAGAGTCTTCTGGGGTTTTTTAGCACTTCTAAGTTTTTGTAGTCAGTCCAGACTTCAAACGGCACTTGACTACCCTCCAGAAAGTGTCTCCATGTTAGCAGTGCCCACCGGACTGCATAAGCTTCCTTCTCCCACACTGCCCATCTCCTTTTGGTGTCAGTTAATTTTTTGGAAGTATAAGCGCATGGCTGAAGATCACCACCTGTATTTCTTTGGAGTAGGACCGTGGTGAAAGCGACGCCGCTGGTGTCTGCTTGCACTACAAAAGGCTGGTTGGGAACAGTGTGTTTGAGGGTTGGTTCCTCAGCAAAAAGTCTTTTTAAGACTGACGTTTGAGACACTAAAAACGTCAGCCTTCACCCTTTGGTTAGTGTCACTCAGCAGCTGGCAGGCTTCCCTCTCGGCTGAGGTTGGGGGCAGTTCTGGGCCTAGCACTAATTTCAATTTTCGGTAACCCCCTCCCCAGGTGATCATTGGGCCCCATTTGTCAAGCCATGCCAATCCCAGTATGATGGACTTGGTCATTTTTGGCACCACTATGAACCAGATTAGCTCCCAGTGGCGGCCCATCTCTAGTCTGACAGGTTCGGTGACTTGCGTAGCTGGGCACTCCCCTATTAGCGGCCCATCAACCTCAAATCGTATGGGGTTTGCTAGGGGTCTCGTCTTTATAGCCAGCTTAGTCACTGTGGAAGGGCTGATGAGGCAATGGGTGCAGCCCATGTATATGATGGCCTCTACCTCCCCTTGGCGTCCTGTGTCTGGCACCACCAATTTTGACTTAATTGTGAAAGAATGGATGGCTTCACTTACCATTGGGTCGTCCTCGCTATCGCTGCTGTCACTGCTCATCAGTGGCAGGACCTCAGGGACAGGAGTTCTCTCTTCCTCTTCTTGCGGGGGAAAGACCTCAACGGCTTGCTGGCCGAGGTTCCCCTTTTCTGCGGGTTTTCGCTGCGGTCTTTTTGGCTTTGAGGAATCAGTTTGGCCTCTCATTTGCGGCATGGGGGCTGGGGCCAGGCACTCGAATGCTTGGTGGCTTTGTTGTCCACACCAGAAGCATTTTAGGGGCATCGTGGAGGCCCCTGTAAGTGGTTCCTCCGCCGGACGTGGGCTGGCTCGCCGTCCCAGTTTTGGGCTTCCTCTCCGGGGTCTCCTCCTGATGTCACCGTAGCTCTAAGTTCATAGTGGTGCAGCAGACTAAAGTGCTGTTAAATAACACCAGCTGCCTGCAATTACTGCAAGTTCAAATCTCACCAGGCTCAAGGTTGACTCAGCCTTCCATCCTTTCGAGGTAGGTAAAATGAGGACCCGGATTGTGGGGGCAATAAGCTGACTTTGTATAAAAAAGAACACCGCTTAGGGGGGCCCGAAAGCCCTACTAAGCACGTATATACAAAAGTATGAAGGCTATTGCTTAACGCATTGTAAGCCGCCCTGAGTCTCCGGAGAAGGGCAGCATATAAATCGAACCAATAAATAAATGAATAAATAATAAATAAATAATAGCTAGCCACTGCCGTCCGATACCAGTTGTGGATGCAATCTGGGACTCCCTGTCAACGGCAGATCTGGAGCAGTTCCTTGTCTAGACCTTCTTTAAAGTAGTGGACCAGCATCAGTTCCAGCCACCGTCTCAGCTTCCCGGTGGCTCTTCGGAATTCCTGGACATATTCCTTAGCCGGGCAGCCTCTCTGTCTAATTCTCTTGATTTCTTTCTCTGCCTCTTGCCCGTGGGATATGTCCTCAAATTAGCTTCTTAATTTCTGTAGGAAGTCACCTGCGTTTTTTAGCTCGGGAGCCCCCTCATCGTGAAGCTGGGTCACCCATTCCGACGCTTCCCCCTCCAGGTTGTCTGTGAGGATGGAGACAGTCTCTCGGTCATCTCAATATCTGTCTCCATAGCAGTTGATGTGCGCCCACACTCAATTTAGGAAACATGCTAACTTTTCCAGACTCCCATCAAACTTTGCTTGGAAGCAAGGTGGGGCTTCCTCTCGGGGTTGCGGGGGCGCAGCCAGAGGCGCAGCCGGTGGCTGCAGTGCAACTGGCGGGGCTGGAATCCACTGGGCCTGGGCCTGGGCCTAGCCCTGGCTGAGGTAAGATGCCCAACCTGGGGTACTTCTCCGGCCAGCGGCAGTCATGACTGACATTGCACGCTGGCTGGTCTCCTGCGGCCAGGCGGGCTCCGATAGGAATTGGGGCTCGACCAAGCTGATAGTGGTTGCGGAGGGCTGGTAGCTTGAGTCGCCTGGAGAGTTTACCGGTATCTCCTGGGCAGTCTCAGTTGAATCCCAGGTTGCCCCATATGCAGGGGTTGAGGCACTGCGCCCTGGGTAGATCAGTCCTCTTTTGTGGGAAATGTGAATGTCGGTTGGTCCAGGACCGCTATCGGTTGATCGGTCTGCTGCTGGCCCATGCTGCTGAGATGCAATTGTTCGAATCTTTCGGGCAGCCCTTCCAGGGTTTGGCTGTGAGCCTAGTACTTCCATTCCCCCGACTCATTGGAATCCAGGAGTCCCATCGACCTCCACTCCAGGATCGTTCTCACCTCCCTCGTGGACGTGATTGGTCTCTCCCACATCTGGCCCTGAGAGGCTAGTTTCGCCTCCAGGTCCTCCTCCGCTGGATAAAGCTCCTCAGAAACCAGCGGTTGAACTTGTTCCTTCACCCGGGCCCCTAGTTGGCATTCATCTTCAGCCGCGGCCGCTCTCTTGGGCATCAAGGGGAATGTCAGGCTCTTCTCAATTCCCCCACTGCCCTACCGGCATCCATCGCTTCTCCGGTTTCTTCCTCCATCTTCCCTGAGTCTTTTCCGCTGCCCGGGTAGACCGGGTAAGCAGCTGGAGCTCAGGACCCTGGACAGCAGCTCCGGATTTGGAGCTTTAAAGTTTAGAGAGCCGGTTTAATTTCAAGGTTCCAAGTAATACATCCCATTCAATAAGGACTCGGAGGCAGGCAATTTCCTCAAAGAACATTTTATTGGGACATACCAAATTGGCATGTTCCTGGTGGAAAACCGGCTCTAGGTTCCCGCCGGTTTTACACCCAATTAAAAGTAAAACTTTGTCACTTCATCCCAGAGTCTCCAGTCACATGGTCCAATCAGCATACAGTCCAATTGCTAGGTGACCCCAGTCTCCACCTTTCGAACACCTGCACCAACGTCCTTGATTCCCAGGGGAAAGAATTTTATTTAGGCTACAATAGCCCAGCTTTCTCTACCACCCCCCCCCACCACCACCCCGGCCCTTTCGCTCCAGGCTGTGTCATCCATGAATCAGTGGGAAGAGAAACCTCCCTAGAGAAAACTACAAAAAAGAAAATGGCCAGTTCGGTCAACTTCAGGGTTGACAGTGAGGGCCTACTTCCACGGGTTCCACTTGTTGTGGTCTGCCAGCGGCCAGCAGAACTAGCAGCAGATTCAGACAGTGAGGAGGTTGGGAAGGAACGTGGGCCAGTCCTGGAGTCTGGGGAAGACTCGGACGAGGGCTCTGCGTTGGAGGCAGAGAGGGGGCCAGGGCCATCTGGTAGTTATGTGCTGCCTCCGGTATCTGACATCAGCGAGGCAGAAGAACAGGGGGAGCCTGTTCCCAGTGTACACATGCACAGAGCTGCCAGGAGGCAAGAACAGTTAAAACAGAATGGGCGACTCGGGAGTAAGTCTTGGAGATGATTAGCCCCTCCCATAAGACATAAGAGAGGAGCAAACGGATGTGAGCTTTTGCAGGAAGCAATTTGTTCATTCTGGTTGGTTTAAACTCTGAGAAGCTCCGTTTGGCCTTGCAAAACTGGCAATTAGGTCTCTGGCAGCATTTCAAGGGAGATAAAGGTGGGTGCTTATTAGCATTACCTTGAAAGACTGGCAGACATCTGTCGGACTCTTCACAGAATGTTTGTGAATTATTACGGGCTGTGAATGACCATAATTCACAGCTGTTTAAATAAAAGGGTTTTTTGGGACTAAGCGTGTGATTTAAGCTTTCTCAGGGTCAGAACACCACTGGTTTTAACAAGCTGCTGTGGAAGACCAGATGAACTCTTCCTAACAGGCGAGGAAGCTTCAACTCCACCGTGACTTGATTAATCACCTTCACTATTGGAAATGGGCCCAGGAATTACGGTCCCAACTTCCAGCAGGGCACTTTCAACTTTAGGTATTTACTGGAGAGGTACACCTTCTCCCCCACATGGAAAGGCTTTTGCGGGGACCGTTTCTTGTCTGCGTGTGTTTTTTGTGTTTCTGCCGGTTTTATCAATGCCTGCTTCACATTACCCCAAACCCTTGGCAATGTCTCAATCCACTTGGCCAGGCTAACGGAAGAGGGAGCCTTTTGAGGGTACTCGGGGATCGGGACAAACTCCACCCCGTTCACTACCTTGAAGGAGGTGAGACCCGTGCTGCTATGCACCACATTGTTGTACACCACCTCCACAAACTGCAGAAGTTCTGCCCAATTGGTTTGCTGGTAGTTGACATAGCACCTTAAATACTGTTCTACCATGGCATTAGTCCGCTCCGCCACCCCATTGGTGCTCGGATGGAAAGCCGAGCTAAGGTCTTGGGAAGACCCAATTGCCAGTACAAACTCCCTCCAAAACTTGGCTATAAATTGGACACACACACACACACACACACACACACACACACACCGATCTGATATAGAATAGAATAGAATTTTTTATTGGCCAAGTCTGATTGGACACACAAGGAATTTGTCTTGGTCCATATGCTCTCAGTGTACATAAAAGAAAAGATACGTTCATCAAGAATCATATGGTACAACACTTAATGATAGTCATAGGGTACAAATAAGCAATCAGTAAACAATATCTATAAATTGTAAGGATACAAGCAACAAAGTTACAGTCATAAGTGGAAGGAGATGGGTGATGGGAACAATAAGATTAATAGTGATGCAGATTTAGTAACTAGTTTGACAGTAGCAGGGTGATGGCGTTCGGGGAAAAACTGTTCTTGTGTCTAGTTCTGGTGTGCAGTGCTCTATAGCGTTGTTTTGAGGGTAGGAGTTGAAACAGTTGAAACAAATATTATCCTCCTTGGTACTCCATGGAGGCGATAAATATGGATTAGGAACAGTTTTGCCAGTTTATGGGCTGAAGGCAGTCCTGGGCACGCTATGAAATGGGCTTGCTTTGAAAAAAGTTTGATTACGGTCCATATGACTGTATTCCCGTTGCTCTCAGGGAGCTCCACAATAAAGTCCATGGCTCTCTCTTCCCAGGGCTGAGCTGGGTCAGCCACCGATTGTAGGAACCACAGGGGGTTTTCCCAGTCAGTTTTTCATGGTGGCATAAATCACACAACTCTTTTTTTTTATTTATTTAAAATTTATAATTTTATTAAAACACATATTTGACATTTATACAACATATAAATATCTTATCATTTTTAAGCGTTGTTTCATAGTGGTCTTCCATTTGTTATTTTATTCCTCTTCCCCTATATCTTAGTCTAAAATTCCTTCTTCTTCCCCTTGTTTTCCTTTTTTTTTTTCCTTCCCTTCCCCCTATGGAGATCTATATATTTTCATTATATCTTTAATATTATACATTTCTACATTCCCGTTATATACATTTTTATTCCTCTCCATACATTTGTTATATATATATTTTGTACTTCTAATCTTCTCTCCTTATCGTTATTGTTCTTTATTTCTAGTCTCGAGCCATTTATACCATTTATTCCATATTCTATAATAATCTCTCTCTTCTTGTTCTTTAATTTCTTTTGTTAATCTGTCCATCTCCGCGCATTCTAAAATCTTATCTATCAGTTCTTCCTCCGTTGGGATTCTTTCCTGTTTCCAATTTTTTGCATATGTTATTCGTGATGCTGTCCAAATGTGTAACATCAAATATTTTATTTCTTTGGAATATGGTTTTGTAAAAATTCCTAACAAGAATGTTTCTGGCTTCTTTTCTATTTGCTGTTCTGTTATTTGTTCTATCCATTTCTTAATATTTGACCAAAATTTTTTTGCTGCCGGACAGGTCCACCATAAATGATAATATGTTCCTTGGGATTTCTTACATTTCCAACATGTTGCACTATTGTTTGGGTGTATCTTTGCCAGTCTTGTCGGTGACAGATGCCATCTATAAAACATCTTCAGCTGATTTTCCTTGTATGCCGCCGATAGTGTTAATTTTGCATTCACTTGCCACATTGTTTCCCACTTCTCCAAATCTATTGTATAATTAAAATTTTGCGCCCATTTGATCATTGTATTCTTCACTGTTTCCTCCTCCATTTTATATTGTAAAAATTTATAAGTTTTGCTAATTAGTTTTTCTTCTGATTGTAATATAATTTTGTCTAATTCCTGTTTCTCCCTTTGAATTTCATATGTTTTTGTATGTTCATTATATTTAGATTGGATTTGTGTGTAGGTCTACCAGTTGATTTCTCTGTTTAAGTCCGTTTCCAACTCTTGTTTTGGTTTCAATTTTCCTTGTTGTTCTATTAAGCCTTTATATCTTATTATTTTTTTAAGTTGTGTTAAATTTGGATGTCTTACTGCTTCTAATGGTGAGAGTCAAATCGGTATTTTCATGTAGTGCTGTTTTTTAATTTTTAACGGGGTTTGTAATAGCGCATTCCTTATTATATGTCTTTTGAAATAGGTATGTGTTTTGTGTTTTCCATCCCAGAGAAATGAATGCCAACCCACTTGTATTTCATGCCCTTCAATTGTTAGTATTCTATTATTTTTTAATTCGATCCATTCTTTTAACCAGGATAAACCAGCCGCTTGATAATAAATTTCCCATTCTGGGAGTGCTGTTCCTCCTCTGTCTTTTGTGTCCTGTAGTAATTTAAGTTTAATACGTGGGCGCTTCCCCTGCCATATAAATTTGGATGTTATTTTATTCAATATTTCAAAAAAAAATATTCCAATTTTATTGGTATAACCTGAAATAAAAAATAAAAGTTTTGGTAAAACGTTCATTTTAATGGTAGAGATCCTTCCCATTAGTGATATCTGTAAATTTCTCCAATTGTCTAAATCTTTCTTTATCTGCATTATTAATTTATAGTAATTATTTTCTTTTATTGACAAAGTTCTTGTCGATAGCCAAATCCCTAGATATTTTATTTTCGTAGTTGTTTGAATTTGTGTAATGTTCTCCAACTCTTTTTCTTGTTCCTTTGTGAGATTTTTTGTTATTAATTTTTATTTATTTTTAATCCTGCCACTTCTCCAAATTCTTCTAATTTCTTAAACAGTTTTGGTGCTGACTCTAGTGGTTCTTCTACTATAAACACAAGATCGTCAGCGAAGGCCTGAACCTTGTATTCTTCTCTCCTTATCTTTAGCCCTTTAATTTCTTGGTCTTCTCTGACCTTTTTTAAAAGGATCTCCATTTTTAAGATATACAATAGTGGAGAGAGTGGGCATCCCTGCCTTTGTTATGCTGAATTGGTCTGTAGTATCATCATTCATAATTATTCTTGCCGTTTGTTTTATATAAATTTCCCCTATAATTTTTTCAAATTTTGTCCCAAATTGCATAATTTTTAGTTGCCCCATTAGAAATTTCCAATTTAAATTATCGAACGCTTTTTGGGCATCAAGGAAAATCAGTGAAGCTTGTTTTTCCGGATGTGATTTGTAATACTCTAATGTGTTTATTATTATTCTCATATTATTCTTTTTTTTTTATTGGAAAAGTTTTATTAGTGAAACAAACACAATTTCCCCACAACCCTCCCACCCAACCCCCCCTCCCCCTCCCCGACTTCCCAGAGCAGAACACAAGGTATTTCTATTAACTTTTAACAATAAACTAAATTGCTTAACCAACCATTAAACTAACACCCCCTAAAAAAAATTCTTAACCCCCATAGATAAAATCCTACTTCTTAGACATAATACTTCTAATATCACTTATATAGCGCTTATACAGTTAAAAGAAATCATTCATAAGCTATTTGATATTTTTTAGTCTGATACTTATTTTGAATATAATCAATCCATCTTCTCCAGTCTTGTATATACCTTTCTTGTGTGTGATCCTTCAAATATGCTGAAATTTTAGCCATTTCAGCTAAATTAGTTACTTTCAATATCCAGTCATCAATAGTAGGCAAAAAATCCTTCTTCCAATGTTGTGCTATCAACAATCTTGTTGCTGTTATCAAGTTCAAAATCAGTTTAGTCTCTGCAACTGTACAGTCCGTAGTTATACCCAGTAAAAACAACTGCGGAGTAAATTTCAGTCTTTTTTTAAAAATATTCTGCATCACCCACCAAATCTTTATCCAAAATGCTTTGATTTTTCTACAAGTCCACCATATATGATAATAAGTTGCATCATCACAGTCACATCTCCAACATTTAGCTTGCACATTAGGATACATACATGATAATTTTTTTGGATCTAAATGCCATCTATAAAACATTTTATAAAAGTTTTCTCTTAAATTTTGTGCTTGTGTAAATTTCACATTTCTAGTCCAAATCTTTTCCCAAGTCTCCATCATCACTGGCATCATATTATTCTTGATCTGTCGGCCTGGCAGAAATCCATTTTGGTCCGAGTGTATATAATTACTTAATACTTTTTTGATTCTTTCCACTATAATTACTGCAAATATCTTGTAATCTGTATTCAGCAAGGAGATTGGTCTGTAATTTTGAATTAACTGGTGGTCCATATCTTCTTTGGGTATGATAGTAATTATTGCCTCTGTCCAGGTTGTCGGAATTTTTGCCTTCTCCAAAGCCCCTGTCGAGTCCTGCCGGAGCTCGCCATCAATGGGGGGTGTGGGAGACGAAGGAGTGGAGATAAGCAGCCACAGCGAACACACAAACAGTTCCTGGATAGCAGCATTCAGGGCAATGATTGATGACGTTGCTGGGCCTCTCCGATTCTGCTGTCCTCGCTGCTCACAGCTGTTACTGTTAAGGGAGTGGGGGGTGCTTGATTGATAATCACCGGATGTATGTTTAAGGGGCTGAGTTTTTGTTAAATAGCGCTGTGGTGTGATTACACCCAGCGCTGACTTTGAACCAAAACACCGACTTGTACTTTACTTTTGACTGCAAGCTTATCATTGCCAAAGTAAACCCTGATTCTCTGTGTGTTACTGGTGATTATTTCCTATCGCAGTTCTGAACGAACGACAAGCCGAGAGAAAGTCAGCGCTTGGTTCCTTTTCGCAAGAGGTGAGGAGTCCCTGTGGCTTTGCAGCAAAGGGGGATATGGCAGAAGGGACGGCCTTGGAAGAGCAGGAGTGTGGTGGAGATGTGGAGGGGGAGGAACCACTGATAGAGGAGGTGAAGGAGAGTGTGGAACAGTTGGCAGTGAAACCAAAAGTCAAGCAACCCAAGAGCGCCCCGCCCCGACCGGAGGAGGAGAGTTTTCCAGGACAACGGGCTCGGACGGGGGATTGGTGGCACAGCTCTGTTCTCCTCGGGCCACGGATGCCAACACCCCCTCGCTTGGGAGCATCTTTCCAGGGCTGGAGGGAAAGACGATGGACTGAGGAGGATGAAGGGGATTGGGGGTATCCTGCCTCATCCGGTCCCAGCACCATGGATACGCTACGTGAGCGTTTTGGGGAATCTGGATTTCGTGACGCCCCATCCTGGCAGCCCTGGGTTGCAGGGCTGGAGCCTCCAGGTTCTTCTTGGCAGGATACAGGGGTGACCGCTTCGGAGACCCAATTCCGGCTCACAAGTCCTAAATTGAGGATGGAGCGGACCTCTAGACGATCCATGGACCAACCCCCTCCAGAACAAGACCAAGGTGCCTCGTCGGGAGACCTTGGAGCCGGTCCTGAGCCCCAACCAACGCAATTGGCAGGGGGCTTACCTGTTGGGGGTCGCGGGGCGACGAGGGACCAACCTAGGCAGGACAGGAGAGCGACTGGAGCAGCGAGGACCCCAGGCCCCATGCCTTGGCCTCCGGGGGCCCCGCCGGGGCTGTGGGTCCCGCAGGCCGTTTGGGGACCACCTGCCCTGCAGACTTCCTTTGACGGAAACCCTGAACGAGTGGCTATTTTCTTAAGCCAGGTGATAAGCCATATGGACCAATATGGACAGTGGTATCCCTCCCAGTGGGCTATGGTGGTTGCTGTTACGGGGGTCCTGACGGGAGAAGCGGCTGAGTGGGTGGCAGGCCTCCATGCTAAACATGCAAGGGAACTCGTGGACCTGGGACGATTTCTGGAGGCTCTTCGTGCCAGATTTGAAGACGAAACAAACGCCCAGGTTGCAGAGGGGGATTTGTTTGCGCTTAAGCAACGGGGCGTACCAGCAAAGGAATATCTACAGGAGTTCCGAAAGATTGCGGCTCGGTTGGTGGGGTGGCCAGAACGTCTTCTGGTGCACCAATTCCATAAAGGACTAGACCGTGATTTACGGCAAGCCTGCGTGTACCGGGGCTTGCCCCCCAAGTTGAGTGTGTGGTACAAGGCAGCCATCGAATTGGACGTCGGTCTCCGAGAATTCCGTATACGGGGTGAAGGGGTTGCAAGTCAAGGAAGACGACCAGCAGAACGCACACAAACACCCAAGGAGACTAAACCGAATGCTGGCTCCGGCTTGGGTGAAAGGATCCAGCGGCCTGCGTTTCGTTGCTTCAGATGTAATCGCCTTGGTCATCGAGCAGCCGACTGTCCTCATCCCATGCCCCGCAACTTGGACCAAAACCCCCCTCCTAGAGCTGTGTTGAGAGGCAGAGGCCGACCAACATCCGAACGGTCCCAAATGACTCGAACATCCTGTATGGAGAGGGATCCCCTGGCTACAGATACTAAGAAAGTGGTGGCGGAAAAGTTCCCGATTGTGGCTGGGGATAGTGATGACGACGATGAGGACCCACATGACCCGATGGTGAGCGACCCCATCCGACCTTTTGTGGTACCAGTCGTACTCCGAAACCCACGGGCCACCACTGGACGCCGATATGAGGCATTGATTGATTCAGGGTGTACTCGTTGTTTAATTCGTAGGGCGATAGTTGACGAACTTGGGCTGCGGGTTGTGCGGTTGAGAACCCCTATTACCTTTGAACAAATGGATGGTTCATTGCTGGGAGGGGCACCAGTGACTCATATAACAGAAAAGGTGCACCTCGATATTGGGGAGCACACCGAAACTATTCGGTTTATTATAGTGGAGAAAATGTTAGAACCAGTGATTTTAGGATTAGCATGGTTGGACAAGTGGGCTCCTACGATATGGTGGGAAGGGGGTTTTCGCAAACTTCGATTACCGTTGGGACCTCCCCCTACCAAGGAGGAAAAGGAGCCAGCAGGGGGAATAGAAGCAGAGAGCCCACCAGTAGACACGACGTATCCTGATGTGTATAGGGATCTCGCCAGAGTCTTTAGTGAGGAGGAATGTGAGACCCTGCCCCCTCACCGGCCTACGGATTGCAGTATTGAGTTAATACCCGGGGCGAAGCTACCCAAGCCCCGGATGTATTCAATGACACAACCCGAACTAAAAGAATTACGAAAATATATAGACAAGAACTTGGCCCGGGGTTTTATCACACCTAGTCGATCAAAGATGGCTGCCCCTGTCCTGTTTCGTGGGAAGAAAGACGGGGGTTTACGCTTATGCGTTGACTTCAGGGGTCTCAATGCAGTGTGTGTGGAGCCCCTCTATCCACTTCCCTTAATGAAGGACCTGTTAGCTGCCCTAGCCACCGGTCGTATCTTTACGAAACTCGACCTACGCGAAGCGTATTATAGGATACGAATCAAACCAGGGGATGAGTGGAAAACAACATTCAATTGTCCCTTGGGAAGCTATCAGTTCCAGGTCATGCCGTTCGGACTACAGGGCGCCCCTGCGGTGTTCATGCAGTTCATCAATGAAGTGCTGCATGAACATCTGTACAGGGGTGTCCTTGTATATTTGGATGACATCTTAATTTACACGCAAACTGAAGAGGAACATATATCTCTGGTCCGACAGGTCTTAGACAAATTATTAGCTGCTAAGCTGTACGTGAAACTATCCAAATGTGAGTTTCACAAAAAGAGGATAGATTATCTAGGCTATAGAATATCAGAGAGCGGGGTAGAGATGGATCCCAGAAAAGTCCAGGCAGTGCTTGAATGGCAGGCCCCTAGAACCAGAAAGCAATTACAGAGCTTTCTAGGCTTTGCAAACTTCTATCAGCAGTTCATTCCCAGATTTGCTGAAATAGCCCTACCACTAACGGATCTGTTACGGACCAAACCGGCCACGGCTAAACCAAAGCCGGGACAAGCGTTGACGTGGTCGTCAGCGTGTCAAATGGCTTTCGAGCAGTTAAAAACACTCTTTGCTCAAGAACCAGTACTCAAGCATCCAGACCCAACGCAGGCATTCGTAGTCCAAGCAGATGCTAGCGACGTGGCTGTAGGAGCAGTACTCCTACAAAGAACACAGCAGGGAGGGTTACAACCTTGTGCCTATACGTCTAAAAAGTTAACCACGACAGAGCGGGCATGGGCGATCTGGGAAAAAGAGGCATTCGCGGTCCGTTGGGCGTTGATGACATGGCGACATCTCTTGGAGGGGGCGTCTCATCCTTTTGAGGTATGGACGGACCATAAAAACTTAGAAGCCTTACAAACGCCCAGGCGACTATCTCCCAAACAGATAAGGTGGGCACAATATTTTCAGCGTTTCTCTTTCCGGTTGCGGTATGTTCCTGCTGGGAAAAACTTCCTGGCTGATGCGCTGTCCCGGATGCCACAGTATAATAGCAAGCGAGAGGAAGTGATAGAACCTCTAATTGCACCTTCCCAAACCCTATTAAGACTTACAGAAGTAGATGGTCACTTACGTACCGAGTTTAAAACAGCTTTACAACAGGATCAATGGGTAATCCAAAACCCCTCTATGGTTAGCTATAATGATGGAATAGCGTGGAGGGAGAATAGAATATATGTTCCAGAACGTTTACGGAACGTAGTGTTATGCAGGTGCCATGATGCCAAATCAGCAGGCCATTTTGGGTATTTAAAAACTCTACACCTTGTGAGGAGGCAATTCTGGTGGCCACGAATGCGTAAGGACATAGAAACATACGTAAAAGGTTGCACAACCTGTGCAACCGCCAAACCCTGGTCTGGACGACCGTTAGGACTATTACAGACAATCGCGAATCCTAGCAGGCCTTGGGAAGAGATCGCTATGGATTTCATAGTCGATCTCCCCCCTAGCCATGGCCACACTGTAATTTGGACGGTGGTAGATCTGTTTTCGAAACAGGCCCACTTTGTGCCATGTAAAAGCATACCATCCGCGCGACAATTAACCGAACTCTTTTTGCAACATATCTATCGTCTCCATGGAGCACCTAAGAGGATTATATCCGACCGCGGTGTTCAATTCACCTCTAAGTTTTGGAGACGATTTGTCCGTTTAATTGGGTCCTCTCAAGGGTTAAGTTCAGCATTCCACCCGAGCACTAACGGGGCGGCTGAACGGGCCAATGCCATGGTCGAAAGATATATCAGATGCTACGTTTCATACCAGCAGACGAATTGGTCAGGACTCCTGCCTTTCGCCGAAGTGGCATATAACAACATACCCCACCGCAGTACTGGATTCTCCCCTTTCCAAGTAATATATGGCCGAGAGTTTTCAGCCATTCCAGAGTTAGATCCCCCTATGACAGACGGTGACACGCCACGCAGTTGGGCCGATAAAATTAGTAATGTATGGCCAAGTGTAAAAACAGCATTACAAAAGGCAGCAGACGAGTACAAAAAATATGCAGACAAGAAAAGAGCTGATCCAAAACCATTCCGGATAGGAGACAAAGTATACTTATCTACGAAATACCTTAAACTCCGACTGCCCAGTAAAAAATTAGGACCTAAATATATAGGACCATTTCCCATAACACAAGTCATCAATCCTGTAACCGTAGCTCTTAAACTTCCCCCTCTGTTCAGTAGGATACATCCCGTATTCCATAGCAGTTTGGTGAAACCGGTGACGATAGAAAGGCCAGGTACCTCAACTACTCCACCGGGTCCCGTGCATACCAACCAATATGAGATAGACCGAATATTGGACTCCAGGGTTCGTAGGGGGATGTTACAAT
This sequence comes from Pituophis catenifer annectens, assembly GCF_029215685.1. Taxonomy (NCBI): domain Eukaryota; kingdom Metazoa; phylum Chordata; class Lepidosauria; order Squamata; family Colubridae; genus Pituophis; species Pituophis catenifer. The sequence continues at coordinate 26,688,048 of NW_027256885.1, read as the reverse complement.
ATCTTGTGCGGTGGAAAGGATACCCTGTAACACAGGCCTCGTGGGTGGCAGCACCCGATGTTCACGCTGCCCGATTGATACAACGGTTCCATCGGAAATACCCAGACAAACCTAATGCAGGATCGTAACAGTGACTAACATCTGTATGCTTTCTATTTATAGGTGAGCTCCTGGTAGGGGGGGCCGCCTGTCGAGTCCTGCCGGAGTTCGCCATCAATGGGGGGTGTGGGAGACGAAGGAGTGGAGATAAGCAGCCACAGCGAACACACAAACAGTTCCTGGATAGCAGCATTCAGGGCAATGATTGATGACGTTGCTGGGCCTCTCCGATTCTGCTGTCCTCGCTGCTCACAGCTGTTACTGTTAAGGGAGTGGGGGGTGCTTGATTGATAATCACCGGATGTATGTTTAAGGGGCTGAGTTTTTGTTAAATAGCGCTGTGGTGTGATTACACCCAGCGCTGACTTTGAACCAAAACACCGACTTGTACTTTACTTTTGACTGCAAGCTTATCATTGCCAAAGTAAACCCTGATTCTCTGTGTGTTACTGGTGATTATTTCCTATCGCAGTTCTGAACGAACGACAAGCCGAGAGCCTCATTATATAGTTCTAACATGGTTTCTCCCAATATTTCCTGTACGTTTTTGTATAATTCCACCGGTAGCTCGTCTGGTCCCGGTGTTTTATTGTTTTTTTGTTTTTTCAGTGCCAATTCAAATTCAAGTTTAGTTATCAGTCTATTTAATATTTCTCTTTGTTCTTCTGTGATTGTTGCCATTTCTGATCCTTCTATATATTGTTTTACTTTTTCCTCCTCTACTTCTTGTTTGTATAGTTTTGAAAAGAATGTCTGAATAATTTCCTTTTTGGCTTCTCTTCTATATTGAATTTCCCCTTTTTCGTCTCTGAGTTGGTAAATCATTCTTTTATCTTTTTCTTTTTTCAATTTATATGCCAACCATCTGCCTGTTTTATTCGCAAACTCAAAATAGTTTTGTTTTGCCATTTTTATTTTCTGGGCTATTTCTTTTTGATTTATCAAATTTAATTTATGTTTAATTATATTCCATTCCTCTTTTATTTTTTTATTTTGAGGATGTTTTTGTAGTTTATATTCTGTGTTTTTTAATTCTTCATATAGTTTGTCTAACTGTTGTCTCCTCTCTTTACTTTTCTTCCCTATATATGCAATCGTCAGTCCTCTTATGTATGCTTTTGTTGTATCCCAAATATTCTGTAAGGAAATATCCTCTTTTTTATTTATCTTTAAAAATAATTCTAATTCCTTTTCTAGCATTTGTTTAAGCCCTTTTTCTTTACATATTTTTTGATTCATTGTCCATCTCCTAAATCTTTTTTTCCCCTTCCATTTTATAAGTATTGGGTTGTGATCTGCCCATTCATTTACTCCTATCTCTATTTTTTCTACCCCTGTCCTAATATCCGCCATCATCCAAGCCATATCGATTCTAGACCAGGATTGGTGTGGATGAGAGTAAAATGTATATTGATTCTCATCTTCATGTGTTTCCCTCCAAACATCTCTCAGATTTATTTCCACGGCCATATTAAATAATTATTTTGGCAGTGTTTCTTTTTCTTATTTTTCTTACCACTTTTGTAATCTTTTTTGGGATCTACTATAGCTTTATAATCTCCAATTAGGCATATATCGTCATATTCTAATTCTAATATTTTTTTGTGTATTCGTTTAAAAAATTCCTGTTGATTTTGGTTAGGGGCATATATTACTACTAATAGTGATTTTTTCTTTTCTACTTCTAACTCAAACATCACAGTTCTTCCTTCCTCGTCTGCATTAATTAATTTCGATTCTATCCTTTCTTTTACATAAACCGCTACTCCCCTCTTTTTTTTTTTTTTTTTTTTTTTTTGCATCAGAGATGTATATAGTTTTCCTAATTTTGGGTTTTCTAATATTTTTTGGTATCCTTTTTTGATATGTACCTCCTGGAGGCATATCACATCTGCTTCTAATTTTCGTAGTTTTGTAAATGTTTGCATTCTTCGATGCGTTTAATCCATTTATATTTACCGAGAGAAATTTGATTGCCTCTTCCATTGCCTAGTGTAGCTGTTTTTTGGTGTGTCTTGTCTCCATCTGTCTTTTTGCTTTCGCACCTTCTTTTTCCTCTCGTTCTTTTTCTTGACTCTCTCTTACTTCTTTCTCTTGCTCTGCTTCTTCTATTTGCTCTTCCTCCTGGCTTCTACTTTCTGTTTCTTCTTTACTTTCCTGTTCCTCTTCCTGTGTAAAGTGCAAGTTATAGCATTCTCTTGCTTTCTCTGGTGTGTCTACTTTATACTTTTTGTTTTGCCATGTGATTAAAATCCCATCCGGTGTTAGCCATCTAAACATTATTTTATATCTGATCAATTGGGTTGTTAAGAACTGGTATTGTTGGCCTTGGTTTCTAATTCTTCGAGGTATTCGCTTTAAAATTATGATATGTCAAAGTTTCTTCTCTTGACATATCATCTCTAATTGTTCATTTTGAGAATCTAACATGCACTTCCCCCTTCTTATGTAATTAGTATGTACCCGATATATTTCGTCCAACTGTCCTTTTATTTCTGACTTGTCTCTTTGTATTATTTCTGACACTATCTCCGCCATTTTTTCTCCCAAGTCTTCATCTTTTTCTTCTATTATATTTTGAGAGCGCAAGAAGTATGAAGCTTTCTCCATCTCGAGCATCGCTATTGAGTCAGACAATTCCTTATTTAGTTGAAAAGCTTTTTGCTCAATTGCCTCCACTTTTGTCTCTACTTGGTCTATTTTTGTTTCTGCTTTTTTAATTCTTTGTTCGTTTTCTGTTATTGTTTGTTGGATATCCCCAATTTTATCATTCATATTTTTAATGTCCTCTTTTACTTCTCCTATTTCATTTTTGATTTCTGCATGAAACATTCTCATTTCTTCGTGATTATCCGCCATTTTTTCTTGTGTTTTTAATAACGTTTCTTGAATCATTTGAAACATATTCTGCATAGCGTTTAGTGTCATTTCCGGTTTTTCTTTTTCTTTTCCTATCATGTTGTCTATTCTTTGTTGTAGTGGTGATGCAACTGTTGTTGTAGGATTTACAGTTGGCTTTTTTCCTGTTTTCGCTATAGTGGTTATAGTTGACATTTTTAATGCTCCTGTGAAGTTTTCCCACACTAACATATAAATATTATTTTCTGGGGGGGATATACTTATACTTTTTTCTCTACCTTTTGCTTATTCAACACAATTTTAAATACACACACCTTTATCTTTATCTTATATATGTTTCCAATTACTCTATTTATGTAAATATACACTATAGCACAATACTTTAAGCCTCTAACAATATCACAATTAATTATTATCTTGCAAATTCTCAATTACTTTACAATTTTTCCAATCAATGTAATTATAATTAATTTACTTTTCTTTTATGTTCCGTAATTATAAAATTAATAATTCTCTTTTCTTCTTTAACTCCTTATCCTCTTTAACATTCCGCCTTTTCAAACTTTATAAATTCATAATACAATAAATTATTACAACTAATTCAATTCTTTCCCCCCCTTACTTTACTATTTATGTATATATTTTTGTATATAGGAATAAGAGTATATATTTTATTATTTCCTTGTTATTTGATGCTCCTTCTCTTCTCCAATCTTGCTTCTAGTTGTAATTGTAGTTATTTTCTATCGTGCAATAACGTCAGTCCTCTTTCCAATCTGTCTCTCTCCTTAAGTCTGTTACAGTCACCAATCACACTTTAAGTCCCACAAATTTTTCAAGAGTTCCTTAATTTCTTTACCTTTTAGAATTATTTAGTTTCTCTGGTTTTTCACCCTCTCCAATTCTCTCCGTCTCCATCTCCGTCTCGGGGTCTTAAGCCTGTCACTCCTCCGATTCTGCTGACTCACTCGTTGGATTCCTCCTTCCCCCATGCTGTTCTCTTTTCTCTCCTGCGCTTCCCCTTTAATCTGCCGCCACTTGTTAGTCTGTCCTTTTTGCGCCCACCTCAGTCCGCGCTTCTCTGTGTTATTCTGATTCCTCCTTTGGGTCTATTTCGATCTGCCACTCGAAACCGCTATCTTCACTCTTTGCTTCTATCTAGACGTCTGCCATCGCTCCTATCTGCCTTAAAGGCTGACTTCCTCTACACCAGCTTTAAAGGAGTTTGTCCTTTGTCCTCCCTGGCGATAGCGCATCGCCCAGGGGCTTCAGGACTTCCCTTTTTATTTCCCGATCCCTACAGGATCGAGGATGCCCTAAGAGAGCTTCTAACAGAGTTTTTTGGGTTCCAGAAACGGCGCTCCGTTTCCTCACCCTCTCCACGATGACATCACCGCCGGAAGTCACAAATCGCACAACTCTTGACATAGCTTTCAATATACTTTTTCATCTTTGGCCACCAAAATTGTCTATTGGCTAAGTGTAGTGTTTTCAGGAACCCGAAGTGTCTGGCTTGCCTGGCATCATGGCACCTCTGTAAATCTTGTGTCCTTAGTGTATTGGGGATGCATAATTTATCACCCTTCCATGCCAACCCCCTCCCTATTGCTGAACAGTTGCTGGTGATAGCTGAACCAGGGGTCAGTCAGCAGCTCAGCCCTCAGGATTTGGGTCAGGTTATTAGCACTTATTTCTGCCTGCCTTGTTGCGTGTTGCCTGTTAACGGCTTGAGCAGCTTGTTGAGGGGGAATGATGGAATGGACCACCACCTCCTGGCCGCTTTTGTACTGCAGCATCTGTGAAAGGCCGTCAGCCAAGAAGTTCCTTCCTCCAGGGATTTATTTTAGGGTGAAACAGAAGCACTTAAAGTATTGCGCCCATTGAACTTGTTTAGGCGACAACTTGTGTGGGGTCTGATCGGCCTCGAGGTTTTTATGATCTGTCCACACCTCAAAAGGCACCTGGCTCCCCTCCAGGAAATGTCACCATGTCAACAGCGCCCAACAGACTGCGAATGCTTCTTTCTCCCACACCGTCTATCGTCTTTCTGTGTTGGTGAGTTTCCGGGAGGTATAGGCACAGGGTTGTAGCTCGCCTCTTTTGTTGTTTTGCAAAAGGACGGCCCCCACAGCTACGTCGCTCGCATCAGCCTGAATCACGAAGGGCTGGTCAGGATCTGGGTGCTTGAGGACTAGCTCCTTGGTGAACAGGCCCTTCAGAGTCTCAAAGGCATGCTAGGATTCTATTGTCCACTGGAGGGGCTGGTCAGGCCGGGGCTTGGCCACTACATGCTTAGTTTTCAGCAAGTCCATAATTGGTAGGGCTACTTTAGTGAACGAGGGGATGAACTGTTGATAAAAGTTGGCAAAACCTAGGAAACTCTGCAGCTGCTTATGCGTTTTGGGTGCCTGCCATTCTAGGATGGCCTTTACTTTCACAGGATCCATCTCCAACCCTGTGGTGGATACGCGGTAACCCAGGTAGTCCAGACAGATCTGGTAGAATTCACATTTGGACAGCTTTACATAGACGTTCGCTGCCAGCAATTTTTCCAACACCTGCCACACCAGGTGGATGTGCTCGTCCATCGTCTAGGTGTAAACGAGGATGTTGTCTAAATAAACTAGTACCCCCTTGTACACGTGATCATGCAACACCTTGTTAATGAGCTGCATGAACACAGCAGGGCCCCCCTGTAGTCCGAATGGCATCACCTTGAATTGATAGCTCCCCAGTGGATAGTTAAATGTGGTTTCCCACTCATCCCCTTCTCTAATTCTAACCCTGTAGTACGCCTCTCATAGGTCGAGCTTGGTAAAGACCTTTCCCCTGGCCAGGTGGGCTAACATGTCTTTCATGAGAGGGAGAGGGTACATATTCTCCACCCACACACACTACACATTTAGACCCCTAAAGTCCACACACAAGCACATTCTTTCTTTGAACAACACTGGAGCAGTGATCTGGGACTGCGCCGGCTGGATGAACCCCCTGGCCAGGTTTTTGTTGATGTAGCATCACAGCTCCTCCATCTCCTGGGGTGTCATGGAGTACATTTTAGGTTTAGGCAATTTTGCCCCTGGGAGGATCTCGATGGCACAATCTGTGGGGAGGCAAGGCGCCACACTCCTTTTTGCTGAACACCTCCGCCAGGTCCGCATATACGTGAGGGAAGGAGGGGCTTCCCGGCGCCTGGATTTGTGCAGACCCTGCATATTCAGAGGTTGCTTCCCCCCTCCCTCCGGACTTGTTTGTGCGGTGGAGGGAGAGGCCTTCTTCATCTTCCTGCACCCTCCTTCCCACCATATGATTGGTCCCCATTTTTCCAGCAAGGCTAAACCTAGGATTACCGTTTTGGTCATCTTAGGTACAGTGATAAAGCGAATCATTTCCCACTGTTGGGCCATCTCTAGCCTCAACGGCTCCGTAATCTGGGTAGCCGGGAACCCACCCCCCCAACAGAGAGCCATCCATCTGTTTGAATCTCATAGCCTTGGCCAACTTCCTCGCTCTGATCCCCAAATTGGTGGTGGTCGATAAGCTGAGCAGGCAAGAGGTGCACCCTAAATCTATCGGTGCCTCAAACACCTCGCAGCCTCCCGATTTAGGGGCCGTGATAGTCACAGGGATAACGAAAGGGCGGATGGATTCACTCACCATCGGATCTCCTTCCCCCTCGTCCTTGCTGTCATATGGGGTCAGTTGGTGCTCCCCTTCGTCTGGTACTCCCCCCTCAGCTGCTGGAGGTGGCGGGATCTCCCACCACTTGGTGCACCGCCCTGGATTTCTCAGGGCTTTTCTTGGGCAACTTCCTGGGCGTCCTTGACCCAGTTGACCCAACTTTCATCCTCAGTGTAGGGGCCGGGGCCAGTTGGCCACACCAGAAACACTTGATAGGTGGCCAGGCAGGTGCCTCTGGGAGACCAGGTACCAAGGGAAGGCCCATCCGGTTGCCTCTCGGGGAGCCTCTTCAGCTTAGGGTCCACCTCCCCCTTGAGGCAACACTCCCTCAGTTCTGTATCTAGCTCAGTGGCCACCCAATACCACTCATTGAGTCAATGAGGGAGGCCTCGGTACGTGCAGGCCTGGCATAAAGTAAGGTCAAGGCCCGCCTTGATATGGTGGACCACTGTCAGGGTTCAGACCGATGCCCTAATTCAGTGATGGCTAACCTTTTCCGGACAGAGTGGCCAAAGCATGTGCAGTGCCCCCGCATGCGCCCTGTCCCCTTGCGCATGTACGCGCAGCCCCCTGAACATGTCCCGCACGCCCCCCACATGCACCCTGCCCCCATACATTCGTGGCACAGACCCAACAACCAGCTGGCCAGTGGGAGGCGCGTAGCATGCGTGGCAGAGCTGAACTGGGGCGTCGGCTCACGTGCCCACAGAGAGGGCACTGCGTGCCACAGGTTCACCATTATGTTCCTAATTAAATCCTCTTCCTCTTTTAAATGGGAATTTTAAATTTGGTTTTAAATTATTGGGGTTTTAAAACGGTTCAGCCAAATTTATTTAATTTGTTTTATCTCTATTTTAAATTTTGTATTTATATGTTTTATTTTATGGCTGTTCACCGCCCTGAGTCCTTCGGGAGTAGGGCGGTATACAAATTTAATAAAATGAAAAATGAAATGAAAATCATGAGCTTCAAGCCAAAGCTTCAAAAGAAATCCAGTTATTTATTAGGAGCTTCATGTTGGCAAGAACCAAGTGAAGCCAACTCTGACCTCACTTAATTTGCACCTTGGCTCTGACCCTGTCATCAGTCACATTCCCCAATGAAGCAATTTCGCGGGTGGTAGAAGTCACTCCCTCCGGCCACTGTGGGTCCCCCTGGAGATTTCCTTGACGTTGATGGCTGGAATGTGCTTTGTTTTGACTGAAATGCAAGTTCCTTGATGCAGCTGCGAGGCTTGGTTCTCCATCCCCCTGCCTATGGCAACTCTAGAGCAGGTCAGGAATGCTTCGTGAGTTGACATTTGGCTTCCCTCACTTACTGAAGACGACCTGTGTAAAGCAAAAACAGTTTGAGTACAGGTATAGATTTTAGGGGTGCAACACCCCCCCCCAGGCTTTGTTGGGTTGTCTTCATGGAATTTAGCTATGAGGCGGTCAGCTTGGATGTTTCTGCTCTTTACCCAAGAGGCCTCTGATATTTTTGTGGTCAGTCCAGACTTCAAACGGTTTCTCCCCCCCTTCCAGCAGGTGGCGCCAGGTTAGCAGTGCCCATCTTACCACAAAAGCTTCTTTTTCCCATGCGGCCCAATGCCTCTCTGTGTCCTTGAGTTTGCGGGAGGTGTAGGCGCAGGGCTGTAGTTTTCCTTGGTTATTTCTTTGGAGTAGCACTGCTCCCACTGCCACATTGCTGGTGTCTGCTTGGATGACACGGTTGTTCGGAGTCAGGATGCTTCAGCACTGGTACCTTTGCAAAAAGTTCCTTTAGTGTTTTGAATGCCTTTTGGCAGGTTAGGTCCCACTGTAGGGGTTGTCCCGGGTGGGGCCTCTGATAAGGGGGTCTTTAGGAGGTCTGTCATGGGTTTGGCAATCTTCGTGAAGGAGGGGATGAATTGCCTGTAGAAGTTTGTGAATCCTAGGAAGAGCCAAGGTGGCACAGTGGTTAGAGTGCAATACTGCAGGCTACTTCAGCTGACTGCTAGCTGCAGTTCAGCAGTTCAAATCTCACCGGCTCAAGGTTGACTCAGCCTTCCATCCTTCCGAGGTGGGTAAAATGAGGACCCAGATTGTTGGGGGCAATATGCTGACTCTGTAAACCGCTTAGAGAGGGCTGTAAAAGCACTATGAAGCAGTATATAAGTCTTAGTGCTAGTGCTAGCTGTCTGCGGGTGCGAGAGGGCTGCCAGCCTAAGGCGGCAAAGTACTTTATGTCCATCTCTATGACCTCTTTTGACACTTGGTAGTCCAGGTAAATAATAAATAAATAAATAAATAAATAATTTTATTTCTATACCGCCCTTCTCCCGAAGGACTCAGGGCGGTGTACAGCCTATTAAAAACACAAGACAACATCAATTAAAATAATTTAAAATTATTAAATGAATTCGGCTCAATTTAAAACCCCAAGAATTTAAAACCCAATTTAAAATTGTTATGTTGATAGCCCAGCCTGGCGGAACAACAGGGTCTTGAGTGCACAACGAAATACCCGGAGGTCGGAGATCTTACGTATTTCCGGGGGCAGTTCATTCCACAGGGCTGGGGCTCCCACAGAGAAGGCCCTCCCCCTGGGTGTCGCCAGCCAACATAACTTGGCCGATGGCACCCTGAGGAGACCCTCTCTGTGGGAGCGAACTGGCCGGTGGGAGGCTATTGGTGGCAGAAGTCGGTCTCGAAGGTACCCGGGTCCCATGCCATGGAGCGCTTTAAAGGTGGTAACCAACACCTTGAATCGCACCCGGAAGACCACTGGGAGCCAGTGCAGCTCGCGCAGGAGGGGTGTCACGTGGGCACAACGAGTTGCGCCCATAACCACCCGCGCGGCCGCATTCTGGACCAGCTGGAGCCTCCGAGTGCTCTTCAAGGGGAACCCCATGCAGAGAGCATTACAATAGTCCAGCCGGGAGGTGACAAGGGCGTGAGTGACCGTGCTCAAGGCGTCCCGATCCAGAAAGGGCTGCAACTGGCGAATCAGGTGAACCTGATAAAAGGCCCCCCTGGCCACGGCCGTCATATGCTCTTCTAAAGACAGCCGTGCGTCCAGGAGGACACCCAGATTGCGAGCCCTCTCTGTGGGGGGCAAGGATTCACCCCCAATAGTCAGCGATGGCACCTGCTGACTATATCGGGACACCGGAAGCCACAGCCACTCAGTCTTGGAAGGGTTGAGTCTGAGCCTGTTCCTCCCCATCCAGACCCGCACGGCCTCCAGGCAGCGAGACATCACATCAAGGGCATCGTTGGGGTGGTCTGGGGTGGAGATGTACAGCTGAGTATCATCAGCGTACAGATGACACTTCACCCCCAAACCACAGATGATCTCACCCAGCGGCTTCACATAAATGTTGAACAGAAGGGGCGAGAGGACCGACCCTTGCGGCACTCCCCATGCGAGGTGCCTCGAGGTCGACCTCTGCCCCCCTGCCAACACAAACTGCGAGCGGTCGGAGAGGAAGGAGGAGAACCACCACAGAACGGTGCCCCCTATTCCTAACCCTCTCAACCGCTGCAGCATTATACCATGGTCGATGGTATCAAAAGCCGCTGAGAGATCTAATAGGACTAGGACAGAGGAGCAACCCCTGTCCCGAGCCCTCCAGAGATCATCCACCAACGCGACCAATGCCGTTTCAGTGCTGTACCACTGCCTGAAGCCCGACTGGTACAGGTCCAGATAGATAGCTTCATCCAGGTGCCGGGGAAGCTGTCGTGCCACCACGCTCTCAACAACCTTCGCCACAAAACGAAGGTTGGAGACTGGACGGTAGTTGGCTAATTCAGCCGGGTCCAGGGAAGGCTTGACTACCTCCAGGGAAGGTAGTCTAGCCGTGCACGGTGAAATTCACGTTTTGACAGCTTGACGTACTGGTTTGCTGCCAGAAGTTTTCCAGTACCTGGTGGACTAGGGGTATGTGGTTCTCCATGGTCTCAGTGTAGATGAGGATATTGTTCAGGTAGACAAGGACCCCCTTATAGAGGTGCTCGTGCAGCACATAGTTTATTAACTGCATGAACACCATCGGCCCCTGCAGTCCAAAAGGCATTACTTTTAATTGGAAGCTCCCTAGGGGGCAGTTGAATGCTGTTTTCCATTCATCTCCCTCCCTGATGCGGATTCGGTAGTATGCTTCTCTGAGGTCTAATTTAGTAAAGACTTTTCCCTTGGCTAGGTTGGACAGGATGTCCTTCATGAGGGGGAAGGGGGGTGTAGGTTGTGTACACACATGCAGTTTATACCTCTAAAATCCACGCATAATATCATGGTTACATCTTTTTTTTTCTTTGAATAGGACTGGGGCTGCGACCTGTGGCTAAACTGGCTCGATGAACCCCCTAGTATTTTGTCTATGTATTTGCGCATTTCTTGCATTTCCCAGAGCGTCATGACGTACAGTTTGGGTTTGGGTTGTTTTGCCCCAGGGATGATTTCGATGGCACAGTCTGTCTCGCGGTGGGAGGGTAGGACATCACACTCGGACTCGCTGAGCACTTCCGCAAGGTCCTGATGTTCTTTGGGGATCTGTTCGACCTCTGGTTTTGTCAGAGGTGGCTGCCAATAATTCTGTTGGGGCCTTCGGGGGCGTTTCCTGCGTGTGCGATGTTTCCATTTGCTGGTGCGGAGGGGGTTGGGGGTCCTCTTGCTATCCTCAGTCTCGGGCTGCCCCCTTGCCACGAGATTGTCGGGCCCCACTTGTCTAGCCAAGAGAGCCCCCCCAGTATGATCGCATCTGTCATTCTGGGGGCTATTATGAATTGAATTGCTTCCCAGTGGTCTGCTAGCTTTAGCCTCACTGGTTAGATCAGGTGGGTGGCATAGTCTCCCCCCAATAGGGACCCAGCGACCTGTTCGAATCTGATTGGATGGGCCAGTCTCTTCGCTCTAATCCCCAGTTTCAGGACCGTGGATAGGTTAATCAGGCATCTAGAGTCTATTAGGGCTTGAAAAGTACCCTGGGTCCCTGTTTTGGGAGCTGTGAGGCGTATTGGGAGGACGAAGGGGTGGATCGGTTTACTCACCATCGGGTCATTTTCACCTTCGTGCTCACTGTCATAGGGATCCGATGATTGGTCGTCGTTGGCTGGAGTCCCCCTTTCTTCGACTGGTTTAGGAGTGACCTCTACAGCCTGGAGGGCTTTTCAGGACATGTCGGTGGCACCGCTGGGGCCTCGTTCCAGTTGCGCCCTAGGTGGTGGCTCTGGCTTGGGTTTCGGAGCTGGGGTCGTGCATGCTGATGCCATGTGGCCCATCCCTCTGCATCTGTAGCATTTCAACTGGCTTTGTGGGAAGGTTGGCCTTGGGGCTGGCTGTGCTGCTGCGGGCTCCCTTTGGCCAGATAGCCTCCGGTCTGGTTGTCCTCTCTCCTTGGTATCTGGTTGCTTCCGCATGTCATTGGCGCACAATCCACAGTCAACTTTTATGGCTACTCGGAACCACTCAGAGAGTCGGTTTGGAATGTCCCAATAGGCGGTAACTTGAGCCATTTGCTTGTCTAGGCTCGTTCTGAAAAAGTGAACTAATAGCCGCTCCCCACAACTCTCCTGAATTCACGGATGTGTTCCTTAATGGGTTGCCCTCTTTGTTTTAGGTTTTGAAAGCTCATCCTCCATGCACTGATCCTCCTCTACCTCCTCAAACATGGCTTCTAGCTCTTGTAGGAAGTCATCAACATCTTGCAGCTGGAGGGCTCTCCTCTTATGGAGGGCTGCTAGCCATTCCTTTGCTTCTCCCTCTAGCCCCCCGGCTGTTCTGTCCCCGTCCCACACGCACACACACCAACAGACGTCCAAGAGTTAAAAACCAAACCAGCCGACAAAATCCTTTTCCTTATGATAACGGAACTTGGCAGCAACCTAGTGGCTGCCTGCCAAGAGTTTATTACTTACGAAGGGAAGGGATAACTTCTCTCCGCTTCTGGTACACCAAAGTAAAATGCTCAATAATTACAGAGTAAATCAAGTCCAAATATAATCCAGCAAAGTCTATAGCAAAAGTCCGGCAATGCAGAATGGCGTGGAAGCTTTCAGCTTTGTTCGTCACAAGGCTTGACTGGCCACCACGCTCCCTTTTATACCCTGTGGGGTGTGGTCCAGTGACTCAGCCTAATCTCGGGCACGCCTTTTCTTCTGTTGCGCGCGCTTATCTCTGTGACGCTGGCGTGGATCCAGCCAAGACTCATTGCTCTCATCACTGTCCACCTGTGGCTGCGTGGATGTGCTTGGCCCCAGCCCTATCTCTTGCCCTTTGGCGGACACCGAAGGCATTGCCAAAGAGGAGGGTCCTGGAGAGGGAGGCCTTGCCAACTCCTCTCCTTCACTCTCGGAGTCCTCTCCTGCCGATGACACAGGCTCAGGTAACGGAGCCACAACACTGGCGATGGTATTCACCATGGCTCTGTGCGATGGGTAAAGGTGTCCATAGCACTCTAGGTGGACTCTAGGAGAATCAAGGAATAGAGCCAGTTGATGTTGAGTCCCCATCGAATTTCCCCCCTGAATCAGGGTGGTTCATTCAGCACTGCTCCTCCCTCATCATGTTGGGTCATGTATGCCTGCGCTTGGTGTGTTTGGCGGTCTCCCTCAGCTCTAGTTCCCGTGTTGGGCGGTTTGCCTGTTGCGCAGAGGAGCCACCGGCAGCAGCCTTGGTCTCATTCTCCTTCTGGTGGGTGGAGCAGGGCGGTTGTGTTCCCGTCTGCGTCTCCTACTTCAAAGGGCTCAGTTGCAAACCCCCTCTCTTTTGGGCGGCACGACGGCCCCTCATCACAAAAGGGTGGTTTGGTCAAATTTCTCCCTCAGCTGTTCTAAGGATCCCCCCAAGGGTTCCATCAGAGGTTTTGGGAGCCTGGCTCGTTCCCAGTCCCTCATCCATTCCACTCTTCCTAGTTTGCTCATGGGTTTCCCCCAGCCCCGGGTGCTAGGGTGGGGGAGCTCAACCTCAGCCACTTTAGGGACTTTTTCCCACCAATACTCATCACTTTTCATTTTGGTTGCTGGGACGGGCGTCTCGGCTGTCTCAGCTTTGATGTCCAGAGAGGGCTGCAGTTTGGTTCTGATTGGGCTGCTGGCTCCTGGAGTTCCCTGGGTGGGGGCAAGTTATGCCCCACTCTGGGTCGCCTGGAGCAGGCTCTCAGATAGTCCGCCCTCTGCCATGGTAGCCTGAGTTTCTCTCCATGCACCCCAGGTGTCGGGGAGCAAATGGAGAGCCCAGGACTCAGGAATCCCGGTCGTTTTGATTAGTTTTTGGAGAGTTGGCTTGCTGTCAGGGTTCCGACCAATGCCCTAATTAAATCATGAGCCTGAAGCCAAGCTTCAAAAGAAATCGTTATTAGGAGCTTCATGTCGGCACGAACCAAGTGAAGTCAACTCTGACCTCACTTAATTTGTGCCTTGGCTCTGATCCCGTTTCCCCCTCCCCCCAAGGTGTGTCATCAGTCAAATTCCCCAATGAAGCAATTTTGCAGGTTGTAGAAGTCACTCCCTCCGGCCAATGTGGGTCCCCCTAGAGATGACCTTGATGTTGCTGGCTGGAATGTGCTTTGTTTTGACTGAAATGCAAGTTCCTTGATGCAGTTGTGAGGCTTGGTTCTCCATCCCACTGCCTATGGCAACTCGAGAGCAGGTCAGGAATGCTTTGCGAGTTGACACCAGCAGTTGCTTTGACCACTGCCGCAACTTACTGATGATCCAGGGGAACTCCCGCACATACTCGGGCACCGGTCTACCCTTCTGCTTAAGCGCCAGAATCTACCCTTCGGCCTGCTGATCTCTGGTCACATCCTCAAATTGATATCTCAATGCCTCCAAAATCATGCGTGCATCCCCCAGCTCCCAGGCGTTCTCACTGTAGAGGTCTGCCACCCTGTCCGTGGCCTCGCCCTCAAATGCCACCGTCACCGCTTCGACCATGGCCCACTGGGTGGGGTATATAGGGTTGTAGTAGTCTGGGTGGCTTACCATCTGGCTCAGGAATAGTGCCAACCTGGTGGGATCCCCATCAAAGGTGGCCCTCAGATGTGGCTGCAGGAGCAGAGGATGTGGCTGCCAATAACCCATTGGCCACCTAGGACCTGGCGGGGTCTGGGCGGCCGGACACTGTTCTGGTCGCCTAGGAGGTGCTTGCTGCTGATCAGGGGGAGAGCTAGCCGACAGTGGCCTCAGCCATTGGGAGCAACTGTCCACCAGCCTCGCTGTCTCTTCCTGAACCAGTCCCGTTCACACTCCTTGCTCCCCTCACCAGCTGGGGCTCCTGCGACCGGCTATAGCCGGCATCTAGGCGGAGCTTAGGGCTAGTCAGATGGAACCGAGTGGGTGGGACCGCAGTCCTTTGGTCAGGCAGCTATCTCTCCCCCCCCACCCCGGCTCCGAATGCCACCACAGGGCAGTGTCCCAGAAGCTTGCCTCTCCAAAGCGCTCCCTCAGCTTCTCCATAGTCTGGCTGCCAGGAGCAGTTGAATAACTCCAATCCCCTTACTCGTCACCATCCATCAGTCTCTGCTCTCGCCACCTCGTCAAATGCGTGCCGGAAAAGCTTGGGAGTCCGTAGCGGGGGCCCAGTGTCGGCGAGTGGCGATGAGCTTCTCCACCAGTCCCCTGTGACCACCAACCCTGGGCCTTCTCCCGCTGCAGGCTCTTCCCGATTCTGTGGTATGTTGGATAGCCTCTCCAGCTCCTTGGGGCGCGCGTCTATCTGGGCATCTCCAGCCACTTGCTCTGGCATGGGGTCTTCCATGTAGCTGACCACCTCTGCTGCTCCAGCATCAGCCTCTTTCGCTGTTCCTTCAGTCATCGCTCCTGAGGTTTCCAACGCTACCCTGCTATCTGGCGACTGCAGGTCCCAGGAAGCCCGGTACAAGAGCAGCAGCAGGTAAAGAGAAGGAGCGCTAGCTTACTGTCACGGTTCCAAGGCCTGCACCGCAAGGGAAGTAGAACACAACACAACACACCAGGTAGAGTCAAACCTCTTTATACAGTAACTGAGTCTTGGCATGGAGTGAATCTAAGCTAGCGCTATTGGCTTCCGCCCTCCAGCTGACTAAGGAGGCTCGGAACTTGCCACCGCTCACAAGGTGTTCATTAACACAGGGCAATCCCCAGTTGCTTCTTCCGCCTTAAATGCTTGACCGGCGCTGCTCCGGAACCCCGTGCTGGGCTCGGTCGCTGCTGCTCCCAGCTCTGCAGTCCACCCGTACCCCAGCCCCCTCCGTGGGTCCATTGTCCTCCCCCTCCGTGATGGGGCCTCCCACATGTGGCAACTCTGAGATGGCATGCGGGTGCCTCTGGCCTCAGCCGTCACCGTTTTGGAGATTGACACTATAGTATCCTTTTGGGCCAGCTTTGGGGTCTGGGGCTGGTCAGCACAGTCTTGGCGCTGGTTCGGCTCCTTTCTCCAAGGCCATTCCAATCGGTGTTAATAGGGAGTGAGAGATCCAGCCCACGGCTGCTCTTTTGTGGCATGCTGCAGGGCACAGTACACTTTCCACTCCTTTTTAACATCTACATGAAGCTGCTGGGTGAGATCTTCTGTAATTATGGGTTGAGGTATCACCAGTACACTTGATGGTACTCAGCTTTGCATCTCCACCCCTGGTGACCCAGGTAATGCTGTCACTGACCTTTCAGGGTGCCAGGAGGCTGTAGGAGCTGGGATGGAGGACAACAGGCTTTGGCTGAACCCTGGTAAGACTGAATGGCTTTGGGTTCATGGAGCTTCAAGATCGGGGACTTCAACATCCTTAGTTCTGGATGGGGTGGCACTACCCCTGATAGACCCAGTCCGCAACCTGGGGGTTCTCCTGGACTCACGACTCCTTCTTAAAGAGCAGGTGGCAATCGCAGCTAAGAGAGCCAGCTTCAGGTTGTGCGCCAGTTGTGGGCTTTCCTGGATCAGGAGTCTCAGCGTTCAGTTATTCAAGCCCTGGTCATCTCACATCTGGATTACTGCAATGTGCTCTGCATGGGGCTACCCTTGAAGACCATTCAGAAGATACAACTGGTGCAGAGTGCGGTGGCACAGGCAGTTTTGGGGGCCCCTAGAGTGGCCCATATTGCACCGCTGTTCTGCAAGCTGTACTTGCTGCCTGTTTGCTTCTGGGTGCAATTCAAGGTGTTATCACCTTTAAAGCCCTACATTGCATGGTTCTTGGCTACTTGAGGAACCATCTCACCCCAATGGGACTGGCCCACCCCACATGTGCCGGCACAGGAGGCATACTGCAGACCCTGTCAGTCAGGGAATTGCAGCTGGCAATTATCCAGGATAAGTCTTCTCTGCCATGGCTCCAGCCCTTTGGAACACCTTGCCCCCTGAGGTTGGATTGGGTCCCACCCTTCTGCCCTTCTGTAAGGGCCTGAAGACCTGGCTCTGCTAGTTGGCTTGGAGCCCCAACGGGGGAGTATGCTGAATGTGGTTGATGGACCAATAGTAGTTCCCACCTCACCCCTGTACATTCTGCTCCCTCCCTATTGTTCAGCCATAACCTGTATTTTTATTGTGAATACAAACACACACACATGGTTTTATTGCTTTTAATGTTCTAAAAGACCCGGAGTCACCTCGCAGCAAGAAGGGTGGCAAACAAATTTAATAAATAAATCAATAAAATCTCCGTAGAGCATAGTTGTTGATGGGAATTATATATTCCAGTGTGCCGCTGTGATTGTATCTTTACCCATGTATCCATGCAGGTATCTTTGGATTTAATTTCCATTATTTGTTTTATGGTTGAATACCGATTAGAAAAGAATATAGAAACTTCTATTCAGTACTGTCATTGGAACTCCAAAAGGTTCCCTCCCAATCAGCATTTTTCCTTCCTGATATCTGTTTCATCATCTCTAACAGCCTCCTTTAAACTGCAAAGCTGGCGAGCACAATGGGAAAAAAGCAAAACAAGAAGAAAGTGGAGGAGGTCTTAGAAGAGGAAGAGGAGGAATACGTGGTGGAGAAAGTTCTTGACAGGCGGGTAGTGAAAGGCAAAGTGGAGTACTTGCTCAAGTGGAAAGGCTTTTCAGAGTAAGGCTCCTGTCCCTTTATTTTCATAGTTTTGTTGAATGGAAAGATCAGCTTGGTTCAGTTTTTCAAACCTTGTGTTAACATTCCATAGTGCTTATTAGAACTGTGGCTTTTTAGAAATCCAGTTCAACTTTTAAAAACTCTTACCTTGTGGCAATGTATCCTGTCCAAATCAGAAAGCACTTTTTGGGGAAGAAGAATCTATACCTGTTCCTGCAGGATATTAGTGCATTTAAAAATCAGGGTAGGTTCTTCTTCCCCAAAAAGTGCTTTCTGATTTGGACAGTTCCTTGCTTACACTTATTTAGGTTACTGGTGAAGAACAGATGCTTCTATCTGTTTTGCCAGGGATGTATTGGCTGTCCCTGTCATGCATTATGCCTTTTCTAAGGGGCACTTAAATACCTGGGTTATCCAAGGTTGGTTGCCCTTCAGGATGAAAAGGCCTTACCTTAAAACATACAGGTGAAACTCAAAAAATTAGAATATCGTGCAAAAGTTCATTTATTTCAGTAATGCAACTTGAAAGGTGAAACTAATATATGAGATAGACTCTGTTCTGTCCCCGTCCCACACGCACACACACCAACAGACGTCCAAGAGTTAAAAACCAAACCAACCGACAAAATCCTTTTCCTTATGATAACGGAACTTGGCAGCAACCTAGTGGCTGCCTGCCAAGAGTTTATTACTTACGAAGGGAAGGGATAACTTCTCTCCGCTTCTGGTACATCAAAGTAAAATGCTCAATAATTACAGAGTAAATCAAGTCCAAATATAATCCAGCAAAGTCTATAGCAAAAGTCCGGCAATGCAGAATGGCGTGGAAGCTTTCAGCTTTGTTCGTCACAAGGCTTGACTGGCCACCACGCTCCCTTTTATACCCTGTGGGGTGTGGTCCAGTGACTCAGCCTAATCTCGGGCACGCCTTTTCTTCTGTTGCGCGCGCTTATCTCTGTGATGCTGGCATGGATCCAGCCAAGACTCATTACTCTCATCACTGTCCACCTGTGGCTGCGTGGACGTGCTTGGCCCCGGCCCTATCTCTTGCCCTTTGGCAGACACCAAAGGCATTGCCAAAGAGGAGGGTCCTGAAGAGGGAGGCCTTGCCAACTCCTCTCCTTCACTCTCGGAGTCCTCTCCTGCCGATGACACAGGCTTAGGTAACGGAGCCACAACAGACTCATTACATGCAAAGCGAGATAGTTCAAGCCTTGATTTGTCATACTTTTGATGATTATGGCTTACAGCTCATGAAAACCCCAAATTCACAATCTCAGAAAATTAGAATATTACATGAAATCAATAAAACAAGGATTGTACATAGAACAATATCGGACCTCTGAAAAGTATAAGCATGCATATGTACTCAGTACTTGGTTTGGGCCCCTTTTGCATCAATTACTGCCTCAATGCGGCGTGGCATGGATGCTATCAGCCTGTGGCACTGCTGAGGTGTTATGGAAGACCAGGATGCTTCAATAGCAGCCTTCAGCTCTTCTGCATTGTTCGGTCTCATGTCTCTCATCTTTCTCCTGGCAATGCCCCATAGATTGTCTATGGGGTTCAGGTCAGGCGAGTTTGCTGGCCAGTCAAGCACAGTAATCCCATGGTCATTGAACCAGGTTTTGGTACTTTTGGCAGTGTGGGCAGGTGCCAAGTCCTGCTGGAAAATGAAGTCAGCATTCCCATAAAGCTCGTCTGCGGAAGGAAGCATGAAGTGCTCCAAAATCTGGTAGACGGCTGCATTGACCCTGGACTTAATGAAGCACAGTGGACCAACACCAGCAGATGACATGGCTCCCCAAATCAACAGACTATGGAAACTTCACACTGGACTTCAAGCATCTTGCAGTGTATGCCTCTCCATTCTTCCTCCAGACTCTGGGTCCTTGGTTTCCAAATGAGATGCAAAAATTGCTCTCATCAGAAAAGAGGACTTTGGACCACTGAGCAACAGACCAGTTCTTTTTTTCTTTAGCCCAGGTAAGACGCTTCTGACGTTGTTTGTTGTTCAGGTGCAGCTTGACAAGAGGAATACGACATTTGAAGCCCATGTCCAGGATCGTCTGTGTGTGGTGGCTCTTGATGCACTGACTCCAGCCTCAGTCCACTCCTTGTGACAGTCCCCAACACTTTTGAATGGCCTTTTCCTGACAATCCTCTCCAGGCTGCAGTCATCCCTGCTGCTTGTGCACCTTTTTCTTCCACACGTTTCCCTTCCACATAACTTTCTATTAATGTGCTTTGATACAGCACTTTGGGAACATCCAACTTCTTTTGCAATTACCTTTTGAGGCTTTCCCTCCTTATGGAGGGTGTCAATGATGGTTTTCTGCACAACTGTCAGATCAGCAGTCTTTCCCCTGATTGTGATTCCTACAGAACCAGACTGAGAGACCATTTAAAGGCTCAGGAACCCTTTGCAGGTGTTATGGCTTACTTAGCTGATTAGAGTGGGACACTTTGAGCCTAGAATATGGAACCTTTTCACAATATTCTAATTTTCTGAGATTGTGAATTTGGGGTTTTCATGAGCTGTAAACCATAATCATCAAAATTATGACAAATCAAGGCTTGAACTATCTCGCTTTGCATGTAATGAGTCTATCTCATATATTAGTTTCACCTTTTAAGTTGCATTACTGAAATAAATGAACTTTTGCACGATATTCTAATTTTTTGAGTTTCACCTGTACATCTATCAGTTAATGAGGAAAATAAAAAAACTGTTCTGCATTAGTTATTAATGTTTGTTATTCCATTTTTTTTCTTTCAAACAATCTTCAAATATATATATTCCCACTTGATAAAACCAAGATTCAGAACAAGATAAGATCACTGAAATCTTGGTAATTTGATTCTGCTTGTCACTAGATAACTGTGTATAGGGGATATAGAAAGTCTACACACCCTTGTTAAAATGCCAGATTTTTGAGATGAAAAAAAAATCAGACCAAGATAAATCACTTCAGAATTCTTTCCACCTATAATATAACAAGCTATTCAATTGAAAAAGAAGCTGAAATCTTTTGGGGAGAAAAAAAAAACAAAAATGTACAATAACATAGTTGCACAACTATACACACCCTTAAACTAATACTTTGTTGAAGCACCTTTTCATTTTATGACAGTATTCAGTCTTTTGGGGTAGGAGCCTATCAGCATGGCACAACTTGCCTTGGGAATCTTTGCCTACTCTTCCTTGCAAAAGCACTCCAAATCTGTCAGATTGCAAGGGCATTCCTGGGCACAGCCCTCTTCAGCTCACCCCATGGATTTTCAATTAGATTTAGGTCTGGGCTCAGCCAGGGCCATTCCAAAACTTTGATGATCTTCTGGTGAAGCCATTCTTTTGTTGATTTGGAGGTATGCTTTGGGTCATTATTGTGTTGAAAGGTGAAATTCATCTTCATCATTTTAGCAGACACCTGAAGGTTTGGTTCCAAAAGTGACTGATTTGGATCTCTTCCTAATTCCACCTTGACTAAAGCCCCAGTTCCAGCTGAAGAAAACCAGCTCCAAAGCATAATGCTGCCACCACCATGCTTCACTCTGGGTATGGTGTGCTTGTGGTGATGCACAATGTTGTTTTTGCACCAAACATACTTTGGAATTATGGCTAAAAAGATCAACCTTGGTCTCATTAGACCATAACACATTTTCACACATGCTTTTGTCAGACTTCATGTCAGTTTTTGCAAAATGTACCGTATTTTTCAGTGTATAAGACACACTTTTCCCCCCCAAAGAAGTAGGTGGAAATGTTTGTGCGTCTTATACAGCGAATGTTGCTGAAGCCCCGCCTACCTGCCAGCCCCCACCCTTAGGCCTCTGCCTCCCAGCAATTTACCTCCTTGCAGCAAACAGCCTGGTCAGTTTCAGCACAGCCTGATTTAGCACAAGCAGCTGATTGGCGGTTAGATCGGCCTCCCGGAATACTGCCTATCAGCTTTTCCAGGCTGCAGGGATCACCACCGCCCATTGCTGCTGCTGCTGCCTATCACCGCCTCCGCACGCCCAGTTTTTGGCCTCCGCGTGTCCCATTTTTGGCCTGTTCCAGATGGCGGGGATAGGCGGCAGCAATTCCTGCCACCTGGAACAGGCCAAAAACAGGACACGCAGAGGCCGAAAATGGGGTGCGCAGAGGAGGCGATGGGCGGCAGCACTGATGGGCGGCGACGGGCGGTGGCGATCCCTGCAGCCTGGAACAGCTGATAGGCGGTATTCTGGGAGGCTGTTTGGTTCATATTTGTGCACTTTTCAAGGTGTGCCACATGCTTTTGTCAGACTTGATGTAGGTTTTTGCAAAATGTAACTGGGCTCAGATGATGGGCTTGATCAGAGTCAGTTTAATTGAATGCAGATGTATACTGTCTACTATTTAACATCGGTTTGAATGTGGTTGGTTAATTCTGAACACAGCCATATCTGTACTTATGCAACCATGTTATTGTACATCTTTTGTTGTAATTTTTCTCCCTAAAAGATGTCAGTTTGTTTTTCAATTGAATTGTATAGCTTATATGTCATATTAAAAGTAGGAAAAATTCTGAAGTGATTTATGTTGGTCTCATTTTTTTTACATGCAAAAATCCTGGCTGTTTAACAGGTGTATTTAGACTTACTATATCCACTGTATATCATGCAACATTGCTTCCACTTCAGTTCAGATCCAGCAATATTTTCAGGTCTTGTAACTTATATAGGAAAAAATTTTGTTATGCACTCATAAAAGTGTCAGCATTTATTCCTGATTTCAAATAAAAGCCTTTTGGTGCAAAACCTATAGATGTAATCAATACTTTTCCATTTATAGAAAATTGCTCTTAATTTATGCCAAGAATTTCCAGGCCCCATCAGTCAAGCATCTTTTTCTGATAATATATGGTAGAAATATGAAAATGATAGTTACAAACTCTGGTATTTTGTATGTGTTGCAGTGAAGATAATACATGGGAGCCAGAGGAGAATCTCGATTGCCCTGACCTAATTGCAGAGTTCCTGCAATCCCAGAAAACAGCACATGAAAGTGAAAAGTCGGAGGGAAGCAAGCGCAAGGCTGACTCCGACTCTGAGGATAGGGGGGAAGAAAGCAGACCAAAGAAAAAAAGAGAAGAGGTAAGGCAGTTTCCTTCAATACATGATTCACTCAAGGTTGCTTATATCTTATAATTAAAGAGAAAAAAAACGGTTGACAGAAATTTTAAACAGTGTGTGATGACCCAGGTCGCTTAGGCAGAGGCAGGCTTCCATTGAGTCCTTTATTGCTCTGTTAAATTCCACAATGAATGGCCCTACAACAGCCGTTAAGGCCCTGCCCCACACTTCCCTGAAGGCAGCCATCCTCAGTTCCACAAACAAAAGCCAGTAAACAACAAAACCAATTTGCAAAGGCAGAGAGGAAGTCCAAAGAGGAAGTGGAAGCTCACAGGGCAAGGTCCAGAGTCAAGGTCCACAGGGCAAGGCAAGTCTGCTGGGCAAAACAAGTCCACAAGGCAAAGCTAAGTTTTTCCAAAGCCGGGGGAGTGTATGCAAAAGCAAACAATCGTTCCCGACAAAGACAATCTCCCCTGACTTCTGCTTAAGTCAACCCATGCCAGGTGTTCCTTGTGAGGAGGGGTGGGGCAACCTTCTCCTGAGCAGCCTCACAGACCTCCTTTGAACTTGCCCCCACTCTACTCTCTGTGCCCTCGGATCGAGTGGGGGAGGCAGCTGTTCCTCATCATGGGATCTGCTGCCTCTCAACAGCACTGCCTGTCTGCAGCCGATCCTCCCCTGTGTCTGTGAGGGCAGGCAGCTCTCTGTCTAGTCGACCACCTCCCCCAATGCCTGAGGGGCCTGGGACAGCATCATCCTCGGCCCCGACCTCTCCAAACATTCCAAGGGAGATGTGCTATCCCCGTTGGACAGTCCTGGTTCAAACTCCTCCGAACCGGGATCCAATGGAGCCATGACACAGAGGGGCGTAATTTTAGTTTATACTTAAGGATCTTTGAGGTGCATAAATACCTTAGATGTGTTCTGCTGCCTGTGGTTTTGAAGAAATTTATTCTTTCTCTCAGGTTTACTGCTCTAGTCTAACATTCTTTTAGGTATTCAGCATTTTTATTTCAGTTTTTATATACTATCTATTCATTTTCTGTTTTTTCTGTTTTTAAGTCATTTTTTTTTCTATTCATCCTTGGAAGTAAACTCCCAATTTATAGCCATGAAACTTTAATGGCAATATAATGTAGAATTTTCATCCCATTAATATTTATCTCTAGCCCATTATTATCTTATTGCCTAGAATTTCTAGGCAATAAAATCTCTTGCTTTCCATATTGTATTAAGCCGATATCTCTCTCCAGAATACGCCACCGCTAAACCGGCTGGCACCTCCCATCTGTACTGTAATTGGCGTTTTTTCAACTCATCCACCAGAAAAGCATACTCTCTTCTAGCTCTCAACATCTTGGGGGGGATTTCTTTCATTGTCATCACCTCTTGGCCTTCAACCTGGAGCTTGTTTTTAAAAGTAGCCTGTAAAATTTCATTGCGTACTCTCCTTGTAGTAAAATATATTACAATGTCTCTTGGTAAGAGTTTCTGTCTGGCCACCCAAGAGTTAACGCGATATGCCTTGTCGATCTGCCAGCCCAGCTCAGTTTTCGTCTCCCCCAGCAACTGTGCCAATGCCTCTGACATCATTTCTTTCAAATTCTCTTGTTTATTCTCCTTCACCCCTCTGAATCTTAAAGCAAATTCAATTTCTCTATATTGTAACATCGTTACATCAACTTCAGCTTTCTCAAGTCTGCTGTGAGTCTCTCCCAATTTATTATCCAAAATTTCCATAGATTGCTTAATTTCTTCAACTTTATCATCCACCATTTCAATATCACCTGCCAAACATTTAAATGCCAATAATATATCTTCTCTGATTTGCCGATTCCGAATTAAAATCTCATCTGAAACAGCCTGTATTTTTTCATTAGTTTCATTAATTTTTTCATTAATCACAGTAGCAATTTTGTTTTGTGTGGCTTGTAGGGCTTCTTGTATCATCTCAAATGTTAAAGTCTGTGGGTCTGTTGGAGGGGCAGAGGCTTGCAATCTAGGAGTATGAGCTGGGGAGCTTCCAGCGCTCTCAGTTCCTTTAATAGGTACAGTCTTTACAGATTTTGAGGCCATTTTCAGTTTAAATTGATCGTTATATTTTAATCAGAAGCCAAAAAGAAAAGTTCATCAAAGTCAAAAGAATTTTCCCAATCATAAATTAATGTTTAAAATCCTCCTTCTCTCAACACAACAGTTCTTTCCAGGCAAGAGGCTACCAGCGAAACGAAATTTTCTGTAACTTTCACTTTCTCCGCCCTTCCCTTTCAAGCTTCAATCGCCATTTTGTTGCAAATTGCTAACTTGTTACTTCCGAAGGAGGCTATAAACAGTGGAGTTAAGTGTAAATACTTGCAGTCTGACTTCTCCTGGCTTGTTCTGCCTGCAGCAATTGAAGATGTTAAGAATCCCCTCACTTGTTATCAGCAGAGATGGTCGCAGCTTCTAGCTCCGCTAAATAGCAGTCTTCCCAGGTCCGGAGCAGATTGACAGACTTCTAGGGAGCCCTCGCCCTTCGCACCCCCAGATTTCTCCTAGGGCGCTTGGGGGGCTCTACCTCCGCCTGTCGGCTCTTCTCTCTCCCCTTTGCCCGGGGAGAGGGTTTCCAAGTCCCAGACAGCTGTTTTTCGGCTGTTCTGGGGCTTTTATGGTACCAGGGATCGGGCGCCCACGGAGGAGCGTCAGCGAAGCCAACCGGAAGTCTAGAATTTCAAGGAATACAAGATCTCTGGTAGCTGCCATTAAGGAGGACATCAGTTCACCAAAACAACAGCTAAAATTTCTTTAATTTTGTTGAAGATCTATCCTTCAGGTAAATTACATGAGATATTAGGGTTCATGAAATCATACAGTTTTGAAGAACATAAATTCCATACTTTAAGAGTATATATACCATATTGTTCTTGATTTAGGATTCCCTCCTTTCTAGAGTATTGCAGAAACCATTTTCTGGCAGTAATATTTTGTGTTTTCTGATCAGTCCATATTCAGTGCTTGATCTTTTTGTGCTATCCTCTAAATCAGTGGCCCACAACCTTTTGGGCCCCAGGGACTGGTTGCGTGGAGAGAAGTTTTTCCATGGACTGGAGGGGGTGTGGTTTCACATGCTTCCTGCATCCCACAGATGGGGCTTCACTTGTTTGCGCAACCCGGTTTCTGTCATGCTGCGGCCCGGTGCCAGTCCACAGACTGGAGGTTGGGGACCCCTGCAGCACTTATTAACATTTCTTTTTCTTTCTTTAGGCTGAAAAGCCTCGAGGGTTTGCAAGAGGGTTTGAGCCAGAACGGATTATTGGTGCCACAGATTCCAGTGGGGAGCTCATGTTCCTAATGAAATGGTAAATTTGTCCTTTAATTTTTGAAATTCTCATTGCACTTTTTCAAACTGAAGTATGACATTTGCTTGTATAAATGTTGAGGAAATGCTATGGCTTAATGTCTGTGTCAGAATATGGGGGATATAATTCCTTAGTATAGGATTCATACAGTATTCAGTTAACAGTTGGCTATTTTTGTTTTAATCTTGTTTGCCTGTGGCAGAATATAAGCTGTTGAGTTTGTTGACAGTCGAACTTGTCTGCCTATATATGGTGTCCTGAATTAGTTTGCTTGTTTAGGATTAAAACTTGAGGTGGATAAAGTCTCTTGATGGTACAATATTTTTGTCTGCTTTAACTGTCTGGACTGTACTCTGATCTGGCTTTAGATTTTCCATTAAAGAAAGGATAGTGTATAAATTCATTTTGAAAAACAGAATTGTCTATAAATTCTGAAAAGTGATTTCTCAATTTAGAGTTCAGCCACCTTTCTTATCCTGTGGTAGGGTTAAGTATAAATCAGTGGAACATTCAATGAGTGCATTATGAAACATTTCCTGTTCTGGAAGATTCACATCTTGGCAACCCCAGAACAGCCAGATAAATGTGATGTTGTGAAGAAGAAAGTTCAACTTCTTTCTCTGGAATGAAATGTTATACGTGCAATTACAAACTTGCAACTTCCAGTTTTGCTAAATTATAGGTAGTCCTTGAGTTATGATCAATCATTTAACAACTGTTCAAAATTATGATCGACTCAGAAAGGGTAAAGCACTTCCGGCCATCATAAAGCATTGCACTGCCCTCATGTGATCACGGTCCAGGTGCTTGGCAACCTGTTATACAGCGAATGTTGCTGAAGCCCCGCCCACCCGCCAGCCCCCACCTCCCAGCAATTTATTTCCTTGCAGCAAACAGCCTGGTCAGATTCAGCACAGCCTGATTTAGCATAAGCAGCTGATTGGCGGTTAGATCAGCCTCCCGGAATAGCGCCTATCAGCTGTTCCATCATCGCCGCCCATCACTGCTGCCGGCTATTGCTTCCTCCGTGCACCCCATTTTCGGCCTCCGCACGTCCTGTCTTTGGCCTCTGCGCACCCCGTTTTCGGCCTCGGCGTGTCCTGTTTTTGGCCCATTCCAGGCGGCAGGGATTGCCACTGCCTATCCCCACCACCTGGAATGGGCCAAAAATGGGACACGTGGAGGCCGAAAATGGGGAACGCGGAGGCCAAAAACAGGGCGCGTGGAGGCCGAAAATGGGGAACGCGGAGGCTGAAAACGGGGCACGTGGAGGCCGAAAATGGGGTGCGCAGAGGAGGCAATAGGCGGCAGCAGTGATGGGCGGCGATGATGGAACAGCTGATAGGCGCTATTCCGGGAGGCTGATCTAACCGCCAATCAGCTGCTTATGCTAAATCAGGCTGTGCTGAATCTGACCAGGCTGTTTGCTGCAAGGAAATAAATTGCTGGGAGGTGGGGGCTGGCGGGTGGGCGGGGCTTCAGCAACATTCGCTGTATAAGACCCACAGACACTTCCACCCACTTTTTTGGGGTGAAAGTGTGTCTTATACACCAAAAAATACAGTACATTTTGCAAAAACCTACATCAAGTCTGACAAAAGCATGTGTGAAAATGTGTTATGGTCTAATGAGACCAAGGTTGAACTTTGTTTGGAATGGCCCAGGCCAGTGGTGAAATCCAAAAATTTTCCCTACCAGTTCTGTGGGCGTGGCTTGGTGGATATGGCTTGGAGGTCATGTGACCGGGTGGGCGTGGCCAACTTGACGTCACTCACTGTTAGAGCCAGGAGATGTCATGGATTGAGTAAAATGTGGTGAAACTCACTTAACAACGCTCTTGCTTAGCAACCAAAATGTTGGGCTCAATTGTGGTCATAAATCAAGGACTATCTCTGCCTTCCTCTGCATAGCAGCCTTGTCCTAGTAAACTCCTTCTCCTTTCTGGCAATTTTCCTCTCTGTTAGAGGCACCAAAATAATCCAGACAATGTAATGTTTCCTGCTGCAGCAGGGTGTTGGACTAGATGACCTCCGAGATCCCTTTTAGCCCTAGATTGCTGTGCTGTTTCAAAGTGTCTTCTGAAGCCACATCTAGTGCTGGGGTTTGTGATGCTTCCTTCCTCTTCTTTCTCTCTGTCTCTCTCTCTCCCTTCCTTCCTTCCTTTCTTGTCTCTCTCTCTCTTCTTCTTTCTTTCTCTTTCTTTTCTTTCTTTCTTTCTTTCTTTCTTTCTTTCTTTCTTTCTTTTCTTTCTTTTTCTTTCTTTCTTGTCTCTTTCCTTTCTCTCTCTCTCCCTCTCTTTCTTTCTTTCTTTCTTTCTTTCTTTCTTTCTTTCTTTCTTTCTTTCTTTCTTTCTTTCTTTCTTTCTTTCTTTCTCCGGGAGGGCGAGCGGCCTGGCCCGGAAGCAGCACGTCCCCTGTCATGGGCTGGATGCGGGCAGTGGGACCTGACCCAGAAGGCAAGCGGGCGGCAGTCGCCCCGGAAGCCGAGCGCGCCAGGCCCAAAAGGCAAGCAAGCCTCGCCATGTCCCCCCGAGGCGGCTCCTCAGCCAAGCACAGTGGGTGTCCATCCCCCCCCACCGCCACCAGCGTCAGCCTTACCTTCTAGATCCTCTGCTGGTGTATTCAGCATGCCCATCATCCCAATGGAGCCAGCACGTTGGTAAGGCTGACAGCGGGCGGCCCTTGGTGGAGACGCAGCCGCTACTCTGGGGCTGAGAGGGGCGGTGGCAGTGGTGCTCTGGGAGGGCAGGCAGATGTCCCGGAGTTGTAAATGAGGTGCACATGTGCAGCAGCCCCGGGACATCCACCTGCCCTCCCAAAGCACCACTGCCGCCATTCGCTTTCGTTTTCTGGCGGGAGAAGGAAGAAAGAGAACGGCGGTGGTACGGCGGTGCTCCCAGAGCGCCGCCACCGCCCCTCTCAGCCCCAGCGCAGTGGCTGCGTCTCCACCAAGGGCCGCCCACCCACCCACTGGCCAGGCTGGGCTGGATGCCGACCTTGGAAGGCAAGCAGGCATGGGGGACCGCCGGGAAGGCTACATGGAAGGCAAGCAAGCATGGCAGGGCTGCGGGGAAGGGAGTAGGCTGCTAGCTCCCTTCCCCGCAGCCGGGCAGCCCCGACATGCTTGCCTGCCTTCCATGCGGCCTTCCTCTTGCCTGCCTTCACAAGGTGGCCATGGGGACGCCGGGAAGGCAGGGAAGCATGGCAGGGCTGTGGGGAAGGGATTAGGGGATGCAGGCTGGGATGGTGGGGGGCAGGGGCAGCTAGCTAGGCCGCAACTCGCAAGCTTACCTGGCAGGCAGATCAGTGCCGCTCAGTTGGGGCGCAGTGCTTCAGGCAGGCAAGCTGCAGAGCAGAGACTGGGCGGGGCGAGCGAGCGGTGACCGGGTGATTGGTTCGGGGGGGTGGTGGTCAGCCAGCAGTCGCTACCGGTTTGGTGACCCAGGCCAAATGTCTGCTACCGGTTCGTGTGAACCGGTCGGATTTCACCCCTGGCCCAGGCAGAGCCCGGACCTAAATCCAACTGAAAATCCATGGGGTGAGCTGAAGAGGGCTGTGCCCAGGAATGCCGTTGCAATCTGACAGATTTGGAGTGCTTTTGCAAGGAAGAGTAGGCAAAGATTCCCAAGGCAAGTTGTGCCATGCTGATAGGCTCCTACCCCAAAAGACTGAATACTGTCATAAAATGAAAAGGTGCTTCAACAAAGTATTAGTTTAAGGGTGTGTATAGTTGTGCAACTATGTTATTGTACATTTTTGTTTTTTTTTCTCCCCAAAAGATTTCAGCTTCTTTTTCAATTGAATAGCTTGTTATATTATAGGTGGAAAGAATTCTGAAGTGATTTATCTTGGTCTGATTTTTTTTTCATCTCAAAAATCTGGCATTTTAACAGGCGTGTGTAGACATTTTATATCCACTGTAGGTGTCTTCAAGACAATACACATTAAGAGACTTTTGGCCTAGGATGGCAACAGACATCAATTGATATGTAGTGTCTTGCCACATATGCAGGAGGACAAACCCTGGCATCAAAATCCGGCAGTGCTGTTGCAGTCCTTGGAAAACCTCCCCAGCCCTGGCACATGGTATCAGTGGACTTTATTCCTGACTTACCACTGGTCCAAGGCTATACCTCCATATTGGTGTTGATAGATCTTTTCAACAAGATGGCACATTTCATCTGTTGTAAAGCCTTGCTCACAGGGAGTGGGATAGCACAGCTGTTTTTGGACCATGTCTTTCACTGTAAAGGAATGGTTTCTAGGCTAATATGTGATCATGGAAGTCAATTTACTTCCAGGTTCTGGAGGGCGCTTTTCCAACTTTTGAAGGTCCACATCAGCCTGTCATGAGCCTACCACACTGCTACAAATGGTGAGGCTGAGAAAACTAACCAGATGTTGCAGCAGTATTTTCCAATTTTACTGTACTTACAGCCAAGCTAACTGGCCCTCACTCCTACCACTTGCAGAATTTTCCTACAATAATTCCATCCATAAATCCATTGCTAGGACTCTGTTCCAGGCCTTGTATGGCAGGCATCCAAGGGTTTTACTGGCAGCATTGCAGGAAGGCTCCTTCTCAGGAACGGTAGATTTTCTACAGGAGCAACGTGCTGCTCAAACCCTCTTAAGGGAGCAAACTCGATTTCATTGAGGGCTGCATCAGGGTTGCATTTGACCTCATGGGGCCAGGGTGGGTGTGGCCAGCTCGACATCGCTCTGCCAGCAAAAAAAGGCTCCCGAGCTCAGTTTCCGGCTGCGATGGCCTCCTGCAACTCTCAGCCAGCGAAAATCGAGCCTGGGAGGGCTGCACATGGCCAGTCCTTCGCTGTTTCCAGGGCAGCCCTAAGCACCCCACGGGCCGAGTTTGGCACCCCTAAATTAGACAAAGCTAACAGGACAGGATGCCAATTGCTGAAGGGGACAAAGTGTGTGTGTCTAGCAAATTTTTTATTTCTACCAGGATGCAAAGTTTTGCAGGAGGCACCACCTGGCTGGGGAGATTCTTTGGACTCGGGGGTCAGAGGACTCCTTTGAACTGGCATTGCTTCCACCCCTCCCAAGTTCCTGTGAGAACTCAAGAGATGAAGACAACTTGGAAGAGGGAGGGGCTGTTATTGCGCGGGGGGGGGGGGGGGGGTTGATGTTAGGAAACTACCAGTCAGGCAGAGAGGAGGGATCAAGCGCAGAGTTAACCTTGAGTCATTGCACAGCCGCAAGAGACCTAGGACTGACCTCCCCCCTCTAAGTTCCATGGAACTTTATCTGTTTGTTTCCAAGGGAGTGCAAGCAGTCTGGGGAGATACTCATATTTACAGGTGAAACTCGAAAAATTAGAATATCGTGCAAAAGTTCATTTATTTCAGTAATGCAACTTAAAAGGTGAAACTAATATATGAGATAGACTCATTACATGCAAAGCAAGATAGTTCAAGCCTTGATTTGTCATACTTTTGATGATTATGGCTTACAGCTCATGAAAACCTCAAATTCACAATCTCAGAAAATTAGAATATTGTCAAAAGGTTCCATATTCTAGGCTCAAAGTGTCCCACTCTAATCAGCTAATTAAGCCATAACACCTGCAAAGGGTTCCTGAGCCTTTAAATGGTCTCTCAGTCTGGTTCAGTAGGAATCACAATCATGGGAAAGACTGCTGATCTGACAGTTGTGCAGAAAACCATCATTGACACCCTCCATAAGGAGGGAAAGCCTCAAAAGGTAATTGCAAAAGAAGTTGGATGTTCCCAAAGTGCTGTATCAAAGCACATTAATAGAAAGTTATGTAGGCTTCCGGTTTGCTCTTCGTAGCCACCAGACGGTCTCTTGGGACCGCCAGCCCCTTCACCTGTAAAGAGCCGCCTGTACAGCGCAAAGGCGGCTCGAAAAACCCCATTTCCAGGAGGAAATGTGGGATAGAGCAGGTGAGTGTAGGTAGAGCTCTCCGTAGCCCCCAGGGGTTTTTTTTTTACTCTTGGGGGCGGGCGGAGGAAGCTCCCTATAGCACTCGCCGCCCGCTCCGGGCGTTGGGAGACTTCTGCCTTTTTGCAGAACAAGGCTACGAAGACAAGCTTCTCAAGATATTTAACAGATTAACTAAAGATGATGAGATTTGGATTTGGATCTGTGACCCTAAATTGCAAGTATTAATACTTATTTTACAAAGGATATTCAACAAAGTAAAAAAGACCTTTTAAAATGGCGATTGCCGAAACTGGAGCAGGGAAGTTGAAAAGAGAAAGTCCTTCCGTTTCTTATTAAGTTACAAAATAGCAGAATAAATGCTCCTGGTTACATTTGAAGGGATTTGAGCTGGACCTGTGACCCTGAATTGCAAGTATCTCACTTATTTTATAACAATTATTGAAAAAGGAAAAGGAAAAAAGAATCTTTAAAAAGGGCGACTGCCGAGGCTTGAGAAGGGGCTGAAAGGGAGAGTCCTTCCGTTTCTTATTGAGATACAAAGTAGCTGAATAAATATTTTTGGCTACACTTTAAAATAAAGCTCTACTTTTGTGTTTTTTCTCTTCCTGGAGATTTGATATTGATCTTGGTTGGAAAGAGGTTTTTTTTTTTTTTTCTCTGCTGCCTCTCTTTTCCTTTTTTTTTTTTTAAAAAAAAAAAATAGTTTGTCCGTGTTGAAACATGGCATTAAAGTCGGACAAACAAGCAATGGGGGGGGATTCCCCCATTAACAAATTACGTGACCAAGTTTTAAAGCTCCAGTCTCAGAAAACCGATTTTAATATAATTGAATTTCTTTTGGAGGAGATTGTAAGAAGGGATGAGATTGTGAATCAGAACTTTGAAAAATTTAAGCAGGAAATTAAAGAATTAGTGCAATTAAAGTTTGATATTTTGAATCGAAAGATTATAAAAATGGCTAATGATCTTGTAGGATTTATGACTAAGTTGGATGAAAATATTAACTTATTAGAGTCTAAAGTGGAAGAAATTGAGGACAATTTGGATAATAAAATACAAAAAATTGAAAATGATTTGACAAACACTCAAGACAATAGCTCAGAAGAAAAATCTAAAATGGAGGTTGAACAAAAGTCTTGTAATGCAGAAAATTTACAACAACGGATTGAAAGAGAGGTCTTAATGGTGCATTATAATTTTACAGAATATGCGATCAGACTCAGAGGTTTACAGGAAAATAACAGAGATGATTTAAGGAAAATATCTTCTGAAATTCTGGCTGGGATTTTAAAGGTTCAACCTGAGGAAGTGTTTTGTAGGATTGATAGAGTGTACAGAATAAACTCCTGGATTGCAAAGCAAAGGCAATTGCCTAGAGATGTGGTGATTTATTTTACAGATAAGGAAATTAGGAATAAAATTGTGCAAAATTCCTTCAATTCTACTTTGCAATTGTATGGAAGAAAGATATGGATCTACAAAGAGCTTCCCCCCAAGATGTTAATGGAAAGGAAGAAATTTGGTTTTCTGGTGACTGAGTTAAAATACAGAAATATTCCATTTAGGTGGAATGCCCCAGCTGGCATAATATTGAGATATCAAGGAGAAAGATACCAATTAGATACTGTTGAAAAAGCGGAAGATCAAAAAATTTTGAAAATGAACTTAACATCTATAGGCACAATACAGGATAAGCAGAAGGAGTTGGAAATAAAGGGAAAACATCGAATTACAGAGGTTGCGGTAGACAAACTGTCTTTGGATTCTCTTGATACTCCAGCTGGATTATCTACAAATATGAGAGAAGCGGCATCTGATTTCAACGTGATGATCCAACAAGATCAGTTTATAAAGCAGAATGAAAACCGATCAGTTGATATACAACTTGTAGAAAGGAAAACAGGATGGAAATTAAACCCACAAAAAGAAAAGAAAAAAAGAAATAGGTCTCATAAAAACAGAAATTTCTAAACTAAGCAACGGTGAAGCCAGTGATTTTAAAAAAATGAATGAATATGTGAAAAGATAGTGGAGGCGAAGTATTGGTTAATATCATCCTGAGGACAGTGACAGACCTCTGCAATGCCGTAAATTTGGGATGTGAAAAGAGCCTTAATCTGTTGGATTTGAATTATCTATTTTGGATTTCTTTTCTTGTACTGATAAATATATTATAATCATTCTGAGCTACAAGGCAAGAGAGTTACGTTGGGGCATGCAGAAGATCTGGTTGTTACCCATTACGATGATGGGAATTAATAATCCTGATGAAAGCCACAATTACAACTATATGGAATACAATTATAATGTCACTCGGGTGGTTGTTTTTATTTTTATATATATATGAGGATACTCATTACTGATGGGGGCAGATGAAGACTGAAGACTTTGAACAAACTGTTGCACCAGGATGCTACGTTACCCAATTATGGATGGGGGACTCAACAATCTAGTGGAAAGACATCAAAGAAGATATTATATGGATTATAAATTTAAAGTTATTGTCTTTTTTTTTTAAATAACGGAATATATGTATATATATATATATATTAGCAGAGTGGGCAGTGGATTGAAGATATTAAGAATTGTTGTGTATGGTAATTTTGTAGGAAAGTGGGTGGAAATATGTTAGTCTACTGATGGATTAGCTTAAGAAAAGGGATGTTTAAGTGATATATTTAGGGTAGTGGAGGAAATGGACAGAGTTGAATAAATGTTAAATTAGGACTTATGTGGAAGGCTGCTTTGAAATGTTAATAAATGTTAAAGTAGGATTTATTATACAGTCTTAAAGTGGAAGGTTGCTTTGAAATGTTGTAACAATACATAGATATAAGTTTTGGGGAGGACAAAAAGGGTAGATTATTGCTAAATTGGGAGTTATAATAATATTATGCTAAACTAGAAGTTATCATACAATGTTATAGCAGATTGCTTTTTTTTTTTTTGAAATGTATGGTAAAAGGGGAAAGTAACAATATTAATAATATTTTTAGTAAGTAAGGGTCAGTATATAGAGGAGAGAGTAAGGCGATGGTAAAATATTATGTAATCTGTTATGAATTAGGTTTTTGGTGTGAAGAAGTCACGGGGGGGGATGGGTGGCGAGGGGGGGTTAGGGAGGAGGGGGGGAAGGAAAAAAGGGGAAAAATTTGTATTTGAAAACTTTTTCAATAAAAAAAAAAAAAAAAAAGAAAGTTATGTGGAAGGGAAAAGTGTGGGAGAAAAAGGTGCACAAGCAGCAGGGATGGAGAGGATTGCCAGGAAAAGGCCATTCAAAAGTGTTGGGGACTTTCACAAGGAGTGGACTGAGGCTGGAGTCAGTGCATCAAGAACCACCACACACAGACGGATCCTGGACATGGGCTTCAAATGTCGTATTCCTCTTGTCAAGCCGCTCCTGAACAACAAACAACGTCAGAAGCGTCTTACCTGGGCTAAAGAAAAAAAGTCATCTTTTCTGATGAGAGCAACTTTTGCATCTCATTTGGAAACCAAGGACCCAGAGTCTGGAGGAAGAATGGAGAGGCACACACTGCAAGATGCTTGAAGTCCAGTGTGAAGTTTCCACAGTCTGTGTTGATTTGGGGAGCCATGTCATCTGCTGGTGTTGGTCCACTGTGCTTCATTAAGTCCAGGGTCAATGCAGCTGTCTATCAGGAGATTTTGGAGCACTTCATGCTTCCTTCCGCAGACGAGCTTTATGGGGATGCTGACTTCATTTTCCAGCAGGACTTGGCACCTGCCCACACTGCCAAAAGTACCAAAACCTGGTTCAATGACCATGGGATTACTGTGCTTGATTGGCCAGCAAACTCGCCTGACCTGAACCCCATAGAGAATTTATGGGGCATTGCCAGGAGAAAGATGAGAGACATGAGACCGAACAATGCAGAAGAGCTGAAGGCCGCTATTGAAGCATCCTGGTCTTCCATAACACCTCAGCAGTGCCACAGTCTGATAGCATCCATGCCACGCCGCATTGAGGCAGTAATTGATGCAAAAGGGGCCCAAACCAAGTACTGAGTACATATGCATGCTTATACTTTTCAGAGGTCCGATATTGTTCTATGTACAATCCTTGTTTTATTGATTTCATGTAATATTCTAATTTTCTGAGATTGTGAATTTGGGGTTTTCATGAGCTGTAAGCCATAATCATCAAAATTATGACAAATCAAGGCTTGAACTATCTCACTTTGCATGTAATGAGTCTATCTCATATATTAGTTTCACCTTTTAAGTTGCATTACTGAAATAAATAAACTTTTGCACGATATTCTAATTTTTCGAGTTTCACCTGTATAAGTAGAATACAATAGTCAACTTGAACTTTTCACATGTGGATCTAGTTGCTTGTGCCTGACATTGAATGGGCTATTTGGACCGCTACTTTTACAATCCGTGGAGGGTCACAGTCTATTTCTGTGGTCTAAAAGGACAGTTAGAGGTGCAAATGTATTGTCCATCAGTGGTTGGCAACTATACCATGGTATCTTTGCAGTTTAGTGGGATGCTCATCCATCTCCACAATTAGGAAATAGAAGATCCAGCAAGTTATCTTTTAAATTAGAGAAAAAATGAAATGGTTGTACCTGCTACCAGAAAACATTGACTTTGATATACCTTACAACTTTAAACAATAAATTCTATGAAATTATCACAAGTGTAATTCAGGTGACATGGCACAATCTTTGATCATCTGTATTTTGAAAAGAGTTTTTAATACCAATAGATCTTTATCGCTCCCAGTGAGATAAACACTAACATTTTTTTCTCTTGATTATATAGGAAAAACTCTGATGAAGCTGATCTGGTTCCTGCCAAGGAAGCTAACATCAAGTGTCCACAGGTGGTCATCTCATTTTATGAGGAAAGGCTCACATGGCACTCTTATCCCTCGGAGGATGATGATAAGAAGGATGACAAGAATTAAGTTGCTTGCCCTTCTGTCCTCATCCCTCCTTTGGCTGACTTTTGTATTAAAAGAACAGACTGTGGGTTTGAACATGAGGGAGAAGTGAAGAGAGACTTGGCTGAGGAGGATGCCCTCTGTAGAAACAGGACAAGATCTCTGCTTGAGTGTGCATGTGCATATTCATAATCTGTCACCTTGATTGGCAGAATGAAGGCCACCAACAGAAACAGCAAGTGCAGGTGCTTGTTCTGTAAAGATTACCTGAAATTTGCAACCTTTCTCCCAAATAGTATTAACAGCATTTTTATAGTTTAGCATGCGTGTATAGATTTGATTCCTTTTTTGCTATTATTTGTGTATTGTTGAGGTGGGAAGGGAGGGTATGTGCCAACTGACTTGAAACAAAGACTGGTTCACAGTATTCTATAACCAGAGTCATAATTCTTTTTTTAAAAAACCTGCCTTACTGCAATTAAAATAGGTTACTCTTAAGACACATTTGCTCCAGCATTTTGATTAAGTGTTAGCATTAACAGCTGAGACTGTAATCATGAATGCAGCTAATACAAGAATTATTGCCACACATTTAAAATTAGGGAAGAGGAAAATTTAACACCTTGTCCTAAAATAGCCTTTCTTTTCTGTGTCCTTTTAACTTCCCCTTCCCACAGAACTAGGATTACTTTACTTTCCTGTATGTATTTGAACTTGAGAATTGTGAGGGGTGGGGGGAGGAAAGGAATGAAATCTACTTTCCTACAGCACAAATAAGTTGCAGAATAGTCTGTAAACAATTTTGTCAGACCTGGGCATTAATGATTACTTTGTCTTGGCCCTCCACTGATTTTATTTTTAATGTATTAGACTTCTGTTTTTACAAAGGTCATAATGTTACCTCTGAATATGCCCGAGTAAGCCACCAACTTCTTCACAGGGCAGCATGTATGTAGAACTGTATTGTACAAATCTTTTTTAAAATAAAGCATGTGTTAGGCTTCTGTGAAAATGTCTAAAACTTAAGTGTTTGGATTTTAACTTCATACTGAACTGTCCTTTTGTCTTAATAAAATTTTAGATTTATAATCCTGACCTTTCTTTTTCCTCTCCCTCTAGGCAAGTTGTCTCCCTTGCAAGTATTACATAATGAGAAGTGAATCTAGGGTTTAGAGAATACATTGTTTTAAATTTGTTCATGACACTGTACAGCACGGGTGTCAAACTTGATCACGTCACATGGCATCACATGATATATCACCGCATTTTTTGCCTTTGCGGAGCCAGGGTGGGTGTGGCCTTCACGTGATGCATCTGGCCTGCGGGCCACCAGTTTGACACCCCTGCTGTACAGTATGGTACAACACTTAAGACAATTGTATCCTATAGGTGCTGCTATTAAGATAATGGGTGACAAAGTACCCTGTTTAGTCTGCTGTAAATGGCACTGTGTAGAAGAGAGGCCCAAAACTTCTTAAGTCATGCCACACATTTCTCATCCTTTTCTTCTTGCTTCCGGTTATTTAAAGAGCTGCTATATTACTCATATCAACTAATGTGAGTTTGTTGTAACTGCCCTTCTGGGTTTATTTTAATTACTAGCTTCTTGTGGTACTTTCTCTGGAGTAAACTAGGAATAACCTGTTACAAGTATTTAATATGCTACTTACAGTGGATATAGAAAAACTACACGCCCCTGTTAAAATGCCAGGCTTTTGAGATGTAAAAAAATCAGACCAAGATAAATCGCTTCAAAATTCTTTCCACCTTTAATGTAAATTCTGTTTGCAAAAAATCAGTTTAAAGTGAAAATATGGTACTCTGAAAAATCTGAGTTAGTCAAGAATTGAAAGATGTTCCATCTTGGATAGTTAAAAGAACTATCACAAATTGTTCAATCCTGCCCATGGTACAAGTGGGAGGAACAACCCAGTTTCAGAATTCCTTTGTTTATAAAGTAAAATTTATTGTAAAAATAGCCCACAGATGATAAAGATCTCCGTTCCTGGCTTTTAACTTTGTATTTTTAAAAGGGAGCAAAAATGGCAGTTGGGATCTAGAACATCTACAGAGTGTTAAAAATTGGAGAAGAAATTGCAGCATATGCAGCATATCCTTGGGTGCAATATTCCAGGGTCAACATTAGCTTTCTTTTTTTAAAGAGTACACTATATATACTATTATCACAGCTAATAGCCATTTGTGTATTCATTGTGACAATGTCTTTTAAAGTAGCAAAGTTCCAGAAGAGTAATCAGAGCAATGTTATAAACATATAGTGGGTTTAGTCCTGGGTAAAGAAGACAAAACCAATTTTCAAATAGTGAATAAGCCATTTTATTTTTGTCCTGTGCTCACATTCTCTCACTTTTTCAATAGATCATAGAAACCATTCAAAATAAAACCTCAGAAATAAGTTAACATATACACACAACAGGGCTCCATCCTACACATCCAACAACTAGTTACAGCTCCAATACATTTTGTGCTTCAGGTTTTGTGCTGTTCATTCCAAAAGCAGGAGAAATGAAGACACTATAAATTTACTTCTTATCCACTCTCATGTTTTTCCTGGAAAAAGTCAAGGCAAAAAATAACTACTGTTTGTAAACATTGCTTTATACCAGAGGTGTCAAACTCACGTCACAGCAGCATCATGTGATATATCGGGACTTTCCCCTTCGCTAAACTGGGCATGGGCATGGCCAGCGCATGACGCATCTGGCCAGTAGGCCAGGAGTTTGACAGCCCTGCTTTATACCAATTAATGCATAATATCTCTACAATCCTCCAGAGGATACCCATTTCAGTGTTATGCCCTCCCACATCATCACATACACAGGACTGAGTGGCTGGGAAATACCCAAAGGCATTTTAGCTCTACAGTCAAGTCAGAAAATACTCCCAGCTGTACACACTGCAAGATAACAGCTTCAGAGATGGCCTCAGAGCTTGAGGCTAGCTGTGTTCAAGGCACTACCCTTACCTTTCACCTTATTTTCTTTCAATGGGGGGGAAGGGGGAAGTTGGAATGACATCCAAGGACAGAAGGGAAGCCAGCTGTTGAATCAGTTAACACATTTGAGTATTTATGGCAGAAAGAACCTTCAGTAGCTTTGATCTTAAGGGGAAGTACCACCCTTCTTTCCTACATGCATACTCTAAATTCATTCTATAGCCCTACAGGGGAGGGGAAGCAACACAGGAACACAGACCATAATAAATTAAAATCAAACTGCCCATTCAAAAAGAGACTTGCTGTAGATGGCTCTCAACACAAGCATGCCCGCTTAACAAGCAAAACCAGCTGTGCTATAGACCAAATGGTGATAGTCAGATGCCTTGCTGACTCTAGATTTATGCCTTTGGCCCTATAATTCACCCAAAGCAGTCTCTCTAAGCCAGTCAATGGGATACTAAATTGATGACTACAGCTTTGTGGTATGCAATTTTACCATGCAGCATCATGTTGTAATGCATCTTGATAGTGGCCCAGAATTAATGCAGGCTCCCCACTGTGGGCAAGGGACATCTTCAACAAAGTTTTCAATTGAGGGGAAGATACATTAGGATAGTAATTCTATTAACCCTTTCCACTCCTACCCTGCCAAACATTTATGATAAATGTTGACATTCAAAATGACAGTACATATAAATTCCTTGAATGGAAAACACTTTCAGCTTGTGGGAAAATGTTTCTCTTCTCTCCTAAGTACAATCAATTTTCTGTGCTCCCTCTGTAGTTAACGTACATACAGATCTACAAAGAGATCATGGCTAAGTATTCAGATTTAGGTATGGTTTTGAGCTGCGTCAAACTAGTTAAAAAATCCAACCAGGTACCTGAAATACCCAAGAGTTGGAAAGTCAAAGAAAAAAAATACTCTTAGGTCTCCTCAATCTATCAATTTCACATTTCTTCCTTTACAAAAAAAAAAAAAAAGACATTTAAACAATTCATATTTTCTACCCTCTGCTGAGATTTCCCCCCTCCCACACACACATTATGCCAGGTAATTCACTCTCTCATAATGTTCAATTGGTTTGAGGCTTCTGGAAGCACAGGTCTTTCCCAACATGTTTTGCCATTCCACCACTCAAGACTTGTAGCCCCCCTGCCCAGCAGTCTGCTCCTATACATTGACTGGAAGCTAGCATGGTTTGAGAAGGTATATTAGATAAGAAGGCATGAATGTTCCTCCAAATTCTTCTGGGCTCAGCCCTTCTTCAGTTTGCAGATTCAGCAAGTTTTATGCTTTCCAAATGATATTCATCATCTTTCACTTCCTCCTGTCTTTCTGTTTCCTCTCTTGACACCACCCCTGCTGGTCAGCCAAGGAACGTGATATTAGAATAACACTGCCATCACTGGCATGCTGTAGAATATACTGGTTTGGGGAATAGGGCCGGCTATTCTCATCATGCAGATACCCAAATACCTCCTGGTAGAGGGCCTGCATTTTTTGCTTCATCTGGCCGATGGACCTGAGAAATTCCACCTTCTCCCTGAGTAGCTTTGATTTGTCTCTCTGCAAATCATCTACATCCCGCTCCAGATTGAGTATAGTGTCCAGCTTTCTCTTACGACAATTCTGGGCTGCCATCTTATTCTTACCCCTTCTGCGAATGTCACGGATTAGACTCAGCTGTGCTTCACTCAACTGATACTTGGACAGGAGTTCATTGAATTCCTCTACTGGCAAACTGATGATCTTTTCATTGGGAAAAGGAATCTTCATGGATCGGGCTCTATATTCATCTCTGCTCATCTGCTCATCTATAAAATCTGCTTGCTTCTCTTTGGAACTCTTCTTTCCCACACTAGCTGGCTGGGACTCATCAGTGTCTAAGGTCCTAGGGGCCATGTTGTATGTGTGATTGTGACCCACATGCTCAAGATAAGGCAGGTACTGCAACTGAGGAGGATTCTGGTAGCTCATCTGACAGAACTTACTATATTCTGGCTGATACCCAACAGCTCCTTCTGCATCTTCAAAGTCCACATTTTCAGTATCAGAACTGTAGCCTACAGCTCCTTCCTCAGAAAAGGAGGAAGAGGATGATGCTTCTGAGCTGCTGAGAGAAGCAGGACTGTGACTTGAATCCAGGGAGAGCCCAGAGTCTGAATCAAATTCCTCTTCCAAGCGGGATGCCTGCACTGGGTTGAAGCCTTCTTCAATAGCCAAATCCATTAAACTAATCTCATCTAGCATGGC
Source organism: Pituophis catenifer annectens (assembly GCF_029215685.1). Lineage (NCBI taxonomy): Eukaryota > Metazoa > Chordata > Lepidosauria > Squamata > Colubridae > Pituophis > Pituophis catenifer. The sequence continues at coordinate 26,645,912 of NW_027256885.1, read as the reverse complement.
TTCATCCAGGAGCTCTCCAAGAGGATCTGGGAGTTCAGACCCAGATGTTTCATTTACAGTGCAGTTTAACTGGGGAGGAAAAAAGATTCCACTTAGGTTGTTAGAGCCAAATGTGTTGAAGCCAGTGGAGTTATTAGGAACCAGCCGCAACAAAGCTGAGCCACCAGCCACTGAGGGACTTTCACTTTCAGAGTTGAACGGGGAAGGGAAGTCTTGTGTGCAGCTAACCAGTGATGCCTGATGCAGGCTGACATTCTGGTTAATAGGGGTGGATGGAGGAAGGCTGTAGTTGGCTGTCAGAAGATTTCCACTTGAGCTGTTGTATAGAGTTGTGCTGTTTACCTCCATGCTCTGCAAAGGAAAGAGAGACTTTAGATTCTGCAGTTCTCAGTATTGCCCAATTCAACCAACTTAAAAAATAAGAGTCTAAGGAAAAGAGTAAAAATGAATTATACTTCTACTATCAGAATGGATACTATTGGAGGATCACATTTACCCCTTCTGTTTTTACAAGACTTAACTCACATAAAATCTGATCCAGTGGACCCTCCAATCCTCCAGAGCAGATAGGAGGCATAGAAGGTAGTAGGGGGAGTATACTTGCCTTCATCCCAAACTTAGTATCTTGTATTCTGGGCACATTGGCCTGGAAACATACACATTAACATTTATGGTAGTCTCCTCATCCACTTAAATGGACAAAAAATTCAGATATGGGGTTCACTGTAAACAAATAAGAAATTAAATACCTTGTTCTTAGATAACAATCTTATCAGTTACTGTCCTCTAACCATCAGGAAAGCATCTAGGAAAACCTAGCTATTGTTTTCCCTCAAGACTATTTTCTACATAAAATGCAGTATCCTACCCAATTCTCCCCTCTGGCCACCAAGCTGTTGGCAAAATAAAAAAGCAGGAGGTGGGTAATTACCTGTTATATAAGGGAAACACTATGACAGGGAGGGGTAGAGACATGTTGCACAGTTGTGCATATGAAAACAATTGTCCCCTGGTTGCACCGATTAGAATCCTGAGGATTGTTTTGATTTCCCCTCTAGCAAGTGGTTTAGGTGTTCTCTGATTTACTATCTTGCTGGTAATCATTTGGTGCCACACATCTTTCTGATTTTGAGGAGTACATTCAACAAGATGGTTTTAGGGAAGTTCCAACTCTACAGATTTTTTGCATTTGTCCCTTTGTAATGAATTTTCCATTCTATACTACTACCAAATGTTACAGGGGAAAATGTCCTAGCAGGAGTAAAGAGACTGCTCTACATTACAGATACTGTCACAAAGAAGAGGGGGTCATCCTATTCTCCAAAACACCTGAAGGCAGGACAAGAAGCAATAGATGGAAACTAATCAAGGAGAGAAGCAACCTAGAACTAAGGAGAAATTTCCTGACAGAACAATTAATCAGTGGAATAACTTGCCTCCAGAAGTTGTGGGTGCTCCAACACTGGAGATTTTTAAGAAGAAATTGGACAACCATTTGTGTGAAATGGTATAGGTTTTCTGCTTGAGCAGGGGGTTGGGCTAGAAGACCTCTAAGGTCCCTTCCAACTCTGTTATTCTGTTAGATACTTCAAAGAAAATAAAATGTCCTGTTTTACATTTGAAGCCTTGCAAAACAACATGCAATATCAATGATTGAAGTCTCTGAGCCAAACTGAAGGCTGGAACTATGTGTATGGGAATACCCAACTTTCTTCCACTGAAGAGACTTCTAGGACTATAACTATGAGTTGTATGAAACTGATGAAAGCAGGACAAAGAGGAATACTAAATCCAGCAAGCATAGGAGATTGTCCTATAGGTACTGGTCCTGGAAAAAGCAAGATCTGGAGAAACCTGTCTTTCCTCACCTGTGTTTCCATGATAGACATGAGGTCCTGCCACTGTTGCTCCAGATCAAAGGGCAACTCTGCCTCTGTCAGAAGGGGAGACAGGAGCCCATCTGAAATGACAGAAGGGCCACTCTCATTTGGCTGAGAGTCAGTTAGGCTGGGAACATCTGCAGCTGGAAACTAAAACAAAACATATCAGGGCAAATTAATGGTGTCTAGGTGGCATGAAAACAGTAATAAATATTTTTTCTTTCAGTGTATGAACTTTAGAGGTTCTTAAGCTTTTGCCACATGCTGTGGCAGTCCATCCTCTTTCCCAAGGTTTATTATTTACTTAAATGTATTTCACACATTATAAATACATGAATAGATAACAAAAATACTGCACATTATATTCCTGCACAGAAATCTTGTGAATAGGTTGGAATAAAAGGTAATGATTAGCTAAGAGGCTCCTAGAGAACCTCATGAAAGAGTGGGAATAAGTAAGATTCACTCTGTATTCTATTAATTTCCCTGAATCTAAACTAGGATAAGAGCAAAGAGGGAGGGGGATTCAATTTGCGAGACATGCAATACTGGCACTGGGCTTTGTGGGTGAGTAAATCCCTAGGTAATTCAGGGCATTCCCTTCTCAAAGCATAGCACAGTTGTCCATTTCACAAGGTTGTTGCAAGGACATGAAATGGAGACTAATAACATATCCAACACACATTTCTCCTCTTATTTTCCCCACAACAACATATCTGTGGGGTGAGTTGGGCTGAGAGTGAGTGACTGGCCCAAAGTCACCCAGCTGGCCTTCATGGCTACTGTGGGACTTGAACTCACAGTCTCCAGCTTTCTAGCCTGGTGCCTTAACCACTAGACCAAACTGGCTATTGCTAGACTGAAATTGTCAGTGGAACTGGCAAATAGAGTGAACACCAAGCTTGCTTTCTCCAACCTGATGCCCTCCAGATGTGTCAGACCCCAGCTACCACAATTCCAATTACCATTACTGCTGACTGAAAATTACTGGAGTTACAGTTTAATATATCTGGAAGGCATAGCAGTGCAGTAGGGAACTAAACTGATCATCTCTATTTCCAAAGTGTGAAAACATATACCTCGGAATTTTCCCCAAAGGGAAATGTGGCCTCTAGCAGTCTAAGGCACTCCTCCAAAGACAAGGCTGTCTGATCCTCAACCCCAGGCACCTAGAAGGAAAAACAATTGTTTTACTGCCACTGGGCCAGACCATGAAGATATTCCTGTGGTTTTCTAATATTCAATACTTATGTTCTTTTTCCTGTGCCCTACTTGTTCTTTTTTCCTGATCTCAGAAAGATTGCTATATGACCCACCTTAATATAACACACATAACCTAAAATAGGAATAGGGTGGCCCATGTTTTGGTAGCTAAGATCTGCCCTTTAACATGTTTTTTGGTATCAGGGGCTACAATGGGTAGAGTGATGATACCAAATGAATACACTCCCCCCCCCCCCAAAAAAAAGGATTTTCTGCAGCTTTTGTTTTGGGGGAATTGTGGGGGTGGTGGTAAATGAGGTTTAACTTTGTTATGTCTCTTTTAGAGTTTACACTTCAGTTTTTAGGTCTTCTGTCTTAAAATGTCAGTGAACTATAAAATCATTTTTGTCATTTATCAAATTTGGAGACCACCCATCTCATTTACAGAGCAATTATCTGCAATTATAGTCAGAAGGTACTCTGGATGACAGGGGAAAAAAGTGGGACCATGTGCAAACCTGTAGCTTAAGGTGTTCCAACCCTGAGTCTAAAATAGTATCATGTGTTCAAAGTCAGATATATTTGATCAAAAGGAACATTTGAAAATTAATTATTCTCAAATGGTAATTATTTAGTTTATATAATAGGAAGAATTTCAAGTGCCCTGTCCAGTTTGTACTTCATGCTCAAGTACTTGCAGTTCATTCACTCTGATCTCATCTCTCTCATAACCTATCCCACAAAAAAAGAAGCAGCAGCAAAGAAATTGTAGAGAAACTTGTGTTACAATTTAGTTATAACTTCCATTTACTTCTTGGTGTAATACTGGATGCAGCCTACAAACAGTGCAATGGAAAACTGTTCTGAGTACCTGCTTTCCAAAGAACAGTGCTGCTGGGCCCTTAAGTATCAATGGCCCAGAGCCTATTCTACCCTCCTGAGGGCTGCTCCTTGCCCTGCATGTGAATTATAACCGGAAGATATTGGACAGACTGAGTTTGACAGCAGACTGGCTATACAGATCACAAGAACCTGGGAAACAAACCCCATGTAGCCTCTATTCTCAAAGCCACTGAGGCCTAAGTAATGAGGTGCCATCTTTCTATTATCTTCGTAGCCTATTCCAAAAACTCAGTTTAGCTTAATATGTAAGCACATAAAAACATATAAATAATTCTACGTATCAAGAAAACATAAAAATAGTAGCCAAAAGAAAAATATGGGAGACAGTCTACTTTTCAGAAAAGGGTCTGAACTAGAGGTTCCAATCTCCTCTACTGGGCAGTTATGAAGAACAATCTCAGAATGGTAGGAAAGAATTTTCCCCACAAGGGGTGTTTTTACCTGTGCAGGGACACTCTCTCCTGGCTCGCCATCCACTACCACAGTTTTGTCAGTGATGCTGCCCCCTCTGTTCCTCCATCCATCCCCACATCCCTCCCCATTATTTGGTTCTTTATCCACATTGTTTTCCTTCTTGTGGTGGCTGTAGTAAAAAATCTCACACCCAGCACCAAGGTCACTATCCTGTCTCCACAGGATATCAATTAAATCAATATCCTAAAAGAAAAAACAAGGAGAAAGAACCATAACTGTCTCTCTTCCTCAAAAGGACTTTCTCAGGAGGATGACCTCTGCTACAAAACTTCCAGCAAAAATGCCTCCAGCTTCTTTCCCAAAAACACCGCCATAACTTCATCCATTCTGGGACGTAGGCCCCACACCACCATTTAACCTCACTCACCTCTAAGTGCCGCCCTTCATTCTGAATGGGGTGTGTCTCCTTCTCCCCTGATCCTTTTCTCAACCATCTCTGCTGCCGTGGTACTCCAGACACCTTCCCCCCACCTACAGCCATTATGCACAGGGAGCTTGCCAAGAGTGGCTCTGCAAAGGGGCTGCTCCAGGGCCCAAACCAGGGACTCCATGTACAGCAACTGAGCTGTCTCCTCCTCACTGCCCATGCTATGCAGCAATGTTCTCTGCCCAGGCAGAAGGGAGTCTGCAGTTTTAACTGCTCAGACTGGGTGAGAAAGGGAGGGCCAATTGTCATTCCGGATTGCTGCTCCATAGTGGGCTTGTATCAGCCTGTGGTGCCATTCTATTTGCATAAAAGGGTGGAGATTCTCTGCAATTTCAGCCACCTGATGTAACTTGAGAACTCAGCTTGCCATGCCTGCTATGCCTTGCCAGCTCCCTCAGCTCCAGACAGCAGTCCTTCAAACTGAAAACAATCACTGTGCTGAATGCACTCTAAAAGAAATATGTGTGCTTATAACGACAAAGCAGTGACCAGGCCTCCTCTTCAACAGACTTTAAACAAGGCTTTGTAAAGCTACCACGCTTTCAAATTTCTCTTCCCTCCAATGCCCTCCAATATGAATACAAATAGATTTATTTGTATTCAATACAAATAGATTTTTTGTTCAAAACAACCTTGCCCTCTTCTTTAGTCCTCTCACTAACTATTTCTTCAAATTGAAGATTCTAATCCAAATGTATGCCTTTTCTAGTTATTTCCAAACTGAGTGTTTGGAAGTGATGGGGTGGTATGGGTGGAAAGACCTGACAATGGTCTCATTAGGTACACCCTTTGCTCACACCAACTTCCATAGTAAAGCAGGCCAGAACACCCACATGGATCATCCTTATTTTCAAACACTGCTCTCTATTTCTCTTACCTGCCTGCTCCCTCTTACAAGAATTATCCTATTTTTGAATTCTGTCCATCTCCCTCCACCTTCTGTGAAAATTACTGGCACAAAATACATTTGTATACATACAACATTAACATAATTTTTTTTTCCAAAACTAAAGCACCACTGAAAGATCCACATAAATTAAGGACTCAAGCCATGATTATACCCTATTCTTCCAATATGTATGATTTCTTTTGTATATAGATCAGAACAGCCAAGTTACATACAACTCCATTTCCCTCTTCTCTCCCAATCTATCCCTTGGTCAAATTTATGGCACATCCTTTCCTACTGCAAATCCTTCCAGTACATTGTATCTGATGGAGAGATCTGGCCTGAATCTACCATAAAAGCAAGCAGCAAACAGGCATGAGGAGTGAGAAAAGAGTGAAAAAGAAAGGATACCTTTCTCATGTCCCCAGCTGCCGCTCCCACAGATGTCCACCCAGATCATGGTCTATGTAGAGTGCAGATTCCAGGCAGGCAGAGCTGGGTGACCTGAGCTGAGTGCCAGCATTTGTTCTTTTTGGCAGGCTTGCTAGCTGCCCCAAAGTTTTTTGGAAGCCCCCCATCTCCTTTCCAACATGTGACCCATAGGTGTTGTGCTATATCCAGTCCTCCTCCCTCCCCTCACTCCAGCATGAGATCCAATCCTCAGCTCTCCTCTGCTTGTCGTTTAGAGAGAGGAGTTCTGTCAAATCCCCACCCCCTGCTCAGTGCCCAAGCTGCAGAGATGGAATCTCCTCACCCCATGTGTTCTGCTGTGGCTGCAGTGAGACTGAGACAACAACACCACCACACACACATTACCTAAGCTGCAGCCAGAGGTAGTCCCCTCCCCCAGGTCACCGTGGAGGATGCAGAGGAAGCCAGGCTCTGCCCTGTGCTGGTTACCTAGGTTGCAGAAAGAACCAATCCCTTGCCTCTGGTCCCTGCTGAGGATGCAGGAGAAAGTGTTCCTCCTTGCATTCGTAACCTAAGATGCAAAGCACACAGCCAATTGCTTTTTACAGCCTCCACCCCACCCAGGTTATCCTGTAAGCTGCAGCAGTGTTCATGTCTCTGTCTCCTTGAAAAGCTCCCACGCCTGGATGCCCCACCCAAACCAGGCAATGATGCTTGCGGATGTTGCAGGCAGAACACCATTAAAGAAACCTTTCCAGATAGCCCTGAATATTTCCTCCTCTTTTCTCCTTTCTTGTTTCAAGAAACTTTCCAGGACTCTTGGACCTATATTCAACATAGCCTGTCCATATCCAGGGCAAGTCATACACTTTCCAAGAACAGTGGAATAGAAGAAAGTATTTTATAACCTACTCCAATTTCTTAGGGAAATCTGATCAGAGAAAAATGGATTTGTTTCCATAAGAAAAGATAGATTTAACAAAATAATCAAGGAAAAAAGGGGAAAAAAAACAAACTCTCCCAAACTGAAACTGATTTTTTTCAGAATTAGTTCAACATTTTAACCAGTATCCTACATTTTATTTTGACAGCTTGCCAAAGACCTAGTTCAGCCTTTGGCTCACTCAGAATTCAAACTCACAATCCACTTTTCAATCAGTATGTAAAATGTGGCAATAACAAAATGTTTGCACAATTTAGCCTCATGTTACTGTACAAGACATGACATTCCAGTGTAGAAACAGTAATAACATTTTAATAAAAAATGTGTCACAGTATCACACTCTTAGGGATATGGCACCATTTTTGTAAATATCATGTCCTTGCTTAACAACCCTAATTGGAAGTGGAATTTCCATCACTAAGCAAAGCAGTCATTAGGTGAAACAACACATGACCACGCTGCTTAGCAAGAGCAGTTCTGGTAGTCCTGGTTGCAGTTGTTAGGTCAGGATCAGTTGTTAGGTCAAGGACATCACACTTCTTCCCTGCCATGCTCACCTCTGCTTTAACTCCCCCACTCGCCTATCTACCCCCCATCCCCTTTCAGCCACCCTGCACTCTCCTGCCTACTCCTGCCACTCTGTTGACCATCGCCGTCTTCTTCCCACTGACAAGGCAACTGCTGGCCCTTCACAAGGCTTTCAGGGAGGCTGTGCAGAGGCCTTGCGAAGGGCCAGCAGCTGCCTCTGCAGGACACACCTCAGTAGCAGCAGGAGGAAGATGGCAAAGGTCATCTGGGTAGCAGGGATAGGAGGCAGAGTGCAGGGCAGCCAAAAGGACAGAGACAGGAGGGAGATAAGTGTGTGTGTGTGTGTTGAAGTGCACATCGCCATGGGTGGGCTGCCAAGCTAGTTGTCTGAACAAGGAATAAAAGCCAGGCCTGTCACAACAGGAATAACATCTGTCTAATCCAGCCAGGCCCAGACAACTAAGAGAACCACATTTCTGTTGCTTGTAACTTCTGACCCATTTTGGATGCCCGGTCCTTGGCAATCTCTCTGACCACGCCTGATTTATTCATGTCTACAAATCACTTTTCAGTTGTTAAAAGGCTATGGTATGCCAGTTTTGTAAGACCACTGCTGCTAAAGAATCTATTTGGTCTTGGACTTTGACCAAGGTTCCATCAATTTGGTTCAGGCTTTCTTGGAACTCCTCTGACAATTGCTTGAACTGTGTTATGGAGTGTGCCATTCCACCTATACCTGTTCCAACAGCAGTCCCTATCCCCAGGACTGCTAATAGTGGGACTAAGAGTGGCACCCTTTTTTGAATATGCCCCATGAGGGGAACAGGGATAGTGTGCTCTTCACTGACAACACCTATTTTGGGGAAAGATGTACAGTCAGGTCCAGAAATATTGGGACATTGACACAATTCTAATATCTTTGGCTCTATACACCACCACAATGGAGTTGGAATGAAACAAATACAATGTGCGTTAACTGCAGACTGTCAGCTTTAATTTGAGGGTATGTACATCCAACTCAGGTGAACAGTGTAGGACTTACAGCAGTTTGTATATGTGCCTCCCACTTGTTAAGGGACCAAAAGTAATGGGACAATTGGCTTCTCAGTTGTTCCATGGCCAAGTGTGTGATATTCCCTCAATACCCCAATTACAATGTGCAGATAAAAGGCCCAGAGTTCATTTCAAGTGTGCTATTTGCATTTGGAATCTGTTGCTGTCAACTCTCAAGATGAGATCCAAAGAGCTGTCACTATCAGTGAAGCAAGCCATCATTAGGCTGAAGAAACAAAACAAACCCATCAGAGAGATAGCAAGAACATTAGGCGTGGCCAAAACAACTGTTTGAAACATTCTCAAAAAGAAGGAATGCACCGGTGAGCTCAGCAACATCAAAAGACCTGGGAGACCATGGAAAACAAGTGTGGTGGATGACCAAAGAATTCTTTCCCTGGTGAAGAAAACACCCTTCACAACAGTTGGCCAGATCAAGAACACTCTCCAGGAGGTAGGTGTAAGTGTGTCAAAGTCAACAATCAAGAGAAGATTTCACCAGAGTGAATACAGAGGGTTCACCACAAGATGTAAACCATTGGTGAGCCTCAAAAACAGGAAGGCCAGATTAGAGTGTGCCAAACAACATCTAACAAAGCCTTCACAGTTCTGGAACAAGATCCTATGGACAGATGAGACCAAGATCAACTTGTACCAGAGTGATGGGAAGAGAAGAGTATGGAGAAGGAAAGGAATTGCTCATGATCCTAAGCATACCACCTCATCAGTGAAGCATGGTGGTGGTAGTGTCATGGCGTGGGCATGTATGGCTGCCAATGGAACTGGTTCTCTTGTATTTATTGATGATGTGACTGCTGACAAAAGCAGCAGGATGAATTCTGAAGTGTTTTGGGCAATATTATCTGCTCACATTCAGCCAAATGCTGCAGAACTCATTGTACGGCGCTTCACAGTGCAGATGGACAATGACCCAAAGCATACTGCAAAAGCAACCAAAGAGTTTTTGAAGGGACAGAAGTGGAATGTTATGCAATGGCCAAGTCAATCACCTGACCTGAATCCCATTGAGCATGCATTTCACTTGCTGAAGACAAAACTGAAGGGAAAATGCCCCAAGAACAAGCAGGAACTGAAGACAGTTGCAGTAGAGGCCTGGCAGAGCATCACCAGGGATGAAACCCAGCATCTGGTGATGTCTATGCATTCCAGACGTCAGGCTGTGATTGACTGCAAAGGATTTGCAACCAAGTATTAAGAAGGGAAAGTTTGATTTATGATTATTATTCTGTCCCATTACTTTTGGTCCCTTAACAAGTGGAAGGCACATATGCAAACTGCTGTAAATCCTACACCGTTCACCTGAGTTGGATGTACATACCCTCAAATTAAAGCTGACAGTCTGTAGTTAACGCACATTGTGTTTGTTTCATTCCAACTCCATTGTGGTGGTGTATAGAGCCAAAGATGTTAGAATTGTGTCGATGTCCCAATATTTCTGGACCTGACTGTACATGTCCCAGTCCAGTTTGTAGGTAAACACAAATACACATTTTTCCCACATAAGAAGAAAACTCCATTTTTCCTTACACACATACACCTATGTTCATGGAAAAGGCATGGGCTCATTGGTTTTTCTCATTAGTCCAGACCCCTAAAGTCCCTGCCACTAGCATGCCACCAGTGGCTGCAATGGGACTTCTAGTGTAGGGTCCTTTTGCTTACCTCTGAGAATTGTGCCTTCAAAAAGATAATGTTAGCTTGCATTTCCAAGGGGAAGTAGGACACATAAGCCTGTGTTGGATCTAATGGAGACATGTGGTGGTATTGAGAAGTGACCTTCTGTTGAAATAATAGTGGGCATAAGGAGAAATGCCACTAGTTAGGTTTACATCCATAAGTGTCATTCTAGGGTCAAGTGTATTTCTGATGGACATTGATCTCCCATCAGGGATCCTACAGGAATATCTGGTTCCTGATGTCACTTTACACACAAGGAGGGTGACCCTAGGATTTCCACATCAACAGCTATAGGGGCAACAATAGGGAGGTGGCTCATCCCTAGCCTTTTGAATGCATTATAAAAGTCTCCTTGCAATTTGGCTACTGCTACTTTGGTTCTCCATCTAATATCTTTTTCAAGGACTATTGTGGCCCTGGTCCTGACCCAAAGATCTGGTTCAACTGGAACAGCATTGTAAGATGAAGGACCAGCAGACAAACAGAACCAGCATTTTTGGCTTAGGGTAGGGTCAGACTGATTAACTAGGCTTTAACTCAATTCCAGTATTCTTAACATGTAGTTCCCTTTTCTCAATTGTTATAGGGGCCCATTCTCCCTTTGTTCTACCCCACTCTGTTCTGGGATTGTCTGTGAGGGATCTCACAAAGATCGATGGTTCGTTGAGGGCACTTCCAAGAAAAGGCAGCACGCAAGGATGCAATCAAATTAAGTCTTTATTTAGAAGTAAAAGTGGAGTAAAATGAGTTCCCTGGCATGGAGGTATCCATGCCTGGATTGAGCCCATGGATCAGTCCCATAGGAAGGTAGAACAAGAGCAGAAAGAGCAGCCCCTGTGCAGGGGTTCTTATAGGGGCCCCTGGCTCCTCTCTTACCAATGTGTGAGGGGGCCGGAGGGCCATTAACTCTCCCCCAATGGGGCTGCAGGGGCCGGAGCCCCTTGACCCACCAGTGGGATCAAAGGTGCCTCTTTGCTCCCATCTGGTGGCCTTTGAAGAAACTGCCATGGCTGGCACAAAAACACCTAATATTGTCAGACGCTTGTCTTTAGGTTTTGGGGTTGGCTTAGGTTCAGGGTACCGACCCCACCTATTGATGATACGTCGTTGGTGGGAGTGGACCTGTTCCAGAGTGTTCACACCTTGTGACCTGTTCCTGCCCTGTTCTTTGGGGTTCTCAGCTTCCCCAGATCCTTTCTCAAGGGCAAGGGTGTCACTTGGGCATTCTCACAACATTGGGAACTACTATTCAGGGTGTTATTACTCATTAGGCCCTTTGCCAATAATAGCCAAAGCCACAGAAAACTCATAATTGTCCTCTACACAGAACCTATCCAATCACAATTCCCTTAATCTACAAAATCACCACATCAGGAAGAAGGTTAGTGTTATATGTGACTTGGGAAAAGGCAATATTAGTTTTAGGTATCCCACAGAACCACCTCTTATTTGTTAAATACAATATCCACATTCCTAGAGCTAGAGCAGCCCCACAGAGAGCTCACTCCCTGGCTTCTTTAAACATAAATATCTACAGGAGTTTCGTACTGCTCTCTGTCACAGTCTATGATTTTAGATTCAGCACCTGTCTTTTTGAGGAAGAGGTGATTCCAGCATACTATATACAGCAATCACAACTAATCACAATAACAGCAAGCACGCTTACTGTATTAAAATAAGAGATAGTACAGCTATGGCTATATATGTTTGACTTCCCATTCCAAATCTTCATCCGTACGTGGAGGGTCAGCTTCCGGTGTGACACCAGTAAGGCCTCTTCTGCCCCATATGTTGCCTGCCCGTTGCCAGTAGGACAGTTATAGGGGGTGCTTCTTCAAGCGTACTGCTAGGGGTCGAGCCTAGTCCTGGTCTGCCTCCCAATATTCCTAAACTGCAGACTTAACTTGAGTCCAGTGAATCCAAGACTTGGATTCCAACATTTTTACCGCAAGTGGGAACACATGACCACAGTATACGGGCCCTTCCACCTAGGCATTAAACTTTTTCCTTTCCAGTGTTTTACCCATACAATCCTCCAAATCACAATTTAATCATTTCTTTTTACTTTCATCACAATATAAACTAAAAATATTTCAATCATTACAATTTCCCTAATTAAATTTAGAAATGTTCTAGCTGTTATCCAAGTTACAACTTAAACCTTTTTACCTTCAGCACCATATACCATTAAAGTATTTCAATTGTCACAGTTTATACTTATTCATACTTCTAGAAAAAGATTAAAAAAGAAAAACTTATCATTGTCTAGATTTCAAAATACAAAGACAAATACTCCAATTATTATTCATTTCATTTTTACAATCATGTTTTCCCATTTATTTCTTACTACTATTTGAATATTATAACTAGAGGTGGTCAAAAATGGTGGGCTAAGGGACACACAATATTGTTGGATTTCTTGTATTTGCTATTTAATTTTCCCACCATCTGATTCACCCACTTAGTTCCTATCTGGCTTAGGTCTCCTATATGATTTCAAGTATTTCAAAGGGAGATAATCTAATTCCTTTACGTGGAGAACATCACACAGACCAAAGTAATAGTGGTAATGCATTTACTCACTTAAGGTGATTTTCAAGGCACATCTTTGTCATCTTTTCTCTTATAGTCCTGTTCATTCTTTCAGCCTTTTTCATTCAAAAGCAAATAATTGCTGACTATCCTTTCTTTCATGTCGGCTTGATGGTAAAGCTGGTCAGTCAGGCTTGGGAAGGTCTGCTCCACTCTGGTTGCTGTGATGACCTGCATACGTTGTTTCAATTTCAGGACCCGATGCTTGCAAAAGAGTAGCTGGGTTAAAGCATTTGTTTGTTTCAGGGTCACTCGTGGTTTCTGAGTGAGGAGAACTTGATGCTTGTAATTTCTGGGGTTTGTCAGCATAAATGGCCTTTTGTCTCTAAAACTAGTTGGCTGCCTAAGGGTTAATTTCCTAATAGTTGGTTCTGCAATTCGACAAACAGCTTCCTTCTATCACTCTCTGCCTTTGGCTTATTGCAATGCGGCAGGGACAGCTTTTCTGCCTTTACTTCAAACTCCTGCCAGGTATTGGGGATTTGACCCTCTTGAGCCATATTTCTCGCCATCACGACCAGGAGGGAAACTGGACACGCAGGCATATCTATATTTCTTCCATCTAAGGAACATTTCAGGGTTTTCAGCATGAGGCGACGATTTATGGAACCATTAACCCCTTGGATATTTTAGAAAAGGGAGCCAGCAGCTTTGTTTAGATGCCCCTGTGTCTACTAAGAAGGTTACATTATTCCCCCTATTTTCATTCGGACCAAGGATTCAGGGGGGGCTTGACTGAACCCTGGTCCCCTTCAGTCTTCAGGCCTCTCATCTACTGCAGCCAGGCCTATGGCTTCCTTCCTTTCTTGGAAACAACTTTGCCCTCTGCCTTGGAACCCACAGGGACGCACTCCTCTCCCTCTTCTTCTTCTCTGAATTCATAGATTTTATTTATTTATTTTATTAGGCTTATATGCCACCCTATCTCCAACGGACTCAAGGCAGCTCACAACAATAAAACCACAACACATAATACAAGTTAAAATGCCTAATTAAATCAAATACAATTAAAAACCCGTAAAAAACCTCTCGAGTCAATTGACCACGTCCTCTTCCTCTATTTGATCCACATTCTCCTTTTAATTCGACCTCAAGTCTTTTGGGACATTCTTGTTGCCAGTGGCCCTTTTCCTTACATCAATTACACCTGTCTCTTTCCCAGGCTTTGGAATTGTTTGATAAAGCAACTGCCAACAATTTAGCCTTGCATTGCATCCTCACTTCCTTCTTCTTTCCTCTACTTTGTCTCTATTCACATAGACTTTTCATGCTATTTCCATTAATTGGCTAATGCTCATTCCCAAAGCTCCCTCTTGCCTCTGGAGTCTCCGCTTTATGTCCGGGGCACTCTGGGATATGAAGGCTAGGGCTAACATGCGGGCATTCTCGGGATCCAGGGGATTGATTGGAGTGTATGCCTTATAAGTCTCAACAAGCCTTTGAAAGAAAGCTTCAGGGCTTTCCTCAGTCTTTTGTATTACCAAAGAAGGCATGGACATGTTCACTGGAGGTTTAGCAGCCTGTTCTAAACCTTGTAGGATTAATGCTTGATAATCTTGGAGGTGAACCATGTCATTATAGGGGTCCCACTGTGGGTCTTGTCTTGGAAACCGTTGGTCTAATATAGCCTGGAGTTTTCCCCCGTCTGTGGGTTTTAAAATCTTACCAATGGCACTACTTAATCTCTCTCTCTCTTCACCATTAAGGAGAGTGGTCCAAGTTCTGCCAGGTAGGATTGTGGGTCTTTATAATGACTTGTTGGAAGGAAAAAAGAAGCCTTTCCCTTTAAGGATTGTTGGAAGGCAGAGCTTCCTTTTTTCTTGACTTCAAAACTCCTGGCTGGGAGATTACTTCGAAATGATTGGAGGTCAGCTGCTTGAGAGCAGAATTAGTTTATTGTTTATAGGAAGGCAGGCAAGAAACAAATACAAGCACAGCGTTCCGAGGCTACTGTGAACAACTGTACTTTGTTGAATCTTTTCCATCAAAGCCTGGAGTTTAGTTTTATTCTTACTCTTGCTTTCTTCTAATCCAATTTTTATTTTTAAAAGAGAAGTATAATTTTTCTTGGAGTTCTTGGTAATTATGATTAAAATTTATTTCAGCAAGTGAAAAGGAGTTTTTTTTTTAGTGTATCAATCTCTTCTTTTTGTTTGATGTATTGTTGTACAAGTTTTTCATTTTCAGCTATTAATTTGTCTAAGAACTTCTATCTCTTCCTTGAGGTTATTTACCAGAAGCATCATTTCTTCAGAGATAGTAATTACTGTAGGTAAATCTTTTAGTCTTGCTATTTCTAATGAAGGTTGATTCTGATTTGTATTTGTCACATGTAAATGCCTTATTCTCTAATATGTAAATAGTATATGAACGGGATATCAGGGGTTAATTTATTCTTCACTTCTTAATGTATTCATATTTCACCACTCCCATACCTAGCTCCACCCATTGTATATATAAGGAACTGCACACAATCTCTTCTTTGCTTCTATCTGTGAATATTCAGTGAATATAGAATGCCTTATGTAAATAAAAGAAAATATATTTGAACTCTTAACTCTTATATAATTTATTGAGTCTGATCCTGAAAATATTGCAACAAGCTGGTAGCAGAGGATGGTTGAATTGACTCAATAAAAACTTAAATATGTCTAAGAGAGATAGGCCCAACACCAGGGCATACAGCAAAGAAATGGAAACGGATCAAGAAATAATAGATGAGTCCACAAATGCAATTTCGAGAGAATCTGAAGAATACACAACTGAAGACGAAGAAATAATAGATGAAGATGATGACCGAGAGGAAATTAAAATAGAAAACAACGAACTCAGGTCAGAAATATTAAAACTGTTAAAGAGCCAGAAAAACGATGAAAGCCTCATCGCGAACCTCCAAGACATGTTGAAAAACAGCGGAGCAGCGAGAGAGAAGCACATCGCTACCGAAAAGTCAAAAGACTCAAAAATAGTAAGTGATACGACTACAGAAAAGAACGCTATAAAGAAGAAAAACGGTGATCCCGCGCAAAATTTTGAATGGCAGCCATCTTGGTTTCAACAGACCTCCAGAGTAAGCGAAGCAGAGCCAATCAGAAAACTTGATTCAAAACTTCTGGCGCGAAAGGCACTACTAGATAATGAAAACGAAAAAGAAAAATCAAACACCTCAGAAGAATCAGAATCAGAAAGTGAAGGTGATTCAACAGATACTCAAATAAAGTCAGCAATGAAGACGCTTTTTGCTGCATTTGGACCAAAACTAAAAATTACCAAAAAGTCAACCAGAAAACGAACGAGCAAGCCAACGTCTCAAAATCTACCCGCTCCCATCCTGACGACGAGAGCACCGACGCCTGAACCAAGAGAGCCCTGCAAATACCGTCCCACACCGCAGACCGATGCAAGCACCAACGCTCTCAAGAGAAGAAAAAGAACAAACGCCATCGTCAGAACCCCTAAGATCGAGCCGGAGACCGATTCATCTGAAGAGGAGCTGAACGAGCGAGCCGCAACGACGAGAACCTCTCACGACGACTCCAGGAACGAAATGAGCAACGCGCATGTGCGAGACTACGCAGACGGCCCGGGAAGACATGAGTTGCTGAAAGGACCCTGCAGACTCGTCGCGAGCATTCCCACGCCGTTTTGTAATTTCCACCATTTACAAGACCACGGACTACCTCCGGTTGTAAGTAATGGACCTAATAATGTCGGAAACTTGCCCAGTGACTTCCCAAAGCTGAGAATAGATGGCATTAATTTACAAGAATGGTATCAGCAGCTCCAGGTTGTCTTTATGAAAGAAAACTTACTGTTTTTCATCACTAATCCCCCAAAAAGACCTTGGACTTTAAAGTTAGACTGCTTACACCATAGAGCATTTTTCTTATTAATTTCTAGTGTATCTCCTGCCATGTATCACAGCATTAAGCAAAATCTGACTGTCTCAGAAATTATTCAATGCATGTTCAATTTGTTTCACAGTGATAGTGTAGCTACCACCACAAGAATGTCTAAAGATTTCTTTTCTTCTAGGATAAAACCAGGGGTTTCCATAAGTGAACATTTAATATCTTTAAACAAAATAAGAGCTGAACTGCATTTAAGGGGGGAGGTGATTTCAGACCAAACAATGAAAAGTGTTATCATCAACTCACTTGACCCATCATGGAACAATTATATGTCACATTTAGACACAATCAATCTAGGATACTTATCCATAGAAAGTCTATCCAATAAGTTAATAGCTGAAGACAATTCAAGGAAGAGTCGCTCTAACAATCACATAGAACACAAACCATATAGAAAAGTAGCTTTCCAAGAAAGATATAATGAAACATTCAGATGCCACAATTGTGGATCCAAGGAACACAATAGAAGAGATTGTCCCAAAATTACAAAAGAAAGACATAGGTCAGAACACAGAAACAAATACACCTATAGACAGTCTTCCATTGATAGACATAGATATAGAAGCCCACCAAATTACAAAGAGTATAGAGGGGGCAGAGATAATTCAAAGGACAGAAAATCTGGTTCACTAAATGGACTAAACAAGCAAGACAACACTAACATACAGCAAACTGAGGATAATAATTGGCTTATTGATTCTGGAGCAACCAATCATACCACTAATAATAAAAATATATTATCTTCATTTATAGAAGATAAATTTGTAATAAAGGTAGCTAACCAAGAAAAGGTCCAAGTATTAGGTAGAGGGAATGTAACCTTACCTGGTCTAGGAAAAATAGAGGGGGTATTACTGATACCTGAGATACCTCATAACATATTAAGTGCCATAAAACTAAGCAGAGATTCTGATATTAATATTGTGTTTTCAAAAGGAAAAGCAACTTTGGAGAAAAATAAAACAGATATAGGTACAGTAATGATTAAAGGAGGGCTACCTTATTTAATAACTAAGGAGAAATGGTTACACAACATTGATTCAAATATGGAAGATTGTATTGAACCAGATAATGGAAACATTAGTAACAGTGACAATGATGAATGTAAAATAGCTCAGGATAACAAGGATGCACATAATGAGAAAAAACCAAAAATAGGTAAGCCAATTCATGATGAGTGTGCTCATGTCTTACATAGGAAGTTAGGACATGCCAGTTTTCCTGTAGTACAGAAAATGACTGAACACGCAGAAGGTGTTAAAATAAAAAATTGTGAAAACTATTTGGAATGCTCAGTATGTAAATCTACAAAACTAAAAACTAGCCCCAGGCCTAGAAAATCAACAAGGTCAACTAACAAAATTTTTGATTTAGTACACATGGACCTGGTTGGTCCACTAACTCCATCAATCATTTATAAAAAACGTTACTTCTTAACTATTGTGGATGACTATAGTCGCTATGGATTTGTTTACACATTAAAACACAAAGATGAAACCTTTCAGAAATTTAAAGAGTTTTACAAACGCGTAGAAACACAACACAATATCAAAATAAAACAAATAATGACAGATAGGGGATGTGAATTCATGTCTAAGGAATTCTCCCAATGGCTGAAGGACAAAGGAATGTTACATTACACATCTAGCCCATTTTCCGCGTTCCAGAACGGAATTGTAGAGAGGAAGAACTCAACATTACAAACCATGATTAGATGCACATTGGAAGATGCTGGCTTAAGCAAACAATTCTGGTCAGAAGCCCTACAATATTCCAATTACACACAAAATAGAACTTGGTCCAGCATTGTAAATAAGACACCATATGAAGTGATGTATAATAGGAAACCAAAATTAGCACACATGCACATATTTGGAGTCACCGCAGACGTACACATACCTAAACAATTAAGAAGAAAGGGAGAAAATGTGTCTAGAAGACTTAGATTTATGGGATATGAGACAGGTACAAAAGGATACAGATTCATTGATAATAATAACAAATTTATAGTTTCCAGAACAGCTGTGTTTCATGAACAGGCCAACTGGTCTAAAATACATCTTAATGAAATATTCCCAAGCAACAACACAGATACAAAATCCCAAGAGAAAAGAACTGTAGAAAAGCAAAATGACAACAAATATAGAAACAAAACTAAAACATGGACAAACAGTCAACACAAAATAAAGACAGATACATTAACAAAAAAGGAAGCAAGATATTTGCATGACAATAATAGTAAACCTGAGAAAACAATTAGAAACACTAGAAACCAAATGCCAAACAAATACAAAGATTATATAATGCATATGGATGGAGAAACTACGACACCTAGCACATATGAGGAAGTGTTAAAACTTCCTCCTAAAGAAAAAGAAAAGTGGGAATTAGCAATGGCAAAAGAGATGGAAAGTTTACAAGGGTTAAATGTATTTACACCTGCAATTGCACCAAAGGACAAAACAATTATTGGCACTAGGTGGATATATAAAATTAAAAATTTAGAGGGAGGCAATACTCTATACAAGGCTAGATTAGTTGCACAAGGTTATGCACAGAAATATCCAGAGGACTATACTGACACATACTCCCCCACAGTAAGAACTGAAAGTGTCAAAACGGCTCTAGTTGTAGCATCAGCACTCAATCTCGATGTATTCCAGTATGACATACAGACTGCGTATTTACACGCAAAATTAGATAAGGAAATATATGTAAGAGCACCTCACAGTCAATACACAAATAAGAATGAGATTTGGTTATTAAACAAAAGTCTATATGGGTTAAAACAATCTGGTAAACGATGGTATGATTGTTTAGTGAAAGTACTTAAAACTATGGAATTCAATGCTACTACTGCTGATAATTGTTTCTTTGTTAAAAAGGGTAATGATTACATAGAATTTGTATTGATCTATGTGGACGACATTTTATATATAGGTAAACATAAAGAAAGAAGAGAAACATTTGTAACAAAGTTAAATGAACATTTCTCATTGAAATCTTTAGGTAAAGTAAATAAGTATCTTGGTGTTCAAATTAGTAAAACTAGAAGGGGATTCAAGCTTTCTCAGAAAGATAAGATCATAGAACTTTTGAACAAATGTAATCTAAATGATGCAAAACCCTGTGACACTCCAATGCAAACTGATTTCCTAAGAAATGCTGATGAATCATCCCCTGAATTCAAAGATAACACGTTCTATAGATCAATCATAGGTTCACTTCTTTACATTTCTAATTGGACAAGACCTGATATCGCTTTACCCCTCAATTTATTGTCCAGACATGTCAGCAAACCAACAATGTATCATTGGGAAGCTGTTAAAAGAATATTAAGATATTTAAAAAATACTTTAGATTTTTGCTTAATGTTAGAACCTAATAATGTCAAGGAACCGAAACTCACATGTTACGCAGATGCAGATTGGGCTGGAGACACTTCATGCAGAAAAAGTACATCTGGTTACTTATTTCTCCTAAACGGTTGTCCAGTTTACTGGTACACTGGCAAACAAGATTTAGTGGCCACTTCAACGACAGAAGCGGAATATGTTTGTTTATCTAAAGCAGCAAATAACCTTGTATGGTTTAATGATCTAATTTCTGATGTTTGGAAAAAACCTGCCCTACCTTTTGTCATGCATGAAGACAATAAAGCAGCCATTGAAATATCTAGATCTGACGCCATTGGACAGAGATCTAGACATATAGACATAAAATTTAAACATGTGAGACAATTATCTCAAGATGGATTTATTAAAGCAGTGCATTGTGAGACATCAGAACAATTAGCTGACATATTGACAAAGCCTTTGCCATCTAAACAACATAAATACTTGACTTCCAAGTTATATGTATTATATTGTTCTGAATCTGAATGTAATAAATGTAGCACATCGAATCGGCATTTAGAGGGGGATTTGTCACATGTAAATGCCTTATTCTCTAATATGTAAATAGTATATGAACGGGATATCAGGGGTTAATTTATTCTTCACTTCTTAATGTATTCATATTTCACCACTCCCATACCTAGCTCCACCCATTGTATATATAAGGAACTGCACACACTCTCTTCTTTGCTTCTATCTGTGAATATTCAGTGAATATAGAATGCCTTATGTAAATAAAAGAAAATATATTTGAACTCTTAACTCTTATATAATTTATTGAGTCTGATCCTGAAAATATTGCAACAGTATTATTATTATTATTTAAGATGTCATTTTCGAATTGCATAGCTTCTAATTTTTATTGTTCATTTCATTTTGCAAATCATCTAATTGCTGTTTAGCTTGCATAGTCATATTATCTTTAAGATTTTCAATATTTATTTTGTGTCCTATTTGTAATCATCTTTCACTTTTGATAATTCTTCTTCATGACTGAATAAAAGCTGAGTCCTTAATCTCTCTAGTTCTGCTTTTACAGATCAGAGTCATCCGTGCAGGGCTAAAGACATGAGAACGAGGTCCCCTCCCCCGTTTGTGTGTGAGGAAAGGCATTGCAGAAGTAGAAAAAAAGGGAGGGGTAGATAGTTTGTGGTCAAAATTTGAAAGAACAGCAACTACACATCAGTATTGTAGTTAGTGAACTTAAAACTTTTACTTATAAACTCGAGTTTATCTTGAAGCATAGAGAAGAAGAAAAGTTGAATTTTGTTCTTCATTCGTTTAGACGGCCAGACCAAACTGGATGAGATATTTTCCTTCCTCTCAATACCTTCAATTCTTTTCTAACAATTTAAAATTCATATCTCTAGAGATCAGGCAGTTGCAGTTACCTTGAAGGTACAGAAGACTTTAGACATACACACTAGTCATTCCCGCCTTAAATTTTAGTTGCATTAGGGAATGCACAGATCTTAACAATAATTTTTAACAGAAATCATATCAAATTAATCAATTCAATTATCTAAGTCTTCCCATTTAGACAGGCTTTTCTTTTTATTACCTGCTAAACCCCGGGTGGGAAGAACAATAACAATTTTCTTCTCTATTCTTAGTTCTTTCAGAGTTCTCTGGTTCTTTTAAGAATGGTAAATTATCAGAATCTTTATAACACTGCAGTATTTCTCTTTTAAGGACTAGTCAGGTCTATTTGCAGTTGGGATTCTTTCTAATTGTTTTAGTGAACTTCTCACTTTTTCTCTGCCCTGGGATGTTCTATCTAGCTCTTTCTAGCTTGGATCTCCCAGCAGTCGCTGGCCTATTTTAAAGATCCAAAATGTATAGAGACTTTTGTTTTGCACTTATCCAGGGCTCTCATGAACAAGTTTGAACTTCACTTTTTTTTAAGGACTTTTCTTAAAATTCTTCAACATACATTGAAGAGATGTTCGTGGAACACTCTCTTTTCCACCCATTTTCTAAAACACTGTCATTGACCTGTGGTGCTGGACTTTTCCAACAGTCACCAACAGGAACTGCAATGGCTTAACCACCCACACAGTTCTAGAGTCTCATTAGGATACGCCAATTCCGTTAGGAAGGGACGTTTTCCTGGACCCAGGGAGGTGATCAGGCTCCCTCTTCCACTCTCAAGGAGTGGGCTTATAATTCCCACAATACTTGCCTGCAGGCGTCTTCTTTTTTTTTCTTTCTCAGCCGGCGTTTATCTATTAGCTTGTTTTGATCTCGTTTTTGGTTCTTGGGTCGGTTGGAGCCATTGAGTACCCAGAGGGGCCATCTGCTTCCTTCCAGAGAAAAACTCTCAGAGGCGCCTTGAAGGTTGGGCAGGATGGCCTCACCCGGGCACTGGCTGGTCTTTTCCGCCCACAGCGAAATCTAGCTTCAGTCCTGCCGCAGTCACCATAAATGTTGCAGAAAAATAATGAATGAATTGAATTTCGAGATCAGAAAAAGCTTTTATTTATTTTGGCCAAAAGGTTCAGACATGCATTCTGTTTTACATTCTGAACAAAAGTTCTTCTTTAAGACACGTATCTTTATAGAACAAAAACAGGAAGTATCTGAGATCTGCCTCTTTAGCTAGCCCCCCTCCCCTATTGCTTTAGGCAGGAAGCTCCATGTGGGTTAGTTCTGCATTTTAACATAGTACCTCTGTGGTTTGACTTCTTGAACTCTCCAACTGTAGAAAGTGTGTTAATTCTGTGGTTTAACTTTTTGAACCCAGCATTTGTCTCTTATATTTACTAGTTAAAGGGGCCCTTCAGAGATCCTCTAGGCTGACCCCGTATTATTTCACTCTTATATCCAATTTCATTTTACGTTCTGCCTTAGTTAAGTGAGGACTACCTATATAAGCCATCTAGAGCTCACGAGACATACTGTGTTTCCCCGAAAATAAGACCCAGTCTTATATATTTTTGGGCTCCAAAATAAGCACTAGGGCTTATTTTCAGGGAAACACGATTTCAGGGTGATCAGCCCAGCTGCCCCCCACCCCCCAGCATGTACACAAAAGGCGGTAAGTGTCAGAGTTTGTTGCAGCACACACAATCAGACAATTCAGCAGGATTCAAAACTTCTTTATATATATAATAACACATAAGGCAAATATACAATACCCATGCTGGTTTTTCCAACGTGGTAGAGAGAAGAGATTGTAAGTAGGTACAAACACAGGCCAGGGACAGCAGAGACAAAAGACTTCTCCTATATACAAAACAGTTGAGCTGAGCCACACCCAGGCTCCTAGCCGTCTGAACCACCAAACAGCCCTGACCTTGTTGCTATGCCTATTCCAATTCATGAACTCTCTCACACACTGACACTCCTCCCTTCATGACTGGAATAGACATAAAACCGAATAACTTAATATTCTTCCCATGGTGCACGCCACCCAATGGCTTGGTCATTATGTCTGCCAGATTGTCCTCTGAAGAACAGTGAAGCAAGCTAATTAATTTATATTTGATGGCTTCTCTTACAGTACAATATTTAATGTCCACAAGCTTGTTTCTATTTTTTTACTCTGTCACCTGTTGCCATTTTAATGCAGGCAGCATTATTCTCAAACACTGTTACAGCTTCATTTACCTTTACATTTAAATCCTGTAACAGCTGTACCTACCAAGTTACCTCTGAACAAAGGTCAGACAAAGCAATAAATTCTGCCTCCGCAGTAGAAATGGCTACAGTTGTTTGCTTTCTGGACTTCCAACCAATTAAAGCCCCTCTAAACAATACCACAATCCCAGAATTGGACTTTCTGTTTTTATATCATTGGCATAATCACTATCAACATAACATTTCAATTTTAATTCTTCAGAGACCTGTATTTGAAGACCCAAATTCACAGTTCCCTTCAAATACCTGAGAATCCTTTTTACACCCATCCAATGCAATTGCGTTGGTGCAGCAGTAAAGCAACTCAAGATGCTTACTGCACAAGCTATGTTAGGTCTGGACCACTGTGACAGATATAACAAGCTCCCTATTGCAGACTGATATATCTCTTGATCACAGGCTTTACTTTTGTCCTCACCCAAACTGTTAGAAAAATCTGTGCTCATAGGTTTTGGAGCAGAATTACAATCCTTCATATTATATTTCTCCAACAGCTGTTCAATTTTTCTTTGACTGAGAACATAACCACCTTTTTCAGTTTTTTGTATTTCCACACTGAGATAATTTTGTATTTCACCCTAATCTTTTAATTCAAACTTTTTCTCTAATTGATTAGCAGATTCTTTTACCTGTGACAAATCCTTTGCAATGAAACAAAGATCATCCACAAATGCTAATAATTGACAATTCCCACTTTCCAGTATATATGCAACCATCAGCCTTGCAACTCTTTTTTTTTTATTGCAAAAGTTTTACAATTACATTTTCACCCCATTTTCCCCCCCCAACCCACCCCAAACACCCCAACCTAACCCTCCCTAACCCCCCCTAACCCTCCCCTCCCCCCTGGACTTCCACAGAATATACTCCCATCAAAAAACCCCTTTATATAAAACTTGAACCCCTCCATCCCCCATATAGTTTTTCATCTTCACAAAATTCATCTTCACAAAAATTCAAGTATTTCTATCTTAATATAATATTATCAATGAAAAGCTATTTGATACTTCCTAGTTTGATATTTGTTCTGCACATAATCTATCCACTTTTTCCATTCCCATTCATAAGTCTCTTGTGAACAATCTTTTAGGTATGCTGAGATCTTCGCCATCTCTGCAAAACTGGCCATCTTCAAAGTCCATTCCTCGATAGTGGGCAAAGCTTCATTTTTCCAATATTTACCTATCAATAATCTCGCTGCTGTTATCATATACAATATCAAGTTTGTTTCACCCAATGTAAAACCCTTATATTTCACCCTATACCCAATAAGAACAATTGTGGAGAAAATTGAATTTTTTTCTTCAAAACATTCTGCATAACCCACCAAATTTTTATCCAAAAAGCCTTCACTTTCTTACAAGTCCACCAAACATGATAATATGTAGCATCTAAACAGTCACATCTCCAACATTTTGGTTGAACATTAGGGTACATACACGACAATTTCTTAGGGTCTAAATGCCATCTATAAAACATTTTATAAAAATTTTCCCTCAGATTCTGCGACTGTGTAAATTTAACATTCTGAACCCAAATTTTTTCCCATGTTTCCAACATCACTGGTTCTGCAAAATTTTGTGCCCACTTTATCATACAATCTTTAACCAATTCAGTTTCTGAATCCCTTTCTAACAAAACATTGTAAAACCTTTTAATATGCATTGGACCTTTCTCTTTTATATGTCTAACCAATTCTTCCTCATGTAACATTATACCAATTTTTTGGTCCTCTTTCCATCTCAATTGGAGTTGATTATACTGTAACCAAGTCAAGTTAATCCTTTCGTCCAACAGTGTCTCTAATGTCTTCAGTTGCCATCTGCCTGCATCTGTAAAAAGAACTTCTTTATATAACCCCCCCCCCCGAGTGACATTATATTTGTATTCCACATAATATGACCAAGATCCAGCCATAGCGGTATTTTATAATCCCATTTGAGTCGGTGCTTCTTCCAAACTCTCATCAATGAGTCTCTAAGTATATGGCTTTTAAATACTTTATCCACTTTATTTTCATAAAATAAGTAAGCATGCCATCCAAATTCAAGATCAAAACTTTCTATATTCAATATTCCACTCTTTTTCCTTCCAAACCAGTCACTTCTTGAGATAAAGCTGCTGCTTCATAATATAACTGTAGGTTTGGAAGTTTAAGTCCTCCCCTTTCTGGAACATCTTGCATAATTTTCAATTTCACTCTCGGTTTTTTCTCGTTCCAGACAAACTTATTCACTCCACTTTGCCACTCTTTCAATTGTTTATCACTTTTAAGCACCGGAATCATTTGAAACAAAAAAAGAAATCTTGGCAAAATGTTCATCTTAACTGCTGCTATTCTTCCAAGTAAAGACAGCTGCAGTTTTTTCCAAGTCTCCATATCTTTCTGTACATCTCGCCACAACACCTCATAATTATTTTGAAACAGTTTCATATTTGATTCTGCAACCTGAACTCCTAGATATTTAACCTTTGGTACAATCTCAAAACCTGCCCTCCTTTCAAGTTCGTGTTTACGATCTTGTGTCATATTTTTAACTATCATCTTAGTTTTTTTCTGGTTCAGTCTAAAACCTGATACTGTGCCATAGTCTTGTATAATGTCTTTCATCTGGATTATTGATTCCATCGGCTGTGTTAGGGTAACAACCAGATCATCTGCAAATGCCTTTATTCTGTAGTCCTCTTGCCTTATCACTATACCTTTCAAGATATTCGAGTCCCGTATTGTATTCAACAAGACTTCTAGTGTTAAAATAAATAACAATGGGGATAACGGACAACCTTGTCTTGTTCCTTTTTCAATATTAAAATCTGTTGTCAAACTTCCATTAATAATAATCTGTGCCTTTTGCTCTTGGTAAATTGCTGAGACCGCCTGTATAAATTGATCCCCAAAGTCCATCTTTTTTAAAGTCTTTAGTAGAAAATTCCAGTCCACTCTATCAAAGGCCTTCTCCGCATCCAGGAAGACCAGCACTGCAGGGATCTGTTTATTCTTCTCAAGATATTCCAATAAATCTATAACTTGCCTTACATTGTCCTTCATATATCTGCCCTCTATAAATCCCGCTTGATCATCGTGAATCACCTCTTGGATTACTGGCATCATTACTTTGGTATCAAAGAAATGTAAGCTGTTTTCCATGATGGGGGTATTTTACCCCCTTGTTGTATGTTACAAAATAAGTCTTTAAGATGTTCAATCATTTCTGCTTGTAAGGTTTTATAGTACACCGCAGTTAAACCATCCGTCCCAGGAGCTTTAGCTGTTTTTAATTGTTTAATTGCTGCAATTATCTCCTCAACTGTTATAGGATAATTCATTCTTTCCTTTTGTTGGTTAGTAATTTTGGTGACTCTTTTATTTTCTAAATATTTTTCTATAAATCCATTCTGCATATCATCTTTAGCATATAATTTGGTGTAATAATCTACAAAAGCTTCTTTAATTAATTTTTGTTGAAAAATTTCTTTCCCTCCAATACTATCAATAGTCCGTATGCTCTGCTTCTTCCTTAATGTGTAGGCCAACCATCTGCCCGGTTTATTGGCATTACAAAAGGTATTATGCTTCGCATATTGTAAATTTGTTGCAGCTTGTTCCGCCATAAGCATTTGAAATTGATCTTTCAAAAGTTTTATAGCACCACGTATTCTTTCATCTGTTGGATTTTTAATAAG
The DNA here is from genome assembly GCF_029215685.1 of Pituophis catenifer annectens. Taxonomy (NCBI): domain Eukaryota; kingdom Metazoa; phylum Chordata; class Lepidosauria; order Squamata; family Colubridae; genus Pituophis; species Pituophis catenifer. The sequence goes on along the minus strand of NW_027256885.1, from coordinate 26,618,282 downwards.
TAAGTGTTCTTTATTCTTTATTTCTACTTCCAATTCAGATCTTTTCTTTTGTCGGTTCAGTTTATGTTTAGAATTCATATGAATGAGTACCCCTCTCATATACGCTTTACTTGCATCCCACACAATTTCAATTGGGGTACCCTTATTCAAATTTATTTCAAAAAATTCTTTCATCTGCTTTTTAAGTTCTATTATATTTTTTTCATATCTAAACAAGTTTTCATTTAATCTCCATGATCTTCTCTCAATCTTTCCCATCTCAATTTCTATCCATACTGGGCTATGGTCGGTCAGGGTTCTTGGAAAAATCTTTGTTCTTTTTGTCTTAACAAGTAGATCATCTGATAACAAAATAAAATCAATCCTAGAGAAAGATCTATGTCTGTCAGAAAAAAAAGTATAATCCAATTCTTTTGGATTATGTATTCTCCAAATGTCTTTTAATTCCAAATCTTCTTTCATGTCGAAAAAAGTCTGTGGTAATCTAATCCTTGATTTCGCCAGGCTCTTTTTATCTAATTTGGAATCAATTACTCCATTCCAATCTCCCATAATTAAAATAGATCTATAGTCCCATTGCAATATTTTAGTGTGTAAAGTTTTATAAAAATGATCCTGTTGTTGGTTAGGAGCATAAATTCCAATCAAAAGAATTTGGCCATTTACCGTATGCAATTCAATTGCTATGAACCTGCCACCTTCATCTGCTTCTATAATTTTAGCTGACAGTCTTTTATTTACATAAATGACCACTCCATTCTTTTTTTCCGAAGTTGAAGCTATAAAATGTGTTCCTAATTTTAAGTTTATCAAGTATTTTTGGTCTTGAGTTCTGACATGAGTTTCTTGTAGACAAATTATATCATTATTAAATTGTCTCAAATATGTAAATAACTTCTTCCTTTTCTGTGGTGAGTTCAATCCATTCACATTCCAAGATAAAAACTTAATTGTCATCTTCACCTTTTTGAAGCGACGAGCAGAATTGCTGAATATCTTCCGAGATCTTCGATTTTGCTCCCCCCATGGCTTCACTTCCTTGTGTAGTACTCTTAGCTCCCTTTTTGTATTGTCTTTCCTGTTGTTGCTTTTCTTTAAGTTGCTTAGAAATTGCACGAGTTATACGCTGGTCTTTAACTTCAACCATCCGAGCCGGGTCCAAAATTGGAGAAGATTCTAACAGGTGCTCCTCCAGAGAACCTCCTGTAGCACCCTGCATTTCCACTGGCTCCACCTGCTTAAGCTGTTCTACCATCTCTTGCTGAGGTTGCTTCTTCTTGTCACTCTCCTTTATCTCCAACACTGTGGGTGTACGTGGAGATGGTGATCTCTCTTTAAAAACAGTAAAATAAAAATGTTCCGCCTTCTCAACAGTGTTCAATCGATGTCTTTCTCCATTGTACTTCAGAATTATACCAGTTGGGGCGTCCCACCGAAATGGTATTTGTTGTTTTTTCAATTCGTTCACTAAGAAACCAAAGTCTTTTCTATCTTTTAACATCTTAGGTGGTAGTTCTTTATAAATTCCAATTTGAGCTCCCTCCACTTGGACAGAGGAGAGAAAAGATTTTTGCAGAATATCATTTCTTATTGTTCTTTCTGTAAAATATATCACCACATCTCTAGGCAATTGTCTTTGTCTGGCCACCCAGGAATTCACTCTGTAAATTTTGTCTATTTTGTAAAAAATCTCTTCAGGATTGATTTTTAATAGCACAGCCAGAGCCTCAGCACAAATCTGTCTCAAGTCTTGTCTATCATTCTCTTTAATACCTCTAAGCCTTATAGCGAATTCCATCGCCCTGAATTGCATCATTGTAATTTCATTTTCAACTCTCTGCATTTTATTATCAACATCAGAAATTTTATAGTCAGTATCCTTAATTTTAACATTGACTTCTGATTTAAATTCTTCCAATTTGGAATCCACTTTAATAATAATTTCTGACAGGCCAGCCGCCACATTCGATATTTTATTAGTCACCTTGCCATAATTCTCTTTCACCACATTTTTAATTTCATTAATTTCCTGCATAATTTCCTGTTGAGATTTTTGAAAATTATCATCCATTTCCTGTTGAGATTTTTGAAATGTATCATCCAGAGCCTGAGTAATAAATTCTTTTAAACTTCCAAAATCAAAATCTTTTTTCTGACTCTGCTGAGCAGGAGGAAACTGCTGTTCAGACTTGTGTGTGGGGGATCCCCCCCCCTGCTGCCTTTCCTTCCTGTTTCTTTGAAGCCATTCTGCCACGTAGGTTAGATTTTCTGAAAAAGGAGATCCTTTTTCCTTTTCCACCACCACAAAGTCCTCTAAAAAAATCCCCCAGGTTTAATCAAATTGGGGATAGAAACTAGACTGAAGCAAGCTCAAACTTATTTTAAAAAGAAAAGTTTTTTTTCCCTCTTCTCCTATTCCTCCTTGTTACAGGCAGAGCAACTTTGTAGCTGGTTGAAATAACTTTACAAATCCACTCTCACTCTCAGCTTGTTAACGCTGAAGCCGGGCGCCATTTTTTCCAAGCCACTTTCACTCGTTCGTACTTTTACTTAAATCAGAAAGTCACAAAAACAGTAATACTTGCAATTTCCAGATTTGAGGGTTCAAGTTGTTATTTCCGCTAATTATTAAGGTTGATTTCATTCAATTTGGATGTTTGCTGCAGCCGACTTGCTCTGCGGAAAGCAGAGTCGTCCCATGCTGTCCGGAGTCTCAGCAAGTTGAAAGGGAGCCGCGCCTGTTTCCTCCCCAGTAACGATTTTCTGGGGGCTCACAGGGGCTCAACCTGCACCTTGCCTACTCTTCTCCTCCAATCCTTCAGATTTCGGAGTTTTCAAGCCGCTTCTCGGGATCGAAGCGGCTCTACAGGCGGCGGGGCTGGCGGTCCTTAAAAAGGGACCGTCTTTCGTCGGAGGCAGACAAACCGGAAGTTTTGCAGCCTTGCAACTCTTGAACCCAAGACCCTTCAATGCAGTATCTAAACAGATATTCCAATTTCTGGCTGACTGCTTCAACCCATAAATGGCCTTGTTCAATTTATACAGGTGAAACTCGAAAAATTAGAATATTGTGCAAAAGTTCATTTATTTCAGTAATGCAACTTAAAAGGTGAAACTAATATATGAGATAGACTCATTACATGCAAAGCGAGATAGTTCAAGCCTTGATTTGTCATACTTTTGATGATTATGGCTTACAGCTCATGAAAACCCCAAATTCACAATCTCAGAAAATTAGAATATTACATGAAATCAATAAAACAAGGATTGTACATAGAACAATATCGGACCTCTGAAAAGTATAAGCATGCATATGTACTCAGTACTTGGTTTGGGCCCCTTTTGCATCAATTACTGCCTCAATGCGGCGTGGCATGGATGCTATCAGACTGTGGCACTGCTGAGGTGTTATGGAAGACCAGGATGCTTCAATAGCGGCCTTCAGCTCTTCTGCATTGTTCGGTCTCATGTCTCTCATCTTTCTCTTGGCAATGCCCCATAGATTCTTTATGGGGTTCAGGTCAGGCGAGTTTGCTGGCCAATCAAGCACAGTAATCCCATGGTCATTGAACCAGGTTTTGGTACTTTTGGCAGTGTGGGCAGGTGCCAAGTCCTGCTGGAAAATGAAGTCAGCATCCCCATAAAGCTCGTCTGCGGAAGGAAGCATGAAGTGCTCCAAAATCTCCTGGTAGACGGCTGCATTGACCCTGAACTTAATGAAGTACAGTGGACCAACACCAGCAGATGACATGGCTCCCCAAATTAACACAGACTATGGAAACTTCACACTGGACTTCAAGCATCTTGCAGTATGTGCCTCTCCATTCTTCCTCCAGACTCTGGGTCCTTGGTTTCCAAATGAGATGCAAAAGTTGCTCTCATCAGAAAAGAGGACTTTGGACCACTGAGCAACAGACCAGTTCTTTTTTTCTTTAGCCCAGGTAAGACATTTCTGACGTTGTTTGTTGTTCAGGAGCGGCTTGACAAGAGGAATACGACATTTGAAGCCCATGTCCAGGATCCGTCTGTGTGTGGTCGCTCTTGATGCACTGACTCCAGCCTCAGTCCACTCCTTGTGACAGTCCCCAACACTTTTGAATGGCCTTTTCCTGACAATCCTCTCCAGGCTGCGGTCATCCCTGCTGCTTGTGCACCTTTTTCTTCCACACGTTTCCCTTCCACATAACTTTCTATTAATGTGCTTTGATACAGCACTTTGGGAACATCCAACTTCTTTTGCAATTACCTTTTGAGGCTTTCCCTCCTTATGAAGGGTGTCAATGATGGTTTTCTGCACAACTATCAGATCAGCAGTCTTTCCCATGATTGTGATTCCTACAGAACCAGACTGAGAGATCATTTAAAGGCTCAGGAACCCTTTGCAGGTGTTATGGCTTACTTAGCTGATTAGAGTGGGACACTTTGAGCCTAGAATATGGAACCTTTTCACAATATTCTAATTTTCTGAGATTGTGAATTTGGGGTTTTCATGAGCTGTAAGCCATAATCATCAAAATTATGACAAATCAAGGCTTGAACTATCTCGCTTTGCATGTAATGAGTCTATCTCATATATTAGTTTCACCTTTTAAGTTGCATTACTGAAATAAATGAATTTTTGCACGATATTCTAATTTTTCAAGTTTCACCTGTATACATTTGTCTTATCCACTTTCATGTAATTTCACTAATTACATACATAACCTTAGTTCTCCATTCTATGAATTCTAGTCAGTTCATATTTTTCGTCCCTCCTTTCCGTTCTAACCATTGATAAAATTTGTTCCATATCTCATAGTATTCTGACTCACCTTTATTTTTCAATTCCAGCGTTAATCTATCCATTTCCGCGCATGTCAACATTTTTTTAATAACTTCATCTTCTAGGGGGATTTCCTTATTTTTCCAATTTTGGGCAAAGATCATTCTTGCTGCTGTTATAATATGTATTATTAAGTAAATTACCCCTTTACTATATTTCCCATTTATAATTCCCAATAGGAATAGTTCTAGTTTATATTCTATTTCTTCTCCAGTTATTTCTGCTAGCCATAAATGAATTTTCTGCCAATACTCCTTTGCTTTTTTACATGAACACCACATATGGTAGTACATGCCTGATTCGTGGTTGCATTTCCAATGATTTCGTGACAAATTTCTAAATATTTTTGCCAATCGTGCTGGTGGAAGGTGCCACCTGTAGAACATTTTATATAAATTTTCTTTATACGGTATTGCCAATGTTATTTTCCTATTTTTTCCCCATAATTCTTGCCATTTTTCCAATTGTATATTGTACTCAAAATTTATTGCCCATGCCACCATTGTTTCCTTCACCTGTTCTTCCTCCATTTTATAATCCAATAAGAATTTATAAATTTTCTTTACCAATTTATCATTTGTCCCCAGAAAGCTCTTATCTATTGTCATTGATTCCCTATTAATGCCCCACTCTTTCATGTCTTTAAAGTAATGTGATTGGATTTGTAAATAGGACCACCACTCAAATTCTACCCCATGTTCTTTTAATTCTTGCCTTGATTTCAGTCCCCCTTCATTTATTATATCCTTATAGGTGACATAATTCCCCTGATTTATAAGATTTGGGAGCACTAACACTTCTAATGTGGATAACCAAATCGGAACCTTCCTGTAGTTCTGTTTTTTGAATTTATGCCATATCTCCAATAATGCCTGTCTTATAAAATGTCTTTGAAAATATTGGTGTACTACTTGTTTCCCGTACCACAAAAATGCGTGCCATCCTAGATGTAAGTTGTGGCCCTCTAACATTAACAATCTTCTACTTTTTAAATTTATCCAATCTATTACCCAGATGAGCGTTGCTGCTTGATGATATACTGTAACTCCCAATCTGGTACGCCAAACCCTCCTCTTTCTTTTGTTTCTTGTAAAAGTTTAAATTTAATCCTTGGTTTCTTCCCTTGCCAAATGTAGTCCGATGTCATTTTATTCAATTTTCCAAAATACTTTTTATCTAATTTTATAGGAATATTCTGAAACAGGAAGAGTAATTTTGGTAGGATGTTCATCTTGATCGCCACTATTCTTCCCATTAAACAGAGCCTCAAATTTCTCCATCTCTCAAAACCTTCTTTTATGTGGTTCATTAGTTTGGCATAATTATCTTCTTTGATTGAAGTGCATCTTGCGGTTATATACATTCCTAAATATTTCATTTTCTTCACTATCTGTATATTTGTTCCCTTGGTCAACTCCTCCTTCTGTTTGTTGGTCATATTTTTGACTATCATTTTAGTTTTGTCCTTGTTAATTTTCAGTCCGGCTACATCTCTGTATTCTTCTAATACTTCCATGAGCTTCACGCCCAATTGTAGTGGTTCCTCAAGAATAAAAGCCAGATTGTCTGCAAAGGCTTGCAGTTTGTAGATTTCTTTCCTAATTTCCAGACCTTTGATTTGTGTTTCTTTCCGTACTATCCTCATTAACACTTCCAAAGACAATATGAGCAATAATGGGGATAGTGGGCAACCTTGTCTAGTACCCTTCTGAATTTTAAATTTTTTTGTCACCTCTCCATTCACTATTACTTTGGCTTCTTGCTTAGAATATATTGCTGAAAACATATTTAAAAATTTATCTCCAAATTCCATATACTTTAATTGTTGTGCCATAAATTCCCAATTAACATTATCGAATGCTTTTTGGGCATCTAAAAATAGCAGTGCCACCTGTGTACCACTGTGTATCTCATAATATTCTAAAACATCTAGTATTATTCTTATATTATTTTTCATTTGTCTTTTTGGTAAGAAACTGTTCTGGTCGCTGTGAATAAACTCATTTAGAAATTTTTTTAGACGATTGGCTATTATTGATGTGAATATCTTATAGTCTGTATTTAGAAGAGATATAGGCCTATAGTTTTTAATTAGCGTCTTATCAGAGTTCTCCTTGGGTATCAGTGCAATATTTGCCTCCACCCACGATGATGGTATTTTCGCCTCTCCTAACACTGCGTTATATACGTCAAGTAAGACTTGTCCTAGGCTATCTTGCATTTCTTTATATAATACTATTGGTAGACCATCTGGTCCTGGTGTCTTATTATTTTTTTGTTTTTGGATCACCTCTATTAATTCTGACATCCTTATGTCTTCATTTAACATATTTTTAATTTCTTCCGGGATTTTTGGTAGTTCCGCTCTCTCAAGACATTGTAATATTTTCCCTTCTGCATAGCAGTCAGTCTCTTTATATAATTTCTCATAAAACTCCTGAACTACCGTATTTTTTGGAGTATAAGACGGACCGGAGTATAAGACGCACCTTAGTTTTTGGGGAAGAAAATAAGAAAAAAGCTGATTGGCAGATGGATCAGCCTCCCGGAATACCGCCAATCAGCTGTTCCCAGAAGTGAATTTTAGCAACAGGTTCCTTGGTTATGAGCTCTGTGCCGTGCTTTTTTTTGCTTTTTTTCCTGCCTCTGAAAGCCTCCGAAACAGCTTCAGAAAAAAAAGCCTCTGAAGCTCTGTTTGGGGACTTCTTTTCTGAAGCTCTGTTTGGGGGCTTCTTTTCTGAAGCTTCGTTTCTGATGCTTTTTTCAGCCTCTGAAACCTCCGTTTGAGAAGCTGGGCGGGGCTACATTCGGAGTATAAGACGCACCCAGATTTTCACCCACTTTTTTTGGGGAAAAAGGTGCGTCTTATACTCCAAAAAATATGGTATGTTTTTCTTCTCCTCATTTTGGTAACATATGTTCCTCTCTTCATCTTGTAATTTATTAATCTATCTCTTCTCTGTCTGTTTTTTCAGTTTATATGCTAACCATCTCCCCGGTTTGTTGGCATTCTCAAAAAATTTTTGATTTGTCCTTTTTATCTGTTATGCCAAGTGCTTTTTCTCAAGTAGATTCAGTTTATGTTTAATTAAGTCCATTTGTTGCTTTATATTTCTCTTTTGCTGCTCATCTTGTAATTTCTCCTCCAGTCTTTTGTATTCTTCTTCCAGGCAATTCCATCTTTGCTTTTTTATTTTTTTAAATTTTGCCATATAAAATATGGCAACTCCCCTCATGTATGCCTTTGCCGTATCCCATAGGTTTTCTAGGGACATATCTTCTTTTTTGTTTTCTTTAAAAAAGAGACTTTGTTGTTTGGCCATCATTAATTTGAATTCTTCATCCTTTAAAATTGATCTTTTTAATGTCCATCTTGCTTCCCCCTTTTCCCTATCAGGCTAATTTTCATAGGATTATGGTCCTCCCAAAGATTCATGTCAATTTTGACTTCTTTCACATCCGATTATAATTCCACTGACATCCAAACCATATCAATTCTGGACCATGATATGTGTCTGTTCGAGTAATAGGTATATTGGTTTATGCCCTGATGTCTCTCTCTCCAAATATCTTTTATTTTCAGTTCCTCCACCATTTTAAAGAAAGCTTTGGGTAAGATTCTTCTTATTCCTTTCTTCATCTTGTTACTTTTGTAATCTAATTTTTTTATCTGTTATTGCATTGTAGTCTCCTAAGATATAAATATTATGATATGTTATATCACGAATGATGTTATGTAATTTCCTATAAAATTGCTCTTGTCCTCCGTTCAGGGCTAGATTTCTACTAGTAAAACCTTTTTTTGATTTGTTTCTATGTCTACAATAAAGATCCTTCCTTCTTCATCCTTATAGATTTGCTTAGCTGAATCGCCTCTTTGATATATAACACTACTCCTCTTTTTTTTTTTTTTTTTGTGCTAATGAGGCATATATGTTCCCTAGTTTGGGATGTTCCAACAATTGTTTTTGTTTTTCTTTTATATGGACTTCCTGTATTGCTATTATGTCCAAATTTAATCTCTTTAGGTTATTAAATGATTTCCTTCTTTTCATGGGGGGGGGCGGGGCCAGCTGTGCGGGCGAGGCCAGCTGTCGGGCCGAATGGGTGTGTGAATGGGTAGCAACACACAGCCAGTTTCCAATCATCTGGTGGGCTTTCGAAGCCAAAGGGGGTCCTAGAGGGACATCCGAAGAAGAGGGGTGTTCTGCAGATCGTGAACGGATGGCGGGCTGTATCGGGAAGCAGGAGAATTCCTTAGAGATTGGATGGGGAAGAAGACGGCCAGCAATGGCCAACCTGAAGAACTGACAGCTGGACAAAATAAGCGAGAGGCAAGCGGAACAACGGTGGACCGGATTTGGCTGAAATTGGTTTTGATCATTGAAAGTGAGTGAAAAGGGAAGATTAAAAGTTGAACGCTTTCGAGGGGATTCTCGGGCAGACTAGAAAGAGAAACGGCTCCAACTAGAAGGAGGGGTGGAGGAGATTCCCCCCAATGAAAAAATAGCAAGGAAACATGCGGGGGAAAGACACGACAAGATTTAGAAAGAAAAGAAGGCAAGGGAGAACAAGATTGACTGGAATAGCAGGAAATACTATTTTGTGTCATCTTTGGAAGCCATATTAGGCTGCAAGCTCCAATGCTGCCACCTTCTCATGTGTGGGAAAGTAGGAGAGGGGGTTAGTAGACATAATAGCATTCTTCCTGTCGGTCAAGGTCAGGGCGATCCCGCATCTGGAGAAGGAGTGGTCAGGGGGCTGGATCGGGATGGAACGGACGTTGATTGGAGCAAGTGACTGACTGGGTGGAAAAGGGGATGGTTTTGGGAGCTTTGACTTACTGAAGGAAAACCCGGGCTTTTCAGATTCAGGTTTTCCCAGATGTGCCAGTTTGCCTATTTTAGTAAAGAGGACTTTGGAAAATGCTTGCTTCCACGTCTTTACTTGGAGTGGGGGGTTTTCTGGAATGCTGACAATTTTGTATATTTGATTAAATAAAGGGATTCTATTTGGATTTTTGTACAACCGGGAGAAGATTTGGACAGTGACAGTGGGAGGAATTGACAGTTTGAGAGTTTGGTGAATAAAATGGTTTCTCCCTTGGACAGTGACAGTGCTTTTTTTGGAATAGAAGTAACAGGCAGGGAGACATCTGCTGGTCAAGGAGGAAAAGCATCTTTGGAAGATATTTGTTAAAGTGGAAATTTGAAAGAAGAACAATCTATACTGGCATTTTGAACTGCGTTTGTGGGCAATTGAAAATCTTAAAGCAAACAGTACATTTAATTAAAGCAGAGAGATATTTTGCAATGTCCTAGAGCTGAACTGGATGGCATTAACATTGTGAGAATTTGGAACTATTGATATTTTTGCTAATAATCCCATTAATATATTATGTCCATTAAGTATTAATAATTAATAGCACAAGTATTACTACTACTATGATTAGTTGTAACATTGTTGAGGTTGCCAGTGATACAGAACTACTGTAAATTGTTATAAGCTTTGTTATTGTTCTCAATATTGACCTAGGACTGAAGATTAACATTGTTATACTTTTATACAAAGCTAAGTATATATATAATAACGAATTATAATATTAATAATTTACTATTGTTGGAGAGGTGGAGGTCTATATTGGTGGGAAGAAAAAGTGGGAGAGCTTGATAAAAAGTGATTTTGTGAAGAAGCTGTTAAATATGACGAGTGTTACAAACTTAACGAAGATTGGGACAGGGAGGAAACAAGGCACCCAGGCAGTGGGGGCATCATCGAGTCTGTCAGGCCAACGAACCATCGAGGAAATGATGCAAAGGGAGAGGTCAAACTCGTTTAAAGACCTACAAGCCATGTTGCAAACCATGCAAGAAGTGATGACACGGAACCACGACGAATTGAAGAAAGAGATAGGGGAACTAAGGAATGATACAGGAGAACTAAAGGAAAAGATGCAGATGATGGACTGGAAATTTGAAGCTTTTCAGCAACAGATCATGAAAAATGAACAAAAATTACAAGAAACAGAAGTAAGAATGGAGGAAGAGGAAAAAAAGAGTGGATGAAATTAGCAAGAAATTAATCCAGGCAAATAGGGAATTGGAAAATACAGTCTTATTTTTAGAATCCGAGAAATCAGCCCACTATTTACACTTCCAGAATGTAAGAGAAGAAAAAGGAGAAGATTTACCGGAAATTATGGCGGAAATATTAGCGAAAGCACTTGGAATAGAAAAGGAAGAGATGTCAATGGAAATAGATGAAACTTTCAGAGTTCAGACAAACTACGTGAGAAGACATAACTTACCAAAAGAAATACATGTCAGATTGGTGAAGAAATCAACCCGGGATGAAATATTGCATAGGACAAGGGACAAGCCCATAGAATATAGAGGAAAACAATTAGTAGTTTTAAAGCAAGTACCAAGACGGGTCAGAGAACTGCGAAGACCTTACCAATTTTTGACTTCAAAACTAATCAAGTACAATATTAATTTTAGATGGCTGATACCGGAAGGTATTATGGACTTGTGGCAAGACAAAAGACATAGATTAGACACCTTGGACAAAGCGGAAGAATTCTACAATCAATATGTTAGCAATGAAGAAGATGTAGAAGAAAGGGAAGAAATGGAAGAAAGAGATTTAAGGTCAGTGGACAAGGAAAAGGAACTACTACAAATTAAAGAGAGGGGAGATGGAAAAGAAGAAAAAACAGAATTATGAGAGAAGACTCAAAGAACCAAAAGAAGTTAGAGCAAGAAGAAGCACAAGATCGAGGTATAGGTAGAGAAATGCAGGGAGAGCTAAAAATTTTATCTCTCAACATTAATGGATTAAACTCACCCATGAAAAGGTTGTCCTTTTCTTCTAATTGCTTTTGGAATATGCACCCATGCATTGCTTCCAAACACCCTTAAATGTGCCAAAGATAGCTTTCTCCCATATAACACTGCATATGGAGTATCATTAATAGATGAACTCCACAGCCTATTAATTAAATAATTAGCAGTCAACATGGCTTCACCCCAATATGACCCGCTCATACCAGAATCCTCCAGTAGTGAGTCCTTCATTGTTTTTAAGACTCCATTCTGCCTCTTAACTACACCATTCTCAGCTGCTGTATACAGATTAGTGCGTCTGTGTTTTATTCCTTGTATAAATATTTTTTATTGTTTTATATCACATATTCCATTTCTATGTTGAACAGTGTGTTTTCTAGGTGTCCAAAGTGTTAACATATAAACATCATCATAATCATTATAATCATATACATATAAACATATATGCGATATCAATTGTAATTGAAAAGTATACTACCTTCCATTATAGTATCGATTATATAACCATGAAAATATTTACTCATCAGTTTTATTTTCTCATGTAGTCCATATTTCACATAAATCCACTCGTCTAACCTCAGTATCTGTCAATTAACCATTTGTAGAATAGTTCCCATGTTATAAAATATTCCGAGTCTTCTTTTCCTTTGATTTTTAAAGTTAATCTATCCATTTCTGCACATTCCAGAATTTTTTTGATTATATTATCATCTGTAAGGGTTTCTAGATTTTTCCAGTATTGTGCATATCCTGGCTGCTGTTAGAATATGTAAAATTAAATATGCTTTACCTTTATTATAGTTTCCTGGAAGCATGCCCAACAGAAATGTCTCAGGTTTCAAATCTATGTGTTGTTTTGTCATAGTCTCCAGCCATATGTGTATTTTCTTCCAATATTTTTTTGCTTTGGGACATTGTGTTTTATTCCTAACTGTCCCAACTACTGTTGCAAACTTGCTGACATGAATTCTGAACCTCTGTCAGTTTGTATCTAGTATACCTGTTGTTTATACCTTCTTTCTATGAAGCTTACCCATTGCTTTAATTTCTGTAGCACCTCTATTTTACTCTTTAGTAAATAGCAGAACCCAAACTTGCTGTAGTCATCTACAATGACCAGCACATACTTTGCTCCTCCCAAACTGGCTTGCATTGGCCCAACCAAATCTGCATGTAACAGGTCTAGAGCTCTTGTTGTCTGCCTTGTGCTACTCTTGCTTACTGGGAATGCTTTGGCCTTTTATGATTTGCATATTGCACAATCCAAATATGTTTTACATCCCTTTAAATTGAATCCTTCTCCAAACTGTTGCATCTTTTGCAACACTCTGAAGCTGGCATGGCCAAGCTTTCTGTGCAATAGATGAACACATGAATCATGTTGTGCCACATTTCCAAATGTTTGGACACATTGAACCTTTTGTCCCTGCTGTTAAGGATATTCTTGGCTCATAACTGATGTTGTGGGTTATTGAGCAGAGTACCCTTTGAGTAAACGCATGAAAAGCAACTGGGAGTGGTTGTGAGTTGTTGTAGTCTTTTACTTTTAGAAAAAAGTAAAGCAAAGTCCAAAAACAATCCAAGTCATACACAGATAAGACGAGAGTTAAAAGATCAATCCAGGGATATTTCAAGTACAAAGTCTTCTTACCAGTTGTAGTCATACACAATAAAACACTTGAGTTTCAAAACAGGAACAAGTTCAATATAAAACATTCAATAAATAGTAGAAAGCAACATGTAGCTATGATCAAACAGTGATCATGCAGAGAGATCAAATAGAGAGTTACAGCAAATAAGCAGGTAAAATGGTGTAGTATCCACACAAGCCATGATCCTGACTTCCCTTAAGTACATTGGCTACAGAGCTTAGCCAATCAGGATACGGGATGATGCAATACAGTCTTAAAGCAATATAATACCTTTCTGACTGCAAACATACATTGTTGGTTTATATATTGCCTGACCAACTAGTTAGACAAATAACCATTTCCTAACACCCGCAACACATAAAAATTATCCTGCTTTATGCCCTGTGCACATACATTCCCATTTCTCTTTATGAGACACTTCCCATTTACAAATGTGTTCTCAAACCCCTTTTGTTCTAGACTAGAGACACTCAGTAAATTATGCTCCATTTCAGGCACACACACTATGTTACTAAATTTTTCCTCCAGATATGGAATCACCACACTGCCTTTTCCAATGACTTTAGCCTTCTGGCTACTTGCCAAGGCTACTATATCTCCTCCAGCTGGATCCATTCTGAAAAACAATTTAGAATTATTAACAATTGTTTGACTAGCCCCACTGTCTATTAACCATTTGTTTCTGCTATTACAATAGCTAACGTTTGCAACAGCAACTTTTCCATCAGTTGATTTTCTTCCTTGCAAACAGTTTTTGTCTTGCAAATAGTTTTTCCTTTGCAAACAGTTTTTTTTTTCCAAATGTGTCTATTCACCACAGATGAAACACTGCCGTTGTTCCTGGTCTTTCTGCTTACAAAATCTTTGCTGGGCTGTACTCTGGTCTCTTCTACTACTTTTCTCTTTGTAGACATCTTTTTTTTAATTTTTTTTTTAAAACAAAACATAAAACAAATCCATCATCCATTACAAATACAAACAGTGTGTCGAGCTCGCCCTCACGCTCGACACAACTCACCGCCGATCCCCTACCCTGCAGCTTCGGCGGTGGACGGCCAGCGGGCGCAAACGGTGGCACACGGGGGTGGGGCTCGGGGCGCTGGGTTAGGCGGCCGGGTGAGGTGGCGGGGTGCGTCGGATGTAGGACTTCTCGTGGCATCAGTTTCCCGCATGCAATGTCATCCCAGCTGGAGGATTCCGCCGATGATTCGCTGGTTCGGGGGGGCGGATGGGCGTGGTGCGGGCTACACCCCACAGCAGCTGGGCGGAGAGGCATAAAAACGCTATGAGCTACACGCCCATAGCACCGTTTTTAAATCGCTTACGACTGCAGTATCCTTCGTTGCTACGAAAGTAAACCATCATCCCAAAGCAAAACGTTGTCTACTGGTGATTTGTTGCGTTTCGTGGTCCGAGGATCCTGAGACAGTGTGCCAGTCGGTTACAAATCTTTTGTGCATCATCCTCCTATTCAAAATTTACTAATTATCTAATTTCTCATATTGTCAAACAAATCAACATCCTCATTTATCATTTATTTAATTATTGCGTTGTTGTTTCAAAAAATTATTTTCAAATATTATTGTTAGGTTCAGCTTGTAGCTTACTCCTAACTTGTTGGTCAGGCAATATATCTGTTTCTTTAAGAAACAACTGAGCCACGTAATCAGGGTTTGCTGAACCCTGTAATTAGGCTACAGTGCATAAATAAGCAGCGCAGAGAAGCGTTCTTTGTTTTCCTGATTGTTCCTGTTCCTGTTGCTTCCTGCGTCTTCTGCTGATTGGTGTTAGACTGGATTGTTATATGGTACTGTATACCGAGAGTTACTAAAGTCTGTTTGCTTTGGTAAGGGAAGATACTTACTGGACTGATATTACTGTTTATGACCTTGGACTGTTTTACCTACACCGAGACTGCTTATTATCTTGTATATAAAGTATTTTTCTCACACGAGCTGCACGTTTATCTCCTTCCCTGTGTGTTTCTGCTCTGCTCGTTGCACAAGCAACAAATACTTTTTACACACACCCTAACAATTATATTTATAACATTCATATTTCATATTTCATTTCCATGTTTTATTATCTAACCATTGATAAAATAAATCCCATATCTTGTAATATTGTTTATCTTCTTGTTCTCTAATTTCAAATGTCAATTTACTCATTTCAGCACATTCCATGATTTTCTTAATAATTTCATCTTGCGTTGGTATTTTCTCCTCATTCCAGTTTTTAGCAAATACAATTCTAGCAGCTGTTAAAACATTCACAATCAAATATCTCACCTCTCTATTGTATGTTTCCGGCACAATCCCTAATAAAAAAATCTCTGGCACAAAAAGCATTCGATCAGGTTAATTGGCAATTTATGATTCAGCAAATAAAAAACATGAAATTTGGGGAGAGTTTTGAAAAAATGATAGCCTCTATATATACGAAACAAAAAGCAAGTATACTAGTAAATGGAGACCCTACTAAATTCTTTGAAATAAATAAAGAAGTATGGCAGGGATGTCCACTTTCACCTTTACTTTTTATTTTAACATTGGAAAATTTACTCATAAGAATTAGATCAAATAAAAGAATAAAAGGACTAAATGTAAAATGAGAAGAATATAAGGTCCAAGCATTTGTGGACGACCTTGTATTCTTCTTAGAAGAACCATTAAGAACAGGACCAACATTAATAAAAGAGATAGAAGAATTTGGAAAAGTAGCAGGTTTAAAAATTAATAAAGATAAGACTAAAATATTAACAAAAAATATAACAGGAAAACAAATAGAAGAATTAGTTGACGAATTAGGATTGCAGGTAGTAAAAAAGGTGAAATATTTAGGTATAAATTTGACAGCTAGATGTGCAATCATAAAGGAGAACAATTATGGAATTTTAGTCCAACAAATAAAAGAAGACTTAGAAAAATGGGGGAAATTGAAATTATCACTACTAGGGAGGATAGCAGCGATAAAGACAAATGTACTGCCGAGACTCCTTTATTTATTTCAAACAATCCCGGTAAAATTGGATAATTTTTTTTTCAATAATTTGAACAAAATAACTACAAAATTTGTGTGGGAAGGGAAAAAAACAAGAATCAAATTAAGTATTTTGCAAGACGATAGAACCAGAGGTGGATTTGGATTGCCAGCATGGGAAACATACTACAAAGCAACAAGTTTGACATGGATTAGAGAATGGGTGAGCTTGAAAAATCAAAGACTATTAAAATTAGAAGGACATGATTTGTTGATGGGGTGGCACGCCTTCTTATGGAACACCGGGAACAAAACATATAAATATTTTAGTAATCATATACTAAGAGACTCATTAATTTGTACATGGCGAGAAATCAAAAGCAAACATTACATGAAAGTTCCTGGATGGTTATCCACAATGGAGGCGACAATACACCCCAACACACTAGCAATACAAAAAATGATAAGATATAATGAAATATTGGACTCCCAGGGAAGATTAAAAACACAAGAACAACTTAGAGAACAAGGAATACAGATAGACTGGTGTCCCTGCTTACAGATATAAACAAGATACAAAAAAGACCAAGAGGAAGGAGGAATTGAACTAAAACCGAACTGATTAGATAAACTCTTAGAAGCCAAGGAAGAAAAATTAATTTCAAAAATTTATAAGTACTTATTGGAATACGACTTAGCAGAAGAAATAGTAAAAGGACAAATGATAGCATGGGCAAGAAATATTGGACATAGCATACAATTAGAGGACTGGGAAAGAGTGTGGGAAACTAATTATACCATGACAAAATTGGCAGTTTATAAAGAGAATCAGTATAAAATGTGGTATAGATGGTATCTGGCCCCTTCGAGATTAGCGAAGATGTATCCGAATTTAAACCTAACTTGCTGGAAATGCAAACAGGCACAGGACACTTTTTTTCATGTCTGGTGGCTTTGCCCAAAAATTAGGAAATTCTGGGAAAAAATAAAAACATGGCTAACAGAAATAACAGCAGAGGAAATAGAGTTTAAACCAGAATTTTTTCTATTAGGTATGATCAAAGAAAATTATAGGAAAGAAATAAAATATTTAATATTACATATAATTACGGCAGCTAGATTGGCATTAGCTCAATATTGGAAAATGGATCAATTGCCAACAGATCACCTAATAATCCAAAAAATTTACAATTGTGC
Organism: Pituophis catenifer annectens; assembly: GCF_029215685.1. NCBI lineage: Eukaryota > Metazoa > Chordata > Lepidosauria > Squamata > Colubridae > Pituophis > Pituophis catenifer. Next base: position 26,600,787 of record NW_027256885.1, on the reverse strand, counting down.
TGAAATGGATAAATTAACATTTGAGTTAAAAGATAAGGTAGACTCAAAATACTACACGGCATGGAATAGATGCTACGATTGGATAAATCAAAAGAAAGGAGAGTAAATTAGGTAAGACAACAAAATTAACAAACAAGCACCTTCAACAAGATAAAAGATGTGATAAAGTGACAAAGTCACTTTCTATATTTTGTTTTTCATTTTTCTTTTTTCTTTTTCTTTTTTTCTTTTTCTCTCTTTTCTTTTTTTTAATTTTGCTTTGTTTTCTTTTTCTATATTTTGCTGTGAGTAAGTAACGTTGTTCGGATTAATATAAATGTATTTTGTATATACTGTATTTTATCTTTTTAAGTTTGATAAAGTTTGTTTTTAAAATAAAAAAAAAAATCTCTGGCTTAAAGTCTATGTGTTTTTTTGTCATTTTTTCCAACCATGTGTGGATTTTAGTCCAATATCTTTTCGCTTCTACACATGTCCACCACATATGGTAATATGAGCCCGGTATCTGATGGCATTTCCAACACTTCTCAGATTTGTTCTTGAACATTCTCGCTATTCTTGTCGGGGGTAGATGCCACCTGTAAAACATCTTATACAAATTCTCCTTATATGCTGTTGACATTGTCATTTTATAATTTTGCATCCACAATTTTTGCCATTTCTCTAAATCAATTCCATGCCCAAAATTTCCCCCCCATGCAATCATGTCTTCTAAAATACCCCTGTGTTTTTGTGCCCTTGTACCATAAGAAAGTGTGCCAGCCCAACAACAAGTCATGTCCTTCTAAAGTCAACAACCTAGTATTTCTTAAGGTTATCCATTCTTTAATCCACATCAAATTTGTTGCTTGATAATATAGTTCCCAATCCGGCAATCCAAAACCTCCTCATATTCTAGCATCTTGCAACAATTTTAATTTTATCCTCGCCTTTTTACCCTGCCAAATATATTTTAACACTATTTTGTTTAATTCTTCAAAATAATCTTTTCCCAACCTAATTGGAATTGTCTGGAACAGATATAAAATTCTAGGCAATATATTCATCTTAATAATTGATATCCTCCCTATCAATGATAATTGCAAATTCTCCCATTTAGCCAAATCTGTCACTATCTGTTTAAGCTTGTTGTAATTATTCTCCTTTAGTGTACTGCATCTTGCTGTCAAATGTATCCCCAAATACTTGACCTTGTTCATGATCTGCATCTTTGATACTTCTGCCAATTCTTCTTTTTGTTTTTTTAATATATTTTTTGTCAAAATCTTCGTTTTATCTTTATTTATTTTCAAACCTGCTACCTTTCCAAATTCTCCTATTTTGTCTATCAGTTTATTTATTGATTCAAATGGATCTTCCAGAATAAACACCAAGTCATCTGCGAATGCTTGCAATTTATATTCTTCATTTTGAATTTTCATTCCTTTTATTTCTTTTTCATCTCTAATATTTATGTTTAATACTTCTAATGTTAGCACGAACAACAGTGGTGATAGTGGACAGCCTTGTCTCGTTCCTTTTTGTATTTCAATAGATTCTGTCAATTCTCCATTTATCATTACTTTTGCTGTTTGTTTATGATATATGGCATCTATGGCTTAAATAAATTTCCTCCCAAAGCCCATCTGTTTCAGCTATAATAACATAAATCGCCAATTCACATTGTCAAAGGCTTTCTGTGCATCTAAAAACATCAAAGCCATTTGCTTTTCAGGATGTGCCTCATAATATTCCAAAGTGTCCAGAATTATCCTCAAATTGTCTCTGATCTGCCTTTTTGGCAGAAATCCATTTTGATCTGAATGTATAAAATTATTTAAATATCTTTTAAGTCTTTCTGCCAATATTGTATATAGTGTATACAGTGGCCTCCCTATATCCTAGGGAGGCCACTGTACCTCAGATAGCCGGATGTGAGTCTCTCCTTGTGAAGTGGGGTCATGGGATGCAGGTGGGCTTGCTGATTACGTACCTGGCTCCCTGCTGCATGGCAGCGGCCCTGCCCGAGCTCCTCAACGTAATAGCCGGGGTGGCGGTTGATACCCCCAGGCTTTTGGTCATGGGGGATTTCAACCTGCCGTCCATCGGTAAAACGTCTGAGGTGGCTCGGAAGTTCATGGTTTCCATGACAGCCATGGACCTGACCCAGTTAATTCATGGCCCTACTCACACGGGAGGACACACTCTGGACTTGGTTTTTGTCTCTGGTCAGTGGTTGAATGGCCTAGATACAGGGGATATAGCCATCGAACCTTTGTCATGGTCAGACCATTCTCTCCTTAGGCTTGACTTTCTGACCGCTACACCCCACTGCAGGGAGGCGGAACTGATTAGGTGGTTCCGCCCCAGGCGCCTGATGGATCCTGATAGGTTCCATATGGAGCTTGGGCCATTTCCTGAGACTCTGGCTCATGACTCGGCTGAAGACCTGGTGGCCGCCTGGGATAGGACGGCCGCTGGTGCTTTGGACCGGGTCGTGCCTTTGCGGCCTCTGACCCGGCGCTGAACCTGCCCAGCTCCTTGGTTCTCCGAGGAACTGAGGGAGATGAAACGCCGGAAAAGACGCCTAGAGAGTGGTTGGAGGGCTAGTTGTTCCGAATCTGACCGAACACTGGTGAGGTCTTATATTAAGACCTACTTAGTGGCGATAAAAGTGGCAAAGTGTAATTACTTTTCCGCTCTTATTGCGTCGGCAGATAACCGCCCAGCTGCCCTGTTTAGGGTGACCCACTCCCTTCTCCACCTGGGAGCACAGGAAGACCCCTTGTAAAGGTGAGCTGAGGCTTTTGCGCAATATCTGCACGATAAAATCGCTCAAATTCGGGAAGGCTTGGACTCTGGGTAGATTCAGGTGGGATGTCTGAGGCGGGTCTTGAGAATGTTATCTGGGATGAGTTTGACCCTGTGACTCCTGAGGATGTGGACAGGATGCTGGGGAGGTTGAACGCAACCACATGTTTATTGGACCCATGTCCCTCCTGGCTGGTGCTGGCTACCCGGGAGGTTACACGAGGCTGGCTCCAGAGGATTATAAACACTTCTTTGAGTGAGGGTTTCCTGCCTCCCGCCTTGAAAGAGGCGGTGGTGAGGCCCCTCTTCAGGAAGCCCTCTCTGGACCCAGCTGTTTTGGCAAACTACCGTCCAGTCTCCAACCTTCGCTTTGTGGTGAAGGTTGTTGAGAGTGTGGTGGTGCGACAGCTCCTGCAGTACCTGGATGAAACTGTCTATCTAGATCCGTTCCAGTCCGGCTTCAGGCCTGGGTACAGCACGGAAACGGCATTGATCGCATTGGTTGATGATCTCTGGAGGGCTCGGGACAGGGGCTGCTCCTCTGTTCTGGTCCTATTAGACCTCTCAGTGACTTTTGATACCATCGACCATGGTATCATGCTGCGCCGGCTGGAGGGGTTGGGAGTGGGAGGCACCATTTTACGGTGGTTCTCCTCCTATCTCTCCGACCGGTCGCAGTCTGTGTTGGCAGGGGGTCAGAGGTTGACCTCAAGGCACCTTGTTTGTGGGGTGCCGCAAGGGTTGGTCCTCTCGCCTCTCCTGTTCAACATTTATGTGAAGCCGCTGGGTGAGATCATCCGTGGTTTTGGGGTGCAGTGCCATCTGTACGCTGATGACACTCAGCTGTACATCTCCACCCCAGACCACCCCAATGATGCCCTTGAAGTGATGTCCCGGTGCCTGGAGGCCGTGCGGGTCTGGATGGGGAGGAACAGGCTCCGACTCAACCCCTCCAAGACTGAGTGGCTGTGGTTGCCGGCGTCCCGATATAGCCAGCTGGTGCCATCGCTGGCTATTGGGGGCGAGTCATTGGCCCCCACAGAGAGGGCTCGTAACTTGGGCGTCCTCCTGGATGCACGGCTCTCTTTAGAAGAGCATATGACGGCCGTGGCCAGAGGGGCTTTTTATCAGGTTCACCTGATATGCCAGTTGCGCCCCTTTCTGGATCGGGACTCCTTATGCACGGTCACTCATGCCCTTGTAACTTCCTGCCTGGACTACTGTAATGCTCTCTACATGGGGCTCCCCTTGAGGAGCACCCGGAGGCTCCAACTGGTCCAGAATGTGGCCGCGCGGGTGATTGTGGGGGCGACATGGCGCTCCCATGTAACACCTCTCCTGCGCGAGCTGCACTGGCTTCCGGTGGTCTTCCGGGTGCGCTTCAAGGTATTGGTTCTCATCTTTAAAGCGCTCCATGGCTTAGGGCCTGGGTATCTATGAGAACACCTTCTGCCACCGATAACCTCCCACCGGCCAATACGCTCCCACAGAGAGGGTCTCCTCAGGGTGCCGTCGGTCAGACAATGTCAACTGGTGGCCCCCAGGAGGAGAGCCTTCTCTGTGGGGGCACCCGCCCTCTGGAACGAGCTACCCCCAGGGATATGACTGATCCCGGACCTCCATACTTTCCGCCGGGCCCTGAAGACTTTTCTATTTCAGCAAGCCGGGCTGGCTTAAAATTTTTAACTGGTTAATTTTATGGGTAAGGGGTTTTAAATTGGGGAAGCCAAATTGATTTAATTATGTTTTAAATTATTTTAATTTTCATATTGTATGTATTTTAATCTTGGCTGTTCACCGCCCTGAGTCCTTCAGGAGTAGGGCGGTATAAAAATTAAAATAATAATAATAATAATAATAATAATAATAATAATAATAATAATAATAATAATAATAATAATAATAATTGTGGCGAAGATTTTATAATCTGAATTTAGCAGGGATATAGCCCTATAATTCTTTACTTGTTGTGGGTCAGCATCCTCCTTTGGGATAAGTGTAATATATGCTTCCAGCCATGATTTGGGTATTTCCATCTTTAACATTACTTCATTCATAACTTCTAACAATGGAAGACTCAATGATTCCTGTAAAGTCTTATAGTATTCCGCTGGCAATCCGTCTGGGCCTGGCGCCTTCCCAATCTTTTGTTTTTTAAGTGCTTCGGTCAATTCCATCATCGTTATATTTCCTTCTAGCATCATCTCAGTATCTTTTGAAATCTGGGGTAGATTCGCCTTGTATAAATATTGTTTAACACTTTCCTCCTCTATATTTTCTTTTTCATATAATTTTTTTATAGTAATCTTGTATAATATTTTTCTTCTCTTCATTCCCAAATCTAATTTAGCCTTGTTCATCTACTAATTGTGTTATTTTCTTTGATTCTCTCTCTTTTTTCAATTTATATGCTAGCCATCTACCTGGTTTATTAGCATCTTCAAAATAGTTCTGTTTGGCACTTCTAATTTTTTGTGCTAGATCTTCTTTTTCTATTAATCCCATTTTATGTTTAGTTGTATCCATTTTCATTTTAATATCCTTTTTTGTGGGAATTTCTGTAGTTCTTTTTCAAGTTCCTTATAATCATCCTCTAATGTTTTATAGACTTGCCTTTTCTTAATATTTCTTTTTCTTGTATAGTCAATTATCAGGCCTCTGGCATAAGCTTTCATAGTATCCCACAGATTTTGCATTGATGTATCCTCTTTTCTATTTTCTTTGAAGAAAAAAGCCAATTCTTTCTCCATTTTCTGTACCTCTTTGCAGACATCTTGTCTGTTGCTCTGGTCTTTGCAGACAGCCAGTCTGTTACATTTCTCTCTCTTCTCCTTGGGTCTCCACCTCAGGAATTTCTCCTTGTGGCTTTTTCTAAAATGGCGTTTTAATGCTTTTTATAGATTTTTAATGATTGTAAGCCACCTAGAGTTGCCTCCAGGCGAGATGGGTAGCATATAAATTGGATGAATAATCTGTGCTCTCCAAGCAGAAATTAGGCATCCAATTCAGCCATTCTACTCTACTGAGCTGCCGCGCTATCAGCCCCCTCTATCACAAAGATCCTGCAGGAAAAGGGCAGTATGAGAACCATAAACACAAAGCTTTTGCTGTGTCCCAGCATAACAAATACAGTGCCCTTGCTGACCTTAATAGGGACACTAAAGTGACAGGTCAAAGTAGTTGCGATGATGATAACTCAAATAAGCAGAGGATCATGGCTGAGATGAAGAACTTACTTTGGATAGGGGACCCACCCAGCCACGCCCACCCAGTGTTTTCTTTTCTATGGGAAACTCCTTCCTTCCTTCTTTCCTTCCTTCCTCCCTTCCTCCCCCTCCCTTCTTCCTTCCTTCCTTCCTCCCTTCCTCCCTCCCTACTCTTTCTCTCCTTCTTCCCTCCCTCCCTTCTCTCCCTTCCTTCCTCCTTTTCTTTCCCTTCCTTCCTCCCTCCCTCCCTCCCTCCCTTGTCTTTATCTCCTTCCTTGCTTCCTTGCTTCCTTGCTTCCTTGCTTCCTTGCTTCCTTGCTTTCTTGCTTCCTTGCTTCCTTGCTTCCTTGCTTCCTTGCTTCCTTGCTTCCTCCCTTCCATCCTTCCTTCCTTTGTTAAACAAATAAATACTGCTTTCTGAGTTCTACTAGTTGCATTGCTGAAGCAACAGGAACCAGATAGTACCAACTCTGTCAGATCTCAAATGAAGGGCAGAAATCATAGAGGTGATCCTCTTTGCCCCTCACCTCTGCTTGTGGCTGGCTCTGCTTCTCTTTTTCTCCCCTTTTCTCTCTCTCTTATCTCTCTCTGTTGCATGCGCGCACCCAAGTGGGATACCCTCCTGGGCCGGGATCACGGTGGTGGCGGGGACAGCGTCTCCTCCTCCCGCTGCCACCACTGCACAGTGAACTGAGTACCAGGCCATGCTGTGCAGCACAGGAGAGCCCGCGCTGTGCAGGGGGCAGCCCGGGCTGCACAGGGGAGCCAGAGTTTTTCCCTCCTTGCATCCAGCAGCGGCAGCTGCTCTTCCCCATTCCCCTCCTTCCTAAGCCAACAGAAAGGGGACCACAGCTGGTGCTGAGCTTCCCACAAAAAGCAGCCAGTTGCGGGCAGTGTGGAGAAAATGCTAGGAGCGCTTAAGCTGTGTGGCTCTGCGGAGAGGCTTGCACCTTCTCGGGGCAGAGAGCACATCGTGTGACCGGGTCGGCAGGGAGCCGCAGGAGAGGGGTCAAAAAGCTGCAAGTGGCTCTGGGGCCGCAGGTTGCCAACACCCGGGTTATGTAGACAATAAACAAAGGGTCAGTCAAAATGGACTCAAATGTCTATACACCAATGCACAGAGTATGAGGAATAAACAGGGTGAATTAGAAATTCAAGTAAATGAGGGCAGATATGATATTGTTGCCATTACAGAAACTTGGTGGGATGAAACCCACAAATGGAACATACAACTAGAGGGATTTAAATTATTTAAAAGAAATAGACTCAATAATAGTGGAAGTGGAGTTCCACTATATATAAGAAATAACTACATCTCTACAGAAATAGAGCACAACAATGACAAAAACTGTCTTGAATGCATTTGGGTCAATATTAAAGGGGGGAGAAATTACATTGCCATAGGTGTATACTATATAGGCCACCCAACCAAACAGAGGAAATAGAAGAACTGTTTGCTAGTCAGTTCACTAAGGTATGTAGGAAGCACATCACAATAGTAATGGGGGATTTTAACTACCCTGATATCAACTGGGAGACAAACTCTGCACCAAGTGGAAGATCCAACAGGTTCCTGACAAACCTAGCAGACAACTTTGTTTCCCAAAAAGTAGAGAAGGGAACAAGGGGATCAGTCATATTGGACTTAATTCTCACTAACAGAGATGAAATGATAGAAGGTGTTGACGCTACAGGAACCTTGGGGGGGAGTGATCATGCAATATTGGAATTCAACATTATGCAAGCACAAGCAATAGAACAAAGTCAAACTAAAGTCTTGGACTTTAAGAGAGCAAGTTTCAATAAACGTAGAGCTTGGGAAGGATTCCATGGATGAGAATCCTCAAGGGGAAAACAACTCAAGAAGCTTGGGAAATTTTGAAAAGTGAGATTATAAAAGCCCAGTCTAGCACAATACCAATGAAGAAGAAAAATAACAGCTCTCAAAAGAAACCAGCATGGCTGCATAAAGAACTCGCTGATAAATTAAAAGACAAAAAGGACAAGTATAAAAAGTGGAAAGGGGCACATAACTAAGGCAGAATATCAGCAAATAGCCTGAGCCTGCAAAGATGAAGTGAGGAAAGCTAAGGCGCATAATGAACAAAGGCTTGTGACAAAAGTAAAAAAATAACAAAAAAAGCTTCTTCCAACATGTTAAAAACAAGAAAAAAGTCAAGGAAACAATTGGCCCATTGCTGGGAGAAAGTGGCAAGAAGGTGACAAGCAACAGGGAGAAAGCAGAACTACTTAACTCATTTTTTGCATCTGTCTTTACACAAAGGGAAAAAACAGTTCAACCTATCAAAAACAGTACCACAAAAAACAAATTAAGGACACAAGTTAAAATAGGGAAGAAAATGGTAAGTGAGCACCTGTCCACCCTAGATGAGTTCAAATCACCAGGACCAGATGGATTACACCCCAAGGTCTTGAAGGAACTGGCAGACGAGATCTCAGAACCACTGAACTATATCTTTCAAAGATCCTGGAGCACCAGGGAACTGCCAGAGGATTGGAAAAGAGCTGATGTAGTTCCCATCTTCAAAAAAGGAGGAAAAAAAAGATCCAGGAAACTACAGACCTATCAGCCTGACTTCAATACCAGGGAAGATTCTGGACAAGATAATCAAGCAACGAATCACTGAACACCTAGAAGCAAACAAAGTAATAACCAAAAGCCAACATGGGTTTGTCAAAAACAGATCATGCCAGACTAATCTAATTGCATTCTTTGACAAAGTGACAAAATTAGTGGACCAGAGGAATGCTGTCGATATAATTTACTTGGACTTCAATAAGGCATTTGATAAAATAGACCATAACCTACTACTTGATAACATAGAAAAATGAGGGTTAGACAGCATCACTACCAGATGGATTTGTAACTGGCTGACCAACTGCACTCAACGTGTAGTCCTCAATAGAACTGCATCTACATGGAGGGAAGTATGCAGTGGGGTACCCCAAGGCAGGGGTCTCCAACCTTTTGGACCTCAGGGACCACCAAATGCATAATTTTACATCCCATGGACCACTGGGGGGGGGAGCCTCAACCGCCTTTCGGGCCTACCTGTCTAGTTCTGCGAGGTCTCCGGGTGTGAGGCCTGAAAGAAAGTGCCTGGTCCAGGCACATAGCCTGGAAACCTCTTTTGTGTTCCTTCTCTCAAGAAGCTTGGTCAATCTGAGTGAAGGAAAATGAAGACGGGCAGACTGACGGTGGTGGGAAAGTGGGCCCCTTATTCCAGAATTGTAGTAGTCACAGGACTGGCCCTTTGGTCATCTCGGAGCAGCTCCTCCACCCGGGTGCACAGGCCTGCAGGGGAGCTCCTCCTGTCTCTGGGAGTCAAAGCACTGAAGCACGAGCGGCGCAGGAACTTCGGCTGGGCTCCTCAAGAGAAATGCAAACATTTCTCTGCCGACTGCCAAAATTTTCTCACAGACCACCAGTGGTTCGCGGACCACCGGTTGGTGACCACTGCCCCAAGGCTCTGTTTTAAGCCCAGTACTCTTCAACATCTTCATCAATGATTTGGACGAGGGGATAGATGGGGAACTCATCAAATTTGCAGACGACACCAAGCTAGCAGGAATAGCCAACATTCCAGAAGATAGGCTTAAGATTCTGTTACGTGTTTTCAAGGATCTTACCCAATGACTCCAACACGAAATGCAGTTGAATCAGAGTTTCTTTATTAATCAGATGTTTCTGTTACAGGTGAACGTCTGGAAGTGCATCTGGATCCCTGGACCACACCTTATATACCTGGGAGGCGGAGCCAAGGTAAGGAGGGATCAGGAAAAGGTCTAGGTGGATGGATGGGGTTAATTTTCATTTCATTTCATTTTTCATTTTATTAAATTTGTATACCGCCCTACTCCCGAAGGACTCAGGGCGGTGAACAGCCATAAAATAAAACATATAAATACAAAATTTAAAATAGAGATAAAACAAATTAAATAAATTTGGCTGAACCGTTTTAAAACCCCAATAATTTAAAACCAAATTTAAAATTCCCATTTAAAAGAGGAAAAGTTTAGGTCAGGCCGGCTTGCTGGAATAGGAACGTCTTAAGCGTGCGACGGAAGGTACGCAGATCCGGAATCCTCCGTATCTCGGGGGGGAGCTCGTTCCAGATAGTAGGTGCCCCCACAGAGAAGGCTCTCCCCCTGGGGGCCGCCAGTTGACATTGTTTGGCCGACGGCACCCGGAGGAGCCCCTCTCTATGGGAGCGTACTGGTTGGTGGGAGGCTATTGGTGGTAGCAGGCGGTCCCGTAAATAACCAGGTCCTAAGCCATGGAGCGCTCTAAAGGTTGATGACCAAAACCTTGAAGCGCACTCGGAAGACCACCGGGAGCCAGTGCAGCTCGCGCAGGAGAGGCGTTACATGGGAGCGCCACGTCGCTCCCATCACCACCCGCGCGGCCGCACTCTGCGCCAGTTGGAGCCTCCGAGTGCTCCTCAAGGGGAGCCCCATGTAGAGAGCGTTACAATAGTCCAGACGGGAGGTAACGAGGGCATGAGTGACCGTGCGTAACGAGTCCCGATCCGGAAAGGGACGCAACTGGCGGATCAGGCGAACCTGATGAAAAATCTGCCATGGGGAAGCAACGTTAGGCATTTATATGTAACAAATCCCCCTCTAAATGCCTAACAGTTGGAGCTGTGTGTATATTTTGTGTGTGTACACCTAGTCTTGAAGTTAGGTAGACGTGCTGTTTATTCTGCAAAGGTTTGGTCAGGATGTCAGCGATTTGCTTAACAGTCTCGCAGTGTATGGCTGTTCTGTCCCCGTACCACGCACACACCCAACCAGCCAGCCGAGGGTTAAATAAACTCTTCAAACACTCAACGTCAGTGATAAGGAACTTGGCAGCAACTCCGTGGCTGCCTGCCAAGAACTTTTACTCCGATAACACAGACAAAAATACACACAGTTTGAATAGTCCAGTTTGTAATTAAATCCACAGCAAATAGGTGTTGTGTCCGAAGGTGCAAAGTGCCTTGCCAGAGATTAGCTTTGTCCGTTACAGAGTCCGAATGGCCACCACACTCCCTTTTATAACCTGTGGGGTGTGGTCCAGTGACTCAGCTTAATCTCTGGCACGCTGTTCTGTCCCTGTCTCCACACACACACACACACAGCCAGCCGAGGGTTAAAGGAAGCACTTGGCATGCACAGTTTGTTATCAAAAACTTGGCAGTAATACAAGGACCGACTGCCAAGTGCTTTTTACTTAATATCCCTTCACCAGATAAACAGAAATACACACAGTTCGCAAATAGTCCAGTTCAAAACAAGAAACCTTCGGCAGAGTTTGCAAATAGTCCAGTTCAAAACAAGAAACCTTCGGCAGATTTAAGCGTTGTTCAAAGTGACTAGCCAGAGTTAGTTTTTGTCCGTCACAGAGTCTTAAATGGCCACCACACTCTCTTATATAATCTCTGGGGTGTGGTCCAGTGACTCAGCCTAATCCCTGGCACACCTCCTCAACTGCTGCAACCGTTTATCACACCTTCGTTGGCGTGGATCCAGGAATGACAGATCGCCTCCATCGCTATCATCGGAGACACCTGGCTCCTGGCTAATCACCTCTTCCTCGGCCGGCACCTGAGGCATAGCCAGAGAGGAGGGGCCTGGAGAGGGAGGCCTGGCCGACTCCTCTCCTTCATGTTCGGAGCCTTCTCCCTCCGATAAAATAGGCTCGGAGGACGGAGCCACAACACTATCCCCCACCGCAGGGCCCTTCCCCCGGGTCTGATGGTCGGGATGGGGTCAGGACGGGAACTGTTCGTGAAAAGCCCGTACCAGGTCAGGGGCCTGAATGGCAGACACATCCACCCAGGTGAAATCCTTGGGCCCGTACCCCTTCCAGGCCATGAGGTATTGGAAGCGCCCCTTCAGCCAACGGGAGTCCCGGATGCTGTCCACCTTGTACGTCGAGGTGTCATCCTCGTCGGCTGCGGCTGGGGGGGCAGGCGTCGGCGGGCGGCGGAGATGGCTCGTGGGGGCCTCAGGGACCAGGAGGGACCGATGGAAAACGGGGTGGAGCCGCATAGAGCGTGGTAGAGTCAACCGGTAGGCCACTGGGTTGATGACTGCCTCGATAGGGAAGGGACCGATAAAGCGGTGGGCCAGTTTCCTCACTGGCCGGTCCGTGGGGAGGTGTTTTGTGGACAGCCACACCCCATCTCTGACTTCCAGCGGTGGCATCGCCTGACGGGTGCGATCGGCGACCCGTTTATAATCCTCTTTCGCCCAGATCAGCTGCCGCTGCACCAGTTGCTGCACCGCCTGCAGCTCCGAGAGGAAGTCCTGGGTCTCGGGAATGGGGGAATCCAAGAGTGTCAACGGGAAAAGCCATGGATGGTATCTGACGTTGGCATGGAACGGGTTCATCTGGGTGGAGGTGCGTTGGGAGTTGTTAAAGGCGAACTCCGCCAGGGGAAGGTACTCGGCCCAGTTGTCCTGCTGCTGGTTGACGAAACAGCGGAGGTACTGCTCCAGTATGCCGATGACCTTCTCTGTGCCCCCGTCAGTCTCCGGATGGTGCGACAACAGGCACACCTGCACCTCCAGCGCGGTCATCAGGCTTTTCCAGAAGCGGGCTGTGAACTGGGCCCCGCGGTCCAAAACCACCCGGTCCGGCAGGCCGTGGAGGCGGAAAATGTGTTGCAGGAACAGGCGAGCCCTGGTGCGGGTCGAGGGCAGGCCGTGGCACGGGATGAAATGTGCCATCTTTGTGAGCGCATCCACCACCATGAGGACGGTCGTGAACATAGCGGACAGAGGCAGGTCCGTCAGGAAGTCCATGGAGATGGCTCCCCACGGTCTCTCCAGTGTCGGCAGCGGCTGGAGGAGTCCAGGAGGGGGACCGGATGTGGCTTTGGCCTGTCGGCACGTCACACAGGACGTCACGTATGCGTGCACGTCGTGCCGTACCCGAGGCCACCAGAAAGTCTGCGTCACCAGGTTCAAGGTCTTAAAGAAGCCGAAGTGCCCCGCCGCGGGGTTGTCATGGCACTGGTTCATGATGAGGGCTCGGAGCGGACTCGTGGGCACGTACAGCCGACCCCGGTGCCTGAGCAAGCCCTCCTCCACAGTCCATGGGGATACGGGGCCGACATCCGCTTTCCGCTGCTGCGACCAGTCATCCTGTTGCTGCGCTTCCAGCACCTGAGCCCGCAGGTCCACCGGTTCCTGGACCGCGGCCAAGGATTCTGCTGGCAGCACCGTCTGGGGGGGAAGGGAGTCCTTGGGGCAAAAGTATTCCGGTTTACAGGATAGCGCATCCACCCTCTGGTTGAGGCTGCTTGGAATGTACGTGACGTCGAAGTTGAACCGGGCGAAAAACAACAACCACCGGATCTGCCGCTGGTTCAACTTCCTGGCCGTGGTGAGGTGCTCCAGGTTCCGATGATCCGTCCGCACCTCCACCTGGTGTCGGGCCCCCTCGAGGTGATGTCGCCAAGCCTCGAACGGGACCTTGATAGCCAGCAACTCCTTTTCCCAGATGGTGTAGTTGCGCTTGGAAGGATTGAGTTTCCGGGAGTAATAAGCGCAGGGAAAAAGAATGCCACCATCCACCAGAGACTGTAGCAGCACCGCCCCAATCACCACATTGGACGCATCCGTCTCCACCACGAACGGACGGTGTGGATTGGGATGTCTCAGGACCGGCTCCGTGATGAAGGCCTGCTTGAGGACCTCGAAGGCCTGCTGCTGTGGGGGCCCCCACTGGAACGGGACCTTCTTCTGAAGGAGTTGGGTCAACGGCAAGGTCAGGGTGGTGAAGCCCGGGATGAAGGTCCGGTAGTAGTTGGTGAATCCCAACAGACGCTGGATGTCCTTCACCCGACGTGGGGGTTCCCAACTGCGCAAGGCCTCCACCTTGCGCGGGTCCATCGCGATGCCCTCGGGGGTGATGATGTGCCCGAGGAACTCTATGGAAGTCTGGAAGAAGTAGCATTTCTCCAACTTCACATAGAGCTGGTGCTCCCGCAGGCGCTGCAGGACCTGGCGGACATGCTGGAGGTGGCTTTCCTGGGTCCAGGAATAGATCAAAATTTCGTCCAGGTAGATCACCACGAACCGGTCCAGCATGTCCCGGAACACGTCATTCATCAAGTGCTGGAAGACCGCTGGGGCGTTGGTCAACCCGAATGGCATGACAGTATACTTGAAGTGTCCATACCGGGTGCCAAACGCCGTCTTCCACTCGTCCCTCTCTCGCACGCGCACCAGGTTGTAGGCCCCTCGGAGATCGAGCTTAGTGAAGATTGAGGCCTCCCGCAACCTCTCCATCAGCTCCGGGATCAGTGGCAGGGGGTAGCGATTTCGCACTGTGATGGCATTCAAGCGCCGGTAGTCACAACACAGGCATAAGTCCCCCGTCTTCTTCTTCACGAAGAGGACCGGGGCCGAGAGTGGGGAGGTCGAAGGCCGGATGAACCCATGGGCCAGGATCTTTTCCAGGAAGTCCCGTAAGGTGGCCAGCTCGGGCTCCGACATGGGGTACAGGCATCCCGAGGGCAGGGGCGCGTTGGGCCGCAGGTCCACCGCGCAGTCGTAGGGTCAGTGCGGGGGCAAGCGGTCCGCCTCCTTCTCGCTGAACACGTCGGCGAAGGACATCAGCTCCGGAGGCAAGGAGACATTCGGGGCAGAGACATCCTGGCCGACACAGGTGTGGCAGAGGTGGTCGACACACTGCAGGCTCGGGAACGAGATGGCGTTTCGCGGCCAAGCCACCTGAGGATCGTGCGCCCGAAGCCAGGCCATCCCCAGGACCAAGGGAAAGTGCAGGTCCGCCGTCACGTAAAACTGGATTGCCTCCTCGTGGTTCCCAATGGCGAGGCACAAGGGCTGGGTAGCGAATTTGATGGGCCCCGCCACGAGTTCCTGCCCATCAATAGTCTCGACCCGCAACGGAGGGTCCACCGGAACCAAGGGGACCTTGTAATGGGCCACAAAGGCCTGGTCCATGAAGTTCGTGGTGGCCCCCGAGTCCACCAGCACATGCGCCTGAAGCCCCTCCAACTGGTTGGCCAACAACACCCGGGTGTTCAAAATCAGGTGCCGAGGGGGCTCACAGTCCACAGCCGCCACCTCCGGCGGGGCATAGTCACGTGCCTGGCCCAGGGTTTCCCCTAGGCCAGGCCTGGCCCGTTTCCCGGCTGGTCACGCCGAGACTCCGGAACAGGCTTGAGCGCTCCACTCCGCTTCCTGGGACATGAGGTGGCAAAATGTCCAGCCTCACCGCAATAGAGGCACAACCCCCCTTGGCGTCTCCGCATCTGCTCCTGGGCCGTCAGTTGAGGTCTGGCTGCTCCGAGCTCCATGGGCTCCTCAGCCATCGCCACAAAGCGTGGTGTGGTCCGGGGCGCTGTCGGTGCGAAACGCGGGGGTGCCGAAGCTGTCGGTGGTTCAGGAAGGGCCCGACAGGGCCGTCGCCGTTGAAGGTGGGCGTCGATGCGCAGGCATTGGGTCACCAGCGCATCGAGGGTCTGTGACGCCTCCACGCGAACCAGCTCATCCTGCAGCTCGCTGGAGAGGCCGTCCTGGAAGGCATCCATCAGTACCGCTTCATTCCAAGCCGAATCCTGGCCTAGAAGTCGGAACTCCGCAATATAGTCCTGCAGGGGGTGCTTCCCTTGGCGGAGGTCCTTAATGCACGGGTATTTTTCCGCAAACCCCTGTGCTACTAACCTAGCCTTGTACAGTGTCTTATTGTCCTCGAGCTCCTTGATTTTAAAAACCCACTTTGTCCCAATGGGTACCTTGTTGTCTGGTACCTTGGATGGAGTATACACATTTAGCTCTCTCAGGCTGTTCATCTCTTTCTCCATGGCCTCCTCCCACCTAATCCTCTCTTCCTGTGGCAACCTAAGAATGTCTTCGTAAGAGTTGGGTGTCGTGGTGTTTGTGTGCATTGATAGTACGTAATCTTCAAACCTTTTTGGCATTTTGTTCCTGTTGTGTCTGACGGGCCTGTTGGGTAGTGTTTCTGTGTCGTGCATGTATTTGGCTTCCGTTTCTGTGAATTCATCTACCTTTATGACGGGGTGGTCCTCTTTCCATCCCTTGGTGGCTACCCCTTGGTGTTTGGATTTGTGTTTCTCGTGTGCCTCGGTTTCAGCTGTGTCTAGTCTACTTGTGACCCTTACATTGTCTGTGACTTCCTGCCTGGACAACACTTCGTTGAGATGTATTTTTGACCAGTTTGTGTTTTCATGAAACACTGCTGTTCTGGATACGATAAATTTATTGTCCTTGTCAATAAACCTGTACCCTTTTGTCCCGGACTCGTATCCCATAAATCTTAGTCTCCTTGATACCTTGTCCCCCTTTCGCCTTAATTGTTTTGGTATATGTATGTCCGCTGTGACCCCAAATATGTGTAGGTGAGCTATTTGGGGTTTCCTGTTGTACATAACCTCATAAGGAGTTTTGTTTACCACGCTTGACCATAGCCTGTTCAGGGTGTAGTTTGAGTATGTGAGTGCCTCTGCCCAGAAGTGTTGCCCCAGCCCTGCGTCTTCTAATACGCATCTTACCATTGTTTGTAATACGCCATTCCTGCGTTCCGACACTCCGTTCTGGAATGTGGAAAATGGCGAAGAAGTAAAATGTAATATTCCATGTTTCTTTATCCAATTGGAGAAGTCCCTTGATAGGAACTCTGACCCTCTATCTGTCATTATTTGTTTTATTTTGGTGTTGTGTTGTGTTTCTACCCTCCTGTAAAATTCTTTGAACTTTTGAAACACCTCATTTTTGTGATTGTGTATACGAACCTGTAACGACTGAAGTCATCAACCATGGTTAGAAAAAAACTCTTTTTGTACTTAATAGAGGGTTTCATGGGACCTACCAAATCCATGTGTACTAACTGAAAGGTCGAATTGGTGGTGCGAGACGCCTTTTTTGGTTTAGGTTTTGTTTTTAGTTTAGAACATTTGCACACGGAACACTCTAGGTAATTGTTACAGTTCTTTACTTGCAAACCGTTTGAACATTCAGTCATTTTTTGTACAATTGGGAAACTGGCATGGCCCAACTTCCTATGAAGTAGATGGGCGCATTCATCATGGATGGGTTTGCCAATAGATGGCCTCCCCTTGTGTGCTGTGTCAGAAGTGTGTTTGTCCTCAGTGGTGTGCCCAGCCTTATCCTCTTTTGTCTCCCTGGGGGTACCTGTTTTGCCTTCCCTATTTTCTAGTTGTGTGTTTGTGTTTGGATAATCTTGGGGTTGTAAGTATGTGAGCCCCCCTTCGATGATGATTTTGCCTATGTCCTTATTGCCTTTTGTCATGTATGCCTTTCCTCCCTTAAAAGTCGTCTCAATGCCCAAGTCTTTGCTGAGCTTGAGCATGGCCAGTATATTGTGAGGTATCTCGGGTATAAGCAGTACCCCCTCTATTCTCCCTATCCCATTTATGTGTGTGTTCCCTTCTCCCATTACCAGTACCTTGTCCTGATTAGCTACCTTAATGTGGTACTTCTTTGGTGTGAATGATGTTAGTATGTTCCTGTTGTTGGTGGTGTGGTTGGTGGCTCCTGAATCGATGAGCCATGTGTTCCCTTTCCCTGGCTGCGTGCGTGTGGGTTGATGGTCCCCAAGGCCATACAGTGACCCTGGTTGACTGTCCCTGGAGCTGTCCCTATGTCCCCTCCTGTCTCTGGGGTTGGGGGAGTCCCTGCGCCTGAATCTGCTGTCTGGTGAGTGCCTGTCTGGGAACCCTGACTTCCGGCCTTGCCTTTCCCTGCGGTGATTGTAGTCTCTGTCCCTTTGGTTTCTGGGGCAGTCTCTCTTATAATGATTTCTGGAGCCGCAGGTAAAGCATTCGGGGGTGTTGTGATCCCTGGTTTGAAACTCTACCCTTTTTATTGGTCTACTCTCTCTGCGGCTCGTGGAGCGGTCCCTTCTTAGGCTATCCTCTGCTATCAGCCTGTTGGTAAGTGTTTCTAAAGAGAGGTGCTCTATGTTGAGGCTATCCAGTTGCATTATAAAGTTTTCCCAACTAGAGTCCAGGGAATTTATAATTATACTCTTCATACTATCTTCAGAGATAGTTTCCCCCCTTTGTATAAGTTCTGCCCTGGTAGCATTTAGTTTTAGGATGTGCTCACCCATGGGAGTTCCAGCCTTGTGCCTGGCTAAGTAGAACTCTCTAGAGATCTTGGTGGTTGTGGCTGCACTCTTGCTATAGAATAAGTTAAATATTTTTTGTAATATCTCAGCCACAGTCAAGTAGTGGCCAAGGCTGGGATAGATGCTGGGTGATAGGCTTGCCATTAACAAGTAATAAGCCCTGTGGTGCAGGCAATCTATATCAAAGGTCCAGGGTTTTCTAGGTGGATCATTAAGTAAAAATAACATATTTTCCCTTAGAAAGATAATTTGGAGCTGATGATTCCACTCTAAGAAATTAGTCCCATCTAGTTTTAGCTTGTGGAAATCAGCTGGCAAAGTCATTGAGCTGTATGGTAAATTACTCACAGTCTGGAGCTGTCCATGGTTTTGTAGGTG
The DNA here is from genome assembly GCF_029215685.1 of Pituophis catenifer annectens. NCBI lineage: Eukaryota > Metazoa > Chordata > Lepidosauria > Squamata > Colubridae > Pituophis > Pituophis catenifer. The sequence goes on along the minus strand of NW_027256885.1, from coordinate 26,582,259 downwards.
AGGGAACTCGCAATATAACTCGCACCCCTCGTTGAAATGTGCCCGCCAGGTTTCCAAGCATTCCATCAGCCGAGGTCACAGGGGAGGGGCGGGGGGGTAGCGGTTATCATTAAAGAAGGTCTGAGACCGAGGGAGGCCACTGTTCCTCAGACGGCCGGCTGTGAATCCCTTTTTGTGAAATGGGGTCATGGGGTTCAGATGGGTTTGCTGATCACGTACCTGGCTCCCTGCCACGTGGCAACAGCCCTGCCCGAGCTACTCAACATCATCGCCGCGGTGGCGGTTGATACCCCTAAGCTTATGGTCATGGGGGATTTCAACCTGCCGTCCGTGGGTGAGACGTCAGAGATGGCTCGGGAGTTCATGGCTTCCATGACAGCTATGGACCTGACCCAGTTAATTCATGGCCCTACCCACACAGGGGGAAACACGCTGGATCTGGCTTTTGTCTCTGGACAGTGGTTGAGGGATCTTGATATAGGGGATATAGTTACTGAACCCTTGTCATGGTCATATCACTCTCTCCTTCGTCTCGACTTTTGAACCGCTGCACCCCGCCGCAGGGAGGCGGAGCCGGTCAGATGGTTCCACCCCAGGCGCCTGATGGAACCTGACAGATTCCAGACGGAGCTTGGGCCATTTCCTGAGGTTCTGGCACACGCCTCGACTGGAGACCTGGTGGCCGCCTGGGATAGGGCGGCTGCTGGTGCTCTGGATCGGGTCGTGCCTTTGCGGCCTCTGACCCGGCGCCGATCTCAATTGGCTCCTTGGTTTACCGAGGAGCTGAGGGAGTTGAAGCGCCGGAAAAGACGCCTAGAGAGTAGTTGGAGGGCCAGTCTTCTTGAATCTGACCGGACACTAGTAAGATCCCACATTAGGAATTACTTAGTGGCGATAAAAGCAGCGAAATGTAGTTATTTTGCTGCTCTTATTGCGTCATCAGATAATCGCCCGGCCGCCCTCTTTAGGGTGACCCGCTCCCTGCTCCACCAGGAAGCGCGGGAGGACCCCTTGGAGGGTAGAGCCGAGGATTTTGTTCAGTATCTGTATGACAAAATCACTCAGATTCGGGAAGATTTGGACTCCGACTGGGTAGTCTCAGGGGGAGAGACAGGGGCAGGTCTTGAGAATGTTATCTGGGATGAGTTTGATCCTGTGACCCCTGAGGACGTGGACAGGATTCTGGGTAGACTGAACGCGACCACTTGTTTATTGGACCCGTGTCCTTCCTGGTTAGTACTGGCTTCCCGGGAAGTGACACGAGGCTGGCTCCAGGGGATTATAAACGCTTCGCTGAGTGAGGGTGACTTTCCCGCCGCCTTGAAAGAGGCGGTGGTGAGGCCTCTCCTCAAGAAGCCTTCCCTGGACCCGGCAATGTTGGTAAATTATCGTCCGGTCTCCAATCTTCGCTTTGTTGTGAAGGTTGTTGAGAGTGTGGTCGCGCAACAGCTCCCCCAGCACCTGGATGAAACGACGTATCTGGATCCGTTCCAGTCGGGCTTCAGGCCCGGGTACAGCACGGAAACGGCATTGGTCGCATTGGTTGATGATCTCTGGAGGGCTCGGGACAGGGGGTGCTCCTCTGTCCTGGTCCTGTTAGATCTCTCAGCGGCTTTTGATACCATCGACCATGGTATCATGCTGCACCGGTTGGAAGAGTTGGGGGTGGGAGGCACTGTGTTGCAGTGGTTCTCCTCCTTTCTCTCTGACCGGTCGCAGTCTGTGTTGACAGGGGGACAGAGGTCGACCCCGAGGCCCCTCATATGTGGGGTGCCGCAAGGGTCGGTCCTCTCGCCTCTCCTGTTCAACATTTATGTGAAGCCGCTGGGCGAGATCATCCGTGGTTTCGGGGTGGAGTACCATCAGTACGCTGACGACACCCAGCTGTACATCTCCACCCCGGATCACCCCAACGATGCCCTTGAAGTGATGTCCCGGTGCCTGGAGGCCGTACGGATCTGGATGGGGAGGAACAGGCTCCGACTCAACCCCTCCAAGACTGAGTGGCTGTGGTTGCCGGCGTCCCGATATAGCCAGCTGGTGCCATCGCTGGCTATTGGGGGCGAGTCATTGGCCCCCACAGAGAGGGCTCGTAACTTGGGCATCCTCCTGGATGCACGGCTCTCTTTAGAAGAGCATATGACGGCCGTGGCCAGAGGGGCTTTTTATCAGGTTCACCTGATATGCCAGTTGCGCCCCTTTCTGGATCGGGACTCCTTATGCACGGTCACTCATGCCCTTGTAACTTCCTGCCTGGACTACTGTAATGCTCTCTACATGGGGCTCCCCTTGAGGAGCACCCGGAGGCTCCAACTGGTCCAGAATGTCCAGTTGACGCCATCACTGACTATTGGGGGCGAATCATTGGCCCCCACGGAGAGGGCTCGCAACTTGGGCGTCCTCCTGGATTCACGGCTGTCTTTAGAAGAGCACTTGACGGCCGTGACCGGGAGGATTTTTCATCAGGTTCGCCTGATTCGCCAGTTGCGTCCCTTTCTGGATCGGGACTCTTTACGCACGGTCACTCATGCCCTTGTCACCTCCCGCCTGGACTATTGCAACGCTCTCTACATGGGGCTCCCCTTGAGGAGCACCCGGAGGCTCCAACTGGCGCAGAGTGCGGCCGCGCGGGTGGTAATGGGAGCGACATGGCGTTCCCATGTAACACCTCTCCTGCGCGAGCTGCACTGGCTCCCGGTGGTCTTCCGGGTGCGCTTCAAGGTTTTGGTTACCACCTTTAAAGCGCTCCATGGCTTAGGACCCGGGTACTTGCGGGACCGCCTACTACCACCAATAGCCTCCCACCGGCCGGTACGCTCCCATAGAGAGGGGCTCCTCCGGGTGCCGTCAGCCAAACAATGCCGACTGGCGGCCCCCAGGGGGAGAGCCTTCTCTGTGGGGGCACCTACTATCTGGAACGAGCTCCCCCCAGAGATACGGAGGATCCCGGATCTGCGCACCTTCCGCCGCGCCTTAAAGACCTTACTATTTCACCAGGCCGGCCTGGCCTAATTTTCCCCCTCTTTTATAAAAGATTTTTAAAATTTTAAATATCTTTTAGTATTTATATATTCAATTTTAAATTGGTTTTAAAAGTTTGGGGTTTTAAATTTGTCGGGGCCAAAATTATTTAATTTGATTTTATTCTATTTTTTAAATTTTGTATTGTATGTGTTTTTATTGTCTGGCTATGCACCGCCCTGAGTCCTTCGGGAGTAGGGCGGTATAGAAATCTAATAAATAAATAAATAATAAATAAATAAATATGCCGGGGGAATGCTAGTTGCTAGTCTGTATGGATTTATCTCTATGTTCTTTGGATTTATCTCTATGTTCCTCTCTCTTCTTACAGGCGGCGACTGGGCATGCGTGAAGCTCATTTCACGCCGGAGGTCGTCGGGTGAGGAGCTCTCTGCTGCTGCTCTCAGGCCTAGGCCTAGGCCTGCCGGTGGGAGGCTGGACTCACCCCTGGCGGGCCCGTAGCCCTCCCTGGACGACGGATGCCATGGCTGGGCCCCTGGATCTCTGGCGAAGAATGGGAAGAGGTGAGGATGCGAAGCAGTCGCAGGTCGAGGACTTCTGGAGCTCGGCAGCGCGGCGGCAGCAAGGGACGTAAGTCGAGGATCCCCTGGATTCGGCAGTGTGGCGGCGGCGGTGGTGGCAGTCGATCCGGGTTGATGTTGGATGGTCTCCGGACGAGTAGAGAAGCCTGGCGGGGGTCGCACGGTTGGTGAGTAGCTGCTTTGCCTTCATATTCCCGGGTCTTGGGTAGTTGGTGCAGCGGGGTGGCGAGTGCGAATCCTGAGGTTGATCGATCCTGCAGGTGATCGGGTTCCGGTGGTCGCTTTCTGGGCGTGTTGCCTCACTGAGTGTCAGCTGGGTCACTGCATGGGTTCCGGTGACCACCCTGTTGTCCCTTAGGCTTTGGTGTGCCTCGGGGTGTTTCTTTGCAGGCGCGGGAGGCTTGAATGAGGAGCCGAGTGCTGCCGCAAGAGTCTTGATCGCTTTTTGCACTTCGGGTCCAGTAGGTGGGCCCTTGCAGGCCTGCGTTGTTGTTTCTGTGTGGTTTTCGGGTTCTTCCCCACTCGTGTTAGGGTCCCCGCAGGTTTGCGCCATTTCTTTTGAATCTCGGCTCCCCATTGGTTGTTGGCCATTCCAAGATGGCCGCTGGGAGTATGGCGCGGAAATGAAATCCTCCATGTCCAGAGCTTCAGCTTGGGAATGCCTTTCACTTGCCGGACTGGCGACTTCATTTTCTGGTTCCTGAGTGGTCATCGCTGCTCCATGGCTTTCCAGAAGGCCTTGGAGTTTCGCGATGAGCTCCTCTTTGCTGGCGGGTGCTTCCAGCATCTTCAGAATGGTTGATCGGAAGTCGTCTCTGCCCGGTGGCTCTGTTCTCTCGCTGCTGCAGGTTTCCTCTCTCAGTTCCTCGTCCCAGAGCAGTAAGTTCGGGTCATGTTCCTGCTCATGCTTGTTCAGGTCGATTCTCGCTGTGGCACCTTCGAGAGCCTGCAGCTCCTCCATCTGTTTTGTATAGGCTCTGGTGAACATCCTGTTTACTGCTTTGGACTGGATTCCTGATTCTGCCATTTCTGTGAGTTGTGGGTAAACCATCCTCTGCTACCAATCTGTTACGTGTTTCCAAGGATCTTACCCAATGACTCCAACACGAAATGCAGTTGAATCAGAGTTTCTTTATTAATCAGATGTTTCTGTTACAGGTGAACGTCTGGAAGTGCATCTGGATCCCTGGACCACACCTTATATACCTGGGAGGTGGGGCCAAGGTAAGGAGGGATCAGGGGAAGGTCTAGGTGGATGGATGGGGTTAACCCTTACTCTGCCATGGGGAAGCAACGTTAGGCATTTATATGTAACAGATACAGAAGGATCTTGACAGACTTGAACATTGGGCGCTATCTAACAAAATAAAATTCAACAGTGAAAAAAGTAAGGTTCTACATTTAGGCAAGAAAAACAAAATGCACAGGTACCGTATATGTGGTACCTTGCTCAAAAGTAGTAACTGTGAGAGGGATCTTGGAGTCCTAGTGGACAATCATTTAAATATGAGCCAGCAGTGTGCTGCAGCTGCCAAAAAAGCCAACACAGTTCTAGGCTGCATAAACAGAGGGGTAGAATCAAGATCACATGAAGTGTTACCACTTTATAATGCCTTGGTAAGGCCACACTTGGAATACTGCATCCAGTTTTGGTTGCTGCTATGTAAAAAAGATGTTGAGACTCTAGAAAGACTGCAGAGAAGAGCAACAAAAATGATTAGGGGACTGGAGGCTAAAACATATAAAGAACGGTTGCTGGAATTGGGTATGTCTAGTTTGATGAAAAGAAGGTCTAGGGGTGACATGACAGCAGTGTTCCAATATCTCAGGGGTTGCCACAAAGAAGAGGGAGTCAAGCTATTCTCCAAAGCACCTGAGGGTAGTATAAGGAATAAGGGAATTCAAAAATAAAATAATAATGAAGGGAATAGTAATAAATGAATGGAAACTTGTTATTCTATAGACATTTGTTCTATTGTAAAATATATGTTATGCGGCTATAAAAGTATTTTCCTTTTAAGCATTTAATTGTTAAACATTAGTAACACATAAAAACATATGCTTGAAATCAATTGTATCCTTCTTGCATTAAGATTTAAATCTTTCATAAATCTTTTTATAAGAAAGGACACAGTGGTGGGATTCAATTTTTTTAATAACCAGTTCTGTGGGTGTGGCTTAGTTGGGGGTGTGGCTTGGTGGTCATGTGACTGGGTGGGCAGGCTAGCTGGTCATGTGACTGGGTGGGCGTGGCTAGCTGGTCATGTGACCGGGTGGGCATGGCTATGTGCATAGGGACTACTCAGAGGGCTGAAAAAAGTCATTTCTGACTGGTCCTCGCACTTTTGACTGGTCCTCGCACTTATGACCATCCTCACATTTATGCCCGTTGCGGCATTCTTAACAACCGTGTCAGTCATTTCACCACTACTTCTCTTCACCACGGTGACAAGATAGGGCGCAAAACGTAAAATGTGAGGACAGTCGTAAGTTCAAGGACTGGTCAAAAGTGCGAGGAATGGTCAAAAATAACTTTTTCAGCCCTCTGAGTAGTCCATATGCACATAGGGACTACCCAGAGGGCTGAAAAAAGTGATTTCTGACAGGTCCTCGCACTTTTGACCGGTCATCATTTATGCCCATTGCAGCATTCTTAATTAAATTAATTAAATAAAAATGACCTGCTGGAGCGGTCGGAGGCAGTCCGAGGCAGACATTCGGGCCGGCTGCAGGGCAAGGTGATACAACCGGGGTAGGTAGGCCGCTGCTGCCCAGGTGGGAGGTGGGCGCAGGCCTACAGGGCTGCCTGCAGGGTGAAGCGATCGGATGGGGTAGGTCAGGGGTCTGCAACTTTAAACACTCAACCTTAAACACATGTAAACACTTAAACACAACCTTAAACCTGGGTGGGCATTGCCAACTCCATATCACTTACTCCCAACCCAGGTTTTGTGGCTCCCAGTATTTTCTTTTAAACAGGTATCTCTGTGTGTCTCTTTCATCTCTTTCATCTCTTTCTTTCTCTCCTGCCTGGGCGGCGGCGGCAACACACCTACCGCACCATCAGGTTGCCCCCTCGGCTTGGAGGCGGCACCTTAAGCTTGCGCCCCACTACGCGTGCGTCCGCCCGGTTGCACCTGCAGCTGGCTCTTGTTACTCTTACTGAGCTTTGCAATGGGGCAGACGGCGCCCCTCCTCCTCCTGGAGCCCATTATGATGCGGAGCTTCGGCTGCAGCGTGGGCAGCCAGTGTTCCAGGGCGGAGAAAAGTTGCACGTCTCCCCCAGTGACTGGATGGGCTAGGGCAGGGGTGGGCAATTGTGGTTCTTTTACAACCTGTGGACTTCAACTCCCAGAATTCCTGAGACAGCCAAGCTGTCTCAGGAATTCTGGGAGTTGAAGTCCACAGGTTGTAAAAGAGCCACAATTGCCCACCCCTGGGCTAGGGTAGGCTGGCGCCGCTTGGGTGGGAGGCGGGGCGGGGTGAGGGGCGGGCGAGCCAGCAATTTAACAAACGGTTCGGTGTGCTGCGAGGCCAATAAATTACAAAAAAACACCGAACCGTTTTTTAAATTACTGTCTTGCCTGCCCCTTGCCCCGCCCCACCCCCACTATTTATTGGCAAGGGGCGGGGCGAGTCAGCAATTTAACAAATGGTTTGGCCAAACTGCCTAGAACCGGCAGAATCCAACCACTGAAAGGACACCATCGTCTCATGCTCTATAGAAATTTCCTCCCATCTCTCTTGTGCACATTCCTTAATGCTAGGAAGCTGAGAGATGCTACGTAGACAATATATCTTAAAAGTTAATGTATAACGGATAGGTACAGATAGGTACGGATAGGTACGGATAGGTACAGGAGGTGCTGAAAAGAAAGTAATTTGAGTAAACAAAAGAGAGATAATGTATTCTCTTGAGGCGTTTTGGATTAGCCGTAACCCCAGAGGGCCTATCCAATGCGTCCAAAGGAGGAGGGAAATGGGCCATCGGGATAGAACTGTATATAATGTATGCTTCTGAAATCTAAAGGGTGTGGCTCCTGGCTCAAACTCCTTGTTGAGGTTTCAGCCTGGGATACCCACCGCACTTTGCAAACTGCTTTCTTGTTACTTTGAAATAAAATCTCTTTGTTTTCACCTATCCAAGTTTTTGTTGGCTGAAGCCATTTCCAACAGTAGGACACGAAGCAATGGGTGGAAACTAATCAAGGAAAGAAGCAACTTAGAACTAAGGAGAAATTTCCTGACAGTTAGAACAATTAATCAGTGGAACAACTTGCCTCCAGAAGTTGTAAATGCTCCAACACTGGAAGTTTTTAATAAGAGATTGGAAAACCATTTGTCTGAAATGGTATAGGGTTTCCTGCCTAAGCAGGGGGTTGGACTAGAAGACCCCCAAGGTCCCTTCCAACTCTGTTATTCTATTCTATTCTAATAAATATATTAGGAATAGCTCATATGTTCTTTTTTATAGACTAACTTAAGATAAAGCAGAACAACCATTGAGTGAAGACATACAGGAAGACTGGCATGGGAACTCTCATTTACTGCAGTTTAATCTCTTCCATTGTAAACAAATGTTAGCTAAGATATAAAAGTAAAGGCCATACCATATTACATTACAATTGCCAAGAAATAGCATGCATACTCTATCCAGCAGTAGAAACACTGAAAACTAAATTGGCATCTGATATTTTTTGCCAGTAATTTCATTCAAAATGCAGATACAATGAATTATAAGAATAGCTTTTATGCCTATGACATTTAACAAGAATTATACGGTTCAGTATAAAGAGAGGCTCCTCATTATATGCTTCACTGCCTGCCCCAAAATAGCTAGCATGACTCCTCTGTGTTCTTTTTTTTTTTGACAAGTTTTATTGGCTCCCCCAATACACACCCACATATTTTTTGAAACAGAGCATTGACCATATCATATCATATACACTTTATCATATTCAAATGTATTTTACTTTGTTACCGTTTCTGCCAAAGTGTTCTTTTTCCATATTTATCAATCAACTTTTAATTTTTCTTTTCTTATTTCTATAAACAGTATCTTCTTCACCCTCAAATTCTATTTTTCCATTCTTAATCATTTTACATTTTCCTTTAAATTTTTTTAAAATAGTTCATTCTTTATCTTGATATATTTAAACATTTTCGGGGATGCCTTTCCTCCATTTCCTCTTTTTTGTGTTACAGCAATCTTTCTTCTCTTCCTCTTCCTCTCCCTCCCTTCTTTCATCCTTTCTACCTTCTTCTTCCCTCCTCTCCTATTCCTTCTCTACTTCCCTTTCCTTTCTTCCCTTCCTCCCTTCCTTCCCTCTATCTAACCTTCTCTCCTACTCTTATTTCCCTTTCCTGTCTTCCTCTCCTCTTCCCTTTCTTCTGCTCCTCTCTCTCCTTATCCCTTCCTTCAATCTCCCTCCTCCTTCTTCTATCTCTCTCTATTGCTGTTTTTATTTTCAATTCAGTTCTTTTTCTATGGTGTCCAGGCATCCCCGTTTTTCTTCTCTTTATATCATATATTTCTCAAGATTTCCATCATATTATTAAAATTCTTAACATTGTATTTCAACTTATTTCATATTTACTGTTATGTACATATGTACATAGGAATTTGCATGACCGCCACGGATTGGTTAGAAGTCGCAGCGGAAAAAATAAATTATTGTCAGGGGCCAGCTGGCAAGTCGAACGGCTTTAAAAGATGAGCCACGGCTGCCGTGCCAGCAGTTCTTGTTCTGCGAGGAGCCAAATAAACAGATGGAAAGGTTCTGGAGTCCCGTCTCTTCTTTTCCCGTGCTCCGGATCTAATACTGGCAACGAAGGTGGGATTGCAAGAAGACTGAGGACAAAGAACTGACCATCACCTCGTGGCACCACGGCCATCGCACAGCAGAACGCTGCATCGACTAACCGGACAATGGCTGCCAACCCCTCGCAAGCTCCTGCCATTTTCTTTTTTTTTTTTATTGAAAAAGTTTTTCAAATACAAATTTGCCCCCCCCTTTTTTTCCCCCTCCTCCCTAACCCCCCTCCCCCTCCCCTCCCCCTGTGGCTTCTTCAAAATAAAACCCAAATTCATAACAGATTATATAATACTTTACCATCCCCTTACTCCATCCCCCATATGCTGACCCTTTCTTTCTAATAATATTATTATATCCCCCTTATACTATACATTTCAAAATAACATTCTACTATAACATTATATAATAACTCCTAATTTAGCATAATAATATTATTATATCTCCCAGTTTAGCAATTTCTGCTCATAATCTACCCTTTTTCTGCCCCCCATACATGTATCTCTTAAATCAAATCTTTTATGTATATTAATATAACATTTCAAAGCAACCTTCCACTATAAGACTATATAATAAATCCTAATTTAACATTTATTCAATTCATAGTCTACCCATTTCCTCCACCCACATCGATATATCTCTTAACTCAAATCTTTTACATATATTTTTTACATATATTCATATCTAAACATAATATCCCTTTTCTTAAACTAAACAATCAATAAGCTAACCTGTCTCCACCCACTTTCCTACAAGACTACCATACTTAATAATTCTTAATATCTTTATTCTTCTGCCCACACCACTAAAAAATATTCCCTTATGTAAATAAAATCCTCTTAAAAAAGACTTTAAGCTTGTAATCCATATAATATCTTCTGTAATGTCTTTCAGCTGGATTGTTAACTCCATCACCCATGTTAGGGTAACATCACATCCTAATTCCAACAGTATGTTCGGTATCTTCAATTACCATCTGCCCCCATCAATAACAAATATCTTCTAAAAAAAAAAAAACACCCGAGTGACTTTATATTTGTATTCCATATAGTGTCTATAGTGGTGTCTTTCATCCAAATTATTAATTCCATCCACCGTAATAGGGTAACAGCCAGATCATCTGCGTGCCCCAATTCCATAGCTCTCTCGCCTTGTAGCTCAGCATAAACGTAGTACATTTATCAAAGAATCCAAAAAAAAAAAAGATAGTTCCAATCCATTCAGTTTAAGGCCCTTTTCACATCCCAAAAGTACAGCACTGCAGAGGTCTGTCACTCTCCTCAGGATAATATAAACCAATACTTTGCCTCAACTATCTTTTCATATATTCAATCATCTCTTAAATAACTGGCATTACGCTGTTGTTTAGTTTAAAAGTTTTTGTTTTTGTGAGACCTGCTTCTTCTTTTCTTGACTTTTTGTGGGTTAGATCTCCATCCTGATTTCCTTTCTATAAATTGTATATCAACTGTTTGGTTTTCATGCTGATCTATAACTTGATCTTGTTGGTTTTGCTTTTGTGGCTTAAATCTCCATTCTGGTTCTATGAGTTGTATATCAACTGATTGATTTCCATGCTGGTCTGTAACTTGATAAGTCATCACATTAGAATCCAGAGCCGCCTCTCTTGTATTTATAAATAGTCCAGCTGAGACCTCTGAAGGAGAATCCAGAAGCGGCTCATCTACAAAGACCTCTGTAACTTGTTGTTTTTCCATTACTTCCACCTCCTTCTGCTTATCTTGAATTTCTATCTCTTGTTGATTTTGCTTTTTGAGAACCTTGTAGTAAAATTCTTCCGCTTTTTCAACAGTATTTAGCTGATATCTTTCTCCTTGATATCTCAATATTATTCCAACTGGAACGTCCCACCTGAATGAGATGTTTTGTTTCTTTAGCTCAGTCACCAAAAATCCAAATTTCTTTCTATCTTTTAGCATCTTAGGCGGCAACTCTTTATATATCCAGATCTTTCTTCCATACAATTGTAGAGTAGAATTAAAGGATTTTTGCACAATATCATTTCTTATTTCTTTATCTGTGAAGTAAATCACCACATCTCTAGGCAATTGCCTTTGCTTTGCAATCCAAGAATTTACTCTATAGGCCTTGTCAATCTTACAAGATACCTCCTCAGGATGAACCTTTAAAATCCCGGCCAGAACTTGAGCAGATATTTTTCTTAAATCATCTCTATTATTTTCCTGTAACCCTCTCATTCTAACCGCAAATTCCGTGAGCCTGTATTGCATCATTGTAACTTCTTTTTCTTTTTCAATCCCTTGCTTTATATCTTCTGCATTGTAAGTCTCGTGACCAGCTTCCTTTTTAGACTTTACTTCTAAACTATTGTCTTGAATATTTATCAAATCATTTTCAATTCTTTGTATTTTATTGTCCAAATTATAAATCTTATCATCAACTTCCTCCATTTTAGACTCTAATAACTTGATATTTGTATCCATCTTTATAACAATTTCTGAAAAAGCATTAGTCACTATTACAATCTTTCATTGCAGATTATCATACTTTAGTTGTATCATTTCTTTAATTTCCTGCCTAAAATTTTCAAGTTTCTGGTTCACAGTCTCGTGATATCTTGCCATTTCCTCCAGGACAAATTCTTTTAAATTAAAGCCATTCTGCTGAGTCTGTAAGCTCAGAACTTGTTCACATAATTGTAAATGGGGGAACACCCCCCCCCCCGCTTGTTTGTCAGGCTTTATTAGTTTTAACGCCATCCTGCCACACAAACAAACTCTTTTTAAAGAAAGAAAACTTTTCCCCAAGCAAGATCAAGTACAAATCTCCAAGAAAAAAGAAACTTAAAATAGATATTTTTCTTCTAGATTCTAGCCAGCACTGTTTATTCCGCTACTTTTGTAGCTTGTTACGGAAGGACTTTCGCTTTCGGCTTTCTTCTTCTTCTCAAGCCTCAGCAGTCGCCATTTTAAACTTTTTTTTCCTTCACTTAAAAATGCTTGTAAAATCATTAAAAATACTTGCGATTTAGGGTCCCAAGTCCAAATCTCGTCCTCTTTAATTAAACCATCTGTTAATTTCGTTGATTGGTCCGGTCCCAGCGCCTGGCTCTGCAAAAAGGCAGAGTTCTCCCAAAGCCCGGAGCAACGGCGAGCGGAAATAGGGAGCCACAACCTGCTCATCCCCAAGAGTAAAAAAAGAACTGTGGGGACTTCGCAGAGGGCTCTACCTGCCCTCGCCTGCTCTGTCTCACATTTCCTTCAGGAAATGGAGTTTTTTGAGCCACCTTTCAGATGTAAAGGTGGCTCTTTACAGGCAATGGGGCTGGCAGTCTCAGAGGACCATCTGCCATTTTCAATCCGCAATCAGAAGAATGGCACATGTACATGTGCCGATTCCAAATGTATATGGAGGCAAACAACTACCAGGACCTCCCCGACAACAGAAAGCGGGCTCTATTCCTGACTTACTGCGGAACCAGGGTATTCAAGATGGCCCAAACGCTCGTGTCGCCGGCCGACATAGAATCCATCTCCTGGATAACCCTACAAAACACACTCTGCAAACACTATGCACCTACGGTGACCCCCATGGTCAGCAGGAACAAATTCTATCACTGGCGCCAGAGAGAGGGAGAGACTGTCAACAATTTCGTGGCCAGCCTGAGAGAGTTAGCGGCCAAGTGTGAATTCATAAACCCAGAAGAAATGATGAAGGACCGCATCATTCTGGGCATGAGGGACACAAACCTCCAAAAGAAGCTGCTGGTGAGGCGGGGAGTGGATTTCAAGATCGCTGTGGAGGAAGCCCGAGCAGCAGAATCTTCAGACAACTCTGCCGCTGACATCCGCAGAAATAGCGAAGTCCACCATGCCCATTGGGAAAGTGAGGACCCAACCGAGTTCACTGAAGGTGAAGACGATGAAGACCCTGATGAGGCTGTCCATCAGGTCTACCCAGACCGACGAATAAGCCCCCGGGACAATGACCATGTGGCACTTTGCTGCGTGGGGTGCATGGGATTTCACCCCGGAGCGGCGTGCAGATTCAAAGAGGCCATCTGCCGCCACTGCCAATGAAAGGGGCACATAGCAGAGGCCTGCAGAGCGACCCAGCCCATCCCAGCCCAGCAGAAGCCATGACCGGAAACCCGTAAGCCAGGGAAACACAGGGACCATCGCCGTGATGAAAGACACACTGAGCGCAGAGGCATCAACCAGACCACCGTAGGACACTCAGACGCGTGCGATGGAGACAAATTCCACGTAAGGCTCACCATAGAAGGAGGATTGTGTGACATGGAACTAGACACGGGATCGTTCTTTACCATCATGTCCTGGGCAACCCTGAAGCAGCTAAACCCAAGGTTCCCCCGGAAAGAGCTGAAACCACAACGAATACAGCTGAACGACTACCAGGGAAACTCCATCCGCGTCCTGGGAAGAGCAGAGGTCAGAGTCGGTTTCAGGGACTTCAGTGGCCATCTTACGCTAACCATAGTTGAAAGTGACCGACCCACCCTGCTGGGAGTTGAGTGGTTCAAGCCCCTGGGGTTAGGCATCACCAGACTACACAGAATCAAAGGAAATGAGTTGGACCAGATGCTGGATGAATTTCGGGACGTGTTCGATGGAAGCCTATGTAAATATACGGGGAAACCCGTAACCTTTAGCCTATACCCTGGGGTAAAACTGATAAGGCTTAAACATCGATGGGTGCCATTTGCTCTCAGGCCCAAGGTAGATGAGCAATTAGATAAGCTAATTGCTCAAGGAATACTCGAGCCAGTAGACCATGCCACGTGGGAGACCCCAATCGTGACCCCAATTAAGCCGGATGGGTCTATCAGGATATGCACTGATTATAAGTGCACGATTAACAAAGCATTGCAACAGAGCGCACATCCGGTACCCATAGTGCAGTACCTCCTGCATTCACTGGGCAACGGCAAGCAAGCCCAAGGACCTCTCAAATGAGGCTTTAGATTGCACAAACAACAATGCATTTGGAAGTTGCATGATTTTGAGGGAAGAAAAAAGAAGGCCCTAGACATTATGCCCAAATAATTCCAGCATTATGTCTAGTACTTTGAAAAAAATACAACAGTGATCAAGGTCCTAAGGTTCAGATCTATATTTGTGCAGGTTTTTCCCCAAAGGTCCTTTCCACTATAGTCTATCCATTTCTATAGTAAGATTGTTCTATATCAGGGGTGTCAAACTCAAGGCCCGTGGGCCAGATCTGGCCCATGGGGTGCTTAGATCTGGCCTGTGGGGCTGTTCTGGAAATAGCAAAGGACCGGCCCGCGGTGCCTCTGCTAGCAAAAATGGGACACAGGCGGACCGTGCGCCACCGCCCCGTAACAGCTTTTGGCCTCCGTAGTGGTCCAGGTCTCGGCCCGTCGTCCAGCCAGCCCGGATTGCAACAAAAGAACCACACGGAAGCACAATTCGCAATGCTTTTTACTTTTGGTCATTTCAGCAACACAGCCAGCAGAAAAGAACAAGCCGGATCATAAGTGTAAAGTCAGCGCTACACGCAGCCACTGTGTAGCACTATTTATACATGTATCCCCACAATAACCACCATCCGGCAGTTAAAGGCAAAACCCCTCCCAACAGCTGTTCGGCGGTGGAAAAGCCGGCACTTTCCTGATGTCATAGGAGAGCGCCGCGCCCTCGGTCTCTGCTCCGCGCCGTCCTCTGTGCTTGTGTTGCGACGCCTCGAGACTGTGGAACAAGCCACCGCTCAGGCAGACCCTCCGAACAGCTGATAACTTCCTCCCCTCCAGTCCCGTGAGTGGCAAGACCCGGCTGGGGCTCGACACCAGGAGGTCTTCCAGGCCCAAAACAGGGCCTCCAGAGTACTGCAGGAAGCCGTCCTTGACTCAGAAGGTTATAAAAGGGAGGAAAAGTAAAATATTTTACCTTTCAGGCTTGCAGGATTCTGCTACTAGCCTATGTCAATAATTTATAGTTCTAGTCTTCCTATGGAGTCAGTTTTTTGATCTGGTCTCTCTTTCTCATAAGGTGATCAAGTAGATCAAATAAGTATTAAAAAACCAAAATCACAGAAATGTACGCCTCCCTATTTTTATAAGTTTATAAAACCATGTGCGGTTCTATGTCATGCCCACAATGGCCACACCCACCATGGCCACGCCCACCCCACACCCCCACCCAGCCCTCCAAGGTCAAACCCAATCCTGATGTGGCCCTCAATGAAATTGAGTTTGACACCCCTGTTCTATATAGAAAAAGAGATTCAATACCCTGTGAGGTGGGCAACTTTTCCCATCATAGAAATTAACATTTTAAGAGGAAACCAAGTACTGAGTACATATGCATGCTTATACTTTTCAGAGGTCCGATATTGTTCTATGTACAATCCTTGTTTTATTGATTTCATGTAATATTCTAATTTTCTGAGATTGTGAATTTGGGGTTTTCATGAGCTGTAAGCCATAATCATCAAAATTATGACAAATCAAGGCTTGAACTATCTCACTTTGCATGTAATGAGTCTATCTCATATATTAGTTTCACCTTTTAAGTTGCATTACTGAAATAAATGAACTTTTGCACGATATTCTAATTTTTCGAGTTTCACCTGTATTTTGTGAAGTATCATTCTATACACTATTTAAAGAACAAAAATGCAACAAATGCTCACATTCCATTTTAAAAGAAAATCTAAAAGTATTCAGATTACGAATAACAGATGAAACTTTGAGAAATCTCTGGGAATAAAAAACTCCCATCAAGTTATTCTGGCATACCTTATTCACAATACAAAACTGTTTTGTAACAAAACAAAGTGTATATAAACTTATGGAACTTACTGTCTTAAAGAGTCCACATATAGCAACTTCCCTAAGTCTTCTATTTTCCCACACCAACTACAAGATGGAACAAGTCTTCCAGAACAGGTTTGATCTCCCTCCTTTTTTTCCCTCTTGCTCCAAAAAGTTTCCTGAAAGAGCAGTTAAACAGTACAGAGTTTCAGAATAAGGAAAGGTTCAAAGATGTTTCTGCTGCTTGCTGCAAGTTTAGTCAGAAAGTGAAACACACCCAAAAAATCAAGCAGAGGCATTAAAAGGCACTATATTTTAAACCAGTTCAACACTTTGAAGCTTCATTTTATGCAGGCTACAAAGAAACCTGATGCAGAGTGAACACTTAATTTGACAAAAAATAATATGACAAAAAAGCAGAGGTGGTATTCAGCCGGTTTGGACCAGTTCAGGTGAACCGGTTGTTACATTTTTGCGGGGTTTGGAGAACCGGCTAATCACACCACTGGTTGGCCCCGCCCGCCCCGTCCCTCCCAGTCACTCCTTATCTCGCCTCACCTAGAGTCACACCCACGGCATAGCTGCTGCTGCTCTCTAGTTCCCTCGCTTGCCTCGACCACGCAACCCAGCTGATCTCTGCCTGGTGAGCCTTCCTTTGCTCCTCGCCCTGCTGCCTCCCACACAGCCCCCACTTCTCAACCTGCTTGCCTGCCTTCCCCGTGGCCTCCCACATGGTGCCCATGGCCCAGCCCGCTTGCCTGCCACCACCTCCTCCTCCTCATTGCCTGCCCGCTGAGAAACAATGGATGCTGCAGAGACAAGGCGATTTCCTATGTACCATTCCGAGCCCCTTCCCCCACCCCCTTGGGCTGACAAAATAAAAGCCCATCAAAATAAAAGTATGAGCGCTGGAAATCCAGTACTCCTTCCCCACCCAGTCAGCCCGCGCTCCCCACCAAAATTTTTAAGAATTAGAGCTGCGGGGAGGCAAGGTGCACTGATCTGTCTCCCTCTAGGACCGGCCTTGGAAAAGCCCACCCTTCATTCCTTCCTTGTCTCTTTCTGCCCTTTCTGTTTTTTCCATTGTTAATCCCAATGTAATCTCTAAAAACCTCCTTTTTATTATTACTATTTACATATTCAATTATTTTTCCCAAATTAATCTCATTGTCTTTATCTTCTTCTTTATATTCAGTCTCTGTGTCTTGCTTCTCTGTCTTTGTTTCCTTGTTATCTTGAGCATGCTCTATCTCAATTTTTGGGTCCTCAAGTTTCAATTCTCCATGTAACATTGTAATTATTCCTCTTATTTCCACTTTCCACGACGAGTACATCATTTCCATCATTTCTCTAATTTCCTGTGCCATTTTGTTCTTTCTGTGTTAATATTATTCCAGTTTTAAAAGTTCCATTGTTTCTTTTTTTTCTAAAGTCAAGCTGCTTGCAGACAAAGCAATCCTCCCCAAAAGTTCTCATGACTATTATCACTGATGCAGTTCCAAATTTTCCAAAACAAAGGTTCCAAATTGCAGTGCTCTTTTTTCTCCTGAAGATGTCTATCTACAATCCACAATTCTCTTAATTGTTTAACAAAGTGTCCATTTTGTATCAGTCCTCATTCTCAATCTAGTTTCTTTTTTCTTCTTTTTAAGTTTGAAAATACCATATCAATATTATAGTCCAGTCCAAATTAAACAAATATTTTTCGTTCTCTTTTTTCCTCCTTTATTTTATCTTTAAGTAGACAGCACTTCTGTTGTAGTGCTTAATATCCAATTATCTTTTATTTTTCTTAGCCTTCAAAAACAAAGGATCTATTTATTTTCTTTCCAATCCTTTAATCAAAATTGGGGTTACTTCTTCTAATTCTTAAAATTTTCCAGATAATTTTATCCAAAAGTCAATTTTCTTTTCGGGTTTTTGTCCCTTTAAATTCCGCTTACATCCTCTTTTTCTCCCCCCATGCCCGTTAGCCGCTGTACTTACGCTGGGGGATTCAGGTTTAAAAATAATGTTTTTGTTGTTACTTCGCCTGTGGGTTGGCTGTCACTCACCCAGCTTCAAAAACTCCGTTACATTCACCACTCCTGCTCAATACTTAGTCCGTTTGCCCCAGCTTCTTGACAGCTGCAATGGCTGCCGCCCCCGCCGCCGAATCGGAGAGAGATTCCTCTGACCTTCGAGGAACTTGCCTGTTACTCTTGGTCTTCCGAGGTGCCTCTCCTTCTTCCCCATCCCTACAGGACGGTTCTGGTCTGAAGACCCCTCGGCAGCGGTTCGTCAGTCCGGGTTTTCGCGGAGCTCATCAGAGCCCGCTAATTCCCCGACTGTCTCACCGCAAGGCTTCCGGTCGAATCATCTTGTTTATCAATTTCATGAACACTGCTGGGGAGCCCTGGAGGCCAAATGGGAGGACTTTGAACTGGAAGCAGCCCAATGGGCAGTTGAACACAGTCTTTCACTCATCCCCCGCCCTAATTCTTACATGGTAGTAGGCCACTTGTAAGTCCAGCTTGGTGAATATTTTGCCCTTCACCAAATGGGCCAGCATGTCTTTCATTAGGGGCAGGGGCAGGGGTGAAATGCTCCCGGTTTGGACCAGATCGCCTGATCCGGTAGCGATGGAGGCGGGTGGTTCGGAGAACTGGTAGCAAAAATCCCTGCCTCCCCCCCCCCCCATTGTCCAGCTGAGCCATGCAATCATCAGAGGCTTTTTTTTATTTTTAAAAGCATTTTTTCTACAACCTCTTTGGCATAAGAGGTTATAGAAAAAATGCTTTTAAAAGTAAAAACAAAGCCTCTGCCGATCCGGCAAGTTAGCTGTGATCATCAGAGGCTTAAAAAAAAAGAAAAAGCATCTGCCGATCAGGCAAGTCAGCTGCGATCGTCAGAGGCTTAAAAAAAAGAAAAAGCTCTGCCGATCAGGCAAGTCAGCTGGGATCATCAGAGGCTTTAAAAGCATTTTTTAAACAACCTCTTCAGCCAAAGAGGTTGTAGAAAAATGGTTTTAAAAGTAAAAAAAAAAAAAGTTGGCCATGCCCACTCAGTCATATTACACCCCCCCCACCAAGCCACGTCCACATAACCAGTTGTAACAAAATTTACATTTCACCACTGGGCAGGGGGTAGATGTTTTCCATGCAAACAGCATTTAAACACCTTGATATGTCCCCGTCCACACACACACACAAACACAGCCAGCCGAGGGTTAAGGAAACACTTTGGAACGCACCCAGGTCTTATCTCCAACTTGGCAGCGATTTACACACCGTCTGCCAAGTGCCTTTATTTTCACAGAAAAACAGAAAGACAAATACTCAGCTTCCAAATGTCCGACAACAATAAATCTTTCTCTCCGCAGTTCCGAACGAGGCTTTAGTGACTATCCAAGGTTAGTTTTGTTCGTCACAAGGATCACTGACCACAACCCTCTATTATATAGTCTCTGGGGTGTGGTCCAGTGACTCAGTTCTAATCCCTAGCATGCCTCCTAAGCTGCTGCAATCGTTTATCACGCCTTCGGAGGCGTGCGTCCAGGAATGATGTTTCTCCGTCACTCTGATCCGAGCCACCTGTCTCCCTGCTAATCTCCTCTCCCTCGGCCGGCACCTGAGACAATGCCAGAGGGGAGGGGCCTGGAGAGGGAGGCCTGGCTGACTCCTCTTCCTCATGCTCGGAGCTTTCTTCCTCCGATGGGACAGGCTCAGAGGGTGGGGCCACAACACACCTATAGTCCATGCATAGATGAAGCATCCCATCCTTCTTTTCACAGAACAGGACTGGGGCCTCTACTCTGGGTCGGGCTGGTTGAATAAACCTGCGAGCAAGGTTTTTGTCAATAAACATTAACAGTTCATCTAACTCTCTCAGGGTCATTGAATACAATTTTGGCTTAGGCAATTTAGCCCCGGGAGGATTCCTATAGCACAGTCTGTCGGTCGGTGAGGTGGGAGTTCGTCCGAACCCTTTTTTTACTACCAGTTCTGTGGGCGTGGCTTGGTGGGCATGGCATGGCTTGGTGGGTGTGGCTTGGTGGGCATGACAGGGGAAGGATACTGTAAAATCTCCATTCCCACCCCACTCCAGGGGAAGGATACTGTACAATCTCCATTCCCACCCCACTCCAGGGGAAGGATACTGTAAAATCTCCATTCCCTCCCCACTCCAGGGGAAGGTTACTGCAAAATCCCCATTTCCTCCCAATCAGCTGGGACTCAGGAGGCAGAGAATAGATGGGGGCGGGGCCAGTCAGAGGTGGTATTTACCGGTTCTCCGAACTACTCAAAATTTCCACTACTGCAAAAGGCGCAACTACCCCAGATTTCTAAAGACACTGAAGCGATGTTAGAAGGAAATATAACGATGATGGAATTGACTGAAGCACTTAAAAAACAAAAGAATGGGAAGGCACCGGGCCCAGACGGGTTACCAGCAGAATACTACAAGACATTACAGGAATCGCTGAATCTCCCATTGTTAGAAGTTATGAATGAAGTCATGTCTAAGAAGGAATTACCCAAATCATGGTCAGAAGCATATATTACATTTGTTCCAAAGGAGGATACTGACCCACAACAAATTAAGAATTATAGGCCTATTTCCCTGCTAAATTCAGACTATAAAAGATGCGAGGGTAAATCTCATGTTATATACCACTTTTTTATACAAATAATTATAGTATAATTCTTGTTTATATTGGCAGAAAGACTTAAAAGATATTTAAATAATTTCATACATTCCCACCAAAATGGGTTTCTGCCAAAAAGACATATTAAAGACAATATGAGAATAATTCTGGATACATTGGAATATTATGAGGCACATCCTGAGAAGCAAATGGCTTTGATATTTTTAGATGCTCAGAAAGCCTTTGATAATGTGAACTGGCGATTTATGTTATTACAGCTGGAACAGATGGGCTTTGGTAGAAAATTTATCCAAGCCATAGAAGCCATATACTACAAGCAAACAGCAAAAGTAATAATATTTTTATTTATTTTTTTTATTTTTTTTATTGGATTTTAAACAAAGATATAAAGACAATACAAAAAATATAAAGACATTACAAAGACAAACAGGTTCCCACCACCTACATACCCACACCACATTTTACATATATGTTTTGGTCATTCTCAGAATATATATTGCTTTGTAAGTTAATGAATGAATGATATATTCTCAATTCAAGTGTTTTAAATTAAAAATAATCTTGCATCTCCTCTTTATTCATTTCCAATTTTTAATTTTCTACCCTATTTTCTGTCGTCTATATTTGTACTGATTTTCTTTTCCAGCCATTGATACCACTGGTGCCACACAAGATAGTATTCACTTTCTTCCTTATCCTGGAGTTCCAGTGTCAATCTATCCATTTCGGCACACTGTTATCTTTGAGATTAATTTGTCTTTGGTTGGGAGTTGATCTGATTTCCAATTTTGCGCGAACAGTAGCCGTGCTGCTGTCAGAATGTGTATGATGAGATATTTTGTCTCTTTGTTGTACTGTGTTATTATCATTCCAAATAAAAAGAATTCTGGAGTGTTTTCTACTTGTTAATTTATTATTTCTTCAATAATTTGCTTTATGTCCTTCCAATATTGTTGGGCCTTTGTACATTTCCACCAGGCATGGTAGTACGTCCCCTTTTTTGTTTTGCACTTCCAACAGTGTGGGGAGGCGTTCGGGTATATTTTGGCTAATCTGGCTGGTGCTAAATGCCATCTGTAAAACATTTTTATGAGATTTTCTTTATAGGATGTGGCTCTTGTCATTTTGATGTTCTGTTTCCACAATTTCTCCCAGTTTGCCAATTGAATGTTGTGCCCTATGTCCCTGGCCCACCTTATCATGTTTTCTTTTACTGTTTCTTCCAATAATTTATATCTAAGAAGATAGTTATATATTTTGGTTATCATCTTTTGTTCTGGCCCTTGTAAAATCTTGTCCAATTCGTTCAAATTATTTGAGATTCCATATTGCTTTTTGTCTGCTGTGTGTCTTGAGTGTATTTGAGTATAGGGCCACCAATCAATATTTATGCCAGAGTTTTGGAGTTGCTGTCTTGAGATGAGTTCGCCTTCCTGATTCAATAAGTCTTGATACTGCATCATCTTTCCTATTTCGAAAGTATTCGGGTATATCAATGCTTCCATCGGGGACCACCATTTTGGTATTCTAGTATAGTGAGTTCTCTTAATATCCTGCCAGATCTTGAACAGTGAAGCTCGAATTATATGACGTTGGAAGTACATGTGTCGTTTGTCCGATCCGTCCCATAGGAAAGCGTGCCATCCTCTTATTAAGTCAAAGCCTTCTAAATATAGAGTTCTTTTGTTGTCCAGTTTCATCCATTCTTTGATCCAGGTCAGTCCTGATGCCTTGTAGTAGAGTTCCCAATCTGGTATTGCTAGGCCTCCTTTGTCTCGTGAATCCTGTAGAGCTTTGATTTTAATTCTGGCCTTCTTTCCCTGCCATATGTAGTTCATTGTTGTTTTGTTGAGGTTCTTAAAGAAATCTCTTCCGGGGTGTATTGGTATCACTTGGTATAGATATAATACTCTTGGTAATATATTCATTTTTATTGAGGCAATTCTGCCCATCAATGACAGTTGTAATCTACTCCAAATTTCCAAGTCTTTTTTGATTTGTTTTAGGAGTTTAGTATAATTATCTTCTTTGATTGTAGTTCCTTTTGCTGTCAACCAAATACCTAGGTATTTTATTTTCTTTACTATTTGAATTCCTAATTCTTCTTCTAATTTCAACTTCTGTGTTTGGGTCATATTTTTCATCAGTACTTTCGTCTTCTGCTTATTTATTTTGAGGCCCGCAACTTCCCCGTATTCCTCTATCATTGTCATCAACCTGGTTCCAGATAGTATTGGGTTTTCCAGTATGAAAATCACATCGTCTGCGAAGGCAAGTAGTTTATACTCCTCTCCCCGGATCTTAAGGCCTTTAATGTCTTCCTCCTTCCTGATTTCCGTTAATAAAACTTCCAATGCGATTATAAATAATAGAGGTGACATGGGGCAACCTTGTTGTACTCCTTTCTGAATGTCAAAAGTTTGTGTCATGTCACCATTTATTGTAATTTTGGCTGTTTGACAGGAGTAGATTTTTCTTATCAATTTAAGGAATTTCTCTCCGCAATTCATCGACTCAAGTTGTATTGTAAGAAAGGACCAGTTTAAGTTGTCAAAGGCCTTCTGGGCGTCGAGAGATATTAAGGCTATTTCCTTGTCTATCTTCTTATCGTAATATTCCAGAATATCTATAATCGTTCTCAAATTATTTTTAATCTGCCTCCTGGGTATAAAGCCGTTTTGGTCTGTGTGTATATATTTATGAATTACTGTTTTGAGTCTCTGCGCTAGTATTGACATAAATAGTTTGTAGTCCACATTGAGTAATGAAATGGGTCTGTAATTTCTAACTTGGGTCGGATCTAAGTCTTCTTTGTGTATTAACGTAATAATGGTTTCTGTCCATGATTTTGGAATTTCAGCTGTCAATAATGCTGCGTTGAAGACTTGTAGCAATATTTCATCTATTTCTTGTTGGGAGTGTTTATAAAATTCAGTAGGAATTCCATCTGGTCCTGGGGTTTTATTGTTCTTTTGTTTTTTGTGAGCTTCGGTCAGTTCGGTCATTGTTATGGGGCGGTTCAGGGTCTCTCTATGCTCTTCTTCGAATTGTGTAATATTCACTTTACTAAGATACTTTCGAATTTGGTCTTCCAGGACATCTTCCTGTCGATAGAGGTTTTGAAAGAATGTTTTGACTATGTTTTTCTTATCTAGGTGTGTGTGGACTAAAGTTCCTGATTCGTCCTGGAGTTGGTGAATAATTCTTTTGTCTGTTTTTTTAATTTGTAAGCTAACCAGCATCCAGTTTTGTTTGCATGTTCAAAGTTGGTCTGTTTTGCCATTTTTATTTTTTGTGCCAATTCAACTTTTGTAGTCAAATTCAATTTGTGTTTAGCCAAATTAAGTTTTTGCTGTGCTATCTTGTTATTAGGGTACTGTTGTAATTTAGTTTCCTCTATCCTGATTTCTTCCAATAAGTCGTTCCTAATTCTTTGTTTCTCTTTTTTTCTTTTTGCCACATATGCAATGGTTAAGCCCCTAATATAAGCTTTCGTCATGTCCCATAAATTTTGTAGCGACGTTTGGTCCTTTGTGTTAATTTGAAAAAATATCTTAATCTCCTTTTCTATCATTTGTAGATAATCTTTTTCCTTTATAATACTTGTGTCCATTTTCCATCTTTTTTGTTTTCGGGAGCCTTTCCAAATTATTTTAATGGGATTGTGGTCGGCCCATATGCTAGGCATAATTTCTACGTCGTGTGTTTCTTTACTTAATTGGGGTGTCATCCAAGCCATATCCAATCTTGACCACGATTGATGTGGGCCAGAAAAGTATGTGTACTGTTTGGTTTTAGTATTTAATTCTCACCAAGTGTCATGTAGACTCATTTCTTGTACCAAATCCTTGAATGTTTGTGGCAATGTCTTCCTTTTGATTTTATTCTTCCTATTACTGTGGTAGTCTTCTCGTGTGTTAACAATTGCATTAAAATCTCTGACGATGCAAATATTTTCATAGTCCAGCTCCTTTAATTTATCGTGTAATTTTTTATAGAAATCTATTTGGTTTCCGTTTGGAGCGTAAATGGCTACTAACAGTATTATTTTTGTTTCCAGTTTTACTTCTATTATTAAGACTCGACCCTCTTTGTCCGCATATATTGGCTTTGTTCTTATATGGTCTCTAACATATATTACCACTCCCCTTTTTTTACAGTCGCCTAAGGATGTGTATATTACTCCTAGTTTTTTATTTTCGAGTAATTTTTTCTGTTGTTTTTTTATGTGTACCTCTTGTAATGTGATTATATCTGCTCCTAATTTTTGCAGTTTAGTGAATGTCTGATGTCTTTTGCTTGGTGAGTTTAGACCGTTTATATTTATAGAGATGAGTTTTAGTTCTTCTTCCATTCCTGCTGTTGTTTATTTGTCTGTTATTTTAAGTTTTGTTGTGTAATCCCCGTCATTTCCTCCTTCCCCAACTTTCCCCTCTTCTGTTCCTTGTCCTCCTTGTTTGTTGGTTGCTCCTCTTGGTCACTGGGGTTTGAATCTTCTCTGCCTCCTCTGCTCTCCTGTTCTCCTTCATATCCTAAGTGTTGATTGGCGAAATCCTGGGCTTTTTCTATGGTGTCAATTCGAAATTTTCTTCCTTCCCATGAAATAAGTACTCCTTCTGGTATAAGCCATCTAAATTTTATCTTGAGCTTATTTAACTGTCGGGTTAAGAAGTTATATTCTCTTCTCCTATCCCTGGCCCTTCTCGGTACTTGTTTTAGTGTTAGAACTTCCCTCCCTTTGTACATAACTGTCTCCTCTCTCATCTTTCGGTATATTTCTTCTTTCATTGTTTTTTTCGTAAATCTGATGTGTACTTTTTTAGGGAGTTTGTTTCTTCTTGCATAATTTGTGAAGGCCCTGTAAATTTCATCGATACCACCTCTTATTTCATCTTTATCTTTGTGTGTCTCCTCTGCCAAAATTCCAATCATGATTTCTCCGAAGTCTTCGTCTCTCTGTTCTTCTATATTTTGGAATCTTAAGTAGAAAGATGTCTTTTCCATTTCAAGAAATGTCAATGCATCTTCGGTATCTCGACTCCTTATCACTTGTTGATTCTCCATCTGTTCCAACCTGGTAGCTGTGGCTTCCGCCTTTTCCTCAACTTTATGGATTCTCTGTTCATTTTCAGTAATATTTTGTTGAATTTTCTCTATTTTCTCATCTATATTTCTAATCTCATCTTTGATTTCCCCTACATCCAATCGCATTTGTTCATGATTCCTTTTAGTTTCATCATGATTGAGGGTCATCTTATCTTCCATCCTTTTCATTCCCTCCTGGATCATTGCAAGGGCAGCTTGGATGTTTTGCATACCTATGTTAGTCTTTTCTTTATCTGTTGTTTCCCCTGTCTTCTGCTGAGCCGGGGAAGCCACCAATAATGTTTGAGTTGGAGATATTTTCTTGGTTAATTTAACAGTAGTTGATGTGCTTGAGGTTGCCATATCTATTATGCTTATTATTTTTGCCCACAATTTCATAAAATTCTCACCTGTATAATGTTTATAACTTGGATGCAGGATTATTTTTACAAAATTTTTTCAGAATATTTCTAATCAATAATACGATATTGGGAAAAGAGCAAAAAGGAAAGCGGGGGGGGGAAGCAAGAAAAGGGGGAAACAACGGGGAAAATGTAGACTTCTAACAATTCATTAATTACTTGCCAATAAACAGGACATCCATTTAAGAACATCATATAACCTGAAGTACTTTTACGTGATTTCTTATCACTCGCCCAATCAGAATCTGCATAACAACATAATTCTGCATAATCAGTATGTGTTGGTTCTAACAATAACTTCATATGTTTGGTGTGTTTTAGGTATTTCAATAATTTCTTAACGCATGTCCCATGAAACTGTTTTGCCTTACCTACGTGTCGAGACAAGAGATTAACACTAAGTGCAATGTTGGGTCTGGTCCAACTACTAATGTATAACAGTGACCCAATAACTGAATGATAAAGTGTTTGATCCTCGAACTCAGGACTTGCTTCATGTGTCAAGTT
Organism: Pituophis catenifer annectens; assembly: GCF_029215685.1. NCBI lineage: Eukaryota > Metazoa > Chordata > Lepidosauria > Squamata > Colubridae > Pituophis > Pituophis catenifer. The sequence goes on along the minus strand of NW_027256885.1, from coordinate 26,555,446 downwards.
GTGAAAATCTGTTTGCATGTGTGTCTTTGTTGTGTTAGCATCCTTCATGTTGCAATGATGCAAAATTTGTTCAATTTTATCCTCTTGTGAAAGACTGAACCCCTTCTGTGTTTTTTCAATCTGAACACCTAAATAAGTGCTAATATGACCCAATGATTTCAATGTGAAGTATCTCTGCAAAGCTTTGGCAAAAATTTCACTCATTTGCTTATTTGGACCAATATAAACAATATCATCAACATAAACAAGAACTATCTCATATGCATTGTTAGATCTTTTTGTGAACACGCACTCATCAGTTTCGGACTTAATAAAGCCCATTGAATTTAGTTTGTCAGTAAGACATAAATACCACATTAAACCAGACTGTTTCAGACCATAAAGACTTTTGTTTAGAAACCAGCTATACTATATTATGTATATGTTGTTTTATGTTATTGTTTGAATGTTTGTTTGTTTTTTCTTCTTATTTCTCTTTTGTTTTTATCCTTTGTTTTTTGTTTGTTTGTTTTTTTAAAAGAAAACCTCAATAAAGTTTAACAAAAAAAAATAAAAAAAATAAATACCACATTAAACCAGACTGTTTCAGACCATAAAGACTTTTGTTTAGAAACCAGGTATCCCCTTCTTGCTGTCGGAATCCTGGAGGACTTCTCACATAGATCTCTTCATCTAGGTCTGCATGTAGATAAGCCGTGTCAACATCGAACTGGAAAACTTCTAAACCAAGAATAGTTGCAGTTGCTAAAGCAATTTTTACACTCTCAGTTCGGACTGTTGGTGAGTAGGTATTTGTGTAGTCCTCAGGATAACGTTGAGCGAAACCCTGAGCTACAAGTCTGGCCTTGTACAGTGACTCACCATTTGGCTTCTTTTTGATTCTGTAGACCCATCGAGTGCCAATGACCTTTTTGTTTGCTGGAGGTTTTGCAGGTGTAAACACTTTAAGTTTCTTTAGACTGTCCATTTCAACCTGCATTGCTTCATACCTGCGCATGCCCAAGATGGCAGCGCCCGCTGGGACCGCGATTTGAGGATGGGGCGCCGACCTACCTTTTGGGTCCTTTGGGGTCGTTTGGAGGAGCTATGACCCCCAGGACTGGCCGGGGGAGCTCTCTGCCAGCACGGAGAGGGTTTTTTCTCCTCCGTGGCTGAGCAGAGCAGAGAGGACGGCGCGATGTCGGGAGCCGATGCCGGGCCGATCAGCTGGGCGTCGGCGGCGTTTTCCGAGGCTGGAGGCCGTCCAGGCGCCGGGGCGCCGCTGCGCAGTGGGTTTCTAAGCCCGGGGGGGTTGCCCGAAGAGTTACAAGACGTGCCGGGCACCCCCGAAGATCTCTGGGATGCCGCCAGACTTTTTAGTCTGGCGACGATGGCGCAGCGGCGATGGCGATGGCGGCGGAGGCAGCCGGCGGTCGGAGGGCGTTGGTGCCCCCCCCCTTGGAGCTCCTGGAGCTGGAGTCGGAGTTTAGGAGTTGGGGGGGCAATGAACCAACGAGAATTAAATAAGACCGGGAGACCTGCAACCATGGCTGGGGCGAAAAGGACCTGGTCTGACTTTTTTTCCCAGGCCTTAGGCGGCCTCAAACTGTGGTTGTGCGGGAGGTTGGGGACTTGAAACAACTGCCCCACTTCCGCCTCATTTGTCTCTCCCCAGCGCTCCCTTTTAAGACCGGGCCCACGGGGACCAACTTTAGCCGGTGGGACTCACTTCCGCTATGTTCTCACTACCAGCTGAACCCCCTGACTGTGGAGAGGGCTATGGAAAATTGGAGGTCGGTCCATAGCTGCATCCCTTCGGCTAAGGGGGCTGGACACCAGTTGGCCACCGTGAGAGGGTGGCCTGGTGTTGGGGCCTCCTGAGGGCTGAATCGGGATGTATTCACACATAAGCACTTTACCAGCGGTGGGGACCCGACCATCGGACCAACTGCCGTGAGAGGGCGGTTTTTTGGACCTGATCCCTGGACACTGGATGTACTGACACTATGGCTGCCACTTCACCACAAATGGGGGCGGACCAGCTGACCTAATCACCGTGAGAGGGTGGTTGGATCGATTTTCCCCCTTGGATTGTGGTCGTTGTGGATTGTGACTGTGTCCTCTGTTGTGAGGGGACAGTGGACTTGGTCCTGTGAATTATGTGTGAGATTCCCCATTTCCCTACCTTCTTCCCTGTCCTTTTAGGACCCTTAGGATATGGTCATGGCGAGCCACTATGACCAAACTGTACTCAGCAGCGGAGCTTCTTGGTCTGCGAGACTCCCCCCTCTCGCAGGCTTGGCCCTCCACTCTATCGAGGGCCTACCTCGATGACGGGCTTTGGAACCCCGAGAGGTGGCATGTCGCAAAGAGGGGGTTGCGGGGTTTTTTAAAATTGTCTATGTCTAACCTTTTAAGGGGTTTGGGGAGGGGGGAGGGGGGGTGGTATTGGAATTAGGGGCGTGGGTTTGGGGGATAACCCACCAAGGGGAGGGTCGGGCCCGGCCACGACGCGCGGCGGGGCGGGTGGGGGACCCGGGGGCAATGGAGGGGGTCGAGCTTGTTCGGACTGTGTTTTTACCATCAGTACTGTGAGTGGGAGGGGTAGATATGGCGGGAGCAGGGGGCCATATCATGTTAAGGGAGCACGCACCCGCTGTCTCCAAGCGGTAGGGTGCTCCGGCCCCCAAGGCTCCACCCATTTGCCAGGTTGCACAGATCCTCACGGCCCGGGCCTTCGTCTGATGTTGTGCAACGCCAGGTCCGTAGTAAATAAAGCCCCCCTCATCTGTGATCTTGTTCAGGAGGGGGGAGCGGACCTGGCGGGTATTACGGAGACCTGGTTGGGCCTGGAGGGAGGGGTCCCTCTGGTAGAAATGTGCCCACCAGGCTTCCGCGCATTCCATCAGCCGAGGTCACAAGGGAGGGGCGGGGGAGTAGCGGTTATTATTAGAGAAGGCCTTAGGCCCAGGGAGACCACTGTACCTCAGACAGCTGGTTGTGAGTCCCTCCTTGTGAAGTGGGGCCATGGGGTTCAGATGGGCTTGCTGATCACGTACCTGGCTCCCTGCCGCGTGGCAGCAACCCTGCCTGAGCTACTCAACGTTATTGCTGCGGTGGCGGTTGATACCCCCAGACTTATGGTCATGGGGGATTTCAACCTGCCGTCCGTGGGCGAGACGTCTGAGGTGGCTCGGGAGTTCATGGCTTCCATGACGGCCATGGATCTGACCCAACTAATTCATGGCCCTACGCACACTGGGGGAAACACACTGGACTTGCTTTTTGTCTCTGGACAGTGGTTGAGTGATCTTGAGATAGGGGATGTAGTCATCGAGCCCTTGTCATGGTCGGATCACTCTCTCCTTCGCCTTGACCTTCGTACCGCGGCACCCCGCTGCAGGGAGGCAGAACCGATAAGATGGTACCGCCCCAGGCGCCTGATGGAACCCGATAGGTTCCAGACGGAGCTTGGGCCAATTCCTGAGGTTCTGGCTCACGCCTCGACTGGAGACCTAGTGGCCGCCTGGGATAGGGCGGCCGCTGGGGCCCTGAATCGAGTCGTACCTTTGCGGCCTCTGACCCGGCACGGATCTCGCCTTGCTCCTTGGTTTAGGAGATGAAGGGAGATGAAGCGCCGGAAAAGACGCCTAGAGAGTAGTTGGAGAGCTAGTCTTTCTGAATCGGACCGGACACTGGTTAGATCCCATATTAGGACTTACCTAGTGGCGATAAAAGCAGCAAAATGTACGCATTTTGCTGCTCTTATTGCGTCATCAGATAATCGCCCGGCCGCCCTGTTTAGGGTGACCCGCTCCCTGCTCCACCAGGAAGCGCGGGAGGACCCCTTGGAGGGAAGAGCCGAGGACTTTGTTCAGTATCTGTATGACAAAATCACTCAGATTCGGGAAGGTCTGGACTCTGACTGGGTAGATCCAGCGAGAGTGACGGAGGCAGGTCTTGAGACTGTTATCTGGGATGAGTTTGATCCTGTGACCCCAGATGACGTGGACAGGATTCTGGGTAGATTGAACGCGACCACATGTTTGTTGGACCCGTGTCCCTCCTGGTTAGTGCTGGCTTCCCGGGAGGTGACGCGAGGCTGGCTCCAGGGGATTATAAATGCTTCATTGGGTGAGGGTGTCTTCCCCGCCGCCCTTAAGGAGGCGGTGGTGAGGCCCCTCCTCAAGAAGCCTTCCCTGGACCCGGCAATATTGGCTAATTATCGTCCAGTCTCCAACCTTCGCTTTCTGGCGAAGGTTGTTGAGAGTGTGGTCGCGTGACAGTTTCCGCAATTCCTGGAGGAAACATCCTATCTGGATCCGTTCCAGTCTGGTTTCAGGCCTGGACACAGCACGGAAACGGCATTGGTCGCGTTCGTTGATGATCTCTGGAGGGCTCGGGACAGGGGTTGCTCCTCTGTTCTGGTCCTGTTAGACCTCTCAGCGGCTTTTGATACCATCGACCATGGTATCATGCTGCACCGGTTGGAAGAGTTGGGGATGGGGGGCACCGTGTTACGGTGGTTCTCCTCCTTTCTCTCCGACCGGTCACAGTTTGTGTTGGCAGGGGGGCAGAGGTCGACCTCGAGGCCTCTTATATGTGGAGTGCCTCAGGGGTCGGTCCTCTCGCCCCTCCTGTTCAACATTTATGTGAAGCCGCTGGGCGAGATCATCCATGGCTTTCGGGTGAGATACCATCAGTACGCTGATGACACTCAGCTGTACATCTCCACCCCAGGCCACCCCAACGATGCCCTTGAAGTGATGTCCCAGTGCCTGGAGGCTGTACGGATCTGGATGGGGAGGAACAGGCTCAAGCTCAACCCTTCCAAGACTGAGTGGCTGTGGTTCCCGGCATCCCGATATAGTCAGTTGACTCCATCACTGACTATTGGGGGCGAGTCTTTGGCCCCCACAGAGAGGGCTCGCAATCTGGGAGTCCTCCTGGATACGCAGCTGTCCTTGGAGGAACATCTGACGGCTGTAAGCAGGGGGACCTTTTATCAGGTTCTCCTGATCCGCCAGTTGCGGCCCTTTCTTGATCGGGATTCCCTGTGCCCTCGTAACCTCTCACCTTGATTACTGCAACGCTCTCTACATGGGGCTCCCCTTGAAGAGCACCCGGAGGCTCCAACTGGTCCAGAACGCAGCAGCGCAGGTAGTGACGGGAGCAGCGTGGCGCTCCCATGTAACACCGCTCCTGCGTGAACTGCACTGGCTCCCGGTGGTCTTCCGGGTGCGCTTCAAGGTGTTGGTTATCACCTTTAAAGCGCTCCATGGCATAGGGCCTAGCTATCTTCGAGACCGCCTACTGCCACCAACGACCTCCCATCGACCCGTGCGCTCCCACAGAGAGGGCCTCCTCGGGGTGCCATCAGCCAAACAATGCAGGCTGGTGACCCCCAGGGGGAGGGCCTTCTCTGTGGGGGCACCTACCCTCTGGAATCAGTTGCCCCCAGAGATAAGGAGAATCCATGACCTCAGTGCCTTCCGCCGAGCCCTTAAAACCTTCTTTTTCCAACAAGCCGGGCTGGCCTAATTCTTTTTAAGTGTTTTTAATTGTTTTGTTTATTGTTTTAATTAATGGGGCCAAATCTATATATATATTTAACTGTATTTTAATATTTGTATTTGATGTTTTTATTTGGCTGTTCACCACCCTGAGTCCTCAGGGAGAAGGGCGGTATACAAATTCAAAATAAAATAAAATAAATAAATAAAAATTTGATAGCTTCACCCCAGTATGGGTTACTGAGATTGGCGTCTTCTAGGAGACAATGCATTATGGTTTGCAGGACCCCTTGTCTTCTTTCTATGACTCCGTTATGAGCCGGTGTGTACGGGGCCGAAGTCTGATGAAGAATTCCATTCTTACGCATCCAGTCCTGGAAACGCTGAGACATGAATTCAGCACCACGATCACTCTGGATTCTGGCGATGCGAACTTGGTGTTGGGTAGAAACAAGAGCAGCAAAATCTTTAAAGATCTGAAAGGTCTCAGATTTTTCTTTCATAGGATATCCATATCCATATCTAGAATAATTGTCAACAATTGTTAGAAAATATTTTCTACCACCAAATGATGGCGGGAATGGACCAACTATGTCAATGTGAACCAAATCAAAAATGCGTGTTGACAGGCGTGTAGCGCGTTTGGGAATGGCTGCTGCTTTGGATTTGGCTTTCTTGCATACAGCACAATCCAAAAACACCTTACACCCCTTTAGATCCAAACCTTTTGCGAATTCCGGCATCTTCCTAAGAACACGGAAACTGGCATGCCCCAATCTTCTATGCCATTTGTGGATACACCTGGAATGCAAAGGTTTACCTGTTAGTGAATTCTCAACATTAACATTTTTATGCGGAACCTCAGGCTTGCTCTGAGCAACCTGTTTACCAATTCTATTTTTGTTGGCTTTAGGAGCCTTTGGAATAGCAACAGGATCTCTCTCTGGAGCATCTCTCTCTGGGCCTGTGCTCTGCCTTTTTGGAGTTTGCATACTTGCCTGTGTTTGTGATTTAGGCTTTGGCTTTAAGTAATAAACACCACCAATTAACATGGTTTCAGCAACAATATCTCCATCTTTAACTATGTAACTTGCTTTTTCAAGGTGGTGAACCTGGAACCTTAATGCTCTAGACAAGTGACTCTGACTAAGCAAATTACTGGTTGCTGTTGGTATGTAATAAACATCAGGAATGAATGCATCGAGCTCTTCAACATAAACAGTTCCTTTTCCTTTGACCTGACAAGGATGATTTGAAAAAGAATAAAGTTCACGTAGTTCAGGTTCAGGCTCGTGCATCTCTGTGAAAAGTTCTTTTCTATAAGTAACATGCAATGCTGCACCACTGTCCAAAGTCCACAGGAGTCGTCTGTCGTACTCTGGTTGAGGCTGTGGATCATTGGTTAAAGCCAATGTGGCGAGTGGAGTTTGTGGATCACGCCAGGGACCACGACGACCTTGTCTTCCACCTCTGCTTTTGCCTCTGGAATCTGTTCCTCTCGGCTGGTACGTGACAGGAGCTGGAACTCGTTGGGGGCAATCCCGGGTGGCATGTCCCACACGATTACAGATGTAGCATCTTGGCATCCTTGGAGCATAGGTCCTTCCTTGGAAGGGGCGCCTAGCTGGAGCTCTTGATGCGGGTGGTCCTCTCAAGTGTGGAGTGGCTAACATGAGTGCTTCTTCTTCAATTAAAAGTCTGCATACATTTGTAAGAGCATTTCGTCCGTTTCTTCTCCTCCCATGGCTCCCTCTAGCCGGGTGGCTGAGGTGAGCAGCTGGAAACTTGAAAACCTCCTTTCTGCCTCCTCTTCGTTGGAGAAATCAATCAAATCATTTACGAAGAGTGGTCTTAATTTCATTTTTCCTTTTTTCTTCTTTTTTGGCATCTTAGCAGACAATTAATCAGCGTTCTGCAGTCAGAAAAATAATCATCTGGCTAAACTAGCCTAGAGGTCTAATCATCAAAGTAACAAGCAAGGAAAAAGCCATAAATCAACCGTCCGTCTGCTACCATTGTCAGAGGCAATTAGCCCCATTACCTTCCTGGGGTAATTGCCTGGATCATGGCACTTTCCTTGTGTATACTTTTGAAAAATAAAACCGGAATACATCTTCTAATTAAACTCATATTTATTGTAAAGAAGAAAATAAAACATCTTACTAGTCTAAATAATTAAATTGTTACATTTTGATAAAGTTCCTACCGACTATCTCTCTGCAGCCGGACTTCTCTTGGCAAGAGAACAAAGAAAAGTGTGAAGTAGAAAGAAAGGAATGCGGATATACGTAGTTAGCTTACTGATAACAAAGTTGGCAAGCTACGGAGAGTCTGACAGTCCAGAAATAATGAGCTCAGCTGGTAAATACAAAAACACAGTGACAATAATGGAATGTGCAGAAATGAGTAAATTGACATTTGAAATTAGAGAACAAGAAGATAAACAATATTATAAGATAAGGGATTTATTTTACCAATGGTTAGATAAAAAGACATGGAAATGAAATATGATTGAGATTTTTTTAATGTAAGAAATGTAGAATCATATAAAATACAATATAAAGATGTATTATTATGGGAATGATTTAGGAGAATGCATGGCATAATACAAATTGACTCAAATCCTAGACTATTTTGTATGAAATGAGGGAAGAAACAGCCATAGTTAAATATATGATTAATGATGATAATAATATATGGATATATATGAATAGAGTGAAGATGCACAAAAGATTTGTAACCAACCGGCACACTGTTTGTATTTGCATTGAAGATGGTTTTTTTTTGTTTTTTATATTTGTTTAAAAAATACAATTTTTGTCAAAAAAAAAAATTCCACTACTGGTTTTCCAGAACTGGTCAGAACCTGCTGAATACCACCTCTGGTCCCAATACTCTTTGGGGATAGTAGGGAGGTTTTCCTCTCGTCCTTGTGCCACTGCCCTGATTTCTCACTGCGGGGAGGCCAATTTCCGGAGTTCAGATTGGTCCTGGGGAGGGCGACTAGTTCAGATTTTTAGCAGTCCCCTTCTCCAGTTTACATGTGGGTTCCATTTCTTTAGTCATGCCAGGCCTAAGACTAGGGGCCGTTCCATCCGTGGGGCCACTATGAAGCTTAAAGTCTCTACATGGGCCCCCATCCACATTTCTATGGGTTTGGTGACAAAGGTGACTGGGATGCCCCATGCCACCAATCCATCTAGTTGGCAAAGTGCAATGGGTACTTTCAGCTGCCGCAATTGGATTCCTAATTTTTCAACCAGGGATGGGTTAACAAAGCACCTGGTGCAACCCCAGTCTAGCAAGGCTTGTAAGGTGGCCTTCAGACCTGAGGTCTGGAAAATTATCTCTACGAGTTGCATCACTGGTGTGACTGAGCCACTTACCAAGGGGTCATCGTCAATGTTGGTTAGCCCCTGGCCGTCAGTTGGTGGGGTCAGAGTTCCCTCATCCTGCTTCAATGACGGGGTGAACTCGACAACCTCCACTCCCTTCAGCGCCATTTCTCTGTCCCATTGTGGGGTCTTGGTAGGTTTCCCAGGGGGGCCAGGAGGGGTCTTCTTGGCTGGGCGGCCGGCCTTGCACTCTGCCGTGCAGTGTCCCTCCTGGCCACACTTGAAACAGGTGGTAGTGCATGGCTGCAGGTTTTGTGGTTTCACTGCCTCTCTTTTCCCCGGGGCCAGTTTCTTCCATAGTGGGTTTGAGTGGTACTGTTTGCATGCTTGGTTGATCTCTATCTCCTCAGCCAGCACATACCAGTCATGAAGGGTGGCAGGGGCTCCCCTTGAGATGCAGGTGTTGTACAGGTCATCGTTCAGTGCATCTTGGAAGCAACTGATGAAGATGTCTTCTGGCCAGTCGTTGAGTTGCCATGCCAGGTTGCGAAATTTCTCAGTGTACTCTGCCACCACTCTGTGGCCTTGATGCATGGTTTTGATGTGGTCCCTCACTTTACGATCAGTGAGGGGGTCTTCAAATCGCCAACGAAGTGCCATCATAAAGCGAATGAAGTTTCTCAGTTCTGGTGCATTTGCGTTGTGGAGGGTCACCATTCAGCGGGCTTTCAAGGCCAGGGTGATGCTCCTCACCTTGGCACCTTCAGTAGGGATCTCCTGTCCATATTCTTGCATGTAGGTTATAACATGGGCCAGAAAAAAATCCCAGCTGCTGGGGGTCCCCGTCGAACTTCACACCAAGGGTTGGGGGTCTTTCGGCACTTAGCTCTTGCCTGGCCAGTTCCCACTAGGGTGGCAGCCCCAGCAGCTCCCCTAGGTGCTGCACCTGCCACAGTAGAGGTAGTGGCTAGGGTTGGTGAAAGTACCGAAGCTCACCCTCCATCCACCTCCTCCTGGGTTCGCTGCGCCTCGCTGGCAGCAGCCTTGGCATGTGCTTCATGTGTCTTCAGGGTTTGGAAGGCTGTCAGGTTCCAAACAGAATGCAAAAGAAAGGACACAAACTTGGTCTGTTGCTGCCTTTTTTTATTAACTTCCTGGCATGTACTGACAATCTCTGTTGAATCTTTTGTTAGGGCTACATATTCGTGCTCCCTGCCACCTTTTATACAATAAACACCACCCCTCCCATCACACAATCACGTGCGTCTTTCCTCCCACGTGCCTGTTGTGGCTCCGTTACCTGAGCCTGTGTCATCGGCAGGAGAGGACTCCGAGAATGAAGAAGAGGAGTTGGCAAGGCCTCCCTCTCCAGGACCCTCCTCTCTGGCAATGCCTTTGGTGTCCGCCGAAGGGCAAGAGATAGGGCCGGGGCCAAGCACGTCCACGCAGCCACAGATGGACAGTGATGAGGGTAATGAGTCTTGGCTGGATCCACGCCAGCGTCGCAGAGATAAGCACACGCAACAGAAGAAAAGGCGTGCCCAAGATTAGGCTGAGTCACTGGACCACACCCCACAGGATATAAAAGGAGTGTGGTGGCCAGTCAAACCTTGTGACGAACAAAGCTGAAAGCTTCCACACCATTCTGCATTGCCGGACTTTTGCTATAAGACTTAGCTGGATTATCTCTGGACTTGATTACCTCCGTAATTATTGAGCTGTTTCTTTGGATGTATCAGAAGTGGGGAGAAGTTATCTCTCCTCTTCGTAAATAATAAACTCTTGGCAGGCAGCCACTAGGTTGTTGCCAAGTTCCGTTATCTTAAGGAAAAGGATTTTGCCGGCTGGTTTGGTCTTTAACTCTTGAATGTCTGTTGGTGTGTGTGCGTATGGTTGGGGACAGAATATTCCAAAGGAATATTGGGATCTCAAGGAAGTCTTTAGCGAAAAGGCATCGGATGCTCTGCCTCCCCACAGGGCTACCGACTGCACCATTGAAATACTCCCTGGGGTGAAGCTTCCCAAACCAAAAATTTACCCCATGACACCTCGAGAATTGGGGGAATTGCAAAATTTTATTGACAAGAACCTAGAACGGGGATTCATCGAACGAGCCAAACCCAAGGTGGCGGCGCCAGTAATGTTCCGCGAAAAGAAAGATGGATCCTTTCGTTTAGTGGTCGATTATAGAAATATCAACGCGATTTGCGTAGAAAATGTCTACCCCCTCCCACTCATGAAGGACATGTTAGCCCATTTAGGGAAGGGGAAAATTTTCACCAAACTTGATTTAAGAGAGGCATACTACCGAGTGAGAATAAAAGAGGGAGATGAATGGAAAACAGCATTTAATTGCCCACTGGGATGCTTCCAGTTCAGAGTGCTCCCTTTTGGACTACAGGGAGCCCCTGCTGTATTCATGCAGTTGATCAATGAAGTATTGCATGAGCACCTGTATAAGGGGGTGTTGGTCTATTTGGATGACATTCTGATCTATTCTGACAACATGGCCGACCATGTAAAGTTGGTGCGGACGGTCTTGAAGAAACTCAGAGCGGCTGAACTCTATGCCAAACTTTCTAAATGTGAATTCCACCAAGACAAAATCGACTATCTTGGATATCGTATATCGCATGAGGGAATAGAGATGGACCCTGAAAAGGTCCGGGCAGTGTTGGAATGGGCCGCACCACGTACCCGTAAACAGTTACAGAGCTTCTTGGGGTTTGCTAACTTTTATAGACAATTTATCCCCTCTTTCGCGAAAATCGCACTACCAATTACAGACTTGCTAAAAATGAAAGGGGAAGTAAAGCCCAAACCCTCAAAACCACTAGAATGGACTATGGACTGTCAAGCCGCTTTCGAAAAACTGAAACGGCTGTTTGCGGCTGAACCAGTGCTCAAACACCCAGACATGGAACAACCTTTTGTAGTACAAGCTGACGCCAGTGACGTAGCTGTAGGAGCAATAAAAAGAATGAAAACGGGATATTAAAACCCTGTGCCTACACGTCCCGTAAACTATCACAAACGGAAAGGAGATGGGCCATATGGGAGAAGGAGGCTTTTGCAGTTAGATGGGCGCTATTAACATGGAGACAATTTTTAGAAGGAGCGAAGCACCCTTTCGAAGTTTGGACTGATCACAAGAATTTAGAGGCATTAAAAACACCACGCAAACTATCACCAAAACAGGCTCGTTGGGCCCAACATTTCAATCATTTCAATTTCACCCTACGTTACCTTCCTGGTGGAAAGAACTTCATGGCGGATGCACTTTCCAGATTGCCTCAGTACAACAGCATCAAGAAGGAGGTGGTTCAACCTATGATCCCCTCGACAGAATTGGCAACACCTGCTACTACCAGAGGGCAGGAAAAAACCGAACCAGAACTCTCGGGGGATTTACTCGAAAAATTGCGAAAAGCGCTAGAAACTGATGAGTGGTTTAAGAACCACTCAAATGAATGCACACTTCGTGACGGACTAGCTTGGGTTGGATCGAAATTGTATGTTCCGACCACATTAAGAACAACCGTATTGAAATATGGCCATGATGCCAAGGCCGCAGGACACTTTGTGTTTGTCAAGACTCTACATCTTGTTAAGAGGCAATTTTGGTGGCCTGCACTCAAAAAGGACATAGAGGCATATGTGACTAGCTGTCCAGTATGTGCCTCGGCTAAAAGACCTCCAGGAAAACCCCCTGGATTACTGCAAGGTGTGGCCAGACCGAATGCCCCATGGAAGGAAATATCTATGGATTTTATTGTGGACTTACCAGAGAGTGAAGGCTGCACTGTCATTTGGGTAGTAACTGATTTGTTTTCCAAACAAGTACATTTCATCCCTTGCTCAAAGATCCCTTCAGCAAAAACCCTTGCAAAACTATTTATTTGGCAGATTTACCGACTACATGGATCTCCAAAAAGAATAATTTCTGATAGGGGTGTGCAATTTACTTCCAGTTTCTGGAAAGAGTTTTTGAAGTTGATAGGCTCCGCCCAGGGGCTGAGTTCCAGTCACCACCCTCAGACAAATGGGGCCTGTGAAAGAACCAATGGGGTTCTAGAACAATACCTGAGGTGTTACGTAAATTACCAGCAAGACAATTGGGTAGACTTGTTGCCATTTGCAGAAGTGGCATATAATAATTCTGTACACAGTAGCACCTGTTTCACTCCTTTTAAGGTCGCATCGGGCCAGGATTTCGTACCCATTCCCGAGCTACCACAAGATGATCCCCAGAATCCCTCTTTGATGGATTGGATTGAACAATTAAAGAGCACATGGGCAGTAACTCGGAAGGCATTAGATGAGGCACACCGGGCTCATAAGGCGCAAGCTGATAAGAAAAGGTCCCCAGCTCACATTTATAAAGTGGGTGATAAAGTCTTTTTGTCTACTAAATACTTACAGACTACCCAGAAGTCAAAAAAGCTAGGCCCTAAGTATGTGGGACCATTTCGTGTGATTAGACTGATTAATCCAGTAACAGTTGAATTGGAATTGCCAAAAACGTTGAGACGTATACATCCTGTATTTCATGTTAGTTTATTAAAACCTGAACACTCGTCTCCCCTAAGGGCTGACCAAAGCACCCCTCCAGTTCCCATTCTCATAGAGAGGGAGCAACATTTTGAAGTTAAGGAAATCTTGGACTCTAGGAAACACCATGGTAAAGTCCAATATCTGATAGCCTGGAAACATTTTCCTTTGTCTCAGGCTGAATGGGTGAATAAACGGGATGTCCGAGCTCCCAAGAAAGTACAGCAATTCTATACCAAATACCCAGATAAACCATAATTATTGTATATATTCTGTTTCTCTCTCTCTTCCTTCCTCTTATCTAGGAATAACGTCTCTTCTGCAAGAGGGGCCGAATGTCAGCCTCAGCTTTGCCTGCTTCAGCTGCCATAAGAAACGGGGGGGGGGGGGGAGGGACCAGTTAAGGGGGCGAAGGGGGGGAAGATTGCAGGAGGTGTTTTTCCATTGTAGGAGGTGTCTTCCCAAGAAACGAAAGTGAATCTCCAAAGGGGCCGGCTGACCAACTGCCCTACATTCCTGATGAATGACGTTGCCAGACGTGATGCCACCTGACCTTTGGGAGACCTTTGGATTAGATGATGGTCAATGGACACGGGGGGGGGGGGGAGAAGCTTACTAGATGCTATTTCGCGCGTTTTGCTCACTTCCAGCTTTACCTGGGTTGCGATCATTTCATATTCAGTAAAAGTACTAATCTCTTTTAAAATATTGAGTTTGGGTTTTTCTTTCCTGGATATTGAAGGAAGCATACCTGACAGCCCCAGAGTAATTGCTCTCGGCATTAAGCCAGCATAATAGTTACACCCCCAGCTTGCCTGCTTGCCAAAACCTCCTATCTAATCGCCTAGGTTCTCCCTCCTCCAGCCTCCACCCACGTGTCCCAGAGTAATAGCTCTTGGCATTAAGCCAGCATAATAGTTACACCCCCAGCTTGCCTGCTTGCCAAAACCTCCTATCTAATTGGCTGGGTTCTCCCTCCTCCCCCATCCTCTCCCACCCACTGCCTTTCAGGCCTCTTTCGGCCCTCTCTGCCATCCTGGGTGATGTCATCGCCACGCCCCTCAGCTGTTTGGCAGCCACGTGGCATCCTGGCAGTTCAGCAAGGTTTCTCGGGCCGGTCGGATTCTGGTTGCTTCTGACACAGGTGGGGTTCGACGTGGCCACAGAGCTTACATCTCCTGATGTCATGGCAAAGTTTTGGCTGGGCTTGGTGAGATGGTGACTGTGCTGGACGTTGGACACGTGGCTCCCTCTGAATGGCTTGCTTCATTATTAGGTCTGCTTGATCAGGTTCTTTGCCTTTCTCCTCCTCCTCAAATTCTTCCAGCTCTAATTGCCTTTCTCGCTGCCGGCTGCCTCAGCTGGTGGTCACCCCCTTGATTCTTCCTTCCCAATCTTCCTTCTTTCCAACTCCAATGGACCACCTGGGTCTTGATGAGTCTTCCAGGCTTATCAACTTGTCTGTCCAGTTGGGAGGGGTCCAGCCTGGGGGGAAGTCTGGATGAGGCTTCCCCCCAGCACAAACTTTCCTCCTGGCCACTGCCTTGGGCTGACATTGTGTGCACAGTCCCCATGGTACGGCAGTGTGCCTCTCCAGGTTGACTGACTGCAGATTTCGCCTAATGTAAGGAACTGCCTCAGCCACTCCTTCAGGAAAGCAAGACTTTTAATCCATTAAATTCAGGGGTGGGTTCTAAAATTTTTTACTACTGGTTCTGTGGGTGTGGCTTATTTTGTGGGTGTGGTTTGATGGTCATGTGACAATTCTTTAGGATTTAGCAGAGGTACTGGTCTACCAAGCTTTTAACTGCTTGCAGAACTGTACCGGTCTACCCATTTGTTCTTGGAACATCCTGGTCTACCCATTTGTTTTTGGAGGCACCGGTCTACCACCACACTGCTGTCGAGCCCAGCCTCGCGCTCGACAACGCTAACACGAAAACGATGGAATGGAAGAAGGGAACAGACTGTCATACACATTGGGGGGGGGGTGGCACTGGGTGTTAGGCGGCCGTGTGCGGGGTGCAGGGAGGTGGGTACGGCGGAGCTAGGGACTTTGCATGAGGGTTGCTGGTTGGTTCGCTGTGGAGCTCGAGGACCGCCGGCGATGAGAGGAGGACCTGCCGACATGCCACCTGCGTTCCACTGATAGACTAATAAGCACCGGAACTGCATAACAAGCGTGATGGGCGTGACAGCTAAGGGGAGGACCATTTAAGCGTCACAAGCCAGCTGGGTGTAGTGCCGAATTCATATCATTTTGATTGCAGTGTGTACCTGGAGCCAGCGTGCATTAAACCAGCATTATCCAAAGAGCCTGAAATTGGTGGTTTCTATGTTTTGCTGCGTTATGCCTGGGAACCCTGAGAGGAATTCGGCACTACATTGGCTACCGGTGGACTGGTTAGTGGGGTTGGGCTTGGGGAAATGAAAGAATGCTGTTTGCATTGCACGGGCTTTTTCAGATTTCACCTTGTTCTCCTGCAATCACGTCTCTCTCAGTAAAAGTTCTTTTGATTCAACTTAATCAGTGGTGGGTTCCTCCCGGTTCCGCCTGGTTCCGCCGAGCCAGTAGCGGTGACGATATGACGTCACTGAACTGGTTCTCTTTGTTCAGGAGCTGGGCCCTCCCACCCACCCCCCGCGTTATTCTTACCTTTTATTTGGCCCCGCCTCCAATTTTTCGCTGCCTCCCGAGTCCCAGCTGATTAGCTGGAAGGAAAAAAAACTTTTAAACTCTTGCCGCGGGGCTTCAAAGGGCCGCCCTACAGCTGATCAGTGTTAAAAGGCAGTTCTCAGGGATCCCAGACAAAACGCAGCAAAACACAGAAACCACCAATTTCAGGCTCTTTGGATAATGCTGGTTTAATGCGTGCTGGCTCCAGGTACACGCTGCAATCAAAACGATACAAATTCGGTGCTACACCCAGCTGGCTTGTGATGCTTAAATGGCCCTCCCCTTAGCCGTCACGCCCATCACGCTTGTTATGCAGTTCCGGTGCTCATTAGTCTATCGGCGGAACGCGAGTGGCGTGTTGGCAGGTCCTCCTCTCATCGCCGGCGGTCCTCGAGCTCCACAGCGAACCAACCAGCAACCCTCATGCAAAGTCCCTAGCTCCGCCGTACCCACCTCCCTGCACCCCGCACACGGCCGCCTAACACCCGGTGCCACCCCCCCAATGTGTATGACAGTCTGTTCCCTTCTTCCATTCCATCGTTTTCGCGTTAGCGTTGTCAAGCGCGAGGCTGGGCTCGACAGGCGGCTCCCCTTTCACCATGGGTCTTTCTGTAACATAGAAATCAGAGACGTTAGCACCAGGTTGTGGTTTCAAGGGGTATTTCCTATGGAGCTAAGCAACCGCTTAGCGTTAACGTCACATGAGGGTACCCATGACGCTTCCTCATATGGATAGCCCTTCCACCTAACAAGGTACCGGAGCCTCCCCCTACTCAGTGTGGAATCCAAGATTTCATCAATTTCATAACGGTCCTCCGTCACTGGACCGGGACGTACGGGAGTGTCTCGGGTCACAGTTACGGGTTTGAGGAGACTACTGTGAAATACGGGGTGGATTTTTCCCAGTAACAGGGGAAGTTTCAGAGTGACTGTGACAGGGTTTATGACCTTTGTTACAGGGAAGGGGCCCAGGTACTTTGGTCCTAGTTTCTGGTTGGGCACCCGTAGCTTAATATATTTTGTGGAGAGATATACCTGGTCTCCCACTTGCAAAGGCTGGAGCTGTGCCCTCTTTTTGTCTGCCTGGCTCTTGTATTCCATTGCTGCCTTATTCAATGCATCTCTAACCTGAGGCCACAGTGTTCGAATCCTATCAGCCCATTCTTGGGGTAGCATTGTGGCATCCGGCAGTTGTTCCAATTCCAGTATTGCCATGAACTCCTGTCCCATCACTACGTGAAGCGGGGTGATCCCCGTACTGCTATGTACCGTATTATTGTAAGCAACCTCCACAAAAGGTAACAAAGATGACCAATTGTTCTGTTGATAAGAGATGCAACAGCGGAGGTAGCGTTCTACCATGGCATTTGCCTATTCAGCCGCACCATTGGTACTAGGGTGGAAGGCTGAACTGAGTCCCTGGGTCGAACCAATGGCATGCAGAAAGTTACTCCAGAAGCGGGCAGTGAACTACACCCCCCTATCTGAAATGATGCGACAGGGTACCCCATGTAACCTGTATATATGTTGGATAAAGAGTTTGGCCAGCCTCCGGGCCGACGGTAACCCACTGCAGGGAATGAAATGAGCCTGCTTGGAAAACAGGTCTATGACAGTCCATATGACCGTGTTTCCGTTGCTTTCTGGGAGGTCTACTATGAAGTCCATTGCAATCTCGTCCCATGGTTGGCTAGGGGTAGCCACTGATTGTAACAAACCAAACAAACCAAGGGGTCTTCCAGTTCGTGGCTTGGTTTTTGCACATGTGGAACAGCTATTTATATACGCCTCTATGTCACTTCGCATATGTGGCCACCAGAACTGTCGCCGTGTTAAATGAAGTGTCTTGAGAAACCCAAAGTGACCAGCAGCTTTGCTGTCATGACACCGGTGCAACACTGCGTGGCGTACATCTTTCGGAACGTACAACTTGTCGCCCTTCCAGGCTAACCCATCCCTATGCATAAGTAACTGTTTGTTGTGCTGTAACCAGTCATCATGGACTAAACCCCGCTGTAACAACTCCTCCCAGTCCGTTTGTCTGTCCGCAGTTGTCACCGCCACTTTCCTGTCTGCCTCTCCCTCCGGTATCATAGCCTGCACGATCTCGTCTCTTAAGCGGCCTTGGGCATTAGCCTGCAGTAATACAGCCCCTACCGCCATATCACTCGCCCTGGATTGCCCACTACTGCCAGCCCAACCACTGGTCGCTACAACGCCGACGTCAAGCGGGAAGAGTCGGGCACGAACATCCCCCAAGAGGTCCAAAGCGGTATCACAGCTCATGCAGGCCGATAACAAAACACCGAAGAAGGAGCTAGGCCCTGCCTCACATTCTGGTATCATTCCCATGGTGGTGGTGGAGGATAGTGATGAGGATGATGGCAACAGTGATCCGATGGTAAGTGCTCCTATACGCCCCTTCCTCATCCCAGTAACCCTGAAAACTCACCACGGTTCAGTTGAGGTACAACAGGAGGCACTTATTGACTCCGGGTGTACATGTTGTTTGATGAGACGAGCACTAGCCACGCGCTTGGGCCTTTGGCTTATCTGATTGAAGGAACCCATAGCGTTCGAACAAATGGATGGGTCTACCTTGGGGAGAGCTCCAACCACTCATATGACGGAACCAGTCAAATTGGAGATAGGGGCCCACTGGGAGTACCTGCGATTCGTGGTGGTGGACACAATGATTGAACCCGTTATTTTGGGCCTGGCTTGGCTAGATAAATGGAAACCCACCATTTGGTGGGAAGGGGGTTTCCGGAAACTCTGCCTTGAGCTTGGACCTGAACCAAACGCAACAGAGTCACCACAAGCGAAGGGGGGGGTATCCTTGGGACTTGAGGACCTGTCTCACTGCACAGAATTGGACTACCTTGGTTACAGAATCCCCAAAGACGGGTTCAGAATGGATCCCCAAAAGGTGGCTACCATCTTGGAATGGCAGGCTCCGGGGACTAGAAGGCAATTGCAGAGTTTCCTCGGCTTTGCCAATTTTTACAGGCAGTTTATTCCAACCTTTGCTCACATTGCATTGCCCCTTACGAACCTCTTACGGACTAAAGGAGCTGGGAACCCATGGCCCAGACAGCGCCTAGACTGGACGGCAGACTGTCAAAGGGCCTTTGAGAACCTAAAATGTCGCTTTGCCAAGGCCCCTATACTCCAGCATCCTGATCAAACGAAACCGTTCATGGTACAAGCAGATGCGAGTGATGTGGCGGTAGGGGCTGTATTACTGCAGGCTAATGCCCAAGGCTGCTTACATCCATGTGCTTACACCTCCAAAAAGTTCACTCCCACGGAACGAGGGTGGGCTATCTGGGAGAAGGAGGCCTTCGCTGTTCGCTGGGCACTCCTTAGCTGGCGCCACTTATTGGAGGGGGCGAGGGTGCCGTTCGAGGTCTGGACCGACCACCAAAACCTAACAGCTTTGCAAACTCCTAGGAAGCTGTCACCTAAACAGGTACGCTGGGCCCAATACTTCCAGCAGTTCAAGTTTGTACTGAAGTATGTGCCAGGGAGAAAAAACTTCCTAGCAGACGCCCTGTCCTGAATGCCGCAATTCCATAGTAAACGAGACGAGATCGTGCAGGCTACATGGGGGTGGGGGTGGCACCGGGTGTTAGGCGGCTGTGTACGGGGTGCAGGGATATCTCTCAAAGGAGAGATATCAGAACAGCTGCTTTTGAAGATAATGAACTGCGACTGAGGTCGGTAGCTTTTTCTTCTCAATTTGCATGCTATGAATCTATCCTCCCAGAGCCCACAGATTACGATGTGCTTGGTGCTAGGCCAAGAAAGTTTCCACAAACGGCAAAGCCTTTTCACCCCCACGCAGAGAGAGAAGTAATTCATTATTCTCCTCAAAGCCCTGAGCTCACCCAGCGTGAGATGGCCATCAAATCCTATCGTGAGCATGTAAAATATTATGAAAATGAACTGTCTCGATTTAAAAGAGATTTGTTTATGCTGGAACAAGAAAAGGCAGAGTCCCGTGACTTAAGATTTTCAAAAGGGGCCATCTTGTCTTCTTCCTCAGAGCCAAAGACACTCCCCCTGGTGGATTTTGTGTCAGGCCAATCAGACCAGAGAGCACTGCATACATCACATGAAAGTCTCCCTGATCAAGTTACACATAAACCTGCCACGCAGTCATTTCTTGTAACTGCAAAGCTGCCTGAAGCTAAAGGTGCAGCACCATCTGCTGGCGAAAGTAATTTACTACAGGAAGCTGAAAGAGAAAGGAGCTTAGATGAACACTTTAAATTACTACAGCAGACTCTGGCAAACCTGTTTCTAACTCATTCAGAGATTCAAGCTGAAATGCCACAAGTGTCTCCACGGGCCCAAACTCCAACACCCCCTGGTGGTGCTGGTGTTTTTTTAGATGGAACACAACCACGCTTAATGCAGCAAAGGCAAATGACTGCATCTCCAGCAGGTCATGCCAATATTGCAGCTCAAGCACAAATGCCTGCATATGTGCCCCAGCCACAAATGCAAATAGGGCCAGCTCCTGGCCCACCTCCAATGGCACAACCAAGACCATTTTTAGGTCCACAACAGGCACAGCAAATACCACAGGCATTTCTGCCAGCACAGCCAGCGTACCAAATGCAGGCTCCCTACCAGGCATTTTCTGTCTCTCCACTAACTGGTGAGTCAAAACTAAAAATGTCAGGACACAATTATAAAGCCTGGGTCAGTGAGATTACACTATTGCTTCTTAGAGAAGGCACTCACTGCATGGTTTTTAATCCTCCTGCTCAACCTTGGACTTATGCAATAAGAGATTTAGAGATAAGGGCTTGCACAACATTATTGATGTCCATGGATACTGAACTGCAGGTCATTTTTCCACCAAATACAACAGCCCGACAAATTTGGGCTGAATTGGAAAATTGCTACAGGCCTGTCTCAATTGAATCTTCATGTTTACTCATGTCTGAACTCCACGGTTCGAGATAGAAACCCGGTGAACAAATTGGAGGGCATTTGACCAAACTAAAAGGACTGAGAACAGAATTGAGAGAAAGAGGCCATAACATTGAAGATATTCAAATGATCAGCATCATTATTAACTCTTTGAATTATGAATGGAAAGATGCTGTTACAAAAATTAACCAAGTCCCAATTGCTCAACGCACAGTGGACAATGTCTGTAGACTTTTAATTGAAGAAGAAGCACTCATGTTAGCCACTCCACACTTGAGAGGACCACCCGCATCAAGAGCTCCAGCTAGGCGCCCCTTCCAAGGAAGGACCTACGCTCCAAGGATGCCAAGATGCTACATCTGTAATCGTGTGGGACATGCCACCCGGGATTGTCCCCAACGAGTTCCAGCTCCCGTCATGTACCAGCCAAGAGGAACAGATTCCAGAGGCAGAGGCAGAGGCGGAAGACAAGGTCGTCGTGGTCCCCGGCGTGATCCACAAACTCCACTCGCCACATTGGCTTTAACCATTGATCCACAACCTCAACCAGAGTATGACAGACAACTCCTGTGGACTTTGGACAGTGGTGCAGCATTGCATGTTACCTACAGAAAGGAACTTTTTACAGAAATGCACGAGCCTGAACCTGAACTACGTGAACTTTATTCTTTTTCAAATCATCCTTGTCAGGTCAAAGGAAAAGGAACTGTTTATGTTGAAGAGCTCGATGCATTCATTCCTGATGTTTATTACATACCAACAGCAACCAGTAATTTGCTTAGTCAGAGTCACTTGTCTAGAGCATTAAAGTTCCAGGTTCATCACCTTGAAAATGCAAGTTACATAGTTAAAGATGGAGATATTGTTGCTGGAACCATATTAATTGGTGGTGTTTATTACTTAAAGCCAAAGCCTAAAACACAAACACAAGCAAGTATACAAACTCCAAAAAGGGAGAGCACAGGCCCAGAGAGAGATGCTCCAGTGAGAGATCCTGTTGCTATTCCTAAGGGTCCTAAAGCCAACAAAAATAGAATTGGTAAACAGGTTGCTCAGAGCAAGCCTGAGGTTCCGCACAAAAATGTTAATGTTGAGAATTCACTAACTGGTAAACCTTTGCATTCCAGGTGTATCCATAAATGGCATAGAAGATTGGGGCATGCCAGTTTCCGTGTTCTTAGGAAGATGCCGGAGTTCGCAAAAGGTTTGGATCTAAAGGGGTGTAAGGTGTTTTTGGATTGTGCTGTCTGCAAAAAGGCCAAATCCAAAGCAGCAGCCATTCCCAAACGCACTACACGCCTGTCAACATGCATTTTTGATTTGGTTCACACTGACATAATTGGTCCTTTCCCGCCATCATTTGGTGGTAGAAAATATTTTCTAACAATTGTTGATAATCCGTTTGGGGGTACACTGGTATAATTTTAAATCGTTTTTAATTGGGTTACTGATTTTAATTTGGTATTGTATTGTGATTTGTATTGAAGTTGTCATTTTGTAAGCCACCTTGAGTCCCTAGGGAGAAAGGCGGCATATAAATCGCAATAAATAAATAAATAAATAAATAAATAAATAAATAAATAAATAAATAATTACTCTAGATATGGATATGTATATCCTATGAAAGAAAAATCAGAGACCTTTCAGATCTTTAAAGACTTTGCATGTATTAAGAAATTATTGATACCTAAAATACACCAAACATTCTGCATACTGATTATGCAGAATTAAGTTGTTATGCAGATTCTGATTGGGCAAGTGATAAGAAATCACGTAAAAGTACTTCAGGTTATATGATGTTCTTAAATGGATGTCCTGTTTATTGGCGTACGTAAACAGATTAAGTACGTAAACAGAATTTTGTTTCTTGTTCATCTACTGAAGCTGAATATGCTTGTGTTTCAGATGCATGTAATTCTCTAACTTGGTTTGATGCTTTAGTCACAGATATCTGGACACACCCGATCTGACCAATCACCGTGATGGAAGACAATGAATCGGTGGTTTATATTTCTGAATCACATTTTACAGGTTCTAGGTCCAGACACATTGACATTCGTTATCAAAACATAAAACATTTAGTGAAAAAAGGTTTTGTCAAAATGCAATATGTATCTACACATGATCAAATTGCTGATATGCTCAACAAACCACTCCCAGCAGCTCAACACGAGTATCTGCGTAAGAAGATGTGCCTTATTTGATGATGTACTGATATTTGCTCAACTGGCAAAGAAGGGGAATGTCACTGCGTTATTTTATTTACCAGCTGAGCTCATCATTTCTGGACTATCAGACTTTCCGTACCTTGCCAAGAATTGTTATCAAAAGCTACTACGCATGTCCATCCACCCACATTCCTTCACACACTTTTTCCTTTGTTCTCTTGCCAGAGGTCCGGCTGGACCGGCAGGAGACCTCGCTTGCCAAAATGTAACAATTACTTTTCTTAGTTAGTGAGTTGTTTTATTTTCTTTATAACAAATAAATGAGTTTCATTAGAGAACTTTTCTTCGGGTTTTCTTTTCAGAATATTGCAACTTGGAGGAAGCCACGATCCATCTCCTCTAATCAGGGTGATTGTCCCAGAGCCAAAAATGGGATTAATCAATGCCCTGACATTACTAATTATGCAAAGAGATATAACCACCCACGAGAAGTACATATTAGGTTTAACAAGAAGTCGGTGCGGGAGGAGATCTATAAGAAATCTCGGGACCGAGCTGTAGTATTTAGGGGAAAACAGATTTCAGTGCTGAGGCAAGTTCCAAGACAGGTTAGGGAAATCAGGAGGAATTACCAGCCTTTAACGCTACAGCTGAGGAAGAATGGGATTATGTATAGGTGGTTATTGCCGGAAGGTCTCATGTTTATGTGGAATGATAGGAAAGTGAAAATAGAAAACCGCCGGGATGCTCAGGATTTTTATGAACATAAATTTAAATCTACACAATTAGAGCTGGAATTAGAAAGGGAGGAGGAGAGTAGAAGTTCAGAGGAATTGCAGGAAGAAAATAGCGTGGGAAACCAAGAAGAAAGGAAGAAGGAGGGGAAATTAGAGGAAAAAGGAGGGGGAGGCAGAGAGATGGTGTTACGAGAAACCCGGCAAACCAAGAAAAAAGTATTAGGAAAATAGGACTAATAGGAGGAGGGGAAGAAAGGTGGTGATGGGGGAAGAGGTGCGACTCATTTCTTTGAATGTTAATGGTTTACTGACACTATGTCCTTCTATTTTCCAGAAGTATTTGCTAGGTCTTTTAGCAAAAGCTACAATTTTTGATTTATCAAAGTTAAGGACCAACTTATTCTGTCTACAAAATCCAAGTGTTGCCGTAATTGCTCTCTTCAGTCCTATGGGAGTTTGTGAAATAATAGCAGCATCGTTGGTATATAGGAGAATCGGAATTTTGTATTGTGCTAGGTTAGGAGGATGTAGATCAGGGTTCTGTAAGAGATCAATCAGGGGGTTAATATAGAAGTTAAAAAGGGAGGGGGACAGGATGCAACCCTGCCATACCCCTTTTTGTACCCTTACTGGGCTGGTTAAAGTCCCTTGAGGATTACTCCTCACTTTCGAGGTGGAATTAGCATACAATTTTTGTATGAAGTAAAGGAGGCGTTTATCGATAGTAGTACATTTTAATTTCTCCCAGAGGGTTCTTTTTTATTATTTCTGGCAGGACATTATCAGCACCAGGTGCCTTATTAGCCTTGAGGGCTCCAATCAACCGGGATATCTTTTCTGGTGTAACAGGGGGCCAGTAAGGAGTTTGGTCCAAACTAATTTGGCTCTCCTTAGTTACTTAGTTGGGGGTCTGTATATAGCTCTCTAAAAATTCTTCCCAGGCATGAATTGGTACCTGATTAGTTGGGGGTAGGGGGGATTTCCCCAATCCTCTTGTGATGTACCAAAAAAGGGCTGTATTTTTTGTCTTGACTGATGTAATTAATCTATTCCAAGACTCCTTCAGAGCCGCATTTTTCTTTTCTTTTAGAAGGGTCTTATATTGTGCCTTCAACTGCTTTAAGTAGAGAGTGTGATCCTCAGAAGGGGCATTTTTACTTTTTCTGTACTCCCTGTTATATATCCTTTTCAGTTGCACACAATCTCTATCAAACCATTTTTTATTCTTTAAAACCGCCTTTTTGGAGTGAGCTAGTATTCTGTTAGTGAGAACCGATTTTAAATTTGAAATTAAGGTTTCAAACCCCTCTAAGTATGATCCTTCAAACTTATTTCTTAGTAGAGATGTACGTAGTTCTATGGTTTCTGGAACTAACATCCATTTAGTAACTTCCTTTGCATTTTTCTTGGTCCATTTTTATTTATTTATTTATTTTATTTTATCTATATACCGCCCTACTCCCAAAGGACTCAGGGCGGTGAACAGGCACAAGATAAAACACATAGAATACAAAAATTTAAGAGCAGAGTAAAATCGAATTAAATCAATTTAGCCCAAGACAAATTTAAAACCCCAGGTTAAGAACAAATTAAAATTTACATTAAAATTTACATTAAAAAGACAATGGGGGAGGTTAGGCCAGATCAGCCTGGTGAAATAAAAAGGTCTTGAGAGCGTGGCAGAAGGTGCGTAGATCCGGGATCCTCTGTATCTCCGGGGGGAGCTCGTTCCAGATAGTAGGTGCCCCCACAGAGAAGGCTCTCCCCCTGGGGGCCGCCAGCCGACATTGTTTGGTTGACGACACCCGGAGGAGTCCCTCTCTGTGAGAGCGTACCGGCCGGTGGGAGGCCGTTTGCGGCAGCAGGAGGTCCTGTAAATAACCAGGCCCTAATTTTTTTTTTACATTTAATTTTTACCTGGGTATTTTGGCTCTCTAACCTGGGTAGGTAGATTGAACCAGCCCTTAAAAATTTCTGGTGTGTACCTCATAATATTCCAAAGTGTTCAGGATTGTTCTCATATTATCTCTAATCTGTCTCTTAGGTAGGAAAGCATTTTGATCTGTATGTATAAATTCATTTAACAACCTTTTTAATCTATTCACCATTATTGATGTAAATATCTTGTAATCCGCATTCAACAAATGACTTCATGTTCTTGGATGCCCAGAAGGCATTTGATAATGTAAATTGGCAATTTATGATAAAGCAATGACAGATTATGGAGTTTGGGGGAAGTTTTATAAATATGATAAAAACAATCTACAATAAACAATCAGCAAAATGGAGATATGACAGAAAAGGTAAATATAATGAAAGGAACAAGGCAGAGATGTCCCTTATCCCCATTACTGTTTGTGTTGACACTAGAGGTATTAAATAGAAATATAAAACAAAATGAAGAAATAAAAGGAATGAAAATTAAAAAAGAAGAATACAAACTGCAAGCATTTGCAGATGACTTGGTGTTTATTTTAGAGGAGCCACAACTATCAGGACTTAAACTAATAGAACAAATAGAAGAATATGGAGAGGTGGCAGGGTTGAAAATAAATAAAGAAAAAACAAAAATATTGGTGAAAAACATTACAGAGAAACAGAAAAGAGACTTAATGGAAAAATTAGATATTCAGATTACTAAAACGGTAAAATATTTAGGAATTCAACTAACTGCAAGATGTGTAACGATTAAAGAGGATAATTATTATAAATTGAAAAAACAAATTGAGATGGACTTGGAGAGATGGAAAAATTTGCAATTATCTCTAATGGAAAGGATAGCGATAATTAAGATGAATATATTATTTTTATTTCAAACAATACCGATAAAAGTGGAAAAGAAATACTTTGAATATCTCAATAAAATAGTAATGAAATTTATATGGCAAGGGAAAAAAGCGAGAATCAACATAAAAATGTTACAAGATGCAAGACTTCGAGGAGGATTTGGACTACCAAACTGGGAACTATATTATCAGGCTGCAGCGTTATCATGGATGAGAGAATGGATTGAATTAAGAAATACAAGATTATTAACTTTGGAGGGACATGATTTACAATTGGGATGGCACGCCTTTTTATGGTATGGCAAAAATAAGATGCACAGCTATTTTCAAAGACATTATGTAAGAAATGCTTTATTACTAGTGTGGGAGAAAGTGAGAGATAAATATTATTTGAAAATACCAACATGGTTATCAACAATGGAAGCGTTAATACATCCAAATATTATTAATATGGGAAATATTGTTAGATGTAAAGCAGTGGTGGGTTCCTCCCGGTTCGGCCGAGCTGGTAGCAGTGACGATATGATGTCACCGAACCGGTTCTGCCCCCTCCACCCCCCCCGCCCCCCCGCCCACCCCCCGGGTTATTCTTACCTATTATTTGGCCCCACCCCCAATCTATTGCTGCCTCCTGAGTCCTAGCTGATGGCTAGAGGGAAAAAAAACTGTTTAAATTCTTGCTGCAGGGCTTCAAAGGGCCGCCCTACAGCTGATCAGTGTTAAAAGAAATCAAATGAGTAGACCGGTGCCTGCAAAAATAAATGGGTAGACCCAGTGGTGGGATTCTACTTCGTTAGAACCTGTTGTTAAGTAGTTAAGTAGTTAAGCAGTTCGGAGAACCGGTTGTTAAAAGAAATCTCCTTTTGTTTTTTTCCACTTTACAGGGTTAATCTTGTAAGGATTAATTACAACATTTGGTGTTGTTTGCTAGCCTTATCTTTATTACAGAAACTGCCTCTCTGGCAGTATGCCTAGACTTACTGTCACTTCCGGTTCCGGAGGGTATTTTTTTGCTTGACTTTCTTAAAGGGGAAGGGTTGTTTTAAGCTTTTTACACCGCTGTTGGGAGGAAATACTCCCCTGTTGGAGTTCTTCCAGCCAGGGTGCAATCATCAGCACTTTGAAGAAATAATTGAATCCTTTTGTGCATATGGACTACTCAGAGGGCTGAAAAAGTTATTTTTGACTGGTCCTCGCACTTTTGACCAGTCCTCGAACTTACGACTGTCCTCACATTTTACGTTTTTTGCCCTATCTTGTCACCATGGTGAAGAGAAGCAGTTGTGAAATGAGTGACATGGTTGTTAAGAATGCTGCACGGGCATAAATGTGAGGATGGTCATAAGTGTGAGGACCAGTCAAAAGTGCAAGGACCTGTCAGAAATGACTTTTTTCAGCCCTCTGAGTAGTCCTTATACACATTGCCATGGCCACCCGGTCACATGACCAGCTAGCCATGCCCACCCAGTCACATGACCTCCAAGCCATGCCCACAAAATAAGCCACGCCCACAGAACCGGTAGTAAAAAATTTTAGAACCCACCCCTGATGTAAAGATATATTATCAGAAAAGGGGGAATTGAAAATGAAAGAAATAGAAGAACAAGGGATTGAAATGGACTGGTATACACAAATGCAAATAGAAACAAGATATGAAAAAGATGCTAAATTATATGGTTTTCATTTGGAGATGACAGAACTGGATGAGATACAGGAACAGAGGAGAGAATGATTAAAAAAATGTATAACTATTTACTTAGTATTAAATTAGAAGAGGAACAGGTAAAAGAAACATAGCACGGGCTAAAATGTTTGGATACACAATTGAGTTAGACAAATGGCAGCAAATATGGGAAAGAAACTATAAATTAACAATGTCCACAGCATATAAGGAGAATCATTATAAAATATTTTATAGATGGCACATGGCACCGGAAAAATTGGCAAAAATGTTTAAAGATAAATCAGCTAAATGTTGGAAATGCCATCAGATACCAGGATCGTATTATCATATGGGGTGGACATGACCAGAAGCGAGAAACTATTGAGTAAAAATTTGAACATGGTTAGAGGAAATGATACAACATATTGATTTAAAACCTCAACTGTTCCTATTGGGTATCTTACTGGAGAAATATAGTAAAGAAAATATTTATCTGATTATACATGTAATAACTGCAGCGAGGATAGTATTTGCACAAAATTGGAAAGCAGAAAAAATCCCTATAGAGGGAGAAGTAATTAAGATAATATTGGAATGTGCAGAAATGAATAGACTAACATTGGCAATTAAGGGAAAGGAAGAATTGGAGTATTACAGGATATGGGGGCAATTCTATCAATGGATAGAGATGAGATATAATAAAAATTAATATAAATGCAAGAAATTTGGAAAAAATGTAATAAATTAAATGTAATAAATGTAAAATAAATGTAAAAGTAAGATACAAATGTAGCAAGAAAATGATGGTAAAGGAGGAATATGATGACACAAAAATATGTACTCAGATGACACACTGAATAATTAATGATGTATTGTTTGTTTACATATAAAAATAAAAAACTTTAAAAAAATATTCTGGTGTAATGTAAGAGTAAGGATTACTGAATCGTGATCGCTTTCCACTCGTGAGTATACCTCCAACTTCTGTAAGAACTTCAGGACAGGGGTGAAATGCTACCGGTTCGTACTGGTTTGGACAAACTGGTAGCGATGATTGCCATAGGTTCGCCG
Source organism: Pituophis catenifer annectens (assembly GCF_029215685.1). Classification (NCBI taxonomy): domain Eukaryota; kingdom Metazoa; phylum Chordata; class Lepidosauria; order Squamata; family Colubridae; genus Pituophis; species Pituophis catenifer. The sequence goes on along the minus strand of NW_027256885.1, from coordinate 26,526,022 downwards.
AACCGGTAACAATAATCCCTGCCCCCCCCCCCGCCCATGCCCACCCAATCGCCTGCTTGCCCGGTCGCCTGCTTGCCTGGTCGCTGCTTCTTTCCGGCTTGCTCGCTTTTCCCGCCACTCACTTTTCCCGCCACTTGATTTTCCCGCCGCGCGCTTTTCCTGCCACACGCTTTTCCCACCACTCTACACTTCCAGCCCACCCACCCCATCCCCGGCCTATATACATTCCCCTTTCCACACAGCCCAGCTACTTCGCCCAGAAGTTCACCGATGCCTGCCTGCTTGGACGCCTCGCCTTCCTCAGACCTCGCCTCGCTTGGACCTCGCTTCACCTTGCTTGGATGCCCACTCAAAAAGGTAAGCATTGCCGGTTGCAGCCTAGCGTGCCGCCCCCCCCCATCCCTGGGCTCACGTAGTTCGTGCAACCGCCAGGGATCATTTGCCGGCCTCATGCTGCCCCCCAGGTCCCCGGGCTGGCCTGCGTGGCCTGGCTAAGCCGCCTAGCTAACCACCCATCTTCCCCCCAGCCTCCAGCTTGCTTACCTTCGCTCTTCAGACTGAATCCCAAGCCGCTGGTCACAACGCCTGCCTTGCTTCGCCTGCTGCAATCCCTGCAATCTATTTCATCAGCTAGCAACTGAATCTGCCTGCCTGCAATCAATCTCATCAGCGAGCAACTGAATCTGCCTGCCTGCCTTGTGCCTTCAATTGGGTAAGTAACTGGGTTTTTTTGGGGGGGGCTTTAAAAATATAGTTAAGTGGGAGTTTTTTTAGGATTTTTTTTTTTTTTTAGACATAGCCATTTTAAATTTAGGAAGTTTTAAATTTAGCTGCTTTTAACTAAAAATATAAATATAAATAAAATAAAATAATAAAATATTTGTGCAGCTTTCTGAGATTGTGTGTTTCTGTAGTGTAACACTCTAACTACACAAACACACAAAATCTCACAAAGCTGTATGTGACATTTTGTGTGTGTAAAGTGTGAAAGTTGGTTTTTGAGCTTTTTGTGGCTCTGTGAGGTTCCTGCTTGTTGCAGGGGCCATTTTGGGTGAAGTGCAGCTGCTTTTGCATTGTGTGTGAGTCAGTTGTGTTGTGTTGTGTGTGTGTAAAGTGTGAAAGTTGGTTTTTGAGCTTTTTGAGCTTTTTGTGTACTTTTACATTGTGTGTCCTCAGCTAACAAAGCTCCTTTTTTCCCCCTTTGCATTAGCTGCCGCCTTTAACAGGAAGGATGAAAAGGCAATAGACTTTGATGGGTTTCTTGGCCAAGAAACCAAAACATGCACAACCACCATAAGAAGTGGATCCAAAACCATCCCAAGCACCACAAGCACCACCACTTCCACCACTTGAAACCAGAGAAAGCAACAAGTCAAATATTGAGTCACCCGCCGCCCCCGAAATTGAAAGCATTCTTCCAGACTGCTGGACCATGCAACAGTACAGCAACTTCCAAGAGAAGTATGATGGGTTGGAAGTTTCAAACAAGAAACTAGTTGCAAGTACTGTGCGAAACATGACTTTGCAATAGAGAGTGGTATTCATGTGTCCAAAGAGTGGAAGCTTTTCAAGATTGAGGCGGCTGGGAAAAACAAGGAAGTGCAGCAGGCGTCTCTAAGGAAGAAAATGAGAGAACATTTCATATCGAAATCGCACACCATTGTAGAGACAACGTAAAACAAGCTGAGCAGGAAGCCATAACAAAAGCAATGGACAAGATTTCTGAAAGGCAATATGGCACCACTTCTAAAATGTTCAAAACTGTTTACAGCCTGGCAAAAGCATGCAGACCAATTTCAAGCATAGAGGAATTGATAGAATTACAAACTGAAAATGGAGTAGATCTGGGAGTAGGATTGCATTCAAGGCCAACGGTTGTGAAAATAGTTGAGTGCATTGCAAAATGAAATTAAAACCCAAATGTTTACCAGCATCATTGCACAGAATCTGAAAATATGTCTGATCATTGATGAAGCCTCAACAGTATCCTGCAAACCAGTTTTGATAGTTTTCGTAAAAGTTAAGGACTCAGAGGACCCACCAACAATTTTTGTCAAGCTTGTTGAATTGAAGAAACAAGATGCAGAGACAATATGTTCTGCAGTTTTTGAAAGTTTACATGAGGTTGGATTTACCCAGGACTACCTACAAAAAAATTTAATAGCGTTCTGCTCTGATGGTGCCAGCATTACGCTTGGGAGAAAATCTGGAGTGAGCACCAGAATAGCAAAAGAGTTTCCAAACATCATCATATGGCACTGCTTGAACCATCGCCTCCAACTTGTTTTAGATGACGCCATAAAGGAAATAAAGCAAGTAAATCATTTAAAAATATTTATTGATAAGATATGCTCCATTTTTCAGCAATCCAATAAGAACCGAATTGAACTTGATGAAATATCCAAAGAACTTGACATTAACATCATAAGGATTGGTAAAGATTTTGGGCCATGATGGGCTGCCTGTAGTTTAAGGGCAACCATAGCTGTGTGGCATGCTTATCCAGTGCTACATCAATATTTTCATGCGAATGCAAAATACGCAGGTATGGCTGCCCGTCTGGAAAATAAATATTTCTTAAATGATTTGGCATTGATGATCGATATTCTTGAGGAAATCTCACTTCTTTCAACTGCACTGCAAGCACGCAATACGGACATAATAAAGGCTGAAAAACTGGTGAGAAGATCAATAAAAGCATTTTAACTGCTTACAAAGGGAAAGGGCCCATACGAAAGAAAAGTTGATGAACTAATTACTTCAGAATCCTTCAGAAATATAAACTTCATAGAAAATCATCGATTTGTTGGGCTTCATTGGGAAAGACTTTTAGGAAGCATCATAAACAATTTGCACAAACGACTGATGGACTGTGAACATTTAAAAACTGGTAGCCAATTGCAAGACACCACAAACAAACTACAGTTTCTACATTTTTTGGTGCCAGAGTACTGGGATTTTGAGGAAATAGTCGTTCCATGGACAGCAGCTGAAGAACAACTGCGCACATTTGGTGACATTTTCAATTACAACATTAACATCAACGACTATAGAGATTTTGTGGAGAATGTGTTAAAAGATTCAAAGAGGTATGCAAATCTTGACAGTATTAAAAAAGCAAAAGATATTGTCAGAACAATTGCAGTAAGTTCTGCAGAAGCGGAAAGGGGTTTTTCGAAAATGAACTTCGTATGTTCAGAGAGCAGAAGTTGCCTAACCGTTTCCAATTTAACCAACCTCATGACCATCAGCGTTACCGGCAGAGGTGGGTTGCTACCAGTTCGGAACAGTTCAGGAGAACCATTAGCGGAAATTTGATGTGGTTCCCCGAACCATTAGTGACCTTTGGCTGGCCACGCCACTGAACTGGTCCCCGCCCGCTCACCCCACTCACCTGATGCTCGCCCGCCCCCCCCAGCCACTACTTGCAGAATCTAGCCCCGTACTTCTGCTCACCGCTGCTGGCAAAGGTAAAGCCAAAGGGCCCGGGTGGGTGGGGGAGGGAGAGCTGGTGGAGGGGTGATACCAGCAGCGGGTGGTGGACCAATGCGTGTGGGGAGGGAGGGGAGCGCGTGGGAGATCGCGGCACCGGAGCTCTTCCCGTGCATTTCCCCCAGCTGGCCTGGCCTGCAAGGGAATGTCACGTGTAAATGCCTGACCTCAGACCCAGGGCTGGAGGCAGGGGAGTTGGGCAGGCTGATCCCTAGGGTCCACCCTAACCCATTGACCCCTCCTTACCTTAGCCACGCCCCGGGGGTACTTAAGGTCCAGCCATGCGGTCCAGGGCCAGTTCCAGAATTGTACCTGCAAGAATGAGATACCTGTGAATAAAGATTATTGATCCAAAGAGTACCTGTGTGATGGAGTTATTGGGCTCGATCCTTGGACATCTCTAACAGGGAAGCACGCAGGAGATCCTAGCTGCAGTTTACTCGTGAGCACCATTGGCTGGGAGAGGCAGGGAGAAAGGCCAATGGTGCTCAGGAGTAAACTGAGGCTCCTAATGGGGTGTCAAGCCTCCCCACCCACAACATCTTCACCTGAGGGCATCGCTGGCAGCCACTTCCTGTGCCTCCCATCCCGTGCTCTTCCCACTGCTGCTTGGCCTCCTCGATGCATGGAGGCAGGGGGCAGTGGTTTCTTTCTCTGCCTGCGATCTGCTGCCTGCCTCTAATCTGCAGTTTACTCATGAGCATGGTGCTCATGAGTAAACTGCAGATTACAGGAAGCCGGCAGATCGTTGGCTTACTCGCTCTGCTGCTCGCCTGGTAGAGCGCAGACTGGCAGCTCCAGGTCATCTCTCAGCCATTGTGTCCAGGGAAAAACCTTGCAAAGTAAAGAAAAACTTCTGAGTGCAAGAAGTTAGTTGCCTTGTACTCCCTGCATGCAACGGTTGAGAGACGACCCGGAGCTGCCACTCTCCGGTAAATGCACGTCTCGCAGTGGGGCGCAATTTGGGGTGGCAGGTGGGGCAGGGGATGGGGAGGAGCTCAGCAAGCTTTGCAGCTGTGTGGCTACAAAGGTTGCTGTGCCGGCTCCCTTCTCCCTGCCGGCCAGCGCCTCCCGAAGCTGCCGGCATTGCATGCAGCCACTGCGCTGGGATCGATAGGGGCAGCAGCAGCCCTCTCCTGTCTTTCTCCAGCTGGGCGAGAAAAAAAGGAGGGGGACTTCACAAACAAAAGAGAATTCTCTCTTTTGGCACCAGAGCCAAAGCTAAAAGAAACTGGTGGAGAGAAAAAGAGGGAGGGTAGGAAGGGCAAGGACAATTTTTTCGTTGTTTTAACTCTGTAGCAACATCTTTCCCAGCTACTGCTTTCTCTGCTCAGCAGCAGAGCTTTTTTTTTTTAAGGTTAGTCCCCTTCTTCCTGGGAGAGAGAAGAGTGGGGGCAGGGAGAGAAAAAGAAGGCAGCGCAGGATGGTGGGGGTGGGTGGGAGCAGGGGGCGTCTTAGCCCCGGCTGGTTGCTGCTTCCTTGGGTCCCCTCAACTTTTCAGTCCCAGAAAGCGGCTGAAAAATGCGCTCCTCCATGCACCATTTTCTGTCCTTGCCTCCTTCCCATTTTTATTTGGCTTTCCTTCCCACCCTGAAAGGAGTTTCAAGCAAAAGGAAGCAATGGATGGGGAGAAGGATCCGGGAGTGGGAAGGGATTGGGAAGAATGAGAACGAGGAGGGCTTCCCGGCTCAGGGAAGGCTCAGAGTCCAGAATCCAGAGCACGCCTTTCCCCTTTTCTCTTGCTGCCCTTTTATTTCCAAAGCGCCCCCCCCCCTCCAGTCCACTCTCTTTCCCTAAAAACGGAACTCTTGGTCCGAAGCAGGCGGTGTGTAACGAAAGCAAGATTTAAAAGAAACAAAGTTGAGCTAGTTTGTAAGGAAAACAAGTACTGTCAAGGTTCAGTGTAAGTCATACTAGTATTCCAAACTAATGAGTCTTAATGTCTGGTTAAAATGGGTAGTATTTCCATTTAAAGAAGAAAAGCATAGCTCAGACTATTGCTATGATTTTTTGCTCCTATATTCTGTTGTTTAGGTATAAATTTTGTTAATGTAGAAATTTTACTTACAGCCTATTAAACAATGGAGCTAGCTGTCTGCCTGCAATCATGTGTATCTATTAGGAGTAAATCCTACTGAAAGAGAGTAGCCTTACTGCCAAGTAAACATGCATAGGCTTTACGTAGTTGAGAGATAGGGTATCGATTAGTATCAGGTGTATTATAGAGAGAAATGAGAACTTCTGTAACAACAGATACTTTGTGCCCAGACCAGGTGTGTGTGTGTGTGTGTGTGTGTGTGTGTGTGTGTGTGTGAGAGAGAGAGAGAGAGAGAGAGAGAGAGAGAGAGAGAGAGAAGGAGAGAGAGATGGAAGAGAAAGAAAGAGGAAGGAAGGGAGAGAGAGAGAGAAAAAAACTCTGTGCTATTATTTTTAATTGTTCCATTATTTATCATGTGTTAATATTTTACACTGTCCCTACACCTAGAGTGATTTTACTGCCTTTCTTTTGCCCAGGGCTACCACATATTTTTCAGGGATTTACATGCATTCAATGTCTATAGTCCAGAGCATAAATATGTGTGTGTTTATTTTGTACATCAGGTTGTATGATGTGCCCACCAGGCTTCAGAGCATTCCATCAGCCGAGGGCTCAGGGGAGGGGCGGGGGGGGTGGCGGTTATTATTAACGAGGATCTGGGTCCGAGGGAGACCACTGTGCCTCAGATAGCCGGATGTGAGTCCCTCCTTGTGAGGTGGGGCCGTGGGGTTCAGATGGGCTTGTTGCTTACGTACCTGGCTCCCTGCCGCGTGGCAACAGCCCTACCTGAGCTACTCGACGTGATAGCCACGGTGGCAGTAGATACACCCAGGCTTTTAGTCATGGGTGATTTCAACTTGCCATCCGTCGGTGAAACGTCTGAGGTGGCTCGGGAGTTCATGGCTTCCATGACGGCCATGGACCTGACCCAGTTAGTTCATGGCCCTACTCACAGGGGAGGTCACACTCTGGATCTGATTTTTGTCTCTGGCCAGTGGTTGAGTGGTCTTGTTATAGGGGATATAGACATGGAACCCTTGTCATGGTCTGACCACTCACTCCTTCGCCTAGATCTTCGAACCGCGACCCCTCGCCGCAGGGAGGCGGATCCAATTAGATGGATCCGCCCCAGGCGCCTGATGGATCCTGATAGGTTCCAGATGGAGCTTGGGCCATTTCCTGAGGAGCTAGCACATGACTCGGCCGAGGACCTGGTAGCCGCCTGGGATCGGGCGGCTGGTGGGGCCTTGGACCGAGTTGTGCCTTTGCGGCCTCTGACCCGATGCCGATCCCGTGCGGCTCCTTGGTTTACTGAGGAGCTGAGGGAAATGAAGCGCCGGAAAAGACGCCTGGAGAGCGGTTGGAGGGCCAGTCTCGCTGAATCTGATCGAACACTGGTAAGGTCGCATATTAAGGCCTACCTAGTGGCGATAGAGACGGCAAAGTCTAACTACTTTTCCGCCTCTATTGCGTCATCAGGGAATCGTCCGGCCGCCCTGTTTAGGGTGACCCGCGCCCTGCTCCATCCGGGAGTGCGGGAGGATCCCTTAGAAGGCAGGGCGGAGGATTTCGGACAATACCTGTATGACAAAATCGCCCAGATCCGGGGGGATTTGGACTCTGACTGGGTAGATCAGGGCAGGGTGACGAGGAATAGTCTTGAGAATGTTATCTGGGAGGAGTTTGATGCTGTGACTCCTGATGATGTGGACAGGATTTTGGGGAGACTTAGTGCGGCCACATGTTTACTGGACCCGTGTCCCTCCTGGTTGGTACTGGCTTCCCGGGAGGTTACACGAGGCTGGCTTCAGGGTGTTATCAACGCTTCGTTGAGTGAGGGTTACTTCCCCACCGCCTTGAAAGAGGCGGTGGTGAGGCCTCTCCTCAAGAAGCCGTCCCTGGATCCGGCAATATTGGCCAACTATCGTCCTGTCTCCAACCTTCGCTTTATGGCGAAGGTTGTTGAGAGTGTGGTCGCACGACAGTTTCCGCAATTCCTGGAGGAAACATCTTATCTAGATCCGTTCCAGTCGGGTTTCAGGTCTGGGCACAGCACAGAAACGGCATTGGTCGCGTTGGTTGATGATCTCTGGAGGGCTCGGGACAGGGGTTGTTCCTCTGTTCTGGTCCTGTTAGACCTCTCAGCGGCTTTTGATACCATCGACCATGGTATCATGCTGCACCGGCTGGAAGAGTTGGGGGTGGGAGGCACCGTGTTGCGGTGGTTCTCCTCCTTTCTCTCCGACCGGTCGCAGTTTGTGTTGGCAGGGGGGCAGAGGTCGACCTCGAGGCCTCTCATTTGTGGAGTGCCGCAGGGATCGGTCCTCTCGCCTCTCCTGTTCAACATTTATGTGAAGCCGCTGGGTGAGATCATCCGTGGCTTTGGGGTGAGATACCACCAGTACGCTGATGACACCCAGCTGTACATCTCCACCCCAGGCCACCCCAATGATGCCCTTGAAGTGATGTCCCAGTGCCTGGAGGCTGTACGGATCTGGATGGGGAGGAACAGGCTCAAGCTCAACCCTTCCAAGACTGAGTGGCTGTGGCTCCCGGCATCCCGATATAGTCAGTTGACTCCATCACTGACTATTGGGGGCGAGTCATTGGCCCCCACAGAGAGGGCTCGCAATCTGGGAGTCCTCCTGGATATGCAGCTGTCCTTGGAGGAACACCTGACGGCTGTAACCAGGGGGACCTTTTGTCAGGTTCGCCTGATCCGCCAGTTGCGGCCCTTTCTTGATCGGGATTCCCTGTGCACAGTCACTCACGCCCTCGTCACCTCTCGCCTTGACTATTGCAACGCTCTCTACATGGGGCTCCCCTTGAGGAGCACCCGGAGGCTCCAGCTGGTCCAGAACGCAGCAGCGCGGGTAGTGACGGGAGCAGCATGGCGCTCCCATGTAACACCGCTCCTGCGCGAGCTGCACTGGCTCCCAGTTGTCTTCCGGGTGCGCTTCAAGGTGTTGGTTATCACCTTTAAAGCGCTCCATGGCATAGGGCCTAGCTATCTTCGAGACCGCCTGCTGCTACCAACGACCTCCCATCGACCCGTGCGCTCCCACAGAGAGGGCCTCCTCGGGGTGCCATCAGCCAGACAATGTAGGCTGGTGACCCCCAGGGGGAGAGCCTTCTCTGTGGGGGCACCTACCCTCTGGAATCAGCTCCCCCCAGAGATACGGAGAATCCAAGACCTCAGTGCCTTCCGTCGCGCCCTTAAAACCCATCTATTTAAACAAGCCGGGCTGGCTTAAGATGAAATTTTTAACTGTTTTTTAAATGTTTTAAACGTTTTTAATTGGTAATGAGTTTTAATTGGGCCAAATTTATATATCTTTTAATTGTTTTTAATATTTGTTCTGCATGTTTTTTAATCTGGCTGTACACCGCCCTGAGTCCTCAGGGAGAAGGGCGGTATAGAAATCTAATATAAAATAAATAAAAGTATAAGTCCATCTTAATATGCTATTCCTGGTATGTGATGTTTTGTATACATACAGAGAAAGAAGCACTCTTGTGATCTTTGACTTTTAGGCTTGCTGTCAAACATCAGCCATAATACTAATAACTGTTTTGAACAATATGCAGGTTGTATTACACGAATGGCTATTTTATATGTGAAATTATTTTTTAAAAAAAAAGATTTTTTTTATTTTTTTTAAACAAACATACATAAAACCATCTTCAATTGCAAACAGTGTGTTGGTTGGTTACAAGTCTTTTGTGCATCATTCACCAAATTCATAGCTTACAATTTACAATTTACCTAGCTTCTCATATCATCGACCTAATATATAACTATATATTGTTATCCTCATTAATCATTTATTTGACTATGGCTATTTCTTCCCTCATTATCATTCAAAATATTCTAAAATTTGAGTTAATTTTTATTATAACACTAGCTGTACCCGGCCACGCGTTGCTGTGGCCCAGTCTGGTGCTTCCGCTGGGCTAAAAGAGTGAGGCTGAAGTTCCAAACTCTCCACGAACATTTGGTGGGCATGGCCAACTCGATGTCACTCACTTTCATCAGTCACATGACAGCCCCCGAGCCACGCCTACCCAGCTTGTGGTTGGGTTGCTAAAAAACCGGTTGCTAAAAAACAATGGGAACCACAAAATCATCCCTCTGTCTCCCCCTCTCTCTTTGTATCTCTCTATGTCTCTCTCTCTCCCCCCTGTATCTCTCTATGTCTCCCTCTCCCCCCTGTATCTCTCTATGTGTCTCTCTCTACCCCTCTCTCTGTATCTCTCTATGTCTCTCTCTCCCTCCTGTATCTCTCTATCTCTCTCCCCCCTGTATCTCTCTATGTGTCACTCTCTCCCGCTCTCTCTGTATCTCTCTGTATCTCTCTCTCCCCCCTCTCTCCCACCCTCTCTCTCTCTATCTCTGTATGTGTCTCCCCCCCCCCGGTCTCTCTGTATTTCTCTATGTCTCTCTCTCCCTCTCTCTCTGTTTATCTCTGTCTCTGGCCCGGCCTCTTCTGCATCCCCCGCCATCGCCCTTACCTTTTCAGGCCAGTCTTAAAATCTTTATCGTATCTAGATTGTATTTGCAAATAGGAATACCAATTCATCTTTATACCTTGTTTTTCTAATTCTTGCATAGATTTAAGTTCACCCTTTTCATTCAATAATTCCTTATATCTAACAATTTGTTCCTTTCTAAATGTTATTGAATATGAGAATGCTTCAATAGTTGATAACCAGACTGGAATTTTTAAATAATATTGTCTTTTAATCTTCTCCCAGTTTAATAGTAAGGCCTCTCGTATAAAATGTCTTCTAAAGTACCCCTGAGTTTTTGTTCCCTTATACCATAAAAAAGCGTGCCATCCCAACAACAAATCATGTCCTTCTAAAGTCAATAATCTAGTGTTTCTTAGCATTATCCATTCCTTGATCCACATCAAACTTGTCGCTTGATAATATAATTCCCAATTAGGCAAGCCAAATCCTCCTCGTATTTTAACATCTTGCAACAATTTTAGTTTTATTCTCGCTTTTTTACCCTGCCAAATGTATTTCAACACTATTTTATTTAAATCCTCAAAATACTCTTTCCCCAACCTAATTAGAATTGTCTGGAACAAATATAGGATTCTAGGTAATATATTCATCTTAATCGTTGATATTCTCCCTATTAATGATAGTTGTAAATTGTCCCACTTTGCCAAGTCTGTCACTATCTGTTGTTTGAGTTTGTTGGAATTGTTATCTTTAAGTGTACTACATCTTGCTGTCAAGTATATCCCCAAGTACTTAACCTTATTTGTGACCTGCATCTTCAATATTTCCACCAGTTCTTCTTTTTGTTTTATTAACATATTTTTTGTCAAAATCTTCGTTTTGTCTTTATTTATTTTCAGACCTGCTACTTTTCCATATTCTCCTATCTTGTCTATCAATTTAATTGCTGATTCTAATGGATCTTCAAGAATAAAAACCAGGTCATCTGCGAATGCTTGCAATTTGTATTCTTCCTTTTGAATTTTCATTCCTTTTATATCTTTATCTTTTCTAATATTTCTATTTAGCACTTCTAATGTTAACACAAACAACAAAGGTGACAGTGGGCAACCTTGTCTCGTTCCTTTTTTTTATTTCAACAGACTCTGTCAATTCTCCATTTATCATTACTTTTGCTGTATGGCTTCTATGGCTTGAATAAATTTTCTACCAAAGCCCATCTGCTCCAGTTGTAAAAGCATAAATTGCCAATTCACATTATCGAAGGCTTTCTGTGCATCTAAAAATATCAAAGCCATTTGTTTTTCAGGATGTGCCTCATAATATTCCAAAGTGTCCAGAATTATCCTCATGTTATCTTTAATCTGTCTTTTTGGCAGAAACCCATTTTGATCAGAGTGTATGAAATTATTGGGTTTCCGGTTGACGTCACTGTGCTAGCAAGATGAGCATGGAGACCGCTCCTGCCTCACTCTTGCAAACTTCTTAGCCTGGGCGGCTTTTATGCCAGTGGCAGCCCCGGAGAGGCGGCCATAAGCGGAGAGGAGCAATAGCGCGCGTGTGGAGTGGGGACCCGGCACGCGAAGGCGAATCTCTCCTGTCACAGGCTGGGAAGACAGCGTCAGTCATGGCGGCCCCAAAACGATGACTTCCCTGTACTGGAAGGGAAACCCGATCACAGGTGGGCAAGGACTCCCTTTCTAATTTAAATTACTTTACTTTGAGACGGATCTTTGATTCCTTTGATCCCCCTATTTTGAGTGTTCGTGGTGGTGGAAAAAGAGTTAACTTGAGTGCCATTCTTTCGATTGGAGCTGAGATGGGGAAAGCGGCTGTTTGTTTATTATACCATGAACTCTTTGGCCACTACTGAGCTGAGTTGATCAAAAGATCATCGAAAGAAACATCGTGGAAAAGGATTTGTATCTGATTGCTAGAAAGTTTTTGGGTGAATCACCCCCCTCCCTTTCGTTGATGGATGGTGTTTACTCTTGATTTCTTTGTGGATTAAGAATTGTGATTGAACGGGCGGATTTATCCCCCTCCAGATCCTTTCTCTTCCTGCTTTCTGTTTGATCATTATTGAGCGTGTGGAATAGCAACTTGCCTCCCTCCAGTGGTGAACTTTAAAATTACAATATACACTGAGTCCCCAGAAGAGGAGAGGTCTGAATTTGCTTTTATATTTGACTGAATGAATTACCCCCATTGATTATCACCCTTATTGACCAAATTTGATTTGAAGGTTTCAGAATATAATTTATTTCTGGAATTGGCTAATTTAAGGGGCTTTTTTCCTTTTTTTTTCCTTTTTGATTAGGTAATTAACTAAATTAATACTGAAACAGACTAAATATTGGATTAAGTTATATTGTTTGGTGATTAATTATCTCGGCGAATCTCTGTAAGCAGAACTGATTACATAATTATCATAATTAAATTTGAAAGCGATTGGTCATATTTCTACAAGCAAGATGTCGAGTGCAACAATCGTGACAACCACAAAAGCGGGGGGAAAAGTTTTGACACTCCCAACGGTCGCTACTCCTGTCACACCTACATCATCATCCTCATCCTTTAAATCTCTGGATGATCTAGCTGCTGCAGGGAAACCTCCATCGTTATCAAATCTACAGAACATGTTGCAGGCAATGTACGAGGTGATGACAAAGAACCAAGAAGTTATCTCCAAAAACTTAGAGGACTTAACATCAGATCTTAAAGGGGAGCTGGGAGCTGTCAGAAATGATATTAAAATGTTGAACGAGAGACTGGAAGGTGTGCAGGGGGTGTTGACACAACAGGAGAGTAAAGTACATGATGTAGAGAAGAGAGTGGGATGATGTGAGGAGAGACTGGATGGAAATGAAAGAGAGCAGTTCTCGGTGAATAGGGCCCTCGAAGAAGAAATTATTTTTCTCGAGAAGGAAAAATCAGCTTTTTACCTGAGGATACAAAATGTGGTGGAAGAACGGGGGGAGCCTCTAAGAGATATAGTGGCAGACATTCTGGCTGGGATTTTGGAGATGTTCTGAGAGATATTGATGACGTTTTCCGTGTACATACGAGTTACGCCAGGAGGCAGAAACTCCCGATAGAGGTCCATGTTAGGTTATCCAAGAAAGCACTTAGGGAAGAAGTGATTTTGAAGTCCAGAGACAAAACGGTAACATATAAAGACAAACAACTGATAATTCTGAAACGACTCCCCAGACGGGTACGGGAATTACGGCGAAATTATCATTTCTTAACTGCTCAACTAAGAAAACACAAAGTGCTATATAGGTGGCTATTACTGGAAGGGTTACAATTTACGTGGGCAGATAAAAAAGTGAGAATTGACAACCTTAGAGATGCCAGAGATTTTCTTATCAGATATATGAACCCTTTAGAATTGGATGTGGGAGAAGAGTCAGAGAGCAAGAGTGGGGAAGAATTATTAGAGGAGGAAGAGAGAGGGGAACCAGAACAGCTAGGCGGGAAAAAGAAAGGAAGAGGACAGATGCAAATAGAGGCAGAGATAGGAGTTGAGGGACTGAGCCAGAGAGAAACAAGACAAACAAAAAAGAAACTCCAAGCAGAAGGCAAGTAAGGGCAACAGAAGGGAGGAGGGATGGGGGAGGAAATTTGTCTATTGTCAGTTAACGTCAATGGGCTGAATAGCCCAAACAAGAGAAAAAAGATTTTTAATAAATTAATAAAAGCACATCTGAACATAATATGCCTTCAAGAAGTACATGTGAAAAGGGATCATCTTTATTTATTGAATTATACCAAACTGGGTCAATTATATACATCTTTAGCGGAAACTAAAAAAAGAGGAGTAGTAATTTATGTCCAAAGGCATATAAACTCGAAATTAATTTTTGCAGATGAAGAAGGGAGACTTCTAATGATTGAAGTAGAAATTTGTTGTAAAAAAATGCTTACTGGTTTGTATTTATGCACGCAACGGGAATCAGAAAGACTTTTTTCAGAATCTCTATAGTAAATTGGTAGAATATGATTACTCACACATTTGTGTAGTGGGGGACTTTAATGCCATAGATGATAAAGATAAAGACTATATATCTGGAAACAGGAAACAGGAGGGGAAAAAGAGCTCTGTAAAGAAAAGACTGCCTACTATTTGCCATCAAATACAAGAGGAATTTGAACTTAAAGACATTTGGAGGGAAAAACATCCAGAAGATAGACAATACACATACTTCTCCGCCAGGCACTCATCTTGGTCGCGGATAGATGCAGCTTGGATGTCAGGGGAATTGCGGCAGGGAACACAGAAAGTAGAGATAGGTGTCAATGAGTGGGCAGACCATAATCCACTCTGAATATCATGGGGAGGGTTGAAAACAAAGCCTAGGTGGAGAATGGACGTGAGGGTCCTCAAAGATGAACAATTTTTAACTTATGTAAAGAAGGAGATGGGGGTTTTTTCCCCGGGAAAATAATAATGAAGATGCAAATTTTTTAAATGTATGGGAAACAGCTAAAGCAGTGTTTTGGGGTTTAGTGATAAATTATACAGCTGGGAAATGGAAGAAGGAGAAGGCTAAATGAGACAAATTATTAGAAGACCTGACAAGAAGCAAGGTTGCGTTGCAACAGGACCCAAATAATAGAGAACTTAATATGAATTTGAAATTAGTGCGACACCAAATTAATTTTTTATTTTATTTTATTTTATTTTATTTTATTTTATTTTATTTTATTTTATTTTATTTTATTTTATTTTATTTTATTTTATTTTATTTTATTTTATTTTATTTTATTTTATTTTATTTTATTTTATTTTATATCCAATTTATATACCGCCCTTCTCCCTGAGGACTCAGGGCGGTGTACAGCCGAATAAAAACATAAATTACGAACATTAAAATAGTATTAAAAGAATATATATAAATTTGGCCCCGTAATTTAAGAACAATAACAAACCCATTTAAAACATTTAAAAATTAAGAAAAAAGTTAAGCCAGCCCGGCTTGCTGAAAAAAGAAGGTTTGAAGGGCATGGCGGAAGGAACCGAGGTCTTGGATTCTCCTTATCTCTGGGGCAGTTGGTTCCAGAGGGTGGGTGCCCCACAGAGAAGGCCCTCCCCCTGGGGGTCACCAGCCTACATTGTTTGGCTGATGGCACCCTGAGGAGGCCCTCTCTGTGGGAGCGCACAGGTCGATGGGAGGCCGTTGGTAGCAGAAGGCGGTCTCGAAGATATCTAGGTCCTATGCCATGGAGTGCTTTAAAGGTGATAACCAACACCTTGAAGCGCACCCGGAAGACCACTGGGAGCCAGTGCAGCTCACACAGGAGAGGTGTTGTATGGGAGCACCATGCAGCTCCCGTAACTACCCGCGCGGCCGCATTCTGGACCAGTTGGAGCCTCCGGGTGCCCTTCAAGGGGAGCCCCATGTAGAGAGTGTTGCAGTAGTCCAGGTGAGAGGTGACGAGGGCATGAGTGACTGTGCGCAGGGCATCCCGATCAAGAAAGGGCTGCAACTGGCGGATCAGGTGGACCTGACAAAAAGTCCCCCTGGCCACAGCCGTCAGATGTTCCTCCAAGGACAGCTGTGTATCCAGAAGGACACCCAGATTGCGGGCCCTCTCCGAGGGGGCCAAAGACTCGCCCCCAATAGTCAGAGATGGAGTCATCTGACTATATCGGGATGCCGGGAACCACAGCCACTCAGTCTTGGAAGGGTTGAGTTTGAGCCGGTTTCTCCCCATCCAGATCCGCACAGCCTCCAGGCACCGGGATATTACTTCAAGGGCATCGTTGGGGTGGCCAGAGGTGGAGATGTACAGCTGGGTGTCATCAGCGTACTGGTGGTACTTCACCCCAAAACCACGGATGATCTCACCCAGCGGCTTCACATAAATGTTGAACAGAAGGGGCGAGAGAACCGACCCCTGAGGCACTCCACATATGAGAGGCCTCGAGGTCAACCTCTGCCCCTCTGCCAACACGAACTGCGACCGGTCCGAGAGAAAGGAGGAGAACCACCGTAGCACGGTGCCCCCCATCCCCAACTCTTCCAACCGGTGCAGCATGATACCATGGTCGATGGTATCAAAAGCCGCTGAGAGGTCTAACAGGGCCAGAACGGAGGAGCAATCTCTGTCCCGAGCCCTCCAAAGATCATCTACCAATGCGACCAATGCCGTTTCCGTGGTGTGCCCGGGCCTGAAACCCGACTGGAATGGATCTAGATAAGACGTTTCCTCCAGGTACTGCGGAAACTGTCGTGCGACCACACTCTCAACAACCTTCGCCACAAAGCGAAGGTTGGAGACAGGACGATAGTTGGCTAATACTGCCGGATCCAGGGAAGGCTTCTTGAGGAGAGGCCTCACCACCGCCTCTTTCAAGGCTGTGGGGAAGTAACCCTCACTCAGCAAAGCGTTAATAATTCCCTGGAGCCAGCCTCGTGTAACCTCCCGGGAAGCCAGTACTAACCAGGAGGGACACAGGTCCAGTAAACATGTGGCTGCACTAAGTCTCTCCAGAATCCTGTCCACGTCATCAGGGGTCACAGAGTCAAACTCTTCCCAGATAACATTCTCAAGACTATTCCTCGTCACCCTGCCCGAATCTACCCAGTCAGAGTCCAACTCCCCCCGGATCTGAGCGATTTTGTCATACAGATATTGTCCGAAATCCTCCGCCCTGCCTTCCAGGGGGTCCTCCCGCACTCCCGGTTGAAGCAGGGAGCGGGTCACCCTGAACAGGGCGGCCGGATGATTCTCTGATGATGCAATAAGAGCAGAAAAGTGGTTAAACTTTGCCGCTTTTATCGCCACTAGGTAGGTCTTAATATGCGACCTTCAAAGTGTTCGGTCAGATTCAGCGAGACTGGCCCTCCAACAGCTCTCCAGGCGTCTTTTCCGGTGCTTCATCTCCCTCAACTCCTCGGTAAACCAAGAAGCCACGAGGGATCGGCACCGGGACAGAGGCCACAAAGGCATGACTCGATCCAAGGCCCCACCAGCCGCCCGATCCCAGGCAGCCACCAGGTCCTCGGCTGAGTCGTGTGCCAGATCCTCAGGAAATGGCCCAAGCTCCATCTGGAACCTATCAGGATCCATCAGGTGCCTGGGGCGGACCCATCTTATTGGCTCCGCCTCCCTGCGGTGGGGTGTAGTGGTTCGAAGGTCCAGGCGGAGGAGCGAGTGATCTGACCATGACAAGGGTTCCATGTCTATATCCCCTATAACAAGATCACTCGACCACTGGCCAGAGACAAAAATCAAGTCCAGAGTGTGTCCCCCCCCGTGAGTGGGGCCATGAACTAACTGGGTCAGGTCCATGGCCATCATGGAAGCCATGAACTCCCGAGCCATCCCAGACATTTCACCAACAGACGGCAAGTTGAAATCACCCATGACCATAAGCCTGGGTGTATCAACTGCCACCGTGGCTATCACGTCGAGTAGCTCAGGCAGGGCCACTGCCACGCGGCAGGGAGCCAGGTACGTAAGCAGCAAGCCCATCTGAACCCCATGACCCCATCTCACAAAGAGGGACTCACATCCGGCAATCTGAGGCACAGTGGTCTCCCTCGGACCGAGACCTTCTTTAATAATAACCGCCACCCCCCCCGCCCCTCCCCTGGGCTCTTGGCTGATGGAATGCTCTGAAACCTGGTGGGCACATCTCGACCAGAGGGACCCCTCCCTCCAGTCCCAACCAGGTCTCCGTGATACCTGCCAGGTCCGCTCCCCCCTCCTGAATAAGATCATGAATGAGGGGGGCCTTATTTACCACAGACCTGGCATTGCACAGCATCAGCTGCAGGCCCAGGTCCTGAGTATCTGAGCCACCTAGTATCCAAGAGGAGCCTTGGGGACCGGGGCGCGCAATTGCTCTCAAACAGCGAGTGCGCGCCCCCAACACATGATATGGTCCCCTGCTCCCGCCATATCTGCCCCTCCCAACCACCGTGCTGATGGTACATCCCTCATTAGGATAGCCCTCTGCCCCCTCCCCATTCCCTCATCCTGTACCCTCCAAACCGTTACCCCGTGCCGGGCTCAGCTCTGACCTTGGTGGATTACCCCCCCATCCCCTTTGGTCGTTCTCCCAGTTCCCCTTAAAAAATTATTAAAAACCCTAATTAAAAAACCCCTTAATCCCCGCTTTGAAACATGCCACCTCTCGGGGCTCCAAAGCCCGTCCTTAAGGTAGGCCTTTGATAACGTGGAAGGCCATCGCCGCGAGATGGGGGCATCTCACAGCGCAAGCAGGTCTGCCGAGGTATAGGCCATACATAGATGAGAGGTAAAAAGTCTGGTCAGGAGTTTGATAAATAGTCTAAAGGTACTGGAGCAAGATGGATCTCAGTGCCGGTAAACTGGACTCCACTGCCCTCTCAAGGCAGTGGGAGGAGTCCCGTGTCATTTCGCCAAAATCGGAGGTAAGGATCCAAGCCACCCTCTCACGGTGGCTAGCCCAGATGGAAATGGCTCAGGAAAGTCAGATGGTCTATTCCTCCGTTGGTGAAAGGCAACAGCTCCCTCACCTCCCGCATGACAATTGCCCAGACTCCCTCCAGCTGGGAGCTCAGATGAGAAAGGAAGCTGAACCATAGAGGCACGATGATATTAAACCTGAGGGAGAGAAGATGTTCAAAAGGGAGGGATAACATGCAGCTGGACACAATCTGGAGGCGGGAAGCCAGAGACCAGGCCACAGTCACGGGGGGGGGAGACCAACCGAGGCGACCAGATGACCAGTTTTTGGCCGCACTCCAGCCTCTCCAACCCCCAGAACTTCATAAATCCCCCTAATCGTATCTCCCACCTCCAGACTCCAGCCCCCAGGTCAGATGGTCTATTCCTGGTATAGATGGTAAGGCCAGAAACAAGCCGGCCATATCTCCCCCCCTACTTTGCTGCTAGGCACCAGGCTGTCGCTGCCACCATCGTCTCGCCATCGAGCCACAGCCGCCATTGCCGCCTCAGCTGCCACCGTCGACGCCGTCCAGAACCCGGCCCCTCAGCATATCCCAGGACCACCGGAAAGATATCCAGGGCCTGGGAGGGGAGGGCCCGCCCCATGCCACCGCCGCTGCGCCCACAGCCGCCACCGCTCTGGCCTCCGTGGCCTCCGGCACTGAAGAAGGCTGCCGCACCCAGGCCGCCATCACCATCCTCCCGTGGCGCCTCTCGCGTCGGCTCCAACCCAGCCATGACGTTCTGGAGGGCAAAAAAGCCCTCAACAGGCTAGGCAGAGACTCCCACAACCGGGCCTGGAACCGCAGATGGTCAAGTCAGCTCCCGAGACCCCCAAATGACCAGAAACTGTCCCATCATCGGTCGTATCTCACATGGACAGCACCATCTTGGGGCATGAGCAGAGATTTACTAGACTAGAATTTACTAGACCAAGAGGATTTAGAAAAATAAATTAGGTGGATGAAACAACGACAATTTGAAAACGCAAATAAACAGGGAAGGTGGCTTACATACCGATTAAAAAAAGAAAAGGAAAAGAGTAGAATTCACAACTTGAGAGATGGAAATGGTGATTGGATCACAGGGGAAGAAGGGAAGAAAAGAATAGCGCAGGAATTTTATACCGACTTATATAGAAAAGAAGATAAGCCTGAGCAGGAAATAAGGAAATACCTAGAAGAATCTGACCTACCCAAAATATCGGATATGTCTAGGGAAATACTGGACAGGGAGATAACGGAAGGGGAAATTGAAAGGGTTATGGGAAAACAAAAAACAGGAAAGACTCCTGGTACGGATGGTCTCCCGATAGAATATTATAAGGCACTTTGGGAAATCTTAAACCCTTATATGACAGAACTATTTAATGGGGTAATCCGGGAGGAAAAGACCCCAAATTCCTGGTCAGAAGCATTAATAACCCTCTTGCCGAAGGATAGTAGTGATTTATCCCTAATCCAGAATTATAGACCTATTTCGCTCCTTAACGCAGACTACAAACTATTTGCGGCAGTATTAGCAGAGAGGCTAAAAGGTCTCCTAAGTCAATTTATACATGAAGATCAAAATGGTTTCTTACCCTGTAGGCAGATTAGAGACAATGTGAGAATAATCATGAATGTTTTGGAACATTATGAAACCCACATTGATAAACAATTGGCTTTGGTTTTTGTGGATGCGCAAAAAGCCTTTGACCGAGTGAGCTGGAGTTTTTTAGTGGGCTTATTACAACAGATGCAATTCGGGGAAAGGTTTATCCGGGCAATTCGAACAATCTATTCGAAGCAGTCTGCCAAAATTTTAATTAATGGAGATGTATCTGAACAAATCTGCATCGAGAAAGGAACTAGACAGGGGTGCCTGCTCTCTCCGTTGCTATTCATCCTAACATTAGAACCTTTATTGAGGGAAATTAGGCGCAACTCAGGGATAAAAGGATTGCATATTAAGGACCAACAATATAAGGTACAAGCATATGCCGATGACCTAGTATTTATATTGGAAGATCCTATTCTATTGGGCCCGAATTTGATCTATGAGTTAGAAAAATACGGAAATGTAGCGGGCTTAAAAATAAATAAGGAAAAAACTAAGGTTATCATTAAAAATTTGACAACAAAGCAGGGGAAGGAATTAGAAGCGAATTTGGGATTTCAAATTGTCAATAAATTACGATATCTAGGTATTATATTAACAGCCAAATGCTCAACAATCAAAGAAGATAATTACTTGAAATTACTTCAACGAACAGAACAGGACTTAGAGAAATGGAAGAACCTTCAGACGTCTCTATTAGGTAGGATCGCAATTATAAAATCCTATATCCTCCCAAAATGGACATATTTATTTTATACAGCACCAGCTAGATTAGACAACAATTTCTTTAAAAAGCTAAACCAATGTGTCTTTAAATTTATCTGGCAAAATAAAAAGCCCAGAATTAAACTTAAAATGCTTCAAGAGGTGAAAGAAAGAGGGGGATTCGGCTTACCAAAATGGGAATATTATTATCAGGCTGCAAACTTAGTTTGGATAAGGGAATGGATCCTGCTGAGAAGAAGACAGTTGTTGATTCTGGAAGGTTCGGGATTACAACAGGGTTGGCACTATTTTCTTTGGCAAGATAAGGTTAAAAAATATATGAGCTTTGCAGGTCATTATGTAAGGAACATCTTAATTGAAACATGGAGAAAAATCAAGGGTAAATTCTACTTCTTGACCCCGTCTTGGTTGGTCCCACTAGAAGCTATAACATATAGCTCGCTTTACAATAAAGAAAAACACCTATCTTACCGGGAGCTGTTGGATGCTCAAGGCCATTTAAAAACAAGAACTGAGTTAGATCTTTGGGGAATAGAATTGGATTGGTGGTCTTATGCCCAGATCAGCTCTAAACATAAGAAAGACAAGGAAAAAGGTGGCATAGATATGACCCAGCAAGAAATAGACAATATTATATTAGGAAAGGAGGAAAGAATGTTATCCAAGATTTATAAACTCTTAATAAATTACTGGATAGGGGATGAGATTGTTAAAGATTCAATGATTGCCTGGGGGAGAAATATTGGTTACTCAATTGAGTTGGTAAAATGGGAAGAAATATGGACGAAACAATTGAAACTCCTGATGGCAACCACTTACAAAGAAAACTTGTATAAGATGGTGTATAGATGGCATCTCCCTCCTGCCCGACTATCCAAAATGTTCCCAGGACTCTCCCCAAACTGTTGGAAATGTGGGGAGATAGGTACTTATTTTCACATATGGTGGACCTGCCCGAAGGTAATTGAGCTTTGGAGACTTATCGAGGGATGGATATTAGAAATCACTGGATATAAATTACAATTGAAACCAGAATACTATTTATTAAATATCAGGCCAGATAAGATAGGCACGAATACATGGTGTCTGATTGTATATATCACAACTGCAACAAGAATATGTTTTGCTCAATATTGGAAGGGGAAAGACCTACCGGCTTAAGATTTGATTTTGGGAAAAATTATGGAATATGCGGAAGCTGACAGGTTAACAAAAATCTTGAGAGATCAAAAGGATCCCGCATATTTTCAATGCTGGGACCAATGGTATACTTGGTTGAATAATAGAATAAAAAGAAGATAAGGTTAGTGTAGATTTTATATCTTATTTGTATATTTTGACTGAAGTTAATATATTGTGTAAAGCTCCTGTCGCGATCTGTATGTGAATAAATACTTTGTTTGTAAAGAAATAAATAAAAATTTTAAAAAATTATATATATATATATATATCAAGCATATATGTGTATGTATGTGTGTGTTACACACACACACACAAAAAAAGAGTGTATGAAATTATTTAAGCATCTTTTGAGTCTTTCTGCCAGTATTGAAGCGAAAATTTTATAGTCTGAATTTAACAGGGATATGGGCCTATAGTTCTTGATTTGTTGTGGGTCGGTATCCTCCTTTGGAACAAGTGTAATATATGCTTCTGACCATGACTTGGGTAGTTTTATCTTTGACATAACTTCATTCATGACTTCTAACAATGGGAGACTCAACGATTCCTGTAGTGTCTTATATTTTCCGCTGGCAGTCCATCTGGGCCTGGTGCCTTCCCATTCTTTTGTTTTTTAAGTGCTTCAGTTAATTCTATCATCGTTATCTTTCCTTCTAACATCATTTCAGTGTCTTTGGAAATCTGAGGTAAATTTGCTTTCTGCAGGTATCGTTTAACCTCTGCCTCCTCAATATTCTCATGCTCATACAGTTTCCTATAGTAATCTTGTATAATTTTTTTCTTCTCTTTATTCCCATATCTAATTTGCCCTTGGTCATCTACTAGTTGTGTTATTTTTCTTGATTCGCTCTCTTTTTTCAGTTTGTATGCTAACCATCTACCTGGTTTATTTGCGTCTTAAAAATAATTCTGTTTGGCACTTCTAATTTTTTGTGCTAAATCCTCTTTTTCTATTAGTCCCATTTTATGTTTAATTATGTCCATTTTCATTTTAATGTCCTTTTTTTGTGGAGATTTCTGTAATACTTTTTCAAGTTTCTTATAGTCATCTTCTAATGTTTTATAAACTTGTCTTTTCTTAATGTTTCTTTTCCTTGTATAGTCTATTATCAGACCTCTAGCATAGGCCTTCATTGTATCCCAAAGATTTTGCATAGATGTGCCCTCTTTTCTATTTTCTTTAAAGAAAAAAGCCAATTCTTTCTCCATTTTCTGTACAAATTCCTTTTCTTTTAATATTGTATTGTTTAAGGTCCATCTAGATCTTCTCCTTTGTCCTTTCCATTTCATTGTCATTGGATTATGATCTGCCCAGGTACTTGCTTCTATATCAATTTCTTCTATATTGGATATCAATTCCATTGTCGTCCATATCATGTCTATTCTAGACCATGATGAATGTCTGTTGGAATAAAAAGTACATTGTCTATTTTTTGCATTTCTTTCTCTCCATGCGTCTTTCAAATTTGTTTCCTCTATCATTTTAAAGAAAGATTTCAGAAGAGTCTTTCTACTTTGCTTTGTTGTTTTCTGTGTATTGTAATCTAATTTCTCATCTACTATACCATTAAAATCTCCCATCATGCACATATTGTCATAGTCCAAATCGATTATTTTCGTATGTAATTTTCTGTAAAATTCTTCTTGATTATCATTTGGAGCATATATTGCTATTAAAAGTATTTTCATATTATTATCTATTATTTCCACCATCAAGATTCTTCCATCATCACCTGTAAAAATTTGCTCCGCTGGAATTGTATCTCTGATATATAAAACAACTCCTCTTTTTTTACATTGTGGCAATGAAGTAAATGTTTTCCCTAATTTTGGCTGTATCAATATTTGTTCATGCTGTTTCTTAATATGTACTTCTTGTAATCAGATTATATCAAACTTTAATTTCTCTAATTTATGAAATATTTTTCTTCTTTTAATAGCTAAGTTAAGTCCATTTATGTTTATTGTAATCAATATTTTTTCTCTTCCATATTTATATTTTATAAGAAGGATTTATTGCTCTAGTAGATCTCAGTTCACGTTGCTCTCTATATTCCACATTGCCACCCACTGCGCCTTCTTCTTTTTCAGTCATTGCAGAGCATTCATCTTGTAATTCAATCAGTGTATCTTCTACTCTTGTCTCCTCTTCTTTCTCTCTAAGGTATTTTGCCCAGAATGCTTTTGCTTTGTCAATTGAATCTATTCTGTATTTTTGTTGTTGCCATGTAAACACAAGGCCTTCTGGTATCAACCATCTGTAATTCACACCTTTCTTAAGTAATATTTTGGTCAGAAAATTATATTCTTTTCTCATCTCCCTCACTCTTTTCGGTATTTGTTTCAGGACCACAATTTCCTTATCTTTATATTTCAATGTTTTCTCTCTTGTAATATGCAGTATTTGTGTTTTAATTGATTTCTTAGTGAATCTTATGTGGACTTCTCTTGGTAGCTTGTTTCTCATAGCGTATCTCGTAAAGACTCGAAATACCTCATCTATGCCATCCATCTTTTCTTTAGTAATTTCTAGTGCTTCCGCTAAGATTTCTATCATTTTTTCTGCCAAGTTTTCACCCTTTTCTTCTTCTATATTTTGAAATCTGAGGTAAAATTCTGATCTGTCCATCTCCCATTCCAATATTCCACTCTTATCTCGTTCAACCTCATCCAATCTACTGTCAATATCTTGGATTTTTTTGTCTCTTTGTTCTTCCTTTTCCTCAATTTTTTGGAGTCTATCCTCATATTTCTTCATCATTTGATGTATGTTCTCCACTTTTTCATCTGTTTTTTCTGTTCTTTGTTCAATTTTCTCTGTTCTCTGTTCAATATTCTCTACTCTTGATTGTATTTTTTAAATTCCTTGCCAAATCATCTGCAATGTCACTTCCTTTTCCTTCTCGCGATCCTTTTCCTTTTCCTGTTGCAGCATCATCTGTATTGATCGTTGTCCTCCAGATGGTGAAGAAGAAGGAGTCGATGTAGAAGAACCAATAGCTGTTGCCTTTCTACTCATTTCTATGTAGTGGTTGCAAAAAATTCAAACAAGTAAAAATCTTCAGGTTCTTCTATACCTTAATCCACTTATATGTAGGACAGGTATTGTCCCAAGTAACAATAAGAAAAGTAGAAGCTAAACAAAGCAGGAAAAAAAGGGAAAAAAGAAAAAAGGGAAGTAGAAAGGGAAATAAAAATCTTCAGGCTCTTGTATGCCTTAATCCAATTAAATAGAGAGATATTGACCACATTAACAATCTCCAAACAAAGAAGGAAAATGAAAAAGAAAAAAAGCCAAAAAAGAAATGGAGAAAAAGACCATAGAAAAAGATCTAGGTGTGTATAATAATTAAATGTTCTCCAAAAGGCCACAATCCAACTAAAAATAATTAAATGGGAGGAAGTGGAGAAGCAACACAAAATATGTATATATATAGGGAAAAAAAAGAAGAAAATGAGCCTTCTGTCTGGAAGGAAAATCCACCACTGTATAATACACCAAAGTACTTTTGTTGAATTCCAAATAATATTTACAGCTCTCTTTCCAGAGTCACTGCAATCTTTTTCTTTTCAGTCTCAGACTCCTGCCACTGATAGTTTCCCAGAAGAACACCTGGATAAACAGTCATATGAACAGTCTTTGATGCTCTTCCCACTATCTTATCTATAAATAGGCTCAGAGTCCTTGAAGTGTAACATAGTAACACAGTTGTTACTTTCTTAAAAAAAACAATATTTCCAATCCACTAGATGGCAGTGTTACTTATTATCTCCACTTTCCCTTCCCTTCTTATATCCAATACACAGTAGAACAAAGAAAAAAATAAAAACAGTAAACAAAGAGTAAAACCAAAGAAAATTTGTACAGAAAGGCACTAAAAATTTAGTAATTAAGTAGATAAAATGGAGATCTCCAATCCAATCCAGTCCAGTCCAAATTAAAAAGTAAAAGCATCCATAAGCATCCAAATGTAAAGATATGTTAAAAAAATAGGGAAAGCTACATTAGACTCAGGCTTAATTCCGCCGCTAAACCTCTTCTTTTCTTCAATTTTAATTTTATTTTAACCTCAGGGTGTTCACTCAATTAATTCCTTAAAAATCATCTCACCAAGCCAACACACTTTCTTTCCGACCTCTTCCGTTCCGGAGCTGTCCCAACTTCAGCAGCTTCAATGGCTGCCTCTTCACCGCTGGAAAAAAGGGCTTCTCCTGGATCAACCAGGGACTTTGCGATGTCCCTGGGATCAGCAGGATGTGCCCTCCACTATCACCATCTCTACGGGACAGTGAGGTCCAAAACAGACCGTCCAGCGACAAAGATATCGACGGTGATCTTGGAGCTTCAAGATCGTCTGTCGTAACATCGCGACGCCAGCTCTGCCTCCTCTCAAGGGATTTACATGCATTCAATGTCTATAGTCCAGAGCATAAATATGTGTGTGTTTATTTTGTACATCAGGTTGTATAAGTCCATCTTAATATGCTATTCCTGGTATGTGATGTCCAGTATTCCTGGACTGGTTTGGACACTGACTGGGCGGAATCCATCTGGGAGACCGGGGTATGTCTTGGGAGTAACATCTGGGTTCAGTTTGACCCTGTTTCCGTCAATGAAGTAGACAGGATTGTGGGCATGAGTGACTGTGCGAAGGGCATCACGGTCTAGAAAAGGGCGCAACTGGCGCACCAGGCGCACCTGTGTGAAAGCCCCCCTGGTCACGGCCATCAAATGGTCTTCTAGAGACAGCCGGCATCCCGTGTTCTTTTTTTTTTTAAAATTTTTTTATTATATTTTTATTGTTAAAGAATAACAGAGAAAAAAAACAATACAAAAATCAATAGTAAAGAAAGAAAAAAAAATTTTTTCCCCCAACGTGCTATACAAATGGAAAGGAAGTTTTAGGAAATTAAAGTCTTCAATTCTTCCAGAAATCTCTTTGATAAGGTACTGGCACCGATTCATCCAATCTCCCAAGTGCAAAGTCCACAAATGGTTGCCAAGTGTCCCAAAAAACATTCTCTTTGTATATACCACTTCTAATTTTAATATCACAAGTCAATTTATCATTTAATGCAAATTTCCATGTTTCATTATACCATTCTTCTAATTTTAAGTCAACATTTAATTTCCAATATCTAGCAATTATAATTCTCCCCATTATAACCAAAATCCTCACCAATTCTCTTTCTCCAGTTGTTAATGTTGTTTCATTCAATATTAATAATAATATGGTTTCCGATTTCAATTTGACCCTCTTCTTAATCATTTCAAATATTTCATTTTCTATCCTAGACCAAAAAAAGTTCAACCCCATTACATTTACACCACATATGAGCATATGTCCCAAGTTCCACTTTACATCTCCAACACATTTTATCCACTTTATTATTCATTTGAAAAAGTCTTATTGGGGTCAGATACCACTTCCAAATAACTTTATAATTATGTTCTTTCAAAAAATTTCAAAAAATACATTTAAAAATGGATGAAGAAAAGAAGGAAAGATCCAATCAGCTGGAACAAATTGTTCAAGAAATTAATGTTATTTTTGCTAAATACACAGCAGAAGTAACAGTGATAAAAGATAATGTAGATCAACTACAAGTGCAAACAAAAAAAATTGATAAGCAAATAATTGAATTTTTTTAAAAAAATGAAAAACAGGATAGAAGAATATGTACTCTGGAAGAAGAAGTTAGGAAGTCCAACATTGTTATAAGAGGCATAGTGGAAGAAAAAGTGGACAATGTTAAACGTGTTCTGAAATGGCTTAATGAACTTGGATTGGATAAAAATTTTACAACTACAGATTTGATAAGTGTCTATCGAATTGGATTTAGAAGACAACGTGAAATGATAAGAAATGTTTTGGTGAGATTTGCAAGTGTTAATGATAAATTACAAGTAATGGCAAAAATTAGAGAAAATGGTGATGCTGTGCTGAAGCTTGAGGGAAAACAGGTCCAAGTCTTTCAAGATATCTCAAGAGAGGAAAGATCATGGAGATATTATTTGAAGCCAATTACTAAAATATTAAGAGATAGAGGTATTAAGTATAATTGGAGACCATCACAGCGAATGAAATTTTTCTATAAAAATAGAATGCATATATTTACAATAGAAACGGATGCGGTTCAATACCTTCATTAGCTTGGCTTTTTGGAAAAAGAGGAAGAACAAAGTGAACTAAGATCACAATTACTCAAAATGGGTGGAATTGAAGTATATACATCAACACCAGAGGAAGAAGGAGGGGCGGTCGGAGGTTTAGGTCCAAAACCAAAGAGGAAAAGAAAACCAATGAAAGATATTTCTCCATCCTTGGCAGAGGTACAGAAGAAAAGTCGAGATGTTACTGGTGAAGGAGTGGAAAGGATGATTACATTGGATTCTGAACATAAAAGGGAAGATGAGCCCAAGTGCGGGGATGAAGAACTTGTAGTTGTTCAATTGAAACCAGAATTATGCCAATGAAGAGATGACCCGGCTGATGGACGGGGTCCCCTCTCTCCCACTCTTGAAAACGAGGCGTGTCTTAATGAAGACGGTGGGAGATGAAGATTTCATGTGGTTGTGTGTTATGTTAGTTTTGGTTTTATGTTGTCTGTATGTTTTACATTATTATTATTTTTTTATTATTTTTTTATGTTATGTGTTGTCTATATATACTTGTTTGGGTTTTGGGTCACGGAAAGGAAAAAGAGGGAATAGTTAAAATTAAAAATATTAATGGGGGTAATTAAGGTAATGACTTGGAATGTTAAAGGTACTGGGAATCAGATTAAGAGAAGACATTTAGAATTTAAGATTAAAAGAGATTCTCCTGACATACTCTTTTTGCAAGAAACTCATCAGAAATCTGAGGATATAAACAGGATGTATTTAAAAGGGATGCAGGTTTATGAAAAAGCTTTTGGGTCCTCAAAATCTAGAGGTGTTGCAACATTAATATCAAATAGAGTCCAATTTGAAAAAAATAAAGTAATAGCGGATATCGATGGACGATATTTGATAATAACAGGATGTATTAACAAGGAAAAAATAACATTAGTTAATCTATATGTACCAAATGTGAATCAAAAAGATTTTTTGAATAAGATTACCGATTTGTTGCAAATTGAAAGGGTAGGGAAGGTAATCATTGCTGGTGATTTTAATTTAATTAGAAACCAGATGGATAGTACCAATCCTACCCGCTATGGTAGAATAAGAAAAATGGGGATACTTGATAATTGGATGTTGCAAAATGGTGTAGTAGATGTTTGGAGGGAGATTAAAGGTAATGAAAGAATGTATACTTTTTACTCAAAGGTATTTAATTCATATTCAAGAATTGACTATATTTTTGTATCCAAGAATCTGATGGATAATGTGGATAATATGGATGTTGGAATATTTAAAGACTCTGACCACGCAGAATTGTTACTAGAATTAGATATGTTTTTGGAGAAAAAAGAAAATTGTTGGAGATATTATGAAAAATTGTATAAAAATGAGGAAGATAAGAATCGTATTCTTAAGAAATGGGAAGAAAATTGGGATTGGAATGATAATGGGGAAGTCAATTATGGAACAGTTTGGGACACAATGAAAGCAATTTTTAGAGGAGAAAGCATTAAATTATCAAGTAGAAAGTATAAGAATTATAAAGTAAAAATAGAGGAAAAGAAGAAATTGATAAAAGAACTGGAAAATAGATTTCTAGTGATTAAGGATAGGAAACTATGGGAGGAACTTAAAAAATTGAAAAATAAACAAATAGCAGAAGATACAGAAATAGTTAAAAAAATTAAGCTATTTAAAAAGAGAATTTTTTGAATATGGTAATAAAAATTCAAAATTATTAGCAAGAATGGCAAAAGATAAAAAAGAAAAAAGAGAAATAGGTGTCCTAATAGATGAAAAAGGTAAGAGATGTTATAAAAAATTAGAGAAATGTGAAATTGTTAAAAAGTTTTTTCAAGAATTATATCTCAAAAAAGAAATTGATAATTGTAAATTAAATTTTTTTTTAGAAAAATATGGTCAGAAGAAAATTGATAATAAATATAAAGAAAAAATGGAAAAGGATATTACCTCTGAGGAAATTAAAGATGTGATTCAGAAGCTAAAACTTGGAAAATCTCCAGGTGAGGATGGGTTACCAGCAGAATTTTATAAAGAGTTTAAAGAAACTTTGATCCCAAAACTACAGAAATTGTATAATAAGATATTACATGGAGGTGATATTCCCATGTCCTGGAATAGAACAATTATATCCTTAATCCAGGTAAAGATTTAGAAAAGATTGAATCCTATCGGCCCATTTCCTTGATTAACCAAGATGCTAAGATATTTACTGCAATTGTAGCAAATAGATTGAATAATTTTGTAGATAAATATATAAACCACAATCAAGTAGGTTTTGTTAAAGGGTGTTATATGTGTGATTTAGTTAGAAGAGTATTAAATGTTATTGATATTGCTGAGAATAATGGTGATAAGATAGGTATTCTTGCCTTGGATATTTTTAAAGCCTTTGATTCTATACAATGGGATACTATAAAAGAAATGATTTCTGCATTAGGATTTGGTAATAAATTTATTCATATTATTTCTAAATTGTATCAGAGGGGAACGGCAAGAGTGAAGGTAAATGGTATATTTACACAAGATATAAATTTGGAAGCAGGGACGAGACAGGGTTGTCCCCTGTCTCCGACCCTATTCTTATTAGCAATGGAAATTTTAACAACTTTGATTGAAGAGGATTCAGAATTAATAGGTTATAAAGGTATCAAAGTTAATTTATATGCAGATGACACTCTTGTCATTTTAAATAATATTACAAATGATATAAAAAGAGTTCAAATACATTTGGAAGAATTTGAAGATATGACTGGTTTGAAAGTAAATTGGGCAAAATCAGAATTATTAATGGAAATTGATAAGGAAAACAAATTAGAAAAATTACAAAATCAATTTGGAATTAGGATAAAGGATAATTTAAGATATTTAGGTATTATACTTTCACTTAAAATTAAAAATTTAAAGAAACTAAATTATGACATAGTAATAAAAGAAATTGAAGAGAAAATTGGGAAATATAAAAAACTAAAGTTATCTTGGTTTGGTAGAGTAGCTATATGTAAAATGATGTTACTTCCTAAATTTAACTTTTTATTCGAGATGCTTCCGATTTTTTTAACCGAGAAGGACATTGAAGTATATCAAAAAAAATTAGATAAATTTTGTAATGGGGATAAAAAATCAAGATTGATTAAGAAAATGTGGTATCAGAACCAAAAACAGGATAGTTTAGGAATTCCAAAATTATTAAACTATTATAGAGCATTTAATATAAGAACAGTAGTAAAAATTTTAAAAGGAGATGTTGAACTTTGGGGTAGTTTGGAAATGAAGGAAATAAAGAAGTTTGGTTACAAATGGTTTTTGGAAAATTTTAAAGGTAAGGTTAAAATTTGTAATTATTGGTTTGACTAAAAATTGGGACAGAGTAGCAAAAAAATTAATACCAGACGTATTGTATTTAGGTAAATTGAAAGAGAATTGCCCAATGAAATTAAATAGTAATAGAGAGAGGATTATAATAGAAGAGAAAGTGGAAACAATTAGTGAATGGTTGAAATTTATAGAAAATGAAATGAGGAAAGAGGAAATTTATGGAAAATTAAACATTAATTGGTTCGAAAGAATTCAAATGAATAAATGGAATAGGAAATGTAAAGAAAGGAATGATGAGAGTAGAAAGGAAACGGAATTTGAAAATTTGACATCTCGAATAATAAAAGATGAAATTGGGCCAAAGGGATTAGTTAGCAAAATTTATAAAATTATTAACTTTGATAATAATTCACAAATGGTAATGAAAGAGAATTGGGTAAAAGAACTGGGTATTGAAATTTCTAATCAAAATTGGAATATGAACTGGGTTAGCAGAATAATGAGGACATTATCAATAAGGATTAAAGAACATAATTATAAAGTTATTTGGAAGTGGTATCCGGCATCCCGTGTTCTAGAGGTCCCGTCACTTTTGATGGGGGGAGGTACTTGCCCCCGTTGAAAGGGCCCGCAACTTGGGTGTCCTCCTGGACTCCCGGCTGTCTCTAGAAGACCATTTGACGGCCGTGACCAGGGGGGCTTTCACACAGGTGCGCCTGGTGCGCCAGTTGTGCCCTTTTCTAGACCGTGATGCCCTTCACACGTTCACTCATGCCCTGGTTACATCCCGTTTGGATTACAGCAATTCCCTCTACATGGGGCTACCCTTTAATCAGGTTTTAGCGGGATTTTATTATGGCATGTTTTTTAATCTGTGTTTGCCGCCCTGAGTCCCTCGGGAGAAGGGCGGCATATAAATACTTGTTAAATAAATAAATAAAATAAATGTGATGTTTTGTATACATACAGAGAAAGAAGCACTCTTGTGATCTTTGACTTTTAGGCTTGCTGTCAAACATCAGCCATAATACTAATGACTGTTTTGAGCAATATGCAGATTGTATTACACGAATGGCTATTTTATATGTGAAATTATGACTGAAATATTTCTGCACCTATATTGGTTCTCACTGTCAGGAAGTTTCTCCTTAGTTTTAGGTTGCTTCTCTCTTTGTTCAGTTTCCATCCATTGCTTCTTGTTTTGCCTTCTGGTGCTTTGGAAAATACATTGCCCCCCCTTCTTTCTGACAGTCCCTTAAAAGCCTGTTGCCTATCACACACTTGGGCAAAGCATGTGAGCCATTTCCTCCTTTCAGTGGTCCATGAAAGTACATCTATAGTATGTAGATAATAAAGTTGAAAAAAGGTGAACAACATTTTTACAGAACTATAGATACGTTGAGGCTGGGTGTGACAAGGAATGGCGGGGAAGGGAGGGGCCAGGCGAGGCACCCCTTGACATGAGTGACATTGAGTTGGCCACGCCCACCCAGTCACATGACCATCAAGCCACGCCCACAAAATAAGTCATGCCCACAGAACCGGTAGTAAAAAATTTTAGAACCCACCCCTGGTTACCGGGCTACCTCTTCCAAAATGGGACGCTATTCCTGCAGTGAAAAAGTGGTTCAGAGAACACCATCGCTCAGCCAATGATCCGCACATCAAGTTCAAGAAAAGTGGAAGTGAGGAGAGTGCCACTGAAATAGCTATGTGGAAACATCTTATAGCTAAATGTCAGGGATAAATGCCTGGCCTCAGACCCAGGACTGGGGGCAGGGAAGCTGGGCAGGCCAATACCCAGGGTCCACCCTAACCCATTGACCCCTCCTTACCTTAGCCACGCCCCGGGAGTACTTAAGGTCCAGCCATGCGGACCTGACTCAGTTCCAGAATTGTACCTGCAATGATAAGATGCTATGTTAATAAAGACTACTGATTTGAAGAGTACCTGTGTGATGGAGTTATTGAACATCCTTAACAAAATGGTAGCAGAGGATGGTTAAATAGCCCAATCCTAATACTCCAGGACATGCCAGGGGACTCCATGCAAAGAACCATGACGAACAGGGTGAATACCAGAGCATTCACCAAGAAGATGGCAGAACGACCTGCCCAACCCGAAGCTACGCAAGGAGAGGTACCCGAGATGAATGGCCTACTCCACCACCCATGCACCCCAACCAGACATGACGAGGGGTGGAAGGAACCTGAGAGCCCAACGAGCGAGAAACACGACCTAAAAGAAAAACTCCTGAAGCTAATAGACTTGGCACAAAGCAACACCGACCTCATCGTGGAACTCCGAAGCCTGGTCAAAGGCTGCGAAGCAGCGAGTGAAGAAGATGAAGACAAGTCGGACTACAGCGACGAAGACGCGGTAAGAGAAAACTGCCCCCACCAGAAGCCCACTGAAAAGGCCGAAAAAGAATTCACGCCCTTTTCGCGGTGGCCATCTTGGGAGGTGATGTCACCAAAGATGGCCGACCAACCACCAATAGATTCCCGAGATTTAAATCTCATGGTGGGAATTGGGGCCTACTCGAGGGTGACCACCCAAAACTACTGCGATGAACAAAAAAACCCTAAGCCAAAACCTACAAGCTCGCCTACCGAGCCCGAGGTCAACAGGGCAATAGAATTTATCACCGCGGCCCTAGGGGACAAAATGAGGCTGCCGGACACACACCCTGGCGCCAGGCCAAAGCACAGAGGAAACACCGACACGAGGAGAGCCAACGCCGATGCCCACCCAGGGGAGCAGACCGCTACCGCGCAGACCCAACACTACCCACGACCCCCAGGAGGCCCACCCATGGGGACGGAGCACCGAGGGTGATGGGACTACTCACCTGACCAGTGACCGGGACCAGATCCAGGACCCGCGGGACCGTCAGCAGGCAGGGGACGACCATCGGTGGGCAGGGGACTCGGCCCGACACCTGGAGGCAGCATCCACGTGAGGCCGGGCCATCCGGGACCACTCACGGCTCCAGCGGGACTTCCGACCTTCACCGACGATCCTCACTGCTTCCCGGGGATCCAGACGGCAATCCGAAGCAATTTCGACCAAGCGAGGCCGGCCAAAGAGGAACCGAAGGCCCATCCGGAAGATCGGGGCCTTCACCCGGGAGCTGCAGAGACGAGCTCCTCACTCCACGGCGGCTGGGCTGGAATGAATTTCAGGCATGCGCAATGCCTCCCTGCAAGAGAAACGGAGCGGGACATAGAGCTAGACCGACGCAGGCACATAGAAGCAAGTCAGTTCAGACTTGTCACAGTCATCCCTCTGCCTTATTGCGAGTATCCTTATGTGAGAAACCATGGACAGCGACACAATGTAAGTAATTTAACTTACAATTCAGGGACTTTACCAAATGACTTTCCCAAACTGAGACTAGATGGGGAGAATTTCTTGGAGTGGAACCAACAGCTCCAAGTCACCCTGCTGAAGGAAGATCTGTTGTCCCTAGTTACTGATCCCCCAGAAAAACCTTGGAGTTTTGAATTAGATTGTACCCATCACAAGGCTTATTACATAGTTATTGCTAGCATCACCCCCAGCATTTACCCTAGCATTAGCCACCACCTAACGGCCCTAGAGGTAATACAGAGAATGCACAAACTGTTTTACTGTCAAAGCGTAGCAAGCACCACCAGACTCTCCAGGGAGTTCTATGCCACCAAGCTCAAGGCAGGGACCCCAATGAGCGAACACTTGTTGTCTTTAAATGCCACCAGGGCCCAACTGACTCAAAGAGGCGAGGTCATAAGTGAGAGAACCATGATCAGCATTATCGTGAACTCTTTGGACCCCAGCTGGGACACATTTATCACACAGATAGATAACCTCGGCTCAGGGAAACTTACACTAGAATTACTAACCAGCAAACTCATAGCTGAAGATAGCATTAGGAAAGATCGCTCACTAAGCCGTAGAGAGCAGAGACCTAGCAGAAAGGCCGAACCACAGGGCAGGAGCCACAGCAACTCAGAGTGCTACATATGTGGTTCGAAGAATCACTACAAAAGGGACTGCCCTAGGAACGTGAGGGACAGGGACAGGCCACACCGGAGGGACAGGCCAGAACAAAGGGTGAGATACAGCGACAGGCACTCGCCAGATGACAGGCACAGACGTAGAGACTCCCCTAGCCCTAGGGACAGGAGAAATTACAGGGACAGCTCCAGAGAGAGCCAGACTGGGTCACTGTATGGACTGGGGGACCAAGAACAACACACCAATCAGGACAGGAAAGAGGGCACATGGCTACTGGACTCGGGAGCCACCAACCACACCACATACGACCAAAACTCACTGACCTCATTCACAAAAGAAAACTTTATAATAAAAGTGGCTAACCAAAACAATGTGCAAGTGACAGGGAAAGGTAACACATACGTGCCAGGGATAGGAACAATACAGGGAGTGCTATTAGTGCCAAACATACCCTATAACATCCTTGCCACACTAAAACTGAGCAAGGACAACAACGTCGAGGTGACATTCAAAGAAGGAAAGGCACATGTGACCAGAGGGGGCAAGAGCATAGGGAAAACAGTGATCAGTGGGGATTTGCCATTTTTCCACCCAGCCAGAGACACACAACCCAAGGTAAACAACCACCGGAGGGCGAAACCCGACAACAAAAGCAACACAAATGAGGAGAACAACAATGGGGAAATAGAGGGGGTCAGTCACGCACACACTACTAGTGACTCAAGAAAGCAGGGGCCACCCAGGGAGGGGAAGCCAGCGATAGGGAAGCTAATGCATGACAACTGTGCACACCTGTTACATAGGAAACTAGGGCACATCAGTTTCCCTGTGGTACAGAAAATGATGGAATGCTCCGAAGGTGTAAAAATAAAAAACTGTGAGAACTATCTCGAGTGTTCTATTTGCAAAAGCTCCAAACTAAAAACCAAACCCAGGCCCAAAAAGTCAGTACGCACAACCAACTCAATTTTCCAACTCATACACATGGATCTAGTGGGGCCACTAAGGCCCTTCATTAAATACAGGAAGAGGTTCTTCCTGACCATAGTGGACAATTTCAGCTGCTATGGCTTCGTATACACCTTGAAGCACAAAAGTGAGGTATTCCAAAAACTTAAAGAATTCTATGCAAGGGTGGAAACACAACATAACACCAAGATCAGGCAAATAATGACAGACCGGGGGTCCAAATTTTTGTCAAGCGATTTCTCACAATGGCTGAAGGCACGCGGGGTAATCCATTACACATCTTCTCCGTTCTCCGCCTTCCAAAATGGCGTCATAGAACGAAAAAATGGAACGCTGCAGACCATGATGAGGTGCGCACTAGAGGATGCCGGTTTAGGGCAACATTTCTGGTCAGAGGCACTCATCTATTCAAACTACACGTTAAACAGACTGTGGTCCAGTGTACTGAACAAAACTCTATATGAGTTGATGTACCAGAAGAAACCACAGGTGTCACACTTACATATATTTGGGGTCACGGCCAATGTGCACATCCCCAGACAACTGAGACATAAGGGAGACAAAGTATCCAAAAGGTTGAGGTTCATGGGGTACGAACCAGGGACGAAGGGATACAGGTTTATAGACAGCAACAACAGGTTCGTAATATCTCGAACAGCTATCTTTCACAAGAACGCCAACTGGTCCAGGATACACCTCAATGAGGTGTCCCTTAGCAAGGATGGGCCAGAAGGCAACCCAGAAGGAACAGCACACAACACAGGCGTGACCACAGAGCAGGACAAGGGCAAACTCGAGAGACAGGGGGTACAAGTTAAGGAATGGAAGGAGAACCACCCCTGCATTAAAGTAGATTCACTCACAGAGAAAGAAGCGAGGTACCTACACGATACCGAAACGCCACCTGACAGGCCAGTCAGAGCAAACAGGGGTAAGGCACCAAAAAGGTTAGAGGACTACGTTTTATCCCTACACACTAATCAACTAACCCCCAACACATACGAGGACGTACTGAGGTTACGAAGGGAAGAGAGGACTAAGTGGGAACAAGCTACGGAGAGGGAAATGAGCAGCCTAAGGGAGCTAAATGTATACACCCACTCCGAGGTCCCAGAGGACAAAACACCCATAGGCACCAGGTGGGTCTACAAAATTAAAACATTAGAAGGGAACAAAGTCCTCTATAAAGCCTATTATTGCTTAACGCATTGTAAGCCGCCCTGAGTCTTCCGAGAAGGGCGGCATATAAATCAAATTTAAAAAAAAAAAAAAAAAAAAGCCAGACTAGTGGCGCAAGGGTTCGCCCAAAAATACCCTGATGTTGTAGGAAAATCACGGGACCAGACCAAGCACTTCAATGCAGGGAAGGTTTATTATGCATAAGGTTCAAACAGCAGTTAACACAGCAAATTGTCTGAACCCCGAAGGGTGTACAGAGGTGTTGCTTATATACTTTTCGACTACGTATACATTTGTCGAGGTTGCATTAATACATATTTGGTCCTAGAGGAAGTGAAAGGAGACTACTCCAGACCCTTGGTGATAGATAACAGGAAAGAGGAAATAACATGAATATATTGGGGTATAATTATACATAGCACACGTTATATATGACATTTGAGGTTAAATGCAGAAGTCAGCAACAGGATGCATCTGTCTGGGTCAGTCTGCTCTTTTCAGATAAAAATACTCTCTGTCATCTCAGCACCTCCTTACTGGCAAGAAGAAAATATTTAACCTTGACCAAAGTTTCAGGCCTATTTACTCAGGCTTTGGGTTTTGACCAAAGAATGTTTATATACCTGAACTTTTACCCTCTTCACTCCCCCCTTCGTGACTCATCTGACATATCCAGAAGAGTCACGTACTCAGGTTCTCCAGGTTGAGTGGGCTGGAGTTCCTGATAAGCCCACAGAGCCATTACCTGAGCCGTCGCCCTTCTTTCTACCAATAAGGATAGGCTGTTCGAAATAGTTTTAACAAAAATGGGTAAAATACATGGCAGTATGACACAACCTGCAGCTATTAGTCCTATCAAACCTACAATTGCTTGTAATCCAGGCAGCTTTGGCCACCACCCTGAAAACATATCTTTCAGGTTCAACCCCCTCCATGTTTGTACCGGCACATGAGCCACCTTGACCATCTTATCAGTGATTTCTTTTATGACCTTACCACTTTCATCTAT
This sequence comes from Pituophis catenifer annectens, assembly GCF_029215685.1. Taxonomy (NCBI): domain Eukaryota; kingdom Metazoa; phylum Chordata; class Lepidosauria; order Squamata; family Colubridae; genus Pituophis; species Pituophis catenifer. The sequence goes on along the minus strand of NW_027256885.1, from coordinate 26,487,462 downwards.
TTCAATACAACAGTTGGTTAGATTAAATTTTCCACATACTCCTCCCTCTTTAGCGAGCAAATAATCTAAAGCTAGCCTATTTTGCATAATATAAGTTCTTGACTTCACACTCTCCCTAGCTAATTGCGTTAGGCCTTTTACTGTTTCGTTAGTGATTATTTCAACAACAGCCTGTAAACGAATCAACCGGTTCAAGATATATATAGGTGTTCGATAGCCATACAAACCATCCTCTGCCCAGGTTGCTGGTCCATAAACTTGTATGATTCGTTCAGCAGGCCATTCCTCATCTCCCCACGTAGGTTGATTGCCTCCAACTTTAACTTTCCCTATGAGAGATGTGTCCACATGTCTCCTTTGTCTATTTAAATTTCCCACTTCATCATACACAGGGACACCCAAAACTTGTCTAGTCTTCAAAGGTAAAAGAAAGAATCCAGGTCTGATTATTCCTAACACACATGCTCCACACCAATTTTTAGGTAGATATCCGTATGCCATCTTACCACAAATCCAATATAGTCCGTCAGGCGCCAGCCATCCAAGGGTTTGATTATCCGGATCGTTTAGAAATGCCAAGCCTTCAACATTAAATAGGGCTTGTTCATCGACACCCTCTGTAGCATTATTGCCCGACCACCATATCTTGCTTTCCCACTTTCCGATGCATATTAAATTTCCAACTTCTTTGCATCCTTTTACAAGCTTACGTTTAAAGCATACATTACCTACCAAATTAGTAGTAAGCGTCCAATCTCCATCCTTTCCCTTAGTATATGACAAATTACCTTTCTGATCCATTTCTAATACCTTTGAATAGTTTAACTCCTGAGCCTCCCATGGCCATTTTTCTCCCATATTAGTTCCTCCACAAACAAAACAATTAGATACATTTAAAGTGTGTGCTATATCTTCAGCTAATTTAACAAAAGTATTAGTCACATGCTTGGGGATCTTGGGGATGTTAAGCTTTTCCATTTCCAAATAAAATGACCAAAACAGTCCTTTCGTATCTTGTAATTTTCTAGTAGTTTTAGTGACATACCATCTAAGGGTTATAAGAGGATCCCGTCCCTTTGCATAGATTCCCAGTCCATAGTCCTCCTTCCATAACTTTGTTGGGGTACATGTAATCTTTATAGGATTACATTGGTTCCGTTGACAATTACTTCTAGCTACCCCATTTTCTAGCTTGCATTTTTGGGAACCCCCTGGTTGCCCTCCTGACCACATAACTGCACAAGACCAATATGGACAATAACTATATGTGTCCCTATCAAGGCATTCTGGTCCCTGCCTCCGGCACATATACTTTTTGTCCAACATATAACTTCTTTCCCATTCCAATGATCCACATGTTGTTTTCCACACATCACAGTTACGGTTAATGGCCATGCAAGCATCAAAAGATAACTCTACCTGCCTTCCCAAGGACCGGAACTCTGTTTTGTTTAACAACTGTTCCCTTCCACACTCAGTAGTATATATTGACATTTCATATGTAGTAATTACTTTAGCCTCTGTGGGATTATAACATTGTACCTTTCCATTTAACACACACATATAATATACAGTGGTCTTAACCTGACAGGTGGGTGGTGTATATGGTGTACATCTGTCAGGTTTATAAGTATGATATACTAAAGTTTTGGAAATCAAGGTGCCTTGGATTGTAGTCCTTATACAAGGGCTGCATTGTTCCTTGTCTATGGGTTTAGTTATAGCCTGTGGTCTCACAACTGGGGAAGTTTTCACTGTATCTCTTCTAACTATGCTAAGTGAAGTTGACTGAGTGTACACAGCAGGTATTGAGGTGGTGGTTGTTTGCTTACGCCGATTTCTGAGCACTTCCGCCAATGACATACCTCTCCGTCTTAGGTCATAACACAGTACCCCTTCTGTCCCATTACATCGATAGACGACCATAGGGCGATCGGAGCCATAAACACATGTGGTTAAATCAAACCACTCACAGGAATCTGGTATTCCTGTTCTCATGCGGATGGCCGTGCCATTCTCAATGAGACATGGTACGCATGGTCCTCTCCCCAATCTATCTCCGAGCCCCCTCGCTTTTCTTATCCTGCCTTTTCCTTGTCTTGTTCTTGTAGCTCCAAATTCAAAAGGTTCTATCTTTAATATACACGTCCCCTGCCAACCTGGTTTTAATTGAGCAGGGGATTGGACACGTTCCCATCCCCAGTATCTAGGGGGTCCACAATCAAGGGTTAAGGAGGAAGTCCCCCCTTTGAAGGGGGCTGTAACACAAATTCCTTTTCGCAAGATATAACCCACATATTGACATGCTTTTGGATTTGAGTAACCTCGGGCTTGGCAAGCAATCATTGCTATCTTATCAAATATCCGAGGTGTTGTACAGGGATGTGGTAGAACACCATTCCAACAATCAGGGGTGAATGCCATGGGTGGTGCTCCATCACAAATCCCGCTGCCAATATCATATGATTTGATTATGCGTGGTTGTTCTTCCGGATTACTCCACAAACCCGAGTTACTTACACATACTGAATTGCTTTGAACTCTTATTAACAATAGGCTCATCCATACCCATTCAACCCCAACTTTTCCAGCCATACTCAGTCCAGCTCCATATCTTGTAGGCATACTTATCTGCTTTCTAGTTTTCCAATTCCTCTTTTCGTGCGTCTTGCAGTGCAGTCTGTACTGTAGGGGTGAGCTTAAGAGTATAATAGGAAGGTTCCCCCACACAGACTACCAGATAGTGAGAAAGCACGTCTTCTATGATCACTATATCACACTCGTCATTACAATGTATGCAAATGACACAATCAATACAATGTGCACAGCAACAGCATCCACACTTACATTGGCAAAACCAACACATACAATTAGTAATAGAAAGTGAATACACAGTAAAGAAAGAAAGAAAAACTTCTTCATCCAATCTTCCCCCGTGCGTAGAAAGTCAGCTTCCGGTGTGACTTAGCAAGGGTTTCTTTCTTCCTTTAGAAATTCCTGCCACGTGATCAGCTGTGGTGGGGGAATAGTTTGGGCGAAGAGAACCACGTCAGGCAAAGGGACCGGAGGATTAAGAGCTTCTCCACACAATCTTAGTCTATATTGATAAAATATAAAAGGAACAAAAACTAAAACAGCAACGATCCACAATCCCCACATCCAAGTCTCCCACATAAAGTGAGGCCAATCTTCAGCCGTGCGCAGGGAAGCAGCTTCCGGTGTGCTCCGGCAGGGCAAGACGTTCTTTCCTTCTTACAGCCACCCAGTCATACCTGGATACGCTCCAAACAACCTATATACATATGTGAGACATCTTTCAGTTGCGTCTAAAGGTTAGCTTGGTTGGACTTTTCGGGTCCATGGACACTCTCCAGCTCTTGTCTGCTGCCGCTTTGACTCGTGTCCAATGGATCCACGATTTGGATTCTGCAATTTTAACAGCGAGTGGGGAAGACATAACAACAGTGAAAGGTCCTTTCCATCTTCCCTCTAACTGTTCTTTCTTCCAATGCTTAACCCACACTCGATCTCCAGGCTTAAAGGGATGGCAGCGAGTTACTAATCTAGGGGGTACCTGTTCCATCACATATTGTTGTAGTTTTTCAACCTGTTTGCTTAATTCTTGCACCATTTCCATATGCCAAACGCCCCCCTTATGACCCAAATCCGGCCATCCTGCTAGGTGTCGTCTCAAAAGATTTGGAGGGCGCCCAAACATCAATTCATAGGGGGACAACTTGTGTTGTCCTCTCGGAGAGCTTCGGATTGCATACAAAGCGAGTGGCAAAGCATCAGGCCATTTCAAGTGACTTTCAGTACAAATTTTAGTAATCCTTTCTTTCAAGGTTCTATTCAATCTCTCTATAGCGCCTCCTGACTGAGGATGAAAAGAACTGTGAAACCGCCACCTAATTCCGACAGCTTGAGTTACTGCCTGATTAACATGATGAACAAATTCAGGACCATTATCAGAGGAGATATTGGTTGGCATCCCAAACCTGGGGATAATTTCTTTTAGTAACAGCCTTGCTACTTCCCTCGCCTGTTTGGTTTTAGTAGGAAATGCTTCAGGCCACCCAGTATACATATCCACAATAACCAACATAGCTTTAAACAGTCCACACCTTGGCATATCAGTAAAATCAATCATGATGTAATCCATTGGAATATATGCACGCGGTATTGCTCCGGGGGGCAATAATGGTCCTTGTCTAGGATTCACTCTTGCACAGGTGATGCACTTGGCCACCACCCCCGCAGCAATGCCTGTCAATCCATTAATGTAATAGTCTCTTTTTAAAGCCTCTTCCAAAGCTGTTTTCCCCATATGAGTAGTTCCATGGGCTAATTGAGCCAAAGTCCAAGCTACGGACGACGGCACATACACTCTCTGATCTGGCAACACATACCATCCACTTTCCACCGTAGCCTGTAAGTCAGTCACAGCTTTTACACTTTCTTGTTGGGTATAGGTAGGTTTTATTTCAGGCGGTATCAGTCCCATATCCATAGCTACACATATTGATAAGTCGGGGGTTGGCCTGTGACGCTTGGCAGCCTCTCTTGCTTCTAAGTCGGCCGCCCTGTTCCCCATAGTTATCCTATCATCTCCTCTTTGATGTCCCTTACAATGCATCACCGCCACTTTCTTTGGCTTCTGTACAGCATCAAGTAATCTACTTATCAAGTGCCCATGTAAAATGTATTTTCCAGCTGAATCTCTAAATCCTCTTTCTTTATACACTGCTCCATGCGCATGCAAAGTTAGAAAAGCATATTTGCTGTCAGTCCACACATTCAACGTTTCATCTGATGCCCGTTCTAATGCTCTTATTAATGCCCACAGCTCAGCTACTTGCGCACTATGTCCTTTTCCTAAAGGGCCACTTTCTACTACTCTTTCATCATCCACTATTGCATATCCAGACACCCTATTTCCTTCTACCATGTAGCTAGAACCATCCGTATACCAGTTAAGCTGGGCGTCCGGCAAAGGGATATCAGTTAAATCAGCTCGACTAGCATACACTTTCTCAAGCACCTGCAAGCAATCATGTACTGGTTCTGACTCGGTAGGTAATAGAGTAGCTGGATTCAACCTATTAGAAACAACCAATCGCACCTGCGGGTTCTCAATCATAATGGCTTGATATTTTGCTAATCGTTGTCCACTTATCCACAGATGTCCTTTAGCATCTAACACCGACTGCACAGCATGAGGAGTATGCACATTAACAGGGCAAGAAAAAGTAAGCTTATTGCAATCTTGTATTAATTCCGCGATAGCAGCCAATACTTTGAGACAATGAGGCCAGCCCTTGGCCACTCCATCCAGTTGTTTAGAAAGATAAGCTACCGGTTGCTGCCAGCTCCCGAGCGGCTGGGTCAATACCCCTAAAGCGATATTTTTGTTGGTATCTACATATAAATTGAAAGGCTTCTGCAAATTTGGCAAAGCTAATGCAGGGGCTTGTGTCAACGCCTCCTTAATGTCCCGGAATGCTTTCTTTTGTTCTCCTCCCCATTCTAATGGTTCAATGTTCGCCCCCCTTGTTGCAACATACAAAGGTGCGGCCATCAAAGCAAAATTTGGAATCCAAATTCGACAAAAGCTTGCTAATCCCAGGAAGCTACGCAACTGTCTCTTTGTTTTTGGCTCTGCTAGAGCCAAAATTGCCTGTTTTCTTTCTGGCCCCAGCGCCCTTTGTCCGCATTCGATATCGTATCCCAGATACCTCACCTTCTGTTGTACCAGCTGGGCCTTTTTCCGGGAAACTCTATATCCGCATTCCAACAACAAATCTAGCAATGTCTTGGTGTTTTCCCAACAAGTATCCTCATCCTGACCTGTTACAAGCACATCATCAACATATTGCAAAATAGTATCTCCCTGTTGGCATGGCACATAGTATTGCAAATCCTTTGCTAAGGCTGTCCCAAACAAGGTAGGAGAGTTTTTAAATCCTTGGGGAAGCCTAGTCCATGTATATTGAGATTTAGTCCCATTTCTTGGGTGTTCCCACTCAAATGCAAACAAAGGCTGACTAACTGGATGAATAGGTATTGTAAAGAAAGCATCTTTTAAATCTATAACAGAAAACCAAGCAGCTCGGGGTGGAATTAAACTAAGTAAGATATAGGGGTTCGACACAGCGGGGTGCAAGGTCACCGTCAGGCGGTTCACAGGGCGCAAATCCTGCACCGGCCTAAAGGAGCCGTCAGACTTTTTAATTGGGATTATTGGGGTGTTCCATGGAGACTGAATAGGAACCAACACTCCTGCCTCAAGATATCTCTGAATGCTGTCATACACAGCGCACACTGCTTCCCTAGAGACAGGTCGTTGACCTATACGGATAGGGACAGCACCTGATTTTAATTCCACCACTACCGGAAGATGATGAGCAGCAAATCCCGGAGGATTATCCTCAGCCCACAATCCTGGTACATCAAACTCCTGCCATGCCTCATTTTCAATCTCTTCCTTAATTTGCCTCACCACCATCAATCTCCACATCTCTTCCGGCGAATGTCTGACTGTCACTCTTTGTCGTCCCGCATCAAAAGAAATAGTTGCCCCTAACTTACTAAGCAGATCCCTACCCAGTAATGGGAGCGGGCACTCAGGAATATAAAGGAACTCATGTTCTATTTTAGTTCCCTTAAAATCACATGCTACAGGCTTCAAAATTGGATGCCCCAAAACAGTTCCTGAGACTCCCTGAACCTGAACTGTATAAGGTCCAGGTGCTGCTATAGGTCTATTCACAACTGATTTTCCTGCTCCTGTATCTATCAAAAAGGTTGTCTGTTGACCCCCAACATCCACTGTAACCAATGGCTCGGATGGGGCCTCCTCCAAGCCTGGTCCCCGTCAGTCCATCCAATCTGTGTCGGCCAGCCCCACAGTCTCTGGTATTTCCCGAAGCCTGTTGGGGTTTCCGAAACCTCTATTCATTCCTCTGTTACCTCGCCTTCCACGAAATCCACCCCTCCCTGCAAACTGACCATCTCCTTGACTTCCTCGATTTCCTTCAGCTATCTGTACCCTTCCACCTCCTCTCCAGAAGGTTCTAGATTCACCTCTACCTCTCATCATACACCTTGGACATTCTCTCTGCCAGTGTCCTTCACCTTTACAATAGGCACACTGATTCGGTCCCAAAGACGTTCCTCCTTGTAAAGCCACTGCCAGCAACTCAGCCTTTTTCTGCATTTTGACTCTAGCCTGTTCCTCTTTCTCCTTCTTTTCCACCTTGTCTCTATTAACATACACTTTCCTTGCTATTTCCAACAACTCACTCGTATTCTTTCCTAGGGCTCCTTCCTGTTTCTGCAATTTTCTTCTAATATCGTCACAACTCTGAGCTATAAACCTTTCATTCAAAATCCTTACATTCTCTGGCAACCTAGGATCCACCTGTGTATACAGCTCATAGGCCTCGACCAACCTCTGCAAGAAACTCTCAGGACTCTCATCTGCCCCCTGGGTTACTAACGAGGGCTTAGACATATTCACCGGAGGCTTCCCTGCCGTCCTCAAGGCCCTTACTACCACAGATCTGTATTCTGTCAAATGGGTCAAATCATCAGGCACCCGAGGATTCCATCCTGGGTCCACCTCTGGCATTCGCAATGGTAATTCTCTGGCAAAATTAGCATCATTTGGGAAGGCTACCCTTATGTTCTTCCTCATAGCAGCTTTCCATTTTTCTCTCTCTTCAGGGGTTAGTAAAACATTCAGCAACTGCTGTATATCATTCCAAGTAGGGTTATGAGTGTGCATAATCATTTGGAAAAGGTCCGCCATCTCAGTGGGTTTATCAGAGAGGGGTCCATAATGTTGTTTCCAATTTAACAAATCAGTAGTGGAAAATGGAACATATTGAAACATTGGCTGTATTGCCATCTCACCTTGGGCATTCACAACTTGTTGATCTATCTGTCTCAAGGGGGCCACCAATTCTGCCTCAGCAGCTCTAGCCCTTGCCTCTGCCTCCGCTAGAGCAGCTGCCTTTGCCGCGCGGGTCTGTACTCCTTCTACTACACCTCCAACAGCTCCCCTAGCCTCTTCTCCTTCCTCCTGATCGGTTTCCTCCACCGACGGACTTGTTTTTACCTTCGGGCGTACAACATCCTGCATGTCTCCCCCTGCACCAGCCCCCCCGGCGGGTAGCTGATAAGCAGCCCCCTGAGCAGGCGGCTGATATGGCGGTAACGGCGGCGCAGTAGGAAAACATTCTTCCTCTTCCCCAACTAATACCTTTCGTGCTCGACACGATGCATTCTCATATCTACCTTTCCCTTCCTTCACAGCACTTTTCCTGCAACATTTCATCCTTGGCCTAGCAACACAAAGTCTCACCATTTCTGCCTGGCATTGTAACAAATCCTCTGCCTGTTCTGTCAACGCATTTACCCACTGGTCAATATATGGAAACTGATCTGGGTATTTCTCTTGATCTTTTGCTATGGTACCCCACAGGTCATCTGCTACCTCTTCCTTAAATGAACCCTCTGGGGGCCACCCGGTTCCCATGTTTGGCCACACAGTGGTGCACAAGTATTTTAAGCGTTCTTTTTTCAGTTTGGGATATGAGGGATTTTTAAAATAGCTGTCAAAACCTTTCAACATGCATGCCAACGGTGTGTTGGGCACGCTCTGGGTATTCCCCCCCATTCTAGCACACTGTCACCGACTCTCAGCCCCGGAAACTCATGGCCACTGAAGAGAAATGCGATGACTTAACCACCCCACATAATTACCTCACAGGGACTTCTTTAGGACAGCCGTCCCGAGTCCAGGGGAGGGATCAGGTCCCCTCTTCTGTCTTCAAATGAGACAGGTACCAATCTCTTACATATACTTGCCTGAGGTGTCTTCACTTCACACGTCCTGGCCAGGAACCACTCACACTTCCTTTCCTACACAGCAGGGTTCTTGGACTCGTTCACAGCACCGTCAGCCTCACAGGGAAGTCGCTGCCGCCTCCCGGAAGTCTGGAACTCCCGTGGGCCCTGGAGGATGTTCAGGAGCGGCTGCCCCGAGGGCCTGAAGGGTGGAACGGCCCTCAGCAAAATATTGCCTCAGTCTAGAGTCCCGGCGGAGTCGCCATCTTGTTGTAGGAAAATCACGGGACCAGACCAAGCACTTCAATGCAGGAAAGGTTTATTATGCATAAGGTTCAAACAGCAGTTAACACAGCAAATTGTCTGAACCCCGAAGGGTGTACAGAGGTGTTGCTTATATACTTTTCGACTACGTATACATTTGTCGAGGTTGCATTAATACATATTTGGTCCTAGAGGAAGTGAAAGGAGACTACTCCAGACCCTTGGTGATAGATAACAGGAAAGAGGAAATAACATGAATATATTGGGGTATAATTATACATAGCACACGTTATATATGACATTTGAGGTTAAATGCAGAAGTCAGCAACAGGATGCATCTGTCTGGGTCAGTCTGCTCTTTTCAGATAAAAATACTCTCTGTCATCTCAGCACCTCCTTACTGGCAAGAAGAAAATATTTAACCTTGACCAAAGTTTCAGGCCTATTTACTCAGGCTTTGGGTTTTGACCAAAGAATGTTTATATACCTGAACTTTTACCCTCTTCACTGAGGACTATACAGAGACATATTCCCCTACGGTCAGAGCCGAAAGCGTAAAATGCGCACTAGTAATTGCATCACTACTTGGCCTAGAGGTGCATCAATTCGATGTACAAACCGCTTACCTGCACGCTGAACTCGACAAGGAGATATATGTAAGAGCACCACCCAGCCAAAGCACCAAGAAAGGAGAAACCTGGGTCCTAAACAGAAGCCTGTATGGACTCAAACAGTCAGGGAAACGCTGGTACGAGTGCTTATCCAAGACTCTAAAATCCATGGGGTTCTCAGCCACCTCAGCAGATAACTGCTTCTTTATTAAGAAGGTAGGCAACTCTATCGAATATGTCTTAATATACGTGGATGACATACTGTACATCAGCGATCAGCCCAGCAAATGTAATGACTTCGCCAACGAGTTAGGGAGACATTTCTCGTTGAAGATACTAGGTAAGGTGGATTAATACCTGGGAGTACAAATTACAAAGACTGACAAAGGCTTCCAACTCTCACAGAAGGACAAAATATTGGAACTGTTGCAAAAATGCAACATGGTAAATGCCAAAACGTGTGAGACACCAATGCAACCAGATTTCATAAAGGACATGTACAATGAGGCTGAGGCGTTCAAGGACAATACCCTGTATAGGTCCACCACAGGATCACTATTATACATTGCGAACTGGACAAGGCCCGACATCGCCCTGCCAGTCAACTTGCTATCTCGGCACGTAGGCAACCCCACTGTATACCACTGGGAAGCCATCAAAAGGGTGCTGAGATATTTAAAGCATAGCGCTGACGCCTGTCTATCACTAGAACCCGAAAACGCCACAAGACCCACACTTACATGCTACGCTGATGCCGACTGGGCTGGGGACGTGAAAAGTAGGAAGAGCACCTCTGGCTACATATTCTTCCTCAACAACAGCCCAGTGCATTGGTACACAGGTAAACAGAACCTGGTAGCCACATCCACAACAGAGGCCGAATACATATGCCTGTCCAAAGCCGCCAACACCCTGGTCTGGTTTGATGACCTGCTCACAAACGTATGGGCAGAGCCCAACTACCCAATAACTATCCACGAGGACAATAAAGCTGCAGTTGAAATATCAAAGGCCGAAGCAGTTGGTCAAAGGTCGAGGCACATCGACATAAAGCATAAACACGTTAGACAGTTTTCAAGCATCGGGTTCATAAAGGTCATACACTGTGATACAGAAGAGCAGACAGCAGACATCTTAACAAAACCATTGCAAAACTAACAGCATACATATCTAACATCCAAATTGGGTGTCCTCCCAAAAACGACATCTCAGATACACATAATCCAAGGGCACCCCAGCCAGGCATTTAGAGGGGGTTTTGTCAGGGATAAATGCCTGGCCTCAGACCCAGGGCTGGGGGCAGGGAAGCTGGGCAGGCCAATACCCAGGGTCCACCCTAACCCATTGACCCCTCCTTACCTTAGCCACGCCCCGGGGGTACTTAAGGTCCAGCCATGCGGTCCTGACTCAGTTCCAGAATTGTACCTGCAATGATAAGATGCTATGTTAATAAAGACTACTGATTTGAAGAGTACCTGTATGATGGAGTTATTGGGCGCGATCCTTGGACATCCTTAACACTAAAGACGACTAACAGTTTTATGTAAGTATTTATGTACCTCTTTTATTGTTTTTTTATTGTTTTGTGTACTTCTTTTATTCTTATTTGCATATTAAATGGTTAAATTTGTATATCATGGTATATCTTCTTTTTGTAGGTCATTATTATCATTGGTGCAAGAAGCGACGTCGAAGACAACACTTTTATTGCTCTTATGTAAGTATTTGTGTACCTCTTATTGGTTTGTGCACTTTGTTTATTCTTAAAGTATTAATTGCATGAAATAATTGGTATATTTTCTTTTTGTAGGTCATAAGGGCAAAGAAGTGATGTTGACGTGGCCACGCCTACCCGGTCACCTGACCACCAAGCCACACCCACCAAATAAGCCACGTCCACAGAACTGGTAGGGAAAATTTTTAGATTTCACTCCTGCTTCAGGAGGTCGTATGATATTATCCAGTAATCAACTGTGGATTTTCTTCCTGCTCCCCAGCAAGTATATTCTGCTGGCTAGTCTCCCCATGTGGAACCATTAAGGATACAAAGGTCTAAATGTACAGTCATCTGTCTTACACACAAACCTGCCCGATTTGCTTTAGGTTCTTTAAATTGTCTGGAATTCAGGGGTTCTCCTGGTACATTCTCATCATAATGGATCTTAAATTGATTAAATAATGCTTGATCGTTTGGGCCCATCCAAGTGTTTAAGTCCCTCCTATAATTATTGCTGCTGTGGGGTATTTGAGCAGCCAAGGTTAAAATCTACGCCATCCCAAATCTTGTTGATCAAATTATTCTTATTAAGTGGAGGAATATAGATATTTAAAAGCAAAATCTCCACCTGTTTAATTAAAAGTAAGGTAATCACTATCCACCTTACTATCGTACCCACCTTAGACAGCCGGGATAGAGTTAGCCCAATAACCATCTAACTGTATCTCTGCGGAGGTCCAGGTTTCCTGTAAGAAGAGGATGTAAAATTGTGATATATAGTCAAAAAAGAGTTGGTCTTTTGATGGAACAGTCCAACCCGCTATATTCCAGGTTATAAGGGAAAGAGGGTCATCTTTTGCAGCTCATCAGGAAATTTGATTTATACAAAGGGAAGTTGTAGGGTTGTTGCAATGGATTGAGGTGTCATCACGCACGAAATTGGCCTTCTCTAAAAGAGGGGGAGTCCCATCTAAGTCCTGTGTAGACTCCTGAGGAACTTGTTCAGAGTAAGAGGTTTTAGCACCAACTAACAGAGCTTGCCATTCCAGTGCCTCTTCTCTAGGTGTAGGGCAAGGAGTTATTAGGTCATGCTTCATTCAACTTTGAGATGATGGCACTGACGTGGGTCCTCTCTCAATCTCTTGGTTTGATGCTGAAGGTATCTGTCAGCCTCCGCCTTTTTATTACTTGCTTGCTCAGCTGCCATTGTAACAGGGCAAGGGGGGAGCTGTCTGGATATTTGGGAGTGGGGAGGTGAGCTGGTGGAGTAAATTGGAGAAAGTTTTCCTCAGTGTTTCTCTGCAGCTGGGAGGTGCGCTGATAACCAGTCAAGGTCAACCATCCTGGCATACCAGAAGGATAGAACCATCGGAAGCTGCACCCCACATGACCCCTTGGGGGAATGTGTATTGCCGCCCTGAGTCTTTGGAGAGTACAGTGTACAGCCGCCCTGAGTCTTCGGAGAGGGGCGGCATATAAATTTAATTAATTAAATTAAATTAAACTATTGGATAATCCTGACTGGACCATTGGGGGGGAGGGTTTTAAGGATGCTTTCTATATGTGATTTTCACGCCTATTGCCTCAGACATTGCTTTTCTTTGGTTGCATTCAGTTCATACTCAGTAAAAGTACCTTTCTCTATAAAAATGGAGTCAGGGTTTTTCTTTCTTGAATACTGAAAGGAGGCATACCTGACATAAAGCAAGGTCTGAGCAATTAACAGCCATCCCAGAAAACTACCGTGGGGGCTGAGCAAAGAATGTCTGACCAAGACAGCGACCAGGAGGATATGGGAGCTTCTGGTTCCACAACCTCCCCTGTCACACGCTGTCTGGGAGGCTTTGGAGTGGATGGCTGATTTACATCTTGAGGAAAAGCCGGAGAGAGCCAAATGGTCGCTGGGCGTGGGGAGGTTACCGGAGCTGGAGAAGACCGCCCAAGGAGTAACAACTACCAGACGCCGACACGGAGATGCTGCCTGGCAGGAAGAGCAGAAAAAAACCTCCTGATGACCCAGGCTTTGCAACTACTGAGAGAGGCTTGTGAGAGTCGAAGAGCCCGTGAAAGGTATGGATTGCCTGCCCATGGGTTGCCTGCCGGGGGGGAGGCTGAACGCCCCGGGGGTGAAACTGAGGCTGCTGCTTGCATAGAAGAGAGAGCCCAAGCCCAGGAAGAGACAACTCAGGCCTCAAGCGGCTGCTGCGATCCAGGGCCCCCCTGCTGGGCAGGCATTGCCACGGAGGTGAAAAAAGCCCAAAATTCCCTTGCTATCAGTAAGATACGGGGAAGATCCAAAAGGACTGGGATTCTTTTTAACCCAAGTGTGGAACCACATGCAAGACTGGCGGGAGGATTTCTCCTCAGATGCCGCACGCATGAGGTGCATTACCAGGGCCCTGGAGGGGATGGCAGCTGAGTGGATGGTGGGACTCCGTAATGAAGATTCTCCTCTGATGAGAAATTATGGCCAGTTCATGGCAGCCCTCAGAACACGCTTTGAGGACCCGTTAGCTGAGCGAAGGGTGAGAATCAGAATGAAGTCCATACATCAGGGGTGGAGATTGGTGGCGGAGTACACCCAGGAGTTCCGCGAGCTGGTGCCCTACATGAGAGGGTGGTCAGAAGTAGCCCTGCTGGAAAGCTATAAGGATGGCCTCAATGAGGATGTCTACAAGGATTGCTGCTCCTGAGGGGCCCCTAGGGATCTGCAAAGTTGGTACATGCTGGCTGCTGACGTGGAGATCGACTTGGCCAGAGATCGCTACCGCAGTGGGTGCACCTGGAGCCATCCACCCTCCTCATCCCAAAAGGGGGCTCCAAAGGCTGCAGTGGGACCTGCAGGCTCCAAGTCGAAGTCCACCGTGTGCTTCAGATGTGGAAAGGAGGGGCACCGAGCAGCTGAGTGTTTCTCTAAGCCTGGACCCAAGGCGACCCCTAGTGGAGGGAAGAGAGCCAACAAACCACCCACAAAACCCTGAAAACCACCCTAAAAGGGGTAGAAGTCATTGAGTTTGCTCCCCTGAAACAGAATGAGTTGGGAACTCCGACCCCCGCCAATGAAAGCAAAACCGAAACTGATTCCGATGAGGACCTCCTGGTAAGTCAGAATGGGGGACCCATGACCATCCCAGTGGAACTAAAGGTACCATCCACCGGGGCCCACAGGAAGATGCTAGCCCTTCTAGATTTGGGATGCACAAGGTGTGTCATCAGCCCTGAGATTGTGGAAAAGATGGGTCTAAGACTAAAAACGATGAAAAGTCCCATTGCATTCTGTCATCTAGATGGGTCGGTAGCTGGGGGGGGCAGCCCATTTTGTAACCGAACCGATTGAGAAGAGGATGGGGGATCACCTAGAAACCTTGAGCTTTATTGTGGCCCCTGGCATGGAACGACCCCTCCTACTTGGGCTGCCCTGGCTCCGAAAATGGAACCCACACATAAATTGGAAGACGGGCATGTTGCGCATCCACTCTAACCAGCAAGGGAAGAGAGGGGGGAACCCCTATTGCATGGCCAAAGTGGCGAGTGAGGTGGCGGCGACTGCAACGGAACACATTGTGGGGGAAGAAAAGATCCCAAAAAAGTACCGGGACCTCTGGGAGGTGTTTAGTGAGAAGGCGTCAGATGTGCTGCCCCCTCACCGGCCTACAGACTGTAGTATAGAAATCCTTCCTGGGGTAAAACTCCCTAAACCAAAGATCTACCCCATGACCCCCCAGGAGTTGGGGGAACTACGAGACTTTATTGATAAAGTTTTATTGATAAAAAGATTCTACTTTTTGTGCATGCCCAAGATGGCGGCGCCTGCTGGGATCGCAATCTGAGGACGGGGTGCCGACCTACCTTTTGGGTCCTTTGGGGTCGTTTTAAAGATCTATGACCCCCAGGACCGGTCAGGGGAGTTCCCTGCCAGCACGGAGAGGGTTTTCTTTCCCTCTGTGACTGAGCAGAGAGGAAGGCGAGATGTCAGGAGCGATGGGCTGCTCAGCTGGGCGTCGGCAGCGTTTTCCAAAGCCGGAGGCCATCTAAGTGCCGGGGCGGCGTTGCGCCAGGGCGCCCGCCGTGCGATGAGTTTCCAAGCCCGGGGGGGGGTTGCCCGAAGAGTTGTAAGACGTGCCGGGCACCCCCGAAGATCTCTGGGACGTCGCCAGGTTTTTTGGTGATGATGACGCGGCGGCAGCGGCGATGGCGATGGCGGTGGAGGCTGCCTGGCGGTCAGAGGGCGCTGGTGACCCCCCCCTTGGAGTCGGAGTTAGGAGTTAGGAGTTGGGGGGGGCAACGAATTAACAACGAATTAACAAGAATTAACAAAATCGGGAGACCTGCAACCACGGTTGGGGCGAAAAGGACCTGGTGTGACTTTTTCCCAGGCCTTGGGTGGCCTCAAATTGTGGTTGTGCGGGGGTTGGGGACTTGAGACAACTGCCCATTTCCGCCCCACTCTTCTCCCCTCCAGCATTCCCTTTTAAGACTGGGCCCACTCGGACCAACGGTTAGCCTGTGGGACTCACTCTCGCTATGTTTTTTTATTACCATCTGAACCCCCTGACTGTGGAGAGGGCTATTTCCAGCTGAAAATGGAGGTTGGTTCATGGCTGCATCCCGTTGGCTAAGGGGGCTAGACACCAGTTTGGCCACCGTGAGAGGGTGGCCTGGTGTCAGGGCCTCCTGAGGGCTGAACCGGGATGTGTTTACACATATGCACTTTACCAGCGGTGGGGACCTGACCATCGGACCAACCGTCATGAGAGGGTGGTTTTTGGACCTGATCCCTGGACGCTGTTTGTATGCACTGGTTCCATTGCTGCCATCTCACCACAAGAGGGGGCGGACCAGCTGACCTAATCACTGTGAGAGGGTGGTTGGATCGATTTTCCCCCTTGGATTGTGGTCATCGTGGATTTGGACTGTGTCCTCTGTTGTGAGGGGACAGTGGACTTGGTTCTGTGAATATGTTTGAGATCCCCCATTTCTCTGTCTTCTCCCCTGTCCTTTTTAAGGACCCTCAGGATATGGTCATGTCTATCCGCTATGATCAAAATGTACTCAGCAGCGGAGCTTCTTGGTCTGCGAGACTCCCCCCTCTCGCAGGCTTGGCCCTCCACTCTATCGAGGGCCTACCTTGATGACGGGCTTTGGAACCCCGAGAGGTGGCATGCCGCAAAGAGGGGGTTGCAGGGTTTTTTAAAATTGTCTTTGTCTAACCTTTTAAGGGGTTTGGGGAGGGGGGAGGGGGGGTGGGATTGGAACTAGGGTCGTGGGTTTGGGGGATAACCCACCAAGGGGAGGGTCAGGCCCAGCCATGATGCGCGGCGGGGCGGGTGGGGGATCCGGGGGCAATGGGGGGGGTCGAGCTTGTCCAGACTGTGTCTTTACCATCGGTACTGTGAGTGGGAGGGGTAGATATGGCGGGAGCAGGGGGCCATATCATGTTAAGGGAGCACGCACCCGCTGTCTCCAAGCGGTAGGGTGCTCCGGCCCCCAAGGCTCCACCCGTTCTCCAGGTTGCACAGACCCTCACGACCCAGGCCTTCGTCTGATGTTGTGCAACGCCAGGTCCGTAGTAAATAAAGCCCCCCTCATCTGTGATCTTGTTCAGGAGGGGGGAGCGGACCTGGTGGGTATTACGGAGACCTGGTTGGGCCCGGAGGGAGGTGTCCCTCTGGTTGAAATGTGCCCACCAGGCTTCCACACATTCCATCAGCCGAGGTCACAGGGGAGGGGCGGGGGAGTAGCGGTTATTATTAGAGAAGGCCTTAGGCCGAGGGAGACCACTGTTCCTCAGACGGCCGGTTGTGAGTCCCTCTTTGTGAAGTGGGGCCATGGGGTTCAGATGGGCTTGCTGATCACGTACCTGGCTCCCAGCCACGTGGCAGCAGCCCTGCCCGAGCTACTCAATGTTATCGCCGCAGTGGCGGTTGATACCCCCAGACTTATGGTCATGGGGGATTTCAACCTGCCGTCCGTGGGTGAGGCGTCTGAGGTGGCTCGGGAGTTCATGGCTTCCATGACGGCCATGGACCTGACCCAGCTAATTCATGACCCTACGCACACAGGGGGAAACACACTGGACTTGGTTTTTGTCTCTGGAGAGTGGTTGAGTGATCTTGAGATAGGGGATATAGTCATCGAGCCCTTGTCATGGTCGGATCACTCTCTCCTTCGCCTTGACCTTCGAACCGCGGCACCCCGCTGCAGGGAGGCGGAACCGATAAGATGGTACTGCCCCAGGCGCCTGATGGAACCTGACAGGTTCCAGACGGAGCTTGGGCCAATTCCTGAGGTTCTGGCTCACGCCTCGACTGGAGATCTAGTGGCCGCCTGGGATAGGGCGGCCGCTGGAGCTCTGGATCGAGTCGTGCCTTTGTGGCCTCTGACCCGGCGCCGATCTCACCTGGCTCCTTGGTTCACCGAGGAGCTGAGGGAGATGAAGCGCCGGAAAAGACGCCTAGAGAGTAGTTGGAGGGCTAGTCTTTCTGAATCGGACCGGACACTGGTAAGATCTCATATTAGGAATTACCTAGCGGCGATAAAAGCAGCAAAATGTACTCATTTTGCTGCTCTTATTGCATCATCAGATAATCGCCCGGCTGCCCTGTTTAGGGTGACCCGCTCCCTGCTCCACCAGGAAGCGTGGGAGGACCCCTTGGAGGGAAGAGCCGAGGATTTTGTTCAGTATCTGCATGACAAAATCACTCAGATTCGGGAAGGTCTGGACTCTGACGGGGTAGATCCAGCGAGGGTGATGGAGGCAGGTCTTGAGACTGTTATCTGGGATGAGTTTGATCCTGTGACCCCAGATGACGTGGACAGGATTCTGGGTAGATTGAACGTGACCACATGTTTGTTGGACCCGTGTCCCTCCTGGTTAGTGCTGGCTTCCCGGGAGGTGACGCAAGTCTGGCTCCAGGGGATTATAAATGCTTCACTGGGCGAGAGTGTCTTCCCCGCCGCCCTTAAGGAGGCGGTGGTGAGGCCCCTCCTCAAGAAGCCTTCCCTGGACCCGGCAATATTGGCTAATTATCGTCCAGTCTCCAACCTTCGTTTTGTAGTGAAGGTTGTTGAGAGTGTGGTTGCGGGACAACTTCCCCAGTACCTGGATGAAGTGTTGTATCTGGATCCGTTCCAGTCGGGCTTCAGGCCTGGGTACAGCACGGAAACGGAATTGGTCGCATTGGTTGATGATCTCTGGAGGGCTCGGGACAGGGGTTGCTCCTCTGTCCTGGTCCTGTTAGATCTCTCAGCGGCTTTTGATACCATCAACCATGGTATCATGCTGCACCAGTTGGAAGAGTTGGGGGTGGGAGGCACCGTATTAAGGTGGTTCTCCTCCTTTCTCTCTGACCGGTCGCAGTCTGTGTTGACAGGGGGGCAGAGCTCGACCCCGAGGCCCCTTATATGTGGGGTGCCGCAGGGATTGGTCCTCTCGCCCCTTTTGTTCAACATTTATGTAAAGCCGCTGGGCGAGATCATCCGTGGTTTCGGGGTGAAGTACCATCAGTACGCTGACGACACCCAGCTGTACATCTCCACCCCGGACCACCCCAACGATGCCCTTGAAGTGATGTCCCAGTGCCTGGAGGCCGAACGGATCTGGATGGGGAGGAACAGGCTCAGGCTCAACCCATCCAAGACCGAGTGGCTGTGGTTTCCGACGTCCCGATATAGTCAGCTGGTGCCATCGCTGACTATTGGGGGTGAATCATTGGCCCCCACAGATAGGGCTCGCAACTTGGGCGTCCTCCTGGATTCACGGCTGTCTTTAGAAGAGCACTTGACGGCCGTGACCGGGAGGATTTTTCATCAGGTTCACCTGATCCGCCAGTTGCGTCCCTTTCTAGATCGGGACTCCCTACGCACAGTCACTCATGCCCTCGTTACCTCTCGTCTGGACTATTGCAACACTCTCTACATGGGGCTCCCCTTGAGGTGCACTCAGAGGCTCCAACTGGCGCAGAGTGCGGCCGCGCGGGTGGTTATGGGAGCGACGTGGAGTTCCCCTGTAACACCTCTCCTGCGCGAGCTGCACTGGCTCCTGGTGGTCTTCCGGGTGCGCTTCAAGGTTCTGGTTATCACCTTTAAAGCACTCCATGGCTTAGGACCTGGTTATTTACCGGACCGCCTGGTACCACCAATAGCCTCCCACCGGCCAGTACGCTCCCATAGAGAGGGGCTCCTCCAGGTGCCGTCGGCCAAACAATGTCGGCTTTCGGCCCCCAGGGGGAGAGCCTTCTCTGTGGGGGCACCTACGATCTGGAACGAGCTCCCCCCAGAGATACGGAGGATCCCGGATCTGCGCACCTTCCGTCGCGCGCTTAAGTCTCTTCTATTTCATCAAGCTGGCCTGGCCAAATCTTCCCCCTTTTAATGTGGAAATTTTAAATTTGTTTTAATTATAGGGTTATGGGTAAGGTGTTTTAAATTGGGGAGCCATTCTGGATTTAATTTTGTTTTAAATGTATTTTAATGTTTATATTGTATGTTTTTTAATCTTGGCTGTTCACCACCCCGAGTCCTTCGGGAGAGGGGGTGGTATAAAAATGTAATAAATATAAATATAAATATATAAAAACCTAAAACGCGGCTTCATCCAACCGGCTAGGCTGCGTGTAGCTGCCCCAGTGCTATTCCGGGAGAAGAAGGATGGGTCTTTTCGCCTGGTGGTTGACTATAAGAACTTGAACACTATTTGCATGGAAAATGTCTACCCACTGCCCCTCATGAAGGACATGCTAGCCCACCTGGCCAAAGGAAAGATTTTTACTAAGCTGGACTTGCGTGAGGCATATTATAGAGTTCAAATTAAGGAAGATGATGAATGGAACACTGTTTTCAACTGCCCACTGGGATGTTTCCAGTTTAGGGTGCTCCCTTTCGGACTACAAGGAGCCCCTGCAGTGTTCATGCAACTGATCAACGAAGTACTGCATGAACACCTTTACAAGGGGGTTCTGGTCTACCTTGATAACATTCTTATTTACACCGAGACCATGGACGACCATGTAAAACTGGTGAGAGCCATCCGGAAAAAACTTACAGCTGCTGAGCTGTATGCTAAGCTGTCAAAATGCGAATTCCACCAGACTAAAATTGACTATCTGGGGTACCGCATTTTGCATGTGGGGATAGAATTGGATCCAGAAAAGGTCCGGGCAGTGTTGGAATGGGCTCCCCCACGTACCCGCAAACAACTACAAAGCTTCCTGGGTTTTGCTAACTTCTATTGACAGTTCATCCCCTCGTTCGCAAAAATTGCCTTACCAATTACTAACCTCCTGAAAACAAAAGGAGAGGCGAGGCCAAAACCCTCCCAGCCTCTCGGGTGGACTATGGAATGTCAGGTGGCTTTTCAGAAACTGAAACGACTGTTTGCCACTGAACCGGTCCTTAAACATCCTGACATGGAGGCCCTGTTTGTTGTTCAGGCTGACACCAGCGATGTGGCCATCGGGGCAGTGTTACTTCAAGCCAATGCCAAGGGGAATTTGCAACCCTGTGCATATACCTCTCGGAAATTATCTGAGACCGAGAGGAAATGGGCCATCTGGGAGAAGGAGGCTTTTGCTGTTCGTTGGGCACTGTTAATGTGGAGGCATTTCCTGGAAGGGGAGAAACACCCCTTTGAGGTGTGGACTGATCACAAAAACTTAGAGGCCTTAAAAACACCCCGAAAATTGTCACCTAAGCAAGTCCGCTGGGCCCAACACTTTAACCGATTTAATTTCTCTCTGCGCTACCTTCCTGGAGGGAAGAACTTTATGGCAGATGCCCTCTCGAGACTGCCTCAATACAATAGTGTTCGAGCAGAAGTGATTCGTCTGGTTATCCCCTCGAAACAGCTGGCGGCACCAGTGGTTACCAGAGCCCAGGCGAAAGGGGACCTAACCTTGTCCGTCGACTTGAGCAAGCAGTTAAAAGAAGCACTAAAAACTGATGAGTGGGGCTAGCGCTCCTCAAAGGAGCGTCCACAATGCAAGCGGAGCCACCGGAAGTCTCTGACTTCGTTAGCCGCTAGAACAGCGAAAAATCAGCTGTCTAGCAGTGAAGAACCTTTCCCCCCGGAAGAAGAGGGGGACGAGAGCAGCCAGGCGCAGGGTAGAGCTCCCCAAGAGCCCTAGAAACACTTCTGGGGCTCGAAGGGTGAGAGCTCCCCAGAAGCCTGGGAGAAGCTCCGAAGCCGAGGCGCATCTGCCTTAAGGCAGAACAAAATGCAGCAACCATTCCTGCAAACAAATTGTAACGAACTGATTTCTGGAGCAGGCAGAACAAAGACAGGAGACCACATAATTGCAAGTATTTACTTTAATTCCATTAGAACATTGCTTCTTTTCGAGTCATTAACAGCGGGGGAAGTTGAAGAGGAAAAAGATGGTGCTGGCTTGTTAATACTGAGAGACGAAAGTTAAAGTTAAAGAAGAAAGCGCTTGTTAACTCGTTAACTTGTTAAAGCTGTCAGCCTCAGCCCCGCTTATATTTCCTGGATTTATTAACAGACCTAAGACTTTGGGATTTAAGAATAAAACTTACTTAAAGATTAAAGACTAGAAATTAAAGCATCTGTTGTTTTTTGAACTTCTGGCTTACTAAGTTGGTTCTGAGACTGTGAAAACTTAAAATGGCCTCAAAGTAAATAAAATCTGGGGTAACTAAATCTGCTGGGAGTGCGGGAAGCTCTCCCGCTCAGACTACTAGGCTGCAATCTTTATTGGCCCCAGCAGACATACAGGCTCAAACACAATCACAAATGCAAATATTAACACCTGAAATGCTCCAGGAAGCCTTAAAAGAAATGCAGAAGAAAATTGTTTTGTTTGTTTGTTTTGTTTGTTTTATTCAATTTATATACCGCCCTTCTCCTAGTGGACTCAGGGCGGTGCACAGCCAAAACTAAAATACATAACAATACAAAATTTAAAATTAATTAAAAGAATTATATACTTTGGCCTGAATTAAAACAGTGCAAATTAAAACCCATTAACAAATTAAAACTAAACAATTAATAACCATTAAAAACTAAAAAAGGGGGGCGGGGTTCACGCCAGCCCTGCTTGCTGGAAAAGAAGAGTTTTCAGGGCTCGGCGAAAGACCCGAAGATCCGATATCCTTCTTATCTCCGGGGGCAGATCGTTCCAGAGGGCGGGGGCTGCCACAGAGAAGGCCCTCCCCCTGGGGGTCGCCAGCCGACATTGCCTGGGCGACGGCACCCTGAGGAGTCCCTCTCTGTGGGAGCGTACTGGACGGTGGGAGGCTATCGGCGGCAGAAGGCGGTCCCGCAAGTACCCAGGTCCTATGCCATGGAGCGCTTTAAAGGTGGTAACCAACACCTTGAAGCACACCCGGAAGACCACTGGAAGCCAATGCAGCTCACGCAGGAGAGGTGTCACATGGGAGCGACCCCTCGCTCCCATAATCCCCCGCGCGGCCGCATTCTGCACCAGTTGGAGCCTCCGGGTACTCCTCAAGGGGAGCCCCATGTAGAGAGCATTACAGTAGTCCAGGCGGGAAGTGACGAGTGCCTGAGTGACTGTGCGTAAGGAATCCCGATCCAGAAAGGGACGCAACTGGCGAATCAGGCGGACCTGATAAAAAGCCCCCCTGGCCACGGCCGTCATATGCTCTTCTAAAGACAGCCGTGCATCCAGGAGGACGCCCAAGTTGCGAGCCCTATCCGTGGGGGCCAATAACTCGCCCCCAATAGCCAGCGATGGTACCAGCTGGCTATATCGGGACGCCGGAAGCCACAGCCACTCGGTCTTGGAAGGGTTGAGTCGGAGCCTGTTACTCCCCATCCAGATCCGCATGGCCTCCAGGCACTGGGACATCACTTCAAGGGCATCGTTGGGATGGCCCGGGGTGGAGATGTACAGCTGAGTATCATCAGCGTACTGATGGAACTCCACCCCAAAGCCACGGATGATCTCACCCAGCGGCTTCACATAAATGTTGAACAGAAGGGGCGAGAGGACCGACCCCTGAGGCACCCCACAAACAAGGCGCCTCGGGGTCGACCTCTGCCCCCCTGCCAACACCGACTGCGACCGGTCAGAGAGATAGGAGGAGAACCACTGCAAAACAGTGCCCCCCACTCCCAACCCCTCCAACCGGCGCAGCAGGATACCATGGTCGATGGTATCAAAAGCCGCTGAGAGATCTAACAGGACCAGGACAGAGGAACAACCCCTATCCCGAGCCCTCCAGAGATCATCCACCAACGCGACCAATGCCGTTTCCGTGCTGTGCCCAGGCCTGAAGCCGGACTGGAGCGGATCCAGATAGACAGCTTCATCCAGGTACCCAGGAAGCTGTTGCGCCACCACACTCTCAACAACCTTCGCCAAGAAGGGAAGGTTGGAGACCGGACGATAGTTAGCCAAAACAGCCGGATCCAGAGCAGGCTTCTTGAGGAGGGGCCTCACCACCGCCTCTTTCAAGGCGGACGGCAAGACACCCTCGCTCAAGGAAGCGTTGATAATACCCTGGAGCCAGCCTCGCGTAACCTCCCGGGAGGCCAGCACCAACCAGGAGGGACACGGGTCCAATAAACATGTGGTCGCGTTCAGCCGCCCCAGTATCCTGTCCATGTCCTCGGGAGCAACAGGGTCGAACTCCTCCCAGATGGCAGTCTCAAGACCGACACCCATCATCCCGCCTGTACCTACCCAGTCAGAGACCAAGCCTTCCCGAATCTGAGTGATTTTATCGTGCAGATACTGGACAAAATCCTCGGCACGACCCTGCAAGGGATCCTCCCGCACTCCCAGATGAAGGAGGGAATGGGTCACCCTAAACAGGGTGGCCGGGCGATTATCTGCCGATGCGATAAGAGCGGAAAAATAGTTACATTTTGCCGCTTTTATCGCCACTAGGTAAGTCTTAATATGAGATCTTACCAGTGTTCGGTTGGATTCGGAGCGACTAGATCTCCAACTGCTCTCTAGGCGTCTTTTCTGGCGCTTCATCCCCCTCAGCTCCTCGGAGAACCAAGGAGCCAGGTAGACTCGGCGACAGGTCAGAGGCCGCACAGGCACGACTCGGTCCAAAGCATCAGCGGCCGCCCTATCCCAGGCGGCCACCAGATCCTCAGCCGAGCCATGAGTCAGAGTCTCAGGAAATGGCCCAAGCTCCGTCTGGAACCTATCAGGATCCATCAGGCGCCTGGGGCGGAACCATCTGGTCTGTTCCGCCTCCCTGCGGCGGGGTGTGGCGGTTAGAAAGTCAAGCCTAAGAAGGGAATGATCCGACCATGACAAGGGCTTAATCACTATCTCCCCTATCTCGAGATCATTCTTCCACTGCCCAGAGACAAAAATCAGATCCAGAGTGTGTCCTCCTATGTGTGTGGGTCCACAAATTAATTGGGTCAGGTCCATGGCCGTCATGGAAGCCATGAACTCCCGAGCCGCCTCAGATGCTTCACCGACAGACGGCAGATTAAAGTCCCCCATGACCATAAGCCTGGGGGTCTCCACCGCCACCTCGGCAATCACGTTGAGGAGCTCGGGCAGGGCCGCCGACACGTGGCAGGGAGCCAGGTACGTAATCAGCAAGCCCATCTGCCTCCCTTGTCCCCACTTCACAAAGAGGGACTCACATCCGGCTATCTGAGGTACAGTGGCCTCCCTTGGGGCGAGACCTTCCTTTACTAGAACCGCCACCCCCCCACCCCTCCCCTGGGACCTCGGCTGATGGAATGCATAGAAACCTGGAGGGCACATCTCAACGAGGGGGACCCCCCCCTCCTGGCCCAACCAGGTCTCCGTAATCCCTACCAGGTCCGCACCCCCCTCCTGAACCAGATCACAAATGAGGGGGGCTTTATTTACCACAGACCTGGCATTGCACAACATCAACCGAAGGCCCAGGGCCTGAGGATCTGAACAACCCGGGATGCGAGACGAGCATTGAGGGCCGGAGCACGCAAACGCTCGCAGATAGCGAGTGCGTCCTCCCCTAACACGATATGGCCCCCTGCTCCCGCCATATCTGCCCCTCCCACCCACGATGTCAATGGCAACGCCCTCCCCAATATTGAAACTAGCTCCCCCCGCTCCCCCCAACCCCTGTGGGTTACCCCCCGAACCCACCCTAATCACCCGCCCGGGTCCCCTTAAAATTTTCGCTAAAAATTTTGTTAAAAAACCTCTCAATCTATGTCCCTTAAAACCCTTAAAACCCTTAAAATCCTTGTGCCACCTCTCGGGGTTCCAAGACCCGTCCTTAAGGTAAGTTTTTTCAAGGCCCACTGGCCACACCCAAGAATGGGGGGAATTTCTCAAGGCGACCAAGTCCGCAGTTGTATAAGTTCGTATAGTCATACTCAAACATAGAGATGGGCATGTCCATGGTGGCAGGGGCTATCAAGATCTCAGGCCGGTAGTTCAAGATCTACAATCCAAAAATCCATCCTAGCAATAGGCAATAAAGTCTGCATTTCCAAAACGCCCTCTCACGGCAATGGGAAAAAAGACGATGGTAATCCTCACTGCCCTCTCACTGCAGCGAGGTTCCTAGGCCAGATGGACAATCATCCGGGTGGGATCCACAGGTCGTTGATGCTCTCCCACTGCAACACAACTTGATCACACAATAGGTCCACAGCCGCCCTCTCACGGCGGCGGGCAACCACACCCAGAGAACCGACCATTTTAGGGCTGGAAAGAAGGGGGGGGGAGCAGGGCTCTAGATGCCATCACCCATCCAAGTGGGTGATGGCATCCAAAGAAGACATTAAAGAAGAAATCACATTTGCATTTAAAGAGGTCTCAGATGAAATGACAGAAATTAAGGACATAATTAAAACAAGAAATAAACAAATTAGGGAGGATATTGTTGATGCATTTCAGGGACTGGTAACACATGTTAATTATTTAGAAGACAAAGTTGAAGAAGTTAAACAGGCTAATGAGAATCTGGATTGTAAAGTAGAAGAAACACAAACTAAGATTGAAAAAACAGAAACAGAATTAATGATGACACAATACAGGACAATGGAATTTGCTGTGAGAGTGAGAGGCTTGAAAGAAAATCCTCAAGAAAACTTGAAAGAGATTTTTGTGGAAGCCTTGGCACAGTTCACAGGAGATACCAGAGGGGAATATGAATGGCAAATTGACAAGATCTACCGCGTTAATTCGTGGATAACTAGACAAAGACAATTACCAAGAGATATTGTAATCTACTTTGTTACCAGAAGGATTAGAAATGAGATTTTACAAGCCTCATATAAAAACAAGTTACAAGTGGCAGGACAAGAGGTGGCAGTATTCAAAGAAATTCCTCCTAAAATGTTGAAATCCAAGAAAGACTATGCCTTCCTGGCAGATGAGCTTAGAAATACCCAGATACAATACAGATGGGAAGTACCAGCTGGATTAGTGGTGAACTACGCAGGAGAACGATATCGTCTTAATACAATCTGGAAAGCAAGAGATTTTTATGCTAACATACTAAAGGCTGGACACCCACCACCTACAGGAGTTAAAAAGGGAAGACAAGTAACAGAGGGGAAGAAAGACTCTGGACTCCCGACCAGAAAACTGGGGCCGAAATTCATAGGGCCATTTCCAATTGTTAAAGTAATCAACCCGGTCACAGTACAATTACAGTTGCCCCGGTTACTAGGGAGGATACACCCCGTTTTTCACAATAGCCTCCTGAAGCCTATAGTAGGGTCAACTTTAAGGCTGGTGCCATGTGATCCCCCAGGGCCCTTAATTGTTGGAGGCCAGACCCACTATGAAGTACAGCGAGTTCTCGATTCGAGGTGGCACAGAGGGCGCCTCCAGTACTTAATTAAGTGGAAGGGCTACCCCTTGTCAGAAGCTTCCTGGGTGAAGAGCACAAACATCCAAGCTGACTGCCTCATAGCTAAATTCCATGCAGATCACCCGGACAAGCCGGGAGGGGGTGGGGTACCCCCTGGGAGGGGGTGAGGTACTAAACTTGTTGTTTATCTCACACAGGCCCCGCTGGGAGAGTGAAGGGAGAGGGGCCGGATGTCAGCGCCTCAACGCTGGCATAGAGAGCAGAGGAGAGAGATAAGCTCTGAACTTTTGCCTGCTAAATCCCTTTGAAGTCAGGTTGTCGTGGAAATGAGGAGGGGAGACATTCCTGGGAAATGACGAGACAAGAAGGCTGGAGAATGACTTGGAAGATAGCCAATGAGAAGCAGAGATTTGGGGATCGGAAAGGGAGGGATTGGGGGGCAAAAGGTCAGTCTTGTCCGCATCGAGTCATGATCCGGTTGCTGTGCTCAATTAAAGAAAAGATTTCCTTAAAGATTGGCAGTTTGGAAATTCATTTACTTTGAGATAGCATCGAAGTCTGACAGAAGGTTTGCAGATACAAGCTCAAGGTGGAGCCACGAGTATGCAAGATGAGTTACTGCAACTTTCAAGTGCAGTCCAAGCATGGGATATAATTGAAAAAGCAGAAGATGGCAAAGAACAAAGACAAACTAGAGCAGTAACCAAATGTAAGGAGCAAGAATTGAAGATGCAGCAAGCTCAGGCATTAATACAAGAAAGTACAAATACAAGCAGCGAAGCTGTGGGAGGAGCGAGGCCGAAGAAGAAATTCCAAGAGGATTTCCAATCAGTTCTTGCTAAGCTTCGAGAGTCTGAAAATGGCGTCTAGGTTTTTAACCTGGAATGTTAATGGCCTAAACTCACCGCAGAAAAGGAAGAAAATATTTAATTATTTGAAACAATTTAAAAATGATATCATTTGCTTACAAGAAACACATATTAGGACAAATGATCAGAAATATTTGATAAATGCAAAATTGGGAATACATTTTGTGGCGTCTGCCCCTGAGAAGAAGAATGGGATAGTGATATTGTGGAAATTGGGATCGTAGAAAACACCCAGGAGCATAGAAGAGTCCAAAGGCAGATGCATGAATAAATGTGATAAATGTATTTATTCATATAACAAAACATATTAACTATATACAAAGGCTGTCTTAATATCCATTAGGATAGGGGGCACACAGCGTGTGTGACTACCCCTATCAAAGATCATGTCTCATGGAGAACAAACGTAAAAGAGAGCCTAGTGGAAAGGTTAGAGGGGGTTTTATACTCAGTGTAAGCCCCTCCTCTCCATATAGGGGTGGGGGCACTTCCTGCCTCCACTAATGTCTGTATGATATATGTGCCAATGGCTTGCAAATACTTGACAGTTCCCCTCCTTGCGAGCCAATGGCATGCAAACATACAAATGCAATGCACAACAGATTTTACCCTGTGAGACATAACTTTTTACACAGATCTTTGTGCCTATCTGCTGGTAGAGGTTTTGTGAAAATATCAGCTGTTTGATATTTGGTCTGACAATGTGATAAAGATATAAACCCCATCTCTACTAGTTGCCTAACATTTTGATAGCGGATATCGATATGTCTGGACCTTTTTCCCACCGCATAGGCTTTGGCAATGCCTATGGCCCCGGTGTTGTCTTCTATAATTTGGATGGGCAAAGTCGGTGGTGTCCAGATGCTAGAAATTAAGGCATCAAACCATATCAGATCGTTCCCTGCCTCTGATAAGCATGCATATTCGGCCTCAGCGGTGGAGCACGAAACAAATTTCTGTTGCCCCACATGCCAATGGATGGGTGCCTCATTTAATAGTACCAAGAAGCCCGAAGTACTCCTACGTGTCTTGGTATCTCCGGCCCAGTCCGCATCTGCGAAGCATTTTAATTGGGCCTTGTCTCTATTCTCAGGTTCCAAGCGAAGCACGTAATCTGCTGTGGTCTTGAGATACCTTAATAGCTTTTTAATGGCTAACCAGTGGAACTGGGTAGGATGTTCCACTTGTCTAGATAGCAGGTTTACGGCCAGGGCAATATCTGGACGGCTCCAGTTACTTATATATAGTAATGAGCCAATCACTGACCTAAATAGAGTATTATTTTGGAACTCTGGGCTATCCTTGTGTGCCAATCCATAATAGTCGGTCTGCATTGGGATAGCCGTTGGCTTGCTATCTTCCATTTTACATTTCACCAAGAGTTCCTCTATCTTTTCCTTTTGTGAGAGAGCAAAACCTTTTGGTGTAGTGATGATTTGTACGCCTAGGTACTTGTCCACATATCCTAAAGACTTTAGAGTGAACTTTTTTTGTAGGGTCCTGGCAAATATAATACTTCCCCCCTTGTCAGGCCCTATATATAAAAGGTCATCGACATACACTAGGACTTTCTCCAGCCCCCCTTTGGTATCCCTTGTGAAGGTACATTTATCAGCTGGAGATGGATGGAAACCCAGTGATTTGAGAGTTTTGGTCAGGCATTTGTACCACAGTCTGCCTGATTGTTTGAGGCCGTACAAACTTTTCTTCAGAAGCCAGGTGTGGCCTTCCTGCCGTTGAAATCCGGGGGCACCTCTGACGTAAATTTCTTGTTTTAGATGTGCGTGTAAATAAGCAGTTTGCACATCAAATTGAAAAATGTGTTCCCCATGTGCTGCTGCGGTGACCAAAGCAGCCCTCACACTTTCCGCTCTCACGGTGGGGGAGTATGTTTCATCAAAGTCCTGCAAGTAGCGCTGTGCGTAGCCTTGTGCTACCAGCCGGGCCTTATAGAGGAGTTTGTTGTTGGGCATTGGCTTGACCTTGTAGACCCAACGGGTGCCAATTGCTTTCCTCTTTTTGGGGACTTCCATGGGGATGAAGACTTTCAATTTTTTGAGACTGTCCATTTCCCGCTCCATTGCCACCCTCCACCTGCGCTGTTCTTCCTCGGGAAGCTGAAGGACATCTGAGTACGTTTTAGGGGCCATGGTAACGCTGTTGACCGAGGCAACACAGCCAATGTCCAACCTTTTGGGTGGCACCCCTTTATTGGAGCGTTTTGACCGTCTGGGAAATTGCCACTCACCATCATCATTGTCATCCGGAGCATCGGTGTCAGAATTGGAGCTGCCGGAGGTATCTTTCCAATCAAAATGGGGCGGGCCTCTGTCCCAGGCGCTGCGAAGATATGGTCGTTTAGGTGAGGCAGGAGGTGTGAAGTCACCCAGGGATTCCTTGTCTGAATCGTCAGAGTCAGGTAGGGATTCATCACCATCTGGATCTTCGCTGGTCAGTTGCTTGGAGTTTGTTGGTTCATCCTCTTCAGGTGGTGCTGCTTGTTCAGTGTCGCTTCTAATAGGGGAATAACCGGGTTCATTGGAATGAATTTTTGACCAATTTGACCCCTCCTCAAAGGAAGCTGATCTAGAGACAATGACAAGGTTATTTTTGTCTACAAACCTAGAGGCCTTGCTGCCGGTTGCATAACCTATAAATCTGAGCCTCCTTGATGCCTTGCCCCCCTTTCTTCTGAGGTGCTTGGGAATATGGACCCAGGCATAGGAACCAAAAATTCTCAGGTGTGAGAGGCTAGGTTTCCTTCCATGGACCAGGAAGTATGGGGTTTGGTTAATGGCACTACTCCACGTCCTGTTGACTAGATAATTAGCCATTTTGACCGCTTCTGCCCAAAAAACTTGGCTCATGTCAGCATCTGCAAGTAGGCAGTTCATGACATTCTGCAGCACGCCATTTCTCCTTTCTACAATGCCATTCTCGGACGGAGTTCGAGGGGATGATTTAAAATGGAGGATACCTCTCTCCTTCATCCACTTTTCAAAAATCTTGGATGTAAACTCAGTCCCCCTATCACTCTGCACCTGAGCGATGCACACCTTGTGTTGCGTTTGGATCTGGTTGTAAAGATATTTGAAGTTGGTAAAGACTTCAGTTTTGTCCTTTAAAATAAATACATGGCCATAACGAGAGTAATCATCTACTACTGTTAAAAAATAATGCCCCCTACCAAGGGAGGGTCTAAAAGGACCAACCAAATCCATGTGTACCAGCTGATAAGGGTACCTTGCACGACGGGAAGAGACCTTAGGTATAGCAGCAGTTTTAGATTTTGCTGCCTTACAGATGGCACATTCCAAATAGGTATTACAATTCTTTATCTTAAG
Organism: Pituophis catenifer annectens; assembly: GCF_029215685.1. Taxonomy (NCBI): domain Eukaryota; kingdom Metazoa; phylum Chordata; class Lepidosauria; order Squamata; family Colubridae; genus Pituophis; species Pituophis catenifer. The sequence continues at coordinate 26,456,036 of NW_027256885.1, read as the reverse complement.
CCCATCAGAAAAATCTTGCATTTTCTTAATAACCGGGAAGCTGGCATGGCCAAGCCTGCGGTGTAATATATGAGCACAATCCAAATGTAAAGGTTTACCCATGCATACTTTGTCAACCTTATGTATCTTACCATTACAAGCTTTGGTCTGTTCAGTAATGAGAGTAGGCACTGGATTAATGGTCACCTTAGAGTTCCTCAGGGTTGGCTGAGGAGTTGTGACCTTAATGGGCTCAGCCTTAATGGCTTTGGATGTCCTAGGAGCTGGTTTAAAAGCTTCATTGGTTTTAGGTCCAGGGTCCTTGAGTTTGGACAACCTGGGGGCTGGCACAGAAGCTTTCTGCTCTATCTGGGCGTTAGCTCCCTGAGCCCTCTTGTTAGGTTTCTTGTGCCTTTTGACCTGTGCTATTGGGGAAAAATAAGGCAAATTGTTGATTTTTACAATATCGCCAACAACACCCCCATTTTTGAAAACATAACCTCCACCCTTCTCAAAAACCAGTTTTACATTTTTATCCTCAGTCAATTTTAAGATGCTTAAAAGGTTGTTCTTGATTGAGGGAACATACAGTGCCCCAGTGACATCTCCTATACCAGGCACATTGATCACGCCTTCCCCAGTTACCTCTGCCTTGTCCCCAGTGGCAACTTTTACTGAGGATTTGAGTGGGTGTAAAACCTTAAATCGTTGCTTCGTGTTGGCTATATGCGTTGATGCACCTGAATCAAGAAGCCACAGCCCCTCAGCATCCTTTACCTGGGAGGTGTGATTGTCACTAGTGACACTACAGTATTGGTATCCTTTATGACCACCTCCCCCTCTTCCACGGCCTCTTTTATTTTTATTGTGCTTAAGTTCAGCCGTGTTGGCCCTAGAGCGAGGGCACTCCCTTTTAAAGTGACCTTGTATGCCACAGTCAAAGCAGGTGGGAAGGGTATTAATCCTTTCACTTGTGTCCTGGCGCCTCCTCTGAGGCCTAGGCCTGTGATATGCCTCCTTCATTTCTTGTTGTTCCTCATCTCTGCGCCTTAAATCTTCCTCAATAAAGCGGCCAGAAAAGTATTCTATATTTCTTTGTTCCCTAGAAACCCCTTCTAGAGAAATAATAAAGGGACTCCAGGATTTGTCTAGGGAGTTCAACATCACACTAATTAAAGTGGATTCAGAAACAGGCTCCCCCCTCTGTATAAGCTCATCCCTCATGGCTTTAAGCGTTGCCAAATGTTCCCCCATTTTGACACCAGGTCTGAGTTTATAGTTGTGGAACATTCTTGACAATCTGCTGGTTGCAGCCATATTGTCACTATGGAACAAATTATATAGGGCAGTCCAAACTTCCTGAGCTGTGAGGCCGTCTGAAAGACTGGCATACAGAGCTGTGTCTATAGAACTTAACAGAGTTGTGTAAGCTCTTTTATGCAGGAACTCAATTTCAGGGCTCCAAGGTAAAGGGGGTGGTCTTTTGATCATGTCCAGAGTATTTTCTCTTAAGAGAATTATCTGAATCTCTTTACACCATTTTTTAAAATTCTGACCACTTAAATGTAATTTTTCAAAATTATTTGGCAAAGTTACAAAATTATTGCCATTAAACTGCATGGGGAGTTGTTCAAATGGCTGAAAAGATCCTGATGTGAATGGCATTGGGATCCCTAAGCCTGGGATCGATTGCTTAGGTCTGGCTCCTTTTTGTAGTCCTTCTGTAGTTTGAAGCAACTGGGCACGTGCAGGAAATGGAGCATGCTCCAAAGCCTTTTCTTGTTGGAGCTCCGATCTCCCTCTCTGAGCTCTGAAGTCAGGTCTGGCTGGAGCCTCAGAATAGGGCCGGACATCATCGATGTGGCGGGGAAGCCTTGGAGGAGTGGGAAGAAGGCCTGGAGATCTTTCTGGAGACTGGAGGCCCATCAGATGAGGTCCATGGGCTGGATAGGCCTGGAAATGTCTCTGGATCTCCTCTTCTCCATCAGAGGAGCAGGATTGCAGCTCCGGATCATCCCAGCAGGGCCGGAAAGGTGCGGAGGCCTCAGCCTGGGCCTCCCTGGAGCATTCAGTGAATGGTGAGCGCCTCTGCAGTGGGGGGTGGGAGGCTGCAGGTCCATCTGGGTTCCTCCGGGGGTGGGAGGTTGGGTTTGGGGCCCTCCTTAAGTGGGCAGCTGGGTCTGGGGCCTCGGGGGGGCCAGTGGGTGGTTGCTCCATTAGTTGCAGGGCAGCGACCAGGGCCTCTATGGCCTCTTTGATGTTTGCCATGGCAGGCGGGGCCTGGCAAGGGGCTTGTGGGCTCGGAGTGGTCCTCTGGGCCGCTGGAAGGCTGAACTGACTGGCTGGCGTTGTAGGCCTGGGCTGGGGAGCTGGGGAGGGCCTGGCTCGTGGTTCTGGCAAAGTGCCCAGGGGAGCAGCCATCTTGGAGGAAGTTGCCTCCGGAAGTGGCCTGGCGGCCATTTTGTTTGGCGGGAAACTGGGTGGGGGGGCAGTCTCTCTGGCGGCAGGCGCCATCTTGGAGAGATCAGGCAGGGGAGTCCTTACCGGGATGGCAGGCATCTCTGGTGCTGCCTCCTCAGGCCTCTTTCTGGCTGCTGCCCTTGTCTTCAGGAGGCAGGCGAGCGCTGCTCTGCACTCCTCTTCTGACATCTCAGCCACTTGCCTGTCCAGGCTTTCATCTGGTCCTTCTGCCCCCTCTTCGTCAGTGCTGAAGAAGCCTTCTCCAGCATCGCTTGGCTCGGCCCCTGGGATCTCTTGCTGCATCTGGGTGGCCTCTGGCTGCCAGGGTGTAGCAGGATGGAAACCCCCTTCAATGTTTTCCATCGTTGATTCAGTCTGGGGCTGCTGTGAAGTTCTCCTCCGTTGAAGGCCTCTGGTCACAACAGGGGAGCTTCTCTCACAGGTTATTTTGGAGGGCATCTCGCCTTTTCAACAGCTCCTGGAGTGGAGTTCTGCTACCATTCCCTCTGCTACCATTCTGTGGAAATTGGGATCGTAGAAAACACCCAGGAGCATAGAAGAGTCCAAAGGCAGATGCATGAATAAATGTGATAAATGTATTTATTCATATAACAAAACATATTAACTATATACAAAGGCTGTCTTAATATCCATTAGGATAGGGGGCACACAGCGTGTGTGACTACCCCTATCAAAGATCATGTCTCATGGAGAACAAACGTAAAAGAGAGCCTAGTGGAAAGGTTAGAGGGGGTTTTATACTCAGTGTAAGCCCCTCCTCTCCATATAGGGGTGGGGGCACTTCCTGCCTCCACTAATGTCTGTATGATATATGTGCCAATGGCTTGCAAATACTTGACAGATATATTTGAGAAAAGACTTATCGGCTAAATTAATTGAGGCAGATCAACAAGGAAGATACTTGGCAATTGAGCTGTTAATAGAAGGAAAGAAAACACTTTTAATGGGGGTATACGCACCTAATCAACAACAAGAAAAGTTTTACAAGTTGATACATACAATATTACTACAATGGGATTATAATTCATGCATTTTGTTGGGTGATTGAAATGGAGTAATGGATCCCAAACTGGATAAGAAGAAACTTTTGCAAACTTCTAAAATGAGAGCGAGACTGCCCAAATCTTTTTTTGATATGATGGAGGATATGGAGTTGAGAGATATCTGGTGTGAACGGAATCATAAAGAACAAGATTTTACATTCTTTTCAGATAGACATCAATCTTTTTCAAGAATTGATTTCATACTAATTACAAATGATTTCTTTACCAGGGTGAAGAAGACAAAGATTTATCCTAGAACATTAACGGATCATAGTCCGGTTTGGATGGAATTGGAATATGGAGAAAAGTCTAGGAGATCTTGGCGTTTAAATGAAAATCTGTTTAGATATGAGAAAAATGTAATAGAATGCAAAAAATTAATGAAGGAATTTTTTGTTTTAAATATGCATAAGGGAACATCTATGGATATGGTATGGGATGCTAGCAAAGCATATATGAGAGGGGTTTTGATAAATATGAATAATGCATATAGACGCAGACAGAGGGAAAAGAGGTTGGAATTAGAAGAAGAGATAAAGAAAAAAGAGCAGGTGCTAATATATAATCCAGAGGATAAGAAAATTAAAGAAGCTATTACATTATTGCGAGGGCAGTTTAATATGTTGATGTCGGACCAGGTGGCAACTAATTTACAATATGCTAAACATAATACATTTTGTAATGCAAATAAACCAGGTAGATGGTTGTGTCACTGCATTCTTTTATTTACCAGCTGAGCTCATTATTTCTGGACTATCAGACTTTCCGTAGCTTGCCAAGAATTGTTATCAAAAGCTACCACGCATGTCCAGCCACCCACATTCCTTCACACTCTCTTTCCTTTGTTCTCTTGCCAGAGGCCCGGCTGCTGAGAAAAGCAGCTGGCACGTACTATATTCAAAATGTAACAATTACTTTTCTTAGTTAGTGAGATGTTTTATTTTCTTTATAACAAATAAATGAGTTTTCTTAGAAGAAATATCTTCAGGGTTTGTTTTCTTAAGGTATGCAACAAGGAAAAGGTCTCGATCCACTCCTCGTAATCAGGGTGATTATCCCAAAAGCAGAATGGGATTAATCAACGCCCTGACAGGTTGGCATATATGTTGAGGAAAAAACAGAAATCTCGTACCATAGAGAAAATAAATTATAAAGGTAAAGAGGTTTATCAACAGAATATGATTAAAAAGGCTTTTTTAGAATTTTATACAGGATTGTATACTGAAGATAAGATACAAGGTGTAGATATAGATAGATACTTGGATAAGCAGAATATTCCTAAAGTCACAGAAGAACAAAGAGAAAGGTTGAATCAACCAAGAATTGAGGAGGAGATTCTCCTGGCAATTAAACAGTTAAAAGTTGGTAAAGCTCCTGGTACAGATGGATTAACGGCTGTGTATTATAAGCATCTACAATTGGAAATGGTTACACCTCCAGTCGGGCTTCAGGCAGGGGTACAGCACAGAAACGGCATTGGTCGCGTTGGTGGATGATCTCTGGAGGGCTCGGGACAGGGGTTGCTCCTCTGTCCTAGTCCTATTAGATCTCTCAGCGGCTTTTGATACCATCGACCATGGTATCATGCTGCAGCGGTTGAAGGGGTTAGGAATAGGGGGCACCGTTTTGCAGTGGTTCTCCTCCTTCCTCTCCGACCGCTCGCAGTTTGTGTTGGCAGGGGGGCAGAGGTCGACCTCGAGGCACCTCGCATGGGGAGTGCCGCAAGGGTCGGTCCTCTCGCCCCTTCTGTTCAACATTTATGTGAAGCCGCTGGGTGAGATCATCCGTGGTTTTAGGGTGAAGTGTCATCTGTACGCTGATGATACTCAGCTGTGCATCTCCACCCCAGACCACCCCAACGATGCCCTTGATGTGATGTCTCGCTGCCTGGAGGCCATGCGGGTCTGGATGGGCATCCCGATATAGTCAGCAGGTGCCATCGCTGACTATTGGGGGTGAATCTTTGCCCCCCACAGAGAGGGCTCGCAATCTGGGTGTCCTCCTGGACTCACGGCTGTCTTTAGAAGAGCATATGACGGCCGTGGCCAGGGGGGCCTTTTATCAGGTTCGCCTGATTCGCCAGTTGCAGCCCTTTCTGGACCAGGACGCCTTGCGCACGGTCACTCACGCCCTTGTCACCTCCCGGCTGGACTATTGTAATGCTCTCTACATGGGGCTCCCCTTGAAGAGCACTCGGAGGCTCCAACTGGTCCAGAATGTGGCTGCGCGGGTGGTTATGGGCGCAACTCATTGTGCCCATGTGACACCCCTCCTGCGCGAGCTGCACTGGCTCCCAGTGGTCTTCCAGGTGCGATTCAAGGTGCTGGTTACCACCTTTAAAGCGCTCCATGGCATAGGTCCCGGGTACCTTCGAGACTGACTTCTGCCACCAATAGCCTCCCACCGACCAGTCCGCTCCCACAGAGAGGGTCTCCTCAGGGTGCCATCGGCCAAGTTATGTCAGCTGGCGACACCCAGGGGGAGGGCCTTCTCTGTGGGAGCCCCAGCCCTGTGGAATGAACTGCCCCCGGAAATATGTAAGATCCCCGACCTCCGGGTATTTCGCTGTGCACTGAAGACCCTGTTGTTCCGCCAGGCCGGGCTATCGACATGATAATTTTAAATTGGGGTATTTTAAATTTCTGGGGTTTTAAATGGAGCCAAATTTATTTAATAATTTTAAATTTTAAATTGATGTTTGTCTTGTGTTTTTAAATAGGCTGTACACCACCCTGAGTCCTTCGGGAGAAGGGCGGTATAAAAATAAAATTATTTTTATTATTATTATTATTATTATTATTATTATTATTATTATTATTATTATTATTATTATTATTATTATGGAATTATTTAATAGAATACAATTGGGAGGAGGGGTACCACCGTCATGGAGAACAGCCTTTATTTCTTTAATTCCGAAAGAAGATCAAGATTTGACACATCCAAAGAATTATAGACCTATATCATTATTAAACACAGATTATAAGATTTTTGCCAAGATAGAGGCAAACAGGTTAATGTCAGTAATGCAGCATATGATCCATAGTGATCAATCTGGATTCATACAAGGTAGACAAATGAAAAATAATGTAAGACAAATTGTTAATATATTGGAATATTTGGAAAGCAACAACCAAATCCCTGCGGTGCTTATATTTTTGGATGCAGAAAAAGCTTTTGATCGAGTGAATTGGCAGTTTTTATTAAAGGTAGTGCAAAGGATGCAATTTGGAAATTATTTTATACAATCTATAAAGGCAATATATCAGCAACAGACAGCTCAAATAATAGTTAATGGTAGCTTAACAGAAACTTTTAAAGTTGAAAAAGGTACAAGACAGGGTTGTCCCCTATCACCATTACTATTTATATTAACCTTGGAGTTGCTGTTGAATAAAATACGTAATTCAGATGAGATGGAGGGAATTAAGATTAGAAATTATGAATATAGAGCACGTGCATTCGCAGATGATTTGGTTGTAATTTTAACACAGCCAATGAAATCAACTAGGGGTTTGATGGAGATAATTGCACAATATGGTCAAGTATCTGGGTTTAAAATAAATTTTGGAAAAACAAAGATGATAGCCAAAAATATGACAATAAAACAAAAAGAAGAATTGCATAGAGTAACGGGATGTGAAATAGTTAAGAAGGTTAAGTATCTAGGTGTTTATATTGCAACTTCTAATGGGAAATTATATAACTATAACTATGAGTTGCTATGGCACAAAATACAAGCAGAATTGAATAACTGGAAAAAACTACAACTATCTTTGCTAGGTAGAATAGCAGTAGTAAAAATGAATATTTTACCTAAGTTTTTATTTCTATTCCAAATGATACCAATACTTAAAAAGGATGCCAATTTGGAAGAATGGCAGAAAGGTATTAACAAGTTTGTATGGGCAGCAAAGAAACCAAGGGTAAAATTAAAAATATTGCAGGACACACAAGAAAGAGGGGGTCTGAAAATGCCTAATTTAAAACTATATTATGAAGCAGTTGTCTTATCAGCAATTAGTGACTGGATTAATTTAACAAATGGAAGAATTTTGAATATTTTTTTTTGAAAAAAAGTTTTATTTTAGATTAAAAATAAAATAAAAAAAACAAAAAAAACACAACAACAATAACATAAAAATATCATCCTTACAAACGATCATAGACAGCATCTCAATCGGTTAAAATCATTTCGTGCTTACAATTCTCCAAATCTCCTCATATAACAAGAATTTTGAATATTGAAGAATATGATTTGGTATATGGATGGCATGCCTACTTAGTGTATGATAAAAAGGTGGATAGATCATTTAAGAGTCATATGTTGAGGAATGCCTTATTGCGTGTCTGGAAGAAATATCAATATAAGTTAAATGATAAGATACCTATATGGACAGCACCCAGGCACGCGATAGAGAATATAAGTATAGAAAGTAGGCAGGATGTAACTACATATAGAGAAATTCTCAATATAGAGGAAGGTATATTAAAATTAAAGCCTCTGAATGTGTTGAAAGAGGAAAAGATAATTCAAACTTGGTTTCAGTATGTGCAACTACAAGCCAGATGGAGAAAAGATCAGAAAATTGGTATCATACAAGGTGATGAAAATTTGATAAAACAAATTAGGGACCAAAGTCAAATGCATGTAAAAAGGTTGTATAATATATTGATAGAAATAGACTCGGAAACAGAATTAGTTAAAGACTGTATGATAAAATGGGCGCAAAATTTTGAACAACCAATAATGATGGAAACGTGGGAGAATATATGGGTAAGAAATGTGAAATTTACACAAGCGCAAAATTTAAGAGAAAATTTTTACAAAACATTTTATAGATGGCATTTAGACCCTAAAAAATTATCTTGTATGTACCCAAATGTACAACCTAAATGTTGGAGATGTGATTGTGAGGATGCTACTTATTTTCATATATGGTGGACATGTAAAAAGGTTAAAGCATTTTAGATAAAAATTTGGTGGAATTTACAAAATATTTTTAAAAAGAGGATAAAATTTACACCACAGTTGTTCTTGTTGGGTATAGTTTCGGACTGTATGGTTATAGAGACTAATTTGATTTTGAACTTAATAACCGCAGTAAGACTACTGGTGGCGCAATATTAGAAGAAACAAGACATACCTACTATTCAAGAATGGACATTAAAAGTAACAAACTTAGCAGAGATGGCGAAAATTTCGGCATATTTGAAGGACCATTCAAATGAAAAATATGTGAGGGAGTGGAGAAGATGGATAGATTATATTCAAAGCAAATATCGGATTAAAAAATTGCAGATAGGTTATGAATAAATATAAAAATGTTATTATGTAATTAAATTTAGTACGATGAATGGGGAATTAAAGTACTAGAGAGTGGTAAGATGCTATAGTTAATTAGATTATGTTGGATTATGATTGTTGAATAATATACCTCTCAGCTCCGTCTGTCATCCAGACCGTGTCCACCAAGAAATCATCAGAAGCAGCATCCTTTAACAATCTTTTATTCCAGATAAGCAGCAGCACAGCAAGAAGAACAAAACGGGCCGGAACACACAGTTTAAGTCAGCGCTGCATGCAGCCGCCATGCAGCGCTATTTATATTTTTCCCCGCTCCCAAACCACCATCCGGCAAACTAACTTCAAAATTCCCCCTTCCCACATCAGCTGATGAGTTCAGTGCTGCCCGGCGTCGCAGCTCTGACGTCATAGGACAGCGCCGGTAGGTTTCGGCTGCATCGCCCGATTCTCCAGCTGCTGCATTGCCCGATTCTCCAGCTGCTGCACAGAGCCGATGCCACTGTGCCGTGAGGCCAGGTGAGCGCCTCATCCGGTCCCAAACACCCCAGCATCCCTGAGATGGCGAGCCCTGGCCAGGGCTCGACAGGCGGCTCCCCTCTACCAGGGATCCACCTGTAGGAGGAAAAGGAGAGGTATTAATTACTGTGAATACAGTCCCTGCATGCTGTGGTTTGTTGGGATACCTGCGATGGAACCTCCGTACCAAACGTGCAGCATGCATGTCTGATTGTGCTACCCAGGACACCTGTGCTAAGGGATATCCTTTCCACCTTACTAAGTACTGGAGTCTGCCCCGACGATATCTAGAATCTAATATCTTATCTATTTCGTATTGGTTTGTATGTATAGGACCTGGTGGGCTGGGCGCATCGGTAGGTTTATCTACTACAGGTTTCAACAGACTACTGTGAAACACAGGATGTATTTTACCCAACAGCGAGGGTAATTTGAGGACTACTGTCACAGGGTTGATTACTTGAGTAATCGGGAAAGGTCCCAAGTATTTTGGACCTAGCTTCCTACTGGGCAACCTAAGCTTTAGATATTTGGTTGACAGGTATACTTTATCTCCTACTTGAAACGGCTTTGGGTCTGCCCTTCTTTTATCTATGTAGGACTTATATTCGTCTGCCGCTTTCTGTAATGCTATTTTAACGTTGGGCCATATGCGGCGAATTTTCTCTGCCCAGCTACCAGGGGTGTCTACGCTGGTTGATGGAGGCTCTACCTCCGGTATGATTGGGAAATCTTGACCGTATACGACCTGAAAGGGGGAAAGGCCTGTGCTACGATGAATGACGTTATTATAAGCTACTTCTGCAAATGGGATAAGCCTGGACCAATCAGATTGCTGGTAAGAAACATAGCAACGAAGGTATCGCTTGCTTCGAGAACAAGTCCACCACCGTCCAGATCACATTATAACCATCGCTAGGGGGAAGATCAACTATAAAGTTGTTGGATCCTTATCCTACGGTTGGGTAGATAATATGTACTGTAACTTTAACTGCTACAAGATGACTAATTGATTAAGTGGTTAAAACAGAAATAAAAGGAAGGCAGGAAGTTCATTCACTCCTTCTCACTCCTGCTCATGATATTACTGCTAGAGATACTGTGACGGTGTTACGGAACTAGAACTGTAAGCAAACTTTGTTTTGTATTGAAAGTGTTATCTTTGTTTATGAGAACCCAGGTTTGTTTGTTTTACAACAAGTAAAGACTATTTATTTTTCTAACAACGTTCAGAGTCTGAGAGTATCTGTGTTGCAACGCTGTCTGGTCCGTCGCTCTACTCTTTCTCAATTTGGCCGCGCATCTGCGGCCACCAAAATTGTCGTCTGACAAGATGAAGTGTTTTTAAATAGCCGAAATGTCCTGCCGGTTTTGAATCATGACAATGGCGTAGAACATATGTTCTTAGAGACTCCGGAACGTACACTTTATCGCCTTTCCATGCTAACCCCTCCCGAATGGTAAGTAAGGCTCGGTTCTGTGTCAACCATTGATCATTGTCCAGTGCGGCCTTAAGTTCAGTCACAAAGGACCCCTCTGAACGAAGCACGGTTGACATATCATGTGACCCCTGACTGGGCGGTATAAAGGCTTCTACGACCTCCTCCCGTCTGCTATGGTATTGTGGCATTCAAGACAAGGCATCTGCAAGGAATTTTTTTCCAGCCGGTACATATTTCAATCGGAAGGAGAACCTATGGAAGTATTGCAACCATCGCACTTGTTTAGGGGACAATCGTCTCGGTGTTTGTAGGGCCTCCAGGTTCTTATGATCCATCCAGACCTCAAACGGATGCGCTGCCCCCTCAAGAAGGTGACACCATGTCATGTCATATTAGCGGAAAGACTAAAAAGAATTCTTAATAAAATAATACATAGCGATCAGAATGGATTCCTCCCAGGGAGGCAAATTAGGAATAATACAAGGATGATTCTGGATGTGATAGAATATTACGAGGAACACCCGGATAAAGAGGTGGCATTAGTTTTTCTAGACGCACAGAAGGCCTTCGACAATTTGAATTGGGAGTTTATAAAGCAACAACTGAACATAATGGGATTTGGACAAAATTTTACAAATACAATAAACACAATTTATGAGAAGCAAAGGGCCAATATTTTAGTAAACGGTGAACTCACTAAAACATTTCAGATCAGTAAAGGAGTAAGACAGGGATGCCCAATGTCACCACTCCTGTATATATTGGCACTAGAAGTGCTATTGAAGAAGATTAGAGAGAGTGAACAAATCAAAGGGCTTAAAATCAGGAAGGAAACATATAAAGTTCAAGCGTTTGCGGACGATGTTGTTCTAATTATGGAAGAACCGGTGGAAACAGGTATACAAGTATTGGAAACACTCGATAAATATGGAGAAGTAGCAGGACTCAAATTAAATAAATCTAAAACTAAAATGCTCACCAAAAACATGACGAAAAACCAGAAAGAAGCCCTGGAGGAATCTATGGGAATCCAAATTGTGAAAAAAGTTAAATATTTAGGAGTATGGATCTCAACAAAATACCTGGCCCTCAAAGAGGACAATTATGTCCCCTTGGTAAAAAGCATAAAACAAGATTTAGAGAAGTGGGGGAAGTTGCAAATTTCCTTCCTTGGGAGGATAGCGACAATTAAAATGAGCATTCTACCCAAATTGTTGTACCTGTTCCAAACAGCGCCAATTAAATTAGATAAAAAACTTTTCAGTGAACTTAATGTTACTATTAGGAAGTTTATTTGGGGAGGAAAAAAACCAAGAATAGCAATTAGGAGCTTACAAGATAAAAAAAATAGAGGAGGGCTCGGATTACCAATATGGGAAACATATCACAAAGCAGCAATTCTTGTTTGGTTAAAAGAATGGGCGACATTAGCAAACAAAAGAATCCTAACACTAGAAGGGCACGATCTCCAGATGGGCTGGCATGCTTATTTATGGGAAACGGGGAAAAAAACCAAAACATATTTCAACAAACATAAATTGAGGGACATATTGAAGTCAACGTGGGAAGAAATAAGACGAAAACATTACACCAAAATTCCCAGCTGGCTCTCAACCATGGAGGCGATAATTTACCCGAATGTCCTGGACCATGGTAAAACTGTAAAATATAAAGAAATCCTAGATGAGGCAGGGAACCTCAAAACATTAGAACAATTAAAAGAACAAGGCACTTTTGTTGAATGGTGGACATACGCACAGATAAAATCAAGATACAAAAAAGATAAAGAACAATACGGCATAGAAATGGGAAGTAAAGATTTTGATAAAATTTGGATGGGTACAGATAATAAATTATTAGCCAAAATGTACAATTACTTAGTAGAATATGACCTGATGTAAGAAGTGGTTAAAGGCCCAATGCTAGCATGGGCCAAAAATATTGGGAAAAATATAAATCTGGAAGAATGGGATCAAATATGGAACAACAATATAAAACTCACCAAGGCAACTACTTACAAGGAGAACCAGTATAAGATGATTTATAGGTGGCACCTAGCACCAGCTAGGATTGCCAAGATTTACCCTAACTCAAATCCAAAATGTTGGAAGTGTGGACACCAGCAAGGTACTTTTTACCACTGCTGGTGGACCTGCTCTCAAGCAAAAAAGTATTGGAAGATGATTTGCAATTGGCTTTCAGAAATAATAGGTGAAACCTTTGAATTAGACCCTAAAATACTTCTCCTGGGAATTCTTAAGACGGAAATGGCAAAAAAGAAGAAATACTTGGCAGTGCATATAATAACAGCAGCAAGAATCGCTTTCGCTCAACAATGGAAAGAGAAAAAAATACCAACTAAGGAACAAGTAATCGGCAAAATAATGGATTGTGCCGAGATGAATAAACTAACATTAGAAATCAATGACAGAGAAGATTCAGATTATTACAGCGTATGGGATAAGTGGTACGGGTGGTTAGAGAAGAGGAAATTGAAATAAAAAGGAAAGAGACCAGAGCAAGTACAAGAAATAGTAAAATGAAATAGTAAGAGAAGATGTACTGTGGATGGTAGGAAATACAATAAGGCAAGGAAAGGTTACATGGGTAAGCAAAAGATATAATTTATGTATTTACTAATTCATTGTTAAAGATTATTATAAATATATATACTAAAAATGATATGAGACCACATTTTTTTTTCTTAATTAATTAATTTATTTTTTTATTACCATGTAACTGGTTTGCAAAGATTATCTATTTATGCATAATATGTAATCTGTATTTATTTCTTTTTCCATACTATGTAACCGGATGGCTAAAAATTGTACTATTATAACTTCTTACAATAAAATATTAAAAAAAAAAAAAAAAAAAAAAAACAACAACAAGATGACTAATTGATTAAGTGGTTAAAACAGAAATAAAAGGAAGGCAGGAAGTTCATTCACTCCTTCTCACTCCTGCTCATGATATTACTGCTAGAGATACTGTGACGGTGTTACGGAACTAGAACTGTAAGCAAACTTTGTTTTGTATTGAAAGTGTTATCTTTGTTTATGAGAAGCCAGGTTTGTTTGTTTTACAACAAGTAAAGACTATTTATTTTTCTAACAACGTTCAGAGTCTGAGAGTATCTGTGTTGCAACGCTGTCTGGTCCGTCGCTCTACTCTTTCTCAATTTGGCCGCGCATCTGCGGCCACCAAAATTGTCGTCTGACAAGATGAAGTGTTTTTAAATAGCCGAAATGTCCTGCCGGTTTTGAATCATGACAATGGCGTAGAACATATGTTCTTAGAGACTCCGGAACGTACACTTTATCGCCTTTCCATGCTAACCCCTCCCGAATGGTAAGTAAGGCTCGGTTCTGTGTCAACCATTGATCATTGTCCAGTGCGGCCTTAAGTTCAGTCACAAAGGACCCCTCTGAACGAAGCACGGTTGACATATCATGTGACCCCTGACTGGGCGGTATAAAGGCTTCTACGACCTCCTCCCGTCTGCTATGGTATTGTGGCATTCGAGACAAGGCATCTGCAAGGAATTTTTTTCCAGCCGGTACATATTTCAATCGGAAGGAGAACCTATGGAAGTATTGCAACCATCGCACTTGTTTAGGGGACAATCGTCTCGGTGTTTGTAGGGCCTCCAGGTTCTTATGATCCGTCCAGACCTCAAACGGATGCGCTGCCCCCTCAAGAAGGTGACACCATGTCATCAATGCCCATTTCACAGCGAAGGCCTCTTTCTCCCATATAGCCCATCCTTGTTTGGTGGGACTTAATTTGCGGGAGGTGTATGCACACGGTCGCAGACGACCTTGCCCGTCCTTTTGCAGAAGAACAGCTGCTACAGCTACGTCACTGGCGTCTACCTGAACGATGAACGCTAGTGTTGGATCAGGATGTTTAAGGACTGGTTCTTTAGTGAGGTATTTCAATTGTTCAAACGCTGTTTGACATGCTGTGGTCCAATGTAACGACTGGCCAGGCTTTGGTTTGGAGGTGTGCGGTTTGGTACGCAATAAGTCTGTTAGAGGCAATGCTATCGTAGCAAATGCAGGGATAAATTGTCAATAAAAATTGGCAAAACCGAGGAAACTTTGGAGTTGTCTTCTAGTCCCTGGGGCTTGCCAGTCCATGATTGCCTGGACCTTTCATGGGTCCATTTCCACACCATCCGTCGATATCCGGTAACCCAGGTAGTCTATTCTTGTTTTGTGGAATTCACATTTTGACAATTTCACGACTAGTTTGGTCGCCAACAACTTTTGTAACACCTGACGCACCAACTTGACGTGTTCTTCCATGGTTTGGGTATATATTAATATATTGTCCAGGTACACCAGGACACCCCTGTACAGATGTTCATGCAGCACCTTGTTGATGAGCTGCATAAAAACTGCAGGTGCGCCCTGGAGACTGAACGGCATGACTTGAAACTGGTAACTGCCGAGGGGACAGTTGAAAATGGTTTTCCACTCGTCCCCTGGCTTTATGCGAACCCGATAATATGCCTCTCGCAGATCCAATTCCATGAAGATACGCCCAGTTGCCAACGTGGCTAAGAGGTCCTTCATCAAGGGGAGCGGGTACAAATGCTCCACACAAACCGCATTTAAGGCTCGGAAATCGACACATAAGCACAACCCCCCATCTTTCTTCTCCCTGAAAAGGACAGGGGCTGCCATACGTGATCTACTGGGTTTAATGAACCCTCTAGCTAAGTTCTTATCGATGTATCGCCGTAGCTCTGCTATTTCCTTCTGGGTCATAGAGTACATCCTTGGTTTTGGTAGTGTGGCCCCAGGCACCAATTCTATAGCACAGTCCGTAGGCCGATGGGGAGGTAAGACCTCACACTCCTCTTCGCTAAATATGAGTGCAAGATCCTCATAAACACTAGGGAAGTCTCTTTCCATAGGGGGTACCGTCGTAGCACAGCCCACCCCTTTATGCCCCTCCGTAGAGGACGCACGGGGGTCCCTAGCCACATCAAGCGGCGCTGGATCAACAGCCAGCCGCAGTTTCCGATACTCCCCTTCCCACCAGATGGTGGGTTGCCACTTATCTAGCCAAGCTAATCCCAATATTATTGGTTCTAGCATCTTTTCAATGACTATAAAGCGGATCATCTCTCGGTGGTCTCCTATCTCCAAGTGAACCTTCTCTGTCACATGAGTAGCCGGTGCTCCCCCCAACAATGATCCATCCATCTGTTCAAATGTTATGGGAGCTTTTAGCCGCCTCACCCGCAACCCCAAGTCATCCACCACTGCTTGACGGATAAGGCACCGGGTACACCCCGAATCCACTAGGGCTCCATAACGAGTCCCGGAAGTGGCCCGAGGGGTCCTTATCGTCACCGGTATCACAAAAGGGCAAATGGGATCGCTCACCATTGGGTCTTCCAGGTCCTCATCGTCACTGTCCCCGTCCACCACAGGAAACTTCCCCACCGCTGGGATTGCAGGACCCCTGGTCTGGGACTCTGTGGCTGTCTTGGGGGCCTGGGCCGCCCAGGATTTCTCGGGTGGCTGTCGTGTTCGCCCTCTTGACACTGTTCCAGTGATCGGCCTCTGGGGTTGTGGCCGAGGTGTTGGTGACGGGCACTCCGCTGCTCGGTGGCCCACCAGGTTACACCGGAAACATCGAAATCCGGGTCGCTGGGACCTCTCCGGTGGTTCTGAGAATACAGCCGGTCTAGGTTCTTTTATGCCTTGGGGCTTTTCTGCCGATCTGTCCCTCTGCCCTTTCCTCTGGTCTACACCACTCCCAGGCCAAACTCGGAACTCCCGGAGGCCAAGATCCAGTTCTATAGCAGCCTTAAACCATACTGCCAAACGTGGTGCCAGACCCCGGTATACACAGGCTTGTCACAGTTCTCGGTCCAAGCCCATGCGGAATTGTTGGACCAACATCCATTCTGGCCAGCCTCAGGAAAACCCACAGATACCTTCTTTGGCTGACTGGATTGAACAGCTACGTGGTACCTGGTCTGTAACATGTAAGGCCCTGGACGAGGCTCACCAAGCTCATAAAAACCAAGGTGATAAGAAAAGAATTCAGAGTAGGGATTATAAAGTAGGAGATAGGGTTTTCCTTTCCACCAAGTACTTGCAAACTACCCAAAAGTCGAAAAAACTTGGGCCCCCTTGCGTCCAGACCAAGAACCTCCTCCTGTCCCCATACTCATTGAAGGGGAACAGCATTTTGAGGCCAAAGAGATATTGGATTTTTTTTTTTATTTATTTTTTTATTTCCAATTTATATACCGCCCTTCTCCCTGAGGACTCAGGGCGGTGTACAGCCAGAATTAAGAACATGAAATACAAATATTAAAAAACAATTAAAATATATATAAATTTGGCCCAAAATTAAAAATACAAACCAATTAAAACATTTAAAATTTCTTCTTAAGCCAGCCCGGCTTGCTGGAAAAAGTGGGTTTTAAGGGCACGGCGGAAGGCACTGAGGTCTTGGATTCTCCTTATCTCTGGGAGCAACTGATTCCAGAGGGTAGGTGCCCCCACAGAGAATGCCCTCCCCCTGGGGGTCACCAGCCTACATTGTTTGGCTGATGGCACCCTGAGGAGGCCCTCTCTGTGGGAGCGCACGGGTCGATGGGAGGTCATCGGTAGCAGCAGGCGGTCTTGAAGATAGCTAGGCCCTATGCCATGGAGCGCTTTAAAGGTGATGACCAACACCTTGAAGCGCACCCGGAAGACCACTGGGAGCCAGTGCAGCTCGCGCAGGAGCGGTGTTACATGGGAGCGCCATGCTGCTCTCGTCACTACCCGCGCTGCTGCGTTCTGGACCAGTTGGAGCCTCCGGGTGCTCTTCAAGGGGAGCCCCATGTAGAGAGCGTTGCAGTAGTCAAGGCGAGAGGTGACGAGGGCGTGAGTGACTGTGCACAGGAAACATCGAGGTAAGGTGCAGTACTTGGTGGCCTGGAAACATTTCCCTTTAGCTCAGTCTGAATGGGTAAATGAGCGAGATGTTAGGGCTCCGAAGCAGCTGCAATTGTTTTATTCCAAATATCCTGATAAACCTTAGTTCTGGAGCTGTACATATGTTACCTGTTTATGTAATTTTCTATTTTCCCTTATTCTGTTCTTCTTCTAGGATTAACGTCTCTTCTGCAGGAGGGCCGAATGTCACCCTCCGGTGATAGCATCTCCATCTCTACTGGGACCTCTAATGGCCCCTGTGGATCTTGGCTTCTGTTTTCCATGATCTCATATTCATGCAATCCCTTGCCCTCTGGGGGAGAAGTAAGAGGCTCATTTATTAGGGAGACCAGATCTATAAGTGGCTCAGCTGTGTCAATTGTGACCAACCAGGATTTCTTTAAATTTTCTAACATGAATAGTATGTTGTCTTGTTCTTTCCTTGGGAGAGCGCCAAAAGCATTAATGAGGCCAGTTATTGTGCTATTAAGTACATCTTCACTAGGATCAAAGACAAACTTGAGCAGCAACCAAACGTAAAGAACACGAATTAAAGAAGCAACAAAGTCAGATAATAACCCAAGAAATTTCAACTACAAATATGGAAGCTGTGGGAGGAGCTAGACCGAAGAGGAAATTCCAGGAGGACTTCCAGTCGGTGCTCCATAAGCTTTCAGGGGCCAAGGATGGCAAATAAATTTTTTGACCTGGAATGTTAATGGCCTAAACTCACCACAAAAGAGAAAGAAAATATTTCACTATTTGAAACAGTTTAAAAATGATGTAATTTGCTTGCAAGAAACACATATTAGAACAAGTGATCAGAAATACCTAATAAATGCTAGACTGGGTAATCATTTTGTTGCATCAGCTCTTGAGAAGAAAAATGGTATAGTTATATACCTAAGAACAAATTTAATGGCTAAAATAATTGAAGCAGATCCACAAGGAAGATATATAATGATTGAATTATTAATAGAAGGGAAGAAAATACTTTTAGTGGGAGTATATGCACCTAATCAACAACAAGAGAAATTTTATAAACTTTTGCATAAAAAATTAATACAAATGGATTACAAATCATGTATAATGATGGGTGATTGGAATGGTGTATTGGACACTAAAAAAGACAAAAAGACCCTTTTGCCAAATATTCAAACACGGGCTAAATTGCCTAAATCTTTTTTTGACATGATGCATGATATGGAGTTGAGAGATATATGGTGTGAACAAAATTTTAAAGAACAGGATTTTACTTTTTTTTCTGATAGGCACCAATCTTTTTCTAGAATTGATTTTATACTAATTACAAATGATTTTCTTTCCAGGGTAAAGAAGATGAAGATATGTCCAAGAACTTTAACAGACCATAATCTGGTGTGGATGGAACTAGAGTTTGGGGAGGGGTCTAGGAGATCTTGGAGACTGAATGATAATTTATTTCGATATGAGGCAAATGTGATAGAATGTAAAAAGTTAATGAAAGAATTTTTTGTTTTAAATATGCATAAGGGTACACCTGTGGAAAAGGTATGGGATGCAAGTAAAGCATATATGAGAGGAGTTTTAATAAATTTGAATAATTCCTACAGACGTAGACAGGGGAAAAACGGAGGGAATTGGAAGAGGAAATAAAAAAGAAGGAACAGGCATTAGTGGATAAACCAGATGATAAGAATATAAAAGAAGCTCTGCTTCCAACAGAATATTCAGTATCTTCAATTATCATCTGCCCCCATCAATAATAAGTGTTTTCATATATAAAAAACCACCCGAGTGACTTTATATTTATATTCCATATAGTATCTTCTGTAGTGTCTTTTGTCTAGATTATTAATTCCAACCACCACGTTAGGGTAACAACCAGATCTTCTGCATGCCCCAATTCCATAGTTCTCTTGCCACATAACTCAACATATACGTAATCCATTTTTCAAAGAGTCCAAAATAGAAAGTTCCAGTCTGCTCAATTAAAGGCCATCTTCCACATCCCAAGAACACCAGCACTGCAGAAATCTGTTATTCTTCTCAAAATAGTATAAGTCTGTAATTTGCCTCAATTATATTTCATGTATCAGCCTTCTATAAATCCCACTTATTATATTTAATCGTCTCTTATATAACTGGCATTAGTCTGTTGGCTAAAAAAAAAGAAGAAAAAAAAGTTTTTTATTTAGTTTAAAATTTTTTAGTTTTGTAGAACCTGCTTCTTCTTTTCTTAACTTGTTGTGGTTTAGATCTCCATCCTGGTTGCCTTTCTAGGACTTGTATATCAGCTGATTGAATTACATGCTGGTCTGTAACTTGATAAGACATCAAATCGAAATCCAAAGCCGCCTCTCTTATATTTATAGGTAATCCAGCTATAGCCTCTGAAGGAGAATCCAGAAGCGGCTCATCCAAAAAGGCCTCTGTAACTTGTTGTTTTTCCATTACCTCCATCTCCATCTGTTTAGCCTGGTTTTCAATCTCTTGTTCATTTTGCTTTTCTTTATCCCCCTCCTGTGTTCCTAACACTGATGACATACGTGGAGATGTTGGATCCATTTTAAAAACCTTGTGATAAAATTCTTCCGCTTTTTCAACAGTATTTAGTTGATATCTTTTTCCTTGATATCTCAATATTATACCAACTGGAACATCCCACCTAAATGGGATGTTTTGTTTCTTTAACTCAGTCACCAAAAATCCAAAGTCTTTTCTATCTTTTAACATCTTGGACGGCAGCTCTTTGTATATCCAAATCTTCCTTCCATTCATTTCTAGAGTGGAGTTAAAGGACTTTTGCACAATATCATTTCTTATTCCTTTATCAGTAAAGTAAATCACCACATCTCTAGGCAACTGCCTTTGCTTTGCCACCCAAGAATTTACTCTGTAGGCCTTATCAATCTTACAGGATACCTCTTCAGGACTAACCTTTAAAACCACAGCCAGAACTTCAGCAGACATCTTTCTCAAATCATCTCTGTTATTTTTCTGTAATCCCCTTATTCTGACCGCAAATTGCATGGATCTAAATTGCATCATTGTGACTTCATTTTCAATCCTTTGTTTTATATTATCTGCATTATAAGTCTTGTGATCAGCTTCCTTTATTTTGGACTCTACTTCTGAGCTATTTTCTTGAATATTTATCAAATCCTTTTCAATTCTTTGTATCTTATTATCCAGATTATGAATCTTATAATCAGCTTCCTTCATTTTAGACTCTATTTCTGAGTTGATATCTTTATCCATCTTTATAATTATTTCTGAAAAGCTTTTCAAAGCTGTTACAATATATCGTTTCAGGTTATCATACTTTTGTTGTACCAACTCTTTAATTTCCTGTCTAAATTTTTCAAGATTCTGGTTCACAATCTCATCATGTCTTGCCATCTCCTCCAAAACAAATTCCTTTAGGTCTTTAAAGCCATTCTTCTGCATCTGCAAGCTCAAAACTTGTTCATGTGATTTGTAAATGGGGGAGCCCCCCCCCCTGCAGCTTCGTTGTCTGGCTTTATCATAACGCCATCCTGCCACACAAACAGACTCTTTTTAAAGAAAAAGACTTCTCTCCAAACAATATCAATATCAAGTCTCTAAGAAGGAAGAAGCATAAAATAGGAATTTTTCTCTTCACTTCTAGCCAGCACTATTGCTTCAGATACTTTGTAACATACTAAACTATTCAAACGGAAGGACTTTCGCTTTCAGCTTTCTTCTCAAGCCTCAGCCAGTCTCCATTTTAAACTTTCTTTCTTCCCCCTTTCACTCTTTCTTCAGTTTTAAAATCACTCATAGGGTTGTTAGAAATACTTGCAATTTAGAGTCCCAAATCCAAATTTCATCCTGCTTGTTCAGGCAATCTGTTAGTTTTCATTGATTGGATTGGTCCCATTGCCTGGCTCTGCAAGGCGCAGAGTTCCCCCGAAGCCCGGAGCAGCGGCGAGCTGGATAGGGAGCTACATTCTGCTTCCTCCCCAAGAGTAAAAAAAAAACTCTGGGGAGTTCGCAGAGGGCTCTACCTGCTCTCGCCGGCTCTCTCTCACGTCTCCTCAATGAGATGGAGTTTTTCGAGCCGTCTCTCAGCTGTAGAGACGGCTCTTACAGGCGATGAGGCTGGCGGTCCCGAAAGACCGTCTGGCGGCGATGGAAGCCAAACCGGAAGCTTGTTGATGTTGATGTCAGATCAAGTTGCAACGAACTTGCAATATGCTAAACATAATACTTTTTGTAATGCAAATAAACCAGGCAGGTGGTTAGTATATATGTTAAGCAAAAAACAAAATTCTCGTACAATAGAAAATATAGAGTATAAAGGTAAAGAGGTATATCAACAGAATATGATTAAAAAAGCATTTTTAGATTTTTATACGAGGTTATATGCTGGTGATAATATACAAGGTAATGATATAGAGAGATATTTGCAGAAGGAGAATATTCCTGCAATTACTGATGAACAAAGGGAAAGATTGAATGTATTAATAACTACTGAGGAAATTCTTTTGGCAATTAAACAACTAAAAAGTGGAAAGGCTCCTGGCACAGATGGTTTGACAGCAGTGTATTATAAAAATTTTCAATTAGAAATGGTAGAACCTCTTAAGGAGTTATTTGCTAAAATACAACGGGGAGGAGAGGTGCCACCATCCTGGAGAACAGCTTTTATTTCCCTGATTCCGAAAGAAGATCAAGATCATAGTCAACCCAAAAATTACAGACCCATATCATTGCTTAATACAGATTATAAGATCTTTGCAAAAATTTTGGCAAATAGACTAATGTCAGTTATGCAACAAGTGATTCATAAAGATCAAACTGGATTTATACAAGGGAGACAAATGAAAAGTAATGTAAGACAAATTGTTAATATACTGGAGTATTTGGGGAAGAACAACCAAATCCCTGCAGTGCTTATGTTTTTGGATGCAGAGAAAGCGTTTGATCGATTGAATTGGCAGTTTTTAGTGAAAGTAGCACAAAAGATGCAGTTGGGAGAGCATTTCATACAATCTATTAAGGCAATATACCAGAAACAAACAGCACAAATAATAGTTAATGGTAGTCTCACAGAAACTTTTAAAATTGAGAAAGGAACAAGACAGGGATGTCCCTTGTCTCCACTATTGTTTATTTTAACTCTGGAAGTATTGCTGAATAAAATACGGGACTCGGATAACATACAGGGTATTAAGATCAGGCAACATGATTATAGATTACGAGCATTTGCAGATGATTTGGTTGTAACTTTAACCCAACGAGTAAATTCAGTTACAGGTTTGATGGAGATAATTAAGCAATATGGTCAAGTGTCAGGGTTTAAAATAAATATAGGGAAAACAAAGATGATAGTTAAGAATATGAATACAAATCAAAAAGAAGAAATGGAAAGAGTAACAGGATGCGAGATAGTGAAAAAGGTTAAGTACTTAGGAATTTTTATTACAACGTCAAATGGGAAATTATACAAGTATAATTATGAATTGTTATGGCATAAAATACAGACAGAGATGGATAAATGGAAAAAATTACAACTGTCTTTGTTGGGAAGAATAGCAGTAGTTAAAATGAATGTTCTGCCCAAGTTTCTATTTCTTTTTCAAATGATACCAATACTTAAAAAGGATGCAAATTTGGAGGAATGGCAGAGAGGCATTAATAACTTTGTTTGGGTAGGGAAGAGATATGATAATTGACACATTTCCTAATTACTAAACCATTAGTAAACCATTATTTTTAGTTTATTTATTTTATTTATTTATTTATTTATTTGTTCCTATTTCTATACCGCCCTTCTCCAAATAGGACTCAGGGCGGTGAACAGCCAAAGTAAAAACAGAACATACAAAATTTAAAAACAGTTTAAAATAATTAAATATTTTGGCCGTAAATTAAAACAACCCAATTTAAAATCAATTTAAAATTTAACTCAAGCCAGCCCAGCTAGTTGAAATAAATGGGTTTTCAGGGCCCGACGAAAAATCCGGAGGTCTGTTATTGTACGTATCTCTGGGGGGAGGTTGTTCCAGAGGGTGGGCGCCGCCACAGAGAAGGCTCTCCCCCTGGGAGTCGCCAGCCGACATTGTCTGGCGGACGGCACCCTGAGGAGGCCCACTCTGTGCGAGCGTACTGGCCGGTGGGAGGCTATTGGTGGCAGAAGGCGGTCTCGTAAGTACTCCGGCCCTAAGCCATGGAGCGCTTTAAAGGTGGTCACCAACACCTTGAAGCGCACCCGGAAGACCACCGGGAGCCAGTGCAGCTCGCGCAGGAGAGGTGTCACATGGGAGCGCCTCGTCGCCCCCATAATCCCCCGCGCGGCCGCGTTCTGGACCAGCTGGAGCCTCCGGGTGCACCCCAGGGGGAGCCCCATGTAGAGAGCGTTGCAGTAGTCCAGGCGGGAAGTGACGAGTGCCTGAGTTTATAAGATTATCTTAGCTACACAACTTTTCCTTAAGTGCTTGTAGTTGCTAATGGGAAATTTACTGCTGTCCTTGGGTAATAAGAGGTAATAAGTGACTCTTTGTTTCCTGTGCCTGTCTTCGTGAGGCCCCTTAGATGTTTTCCATATGGCTGTCCTTCCGTGACATCTAGGTCTCATCAGAAGATTTATTACCACTTAATGGGGTTTAGCTGACTTTAATATAATCTCCAAGCAAGCACTTTTCTCTCTTATAATAATGTGAATAGAGAGGGTCCTTTAGAGTTCATGTAACTTTATAATAATGTGAATAGAGAGGGTCCTTTAGAGTTCATGTATCTGACTCTGTATGATTCCTATTTTATTCACATTACATGTGGGTAGTACCCAGACATGCGATAGAAAATATAAGTATAGAACAAAGACAGGATGTAATTACTTATAAAGAACTTCTGATTACAGAAAGAAATGTACTACAGTTAAAGTCTCTGAATGTACTAAGAGAGGAAAGGGCAATTCAAACCTGGTTTCAATATGTACAGCTGCAGAATAGATGGAAAAAAGATCAGAAAATTGGTATTACACAAAGTCAAGAAAATTTGATAAAACAAATTAGGGACCAGAGTAAAATGCACATAAAAAGGTTGTATAATATATTGATAGAAATAGACTCGGAGACAGAGTTAGTTAAAGATTGTATGATAAAATGGGCACAACATTTTGAGGAACCAATAATGATGGAAACATGGGAAAGGATCTGGGTAAGAAATGTAAAATTTACACAAGCTCAAAATTTGAGAGAAAATTTTTATAAAATGTTTTATAGATGGCATTGGGATCCTAAAAAGTTAGCTTGTATGTACCCAAACCTACAACCCAAATGTTGGAGATGTGACTGTGTTGATGCTACCTATTTTCATGTTTGGTGGACTTGTAAAAAAGTTAAAGCATTTTGGATAAAAATATGTGGATTATTCAAAATATTTTTTAAAAAAGGATAAAGTTTACTCCACAGTTGTTTTTATTAGGTATCATTACAGATTGTACAGTTATAGAGACTAATTTGATTCTGAACTTAATAACTGCAGCAAGACTCTTGGTGGCGCAGTACTGGAAGAAGGAAGATTTACCTACTATTCAAGAATGGACATTAAAAGTAGTAAATTTAGCAGAAATGGCGAAAATCTCAGCATATCTAAAGGACCATTCAAATGAGAAATATATGTTAGAATGGAGAAGATGGATTGATTATATTCAAGGCAAATATCGGACTAAAAAATTTCAAATAGCTTATAAATGACCAAAGAGATTTTATAAAGTACTTAAATTTAGTTTAGTAAAAGGGGAGTTAAAAGTTCAAGAGGGGGATAGGAGGCTATAGATAATTAGCTTATGTTAGTTTATGATTGTCAATTGTTATACCCTGTATTTTGCTCTGGGAAGTGGGGGGGGGGGAGGGAAGGGAAGGGGAAATGTCTGTAAAACTTTTTTAAAACTTTTCAATTAAAAAAAAAAAGTACATCTTCACCGAACAAGGCTGGCTGACTCCCCCTTTCTTTCTCTCCCTTTCCCAAGGTTGAAAATGAGGAAGAGACAGCAACCTTGGGAGCTCGCATGTTAACAATTAAGGGTTTAACCATTTCCTCACAGAAGACTCTGATGGGAAAGATTTGAAAGGAGGCTAAATGTGCCTTCATCTTAAATAGCATCAGCGGTATGGTGGGCTGTTTGAAAAACAGGAGTATCTGCTTCCAGTTTGGGGCCACAGGAAGCCACTCTGCAGCACAGAGCTCAATCTGCCCCCAGTGGCAGTGAAGAAGCTGGCTTAGGGAATTTAGTATAGTACTCTTGGTATTCCAACATCCATAATTAAGTCTATTCATCTGGTTTATAAGAGCAATCTGTTGCGTTTGTAGTGAGCGATGTGATTGATGTAATTGGAGGGGAGATGCTTTACTGGCTTCCAGTGAAACTTCTCTATTAATACATCCCCCTCTTGTTGCCTTGTCTGGAGAAGGCCTGTTTTTCTGAGTGGGCTGCCTCTTTTTAGCAGGTTCTTTAACTGTTTCCCTGGCTCTTTGCTCTTTTTCCTCTTCCTTATCCTGAGTATGGGATTTAACCAAGTCTGCTGTAAGGACTTTAGCGGGGGTGCATGGAGCCCAATATTGTGTTTGAAGAAAAACAGCTATATCTTCTCTGAAAAATATTAGGTAAATAAAAAAGGATTCAATGGGAGTACTAAAAGTTTATAAAATAAAACCAAGAGGCGCTACTGCAAACACGCTCCGGCAGCCCTCCCCCCCCAGTAAGGACTTTATTCTGCTCATCAACATAAGCATAACAGCTATAGTTGACAAGAGCACAAACACCTTGACTTGCCAACAAAAAGTCCAAAGCCATGCAATTCTGGATGGCTATTTGTGAAATGGAGATAACTTCCACCTGCAACCGACTAAGAGCATCCATTGTAGCATTTGCATAAAGTTCTTTACTATTATTTTTTATTTCTTTATAATATATAATACAAAAATACAAAAGAAAATAACTGTTTTTTATCAGGGCAACCTGGTCTACCCAAATATGGGACGGAGCATACTGCTTCCACTTTCGCCTTTCAGCTCCAATCCAGGAGCCTTCACAGGCAGTCACTTTTGCAACAAACTATTTTTGTTTAAACTTATATTTACTATATTTAATATAGTAAATATTTAAATATATTAATATATTTAATATATTAAATTTATATTTATGTAAGCAGCCCGGGTTCAAATCCCAGAAGAGTATGGCTAGCTGACGAAAGCTAAATAGCTTGAAACAGAACTATACTAGTCTGTTTATTTCTTTGTCAGTAAATATAAATTTAACACAAAAGAAAATAGTCGGAAAATAGGGGAGGAAAAAGGGAGGGGAAAAGTGTGGGGCAAGGGGGAAAAAGAAAGAAAAGGCATTGACTTCTGACTCCCTTTGGTGCAGTAGAATAAGATAATAACATCAAACCTCAACTTTTTACTTTTACATAATAGCATTTGCATAAATTTCAAGAAATGCTGAGATATTAAGGAAGGCAAATTCTAATTCAGCCATACTTAGGGAAGGCAAAAACCAACAGAGATTGCAAGAGAGATTGCCATTCCTTTAAAGCAGGGGAGTCAAAGTTGCGGCCCGCAGGCCAGATGCATCACGTGCTGGCCATGCCTACCCCCATTTTAGTGAAGGGGAAAAAAGTTGTGATACGTCACATGACGACAACGTGACGTGACAAGTTTGACACCCATGCTTTAAAGGATCAAGCATGGATTGGGGAAGTCAAAAAGGACGGTTGTGATGCTATCCAGAAAGTTGGGATGAGGGTTGTATACTTACAGCAGGGATCAGGGCCCCGAAAGTACATACTCCATACCATGAAGGGGAAAAACTTTTATATGCAGTATTTCTGTAAATCCAAAACCATCCAGACTGTGGGATCATCCTGGGTTTCAAGGTGGCAGGGTCCTCATACTATATGCCCAGACACAATTAGTGATGTTGGCCGCAAATGAGACATTTGAGGGGGTGATCTAAAAAGACAGTATGTGTTCCCTTGGTCCAAAAACTTTGTAAAAGTCCATGTATTTATGAGTTTGTCCTCCACTATGGCAGCAGAAGAACTATAGATCTCAAAACAGGGTTAGTGTCATTTAGTCCCAAAGAGACGTCAATTAGAGGAATACCCTCCATGGGGTGAGCAGGCAGATGTGTGCAAATCCAACAGTCTTTTTAGTGGCTATATGAGAGGACATATTTATAACAAAATTGTCTTGTCAACTGAGCTGATTGTCATGATATAAAAATCAAGGGGTCAAATGGATTTTCAGGAAAAACCTTCTCATCCATTTTGGCTATAACTTCCATCAACTGCTTCCTTGTTCTAGAGGAAAGTGCTATACAGTGAAGTTGCACATTTGCATCTGTGGCCACAATCTCTTGTTGAGAGCAGCCTGGGCATGGTCTCTAATAAGACCACAGGACGGTTTTAGATTCTGGGTATCCACAAATGATGGTTTGTTCATTGTGACATATCTGAGGGCAAACACAAATAGGCCACTGTAATGAGGTAGGCTTGTTGGTTGTTGGAGGCACTGGGCAAAAGTTAAAAAATCAACACCCACCCTCCCAAGCCTAATACTAATAAACTGCAATCTCACCATTAGTTAAATTTCTGTTTTCCACAGCCTTGAGAGAGCTAAAGGCAGTTTCACTTTTAGCAATGAAACTCTTCACTTAGGTGTTTATCAAGTTAATCACCTTCTACCATTCAGGGATATCTTCTTCCATGGAGAACTATTATCCCTGATGGGTGGTTAAGGTGGGCACAACACTCTAAACCTGAAGCTTTAGTTCCCTTCCCATTACTCATCCAGATTCATCCAAGGGACTTGTCTTACATTAAAACCAAAATGCAAAAATATTTCATCATCTAGTTTGTCAAGAACTACAACTCCATAGTTGCATAACACAGGTGGCCTTTCCTCTCCTTCTGCATTAAAATTCCTTAACCATATGGAAGATAGAAAAGGATCTGATATTGGGGTAAGGGAAGGATAAGGCTCAATGTCACTGCCCATTCGTTTAGTTTACTTTATTGTCATTGCACCTCATACAATGAAATTAAATTCACCTGACATTTAAATAAAAACTTTTAAATTTCCCACAGGTTCAATTGTCCATTGTTCTGGGACACCCTCTCCTGGTGGAGTGTCTGTTTTTGCTGCCTGCTTTACTCTAGTGTAGTGGATCTATGGGTTGACTCCTGTTAGTTTCAAGGATGTGTGAGTTGTCAGCAACACCTGGAATGGCCCCTTCCCCTTTGGTTGCAAAGCTTCATCCTTCTAGGACCTCAGGTAGACCCAATCTCTTGGTTCAGTGTTGTGGACTAGAGGATCTAGTGGCAGATGTTGGTGAACCTGCGTGTACCTATGAAGAGAAGACAAGACAGCAGACAGGCAAACCATATACTGTTTAAGCATTTGATTTTCTACAACAGACATTTCAGTACCTTGTGCCACTAGTGAAGCCACTAGGTGTGATGGACTCACCAGGATGCGCCTCCAGTCTCCTCTTCAGATTTTAGTTTGGAGGAGGAGGATGAGCCAGTCCCTGGCACCTCTGGGGGAGACAGGGCAGTGAGTCCAGGGGCTGTTGGAGAGGCGGATCAGGAAGCAGCAAGCTCCAACTCGATGGAGCAACTGCAGCTGGGATGACCAGATGAGCAGCCAGCTGAGCTCGGGCAGAGGGATTCACAGCTGTGGCAAGATAGCCTTGAGGCTTCAGGCGGGAAGCGAGTGCACCTGCCAGTGGCCAGTGCGGATGATGATGAGGAGCTGCCCCCTCCTCCTGATAAAAGGTTGTGCAGGGCCAAGAGGTGACAGGAACAATGCCTGTCAGCCAGGCTACTCATGAGGCAGCAACCTCGCCTGTTGTGAGGGGTTGTATCGGTGCTAACTATTTAAGCCTGCACAAAGAGAAGGATGTTGCTGGAACATGTCTGGTTGTCTTTCTTTGTGATGTATGTGTGCCTTGCTGTGAGAGGGATCTTGGAGTCCTAGTGGGCAATCACTTAAACATGAGCCAGCAGTGTGCAGCAGCAGCCAAAAAAGCTAATACAATCCTTGCTTATATAAACAGAGGTATAGAATCAAAATCATGTGAAATATTAGTACCACTTTACAAAGCCTTAGTAAGACCACACTTACTGTATCCAGTTATGGTCACCACAATATAAAAAAGATGTTGAGACTTTGGAAAAAGTGCAGAAAAGAGCAATAAAAATGATTAGGGGCATGGAGGCTAAAACTTATGAAGAACTGTTACAGGAATTTGGTATGTCTAGTCTAATGAAAAGAAGGACCGGGGTGACATGATAGCACTATTCCAATATTTGAGGGGGTCCTACAAAGATGAGGGGGTCAAACTACCCTGTTTCCCCCAAAATAAGACATCCCCTGATAATAAGCCCAATCGGGCTTTTGAGTGCATGGCAATAAGGCCAAGCACTTATTTCAGGGTTCAAAAAAATATAAGACAGGGTCTTATTTTCGGGAAAACATGGTATTTTCCATAGCACCAAAAAACAAGACAAGAAAAAATGGATGGAAACTAACTAAGGAGAGAAGCAACTTAGAACTAAGGAGAAATTTCCTAATGGTGACAGCAATCAATCAATGGAATAGTCTGCCTTCAGAATTTGTGGATGCTCCATCACTGGAGGCTTTAAAAAAGAGACTGGACAACCATTTGTCTGAAATGGTATAGGCTCTCCTGTTTGAACAGTGGGTTGGACTAGAAGACCTCTGAGGTCCTTTCCAACTCTATTATTTTATGTTCTATGTTCTATATGTTCCTGCCTTGTTGTGTTTCTTGTCTTAGACTCATGATTTGGATCTCTGGTTTGTGCCTTGACCTCATGCCTTGCCCCATGGACTAATTCAAGCCTTTGGGACTCTTGTCTTGTCTAGAGCCTCTGATGGGATTCACAGGGGTTGCATGGGCTTTTGTTATTCAAGAGCTGCTGGGGACTGTATACTTGGGCTCAGGCAGCTCAATAAAGACCTTTTAACCTACTGCTGTGTGTGCGTGTGTGAGCGGGGCAGCACAGTTTGTTCCAGCCACACATTCCCATAGCAAAAGCCCACACCTTGAGAATATGGAGCAGTTGTTGGCAAACAACGCTCAGCTGGCCCAGCAAGTGGCCCTGCTCTTTTCTCAGTTGGCCCAGATGCAAACAGCAGGACCAACGCGTAAATTCCCAGTGTCCATGCCAGATAAATTCGATGGGACTTTAGAGCAATTTCCTGTGTTTTGGGGACAGTGCCAGCTCTTTATTAGTTTATGGCCGTATGACTTCCAGATGGACTGGGAGAAGGAGACGTTCTTGACTGGCCCCACAGCCTCGTGGGCAGCCCCACTTCTCACACAGCCGAGCCTGCTCCTGGATGACTCTGCAGAGTTTTGTACCCAACTGAAGGCCATGTTTGAGGACCCATTGAAGGCTCAGAGGGCGAAGCCACCATTACGGGAATTGAAGCAGAGGTGATGCCCAGTTGCGGACTACATCAGTGATTTCCGACTGTTCAGCCAGGACTTGTGTTGGAATGAGGAGGCCCTCATGGACCAGTTTCAGGAGGGCCTGTCCTTGGAGTTACTGGATGAGCTGGCTAGGACAGATTGCCCCAGTACCGTGCAGGCTGTTATGCACCTGTGCCTCCGCATTGATGAGCGGATCCAGCAATGAAGGGCATGGAGACAGGGAGCAGAATCACCTGTGCTGGTAAAGACCTGTGAGAAGCCCCAACTACCTGAGAAACCCATGCAAGTGGGTGGGGCCAGTCCATGTCTCACTGCCACTGGGAGGGACGATGTCTCTATTGTGGGGGCTCTGGAATTTGGCTGTCAAATGCCTTGTCAAGAAAAGCTCGGTGGCGTCAGGAAACCCCATGAGCCTGACCTAGAAGGCTTGCGAAGCTGGGTAACCATGATAGTGGGCCTGGCACAGCAACTGCGAGTCACGCTGACTTGGCATTTGGCGTTGGCTGTGATCTTAACTCTGTCTGGTGGGGCAGAGGTACAGATGCACGTCATGGTGGACTCAGGGGCAACTGTGAACTTTATGGACATAGCATTTACCACTAAATGGGGAATCCCACAGCATGAGGTTGCCTCTGCTATCCTGGTAGAGACCATCGACGGTTGACCCTTCCAGTCGGGTCCAGTGGCAGCAGCCACCACTTTGCTCCAGATGCGTATGGACAATCACATGGAGTGGTTGGAGTTTTACCTGGTGTCTGCTCCTCATTTCCCTATTGTGCTGGGGCTGGAATGGCTCCAAGCGCATAACCCGCGGATCGTGTGGTCAGAAGGGGTTATTCATCTGGACAGTCCTAAATGCCATTCCCATTTGCTGCAGTTGTGTGCAGCCAAGGGGCCTGCTGCCCCATCCTTGGACCTCCCACCTGAAATTCTGAATTACACCAAAGTGTTTGGGGAGAAGGAAGCAGAGCAACTTCCCCCACATCGACCTCATGATTGTCCCATCAACTTGATACCCAACACCAAGCTGCCAGTGGGATGGATTTACTCCTTGTCAGAATCCAAACTTGAGGCTTTCAAGGACTTCATTAAAAAGAATTTACAGAAGGGGTTCATCTGCCTGTTGATATCCCCCTTGGCGGCTCCCGTCCTTTTCACTCACACTGCTTGCAGTGTTGTGACCTAGGCTTCCTGAGTCATTAAAACACACGAGTAGTCCCAAAAACCTCTTTTATTGCAACAGCTGTGAATTACGTTCATTCACAGCTGAGTCCCAATTAGTTGCAAAAAATCCTTCGGGAGAAGTCCTTCGGGATAATCACCAACCTTTATCTCCCTTGACACGCTGCCAAAGACCTACTTGGCAAAGCCACACGGAGTCCAGAATCAAACAGAGATGCCGACTGGGAACAGAATTAACAATGTTGCTTTCCTGCAAAGGGCTCATGTGCCTTTGCTCCTCTTTTAAGCCTTATGGGAGGGGCCAATCATCTCCAGGCCTTACTCCCAAGTCGTCCCTTTAGTTTTAACTGTTCTTGCCTTCTGGCAGCTCTGCGCATGTGCGCACTAGGAACAGGCTCCTCCTGTTCCTCTGCCTCTCTGATGTCCGACTCTGGAGGCTCCGGAGTCTGCACATAACTCCTAGATGGCCCTGGCCCCATCTCTGCCTCTGACACAGAGCCCTTGAACGAGCCTTCCCCAGACTCCAGGACTGGCCCATGTTCCTCCACAGCCTCCTCACTGTCTGACTCTACTGCCAGCTCTGCAGGCTGCTGGCAGACCACAACATGCAGGCTGTTTAGTGGAAGAAAGACTGGGGCCGCTTTCTGCCTTTGTTAACAGATCTATCTGTTTAACAGCTTTGCCCATCATGAGGGGCTGTACCGGAATTAACTATTTAAGCCTGCCCAATGAGGATGTTGCTGGAACAACATGTCCAGTTGCCTTGCTTCGTGTTCTTGCCTTGTCATGTTTCTTGCCTTGGACTCGTGATTTGGACCTGTAGTTTGTGCCTTCACCTTGTGCCTTCCCCATGGAATAGTTCAAGCCTTTGGGACTCTTGGCTTGTTGAGCACTTTTGTTCTGGCTTCTGCCTAGCTTCAGGGATTGAGACTGCTCCTCTTGTCAACTCCTTAGAGCCTCCGGTGGGACTCTGAGTGGGTGCATGGGCTTTTGTTATTCAAGAACTGCTGGGGCCTGTATAATTGGGCTCATGCAGCTCAATAAAGACCTTTTAACCTACTGCTGTGTGTGCATGTGAGCGGGGCAGCACACTAGGTAGCATTTTCCATATAGAAACTCAAAAGGGCTAATTCCCAACTTACCCCTGGGTGATATCCTCAATCTCATCAGGGCTAGTGGTAGAGCCTGTGGCCATTTTCGTTGGGCCTCTTGACATAATTTGGATAGGTAGTGCTTAAGGGTTTGGTTAATTTGTTGAACTTGTCCACTGCTCTGGGGTCTCCAGGAGTGATGAAATCTAAATTTTTTTGCCACCGGTTCTGTGGGTGTGGCTTGGTGGGTATGGCCAACTTTTTTTTTTTTACTTTTTAAAGCATTTTATACTAGTAAAAAATGCTTTAAAAAGTAAAAAAAGTTTCTGATGATCAGCACCTGACCAGCCTGACCCCCCTCGCCAAGCCAGATCCAATGCCTCCTAGCCCCAAAGATTGCAAGCCTTTCTACCTCAGCCACCCAGTCCGGGAGATGACAGAGGGGGGGAGAGAGAAACAAAGAGCTTGGCTGCTCCCACTTTTCACTCACCCCGAGCTTCCTGCTGTGGATTTTCATGCCTTGCTTCACACGCCCGGGATTGTCGCCCTCGTTTTCTTCTTTTTGCACTTGCTCCTGGCGTTTTTCCATTTGTAAGGAAGTTTTCGTACCTGTGAAGGCAAGTCTGGCTTCCTGCGCTAAAAACCTCACCAGTACTGTTGTGCCCACGGCTTGTGTGTGTGTGTGTGTGTGTGTGGATGTCGGGCATGGGCTGCTGTGAAGACCAGGAGCAAAGACACACACACACAGAGAGAGAGAGAGAGGCTTTAAAAGACCTTTGAATGAAGGCGGGGGTGGATTGGAGGGGTCATTTCCCTCCCCCTCCCTGCCTCCACACCGACATTCAGTGCAGCACACACACACACACAGGCTTTAAAAGACCTTTAGAACGACTCAGGGCTCCTTCTGGTTGGCCTCCAAAGAAAAGAGGAATGAAGGCGGGGGTGGATTGAAGGGGTGAATTCCCCAACTCTGGTTCAGCCGGCCGGGGATGGGATGTCAGGCACAGGCTGCTGTGAAAGACCAGGAGCAAAAACACACACACACAAGCTGCGTGCACAGCAGTAGTGGTGAGGTTTTTAGCGAGCAGAGCAGGAAGCCAGACTTGCCTTCACAGGTATGAAAGCTTCCTTACAAATGGAAAAACGCCAGGAGTAAGCAAGTGCTTCTTTTTGCACTTGCTCCTGGCGTTTTTCTACTTGGAGAGGAGGAGGACGAGGGCGACAATCCTGGGTGCGTGAAACAAGGTGTGAAAATCCACAGCAGGAAGCTTGGGGTGAGTGAAAAGGGGGAGCAGCTGAGTGCTTCATTTCTCCGGAACCGGTAGTAAAAAAATGCTTAAAAAGTAAAAAAAAAAAAAAAAAGTTCCAATGATCACGCATTGCTCAGCTGATCGTCGGAACTTTTTAAAAAACTTTTTAAGCATTTTTTTACTACTGGTTCTCCGGAAGTAAAAGCAGGAAGTAACGACGACCGGGCGGGTGGGCAGAGCCTCGAGCTGCCATCGCTACTGGTTCTCCAAACCACCGGCCATCATCGCTACCAGATCGGCCGATCCAGTCCAAACCAGGAGCATTTCAAACCCTGGTCTCCAGACAGTATGCAGCTTGTAGCTGATCTGTAGGGCCTTTGACACTTGTAGGTTCACTTGGGAAATAAAGTGTGGCCTGGAATCTGACCCTATAGTTTTAGGTATCCCGAACCTTGGAATGATTTTTACTAGTAGGCACTTGTTACTTCTCTAGCTTTGTTGGTTCTGTGGGGAAAGGCCTCTAGCCATCCTGAAAACATGTCTACAAAAGCAAGTAGATATTGATATCCTTGTGTTCTAGGTAATTTTAGAAAGTTCACTTGCAATGCTTCCCCAGGTCCTGCCCCTTGTTGTCTCCCTCAGTGGACTTTTCCTCACAATCTTAGGGTTGTTTCTTAAACAGATTTCTCACTGCACCACCACCCGTTTGGTTTTTGCATATAGTCCTGGGCTCACAATTTGTCTGGCTAGTAGGTCCTCCATCACTGTTGCTCTTTGATGACCAGAGTAATGAAGGTCTCTTGCCATTTGCTGCATGAGGGTCTTTGGCAACACTATCTTCACTGAATGCTTCAATTTGTGAACCTGAGGATAGTCATTTTTTGTAGCCTTCTCATACTGCACTCTTGGAGAGCAGAATTACAAGAAGCTAGGCTAAAGTGTAGGCACCACTGTTGTGGAATAAAGGGACCAAACAACATTCCTGGGTCAGCCAGAGACAGTTTTATTTGTGCAGTTTCAGAACCAGATTTGTATCTGGAATTCTGAACAAGGAGAGAGTTCTGATATGACTGCTTTTATACATATCGAAGACAAAGGATTTGGCTGGCACATCAGTTTTCCATATATGATTAACATGAGATCATGCATTTTCCATACATGGTTAACATACACTTGTTATATGATAATTGACACACTTCCTAATTACTAAACCATTAGTAAACCATTATTTTTAGTTTATAAGATTATCTTAGCTACACAACTTTTCCTTAAGTGCTTGTAGTGCTAATGGGAGATTTACTGTTGTCCTTGGGTAATAAGAGGTAATAAGTAACTCTTTGTTTCTTGTGTCTGTTTTTGTGTATCTGACAGTGAGGCCATTCAGATGTTTTCCATCTGGCTGTCCTTCTGTGACGGCTAGGCCTCATCAGAAGATTTATTACCACTAATGGGGTTTAGCTGTTTTTTAATGTAATCTCCAACAAGCACGTTTCTCTCTTATAATAATGTGAATAGAGAGGGTCTCTTAGAGTTCATGTAGCTAAGCACGTTTTTTCCTTATAATAATGTGAATAGAGAGGGTCTCCTAGAGTTCATGTAGCTGACTCTGTATGATTCCTTCTTTTATTCACATTACCACAGTATATTCACCTTCCCTTGCACTGCCACCCTGATAGTCACCCAGCAGCCCTGTTTCAGGTGACTCAGTCCCTCCTCGGAAGGAATAATACAGAAGATCACCTAAAGGGTCACTGTGAGGAATATGCTGCACATCTGGTGGACAAAGTCTCTCATATTCCCTTTAAGTTGGGCTCCAGCTTTAAAGCGGAATCTGTGGAGGTGGTGGGGCCTATGTCTTGCAAAGTGATGTGGGAAGAGTTTTAGCCTGTGGAACCTGAGGAAGTGGACAAGGCCCTCTTATTGCTAGTTGGGCCACTTTTGTTAGATCCATGGCCTTCCTGACTTATTAAAGCTGTGCAGGAGTGAACACAGGATTGGGTCTGGGTGGTAGTTAACTCCTTGAAAGAGGGAGTAGTCCTGCCATCTCTTAAAGAGGCCATGTTATGCCCCCTATTCAAAGGACCACTGCTCGACCCAACCAAGCTGGACAATTTTCACCCAATTTCCAATCTTCCCTTCTTAAGGAAAGTTGTGGAGAGAGTGATTGTGTGGCAGCTGCAGAGGACCAGGCTGGGGTTTGGGACTGAGACAGCATTGGCGGCACTCATGGATGATCTTTGGCAGTAGCGGGATGGAGAGGCATCCATCCTGTCTCTTCTTTTTTAAAAAGTTTTTTATTTTTTTATTTTTTATAAAAATGTCAAATCAATGCGTGAACAGTGTGGCACCTGGACGCCATACATTCCAGTACAAACAAAAGTGATCAGATTAAACATTATTATTACATTCATCAATTTATGAAATTCCCATAACAATACACATCTATATTAGGTTACAATCTATCATTATTCAATTATTCCACCTATTTCTCATTATTACTTTCATTTTATCAAATAAAAATATAATACATTAATATTCCCTTTATTTCTATCTCTTACTCTAGCTTTTAATCATATCACCATATAATAAAAAGCTTTTTCTTTCTTTCCTGTCTAACTTCTAATCATGTCACCTGACTATAAAAAGAGAAAAAGAGAAAAAGAATAGAGAGGGAGAGATAGGAAAAGACAATTCAAAACAACAACCAAGAACAGGAATCATCCATCCATCATCTCTTGCCTGCTTTATACTTTAATTGCTATACTTTAAATAAAGAGGGGTAGAAGGAAAAGGAAGTCAAAGCAACAATATAAAAAGAAAGAAAAAAGAAATCATCTACCCATCGTCTCTTGTTCACTTTGATACTTCAATTGCTATGCTTTTTTTTTTTACTTGTCTCCCCCATTCCTCTCTTAAGTCTCCATTGATATCTATTTCTTGGATGTCCCATCTAGGCGTTCTTCCCACCTCTACCCTCTTCCACTGCCTATTTTCTAAAATTGTTACTGAGGCCCCTGCCTCCATTTCAAACATATCTTCCCACTCTCTTAATATTTTTCCCCCCTGGTTTAATTCATCAATCATTATTATTTTCGTTATAATCTCCTCTTTGTCTTCTTCCTTTTTTATTTCTTCTTTTGGCTCCTCCCTTTCCTGGGTGTCTTGGTCTGTAGTCATCATCCCTTGTATAGTGTTTTCCATTTTTTCCATAGTGTCCTTAAATTCTTTGTCCATAATATCTTTTATATTTTGATAGAGTAGATCCATCTCGTGGACAATTCCACTCATTTCTCCTTCTTCAGTATTTTATTTTATTTTTTAAGAAGGTTGATTTTTATCCAACAGTCCAAGAATTATTTATTTAGTCTTTAAACTACCCTTCAAGGAGTACACTAGTCCCAATTCTTTATATCTCATAAGTTAACACTCAGTTCCATTCAGGTAGTCCCCAGAGGTTATAAAAAAAAAACACCTTATATATCCTCTTTGCAAATTCAATCCTCTAATACGGTGTTCAAGTGTCTCTTTACTTAAATCACTTCCTTGTAGTTTCCTTTTTTGTCAGCAGGTGGCACTCTCTGTTTAAATTTCAGTTTGTAAATTTACTAATCCATTGTCATTTGGGTTATACAGCAAATATCCAAGCAGTGTAAGTTTTTTTATATATATAGATAAATCCAATGTTTAAAAATACCTTACCAGTAGCATTTCTTCCCAGTTTAGGAGTCTGTTTATTTCATAATCTGTTGTTTATTCTCCTACCACTTTCATTTCTGGTTAGGTGTTTTTTTTCAAAACGCCCCAAAATGCTTAGGCGCCGCTTTAACACTCAGTTCTGGGCAAATAGTTCTGGTTATTTCTTGGGGTTCAATTTAAGACAAAAGAAAAATCCTGTCCCCCAGTTGCACCACGGCTCACCTTCTTCTCTCCAGCACCAGTCTTAGCTGTTATTCTTCAATTTGTCCCAGCTTTGTAGGGGCCATCTTTAGGCTGCTTTAAATCACACAGGCAAAAAAAAAGCAAGTTGGAAGCACATGGAGGACTTGGGAAAGTAATGGTTGGGGGAAAAAATCAATGAGAAAAATGGAGATGTCCAGAAAGAGACGGCTGATGTAAATAATAATTTTTAAAAATCACAATCAAAGGGGATTTGGGCAGCTAAAACTGGAAAAGTGAGCTTTGGAAAGCATCAGCTGGGTACAAAATGAGGAAGGGGTCTTTTTTTTTCCAGAAAGAGCCACAGGGAAAGAAGGGGAAAGAGCCAGGCAGGAGACAAGCCTTTGTGCGGAAAAGTTGGGCAAAGATACACTACTACCAGGTTTCCTCCTGGAACCGCTGCTGCTCTTCTTCCTTTTCTTCCTGGCCGTAGCCACCCAGCCTCTGAAGATACAGTATTTCCACCTCATCCAAAAGGCTGGCCAGGGGCAGAAGGATGGAAGGGGCGGTGAGGGCTTCATGGGGTCCCCCAATGGGGGGGAGTGGTTTATCTACTTCAAGCCATCCCCAATGGGGATGGCTTGAAGTAGATAAAGGACCTGCCAGCTGGAGGGGAGATGTTGTGGGAGACTGATGAGGCAGCGCTTGGGGCTTGGAGCGCTTGGGGCTCGGAGCGGTAAACAGCATCCAGGAAGCACTACAGCAGAGAGAAGCAGCTTGAGTAAACCCCAGCTTTGCTGTCCATTGCAGATGCTAGATCGGACCCCTGCAAACTCTCGTCTCTCGAGGAGCCCGGCTGAAGTTTCCCGTGCTGCTTCAGCGAGTGCTTCTCAAGAGACAAGAGTTTGCAAGAGGCCGATCTAGCATCCGCAATGGACAGCAAAGCTGGGGTTGACTCCGGCTGCTTCTCTCCGCTAACAGGCAGCCAAGCTAACTGCCTGAAAGACCCCATCCTGTCCCTGGGAGTCAAAGCACTGAAGCTCGAGCAGTGCGGGAAACTTCGGCTGGGTTCCTTGAGAGAAATGCAAAGATTTCTCTGCTGACCACCAAAATTTTCTCACGGACCACCAGTGGTCCGCAGACCACCAGTTGGTGACCACTGACCTAGAGACACTTGGTTAAGATGGGTTGTTACAGGGAAACCAGAAATGTAGTGGCGAGACCGGCTGGAAAAATAGCGGTCTCCGACAAGCTCTGTGAAAATCCAGCCAGACAAACTGTTGTTGGGGGAGTCTTCGGACCGGAACCGTCCTGTAGGGACAGTGAAGAAGGAGAGGCATCTC
This sequence comes from Pituophis catenifer annectens, assembly GCF_029215685.1. Classification (NCBI taxonomy): domain Eukaryota; kingdom Metazoa; phylum Chordata; class Lepidosauria; order Squamata; family Colubridae; genus Pituophis; species Pituophis catenifer. Next base: position 26,416,107 of record NW_027256885.1, on the reverse strand, counting down.
GGATGACCAAGAGGAACAGGCAAGTTCCTTGAAAGGTCGGAGGCAGCTCTTCAGACCGGCGGCAGGGGTGGTGGCCATTGTAAAATGACCGCTCTGAAGCTGGGGCAACCGGACTAAGTTTTTGTGCAGGAGCGGTGTTTGAACGGAGTGCTAGTACCGGGTGAGTGATTGGCCAACTCACAGGTAAAAGAAAATTTCGAATTGGAACATTAAAAGGTGTCCCGGAGCTGAAATGAGCAGCTAATTGGCATTTGGGAAATTCTATGGAGGGAGAACAAAGAGGAAGCTAAAATACTAAAGCCCAAGAAAGTTTTCGTATCTACAATTGGATTTGGAGAAATTAAAAATAATAAAAGAAAAGAACCCGAGGAAAAGTATTTTTTATGTGGATTTAAAATATTTTTGACAGCTTTGACATTTAGTTGTTTTGAGAATATTTGTCAAGCCCAGCCACCAGCTCGACACAGCATACAGTGGGGGAATCGGAAACCACAGGGATGCAGCACAAGCCATCTGGATGCAGAGCGAGGGATGGGGGGAGCACAACACAAGGGTGCAGGTGATAGTGGTACCGGGTATTAGGCGGATGGGCACACAGTCGTGGAGAGATGCACCGGGGAGAGGATCACTCCGGCTGGGTTTCCTGAGGATGGCGGATGATGTCACGGGGCCGGCGCACAGGCCCTGGGCGGGCCATTCGAATGTGAGGCTCAGCTGAGAGGTGCCGATAGCCAAAGACAGCCTGATTGAGGGGTGGGGCGGCATGGCTCGATAAAGGCTCTGAGAGGCAGAAGCTCTCAGCGCCGACTTTACATCCTCATTACTTGGCGTTGCCTCGGCTCCAATCTGTAGCGGTAATAAACCTTTGTTTTTCTCAACTTGAAAAAACCCTGGTTTCAGTGTTCATTGTTTGGGAGCATCAAGGTTTGTCTGAGAATGCTGAGAGAAAGTTGTACAGGACCCATTGGCCCATCGGAGCAGGGGCCGGTTTGGGCTCAGGGACTATGGCCACCACAGGCAATTTGGGGTCCGCCACCCATACAGGCCACCTTTGATGGGAGCTTGGATCGAGTGGCTCTTTTCTTAAACCATATTATAAGCCACATGGACTTATATGGAAGATTCTACCCATCCCAGTGGGTGATGGTTGTGACTATCACAGCTGTGCTGATGGGGGAGGTGGCAGACTGGGTAGCCAACCTCCATAGTGACCACGCCAGGGAACTGGCGAACATTGGCATGTTTCTGGAGGCCCTCAGAGGCCGATTTGAGGATAAATCCCAGGCACAACTGGCGGAAGGGGAGTTGGTGGCCCTCAAACAAAGAGGCCGGACAGCTAAGGACTATGTGAGGGATCTTCGGAGAATAGCGGGAAGATTAAGAGCATGGTCTGAATGCTTATCGGTGCACCAGTTCCATATGGGCCTGGATCATGATTTAAGGCAAGCATGCATCTACAGAGGACTGCCGCCACATTTGGCCGATTGGTTCTGGGCAGCCATAGACCTGGATGTTGGCTTAAGGGAGTTCCGACTGAGAAGGGAAGGAGGAGTGGGCCAGCCTAGACGTGCCATGGATAAGCTGCCACTGAGTAGGGAGGTGAAGGTAACAGTCCCAACATCAGTTCCCACTGAGCCAGCTCGAAGGCCGTCCTTCCACTGTTTTCGATGCAATCAGGTCGGCCATAGAGTGGTGGAGTGTCCCTTACCTCCGCCACAAATGCCAGTGTCACAGATGCTGGCATCTGGCGGGAAGGTCTGGGACCAGACACGCCTGACCCCAGAACGATCCACAATAGCATCGCAAACCCGCCTCACTGATGCTAATACACCAACTAAGGAAGTTGGAAGACCGCCTGGGACCGGGAGCCTACCGGTAGTGTTAGGAGACAGTGATGAGGAAGACCCGAACGACCCAATGGTGAGTGCTCCTGTCTGCCCCTTTGTGATACAGGTGACCCTTAGGAATCCACACACCTCCATGGGCCTTAGGCAGGGAGCCGTGATTGATTCCGGGTGCACCAGATGCCTAATGCACAGAGCTGTAGCAGTCCGGTTGGGGTTGCGTATGGTGAGACTAAAAACACCCATTAAATTCAAACAAATGGATGGTTCCACACTGGGGGGAATGCCTGCTACCCATGTTACTGAGCCAGTGAGGCTAGAAGTAGGGGAGCACTGGGAGCACCTTAGGTTTGTAGTGGTGGAAACAATGATCGAACCTATTATACTGGGGTTGGCCTGGTTGGATAAGTGGGAGCCCACAATCTGGAGGGAAGGGGAATTTCGGAAAGTAAGATTACTTAAGGAGCCTGAGTGGTGCAGCAGGCTAATGCTACTGTTAAAGGTAGTATTTAGCTTCCAGCTGCCTGCAATTACTGGGAGTTCAATTCTCACCAGGCTCAAGGTTGACTCAGCCTTCCATCCTTTCTAAGGTAGGTAAAATGAGGACCCGGTTTGTGGGGGCAATAAGCTGACTTTGTATAAAATATACAAAAGTATGAAGGCTATTGCTTAATGCATTGTAAGCCGCCCTGAGTCTCCGGAGAAGGGCGGCATATAAATCAAAATAATAAAAAAAATAGATTAGAGCTCGGTCCAGAGCTGACAGTCTGTGATCACACGGAATGGGCAGAGGTAGGGAGGCAGCAAGGACAACCGCCACTGGATGGGAGGTTCCCGAATATATACAAGGACTTGGCAGAAGTCTTCAGTGAAGAGGAGTGTGAGGCCACCACCACACTTGCGTACAGATTGTGCCATCGAGTCATCCAATCATCCAATCCAAAGGTCCTCCAGAGGTCAGGTGGAATCACACGTCTGGCAGTGTCATCAATCTGGAATGTCAGGACCGTTGAGTCGATAGCAGCTTCAAAGGCACAGGACTGCAGCTAAGATTCACTTTAGTTTCTCCGTTCATCCCCCCTCCAGCACGCTTCCCTCTCTAGCAACTTCCTAGTTCCCCCCTCCCCCGTTACCATGGCAGCCAACAAGCAAGCATTGAAAGAGTGGAGGCTGACATTCGGCCCCCCTGGAAAAGATAAAAGGGAGATAAAAACACAATATACAATATTCACAATGGATTAAGTTTTATCAGGATATTTGGTATGAAACAATTGTACTTTCTTCGGCGCTTGAACATCTTTTTTATTTACCCATTCAGCTTTTGACAATGGGAAATGTTTCCAGGCCACCAAATACTGCACCTTACCACGATGCTTCCTGGAATCCAAGATTTCCTTGACCTCAAAGTGCTGTTCTCCTTCAATCAGAATGGGGACAGGAGGAGGTTCTTGGTCTGGACGCAAAGGGGATGAGTGTTCTGGTTTGAGTAAACTGACATGGAATACCGGATGAATTCATTGTAATTTTTTTGGCAATGCCAATTGAACCGTGACTGGGTTAATGACCTGAACTATCGGGAAAGGGCCCACTTATTTGGGTCCAAGCTTTTTTGACTTTTGGGTAGTTTGCAAGTATTTGGTGGAAAGGTAAACCATGTCACCAACTTTATAAGCTCGTGCCTGACCCCTTTTTTTATTGGCCTGGGCTTTATGAGCTCGATGCGCTTCATCGAGTGCCTTACAAGTTACTGCCCATGTGCCACGTAGCTGTTCGATCTATTTAATCAGAGAGGGTTTTTTTGGATTCTCTTGGGGCAACTCTGGAATTGGCACAAAGTCTTGGCCGGAGGCCACCTTGAAAGGGGTGAACCCAGTGCTGCTATGTATGGAGTTATTAGAGGCCACCTCTGCGAATGGTAATAACTCTGCCCAGTTATCTTGCTGATAATTGACATAACACCTCAAATATTGTTCCAGTACAGAATTGGTTCTCTCACAAGCCCCATTTGTCTGAGGATGGTGGGCGGAGCTTAATCCCTGGGTGGAGCCTATTAGCGCTAGGAACTCTTTCCAGAAATGGGAGGTAAATTGGACACCCCTATCAGATATTATATGCTTTGGGGCACCGTGTAATCTGTACACATGTTGGACAAACATTTTCGCAAGTGTTTTTGCAGAAGGAATCTTGGGACATGAGATAAAATGCACTTGTTTGGAAAACAAATCAGTGACCACCCAAATAACTGTGCTCCCCCCACTTTTGGGCAATTCTACAATAAAATCCATGGAGATCTCTCTCCAAGGGGCATCAGGCCTGGCAACACTCTGAAGTAGTCCAGGCGGCTTCCCTGGAGGTCTCTTGGCTGAGGCACACACGGGGCAGCTAGCTACGTATGCCTCTATGTCTTTCTTGAGTGCGGGCCACCAGAATTGTCGTTTGACTAAATGTAGTGGGGTTTTTTTTATTGAAAAGTTTTTTTTAAAAAAATTTACAAACAATTTCCCCCCCTCCTCCCCCCTCCCAACCCAGCCCTCCTCCCCTCCCCCCCCCGGATTTCCCAGAGCAAAATACAGGGTATAGCATTTAACAAACATAAGCTAACATATGCAAACTATCTATAAACTCCTATCTCCCTCTTGCACTTTAACTCCCCTTTACATGACTAAATATAAGAATTCCCTTAAATATCTTTTTTTCTTTTTTTTTATTCATAAGCTATTTGAAACTTTTTAGTCCCATATTTATTTTGAATATAGTCAATCCATCTTCTCCATTCCAATATATATCTTTCATTTGAGTGATCCTTCAAATATGTTGAAATTTTAGCCATCTCCACTAAATTCACTACTTTTAGTGTCCATTCTTCAATAGTAGGTAGATCTTCCTTCTTCCAGTACTGCACCACCAAAAGTCTGGCTGCGGTTATTAAGTTCAAAATCAAATTAGTCTCTATAACCGTACAATCTGTAATTATACCCAATAAAAACAACTGTGGGGTAAACTTTATCTTCTTTTTAAGAATATTTTGCATAATCCACCAAATTTTAATCCAAAATGCCTTGATTTTTTTACATGTCCACCATATATGGTAATACGTGGCATCATCACACTTACATCTCCAACACTTGGATTGTAAACCTGGATACATGCAAGCTAACTTTTTAGGATCTAGATGCCATCTATAAAACATTTTATAAAAATTTTCTCTCAAGTTTTGGGCTTGTGTAAATTTTACGTTTCTAACCCATATTTTTTCCCACGTTTCCATCATTACTGGTTCCTCAATATTTTGTGCCCATTTTATCATACAGTCTTTGACTAACTCCGTTTCTGAGTCTATCTCTATCAATACATTATACAACCTTTTTATGTGCATTTGACCTTGGTCTCTAATTTGTTTTACCAAGTTTTCCTCATTTTGCAAGATACCAATTTTCTGATCCTCTTTCCACCTAGCTTGCAGCTTTCCATACTGAAACCAAGTTTGAATTATCCTTTCTTCTTTTAATACATTCAAAGATTTTAATTGCAATGTGCCTCTTTCCATAATAAGAAGCTCTTTGTAAGTAATCACATCTTGTTTTTGTTCTACACTTACATTCTCTATCGCATGTCTGGGTATTGCCCATATAGGTATTTTATTGTTTAGTTTATATTGATACTTTTTCCAGACACGTAATAACGCATTCCTTAATATATGACTTTTAAAATTCTTATCCACCTTTTTATCATATAATAAATATGCATGCCAGACATATACCAAATCATATCCCTCTATATTCAATATTCTCTCTTCTGTTGAGTTAATCCAGTCACTAATTGCTGAAAGGGCAGCTGCCTCATAATACAATCTTAAATTGGGCATTTTGAGACCTCCTCTCTCACGTATATCTTGCATTATTTTTTGCTTTATTCTCGGTCTCTTTCCTGCCCAAACAAAGTTACTGATACCCTTCTGCCATTCCTTCAGATTTGCATCTTTTTTAAGTATTGTTATCATTTGAAAAAGAAATAAAAACTTTGGTAAAACATTCATTTTTACTGCTGCTATTCTTCCCAACAAGGACAGTTGTAGTTTTTTCCAGTTTTCCATCTCTTTCTGTATTTTTTGCCACAACGGTTCATAATTATACTTGTATAATTTTGCATTTGAAGTCACAATATAAACCCCTAAATATTTAACCTTCTTTACTATTTCAAATCCTGTTACTCTTTCTATTTCTTCTTTTTGATTTATAGTCATATTTTTAGTTATTATCTTTGTTTTCCCTGCATTTATTTTAAATCCAGATACTTGTCCATATTGATTAATTATATCCATTAAACCTATAACCGATTGCACTGGTTGGGTTAAAGTAACAACCAAGTCATCTGCGAATGCTCGTAATCTATAATCATAATGCCTAATTTTAATTCCCTTTATTTTATCTGAACCACGTATTTTATTCAGCAAAAATTCCAAAGTCAAAATAAACAGTAATGGAGACAAAGGACATCCTTGTCTTGTTCCTTTTTCAATATTAAAAGTTTCTGTTAAACTACCATTAATTATTATTTGCGCTGTTTGTTTCTGATATATTTCCTCAATAGATTGTGTAAAATACTCTCCAAACTGCATCTTTTCTATTATTTTCAATAAAAAATTCCAATTCAATCGATCAAATGCCTTCTCCGCATCCAAAAATACAAGCGCCGCAGGGACTTGGTTGTTCTTCCCCAAATATTCCAATATGTTAACTATTTGCCTTACGTTACTTTTCATTTGTCTCCCATTTATAAAACCAATTTGATCATTATGAATCATTTGTTGCATAACTAGCATTAACCTATTTGCTAATATTTTAGCAAAAATCTTGTAAACTGTATTTAAAAGCGATATAGGCCTATAGTTCTTTGGCTGACTATGGTCTTGATCCTCTTTTGGAATCAAAGAAATAAATGCTGTTCTCCAAGATGAGGGTACATCTCCTCCAGATTGTATTTTAATAAATAATTCCTTAAGTGGTTCCACCATTTCTAGCTGCAAATTTTTATAATAAACAGCTGTCAATCCATCTGTCCCAGGAGCTTTACCCACTTTCAACTGTTTAATTGCTAAGACAATTTCTTCCGAGGTTATCAGTTGATTCAAACCTTCCCTTTGCTCTTCTGTAACTGTAGAAATATTCTCCTTCTGTAGGTATCTATCTATATCTATACCTTGAATTTTATCACCAGCATACAACCTCATATAAAATTCTAAAAATGCTTTTTTAATCATGTTTTGCTGATACACCTCTTTACCTTTATATTCTATTTTCTCTATAGTATGTAGCTTTTGTTTTTTCCTTAACAAATATGCTAACCATCTACCTGGTTTGTTAGCATTACAGAAAGTATTATGTTTAGCATATTGCAGACTAGTTGCAGCCTGATCAACATATTAAATTGCCCTCGCAATAAATTAATTGCTTCTTTTGTTTTCTTATCTGCTGGGTTCAATGTTAATACTTGCTCTCTCTTTTTTTATTTCCTCTTCTAAATCAATCCATTTTTTTCCTGTCTACGTCTGTGTTTATTATTCAAATATATTAAAATACCTCTCATATATGCTTTGCTTGCATCTCATACCACTTCCATAGATGTACCTTTATGCATATTCATAACAAAGAATTCTTCCAATAATTTTTTACATTCTTTCACATTTTCCTCATATCTAAACAAATTTTCATTTAACCTCCAGGACCTCCTGGGTCCCTTTTCATGTTCCAGTTCCATCCAAACCGGGCTATGATCTGTTAATGTTCTTGGACATATCTTCGTCTTCTTCACCCTAGAAAGAAAGTCATTAGTAATTAATATAAAATCAATCCTAGAATGTCTTCAACATTCCATTCTCGCCAGATATCTCTCAACTCCATATCTTCCATCATATCAAAGAAAGATTTAGGCAATCTAGCACGCATTTGAATATTTTGAGAAGGTCCTTTTTTGTCTTTTTTAGTATCCAAAACTCCATTCCAATCACCCAATAATATACACGATTTGTAATCCCATTGTATTAATTTGGTATGTAAAAGCTTGTAAAATTTTTCTTGTTGTTGGTTAGGTGCATACTCTCCAATTAAAAGTATTTTTCCCCCTCTATTAAAATTTCAATTGCTATATATCTTCCTTGATCATCTGCTTTGATTAGTCTAGCTATTAAGTCTTTTTTTTAGTATATAACTATGCCATTTTTCTTTTCTGGTGCAGATGCTACAAAATGTGTTCCCAATCTTGCGTTTATCAAATATTTTTGGTCTTTCGTTCTAATATGTGTCTCTTGCAAACAAATTACTTCATTTTTGTACTGTTTCAGATAATGAAATATTTTCCTCCTCTTTTGCGGTGAATTTAAACCATTGACATTCCAAGTTAAAAATCTAGTTGCCATTCTTGGCTCCTTGAAGCTTTTGGAGCATCAGCTGAAACTCTTCCTGCAGTTTCCTCTTCGGCCTTGCTCCTCCCACTGCTTCTGTTTTTGTGATTTCTTGAGTTTTCGTCTGAATTTGCTGCACCTTTAATTCTTCTCTGCGCTTAGTTGCCGCTCGGGTCTGTCTCTGATCCTTTGGTTCCTCTATTTTTTCCAATAACACCAGAGCTTGAACAGTGCCCGAGAGTTGTATTAAGTCTTCTTGAGTAATCAAAACCCCTCCTTGGGCCTGTGCCTGCATTTCTTCTTTCTCCCCCTTTCTTGCCTCCTCTGCTTCCTTTCTTCTTCTAACTTCTGGGGACGGTGGGCATCCAACCTTTAATATATTTGTGTAAAAGTCTCTTGCCTTCCAAACTGTATTGAGATGATATCTTTCTCCTGAGTAATTCACCACTAATCCAACTGGAACCTCCCATCTGTACTGTATCTGGCGATTTCTAAGTTCTTCCACCAAAAAAGCATAGTCCTTTCTGGTTCTCAGCATTTTGGGGGGAATTTCTTTCAATATTAAAACCTCCTGCCCTGCCACTTGAAGTTTATTTTTGTAGGAAGCTTGTAAAATTTCATTTCGTATCCTCCTTGTTGTAAAGTAGATTACAATATCGCTTGGTAAAAGTTTCTGTCTGGCAACCCATGAGTTAACACGATAAATTTTGTCAATTTGCCATTCAAGATCTGCCTTTTGTTCTCCAATTATCTGTGCAAGGTCTTCTGCAAAGATCTCTCGCAAATTCTCTTGATTATTTTCTCTCAGGCCTCTTACTCTCAGGGCAAACTCCATCGCCCTATATTGTATCATTGTCACTTCTAAGTCTGCTTTCTCCATCTTTGTCTGGACCTCGCCCATTTTATTTTCCAAATCCACATTGGATTGATTAATTTCTTCCACTCTTTCCTCCAGCCAGGGCCGGATTTTCCTATAGGCTAACTAGGCTTCAGCCTAGGGCCTCAAGATCCAGAGGGGCCTACACAGTGGTGGGATTCTGGGGGTTCTAGGGGGTTCGGCCGAGCCCTTTGTTAAATTGCTGGCTCGCCCGCCCCTCGCCTCCCACCCGCGCGGCGCCAGCCTACCATAGCCAGGGGTAGGCAATTGTGGCTCTTTTACAACCTGTGGACTTCAACTTCCAGAATTCCTGAGACAGCTTGGCTGTCTGAGGAATTCTGGGAGTTGAAGGCCACAGGTTGTAAAAGAGCCACAATTGCCCACCCCTTCCCTAGCCTGAGTTCCCCTGCCTGGGATCCACGTGGGCTGCCACGTGGTTCCCCACCGGCTCCGGACGCAAGAGAGCAGGATGGAGAAAGCAGCTTCCACGCCTTCACTCACCCTCACTCTCTGCCATTCGCTTACCCCGCCCACTCCCCATCTATTGCTGCCTCCGATGGCTAGAGGGAAAAAAAACTTCAAATTCTTGCCGCGGGGCTTCAAAGGGCCGCCCTAGAGCCAGTGGTGCAGCCGAACCCTTTGTTAAATTGCTGGCTTGCCCCGCCCCTCCGCACCACTATTTATTGCCAATCAATAGTGGTGGGCGAGGGGCGGGGGAGCCAGCAATTTAACAAAGGGTTCGGTGGGTTTTTTTTGGTAATTTTATTGGCCCACGGAGTTTCAGCAGAGGCTAATTAGCCCTTGCTTAGATCTGCTCCCGACCCCCAGCTGATTTGCTCTCAGCTGTTTTGCTCAGGGCTCTTCTGCTTCCTTGCAAAGAAACGAAACTGAAACTGCTTTGCTGTTGCTGCAAGGTTGGAAAATTAGGCAGGCAGAATTCTTTTCTTTTTCCTCACCAAAAAAGGTAGGTACAAACAATGGGAAATTTAGGGAAAAAGAGGAGAGTTCAGGATTTTAAAACACAAAAGAAAAAAAGCTCTATTTAGCTAGGGAATTGTAATAATTGAGATACTATTAATTGTATATTTCTGAAAGCAGAAATGGTTAAGTTGTGGTTTGGAGGAATATATGGGGGAAATTATTTGGTTTATTATTATCGGTAAATATAATTAATGGATTTGTAAGAAATTGGATTGCATGGAAATAATTGGAATATTCATGTTCATATTGATTAATATACAAAAAAGGTAGTTATATAACATTGATTTATATTAAAATGTTGAATTTATATTAAACAACTAATATTACATAATTAACCAATGTGAGGATGGATATAAAAATAGATGACAATGGGAAGGGGTATAATATAGAATAGAAGGGAAAAATTGAATTTGATTAAGATTAGAGATGAGGATGAAGGGTAATATTGGTTTTTTACAAAAATAGATGAGGAATAAATATGGCAAAAAGGAAATATAGAAATTGTAAATTTAATTGAAATGACTAAACACTGTTTAAATTTGTGAACCGGCCAAATACTCTGTTCAAAGAAAATACATTGTATGTTTGTATGTGTGTTTCTAATTATTATTATTTATTCATATTTGTTCTCTTTTATTCTTTAAAGTTTAACAATTCATTCTTTATCTTAATATCTTTATATTTGTTTGGGGTTGGCTTTCTTCCCTTTCATCTTTTTTATTGTACAGCAATCTTTCTCCTCAAACCTACCACCTCTCTCTTTTCTTTCTTTCTTACTTTCTCTTCCTCTCCCTCTTCTTCTCCTTCCTACTTCCTCTTCCTTTCTCCTTCTCCTCCTCTCTTCCTCCCTCTCTTACCTCCCTCCTACTCTAATTTCCCTTCCCTTCCTTCATCCCTCTCTATTGCTGTATCCTTTTATGCATATGGACTACTCAGAGGGCTGGAAAAGTTATTTCTGACTGGTCCTCGCACTTTTGACCAGTCCTCGAACTTACGACTGTCCTCACATTTTACGTTTTTGCCCTATCTTGTCACCATGGTGAAGAGAAGCAGTTGTGAAATGAGTGACATGGTTGTTAAGAAAGCTGCATGGGCATAAATGTGAGGATGGTCATAAGTGTGAGGACCAGTCAAAAGTGCGAGGACCAGTCAGAAATGACTTTTTTCAGCCCTCTGGGTAGTCCTTTTGTGCATATGGACTACTCAGAGGGCTGAAAAAGTTATTTTTGACTGGTCCTCGCACTTTTGACCAGTCCTCGAACTTACGACTGTCCTCACATTTTACGTTTTTGCCCTATCTTGTCACCATGGTGAAGAGAAGCAGTTGTGAAATGAGTGACATGGTTGTTAAGAAAGCTGCACGGGCATAAATGTGAGGATGGTCATAAGTGTGAGGACCGGTCAAAAGTGCGAGGACCAGTCAGAAATGACTTTTTTCAGCCCTCTGAAAAAAGTCTATGCACATAGCCACGCCCACCCGGTCACATGACGAGCTACCCACGCCTACACAGTCATGTGACCAGCTAGCCACGCCCACCCAGTCACATGATTGCCAAGCCACACCCCCAACTAAGCCACGCCCACAGAACCTGTTGTTAAAAAAATTGAATCCCACCACTGGTGAAAGGGCCTCATAAGTGGAATAGCCTAGGGCCTCTTTTCATCTAAATCCAGCCCTGCCTCCAGCCCTTCAACATGGCTTGCCAGACCCTGAAATGCCAAAACAATATCTTCTCTGATTTCCTTATTTCGAATTTGAATCACCTCTTTAATTTCTGCCATCTCTTCAGCCACATCCCACATTTTTTCTTCAAAGACAGAAGTAATTTTTTCCTCTAAAACAGAGGCTTGTGTCTTTAAAGCTTCCTCCAAAGCTTCCAGTGTTAATATTTGTGGTTCCGTTGGAGCTGACAAAAAATTGCAATTTAGGTAGTTGGGCTGGTGATCCCCCAGCACTTTTAGCCGCAACAGTTTTTATTTGCCTTGAAGCCATTTTCTAATTTTCAATTTTAATTTTAAACTTTTGCAACAGCCAAAACAATAAGTCCGCTAAATCAAGTTAATTTCCAATCCTCGGTAAATTTTTGATTCGTCTAAAGTCAATTTTAAATCTTCATTCTTTTAAAGTAAAATCCAATAATTTTAAACAGGGGCTGTCAGCGCTAGATGATACTTTGCTCTTAACTTTCACTTTCACGCCCCATTAATGCTCCGGCGCCATTTCCTTTCTCTTTCTTCCCTTAATAATCCAGAAGGAAGTATATAATACACATTCAGAGTTAAAGTTTGGTACTTGCAATTATGATCACTCCTGCCTTTGCTCTGCCTGCTTTTGTATCCAGTATTTTGAAAGATTGTTGCAAGGGTGGTTGCGGTGTCTTGTTCTGCTTAAAGCAGAAGTGTCCTGGATCCGGAGCTCTGTTGGGCTTCCAGGGAGCTCTCACCCTTCAAGCCCCAGAATTACTCCTGGGGCTCTTGGGGAGCTCTACCCACGCCCGGCTGCTATCTTTCCCCCCTTTTCCCGAGGGGAAAGTTTCCTAGCCGCTAGACCAGTGATGGCTAACCTTTTTGCCATTGTGTGCCAAAAGCGGGGGGATTGCGTGTGTGTGTGCCCACACCCATAATTCAAGGCCCCCCGCGCTCCCCCCGCTTTTGGCACGTGACGTCAAATAGGTTACTGGTGGGCCTGTTAGGCCAGTTTTTCGCCCTCCCCAGGCGAAAAGAGACTTTTGTTTAGAAACCAGGTATCCCCTTCTTGCTGTCGGAATCCTGGAGGACTTCTCACGTAGATCTCTTCGTCTAGGTCTGCATGTAGATAAGCCGTGTCAACATCAAACTGGAAAACTTCTAAACCAAGGATAGTTGCAGTTGCTAAAGCAATTTTTACACTCTCAGTTCTGACTGTCGGTGAGTAAGTATTTGTGTAGTCCTCAGGATAACGTTGAGCGAAACCCTGAGCTACAAGTCTGGCTTTGTACAATGACTCACCATTTGGTTTCCTTTTGATTCTGTAGACCCATCGAGTGCCAATGACCTTTTTGTTTGCTGGAGGTCTTGCAGGTGTAAACACCTTAAGTTTCTTTAGACTGTCCATTTCAGCCTGCATTGCCTCATACCATTTGTCTTGCTCTGAATCAGGGAGCTGCTTGATTTGTGTGAAATTATCAGGTGGAAGTGTGACATTGCAAATCAAAGGCAAGGGTGCTTTTGTCAGTTGCCAAGAATATCGTTGTGGAGGGATCCCTTTTGTGGCCCTCTTGGAACGTCTCGGAACAACTGTCCAGTCTTCTTCTTCGTCCTCGTCCTCACTTTCGTCGCTAGCGTCAGCATCCGCGGCTTGCGAAGACGGAACATCGGGTTGAGAAGAATCAGTGGAATCTTGATCATCAATCTGCGTGGCATCAGCAGTATCATCTCTAGGAAAATAAACTCCAGGATCATTGGAATGAATCCTGGACCAGTCAATATCTTCTTCAAAATTAGCAGATTGGGAAATCACAATTACATGTTTAGAGTCAATAAATTTGCTCCACTTTGAATTATCATCAATACCCATAAATCTCAGTCTCTTTGCTGCTGGACTTCCTTTTCTTCTTTGAGCTAAGGGAATGTTCACCATAGCATATGAACCAAAAATATGGATGTTTTTAAGATCAGGCTTGTAGCCATACAACATGAAGAAAGGAGTCTGATTTGTTACACTGCTCCAAGTACGGTTTACAATGTAATTTGCGTACTTGATAGCTTCACCCCAGTATATCTTACCAAGGTTGGCGTCTTCTAGGAGACAACGCATCATGGTTTGCAGGACCCCTTGTCTTCGTTCTGCGACTCCATTATGAGCCGGTGTGTAAGGGGCCGAAGTCTGATGAATAATTCCATTCTTACGCATCCAGTCCTGGAAACGCTGAGACATGAATTCGGCACCACGATCACTCTGGATTCTGGCGATGCGAACTTGGTGTTGGGTAGAAACAAGGGTTGCAAAGTCTTTAAAGATCTGAAAGGTCTCTGATTTTTCTTTCATAGGATATCCATATCCATATCTAGAGTAATTATCAACAATTGTTAGAAAATATTTTCTACCACCAAATGATGGCGGGAATGGACCAACTATGTCAATGTGAACCAAATCAAAAATGCGTGTTGACAGGCGTGTAGCGTGTTTGGGAATGGCTGCTGCTTTGGATTTGGCCTTCTTGCATACAGCACAATCCAAAAACACCTTACACCCCTTTAGATCCAAACCTTTTGCGAACTCCGGCATCTTCCTAAGAACACGGAAACTGGAATGCCCCAATCTTCTATGCCATTTGTGGATACACCTGGAATGCAAAGGTTTACCTGTTAGTGAATTCTCAACATTAACATTTTTATGCGGAAACTCAGGCTTGCTCTGAGCAACCTGTTTACCAACTCAGGCTTTAGGAGCCTTTGGAATAGCAACAGGATCTCTCTCTGGAGCATCTCTATCTGGGCCTGTGCCTTCCCTTTTTGGAGTTTGCATACTTGCCTGTGTTTGCAGTTTAGGCTTTGGCTTTAAGTAATAAACACCACCAATTAATATGGTTTCAGCAACAATATCTCCATCTTTAACTATGTAACTTGCTTTTTCAAGGTGGTGAACCTGAAGCTTTAACATTCTAGACAAGTGATACTGACTAAGCAAATTACTGGTTGCTGTTGGTATGTAATAAACATCAGGAATGAATGCATCGAGCTCTTCAACATAAACAGTTCCTTTTCCTTTGACCTGACAAGGATGATTGGAGAAAGAATAAAGTTCACGTAGTTCAGGTTCAGGCTCGTGCATCTCTGTGAAAAGTTCCTTTCTGTAGGTAACATGCAATGCTGCACCACTGTCCAAAGTCCACAGGAGTCGTCTGTCGTACTCTGGTTGAGGTTGTGGATCATTGGTTAAAGCCAATGTGGCGAGTGGAGTTTGTGGATCACGCCGGGGACCACGACGACCTTGTCTACCGCCTCTGCCTCTGCCTCTGGAATCTGTTCCTCTCGGCTGGTGCGTGACGTGAGCTGGAACTCGTTGGGGACAATCCCGGGTGGCATGTCCCACACGATTGCAGGTGTTGCATCTTGGCATCCTTGGAGCGTAGGTCCTTCCTCGGAAGGGGCGCCTAGCTGGAGCTCTTGATGCGGGTGGTCCTCTCAAATGTGGCGTGGCCAACATGAATGCCTCTTCTTCAATTAAAAGTCTACAAACATTGTCCACTGTGCGTTGAGCAATTGGGACTTGGTTAATTTTTGTAACAGCATCTTTCCATTCATAATTCAAAGAGTTAATAATGATGCTGATCATTTGAATATCTTCAATGTTATGGCCTCTTTCTCTCAATTCTGTTCTCAGACCTTTCAGTTTGGTCAAATGTCCTCCAATTTGTTCACCAGGTTTCAATCTCGAACCGTGGAGTTCAGACATGAGTAAACATGAAGATTCAATTGAGATAGGCCTGTAGCAATTTTCCAATTCAGCCCAAATTTGTCGGGCCGTTGTATTTGGTGGAAAAGTGACCTGCAGTTCAGTATCCATGGACATCAATAATGTTGTGCGAGCCCTTATCTCTAAATCTCTTATTGCAAAGTCCCATGGTTGAGCAGGTGGGTTAAATACCATACAGTGACTGCCTTCTCTAAGAAGCAATAGTGTAATCTCACTGACCCAGGCTTTGTAATTGTGTCCTGACATTTTTAGTTTTGACTCACCAGTTAGTGGAGAGACAGAAAATGCCTGGTGAGGAGCCTGCACTTGGTACGCTGGCTGTGCTGGCAGAAATGCCTGTGGTATTTGCTGTGCCTGTTGTGGACCTAAAAATGGTCTTGGTTGTGCCATTGGAGGTGGGCCAGGAGGTGGCCCTATTTGCACTTGTGGCTGGGGCACATATGCAGGCATTTGTAGCTGCTGTGGCTGATGCACTGGAATCTGCTGTATTCCAGTTGCCATTTGTGCCTGTTCTGCAATATTGGCATGACCTGCTGGAGATGCAGTCATTTGCCTTTGCTGTGTTCCATCTAAAAGGACACCAACACCACCAGGGGGTGTTGGAGTTTGAGCCCGTGGAGACACTTGTGGCGTTTCAGCTTGAATCTCTGAGTGAGTTAGAGACAGGTTTGCCAGGGTCTGCTGTAGTAATTTAAAATGTTCATCTAGGCTCCTTTCTCTTTCAGCTTCTTGTAGTAGATTACTTTTGCCAGCAGATGGTGCTGCACCTTTAGGCAGCTTTGCATACGGGGCATTGTATGCTTTAGAGTAGGAGTGGTTATGTAAGACATGTGTAACTTGATCAGGGAGACTTTCATGTGACGTATGCAGTGCTCTCTGCCTTAATTGGCCTGACACAAAATCCACCAGGGGGAGTGTCTTTGGCTCCGGAGAAGAAGGCAATATGGTGCTTTTTGAAAAATTTAAGTTATCTCCCATATCTTGCTCAAGCATAGATATAGCCATTTTTGCCTGGGATAGCTGCTGTTCATAGAGTTTTATACGGTCACGAAAAGCTTTCATGGCCAGCTCATCCAGGGTGAGCTTAGAGCTTCGAGGAGAATAATGAATTGTTTCTCTCTCTGCGTGGGAGGAATTTTGCTCAGCAGTGTGCTTTGGCCTTGCATAGAGCGTTACAAATTCAGAAGGTTCTGGGAAGACTTTTTCAGAGCTTGGAAGATCAGAAGAAAATGTTACTGACCTCAGTCGTAAATCATCATCTTCAAAAACAGCTTCTGTCTTATCTGTCTCCATTTTTGTTCCCACGGCTTTTTCTTGTTCCAGGCGTGTGGCTGTAGTAAGGGGCTGGAAATCTGGAAACCTCCTTTCTGCCACCTTCTCAGCAAAATACATTTTGTATTTGTTTTACTTCTGTTTCGGCATCTCAGCAATATAATTAGCGTACCTCAGTAGCTAAAAACTAATTGCCTAAGCGCTCTTATCAGAAGTAACAAAAACAAGGAAAAAGCCATAAATCAGACCATCCTCGTGCTATCAGAATGTCAGGGCATTTATTAATCCCATGTTTGGCTCTGGGACTAATTACCCTGGTTTGGAGGAGATGGATCGTGGCTTATTCCAAGTTGCAATAATCTGAAAAGAAACGCGAAGGAAGGTTTCTAATAAAACTCATTTATTTGTTATAAAGAAAATAAAACACCTCACTAACTAAGAAAAGTAAATTGTTACATTTTGGCAAGTAATTCGGGCCGGCTATCTCTTAGCCGGACCTTGCTGGGAAGAGAACAAAGGAAAGAGTGTGTGAAGAGCAAGTGAAGGAATGTGGGTGGATACGGAAACACGTAGCTTACTGATAAGAAGTTGGCAAAGCTACGGAGAGTCTGACAGTCCAGAAATAATGAAGCTCAGCTGGTAAATAAAATAACGCAGTGACATTTTTGCCATTGTGTGCCAAAAGCGGGGGGAGCGGGGGATTGCGTGTGTGTGTGCCCACACCCATAATTCAAGGCCCCCCGCGCTCCCCCCGCTTTTGGCACGTGACGTCAAATAGGTTACTGGTGGGCCTGTTAGGCCAGTTTTTCGCCCTCCCCAGGCTCCAGAGGCTTTCTTGGAGCCTGGGGAGGGTGAAAACAGCCTTCCCCACCCTCCCGGAGGCCCTCCGGAGGCCGGAAATGGCCCATTTCCCGACTTCCGGTGGGCCCGGAAGGCCCAAAAATCAGCTGGCTGTGCCTGCACGCACATGCACGCTGGAGCTGAGCTAGGGCAATGCTCGTGTGCCCACAGATACGGCTCTGCGTGCCACCTGTGGCATACATGCCATAGGTTCGCCATCATGGCGCTAGACAGCTGATTTTCGCTGTTCTTGACACTGCGTTTTTATATTTACCAGCAGAGCTCATTATTTCTGGACTGTCAGACTTTCTGTAGCTTGCCAAAATTTCTTATCAGTAACTGATACTACGCATGTCCGCATTTTTTCACTTGCTTCTTCACTTTTCTTTGTTCTCTTGCCAAGATGTCTGACCACAGGGAGGTGGCCGGTAGGAACTTTATCAAAATGTAACAATTTAATTATTTTTAGACTAGTAAGATGTTTTATTTTCTTCTTTACAATAAATATGAGTTTAATTAGAAGATGTATTCCGGTTTTATTTTTCAAAGGTATACACAAGGAGAATGCCACGATCCAGGCAATTACCCCAGGAAAGTAATGGGGCTAATTGCCTCTGACACTGGTAGCAGAGGATGGTTGATTTATGGCTATTCCTTGCATGTTGCTTTGATAATTAGACCTCTAGGTTAGTTTAGCCAGATGATTATTTTTGCAACTGCGGAATGCTGATTAATTGTCTGCTAAGATGCCAAAAAAGAAGTAAAACAAATACAGAATGCATTTTGCCGAAGATATAGATATCTCTGCTCTCTCTAATGAAGAAGCGAAAAGAATTTTAAAAAGGCTTCAGGAGGAACATAACAGCAGAGCTG
Organism: Pituophis catenifer annectens; assembly: GCF_029215685.1. NCBI lineage: Eukaryota > Metazoa > Chordata > Lepidosauria > Squamata > Colubridae > Pituophis > Pituophis catenifer. The sequence goes on along the minus strand of NW_027256885.1, from coordinate 26,397,562 downwards.
CTTTTGAAGGCGAAGCACTACGACTGAGGTCAGTAACGCCCCCTTCTAATTATGCAAGCTCTCAAACAGTCTCCCCAGAACCTTCTGAATTTGTAACGCTTGGTGCAGGGCCAGATTTTCTACAAACGGCCGAGCATTTCCACCCCCACGCAGAGAGAAAAACAATTCATTATTCTCCTCGAAGCTCTCAGCTCGCCCTGGATGAGCAAACTATAAAAGCCTATCATAACCATATAAAGTTTTTTTTTTTATTGCAAAAGTTTTACAATTACATTTTCACCCCTTTTCCAATCCACTCTATCAAAGGCCTTCTCTGCATCCAGAAAGACCAGCACTGCAGGAATCTGTTTATTCTTCTCAAGATATTCCAATAAATCTATTACTTGCCTTACATTATCCTTCATATGTCTGCCCTCGATAAATCCCGCTTGATCATCATGAATCACCTTTTGGATTACTGGCATCAACCTGTTGGCTAGTACTTTCGCATAAATTTTATAATCTGTATTCAAAAGAGATATTGGTCTATAATTCTCTGGTTTTTTAAGACCGACTTGTTCTTTTGGTATCAAGGATATATAAGCAGTTGTCCATGATGGGGGTATTTTACCCCCTTGTTGAATATTACAAAATAAGTCTCTGAGTTGTCCCACCATTTCAGCTTGCAAAGTTTTATAATACACTGCAGTCAAACCATCCGTGCCAGGAGCTTTAGCTTTTTTTAACTGTTTAATTGCTACTATTATCTCCTCCTCTGTTATAAGATAATTCATTCTTTCCTTTTGTTGATCAGTAATTTTTGTAACTCTTTTATCATTTAAATATTTAAATATTTAAACTTCCGGTTTCCTTGTCTTCGGCGACGGCGGTGCCTTTTGAAGCTCCGCCAGCCCCGCCGCCTGTAGAGCCGCTTCGTGACCCAGAAGCGGCTCGAAAACTTCAAAATCCTCAGGATTGCTGAAGCAGAGATCGCAGGGCACAGGTTGAGCCCCTGTAACCCCCCAGGGAATTGTTTCTGGGGAGAGAACAGGCGCGGCTCCCTTCCAGCCTGCTGAAACTCCGGGCGACGTGGGACGATTCTGCTATTGCAGAACAAGCCGGCTGCAGGAAACTCAAAAAGCAAAAAGAACCAGCCTTAATAAACAGCGAAATTACCTGAATCCTGAAACTTGGAAACGCAAGTATCAGCGCTTTGTTGACTTTTAATCTGAGAAAAATGCGAATGAGTGAAAGTGCTTTGAAAAAACATGGCGCTCAGCCTTAGAGTTAACGAGCCAGCGAGTGTGGATTGGTGAAGTTATCTTGCTTTGTTACAAAGTTTCCAAGTTGCTACAAAGTTGCTTTGTTTGTAATAAGAGAAACAAGCGAAAAATTTCTCCTTTTTCAATACTTGACTTTGCTTTACTTCAGCTTTTATCTGATCAAATCTGGGGGACTTTTCTAGAAGTCTTTGTGCAGGAGGGAAAGGAAAAGGAACTTCCCTCTTTAGAAAAACTAGATTACGTGGCAGGATGGCTTCAAAGAAGCAGGAAGGGAAGGCAACAGGGGGGGGATCCCCCACACACAAACATGAAACGCAGCTTCCCCCTGCTCAACAGCTACAGACCCAGAAAAAAGAATTTGATGTGGGAGATTTAAAAGAATTTATTTCTAAAACTTTGGATGATAAATTTCAAAAATCTCAACAGGAGATAGATGATAAACTTCAAAAATCACATCAGGAATTTATGCAGGAAATTAATGAAGTTAAAGATATGGTGAAACAGAATCAAAACAAGGTGACCAAAAAAATATCAGAAGTGGCATCTGGTCTGGCAGAATTTATTGGGAAAGTTGATTTTAAAGTTGAAGAACTTAAATTAGAAGTTAATGTTAAGATGAAAGACAATGATTATAAAATTGCTGATGTTGACAATAAAATGCAAAGAGTTGAAGACGAGATTGTCATGATACAATTCAGGGCAATGGAGTTTGCTATACGGCTTCGAGGAATTCGAGAGGAGGAAAGACAGGATTTGAGACAAGTTTGTTCTGAGGCCCTGGCCAAGATTATACAAGTCAATCCTGATGTGGTTTTTCACAAAATAGACAAAATTTACAGAGTCAATTCCTGGGTGGCCAGACAAAGACAATTACCTAGAGATGTGGTCATATATTTCACAGATAGAGAAATAAGAAACGATATCCTGCAAAAATCCTTTTACACTTCTGTGCAAGTGGGGGGCTCACGAATTGGAATTTATAAAGAATTACCTCCTAAAATGCTGAAAGCTAGAAAAGAATTTGGCTTTCTTGTTAAGGAATTGCAAAATTTACAGATATCTTTCCGGTGGGATGCACCAGCTGGTATAATTTTCAGATATAAGGGAGAAAGATATCGTTTGAATACCGTGGAGAAGGCACAGCACTTTTACACTACTATTCTCAAGGAAAGAACACCATCTCCACGTACATCTACAGTTTTGGAGATTAAAGAGAGTGAAGAGAAGCAACCTCAACGAGAATTGCAAGAACAGTCTAAGCAGGATTTAGAGGAAATGCAAGGCGCAGAAGGAGGTTTTTTAGATGAGCCTTTGCTGGAATCTTCTCCAATCTTGGATTCGGTTCGGATGATTGAAGTTAAGGATCAACGTATAACTCGAGCTCAATCTAAGCTACTTAAACAAAAGCAACAACAACAACAGGAAAGAAAAGACAAGAAGGCAGTTAAGAGTATTGTACAAGAGACTGGAGCCATGGGGGGAGCGAGATCGAAGCTTTCGGATGACCTTCAATTATTCTGCTCTTTGCTCCAAAAAGAGGGAGATGATGTTTAAGTGTTTATCTTGGAATGTTAATGGGTTGAATTCAGTACAGAAAAGGAAGAAATTATTTACATATTTGAAACAATTTAATAATGATATAATTTGTTTACAAGAAACGCATATCACAACTCAAGATCAAAAATATTTGATAAACTCCAAACTAGGAACACATTTTATATCTTCAATTTTGCAAAAAAAGAATGGTGTGGTTATTTATGTAAATAAAAAGTTAACAGCTAAAGTTATAGAAGCAGATGAAGATGGTAGGTTTGTAGCAATTGAATTGCTTACAGCAAATGGCCAAATTCTCTTGATTGGAATTTATGCTCCCAATCAACAACAAGACCATTTCTATAAGATGTTACATACTAAAATACTGCAATGGGATTACAGATCTATTTTAATTATGGGAGACTGGAATGGAGTAATTGATTCTAAATTAGATAAAAAGAGTTTGGCAAAGTCTAGGATTAGATTACCACAGACCTTTTTTGATATGAAAGAAGATATGGAACTAAAAGATGTTTGGAGAATACATAATTCAAAAGAATTGGACTATACTTTTTTTTCTGACAGACACAGATCCTTCTCTAGGATTGACTTCATTTTGTTGACAGACGACTTACTTGTTAAGACAAAAAGAACAAAGATTTTTCCAAGAACCTTGACTGACCATAGCCCAGTATGGATAGAAATTGAGATGGATAAGGTTGAGAGACGTTCTTGGAGATTAAATGAGAATTTGTTTAGATATGAAAAAAATACAACAGAACTTAAAAAGCATTTGAAAGAATTTTTTGAAATAAATTTGAATAAAGGTACCCCAATTGAAATTGTGTGGGACGCAAGTAAAGCTTATATGAGAGGGGTACTTATCTACATGAACTCTAAACATAGACTGTTTCGTCAAAAGAAAAGATCTGAACTGGAAATAGAAATAAAGAATAAAGAGCAGTTACTTATTAAAAATCCAACAGATGAAAGAATACGTAGTGCTATAAAGCTTTTGAAAGACCAATTCCAAATGCTTATGGCGGAACAAGTTGCAACAAATTTACAATATGCGAAGCATAACACATTTTGTAACGCTAATAAACCGGGCAGATGGTTGGCTTACACATTGAGGAAAAAACAAAGTACACGGACTATTGATAGTATTGATATTGGAGGGAAAGAAATTTTTCAACAAAAATTAATTAAAGAAGCTTTTGTGGACTATTATACCAAACTATATGCCAAAGAGGAGGTGCAGAATGGACTTATAAAAAAAAAAAAAAAAAACCCATATAAAGTTTTTTGAACGGGAGCTATCCCAGGCAAAAATGGCTTTATCTATGTTTGAGCAAGATAAGAGAGAGTCTAGTGCTTTCAAAATCTCTAAAAACGCCATTTTGCCTTCTTCTCCCTTGGAGCCAAAGACACACCCCCTGGTGGATTTTGTGTCAGGCCAATCAGAACAGACAGCTGTGCACATGTCAAATGATCATTCCTATTCTCAAATTACAAATGCCACGTATGCAGAAAGAGCTGAGCTGCCCGAAACTAAAGTTGCAGCACCATCTGCTGGCGAAAGTAATTTACTAGAGAAAGCTGAAATGCATCGCAATTTGAGAGAGCAATTACAATTATTGCAGAAGACTCTATTAGAGATGTCTTTAACTCACTCAGATATTCAGGCTGCAATGCCACAAGTGTCTCCAAAGGCTCAATCTTCAGCACCCCCTGGTGGTGCTGGTGTCCCTTTAGATGGAACACAACAATGCTTAATGCAGCAAAGGCAAATGACTGCGTCTCCAGCAGGTCATGTTAATATTGCAGCTCAAATGCAACAGCCTCAACCACAAATGCATGCACACGTGCTTCCAGCTGTACAACCAGGGCCAGCTCCTGGTCCACCTCCAGCGCAACAAGTGCCTTTACTTCCACAGCCAGCACCTCAAATGCACATTCCTCAACAGGCACCTTCTGTTGCTCCACTGGCTGGTGAGTCAAAATTAAAGATGTCAGGGCAGAATTACAAGGCCTGGGCCAGTGAGATTGGATTGTTACTTCGTAGAGAAGGTACCCACTGTATGGTGTTTAACCCTCCTGCCCAACCATGGACACCTGAAATAAGAGACTTAGAAACTAAAGCTTGCACAACATTATTGATGTCCATGGATACTGAACTGCAGGTTACTTTTTCACCTGATGCAACGGCCCAACAAATTTGGGTCTAATTGGAAAATTGCTACAGGCCTGTTTCAATTGAGTCTTCATGTTTGCTCATGTCTGAATTCCATGGTTCGAGATTGAAACCTGGTGAACAAATTGGAGGACATTTGACCAAACTGAAAGGACTGAGAAAAGAATTGAGAGAAAGAGGCTATAACACTGAAGATATTCAAATGATCAGCATTATTATTAACTCTTTGAATTATGAATAGAAAGATGCCATTACAAAGATTAATCTAGTGCCTATTGCTCAATGCACAGTGGACAATGTATGCAGACTTTTAATTGAAGAAGAAGCACTCATGTTAGCCATGCCACACTTGAGAGGACCACCCACATCAAGAGCTCCAGCTAGGCGCCCCTTCCGAGGAAGGACCTATGCTCCAAGGATGCCAAGATGCTACATCTGTAACCGTGTGGGACATGCCACCCGGGATTGTCCCCAACAAGTTCCAGCTCCCGTCACGTACCAGCCCAGAGGAACAGACTCCAGAGGCAGAGGCGGAAGACAAGGTCATCGTGGTCCCCGATGTGATTCGCAAGCTCCACTTGCCACATTGGCTTTAACCAATGATCCACAACCTCAACCAGAGTACGACAGACGGCTCCTGTGGACTTTGGACAGTGGTGCAGCATTGCATGTTACCTACAGAAAGGAACTTTTCACAGAGATGCACGAGCCTGAACCTGAACTACGTGAACTTTATTCTTTTTCAAATCATCCTTGTCAGGTCAAAGGAAAAGGAACTGTTTATGTTGAAGAGCTCGATGCATCCATTCCTGATGTTTATTACATACCAACAGCAACTAGTAATTTGCTTAGTCAGAGTCACTTGTCTAGAGCATTAAAGTTCCAGGTTCACCACCTTGAAAAAGCAAGTTACATAGTTATAGATGGAGATATTGTTGCTGCAACCATATTAATTGGTGGTGTTTATTACTTAAAGCCAAAGCCTAAAACACAAACACAGGTAAGTATACAAACTCCAAAAAGGCAGAGCACAGGCCCAGAGAGAGATGCTCCAGTGAGAGATCCTGTTGCTGCTCGAAAGGCTCCTAAAGCCAACAAAAAGAAAATTGGGAAACAGGTTGCTCAGAGCAAGCCTGAAGTTCCTCATAAAACTGTTAATGTTGAAAATTCACTAACTGGTAAACCTTTGCATTCCCGGTGTATCCATAAGTGGCATAGAAGATTGGGGCATGCCAGTTTCCGTGTTCTTAGGAAGATGCCAGAGTTCGCAAAAGGTTTGGATCTAAAGGGGTGTAGGGTGTTTTTGGATTGTGCTGTCTGCAAAAAGGCCAAATCCAAAGCAGCAGCCATTCCCAAACACGCTACACACCTGTCAACACGCATTTTTGATTTGGTACATACTGACATAGTTGGTCCATTTCCGCCAACACTTGGTGGTAGAAAATATTTTCTAACAATTGTTGATAATTACTCTAGATATGGATATGTATATCCTATGAAAGAAAAATCAGAGACCTTTCAGATCTTTAAAGACTTTGCAGCCCTTGTCTCTACCCAACATGGAGAAAGCATCGCCAGAATCCAGAGTGACCATGGTGCCGAGTTCATGTCTCAGCGTTTCCAGGACTGGATGCCTAAGAATGGAATTCTTCATCAGACTTCGGCGCCTTACACACAGGCTCATAATGGGGTCGTAGAGAGAAGACAAGGGGTCCTGCAAACCATGATGCATTGTCTCCTAGAAGACGCCAACCTCAGAAACCCATACTGGGGTGAAGCTATCAAATATGCAAATTACATTGTAAACTGTACTTGGAGCAGTGTAATAAATCAGACTCCTTTCTCCTTTCTTCAGAGATAAGGAGAATCCAAGACCTCAGTGCCTTCCGTCGTGTCCTTAAAACCTATTTTTTCAAGCAAGCCAGGCTGGCTTAAGAAGAAATTTTTAAATGTTTTAATTGGTAGTGAGTTTTAATTGGGCCAAATTTATATATCTTTTAATTGTTTTTTAATATTTGTACTGCATGTTTTTTAATTTTGGCTGTACACCGCCCTGAGTCCTCAGGGAGAAGGGCGGTATAGAAATTTAATAAATAAATAAATAAATAAATGTTGTATGGCTACAAGCCCGATCTCAAAAACATCCATATTTTTGGTTCATACGCTATGGTGAACATTCCCTTAGCTCAAAGAAGGAAAGGAGGTCCAGCAGCAAAGAGACTGAGATTTATGGGTATTGATGACAACTCAAAATGGAGTAAATTTATTGACTCTAAACATGTAATAGTGACTTCCCAATCCGCCAATTTTGAGGAAGATGTTGACTGGTCCAGGATTCATTCCAATGATCCTGGAGTTTATTTTCCTAGAGATGATACTGCTGATGCCACGCAGCCTGATAACCAAGATTCACAGGCGGATGTTCCATCCACCAGTTCTTCTCAACCTGATTTTCCATCTTCGCAAGCCGCAGATGCTGACACTAGTGACAAATGTGAGGATGAGGACGAAGCAGAAGAAGAATGGACTGTTGTTCCGAGACGTTCCAAGAGGGCCACAAAAGGAATCCCTTCACAACGATATTCTTGGCAACTGACAAAAACACCCTTGCCTTTGATTTCAAATGTTACACTTCCACCTGATAATTTCACACAAATCAAACATCTTCCTGATTCAGAGCAAGACAAATGGTATGAGGCAATGCAGGTTGAAATGGACAGTCTAAAGGAACTTAAAGTGTTTACGCCTGCAAAACCTCCAGCAAACAAAAAGGTCATTGCCACTCGATGGGTCTACAGAATCAAAAAGAAGTCAAATGGTGAGTTACTGTACAAGGCCAGACTTGTAGCTCAGGGTTTCGCTCAATGTTATCCTGAGGACTACACTAATACCTACTCACCGACAGTCCGAACTGAAAGTGTAAAAATTGCTTTAGCAACTGCAACTATTCTTGGTTTAGAAGTTTTCCAGTTCGATGTTGACACAGCTTATCTACATGCAGACCTAGATGAAGAGATCTACGTGAGAGGTCCTCCAGGATTCCGACAGCAAGAAGGGGATACCTGGTTTCTAAACAAAAGTCTTTATGGTCTGAAACAGTCTGGTTTAATGTGGTATTTATGTCTTACTGACAAACTAAATTCAATGGGCTTTATTAAGTCCGAAACTGATGAGTGCGTGTTCACAAAAAGATCTAACAATGCATATGAGATAGTTCTTGTTTATGTTGATGATATTGTTTATATTGGTCCAAATAAGCAAATGAGTGAAATCTTTCCCAAAGCTTTGCAGAGATACTTCACATTGAAATCATTAGGTCACATTAGCACTTATTTAGGTGTTCAGATTGAAAAAACACAGAAGGGATTTAGTCTTTCACAAGAAGATAAAATTGAACAAATTTTGCATCATTGCAACATGAAGGATGCTAACACAACAGACACCCATGCAAACAGATTTTCACAACTTGACACATGAAACAAGTCCCGAGTTCGAGGATCAAACACTTTATTGTTCAGTTATTGGGTCACTCTTGTATATTAGTAGTTGGACCAGACCCGACATTGCACTTAGTGTTAATCTCTTGTCTTGACACGTAGGTAAGGCAAAACAGTTTCATTGGACATGCGTTAAGAAATTATTGAAATACCTAAAGCACACTAAACATATGAAGTTATTGTTAGAACCAACACATACTGATTATGCAGAATTATGTTGTTATGCAGATTCTGATTGGGCGCGTGATAAGAAATCACGTAAAAGTACTTCAGGTTATATGATGTTCTTAAATGGATGTCCTGTTTTTTGGCAAGTGCGTAAACAGAATTTTGTTTCTTGTTCATCTACTGAAGCTGAATATGCTTGTGTTTCAGATGCATGTAATTCTCTAACTTGGTTTGATGCTTTGGTCACAGATATCTGGACACACCCGATCCGACCGATCACAGTGATGGAAGACAATGAATCGGTGGTTTATATTTCTGAATCACATTTCACAGGTTCTAGGTCCAGACACATTGACATCCGTTATCAAAACATAAAACATTTAGTGAAAAAAGGTTTTGTTAAAATGCAGTATGTATCTATACATGATCAGATTGCAGACATGCTCAACAAACCGCTTCCAGCAGCTCAACATGAGTATCTGCGTAAGAAGATGTGCCTTATTTGATGATGTACGTGATATTCGCTCAACTTGCAAAAGAAGGGGTTGTCACTGTGTTTTTGTATTTACCAGCAGAGCTCATTATTTCTGGACTGTCAGACTTTCCGTAGCTTGCCAAAATTTCTTATCAGTAACTGATACTACGCATGTCCACATTCTTTCACTTGCTTCTTCACTTTTCTTTGTTCTCTTGTCAAGAAGTCTGACCACAGAGAGGTGGCCAGTAGGAACTTTATCAAAATGTAACAATTTAATTATTTTTAGACTAGTAAGATGTTTTATTTTCTTCTTTACAATAAATATGAGTTTAATTAGAAGATGTATTCCGGTTTTATTTTTCAAAGGTATACACAAGGAGAATGCTACGATCCAGGCAATTACCCCCAGAAGGTAACGGGGCTAATTGCCTCTGACAGTTCTAGCGGCTTTGACGCGATCGCGGGGCTAGCGCTCCGAAGGGAGCGACCATCAACGCCTACGGTGCCACCGGAAGTTGACTAAATGTAGTGTTTTGACAAATCCGAAATGCCCAGCAACTTTGGCATCATGAGCGTGCTGTAAGATCGTTGCTCTCAGACTGGCAGGAACATACAACTTGGCTCCCACCCAAGCCAGACCATCGCAAAATGTACACTCATTCGAGTGGGCTTGAAACCACTTGTTGGTCTTTAGAGCTTCTTGTAGTTGCTTAGACAGGTCGCCCGATAAAGCTGGATCTGCCTTAGCCTGCGCTCTAGTAGTTACTGGTGCCACCAGCTGGGTTGAGGGGATGATTGGCCGAATCACTTCCTCTCTAGCACTGTTGTATTGCGGCAGTCTGGAAAGCGCATCTGCCATAAAGTTCTTCCCTCCGGGAAGGTAGCACAGGGAAAAATTAAAATGTTTGAAATGCTGTGCCCAGCGGACTTGCTTTGGGGATAGTTTACATGGCATTTTCAAAGCTTCCAGGTTCTTGTGGTCAGTCCACACCTCAAAGGGATGCTTAGCCCCTTCAAGGAATTTCCTCCACGTTAACAGGGCCCAACGCACCGCAAAAGCCTCCTTCTCCCATATGTCCCATCTCCTCTCGGTCTCCATTAGCTTACGAGAGGTATAAGCACAGGGTTGCAGCTTTCCTTTTGCATTCTTTTGCAGAAGTACTGCTCCTACTGCTACATCACTGGCATCCGCCTGTACAACAAACGGTTCTTCCATGTCGGGATGCTTAAGGACTGGTTCAGCAGCTAACAAACGTTTTAGCTTCTCAAATGCCGCCTGGCAGTCCATAGTCCATTCAAAGGGTCGGGAGGGCTTTGGCTTTACTTCTCCTTTTGTCTTCAAAAGATTGGTAATCGGCAGAGCGATTTTGGCGAATGAGGGGATAAACTGTCTATAGAAGTTAGCAAATCCCAGGAAGCTCTGTAGTTGTTTGCGGGTGCACGGTGGGGTGCATTCCAACACCGCCTGGACCTTTTCTGGATCCATCTCTATTCCCTCATGCGAGATGTGGTATCCGAGATAGTCAATTTTGTCTTGGTGGAATTCGCACTTTGAGAATTTGGCGTATAGTTCAGCAGCCCTGAGTTTTTTCAGGACGGTCCTCACCAATTTCACATGGTCGTCCATGTTCTTGGTATAGATAAGAATGTCATCCAAGTAGACCAGCACCCCCTTGTATAAGTGTTCATGCAGTACTTAGTTGATTAATTGCATGAACACAGCAGGGGCTCCTTGTAGTCTGAAAGGGAGCACCCGAAACTGGAAACATCCCAGAGGGCAGTTAAAAGCCGTTTTCCATTCATCCCCTTCCTTAATTCAAACTCTGTAGTAAGCCTCTCGTAAATCAAGTTTGGTGAAGATTTTCCCCTTGCCTAGGTGAGCCAGCATGTCCTTCATAAGCGGCAGGGGATAGACATTTTCTACGCAAATGGCGTTCAGGTTTTTGTAGTCAACAACAAGGCGAAAGGACCCATCTTTCTTCTCCTGGAATAGTACTGGTGCTGCCACCCTTGGCCTGGCTGGTTGGATAAAACCCCTTTCTAGGTTTTTGTCAATAAAGTTCCATAGTTCCCCCAGCTCCCGAGGGGTCATGGGGTAAATTTTTGGCTTAGGGAGTTTTACTCCAGGAAGTATTTCAATGATACAGTCCATTGGTCTGTGGGGAGGTAACACATCAGAGGCCTTTTCACTGAAAACCTCCCGGAGGTCCCAATACTCCTTTGGAATCTTCTCCTCCCCCTCTATGTGGTCTATTGCAGTTTCCACCTCCTCGTATTCCACTCTGTCCTCCGTAGGGTTCTTTCCTGTCTTTTCCTGGTTTCTCGGAGCGAATGTGCAAAACTCCCATCCTCCAATTAACGTGCGGGTTCCATTTATGGAGCCAAGGTAGTCCAAGTATGAGGGGTCGCTCCATGCCAGGGGCAACAATGAAACTAAGAGTCTCTAGATGATCCCCCAACTGCATCTCGATGGGTTCAGTCACAAAACTGGCTGGGCCCCCTCCTGCCACTGATCCGTCTAACTGACAGAAAGCGATGGGCCTTCTCAATGTTTTTAGCCTTAGGCCCATCTTTTCCACCACTTTTGGGCTGATTATGCACCTAGTGCATCCAGAGTCTAGGAGGGCTGGCATCTGCCCGTGAGCCCCGGTAGATGGCACCCTTATTTCTACGGGGATGATCATGGGGCCTCCATTGTGACTCACCAGGTCGTAGTCATCGGACTCAGTGTCAGTCTCACTGTCGTCCACGATGGTCGAAGTTCCCAACATACCCTATTTTCAGGGAGCGAACTCAATGACTTCTCCTTTCAAGGCAGGCTCACGGGCTTTTGCGGGTGCTTTGTCAGTCTTCTTCCCTCCAGGGCCAGTTGATTTTGGTGCTGGCTTGGAGAAACACTCAGCCTCTCGGTGTCCTTCCTTTCCTGTTGGGTAAACATACCTCTCCCGGGCTTGGTGGCTTTCTTCGGCATCTCTGAGAAGTTGCATAGCCTGGGCGACCATGAGGCTTTCTTTCTGCTCTTACATCCATGCCGATTCTCCCCTTCAGGGTCTGGCACTTGTTACTCCTTGGGGGGTCCTTTCCAAGTCCAGTAGCCTCCCCAGTCCAGTCGACCATCTGGCTCGCTCTGGTTCCTCTCCCAGTCGTAATTTTGTCATCCATTCCGAGCCTCCCCCCCCCCCCCAGATGGAGGGAAGAAATTGTAGAGCCAGCAGCTCCCATCTGGTCCTGATCAGACATCGTTTGGTTTCAGCCCCCTCGGTAGTTATCCGGGATGGCTGTAAAAAATGAGATCTTGCTTAATGTCAGGCGTGCCTCCTTTCAGATTTCAAGAAAGAATGACCCCGACTCCATTTTCATAGATAAAGGTATTTTTACTGAAATTGAACTGAATGCAGCCAAGGAAAGCAAGATCTGAGGCAATAGGCGCAAAAATCACATATAGAAAGCATCCCCTCCCAACTGTCCAGCGTAAATCATCCAATCCAAAGGTCCTCCAGAGGTCAGGTGGAATCACATGTCTGGCAGTGTCATCAATCTGGAATGTCAGGACCGTTGAGTCGATAGCAGCTTCAAAGGCACAGGACTGCAGCTAAGATTCACTTTAGTTTCTCCGTTCATCCCCCCTCCAGCACGCTTCCTTCTCTAGCAACTTCCTAGTTCCCCCCTCCCCCGTTACCATGGCAGCCGACAAGCAAGCATTGAAAGAGTGGAGGCTGACATTTGTTTACCAAAAAAAATGGGTTGCTACAAATAAATAAACAAACAAATATAAATAAATAAACAAATAAATAAATAAATAAATTTGAATGACAGGGGTCCTGGGAATCATGCTCTTACTAAAAGCTAAGCAAGACCTGGGGGATACAATGAAGGCATTTGCTAGAGGATTAATTATAGATTATACAAGAAAAAAGAATGTAAAAAAAAGATTAACACTGAAAACACTGACCGACGATTATAAGAGACTTGAGAAGGAACTTCAGAATGATCCACATAAGAAGATTGTCAAAATTAAAATGAATACAGTAAAACATAAAATGGATTTATTGGAGAAGGAAGAACTGGCTCAGAAGATAAGAAGTGCTAAACAAAATTATTTTGAAAATGTGAATAAACCAGGCAGATGGTTAGCACATAAATTGAAAAAGGAAAGAGAGTCGAGAAACATAACACACCTTATTGATGAACAAGGAGAAAGCAAATTTGGACATAAAGAGATGGGAAAGATTATACATCAGTTTTACAGAAAACTATATAAAAGAGAGACAATAGAAAAGGAAGAAGTGTCCAAGTATTTACAAGATGCAAAGTTACCTCAGATTAGTAAAGATATTGAGGAGATGTTGGAAAGAAACATAACGATGATGAAGTTAATAGAAGCAATTAAGAAACAAAAAAATGGCAAAGCACCAGGGCCTGATGGCCTACCAGCTGAATATTATAAGACATTACAAGAACCTTTGACCATCCCATTATTGGAGGTGATGAATGAAGTGATGATAAAGAAGGAAATACCCAAATCATGGACAGAGGCATATATTACTTTGATTCATAAAGAAGATACAGACCCACAACAAAATTATAGACCTATATCCTTGTTAAACTTGGATTATAAATTTTTTGCTTCAATATTGGCGAAGAGACTAAATAATTTCATATATTCGGATCAAAATGGATTTCTCCCAAAAAGACAAATTAGGGACAACATAAGAATAATCTTGGACACGTTAGAGTATTATGAAGCACATCCTGAAAAGCAGATGGCTTTGGGTTTTTTATATTATTATTATTATTATTATTATTATTATTATTATTATTATTATTATTATTATTATTATTATTATTATTATTATTATTATTATTATTATTTTATAATATTTTTCATATTAATTCTTGCTTTTTTCCCCTGCCATATAAATTTCAATATCATTTTATTCAAATTTTTGAAATATTTCTTTTCCAATTTCATTGGTATTGTCTGAAATAAGAACAGCAGTCTAGGTAATATGTTCATCTTAATTACTGCTATTCTTCCCATTAATGAAAGTTGCAATTTTTCCCATTTTCCCAAATCTGTTTCGATTTGGCCTTTCAACTTATAATAATTATCTTCTTTGATCATTGCACATTTTGCTGTTAATTGTATTCCCAAATATCTTACTTTTTTAGTAATTCAAATGTCTAATTTCTCCATTAATTCTCTTCTTTTTCTCTGTGATGTTTTTCACCAATATCCTTGTTTTATCTTTATTAATTTTTAAACCTGCCACTTCTCCATATTCCTCTATTTGTTCTATCAGTTTGGGTCCTACTTCTAACGGCTCCTCTAGAATAAACACTAAATCATCCGCAAATGCTTGTAATTTATACTCTTCTTTTTTAATTTTTGTCCCTTTTATCTCCTCATTTTGTCTTATATTTCCATTTAACACCTCTAACATCAGCACAAATAACAATGGTGATAGAGGACATCCTTGCCTTGTTCCTTTCATAATATTTACTTTCTCCGTCATATCTCCATTTATTATTATTTTTGCAAATTATTTGTTATAGATTGTCTCAATCATCTTTATAAATCTCCCCCCAAATTCCATAATCTGTAATTGTTTTGTCATCAATTTCCAATTCACATTATCAAAAGCTTTTTGCGCATCTAAAAACATCAATGTCATTTGTTTTTCTGGGTGTGCTTCATAGTATTCTAAAATATTCAGAATCATTCCCATGTTATCTCTAATTTTTCTTTTTGGTAGAAAGCCATTTTGATTTACATGTACAAAATCATTTAACAACCTCTTCAGTCTTTTCGCCATTATTGATGCAAATATTTTATAATCCGCATTTAGCAAAGAGATCGGTCTATAGTTTTTAGTTTGTTGTAAATCTGCATCCTCCTTCGGTATAAGAGTAATATACGCCTCCATCCACGAGTCAGGTATTTTTGCATTTACTAAAAGGTCATTAAACACTTCCAACATCATATTACTAAGCACATCCTGGAAAGTTTTATACAATTCTGCTGGTAATCCATTTGGACCTGGTGTTTTGCCATTCTTCTGTCTTTTGATGCTTTCTATCACTTCCATCATCGTTATTCTTCCCTCTAGAGGGTCTTTATATTCTTCTGGTATTTTTGGTAAATTAGACTTTTCTAAATATTGTATAATCTTCTCTTCTGATACTGTCTCTTGTTCATAAAGTCTCTTATAATATTTCTGTACCACTTCCCCCCCCCCTTCATTTTGGTAACATTTCTGTCCTCCCTCATCTATTAGTTGATTAATTAGTTTTTTCTCTTTCTCCTTTCTCATTTTATATGCCAGCCATCTACCTGGCTTATTAGCATTTTCAAAAAAGTTTTGTTTAGACATCTTTATTTGATAAGCCAAGTCTTCTTTTTCAATTAAGTTCATTTCATGTTTTTTCAAATCCATTTGGTTTTTAGTCCTCTTGCTTTGTGTATTTTTTTGTAATTCCATCTCCAGTTCTTTGTATTCTTCTTCCATTTTTTTCTGTGTTCGTCTTTTCTTTTTATTTCTTTTTCCCAAATAGGTCATTGCCAACCCTCAAATATATGCTTTAACTGTATCCCACATATTTTGCAATGAGGTGTCTTCCTTTCTGTTTTCCTTAAAAAAGAAACCTAATTCTTTCTCTACAGATTGTTGAAACTCTTTTTCATTTAATATTATTTGATTCAATGTCCATCTTACTCTCTTTCTTTGTCCCTTCCATATAATTATAATTGGATTATGGTCCGCCCAAATACTTGTTTCAATGCTTATATCTTGTACATTCGCTAATAAATCAGTTGACATCCACATCATATCTATTCTGGACCATGACTTGTGCCTGTTTGAATAAAAAGTATACTGCTTTTCTTTCAAATGTCTTTCTCTCCAAACATCTTTAATGCCTATTTCATCTACCACTGTGAGAAAGGAGTTTGGGAGCGTTTTTCTAGGTTTCTTATTAACTTTTGTCGTCTTATAGTCCCAATCTACTTCCCTTATCACGTTAAAGTCTCCCATTATGCAAATATTGTCAAATTCAAATTCTATTATTTTCCTGTGCAATTTTCCATAGAATTCTTCTTGTTTATCATTTGGTGCATATTTCGCCACCAACAATATTTGTTTATAGTTCATTGTTACTTCCACCATTAAAATCCTCCCTTCTTCATCAGCATATATTTGTTTATTTATTTATTTATTTATTATTTTTTATTATTTGTTTTGTTCTAGTCTCTTTTTAATGTATAATACTACACCTCTTTTGCTTTGATGTATCAATGCGGTAAACAAATCGCCCAATTTTGGATACTCCAATAATTTTTTGTATTGCTTTCTAATATGAACTTCTTGTAGGCATACAATGTCCATTTTTAATTTTCCCAATTTATTAAAAGTTCTTTTCCTTTTTATCACCGAATTCAAACCATTAATATTTATTGATATTGCTTTAGTTTCTTCTTCCATATTTTACTTGTTACTAGTTTTTGTTGATCCTGTCGTTCTTATTTCTCTTTGATCCTTGGACTCTTTTGACCTTGCCCCCTCTCTTATTGCCTTTTCTTGTTGTTCTTTTGTCGTCTCTCTTTTTTGATCTTTTTCTTTCACCGCTTCATCTTGGACTTTAGTTTCTTTTTCCTCTCTCAATCTTTGTTCTTCTTGGGGCCCCAAATATTGGTCATAAAATAATTCCGCTTTCTTTATCGAGTCCAGTCTATGTCTTTGCGCTTTCCAATAAACCAATATTCCTTCTGGTATTAACCATCTGAAATTGACTCCTTTTTGGATTAAGAGTTTTGTCAGAAATTGATATTGTCTCCTCAGATCTCGCACTCTTCTGGGTATCTGTTTCAGCACCACAATCTCTTTGTCTTTATATTTTATTGGAGTATTTCTTGCTACCTGTAATATTTCTGTTTTTATTGCTTTCCTGGTAAATCTTACATGCACCTCTCTTGGCAGTTTATTTCTCATTGCATATCAAGTATGCACTCTGTATATCTCATCAATCCCATTTAATATCTTTTCCTTGGGTTCCTCCACCACTTCCGCCAGTATCTCCGCCATCATGTCTGCCAAGTTCTCTCTCTTCTCTTCTTCTATATTTTGAAATCTTAAATAGTATTCTGCTCTGTCCATTTCGAGAGAAATATTTTTTTTCCTGGTTTTTGTCGGCCATTGTGAGTCTGTCATCCATTTCCTCCACTTTTTTTCTGTTAAATCTGCCTTTTCCTCCACTTTCTGTATTCTTTCTTCATTCTTTCCCATCATCGCCTTCACTTCTTTTAAGTTCTCCTTCTACGTTCTCCATTCTTTCTTGGAAGTCTTCATGAAAAACCTGTATCATATTTTTTTAGTTCCAATTGCATGGCCATGGTATCTAGTGTCCTCTGCACTGCAGGGCTTGAAGCTGGTGTTGTGGAAGGTAACTGCATTGTTGTCTTCTTCATCTTGTCTTGTCTTGTCTTGTCTTGTCTATTATAATCCACTGAATTTATAATCAAAATAAAATTTAAATTTATAATCCAAATACCTAATCCACCCCGTTGAATGGATTGGTTAAAAATAGAAATCAAAAAGCTCCATCACACCCAGAAACACATAGCAAAAGGTCAAAAAAAAAAAAAAAAAAAGAAGAAGAAGAAGAAGAAGAAGAAGAAGAAGAAGAAGAAGAAGAAGAAGACAAAAAATGAAGAAGTAAAAAACCAAAAATTTCTGATTCTTCAGGTTCTTCTTACCTTAATCCAATTTTTTATTTATCATCAAAATTCAAACACTCAAAAAACCAACCAGCCAAAAAAAATAGAGGAGAAAAAAACATGGAAAGGAAAAAAGATACAAAACTCAATCTCTTTTTTGAGCCTTGACCCCTATTATCCGGGGTTTGTTTTGTCATCAGAACTGAGACTGGGGATTTGAGGAGATTTGGGGCAGGAGAGGCGGGAGGCTGACCAGGGCTCTATTGGTCACCTCGGGTGGCTTCTCCTCCCCCCCCTTCTTCCCCCAGGTATGGGTGGGTGTTGGCCTTTGATGGCCACCCACCCTTGGACTTGGACTGGGTTCTTTGTCTGCTATCCCTACTCTTGCCCCAGGGAAGAACTTGTGCCTGTGGGATTACCATCATTGTCTTTAATAACCTTACAAATTTCTGGCTTCTTGTGCGACCCCAAACTGGAGGAGAACTGGGCAAAATGGTGTGCAGGTGCTGAGGGGGCTGTTTGTCATCTGCCAGATGAAAGGATGGACTATTGTGACTTTATTGTCGGTGTCATCTGCCCCAGTCACTGTGAGAGGGTGACTGGGATAATTATCCTCCAGACGTGGGGGGATTTCACTGGCCCCTTTCACTGCCATGAGAGGGCAGTGAACCAGCTCCTGATATGAAGATCTACTTTGACCCAGTATTATTGGACGATCTGGTGAAGCCCTGACCAGTTGACTCTCCATCTCTGTTTTGTGCGATGTTTATGGCTGCTGACCTGCTTGCGCTGCGAGACTCCCCCCTCTCACAGGTTTGGCCCTCCTCACTATCGAGGGCCTACCTTGATGACGGATTTTGGAATCCCAAGAGGTGGCATGCGGCGAGGAGGGGGTTGTGGGTTTTTTGGGGGAAATTTTTAGATAAGGTTTTAAAGGTTTCTGGGAGGGGGGTGGGTTCGGTGGGTTTGGGGGATAACCTGTCGGGGAGGAGGCCAGAGCCGGCTGAAGAGTACGGCACTAGAGGTGCGGGAACCGGGGTCAAGGAGGGGGTTAGAGCTTGTGTTGTGGATGGACATTACATCAGTACTGTGGGTGGGAGGGGCAGATATGGCGGGAGCAGGGGGCCACATCAGGTTGTGGGAGCGCGCGCCCGCTGGCTCCAAGTGGTGGCGCGCTCCGGCCTCCAATGCTCCCCTCGTTCCCCAGGTTGCACAGACCCTCAGGCCCTGGGCCTTCGGCTGATGCTGTGCAACGCCCGGTCTGTGGTAAATAAAGCCCCCCTCATTTGTGATCTTGTTCAGGAGGGGGGAGCGGACCTTGCGGGTATTACGGAGACCTGGTTGGGCCAGGAGGGGGGGGTCCCCCTCGTTGAGATGTGCCCACCCGGTTTCTGCACATTCCATCAACCGAGGACACAGGGGAGGGGCAGGGGGGGTGGCGGTTGTCATTAGAGAAGGTCTTGGTCCGAGGGAGGCCACTGTTCCTCAGACGGCTGGTTGTGAGTCCCTCCTTGTGAAGTGGGGTCATGGGGTGCAGATGGGCGTGCTGGTTACGTACCTGGTTCCCTGCCACGTGACGGCAGCCCTGCCCGAGCTGCTCAATGTTATAGCCGCGGTGGCGGTTGACACCCCCAGGCTTATGGTCATGGGAGATTTTAACCTGCCATTCGTCGGTGAGGCATCTGAAGTGGCTCGGGAGTTCATGGCTTCCATGACGGCCATGGACCTGACCCAGTTAGTTCATGGCCCTACTCACACGGGGGGAAACACGCTAGACCTGGTTTTTGTCTCTGGTCAGTGGTTGAGTGATCTTGAGATAGGGGATATAGTGATCGAGCCCTTGTCATGGTCAGATCACTCCCTCCTTCGCTTTGACCTTCGAACCGCCGCACCCCGCCGCAGGGAGGTGGAACCATTGAGGTGGTACCGCCCCAGGCGCCTGATGGATCTTGATATGTTCCAGACGGAGCTTGGGCCATTTCCTGAGGCTCTGGCACACGGCTCGACTGAGGACCTGGTGGCCGCCTGGGATAGGACGGCCGCTGGAGCTTTGGATCGGGTCGTGCCTTTGCGGCCTCTGACCCAGCGTCGATCTCGCCTGGCTCCTTGGTTCACCGAGGAGCTGAGGGAGATGAAGTGCCGGAAAAGATGCCTGGAGAGTGGTTGGAGGGCCAGCCATTCTGAATCTGACCGAACACTGGTAAGGTCTCATATTAAGACCTACCTGGTGGCGATAAAAGTGGCGAAGTATAACTATTTTGCCACTCTTATTGCGTCATCAGATAATCGCCCGGCCGCCCTGTTTAGGGTGACCCGCTCCCTGCTCCACCAGGAAGCGCGGGAGGACCCCTTGGAGGGCAGAGCCGAGGATTTTGTACAGTATCTGTATGACAAAATCGCTCAGATTCAGGAACACCTGGACTCTGACTGGGTAGATTCAGTGGGGAGGACAGAGGCAGGTCTTGTGAGTATTATCTGGGAAGAGTTTGATTCTGTGACGCCCAAAGACGTGGACAGGATACTGGGCAGACTGAGCGCAGCCACATGTTTACTGGACCCGTGTCCCTCCTGGTTGGTGCTGGCCTCTCAGGAGGTTACATGAGGCTGGCTCCAGGGGATTATAAATGCTTCCCTGAGTGAGGGTGTCTTCCCTGCCGCCTTGAAAGAGGCGGTGGTGAGGTCTCTCCTCAAGAAGCCTTCCCTGGACCCGGCAGTGTTGGTAAATTATCGTCCAGTCTCCAACCTTCGCTTCGTTGCGAAGGTTGTTGAGAGTGTGGTAGCGCGGCAGCTCCCCCAGTACCTGGATGAATCGTCGTATCTGGATCCGTTCCAGTCGGGCTTCAGGCCCGGGTACAGCACGGAAACGGCATTGGTCGCGTTGGTTGATGATCTCTGGAGGGCTCGGGACAGGGGTTGTTCCTCTGTCCTGGTCCTATTAGACCTCTCAGAGGCTTTTGATACCATCGACCATGGTATCATGCTGCACCGGCTAGAGGAGTTAGGGGTGGGGGGCACCGTCCTATGGTGGTTCTCCTCCTTTCTCTCTGACCAGTCGCAGTCCGTGTTGACAGGGGGGCAGAGGTCGACCCCGAGGCCCCTTGTATTTGGGGTGCCACAAGGGTCGGTCCTCTCGCCCCTTCTGTTCAACATTTATGTGAAGCCGCTGGGTGAGATCATCCGTGGTTTCGGGGTGAAGTACCATCAGTACGCTGATGATACTCAGCTGTACATCTCCACCCCGGACCACCCCAATGATGCCCTTGAAGTGATATCCCGGTGCCTGGAGGCCGTGCGGATCTGGATGGGGAGAAACAGACTCAGGCTCAACCCATCCAAGACCGAGTGGCTGTGGTTTCCGACATCCCGATATAGTCAGTTGGTGCCATCACTGACTATTGGGGGCGAGTCATTGGCCCCCATGGAGAGGGTTCGCAACTTGGGTGTCCTCCTGGACTCACGGCTGTCTTTAGAAGAGCACATGACGGCCATGGCCAGGGGGACTTTTTATCAGGTCCACCTGATTTGCCAGTTGCGTCCCTTTCTGGATCGGGACTCGTTAAATACGGTCACTCATGCTCTCGTTACTTCCCGCTTGGACTACTGCAATGCTCTCTACATGGGGCTCCCCTTGAGGAGCACTTGGAGGCTCCAGCTGGTCCAGAATGCGGCCGCGCGGGTGGTTATGGGAGCGACGTGGCGCTCCCATGTGACCCCCCTCCTGCGCGAGCTGCACTGGCTCCCGGTGGTCTTCCGGGTGCACTTCAAGGTTTTGGTTACCACCTTTAGAGCGCTCCATGGCATCGGACCGGGGTATTTACGAGACCGCCTTCTGCTACCAATAGCCTCTCACCGACCAGTACGCTCCCATAGACAGGGGCTCCTCAGGGTGCCGTCGGCCAAACAGTGTCGACTGGCGGCCCCCAGGGGGAGAGCCTTCTCTGTGGGGGCACCTACCATCTGGAATGAGCTCCCCCCAGAGATACGGAGGATCCTGGACCTGCGCACGTTTCGTCGTGCTCTCAAAACTTTTCTACTTCAGCAGGCTGACCTGGCCTAACTCTCCTCTTTTAAATTTTTTAATTCGTGATTTTATAAATTGGGTGTTTTAATCTGTGTTTCGGCCAAAATATTTAATAATTTTAAGGGATTTTTAATATTTGTATTATCTGTATTTTATCTTGGCTGTTCACCGCCCTGAGTCCTTTGGGAGTAGGGCGGTATAGAAATTTGATTAATAATAATAATAATAATAATAATAATAATAATAATAATAATAATAATCCAGTCAGTGAAAATAGTTCAAGAAAAGAAAAAAAGAAAAAAGAGAAATCACTGTAAATGGTCAAATCCTAAGCCAAAAAAGAGGAGTATAAAAGGAAAAAAATAAAATAAAATAAAAAGAAGCAAAAGAGCACAGTCACAAGAAAAAGAAAAAAGAAAAAGATTTCCAAACAGGGCTGTTTATATTGCCTCAGTTGTCTTGTTTTAGTTTCTGTTTCAAAATTTTCACAAGGCACACTATTTCAACTTCTATTAATGCTATCTATCGCAATATTTATTTATTTATTTATTTATTTATTTATTTATTTATTTATTTATTTATTTATTTATTTATTTATTTATTTATTTATTGGTTTGATTTATATGCCGCCCTTTTCCGGAGACTCAGGGAGGCATATGCAGTTCTTGCCAGACACAGCTGTTTCTTATCAGTCCAAGCCTACAATCTCAAGGCCAGTCCTCTCAATCAGTTTATTTAAAATAAAGTCTTTTTATTTGTGTCTCTAGATGGCGCTTCAAACCACTTTCACTCAGAAGAAAAGTGGAAAAAAAGATTTAAAAAAATAGGAAAAGTTTTATAACTAGTTCTTTCCACTCAGTCTCATTAATTTAGCATAAATCCACAAATCCAAAATTTACAAGTATTCAATCAGGCTTCCTGCTCTTATTTTCTTGCTCCCCCAAAGTAATTGTTACTTCATTCAATTCATTTCTTCTGCTTGGGTCAATCCACTTTCTTTGCCGCTAAACAGCTGAGGGTAGAGAGCTGACACACGCACCACTCTCCCCTCTTCTCTTTGCCCCCTTCACTTTCCTTCAAGTTGTTTCCCGGGGTTTATGCAAAGAAAACTTCAAATCAGAAAACAAAAAAGGAGTCGGCTTTCTCACCCAGATGAATCCACATCCGTTGCCTCTCTGGTCCCGCTGTGACCGCCCCGGCTTTGTTGCGGCTCATACAATGGCCGCTTTCTAGATCGTCTGGTTGAAGGGCTGCTTCTGACTAACCAGGGAATTGTGATTTCCCTGCGTTAGCCAGTCTGTGCCCTTCTTGCTCACCGTCCCTCTGAGACAGTTTTCGGTCAATAAAGACTGCAAACGACTTCGATATCAACATTTTCTCGGGAGCATCCGAGAAAAGCATTGTGCCATCGGGCGCTGGCCACGCCTCCTCGGAATTTAGACTTTTCAGATTTGGATTGGATTATAAACAGATTGGTTGGATATAAAAGTTAAAGAAGTGGGAAAACTTTCCTTTTCTCCTTTTTGAATTACAAACAAAATGGATATTTTTCAACCGGCTGAGTGGAATTGTGGATTGTAGAGAGACATCTCCAGGAGAAATGAGAGTATGACATTAAACTTTCTGTTCTGAGGGAAAATTTTGAAGCAGTGAGAAAAAAAAATAAAACCTTGAACTTTTAAAATGATAAGCTGTGAGAACTAAGGAGGATTTGTGTGTCTACAAGCAGTTAAACTTTGATGCTTAAAAAAGGAGGATTATAATGTGGATTTAAATTGGAACAATATCAACCCAGAAAGAATAAAATGGTGCAGGAACTTAAGGAAATGATGAAGATGATGTGCTTGTAAATAAAGGAAATGATTACAATCTTGCATGGAAAATCGAAACTTGATGAATCTAAGACTGAGCTAGAATACATGGAAGCTGAAAAGGAAATAACCAAAGAGTTACGACAGTTCATTTAGCGACAGTTCGAATTACGATGACACAGCCAAAAGTACTTATGACCCAGCCCCAAAGTTACGACTGTTGCAGCACTCTTGCAGTCATTCACCCTTACAACCAATTGCAGAGATGCTGCAACATGCCCCCCGCTTATTTCCCCCTGCCATTTCTCCCCTATCCTGCCCTGTCAGTTCCTCACAGATACTGGGCCTGCTTTGCCAGCCCACTGGGTTCCACATGCTCCCCTCCCCTCCTCCCCACCCCACCATGTTCACCGATTGCTCACTTACCTTTCCAAGCTCTCCAGAGGTTGGGGTACAGAAGGAGAAGGCTGCTCAATTGCTGAGCCACATGGCAGAGTTCCAGAATAGGCCGGCTTTTTCCGAGATGCTGGTGAATTCTTCCTAAGGCAAACACAGTGTTTGCCTTATTTCCAAGGCTTTTGCAGCTAAACTTTGGCAAAAAAAGAGAGCAGCTTTTGTGGGGGCGGGGAACCCACTGCAAACCCATATGCTACCTGTTGTAGGAGATGACCAGGCTAACACTGAGGGAGGGGTCAAACGCATCATCAGTCATGAGTCTGATGAGCCCACAAGAGATCTAAGTCCAGTCCACCTTGAATGCCTTTCTTCTCTCCCGCTAATTTCCATTGATGGTTATTAGCTCAGATTTTTGTAGAGAGCTTAAGCTTGCAATAAATCTTCATACTCATTTGAACTACCTGAATCTCCTTATTTCCCTGGCACTTGACCTTAATCTGAGCTACTCTCCTTCACCAAATATTTTCTTGGACTCCAGAATACCCTACTCCAACCTCAAATCCCAGAGCTGCAGCAATAGCAGATGAGCCACCTCCACTGTATCAGCAGACGCCAAGATGGCATTGAAGACAAAATCTGAAATCTTGCAGCCAATTTTCAACAAATGATGCAGCAAATGCAGATCCTGACTCAACAAGGCATTCCTCTGCAATCACAACCACCTGCTCCACCAGCCCAGGCACAACTGCCTGTTCCTCCCATGCTCATCCCCAAGTATCCTGGCTGCCTACTACCAACATTCTCTGGTGAGTCTGATAAGATGAGAACATTCCTAGCACAGTGCAATGTGTTCATCAGCACCTGACCTGGGGAGTTTCCAACAGACAGATCAAGAGACACCTTCATCCTCACACTTTTAGTCAATGCCACTGCCAAATGGGCCCTTCCACTCATTAAAACCAATGACCTTGTCCTGGATAGTTACCCAAACTTCCTCACTAGATTTAGATAGCATTTTGGAGACCCTATTGGGATAGAAACTGATGAACAGCGCATTTTCCAAATCCGCCAAGGCAACAAGTCTGTGAGAGCATATGTTGAAGATTTCAAGCTCATTGCAGCAAATCTGGATTGGAATTAGCCAGCCCTAAGAGCACAATTCAAGAACGGGCTCAACAAGGCCATAATCTCACAACTGATACAACAAGGTATTCCCCAGGGTCTACAAGACCTCTACCTAGCGGCTATAACAACTGAATCTCAACTTGCAGAACTTAAAACATTTTTTGGTAGCCCAAGGCAACCATTTCCAAAGCAGACTTCTTCCATCACTAGCCCTAGCCTCCCTGTCCCCTTGGATTTGGATGCTGAAAAGCCAATGCAAATTGGAGCAGCCAGACAAGCCCCAGGAGCAGAAGAATGGCAAAAGTGCAAAGAGCTCGCCCTGTGTTTCTATTTCAGACAGCCTGGCCACATGGTCAAGAATTGCCCTACTAAACCTCCTAGGAGATGCAACAGACATCCTGGTAATGTCTCCACTACTCACCACTTGGACAACAAGCCCCAAGGCCAGGGAAACAAGAAATGCCCTCCCTCCATGAGTTCACGGGGGAGGGGCACCCAAGCAGTGAGCGGAGCTCAATTACCTCCACGCTCAGGTACGTTAATAAAATATGATTCTACCCTGACACTTCCCAGTGCTCAGGAAACTACCATCCCTGTTTTGATAGATTCTGGGTCAACCTCTGACTTCATAAGCCTAGTCACAGTGCAGAAACTTAAGATACCTTATTCAAGCAATAGAAGCTATATATCATAAACAAACAGCAAAAGTAATGATTAATGGAGAATTGACAGAGACTATTGAGATAAAAAAAGGTACGAGACAAGGCTGTCCACTGTCCCCTCTGATGTATGTATTAACATTAGAAGTGCTAAATAGGAAGGTTAGAGAAGAAAAAGAAATAAAAGGAATAAAAATTTGAAAGGAAGAATATAAACTACAAGCATTTGCAGATGACCTGGTTTTTATTCTTGAAGATCCATTGGTGTCAATAACTACTTTGATAGATAAAATAGGAGAATATGGAAAAGTAGCAGGTTTGAAAATTAACAAAGATAAAACGAAGATTTTGACAAAAAATATGTTAATAAAACAAAAAGAAGAATTGGCGGAAATATCTAAGATGCAGGTCACAAACAAGGTGAAGTACTTGGGGATATATTTGACAGCAAGATGTAGCACACGTAAAGAAAATAACTATAATAAACTCAAACAACAGATTGGTACAGACTTGGCGAAGTGGGAGAATTTACAATTATCATTGATAGGGAGGATATCAACTATTAAGATGAATATATTGCCTAGAATTTTATATTTGTTCCAGAAAATTCCAATTAGATTGGGGAAAGATTAGTTTGAAGAACTGAATAAAATAGTGTTGAAATATATATGGCAGGGAAAAAAGGCAAGGATAAAATTAAAATTGTTACAAGATGCTAGAAATAAGAGGAGGTTTTGGTTTACCTAATTGGGAACTATACTACCAAGCGACAAGTTTGATGTGGAATAAAGAATGGATAATGTTAAGAAATACTAGATTATTGACTTTAGAAGGACATGATTTGTTGTTAGGGTGGCATGCTTTTTTATGGTATAAGGGCACAAAAATACAGGGGTATTTTAGAAGACATTACATACAAGAGGCTTTGTTGTTAAACTGGGAGAAGATCAAAAAATATCATTATTTGACAATTCCAGTCTGGGTGTCGACGATTGAAGCATTTTCACATTCAATAACATTTAAAAGGGAACAAATTGTTAGATATGATTTATTGAATGAAAAGGGTGAACTTAAATCAAAGCAAGAATTGGAAGAACAAGGTTTTAATGTGAATTGGTTTTCTTATATACAAACATGTTCTAGATATGATAAAGATTGTCAAACAGAAGGTTTTTATAACAATTTGACTAATTTGGATAAAATTTGAACAGGTTCTGATGACTATGTAATTAAGAAACTATATGGTTATTTATTACAGGTAAAATTGGAAGAACAAGTTAAAGAAACAATGATTGCATGGGGGAAAAACTTTGGGCATGGAATTGATTTAGAGAAATGGCAAAAATTGTGGTTGCAAAATTATAAAATGACAATGTCAACAGCATATAAGGAAAATTTGTATAAGATGTTTTACAGGTGGCATCTACCCCCGACAAGAATAGCCAGAATGTTCAAGAACAAATCAGAAAAGTGCTGGAAATGTCATCAGATACTGGGCTCATATTACCATATGTGGTGGACATGTGTAGAAGCCAAAAGATACTGGACTAAAATCCACATGTGGTTGGAGAAAATGATTAAAAAGCACATTGACTTTAAACCAGAGATTTTTTTATTAGGGATCTTACCAGAAACATATAACAGAGAACTTAGTTACTTGATTGTGAATGTATTGACAGTGGCTAGAATTGTGTTTGCTAAAAATTGGAAAAATGAGGAAATACCTAAACAAGATGAAGTCATTAGGAAAATTATGGAATGTGCTGAAATGAGCAAATTGACATTTGAAATTAGAGAACAGGAAGACAAACAATATTATAAGATATGGGATTTATTTTATCAATGGCTAGATAATAAAACATGGAAATGAAATATGAAATATGAAATGGATGTTATAATACAATATATGGAAATGATTTTAATGGGATGAAAATGCCATTGTTAAATGAATGATAAATGAGAATAATGATATAAAGATATATGTTAGATTGATAATATGAGAAATTAGAGAATTAGTAAATGATGAATATGAGATGAAGCACAAAAAAATTGTAACCGACCGACACACTACTTGCAACTGGAATGGATGATGGATGTTTTTATGCTTTGTTTAAAAATAAAAAAAAATTCAAAAAAAAGAAAGAAACTTAAGATACCCACCGTTTCCCTGAAGTCTCCATTGCCAGTGATAACTATTGATAGCTGAATTTTAAAAGCAGGTCCCATTACTCATGCCACAGTGCCTATGAAGTTAACAATAAATCAGCATTCTTAAGAGTTAACTCTCTTTGTAGCAGAACACATTGATCTTCCACTAGTGCTGGGAACTGCTTGGTTACAACACCACAAACCCACTATTAAGTGGAAAAATCTATTTATTGTCTTTGAAAATCTTGAATGCCTTTCTCACTGTGATTGGCCCTCTGAAGCCCCCCACCAGCCCCCTCCCCAAAGGTTCACAGAGAGATTCCCAATCTGCCAAGTAAATATGCAGACTTTGTTGATGTGTTCAGGGAGGAGGAAACCTTGGCCCTCCCACCACACAGAGACTGTGATTGTGCCATAAACCTGGTCCCTGGCACAAAAATTCCTGCCAAGAGAAAATGCCAAATGTCTACTACAGAATTAAAAACTTTAAAACAATATTTGGACTCTAATTTGAAAAAGGGATTCATAAGACCCTCCCAGTCTCCTGCCTCAGCTCCCATCTTCTTTGTACCCAAGAAGCAAGTCCCCAGTGGGCCTAATAATGGTGAGAACCCCCCACTGAGAGTGGTACATGATTAGAAGTCTTTAAAAATAGTCACAGTAAGAGACCATTATCCAATGCCATTAATTCCAGACCTATTAGATAGACTGCAGAAAGCAAGCATTTTTATGAGACTACACCCCTGCAATGCTTATAACCTTATTTAAATAAAAGACTCTTTTGGACTCTGTAAACCCACAGGTGTATTTTCCAGATTCATGAACCACGTTTTTGCAGATTTAATAGATAAATTTGTGGTCTTATATTTAGATGATATTTTAATCTACTCTGAGAATGAGGCTCAGCACACAGACCATGTGCACAAAGACCTCAGTAAACTAAGAGATAACCACCTCTTTGCCAAGCCATAAAAATGTGCCTTTGATTTACAACAACTAGACTTCTTCGGCTACAGTATTTCCACAAAAGGCATCCAGATGGACCCCAGAAGGTCCAAGCCCCTCACACAGCCAAAGATGTCCAATGCTTCCTGGGCTTTGCTAACAGCTACAGGAAATTTATACCCGGCTTTGCTCATAAAGCCAAACCATTGACCCAACTGATGAAGAAGGGAATTAAATTTGCTTGGACCTCTACACACCAATCAGCATTTGAAGAGTTAAAGCAGCTCTTTGCTTGCCAGCACCTCCTTCAGCACCCAGACACATCAAAGAAATTTATTGTCGACTTCCGGTATGATGTCACAGCAATAAGGAACGGGGTAAGGAACTCTTCCCTTTTTAGCGTCTGGTGGCTTAATTTGGCCATTGCCATTTGTGTTTAGATCGGCAAAAGAAGAGGGGATCGCAGGGCGTCCGTGGGGTGGTGCAGATCCCTAAGGAAACCCTGAAATTCCCCCCGAGGTGCCGATGCTGAAAGAAGGCATCCAACATGGAGCCCCTAAGCTGTGGGTCTACCGCTATCTGAAGTCTACTATCATCATACTAAAACTAATAAGGGGCTGGTGGCTGATATTGAAGATCGGACATTACTGTATTACTTTTATCTATATCGGAACGGACATTTGACTTTCTAAGCCAGTGATCGGGGAAGCGGCAGGAAGGAGGAGGCTGGAGACAAACGCAATAAATCAGCTGAGGATCGCCGAGGACTGCAGGCTTGGACGACATTGCTGCTGGAGTGAGACAGTCTGAAGGCGAGCGTGGAGTTGTTGTTGGATTTATTGGATATTTTACCTGTTACTCGTCTATTTGAATCGTGAGCGGTGGAAGAGGAGTGTGGTGACTCAGCTATATGATTCAAGCCTCCATTGGAGCGATCGGGAGGGAAAAGGAAAGCGGAAGTTTAGAGACTGAGCATTTCTAGTGGAGTTGTAATATATAAAAGACTTGGACACCATCTTGTGGCTGATACCAGAATTGCATTGTGACCTCTTTTTTTTTTCTTTTTGAGACCCTTTCTCTTCCACCAAATTTTTTCTTTTCTCTAGCCTTAAGGACCAAAGTTGAATAAGTTCCAGGGTTTGTATTTTGACCTTTTTCTTTTTTTTTGAGACCCTTCCCCTTCCAACCAATTCTTTCTTTTCCCTAGCACTAAAGATCGAAGCTGAATAAGTTCCAGGATTATTAGTGTTAGGATATGGTTGGAGCCTAACAGTTGTCCAGGCAATATAAGTGTACTGTTACTTTAAGCTGAAACTGTGGCTTAATGCTGAGTCATGCTGTAATCACATAATTACTGGTTGTAAGAATATTTAAGCAAAGCTTCTGTAACGTGTTCAGTTGCTGCTATGATATGCTGTTGAGAGGTTGCTGCTATGATATGCTGTTGAGAGGTTGCTGCTATGATGCTGCTGTTGATGATGAAGCTGTGATGATAAGCTACCATTGAGAGGAGGTGCTATCTGTAATTATCATTGGATGGATCTGCAAACATCGTGGTTTGTGAACCAGAGTGAGTTTGTTATTCTAACCAACTACTGTTTGTTGAGTAAGAAGATTCTGTAACTACTGGACTGATTTACTGGCAAAGACTTGGAATTTGTTTAAAGACTATGAGACTGTTTTTCTACTATAAAGTAAGCTTTTGATAAACCAGTTTGCTTATCTCTTATTCATTGCTCTCAGCAATGTTTCACTGTGCAATCTACTCTGCTGGTTGGTAACACAACAACAATAACCTTAACAATTAGCTATAAATTATTTAAATTGGTTTTTTGATAAACTGCCTAATTAATATTGAATAAAAGCTTCTAGATCCATTAAGTGTTCTATCTGTTTATCCTGTTGAACCCTTATAATTGAGATATCTATGAATTTGTATTTGTGAATGTTTATTAATTGATAATTGATGAATAGAACTAAAATTGCCAGTTCAGAGTACTGCAAATAAGTAAAGTTAAGCAATATACAGGATAAAGAGAATAAGACTAGGGCAAAGATATACACTGTATGCTAGAGTGGATTAACCTCTTCTGTCCAACAAAGATGGCTACAACTACAATTACTACCAAGAAGAAGACACTTACAGTACCATCAATCTCATCCCCAGTTACGACCTCTCCAATGGCACACAAACCAGCAGAAGATATGACATCAATGGCATTAACAGGCAAAACCTCAAGCACAACTGGAATACCCTCAAACCTTCATGATATTCTCAAAACACCACAAGATACAATGATGACAATGGTAAAAAAACCAAGAAACAACGTCTAAAGGAATAGATGAATTGAAATCAGATGTAACAGTGGTGAGGGATGAATTATGGCAAATGAATGTTAAAATGGAAGAGATGAACGTGACAATGGTCTCACATGGGGAGAGGATTGTGGAAATGGAGGCTAAAGTGGGGAAAGTGGAGGAGAAGGTGATGCGACTGGAAACAAGACAATCTAGGGAAAATAGGAAGTTGGAGGACAAATTAATATTTATGGAGATGGATAGGGCAGCCTTCTTCATAAGG
This sequence comes from Pituophis catenifer annectens, assembly GCF_029215685.1. Lineage (NCBI taxonomy): Eukaryota > Metazoa > Chordata > Lepidosauria > Squamata > Colubridae > Pituophis > Pituophis catenifer. The sequence goes on along the minus strand of NW_027256885.1, from coordinate 26,366,031 downwards.
TTTCAGAATATCCCAGAGGACAAAGATGAGGACTTGGATCAAATCATGATGGATATGGTGGCAGAGATTACAGGGAAGGATAGAGAAGAAGTATACCGATACATAGATGAAACTTTTCGAGTATATACTAGTTATGCTAGACGTCATATCTGTTGTGGCCCCGCCCTCTGAGCCTGTCCCATCGGAGGAAGAAAGCTCCGAGCATGAGGAAGAGGAGTCAGCCAGGCCTCCCTCTCCAGGCCCCTCCCCTCTGGCATTGTCTCAAGTGCCGGCCGAGGGAGAGGAGACAGCTGATTCGAGTCAAAGTGATAATGACACATCATTCCTGGACGCACGCCTCCGAAGGCGTGATAAACGTTTGCAGCAGCTTGGGAGGCGTGCTAGGGATTAGAACTGAGTCACTGGACCACACCCCAGAGACCACACCCCAGAGACTATATAATAGAGAGTGGTGGTCAAGGATCTTTTGTGACGAACAAAGCAAAACCTTGGAGTCACTAAAGCCTCGTCCGGAACTGCTGGGAGGAATATTATTTCTGTTTGGACTTTCTTGAACGTTCGTATCTTATCTGTCTATTTGTGAAAATAAAGTAACTTGGCAGACGGTGTGTCTATCGCTGCCAAGTTGGAGATAAGAACTGGGTGCATTCCAAAGTGTTTCCTTAACCCTCGACTGGCTGTGTGTGTGTGTGTGTGGGGACGGGGACAGATCATCTTGTTCGTCACCCCATACTCCATCGTTAACCCACGATGGACCAACAGCTGCAGCAGCAGTTACAGCAGATACTGCAGGCCAATCAGCTTCTGCAACAGCAAGTAGCACAGCTAACTGCCCAACTTGCTTTGGGAAATGCTCCTGCAGCTCCACCTCCTCCCCCTCCCCGCCTGAGATGCCCAGTGAACGTGCCAGATAGGTTTTCTGGGCAGCAGGAGATGTTTCCGGCCTTCTTGGGACAATGCCAACTGTTTATGGCAATGAGGCCGGAGGATTTTCCGGATGACCGGGCTCGGGTGGCATTTGTTATCAGCTCCCTCTCGGGCACTGCCGCCCGATGGGCCACACCCCTGTTGTTGCAAGATAGCCCCTTGCTCCTGGACTTTCAGGGCTTTTTACAACACCTGCGCACCATGTTTGAGGACCCCCTCCAGGTGCAGACGGCAGCGAGGCGCATCAAGGACCTCCGCCAAGGCAAGCGCCCCCTGCAGGACTATATTGCAGAGTTCCGACTGCTAGGCCAGGATTCGGCTTGGAATGAGGTGGCGCTGATGGACGCCTTCCAGGACGGCCTTTCCGACGAGATGCAGGACGAGCTGGTTCGTGTGGAGGCGCCACCGACCCTCGACACGCTGGTGACCCAATGCCTGCGTATCGACGCCCGCTTGCAACGGCGACGGCCCCGTCGGGCTCTTCCGGAACCATTGACAGCGTCGGCACCCCCGCGTTTCGCACCGACAGCGCTCCGAACCGCACAGCGTTTTGTGGCGACGGCTGAGGAGCCTATGGAGCTCGGAGCAGCCAGACCTCAACTGACGGCCCAGGAGCGGATGCGGAGACGTCAAGGGGGGTTGTGCCTCTATTGCGGCGAGGCGGGACATTTTGCCGCCTCGTGTCCCCGGAAGCGGAGTGGACCGCTCAGGCCTGTTCCGGAGTCTCGGCGTGACCTGCCGGGAAACGGGCCAGGCCTGGCCTAGGGGAAACTCTGGGTCAGGCACGTGACCATGCCCCGCCGGAGTCGGCGGCTGTGGACTGTGAGCCCCCTCGGCACCTGATTTTGAACACCCGGGTGTTGTTGGCTAACCGGTCGGAGGGGCTCCAAGCGCACGCGCTGGTGGACTCGGGGGCCACCACGAACTTTATGGACCAGGCCTTTGTGGCCCATTACAAAGTCCCCTTGGTTCCAGTGGACCCTCCGTTGAGGGTTGAAACTATAGATGGGCGGGAACTCGTGGCGGGGCCCATCAAAACCGCTACCCAGCCCTTGCGCCTCGCCATTGGAAACCACGAGGAGGCGATCCAGTTTTACGTAACGGCGGATCTGCACTTTCCCTTGGTCCTGGGGATGGCCTGGCTTCGGGCGCACGACCCTCAGGTGGCGTGGTCGAGAAACGCCATCTCGTTCCCGAGCCTGCAGTGTGTCGACCACCTTCGCCACACCTGCGCCGGCCAGGACGTCTCTGCCCCAAACGTCTCCTTGCCTCCGGAGCTGACGCCCTTCGCCGACGTGTTCAGCGAGAAGGAGGCGGACCGCTTGCCCCCGCACCGACCCTACGACTGTGCGGTGGACCTAATGCCCAACGCACCCCTGCCTTCGGGACGCCTGTACTCCATGTCGGAGCCCGAGCTGGCCGCCTTGCGGGACTTCCTGGAAAAGAACCTGGCCCGTGGGTTCATCCGGCCTTCGACCTCCCCGCTCTCGGCCCCGGTCCTCTTCGTTAAAAAGAAGACGGGGGACTTGCGCCTGTGTTGCGACTACCGGCGCTTGAATGCCATCACAGTGCGAAATCGCTACCCCCTGCCGCTGATCCCGGAGCTGATGGAGAGGTTGCGGGAGGCCTCGATCTTCACTAAGCTCGATCTCCGAGGGGCTTACAACCTGGTGCGCATGAGAGAGGGGGACGAGTGGAAGACGGCGTTCGGCACGCGGTACGGACACTTCGAGTATACCGTCATGCCGTTCGGGTTGACCAACGCCCCCGCGGTCTTCCAGCACTTGATGAACGATGTGTTCCGGGACATGCTGGATCGGTTCGTGGTGATCTACTTGGATGACATTTTGATCTATTCCCGGACCCCGGAAAGTCACCTCCAGCATGTCCGCCAGGTCCTGCAGCGCCTGCGGGAGCACCAGCTCTATGCGAAGTTGGAGAAATGCTACTTCTTCCAGACTTCCATAGAGTTCCTTGGGCACATCATCACCCCCGAGGGCATCGTGATGGACCCGCACAAGGTGGAGGCCTTGCGCAGTTGGGAACCCCCGCGTCGGGTGAAGGATGTCCAGCGTCTGTTGGGATTCGCCAACTACTATCGGACCTTCATCCCGGGCTTCGCCACCCTGACCTTGCCGTTGACCCAGCTCCTTCGGAAGAAGGTCCCGTTCCAGTGGGGGCCCCCGCAGCAGCAGGCCTTCGAGGTCCTCAAGCAGGCCTTCCTCACGGAGCCAGTCCTGAGGCACCCCAATCCACACCGTCCGTTCGTGGTGGAGACAGACGCGTCCAACGTGGCGATTGGGGCGGTGCTGCTACAGGCTCCGGTGGATGGCGGCACTCTTTTTCCCTGCGCATACTACTCCCGGAAACTCAACCCTTCCGAGCGCAACTACACCATCTGGGAAAAGGAGTTGCTGGCCATCAAGGCCGCGTTCGAGGCTTGGCGACATCACCTCGAGGGGGCCCGACACCAGGTGGAGGTGCGGACGGACCATCGGAACCTGGAGCACCTCACCACGGCACGGAAGTTGAACCAGCGGCAGATCCGGTGGTCGTTGTTTTTCGCCCGGTTCAACTTCCACGTCACCTACATTCCGAGCAACCTCAACCAGAGGGCGGACGTGCTATCCCGTAAGCCGGAATACTTTTGCCCCAAGGACTCCCTTCCCCCCCGGACGGTGCTGCCAGCGGACTCCTTGGCCGCGGTCCAGGAACCGGTGGACCTGCGGGCTCAGGTGCTGGAAGCGCAGCGACGGGACGACTGGTCGCAGCAGCGGAGAGCGGACGTCGGCCCCGCGTCCCCATGGACTGTGGAGGAGGGCTTGCTCAGACATCGGGGTCGGCTGTACGTGCCCACGAGTCCGCTCCGAGCCCTCGTCATGAACCAGTGTCATGACAACCCCGCGGCGGGGCACTTCGGCTTCTTTAAGACTTTGAACCTGGTGACACGGACTTTTTGGTGGCCTCGGGTACGGCACGACGTGCACGCCTACGTGACGTCCTGTGTGACGTGCCGACAGGCCAAAGCCGCGTCCGGCCCCCCTCCTGGACTCCTCCAGCCACTGCCGACACCGGAGAGACCGTGGGGAGCCATCTCCATGGACTTCCTGACAGACCTGCCCCTGTCCGCTACGTACACGACCGTCCTCGTGGTGGTGGATGTGCTCACGAAGATGGCACATTTCATCCCGTGCCGCGGCCTGCCCTCGGCCCGCACCACGGCTCGCCTGTTCCTGCAACATATCTTCCGCCTCCACGGCCTGCCGGACCGGGTGGTTTCGGACCGCGGGGCCCAGTTCACGGCCCGCTTCTGGAAAAGCCTGATGGCCGCGCTGGAGGTGCAGGTGTGCCTGTCGTCGTCGCACCATCCGGAGACTGACGGGGGCACGGAGAAGGTCATCGGCATACTGGAGCAGTACCTCCGCTGTTTTGTCAACCAGCAGCAGGACAACTGGGCCGAGTACCTTCCCCTGGCGGAGTTCGCCTTTAATAACTCCCAACACACCTCCACCCAGATGACCCCGTTCCATGCCAACGTCGGATACCATCCACGGCTTTTCCCGTTGACCATCATGGACTCCCCTGTTCCCGAGACCCGGGACTTCCTCTCAGAGCTGCAGGCGGTGCAGCAACTGGTGCGGCGGCAGCTGATCCGGGCGAAAGAGGATTATAAACGGTTCGCCGATCGCGCCCGCCGGGCGACGCCACCGCTGGAAGTAGGAGATCGGGTGTGGTTGTCCACGAAACACCTCCCCACGGACCGGCCGGTACGGAAACTGGCCCAACGCTTTATCGGTCCCTTCCCTATCGAGGCGGTCATCAATCCGGTGGCCTACCGGTTGACTCTACCCCGCTCCATGCGGCTCCACCCTGTTTTTCATCGGTCCCTCCTGGTCCCTGAGGCCCCCGCGAGCCATCTCCGCCGCCCGCCGACGCCTGCCCCCCCAGCCGCAGCCGACGAGGACGACGCCTCAACGTACGAGGTGGACAGTATCCGGGACTCCCGTTGGCTGAAGGGGCGCTTCCAATACCTCATCGCCTGGAAGGGGTACGGGCCCGAGGATTTCACCTGGGTGGATGCGTCTGCCGTTCAGGCCCCTGACCTGGTGCGGGCTTTCCACGAACAGTTCCCGTCCCGACCCCATCCCGACCGTCAGACCCGGGGGAAGGGCCCTGCGGTGGGGGATAGTGTTGTGGCCCCGCCCTCTGAGCCTGTCCCATCGGAGGAAGAAAGCTCCGAGCATGAGGAAGAGGAGTCAGCCAGGCCTCCCTCTCCAGGCCCCTCCCCTCTGGCACTGTCTCAGGTGCCGGCCGAGGGAGAGGAGATTAGCAGGGAGACAGGTGTCTCGGATGAGAGTGAAGGAGAGACATCATTCCTGGACGCACGCCTCCGAAGGCGTGATAAACGTTTGCAGCAGCTTGGGAGGCGTGCTAGGGATTAGAACTGAGTCACTGGACCACACCCCAGAGACCACACCCCAGAGACTATATAATAGAGAGTGGTGGTCAAGGATCTTTTGTGACGAACAAAGCAAAACCTTGGAGTCACTAAAGCCTCGTCCGGAACTGCTGGGAGGAATATTATTTCTGTTTGGACTTTCTTGAACGTTCGTATCTTATCTGTCTATTTGTGAAAATAAAGTAACTTGGCAGATGGTGTGTCTATCGCTGCCAAGTTGGAGATAAGAACTGGGTGCATTCCAAAGTGTTTCCTTAACCCTCGACTGGCTGTGTGTGTGTGTGTGTGGGGACGGGGACAGATCAATATCCTACCAAAAGAAGTTCATGTACGCTGCACCAAGAAGACATTATGTGATGAGGTACTACAAAAAGCGAGAGACCAAAAAATAACCTATAAAGGACAAGAAATAATTATATTACGTCAACTACCAAAACGGGTAAGAGAAATAAGGAAAAATTATGAATTTCTCACGAAAAGGCTTCAGAAGATGGGGATTCGATATAGATGGCTATTACCAGATGGGCTGATTATAAGCTGGCAAGACAAGCGGATACGTATAGAAGACCTAAGAGACGTGCAGGAATTTTTTGACGTGCACTTTAAAGCTGATAAGCAAGAGAGCGAGGAAGAGATGGAAAGCGAAAGTCAAGAAGAGCTGCCGGAAACAGAAGCGATAAAGGAACAGAAGGCCTTAAGAGAACAAGGAGAAGACCAAATCAGTGCGGGCTCGGGATCCCAGATGGTGACGAGACAGAAAAAGAAACGGATTGAAAGAACTAAATAAATAAATTGGCAGGAGACGGACTTCGATTAATATCAATCAATATCAATGGATTAAACCTACCAAACAAAAGGAAGAAAATACAAATGAAGTTACAGCGGGGGAGATACCAAATAATAGGATTGCAGGAAGTACATATTAAGAAAGGTTACCAGAATTTGCTCCTATGTCCCAAATTAGGTGATCTATTTGTGTCCTTGGCTGACCCAAAAAAAAGAGGAGTAGCGATATATATACAGAAACATTTGGAACCAAAAAAAATCTTTGCTGACGAAGAGGGAAGATTCTTGTTGGTGGAAATTAAAATATGCCAAAGGAAGGTTTTATTAGGAAATATATATGCTCCCAATTGTAACCAGAAAAATTTTTATAACAAGATTTATAACAAACTAAAGGAATTGGAGTATGAACATGTTTGCTTAATGGGTGACTTTAATGCGGTTATGGATGCTACTAAAGATTATGCCAGGGGGGCAGATATGGGGAACAGGAAAGGGGTAAGGAAGACACTGCCGTTGATATGTGATGAAATCCGGGATGAACTAGGATTGGAAGATATTTGGAGAGTTGCACATCCAGGTGAGGCCCAATTTACGTATTTTTCCCCTAGACATAGGACATGGTCCAGGATAGATATGATCTGGGTTACTCCAGAAATATTAAGATTGGCTGTAGAAGTAGAAATTGGACCAAACGAATGGGCGGATCACAATCCGGTGATAGTAAGTTGGAAAGAAAGAAAGTATAGAGGAAGGTGGACAATGAGGACAGATTTGGCAAGGGAGGAGGAATTTGTTATGGGATTGAAAAAAAAATTAAAGCTTTTCTACGAGGAAAATAGATGAGAGGATACCTTGCTGCAAAATGTATGGGATACTATGAAAGCGGTTATAAGAGGATATTCGATAAAAATTTTGGCACATAAATGGAAATTAGAGAAAAAAGAGGCAAAATTCTAGAAGAATTAGAAAAGGAAGAGAAGGCATTACAAGTATCTTTAAGTTTGCTGCCTTCTGTCCTCAGGACTTTTAGACGCTATGAACCCTGCCAGAGGTCATCCTCACCTCTTCCGTTGTGAATGTACTCCACCGCTGAACTTCTTGTGCTGCGAGACTCCCCCCTCTCGCAGGCCTGGCCCTTCACGTTATCGAGGGCCTACCTCGATGATGGGTTTTGGAACCCAGAGAGGTGGCATGCCGCAAAGAGGGGGTTGAGGGGTTTTTTATCTAAATTTTTAGTTAATCTTTTAAGGGGTTCCGGGAGGGGGGAGGGTTGGATTAGACATCGGGTTGTGAGTATGGGGGAAAACCCACTAAGGGGAGGGTCGGGTCTGGCTATGAAGCGCGGTGTGGGAGGTGGGGGGCCCGGGGTCGAGGGGGAGGTCAGAGCTTATCCAGATAGTATTTTTAACATCAATTCTGTGAGTGGGAGGGGCAGATACAGTGGGAGCAGGGGGCCATATCATGTTAGGGGAGCGCGCGTTCGCTATTTATGAGAGGTAGCACGCTCCGGCCCCCAAGGCTCCACCCGTTCCCCAGGTTGCCCAGTTCCTCAGGGCCCAGGCCTTCAGTTGATGCTGTGGAATGCCAGGTCTGTAGTAAATAACCCCCCCCCCATATCTGTGATCTCGTGCAGGAGGGGGGAGCGGACCTGGCAGGTATTATGGAGACCTGGTTGGGCCCAGAGGGGGGGTCCCCCTCGTAGAAATGTGCCCACCAGGTTTCCATGCATTTCATCAGCCGAGGCCACAGGGGAGGGGTGGGGGGGTAGCGGTTATTATTAAAGAAGGTCTTAGACCGAGGGAGGCCACTGTCCCTCAGACGGCCGGCTGTGAGTCCCTCCTTGTGAAGTGGGGTCATGGGGTTCAGATGGGTGTGCTGATCATGTACCTGGCTCCCTGCCACGTGGCAGCAGCTGTCAGCATTCCAAATTAGGCTTTCTTCCAGCGCTGACATAACAAGATGAACTTTTACCTAGTTTTGTATGTTACAGATAGTGTTTCCTGGGAGACGAGGATGGGGGCTACATTCCTGTGAAAAGAACGTGCCGGGATGTAGAGATGGATCTGTATGATGGCCAATGGGACATTGGGGTTGGAGAGCGGAAGAGGAGGGGGTTGGAAGGAGGGGCCAGTTTGGCTGCAATTTGAATCAGAAATGTCGGATATTGCTATTCTTAAAATAAAAATGATTCATTAGAGATTTTGCGCTTGAAAATGAAACTTATTTAAGATAGCACCGAAACCTGACAGACAGCCAAACTCTCCTCCAAATCCAGGCTGGCTGAGTTTAAATCATCCCGTTCCCTCCCAGACATCTGGTCGGACGGACTATGGCTGAAGCCAAGCTCTCGGAGGAAAGCCTGCTTCAAGAAACGGGAGGAGCAGAAGTGGTCGTGATCCCAGCCAACTTGGAAAATACAAAGGTTCAACTTTCTCCGCCTTCCCTCCCCGCAGAACTTCAAGCAAAGAAACGTGAGCCAGATAAGTACCCGGGGACTGTGCCAAAAGCCTTAGAGGCGGAATCTCCTTTTGCAAATGTAAAAGATAAAGAAAAAACCCCAAGTGAATTGGGAAGGGCGAGCTGGGGATGGGAATGGCAGTGAAGCCCAGACAAGGCAGCACCTCCCCACCCCAGGATGAGACACAAGGCAGAGGACTATCAACACCAAGGCTGGCCCCCCAGAGCTCAGCACAGAGAGGAGAGGGCAGAGAGGGAGGAGCCACCCCAGTTTAGAGGGAAGTTCGATGGTGACCCAGACAACCTCGCCCAATTCCTCGATTCAGCTGAGATATACATAGAGCGGTTCGGACACCTCTACCCTTTCCCCAGAGCCCTAGTGAATGCTATCTCGGAAGGGCTGGAGGGAGAAGCAAAGAGGTGGTCAGCATCACTCTACAAATACAGGGCCCCCCAGCTACAAGATGCGGATGGGTTCTTGCAACTATTGAGAGCCCGTTATGAGGAGGAGGAGGAGGACCCCTATGTGGAAGACGAGCTCAGAAACCTAATGCAGAGGGGGAAGCCTATCAGAGAGCATATCCGTGAATTCAGGAGAGTCATTGGGACACTGCCTCCCCTACCAGAGCGATTGCTGGTGTATTTTTTTAGAACAAGCCTAGATAAAAGAATTTCCCAAGTGACTGCCTATCGTGACATCCCAAACCGACTCGCTGAATGGTTCCGGGTAGCGATAAAAGTCGACAGAGGGCTGCGGGCGAGTGACACGTCAAAACCACCAGAGGAAAAGGAGAGAGGCCGACCAGACCAGGGGCCACTCAACAGACGAGAAACCCCAACATCACAGCCCTCCTACAGACCAACTGCCCCACGGAGCCCACTGAAATGCTACAGATGTGGAGGAAGCGGCCACATAGCAGCAAGATGTGGAACGCCTAGACCGGGACCAGCTCCACCGCCCAAAGCACGACCGGAACGAGGGCCCAAGCGCGTCACCCACGTACCGCGGGAAGCTCCCCAAATCCCTGAGTTTTTTGCTCATCTGACCGAAACCAGAGGAATCCCAGAGGAGGGAGATCAGTCCCCCGAACCCTATGACACGGAAGACGAAGGCGAGGATGACCCGATGGTGAGTGGACCCGTCCATCCTTTTCTTTTCCCCATACGCCTAACAGCCCCCAAAACAGGGGCCCAAGAGACTTTCCAAGCCCTAATAGACTCGGGTAGCACACGGTGCCTAATCAACCTACCCACAGTTCTAAAATTGGGAATCCGAGCTAAACAGCTCAAACAACCAATTCGCTTCGAGCAAGTTGATGGGTCCCTAGTGGGAGGAACGTACGCCACACACTTGACTGAACCCGTGAGACTAGAACTTGCAGATCACTGGGAGACGATCCGCTTCATAATAGCCCCCAAGATGACAGAACCAGTCATATTGGGACTCTCATGGCTCGACAAATGGGGCCCAATCATTTGGTGGCAAGAGGGAACCCGCAGGCTGAGAATAGCAAGGGGGCCCCAACCCCTGCCGCCCCGACCAGAAGAATTCCCTCCCACGCTGAAACCCCAAAGCAGCCCTCCACTACAGAAGAAAACACCACCAACACAAGGGTCCCTCCCAGAAGGTGCAGCAAAGCAATTGGCAGCCGCACCCACCACCGCTTGTAACGCAAACCAGATCCCAAGGGAGTACCAAGACCTTGCGGGGGTATTCAGCGAGGCCGAGTGTGACATTCTGCCCCCCCACCGCGAGACTGATTGTGCCATCGAGATTATCCCAGGAGCGAAACTACCCAAACCTAAAATGTATGCCATGACGCCCCGAGAAATGCAGGAAATGCGGGACTACATAGACAAAAACTTACAAAGGGGATTTATTGAGCCAGTGAAACCAAGGGTAGCGGCGCCGGTCATGTTTAAAGAGAAAAAGGACGGCTCCATGAGACTGGTAGTCGACTTTCGAAATATCAACGCTGTTTGCGTACACAACTTGTACCCCCTCCCCCTCATGAAAGACATGTTAGCCCACCTAGCTAAAGGGAAGGTTTTCACCAAACTAGACCTTCGAGAAGCTTATTACCAAGTACGCATAAAGGCAGGAGATGAATGGAAAACAGCATTCAACTGCCCCCTGGGTAGTTTCCAGTTTAAAGTAATGCCTTTTGGATTGCAAGGAGCCCCGGCAGTATTCATGCAGTTAATAAACGAAGTCTTACATGAACACCTTTACAAAGGGGTCCTCGTCTACCTGGATGATATTCTTATCTACACGGAGACCATAGACGAACATATACCCCTCGTCCGCCAAGTACTGAAAAAACTGCTACGGGCAAACCTATATGTCAAACTGCCAAAATGCGATTTCAACCAATCACAGCTAGACTACCTGGGCTACCGAATATCAAATGAGGGGATAGAGATGGACCCAGCCAAGGTCCAATCAGTTCTACAATGGCAGCCTCCTCGCACCCGCAGACAACTGCAAAGTTTTCTAGGCTTTGCTAATTTCTACAGACAATTCATCCCCTCGTTCACGAAGATTGCCAAACCTTTGACGGACCTCCTAAAGACAGGAAGCCCAGTGATGAAACCTCACCCGGGACAACCCCTACAGTGGGACCTGACCTGCCAACAGGCATTTGAGATGCTAAAAGGACTGTTCGCGAAAGAACCTGTCTTAAAACACCCGGATCCGGAACAGCCTTTTGTCATCCAAGCAGACGCAAGTGATGTGGCAGTAGGAGCCGTGTTATTCCAAAAGAACAACCAAGGTGATCTACAACCCTGCGCCTACACCTCCCGCAAACTCACCGATACGGAGAGGCGATGGGCGGCGTGGGAGAAGGAAGCGTTTGCAGTAAGGTGGGCCTTGTTGACCTGGCGGCACCTTCTAGAGGGAGGCCAGAAACCATTTGAAGTCTGGACTGATCATAAAAACCTAGAGGCTCTAAAAACCCCACGAAAACTGTCGCCCAGGCAAGTGCGGTGGGCACAATACTTCAATCATTTCAATTTCGAGCTTAAGCACATCCCAGGAGGGAGAAATTTCCTGGCTGATGCCCTCTCCCGGATGCCCCAATACAACAGTGAGCGGGAGCAGGTAGTGAATGCCATCATCCCCTCCACCCAAGCTGCGGCCCAAGTGATCACCAGACGGCAACGATGTGACCAGCAAGGCCAACTTGCAAGTGACTTAACTGCAAAATTAAAAAATGAAACGCTGACCGACCCCTGGTATCAGGACAATCAACATCTCTTGACAAAAAGAGATGAACTAGCATGGAGGGGGACAAAGCTCTATGTCCCACAGAGTTTACGCATCCTGATTCTCAAGAGGAGCCACGACGTTAAACCAGCAGGACACTTCGGGTTCCTAAAGACTCTGCACCTAGTACGAAGGCAGTTCTGGTGGCCACACATGAGAAAGGACGTAGACAGTTGTGTAAAAAGCTGCACCATTTGTGCCACGATGAAGACAAGGCCAGGGTGCCCGCATGGATTGTTGCAACCAGTAGCTGAGCCAACAAGACCATGGGAGGAGATTGCAATGGACTTTATAGTAGACCTACCGAGGAGCAGTGGAAATACAGTGATCTGGACTGTAATAGACTTATTCTCCAAACAGGCACACTTCATTCCTTGTAGTGGACTGCCTTCAGCCCGTCAGTTATCCAAACTGTTCCTGAAACACATTTACCGCCTACATGGAGTCCCCAGGAGAATCATTTCCGACCGAGGGGTCCAGTTCACAGCAAAGTTCTGGAGGGAGTTCCTACGATCCATAGGTTCATCCCAAGGGCTCAGCTCAGCATTTCACCCGAGCACCAATGGGGGGGCAGAAAGACTGAACGCTATGATAGAACAGTATTTAAGATGCTACGTCGACTACCAGCAGTCCAATTGGGCAGACCTCCTATCTTTTGCGGAGGTTGCATATAATAATGCTGTCCACAGCAGCACGGGGCTAACCCCGTTCAAAATAGTGAGTGGCATGGATTTTGTTCCCATGCCAGAATACCCGAGGGAGCCCCCTTCCTCAGTCAGTTTGACCGACTGGATGGCAATGTTGAGACAAACTTGGGAAAATGTTAAGAGGGCGCTGGCAAAGGCGGCTCAATCTTATAAGGAACAAGCAGACAAGCACCGAACTCCCCAAAGACCATTTCAGCTGGGAGAGAAAGTTTACCTCTCCACCAAGTACTTGAGACTTAGACTCCTGAGCAGGAAATTGGGCCCAAAATTTATAGGACCATTTCCTATAATAAAAATAATCAACCCCGTTACAGTGCAATTGCAGTTGCCACGGCTTTTGGGGAAAATTCACCCCGTTTTTCACAGTAGCCTTCTAAAACCTGTAGTAGGGTCTACTTTAAGGCCAACGCCACGTGAACCCCCTGGGCCCCTGGTTGTTGGGGGCCAAACGCACTACAAAGTGCAGCGGATTCTTGATTCAAGGTGGCACAGGGGGCGCCTTCAGTACTTAATTAAATGGAAGGGTTACCCATTGTCAGAGGCTTCCTGGGTGAAGAGCGCAAACATTCAAGCTGATCGCCTTATAGCAAAATTCCATGCAGACCACCCGGGAAAGCCGGGAGGGGGGGGTGCACAGCCAGGGAGGGGCTGATGAGACTAATCTTGTTGTGTTTTCCCTATGGGATAGGTGATGTCGCAGAAGTGAAGGGAGAGGGGCCAGATGTCAGCGTTCCAAATTAGGCTTTCTTCCAGCGCTGACATAACAAGATGAACTTTTACCTAGTTTTGTATGTTACAGATAGTGTTTCCTGGGAGACGAGGATGGGGGCTACATTCCTGTGAAAAGAACGTGCCGGGATGTAGAGATAGATCTGTATGATGGCCAATGGGACATTGGGGTTGGAGAGCGGAAGAGGAGGGGGTTGGAAGGAGGGGCCAGTTTGGCTGCAATTTGAATCAGAAATGTCGGATATTGCTATTCTTAAAATAAAAATGATTCATTAGACAGTTTGCACTTGAGAATGAAGTTTATTCAAGATAGCACCGAAACCTGACAGTAGCCCTGCCTGAGCTACTCAACGTCATCGCCGCAGTGGTGGTTGATACCCCTAGACTTATGGTCATGGGGGATTTCAACCTGCCGTCCGTGGGTGAGACGTCTGAGGTGGCTCGGGAGTTCATGGCTTCCATGACAGCTATGGACCTGACCCAGCTAATTCATGGCCCTACCCACACGGGGGGAAACACGCTGGACTTAGTTTTTGTCTCTGGACAGTGGTTGAGTGATCTTGAGATAAGGGATATAGTCACCGAGCCCTTGTCATGGTCAGATCACTCACTCCTTCGCCTTGACCTTCGAACCGCTGCACCCTGCCGCATGGAGGCGGAGCTGGTAAGATGGTTCCACCCCAGATGCCTGATGGAACCTGATAGGTTCCAGATGGAGCTTGGGCCATTTCCTGAGGCTCTGGCACATGCCTCGACTGGAGAACTATTGGCCGCCTGGGATAGGTCGGCCGCTGGAGCTCTGGATCGGGTCGTGCCTTTGCGGCCTCTGACCCGGCGCCGATCTCACCTGGCTCCCTGGTTCACTGAGGAGCTGAGGGAGATGAAGCGCAGGAAAAGACGCCTAGAGAGCAGTTGGAGGGCCAGCCTTTCCGAATCCGACCGGACACTAGTAAGATCTCATATTAGGAATTACCTAGTGGCAAATACAAATTTTTTTCCCCTTTTTTTTCCCTCCCCCTCCCCCTCCCTAACCCCCCCTCCCCACCCGTCCCCCCCTGTGACTTCTTCATAACAAAAAACCTAATTCATAACAGATTACTTACCCCCTCCTCTAAATACTGACCTTTACTTACTAAAAATATTATTAATATTATAACATCCCCCTTTATCCATACATTTCAAGAAAGGAAAAAAAAAAGACATTATACTATAACATTGTATAATAACTTCTAATTTAGCAAAATAGTATTATGACTCCCAATTTGGCAATCAAAACCACCTTCCACTTTAAAACTATACAATAAATCCTACTTTAACATTTGATCTATATATATTACTATAGCATTTCAAAGCGGCCCTCCCCGTAAAACCTAATTTAACATTTATTCCACTCTATCCATTTCCTCCACTCCCCTAAACATATCACTTAAAAATCCCTTTTCTTAAACTAATCAGTCTGCAAACTAGCTTATTCACCCACTGTCCTGCAAAATTATCATACACAACAATTCTTAATATCTTTAATTCATTGCCCACTCTACTTAAAAATATATGTATATATATTCCATTATATCTAAGTAAAAAAGAAAAGACAATAACTTTAAATTTATAATCCATATAATATCTTCTTTAAAGTCTTTCCACTGGATTATTAAAACCATCATCCATAATAGGGTAACATAGCTTGCTGATGCAACAGTATATTCAAAATCTTCAATCATTTCTACCCCCATCAGTAGTAAATATCCTCTTATATGTATGAAAGTAAAAACAACCACCCGAGTGACATTATAGTTATATTCCATGTAGTGATAATTGTGGCTTTCATCAGGATTATTGATTCCCATCATCGTAGTGGGTAACAACCAGATCTTCTGCATGCCCCAGTATGACTATTTTGCCTTATAATTCAAGATAATTATAATATAGTTATCAGCACAAAAAGGAGTTCCAAAGTAGATAATTAAAATCCATCAGTTTAAGGCTCTTTTCACATCCCAAAATTACGGCAATGCAGAGGCCTGTCACCATCCTCAGGATAATATTGACCAATACGTCGCCTCCTCTATATTTTCACATACTCATTCATTTTTAAAGTATTTGAAAACTTTTTCAATAAAAAAAAAAAAAAAAAAAGGAATTACCTAGTGGTGATAAAAGCAGTGAAATGTAATTATTTTGCTGCTCTTATTGCGTCATCAGATAATCGCCTGGACGCCCTGTTTAGGGTGACCCGCTCCTTACTCCACCAGGGAGCGCGGGAGGACCCCTTGGAGGGTAGAGCCGAGGATTTTGTACAGTATCTGCATGACAAAATCACCCAGATTCGGGAAGATCTGGACTCTGACTGGGTAGGTTCAGGGGGGATGACTGGGGCAGGTCTTGAGAATGTTATCTGGGATGAGTTTGATCCTGTGACTCCTGATGACGTGGACAGGATTCTGGGGAGACTGAATGTGACCACATGTTTGTTGGAGCCGTGTCCCTCCTGGTTAGTGCTGGCTTCCCGGGAGGTGATGCGAGGCTGGCTCCAGGGGATTATAAATGCTTCATTGGGTGAGGGTGACTTCCCCGCCGCCTTGAAAGAGGCGGTGGTGAGGCCTCTCCTCAAGAAGCCTTCCCTGGACCTGGCAGTGTTGTCGAATTATCGTCCGGTCTCCAACCTTCGCTTTATTGCGAAGCTTGTTGAGAGTGTGGTTGCGCAACAGTTCCCCCAGCACCTGGATGAAATGGCGTATCTGGATCCGTTCCAGTCGGGTTTCAGACCTGGGTACAGCACGGAAACGGCATTGGTCGCGTTGGTTGATGATCTCTGGAGGGCTCGGGACAGGGGGTGCTCCTCTGTCCTGGTCCTATTAGATCTCTCAGTGGCTTTTGATACCATCGACCATGGTATCATGCTGCACCGGTTGGAAGAGTTGGGGGTGGGAGGCACTGTGTTGAGGTGGTTCTCCTCCTTTCTCTCCGACCGGTCGCAGTCTGTGTTGGCAGGGGGGCAGAGGTCGACCCCGAGGTGCCTTATATTTGGGGTGCCACAAGGGTCGGTCCTCTCGCCCCTTCTGTTCAACATTTATGTAAAGCCGCTGGGTGAGATCATCCGTGGTTTCGGGGTGAAGTACCATCAGTACGCTGATGATACTCAGCTGTACATCTCCACCCCGGACCACCCCAACGATGCCCTTGAAGTGATGTCCCGGTGCCTGGAGGCCGTGTGGATCTGGATGGGAAGGAACAGGCTCAGGCTCAACCCATCCAAGACCGAGTGGCTGTGGTTTCCGACGTCCCGATATAGTCAGTTGACGCCATCGCTGACTATCGGGGGCAAATCGCTGGCCCCCACGGAGAGGGCTCGCAACTTGGGCATCCTCCTGGATTCACGGCTGTCTTTAGAAGAGCACCTGACGGCCGTGACCGGGAGGATTTTCCATCAGGTTCACCTGATTCGCCAGTTGCGTCCCTTTCTGGATCGGGACTCTTTAAACACGGTCACTCATGCCCTCGTCACTTCCCACCTGGACTACTGCAATGCTCTCTACATGGGGCTCCCCTTGAGGAGCACTTGGAGGCTCCAACTGGCGCAGAGTGCGGCCGCGCGGGTGGTTATGGGAGCAACGTGGAGTTCCCATGTAACACCTCTCCTGCGCGAGCTGCACTGGCTCCCGGTGGTCTTCCGAGTGCGCTTCAAGGTTCTGGTTATCACCTTTAAAGCGCTCCATGGCTTAGGACCTGGTTATCTTGGACCGCCTGCTACCACCAATAGCCTCCCACCGGCCAGTACGCTCCCATAGAGAGGGGCTCCTCAGGGTGCCGTCGGCCAAACAATGTCGACTGGCGGCCCCTAGGGGGAGAGCCTTCTCTGTGGGGGCACCTACAATCTGGAACGAGCTCCCCCCGGAGATACGGAGGATCCCGGATCTGCGCACCTTCTGTCGCGCGCTTAAGACTTTCCTATTCCATCAAGCTGGCCTGGCCTAAATCTTCTCCCCTTTTTAAATGTAAATTTTTAAATGTAAATTTTAATTTGTTTTAAATTATGGGGTATTTTAAATTCAGCCAAATTATTTAATTCGTTTTTAATTCATTTTAAATTTTTTGTATTTATGTGTTTTATCTCGTGGCTGTTCACTGCTCTGAGTCCTTCAGGAGAAGGGCGGTATAGAAATTTAATAAAATAAATAAATAAAAATAAATAATGTTCCTCGACACGCAAAAGGCATTTGATAGGGTTAATTGGGACTTTATTTTATTACAAATTGAGGAGATGGATTTTGGATTTAGTTTTACGCAAGCAATCTGGGCACTTTATACGGCGTAATATGCAAAAGTATTAATTGAAGGTGAAACAATAGAGGAGATACAAATACATAGGGAAACTAGGCAGGGATGCCCGCTATCCCCGCTGTTATTTATTTTGACTCTGGAACCTTTATTAAATCAAATCAGACAAAACAAAGAAATTGTTAGATCAGGCGCAGGAAATGAAGACGTGACCAGCTCGATACATTTAGTAACTTTATTAGCTACAGTAATAAGACAAGACAAGACTGGCTGCGCGCTGCCAGAGCTCTCCTTATATTCGCTCCGGCAGTCGCACCGCCCCTGACAGAGATTCAAACTTTCCCGCCCGATGGCTGGCAGCCAATCCGGGCGGATGTCCTTATAAGGACATAACACTCCTCCCCTCTTAGTCCGGGAACAGTCAATGCTCATTAATAAACGTCACGTAATCACGCAGGTACGTAGGACGCCTCGGCACCCTAGTTGACCTGCGCAGTCTCACTTCTTCCTCGTCCCCGACCTGGACGGACGGGGCTCCTGTGTCTCCTGGTTCCCCCCCCGGAACCGGGCTCGGTTCGGCTGACGAGTGTGCGGGGTCACCCTCAGCGCCTCCGGCCGGACCGCAGACCTTGGATGGCTGGTTCTGGTGGTCTTCCTCCTGGCCTGTGGATCTATCGTCTCGTCGAGGTTGCTCGGTTCCGACCCGGGAAGAGTGTCTGAGTCTCGGTAAGTCCCAGGCTGTCACTTGCTCCTCCCCGGTCTCCCGGGCGCTGCGGTTCGGCTGCGGTTCTGTTTGTTGTCGTCTGGGGGGTGGTTCAGATCGGTGCCCTCGGGTCCAGTCTGCCAGCGGTGGGTGGTGTTGGCTCGTGTCGTGCTGTCCGACCTCGCAGGGGTGGCGCAGGTCCCCTTGGTCGGGTCGGCGGTGGTCGACCTGGTCGGGATGTTGTTGTGGGGCTACTTCTGCGGGTCGGTGGAGGTCTCCCCTGCCGGGGTGGTGCAGGTCTCCCTGGCCGGGTTGTTGTCGGGTTTCCCTTCGCCCTAGTCCCTGGTCTACCGCCGGTTGGTGACTGGGGTCATCTGGGTTGGGTTGTTGTTGCCGGGTTGTCTTCTGTGCTGGGCGGGGGGCCCTCTCGCCGGGGAGTCGTGTGCCACCCTCACCCATGGGCTGTGGTGTGCCCATCTTGGCTGGTTCCCGGTCTACTTGCCTGGAGTGGAGGTCTCCCTGGCAGGGCTGGCGTAGGTTGCCTTCAGTGGCGGGGTGCGATGCTTCCACTCTGGGCAGGTCCCGGTCTACTCGGGGGCTGGTTTGGTAGTCCCTTGCCCTGTCGTGCCGGGTGCCCACCTCGCTGGGTTGGTGTTGCCATCCCCCATGCGGCTGGCCCCGGTCTACCGCTCTGGACTGTCGATGTGATAGTGCCTGGTAGTGTGCTTGGCCGGCCTCGTCGGGGTGGCAGTGGTCTGCCTCGCCGGGGTGTGGTAGGCCTACCTTGTCGGGGTGTTGTAGGCCTACCTCGCAGGAGTGTTGCAGGCCTACCTCGCCGGGGTGTTGCAGGCCTACCTCGTCGGGGTGTTGCAGGCCTACCTTGTCGGGGTGTTGCAGGCCTACCTCGTCGGGGTGTTGTAGGCCTCCCTCGTCAGGCTGGTTTTCTTGCGCTCCCCCCCACCTTTTCCAGAGCTGGTCAATGTGACGTCTACAGACCTGTCCATCTTCCAGCTCCACAGTGTAGGATTTCGGGCCGGTTGTGCTGTCTATCTTCCCCTTCAGCCACTTAGGAGAGCTGTTGAAGTTTAGCGTGAAAACTGAATCTCCCTTGCTGAAGGCGCAAAGCGGGCGGCTGGCCGTTGCGGTCACTTCTGGGCTGTATTGGGGGTGCAGCCGGTCCAATGGTGACCTCAACCTTCTGCCCATCAACAGTTCGGCCGGGCTCTTGTGGGTGGTGGCATGCGGCGTGATGTGCTGGGTGAGGAGGAAGTTGTCTATCCTTTCCTGCCAGTCTCCCGTGCCCATCTTGGTGAGTGCCTCCTTGGTGAGCCTCACCATTCGTTCCGCTTGTCCGTTCCCAGCCGGCCTGTACGGGGCGGACAGGGCATGGCGGATGCCCAGTCCTGCCAGGAATGCCTCCATGGCCAAGGATGTGAGTTGGGGGCCGTTGTCGGAGACCAGCACATCCGGTAGTCCATGGGTGGCGAAAAGGCGGCGCAGGGCCCGGATCGTCGCTTCCGTTGTGGTAGATGCCATGGGTACCACCTCGAGCCACTTGGAGAAGGCATCTACCACGATGAGGAGGTGTCGCCCTTGCATCGGACCCGCGAAGTCGATATGGATCCTCGACCAGGGGTTGCTGGGGGTCTCCCACTTTGCTGTTTCGGTTTGTGGCGGCGCTGGGCGTACTTCTTGGCACGGGTCACATCTGGAGACCCACTCTTCGATGTCTCTGTCCAGTGAGGGCCACCAGACGTAACTCCGTGCCAGGGCCTTCATGCGGACGATGCCCGGTTGCCCTTTATGTAAAGTCTCTGGTGTCCGCCATTGCAGAGTGCTTGGGATCAGCACCCTGTCTCCCCATAGCAAACAGCCCTTCATGGTGGACAGCTCCTTCTGCTTCCTGGCGAACGGGCTGAACTTCTCCTCCGTCTTTTCCGATGGCCACCCCCTGAGGATCCAGGACTTCACTTGACGGAGTGTGGGGTCCTTTTGGGTGTGGACGGCCACATCTGCGGACGAGACTGGACAGCTGGCGTCGTCGTCTATGTGGAAGAGGTGGAGCGTGGGGGCTGGGTCTTCTACTGGATCCTTCAATGGGCATCTGCTCAGCGCGTCGGCGTTTCCTATGGCTGTGCCTGGCTGGTGCACGAGCCTGTAGGAGTAGCCGGCTAGGAAGATGGCCCATCTTGTCATCCGCGGGGACATGAAGGTCGGGGTGGGTTGGTCGCCTGCGAGGAGCCCCAGGAGTGGCTTGTGGTCGGTGACTATGGTGAAGCGTCTCCCGTAGAGGTATTCATGGAAGCGTTTCACTCCTGCCACGATGGCCAGAGCTTCTTTGTCCAGCTGGCTGTAGTTGCATTCTGCGCCGGACATGGTCTTCGAGAAGTATGCTATGGGGGCTTCTGAGCCGTTGGGCAGTTCGTGGCTGAGGACTGCCCCCACCCCGTATGGCGACGCATCGCAGGTTAGCTTGATGGGGAGCGTCTCATTGTACTGGATGAGTACACTTTTGGAAGTTAAAAGTCCTTTTATGGCTCGGAATGCTGCTTCCTCTTCTTGGCCCCACTTCCAGGAAGCCGCTTTCCCCAGCAGGCGGTGGAGTGGCTCAGCAACTGTGGCTTTCTGTTTGAGAAATATGGCATAGAAGTTAAGCAACCCAAGGAATGCCTGAAGTTCCGTTTTGTTTTTTGGGCTCGGAGCTTCATGGATTGCTTTCACTTTTGATTTGGTGGGGTGGATGCCAGTGCTATCTATGAGATAGCCCAGGAACTCGACTTCCTGTACTCCTAGGATGCACTTATCTCGCCTGACCCTCAAGCCCTTGGCCTTGAATCGCTGCAGGACAAGCCTGAGCCTTTCAAGGAGTTGTGCCTGTGACTCTCCGGAGATTAGTACATCGTCAAAGTAAGGCACCACCCCTGGAACGCCTTGGAGAAGGCGTTCCATCATAGATTGGAAAATGCCGGGGGCAGCGCTGACTCCAAATTGGAGGCGGTTGCATTTGAATGCCCCCCTGTGTGTGACAATTGTTTGTGCCTCCGCCATTTTTTCGTCCACTGGCAGTTGCTGGTAAGCCTGGGCCAGGTCCAGTTTCGCAAAAATTGAGCCAGTTCCCAGGGAATGCAGCAGATGTTGCACTACTGGGACTGGGTATGCGCTCTGTGCCAACGCCTTGTTGATGGTACAACGGTAGTCGGCGCAGATGCGCACAGACCCATCATGCTTCAGTGGGGTCACAATGGGGGTCTCCCATGAAGCATGATCGATCGGTTTCAGGATGCCCTGGGCGATCAGCTTATCCAGCTGCTCGTCTACTTTCGGCCGCAGAGCAAATGGAACCCGGCGGGGCTTTAGCCTAATTGGGGTGATTCCCTTGTCCAGATTAAAGGAGATTGGCCTCCCCACAAATTTCCCCAGCTTACCATTGAAGACTTCTTTGAACTCTTCGATGAGGTTGTCGAGTTCATCCCTGCGGATTTGGTGGATGCCTCCGATGGATAGCCCCAGCGGCTTAAACCACTCCACTCCTAGCAGGTTCGGTCGGCTGTTCTCCACGACTGTGATGGGAAGCTTGCCTTGGAATTCCTTGAAGGTGATGTGGAGGGTGGTTCTGCCCAGGACTCCGATGGGGTTTCCGCTGAAATCCACGAGCCTCGACTTCAGGGGTTTCAGCTGGGTCTTCTCGCAGGATGGCTTTAGGTGCTTCAGATGCTGCCAGTCCATGATGGAGTAGGCGGACCCGGAGTCTACTTCCATCTTGCACGGTGACCCCTCTGCCAGCAGTGTCACGTTGAACTTAGTGGCACCCTCGTCGTTTGTGTGGGCGATGGTAGTCTGGTGCACTGCTCTGCTGTGGGGATATTCCTCATCTCCGCGCCTGGACTGGTTCGAGGACCGTTTGGATGTCCTCTGGGTTTCTCTGCGGTTTTCGTGGAATCTTGGCCTGGGTGGTTCCGGGGCTGGATCTGCTGCTCTGCATGCCTCGGCGATGTGTCCCCTCTTCAGACAGCGGCGGCAGGTTGTGTCCCTCCATCTGCAGGTTGCCCTGGGGTGGTCGCCTTTGCAGCTGCCGCAGCATTCCCCCCGGTTGCCATGTTGGGGGTTTTCCCGCCTGGGAGGGCGGGAAACCTTGTGGACGGCCATTTCCTCATCGGACTCTGATGGCGTGGTCGAGTCATCTGATGAGTTCGGGCCGGACTTGTGGATCTTGTGGATCCCTCTGCCCTTTACCATCGCGGCGGCTGCTTTTTCGGACATCTCTGCGGCTGTGGCTTCTTCGAGGACTTCCTTGAGTGGGATCCTCTTGCGGCTCAGGAACTTCTTCTGGAGACCCACATCCCGCATTCCAAAAACAATGCGGTCCCGGATGGCATTGTCCACGTTGTCGAATTCGCAATTGGCAGCGATTTGGCGAAGCGCTGCCACGAATTCTTTGATGGATTCACCTTCCCGTTGATTCCTCTGTTGGAAGGTGAATCTGTTGGCGATCGGGGTGCCTGTGGGTGCGTAGTGTTCCTGTAGGACTTCCTGCAGGTCATTCCAGGACATCTCCTCAATGTCCCTGGGCGCCACGAGGTCAATGGCCATTTCCAGGACGTCGGACCCGCAGTGAGCCAGGAATAGGGCTCTCTTTCGCTCGTCGTCGAGGTTCTGGTATCCGTTCCCTCGAAGGAATTGCCGGAATCTGACCATGTACGACCTCCATTTTTCTCGTGCCAGGTCGAATGGGTTCAGCGAGGCAATCGGTACTTGCGGGTTTGCCATTCTGAAGGCAGTTGCGGTTGAGTGACTTCAGCTCGGTTGGGGCGATCGTGCCACGAGTCTTGCTCAGGTTCTCTTCTCTAGTCCTTCGTCGCCAGTGTTAGATCAGGCGCAGGAAATGAAGACGTGACCAGCTCGATACATTTAGTAACTTTATTAGCTACAATAATAAGACAAGACAAGACTGGCTGCGCGCTGCTGGAGCTCTCCTTATATTCGCTCCGGCAGTCGCACCGCCCCTGACAGAGATTCAAACTTTCCCGCCCGATGGCTGGCAGCCAATCCAGGCGGATGTCCTTATAAGGACATAACAGAAATAAAAGGACTTAATGTCAGGAAGGAGGAGTTTAAAATACAAGCGTTTGCAGATGATCTTGTTTTTATATTGGAGGAGCCAATGACTTCTGGGACAAATTTGTTGAGAAGTATTGAGGAATTTGGCACATGGCTGACCCCAAAATGATCCTCGATAAAAAAGAACAACTATGATAAACTCATCATGCAAATGGAACAGGATTTAGATCGGTGGAGGAAAGTACAGCTATCCCTGCTAGGAAGAGTGGCAGTGATAAAGGCACACGTGCTACCAAAATGGATATATCTTTTCCAAACGGCTCTGGCAAAATTAGAGAAAAGCTTTTTTAGAAAAATGGATCAGATAATTGGAAAATTCATATGGCAAGGGAAAAAGCCATGTATTAAAAGGAAAATGAAGCTGTCTGCATGTGTGAGGGGGTTGCCAGTCTAGTACGGCTCTAACTTTTCCCGGGTCCATTTCTACCCCCTTGTTTGACACCTTATAACTCAAAAACTATAAACATAAACGACTTAAAATATTTCATTCATAAGCTATATGAATCTTCTTGTTCGGATACTTTTTTTGCATATAGTCAATCCATCTTCTCCATTCTGATAAGTATCTTTCATTTGAATGATCTTTAAGATATGATGAAATTTTTGCCATCTCTGCCAGATGCACAACTTTTTTTTTTTTTTGTAAATATTTTTTGTTTATTTTTTCAAATTTAAACATAAAAACATAACTTTCAAGAGCAAAAATCTCGATCCGGTCATAGATGGTTACCACGCTTACATTCCTTTCACAAGCTCAATTCACAATTTTCATTACATCTTTTATAAATAAACAAAAAAAGAAAAAAAAAGAAGATAAAAAAGAAATTCAAAACTTAAGAAAAAAAACAATTTTACCTCAAATTTCACATTTTCATCTATATAAATCCATTATATCTATCCAAAATTAGTTTCAAATTCACTTTCACTCATTTTTACATCTGCATAACAATTCTAAACATATCTTTATTCTTCTTTACCTTATATCTTATACAAATCCTCACTATCGAGGGCCCACCTCAAGGAAGGGTTTTGGGACCCAGAGAGGTGGCATGTGAAAACGAGGGGATTGAGGGGTTTTCTAACAAAATTTTTAGTCAAATTTTTAAGGGGTCCTAGGGAGGGGGAGGGTCAGATTGGAATTCGGGCTGTGGGTATGGGGGATAACCCACAAGGGGGAGGGTCGGGTCTGGCAGTGAAGCGTGGCATGGGGGATGGGGGACCCGGGATCGAGGGGGGGGTTAGAGCTTGTCCGGATAGTTTTTTGAACATCAGTACTGTAGGTGGGAGGGGTAGATATGGCGGGAGCAGGGGGCCATATCGTGTTAGGGGAGTGCGCACTCGCTGTCTACGAGCGGTGGCGTGCTCCGGCCCCCAAGGCTCTACTCGCTCCTCAGGTTGCATAGACCCTCAGGACCCAGGCCTTCGGCTGATGCTGTGCAATGCCAGGTCCGTAGTAAATAAAGCCCACCTCATCTGTGATCTTGTTCAGGAGGGGGGTGCGGACCTGGCAGGTATTACGGAGACCTGGTTGGGCCAGGAGGGGGGGGTTCCCCTCGTTGAAATGTGCCCGCCAGGTTTCCAAGCATTCCATCAGCCGAGGTCACAGGGGAGGGGCGGGGGGGGTAGCGGTTATCATTAAAGAAGGTCTGAGACCGAGGGAGGCCACTGTTCCTCAGACGGCCGGCTGTGAATCCCTTTTTGTGAAATGGGGTCATGGGGTTCAGATGGGTTTGCTGATCACGTACCTGGCTCCCTGCCACGTGGCAACAGCCCTGCCCGAGCTACTCAACGTCATCGCCGCGGTGGCGGTTGATACCCCTAAGCTTATGGTCATGGGGGATTTCAACCTGCCGTCCGTGGGTGAGACGTCAGAGATGGCTCGGGAGTTCATGGCTTCCATGACAGCTATGGACCTGACCCAGTTAATTCATGGCCCTACCCACACGGGGGGAAACACGCTGGACTTAGTTTTTGTCTCTGGACAGTGGTTGAGTGATCTTGAGATAAGGGATATAGTCACCGAGCCCTTGTCATGGTCAGATCACTCACTCCTTCGCCTTGACCTTCGAACCACTGCACCCCACCGCAGGGAGGCGGAGCCAGTCAGATGGTTCCGCCCCAGGCGCCTGATGGAACCTGACAGATTCCAGACGGAGCTTGGGCCATTTCCTGAGGTTCTGGCACACGCCTCGACTGGAGACCTGGTGGCCGCCTGGGATAGGGCGGCTGCTGGTGCTCTGGATCAAGTCGTGCCTTTGCGGCCTCTGACCCGGCGCCGATCTCAATTGGCTCCTTGGTTTACCGAGGAGCTGAGGGAGTTGAAGCGCCGGAAAAGACGCCTAGAGAGTAGTTGGAGGGCCAGTCTTCTTGAATCTGACCGGACACTAGTAAGATCCCACATTAGGAATTACTTAGTGGCGATAAAAGCAGCGAAATGTAGTTATTTTGCTGCTCTTATTGCGTCATCAGATAATCACCCGGCCGCCCTCTTTAGGGTGACCCGCTCCCTGCTCCACCAGGAAGCGCGGGAGGACCCCTTGGAGGGTAGAGCCGAGGATTTTGTTCAGTATCTGTATGACAAAATCACTCAGATTCGGGAAGATTTGGACTCCGACTGGGTAGTCTCAGGGGGAGAGACAGGGGCAGGTCTTGAGAATGTTATCTGGGATGAGTTTGATCCTGTGACCCCTGAGGACGTGGACAGGATTCTGGGTAGACTGAACGCGACCACTTGTTTATTGGACCCGTGTCCTTCCTGGTTAGTACTGGCTTCCCGGGAAGTGACACGAGGCTGGCTCCAGGGGATTATAAACGCTTCGCTGAGTGAGGGTGACTTTCCCGCCGCCTTGAAAGAGGCGGTGGTGAGGCCTCTCCTCAAGAAGCCTTCCCTGGACCCGGCAATGTTGGTAAATTATCGTCCGGTCTCCAATCTTCGCTTTGTTGCGAAGGTTGTTGAGAGTGTGGTCGTGCAACAGCTCCCCCAGCACCTGGATGAAACGACGTATCTGGATCCGTTCCAGTCGGGCTTCAGGCCCGGGTACAGCACGGAAACGGCATTGGTCGCGTTGGTTGATGATCTCTGGAGGGCTCGGGACAGGGGGTGCTCCTCTGTCCTGGTCCTGTTAGATCTCTCAGCGGCTTTTGATACCATCGACCATGGTATCATGCTGCACCGGTTGGAAGAGTTGAGGGTGGGAGGCACTGTGTTGCGGTGGTTCTCCTCCTTTCTCTCTGACCGGTCGCAGTCTGTGTTGACAGGGGGACAGAGGTCGACCCCAAGGCCCCTCATATGTGGGGTGCCGCAAGGGTCGGTCCTCTCGCCTCTCCTGTTCAACATTTATGTGAAGCCGCTGGGCGAGATCATCCGTGGTTTCGGGGTGGAGTACCATCAGTACGCTGACGACACCCAGCTGTACATCTCCACCCCGGATCACCCCAACGATGCCCTTGAAGTGATGTCCCGGTGCCTGGAGGCCGTACGGATCTGGATGAGGAGGAACAGGCTCAGGCTCAACCCATCCAAGACTGAGTGGCTGTGGTTTCCGACGTCCCGATATAGTCAGTTGACGCCATCACTGACTATTGGGGGCGAATCATTGGCCCCCACGGAGAGGGCGCGCAACTTGGGCGTCCTCCTGGATTCACGGCTGTCTTTAGAAGAGCACTTGACGGCCGTGACCGGGAGGATTTTTCATCAGGTTCACCTGATTCGCCAGTTGCGTCCCTTTCTGGATCGGGACTCTTTACGCACGGTCACTCATGCCCTTGTCACCTCCCACCTGGACTATTGCAACGCTCTCTACATGGGGCTCCCCTTGAGGAGCACCCGGAGGCTCCAACTGGCGCAGAGTGCGGCCGCGCGGGTGGTAATGGGAGCGACATGGCGTTCCCATGTAACACCTCTCCTGCGCAAGCTGCACTGGCTCCCGGTGGTCTTCCGGGTGCGCTTCAAGGTTTTGGTTACCACCTTTAAAGCGCTCCATGGCTTAGGACCCGGGTACTTGCGGGACCGCCTACTACCACCAATAGCCTCCCACCGGCCGGTACGCTCCCATAGAGAGGGGCTCCTCCGGGTGCCGTCAGCCAAACAATGCCGACTGGCGGCCCCCAGGGGGAGAGCCTTCTCTGTGGGGGCACCTACTATCTGGAACGAGCTCCCCCCAGAGATACGGAGGATCCCGGATCTGCGCACCTTCCGCCGCGCCTTAAAGACCTTACTATTTCCCCAGGCCGGCCTGGCCTAATTTTCCCCCTCTTTTATAAAAGATTTTTAAAATTTTAAATATCTTTTAGTATTTATATATTCAATTTTGAATTGGTTTTAAAAGTTTGGGGTTTTAAATTTGTCGGGGCCAAAATTATTTAATTTGATTTTATTCTATTTTTTAATATTTTGTATTGTATGTGTTTTTATTGTCTGGCTGTGCACCGCCCTGAGTCCTTCGGGAGTAGGGCGGTATAGAAATCTAATAAATAATAATAATAATAATAATAAAATCATATCAAAATAATTTTTACAATATTCTAACCTCTTATTAAGTGTTTACCTTACAATTTTATCACCATTTATTCTTAGTTTCAATTCAATACCACTCCATTTTTATTATATTTTATAAAACAACATTTTATCTAATTTTAATCCTTTGACCCTTATCCTCAAATCAGTTTACCTTAGGTTTTTTTTTCCTCCCAGTTTACATATTACACAGATTTCTCTCAAAGGCATATTTTATTTAATCCATTTTCTAATATATTTTCCACTATATCTCCCTCTAATATTTAACTATCTTCCAGCTTGCTCTATTTGATTAATTCTCAGCTTGATCCCCTCCAAAACACCAACTATTTAGTTGATTTTAGAATAGTTCCTCAATCTCCTCCAACTCTCCTCCTATTTGTTTGACTGTTTCCAGCATTTTGTGGGCTGATTTCCAGCATAGTCTCCTCCTTAAACTCCCTCCATTGTTTAGCTGATTTCCAGCATAGTCTCCTCCAACTCTCCTCCTATTTGTTTGGCTGTTTCCAGCATTTTATGGGCTGATTTCCAGCATAGTCTCCTCCTTGACTCCCTCCATTGTTTGGCTGATTACCAGCATAGTCTCCTCCAACTCTCCTCCTATTTGTTTGGCTGTTTCCAGCATTTTGAATTAATTTCCAACGTATTTCCACTGAGTCTCAAACTCTTATCTAGTTGGTATCCATCCCACACATTTTAACTGTAATATAATTGTCTATTTTATATCATTTTTCCATCCTGCTCTTTCAATTTAAATCTCAGTATATGTCATAATAGTCATCATTTCCAACTTGTATTACCTTAATTCAATCACTAGCATCTGTGTATCTTGTATTTTGTTCAATCAATCCTTATTCATCAGTTTAACATTTGTTTGCAAGTTAAAATTAAAACGTATTACATCAAACAGTACATTTTCTTAAAGTTTTCCTGTCTCAAAATATATTCTTCTTTATTATTTTTATCCCCTTGATATCATCCACTATTTTAATAGCCACCTCTTATTTTCTATTTTTATTATTTCACAACCCTTCCTGTTTTTATCCAAAAATCATATATACCTAGGCTTTTAAACTTTATCATATATACATAGGCTTTTAAACTTTACATTTCAATTAGTCACATTTAAATTTATCCACTTTAATTCTTCCTTTTCTTCCTTTTCCTCTCTGTCCAAAGTGCTCTATTTCAAGGTTCATCAGTTCAAAGTAAAGAATTTCTGTATGTCCCTTTAAAACTTTTAAAATGTCTGATCCAAGCGTAGTGCATCAGCTTCCTGTCTTTGTTAACTACGCCACACCTAGTTTTGTCAGTCTCCATTGTTAAAATCCAAAATGTTCTTTCTTTCTTCTTTCTTCTTTCTTAAAATCATCTGGGACAGAGTAGGAATCTCCAAAATCCTTATATCCAATATTAATTTCAAGTAATCCAAGGTAAAAAGCCAATTAACATGTTTCTTTTCCACCCAGAAAGGGAAATCTCTTTAATCCACTTCTCTGTTTAATCACTGCAGACTCCATGGCTATTTCTCTATCTTCATTAGCTTCATTTTCTTTTAGAGGCATTAATTCTCAGGAATATCCATTTCTCCTCTCCACTCCAATTAAAGGCACAGTCAAATTTCAGAAATTTATTAATACCAAATCATCCAGTTTAAATTTACTGAAACAAAATTCAATTTGGATCTTTTACCCATTTTTTTTTCCTTTTCAACCTTTAAGCCCCGCAGTCCAACAGCCGCTTTTAATTTTGGGGTCTTATTTTCCAATAATTCCAAATAGGTACGTTATTGCCTGGGTTGGTGTCACTCACCCGGCTTCTTGATTTTTGCTCTTTCTTCATCTTCTTCCTCCAGCACAATCCTTGTTCCCGGTTGCCGCAGTTTCAGGGCAGCCACCATGGCTGCCGTCCCGCTGCCGCTGGCGTGAAGGAGAAGCCTCCGGCCCCGAGGAACCCGCCCGTTCCTCTCAGCCACCCAAGGCATTCCTTCTTGTCCCCCTGTCCCTACAAGACAGGGAAGGTCCACAGACCTATCGGCGGCAGCTTAGCAGAGGGGATTTGGCAGGGCTCAGCGGAGCTCGCCATTTCCCCGTCTGTGTCCCAGTGACGCCAACCGGAAGTCTCCAGATGCACAACTTTTAAAGTCCATTCCTCAATGGTAGGTGGATCTTCCTTCTTCCAGTACTGTGCCACCAGTAATCTGGCAGCTGCTATTAAATTCAAAACCAACTTAGTCTCTATTACAGTACAATCCGTGACTATTCCCAACAAAAAAAACTGTGGTGTAAATTTAATTTTTTTCCTTAAAATATTTTGAATAATCCACCATATTTTTATCCAAAAAGCCTTAATTTTTTTACATGTCCACCATATATGAAAATATGTAGCATCTTCACACTCACATCGCCAACACTTGGGTTGTAAATTTGGATACATGCAGGCTAATTTTTTTCGGTCTAAATGCCATCTATAAAACATTTTGTAAAAGTTCTCTCTCAAGTTTTGAGCTTGTGTGAATCTTACATTTCTGACCCATATCTTTTCCCATGTATCCAACATTATTGGTTCACCTATATTTTGTGCCCATTTTATCATACAATCCTTGACTAACTCTGTTTCCGAATCTATTTCCACTAATACATTATACAACCTTTTAAAATGCATTTGACCTTTATCTCTTATTTGCTTTATCAAATTCTCATCCTGCTGCAAAATACAAATTTTTTGATCCTCTCTCCATCTGGCCTGCAGCTGACCATACTGAAACCAAGTCTTAATAATTCCTTCTTCTCTTAATTGCACCATAGATTTTAATTGTAATCTAACTCCTTCCTTATAAAGGAGTTCCTTATATGTAAACTTATCTTGCTTTTGCTCCAAATTTATATTCTCTAGCACGTGCCTGGGTACTGTCCATATTGGTAACTTATCCTTTAGTTTATATTTATACTTTTTCCAGACACGCAGTAGAGCATTTCTTAATATGTGACTTTTAAAAGTCTTATCTACTTTCTTGTCATACAATAGATAAGCATGCCAGCTGTAGACTAGACCATATTCTTCAATATTCAGTATCTTTTCCTCCGTTAAATTTATCCAATCTGTAATCGCTGAGAGGGTAGCAGCTTCGTAATACAGTCTTAAATTGGGCATTTTAAGACCACCTCTTTCTCGGGTGTCTTGCATTATCTTTTGATTAACTCGTGGTTTCTTCCCTGCCCACACAAACTTGTTTATGCCCTTCTGCCATTCCTTCAAATTTTCATCTTTTTTGAGTATAGGTATGATTTGAAAAAGAAATAAAAATCTTGGTAAGATATTCATTTTTACAGCGGCTATCCTACCCAGCAAAGACAGTTGCAATTTCTTCCAATTTTCCATCTCTTTCTGTATTTTTTGCCATAACGGTTCATAATTATGTTGATATAATTTCGTATTTGCAGTCATAATATAAACCCCTAAATATTTAACCTTCTTGACTATCTCAAATCCTGTTACCCTTTCTATCTCTTCTTTCTGGCTTCTGTCCATGTTTTTAGCTATTATCTTTGTTTTAGCTGTATTTATTTTAAAACCAGATACTTGTCCATATAAGTGGATTATATCCATCAAGGCTGTAATCGATTGTACCGGTTGGGCTAAGGTAACCACCAGGTCATCCGCAAATGCTCGTAGCTTATATTCATACTGTCTAATTCTAATTCCCTTTATTATATCAATCTCACGTATTTTATTTAATAAAATTTCCAGTGTCAAAATAAACAATAACGGAGACAAGGGACAGCCTTGCCTTGTTCCTTTTTCTATATTAAAATTATCTGTTAAACCACCATTGATTATTATTTGAGCTGTTTGTTTTTGATATATTGCCTTAATAGATTGTATAAAATGTTCTCCAAATTGCATCCTTTCTATTAATTTTAATAAAAATTGCCAATTCAATCTATCAAAAGCTTTTTCGGCATCCAAAAAAACTAGCACTGCGGGGACCTGGTTGTTCCTTCCCAAATACTCTAGTAAATTAACAATTTGCCTTACATTACTTTTCATTTGTCTTCCATTTATAAAACCAGTTTGATCATGATGAATCATTTGCTGCATAACTGTCATTAATCTATTTGCTAAAATTTTAGCAAAAATCTTATAGTCTGTATTTAAAAGTGAAATCGGCCTATAATTTTTAGGATCTGTATAGTCTTGCCCTTCTTTTGGGATCAGCGAAATAAATGCTGTCTTCCAAGTTGGAGGTACCTCTCCTCCCTGTTGTATATTATTGAATAATTCCTTCAGTGGTTCCACCATTTCCTCCTGTAAACTTTTATAATAAATAGCTGTCAAACCATCCGTTCCAGGAGCTTTACCCACTTTCAACTGCTTGATTGCAAACATAATTTCCTCGGAAGTTATCAATTGATTTAAGTTATCCCTCTGCTCTTTTGAAGTTATACAAATATTCTCTTTCTGCAGATATCTATCTGTATCTATATCTTGAATTTTATCACCAGTATACAGCCTTGAATAAAACTCTAAAAAAGCTTTTTTAATCAGTTCTTGCTCATAAACCTCCTTACCCTTGTATTTTATTTTCTCTATTGTCCTTGCTTTCTGCTTTTTCCTTAACAAATATGCCAACCACCTGCCTGGTTTATTAGCGTTACAAAAAGTATTATGTTTTGCATATTGTAAATTGGTTGCCACTTGATCTGCTATTAACATATTAAACTGACCCTTCAATAAATTGATTGCCTCTTTAATTTTCTTATCTGTTGGGTTGGCTATTAAAGCCCGTTCCTGTTTATTAATCTCCTCTTCTAATTCTTTTCTTTTTGCCCCCTGTTTCTTTCTATATTTATTATTCCAATATATCAAAATTCCTCGCATGTAGGCTTTACTTGCATCCCATACCATTTCCATAGATGTACCCTTTTGCATATTCATAGCAAAAAACTCTTTCATAAACTTTTTACACTCTTTTACATTTTCTTCATATCTAAACAAATTATCATTTAACCTCTAGGACCTCCTAGGCCCTTTCCCATACTCCAATTCCATCCAGACTGGACTATGGTCTGTCAATGTTCTTGAACAGATCTTCGTGTTCTTCACCCTAGATAATAAATCATTGGTAATTAATATAAAATCAATCCTTGAAAAAGATTGATGTCTATCCGAGAAAAAAGTAAAATCTTTTTCTTCTGGGTTTCTTTCACGCCAAATATCCCTCAACTCCCAGTCGTCCATCATCTCCCAAAACAGTTTGGGCAATTTTGCTCTTGTTAGAACATTTTGTTTAGGTCCCTTCTTGTCCTTTTTTACATCCAAAACACCATTCCAATCCCCCAATAGGATACAAGTTTTATATCTCCATTGTGTCAACTTTGAGTGTAATCAATTATAAAATTTTTCTTGTTGTTGGTTCGGGGCATATACTCCAATTACAAGTGTTTTTTCTCCTTTTATTAAAAGTTCAATCGCTAAAAATCTTCCTTGATCATCCGCTTCAACTAATTTTGCAATTAAGTCTCTTTTCACATATATAAGTATACCATTTTTCTTCTCTGATGCTGCTGCAACATAGTGTGTACCTAATCTTGCATTTATCAAATATTTTTGATCTTGTATCCTAATATGAGTCTCTTGTAAACAAATTACTTCATTCTTAAATTGTTTAAGATAGTGAAATATTTTCCTTCTCTTCTGTGGAGAATTCAAACCATTGACATTCCAGGTCAAAAATCTAGTTCCCATCTCTGGGCCTCTGAAGCGTCTGGAGCAATTTCTGATGATCTTGCCTCATTTGACCTTTAGGTCTTGCTCCTCCCACAGCTTCTGTTTTGGTAGTTTCTTGGGTTGCTATCTGCAGTTGTTGCTGTTGTTGTTGTTGTTGTTGTTGCTGTCTTAATTCTTCCTTACGCTTAGCTGTTTCTGCTCTGGTCTGTCTTTGATCATTCAGTTCTGCAAATATATCAATTAAATCCACATCTTGAACAGCCATCTGAATTTGTAGTGGTTCTTCTTGACCAGTCAAAACTCCCCCCTGGACTACTGTCAAAAGCTCTTCTCTCTCTCCTTGCATTACTTCCTTCTTTCTTTTTCCTTCTGGTGATTTGGGTGATTTGGGTGTCCCAGCCTTTAATACATTGATGTAAAAATCTCTTGCTTTCCATATTGTATTAAGCCGATATCTCTCTCCAGAATATGTCACCACTAAACCGGCTGGCACCTCCCATCTGTACTGTAATTGACGTTTTTTCAGCTCATCCACCAGAAAAGCATACTCCCTTCTAGCTCTCAACATCTTGGGGGGGATTTCTTTCATTGTCATCACCTCCTGGCCTTCAACCTGAAGCTTGTTTTTAAAAGTAGCCTGTAAAATTTCATTGCGCACTCTCCTTGTAGTAAAATATATTACAATGTCTCTTGGTAAGTGTTTCTTTTTTTTTTATAGAAACTTTATTAAGATTTTTTACAAACAAAAAAAAGAAAAACATACAAACAAAAACATAAAAAACATGAATGTAATGTCATTTTCAGTTAATATCGGATGTGCAGTGTTTTAACTATTTACATAAATAGTACTTGGTGATATTTCAAATCACTTTTAACCATTATTTAACACACCTTTAAGTCTTTCTTTCATTTTATCATGCATCCACTTGTACCACCTTTCCCACACAATATAGTAATCTGACTTCTCGTCATCATTTAATTC
Organism: Pituophis catenifer annectens; assembly: GCF_029215685.1. Classification (NCBI taxonomy): domain Eukaryota; kingdom Metazoa; phylum Chordata; class Lepidosauria; order Squamata; family Colubridae; genus Pituophis; species Pituophis catenifer. The sequence continues at coordinate 26,331,371 of NW_027256885.1, read as the reverse complement.
ATGGGTTAATTTAGTCATCTCTGCGCACTCCAATGTTTTCCTAATTGTGAGCTCATCTGGTGGTTGAGTTTTCTCTTTCCAGTACTGTGCGTATGCCAATCTGGCAGCTGTAATCATGTGAATCATTAAATGTATCTTTTCCTTTCCATATGGCTTCTTTGCTATTCCCAGGAGAAATATCTCTGGTATTAGTTCAATATCTTTGCCAATTATTTCATATAACCACTTCCTGATCTTATTCCAATATCCTTTCGCTTCCGGGCAAGTCCACCACATGTGAAAGAAGGTGCCTTGACCGTGGCCACATTTCCAACAATTGGGATGTATATTAGGATATATCTTTGCTAGTCTGGCCGGGGCTAAATACCATCTATGGAGCATTTTGTAATGGTTTTCCTTGTAAGCCACCGCTCTAGTCAGTTTAAGATTCCTGTTCCATGCCTCCTCCCATTCCCCAAAGTTTATATCACGCCCTATATTTTTCTCCCATGCATTTATTTGATTCTTTGTGATATCTTCGGACTTCTCATCACCTAATAAATAATTGTATAGTTTGGCCAGAATCTTTTTATTTGTTCCCATCAGGACTTTATCCAATCCATTTGATCCAAGTTCTAAACCATATTGTTCTTTGTCTTTCTGATATCTAGATTTTATTTGCGAATAGGTCCACCAATCTAAGATTATTCCTTGCTCTCGTAAAGTATCATTTGGTTTAAGCTTCCCTCCTTCGTCTAAGATATCTTTATATCTGCCCATTTTCTCCAACCCCCATCTATTGGGGTGGATCAGGGCCTCCATCGTTGAGAGCCAATTTGGGATTTTTTTGTAGTATCTTTGCCTAATCTGGGTCCATGTTTGTATCAGAGAGTCTCTAATTTTATGTCTATGGAAATATGTCTTCCTTTTCTTCTCTGCGTCCCAAATATGGGCATGCCACCCTTTTTGCAAATTGTGGCCTTCTAGGGTAAGAATCCTCTTATTTTCCAGGGTAATCCAATCTCTTATCCAGACTAACTTAGCTGCCCTGTAATATATTTCCCAATCAGGGAGACCAAATCCACCTATATCTTTCCTGCCCCTTAAAATTTTGATAGAAAACCTCGTTTTTTTCCCCTCCCATATAAATTCTCTGATGATTTTGTCTAGTTCTAGAAAAAACTTTTTATCTAAATTTATCGGTATGTTTTGGAATAAGAATAGTATTCTGGGGAGAATGTTCATCTTAATTGTGGCTATCTTGCCCAAAAGAGATAGTCTTATTTTCTTCCATCTGTCAAGGTCTTGTTTCATCTTTCTAATTAGGGGAGTGTAATTGTCGTCTTTCAGGGTCGAACATCTTGATGTGATCCAAATTCCTAGGTATTTAATTTTTTTTGGCAACCTGTAGTCCTAATACTTCTTCTATCTCGTTTTTCTGATTCTCAGTTGTATTCTTAATCAATACTTTGGTTTTAGTTTTGTTCAATATGAAGCCTGCCACCTCTCCATATTTACTTAATTCCTCTAGAATTTTTGGTCCCGATTCTATGGGGTCTTCGAGAATTAGAGCTACGTCGTCTGCAAACGCTTGCGTCTTGTAAATCTCCTTCCTGATCTTCAATCCTTTTATTTCCGCATTAGATCTAATTTTTCGCAAAAGAACTTCTAAGGCCAAAATGAACAATAATGGGGATAGGGGACAACCTTGCCTTACTCCCTTACTAATTTGGAATATTTTAGTCCTGTCCCCATTCACCAGAATGCTCGCCTTTTGATTATTATAGATAGATTTAATCATCATTTCAAAATTTGTTCCGAATTTCATAATCTCAATTTGTTTAGTCATAAATTTCCAATTTAGATTGTCAAATGCCTTTTGGGCATCGACGAAGATTAGGGCCATCTGTTTTCCGGGATGTTCTTCGTAGTACTCTAGGGTGTCTAGCACAATTCTCAAATTGTCTTTAATTTGCCTCCCCGGGAGGAATCCGTTCTGATCTTTGTATATCCAATTATTTAGTATCTTTTTCATTCTTTCTGCCATTATGCCCATAAATAATTTATAGTCAGTATTTAGGAGCGAAATTGGTCTGTAATTTTGAATTTGTTTTGGGTCAGCACCTTCTTTCAGCACAAGTGTGACATGTGCCTCCTTCCATGACTCTGGGATTTTATATTCTATCAATGCATCATTAAAGATTTCTACCAATTTCGGTTGGAGTGTTTCTTCTAATTTTTTGTATATTTCCCCTGGGAATCCATCGGGTCCTGGCGCTTTGTTATTTTTCAATTTGGAAAGGGCCATTTTTAGTTCTTCAATTGTAATCTTTCTGTTAAGCATATCTTTCTCGTCATCAGTTATTTGTGGGAGCACTGCATTTGTCAAATATTGTTCAATTTTATCATCCGGTACCTCCTCTTCTTTGTATAGGGATTCATAATATTCTCTCGCTCTACCCAATTTTTCTTCCTCTTTAGTCAATAGCTTGCCCTTAGAGTCTTCTAAGATATGAATTATACCCTTTTCATTTTCCTTTTTTAATTTATAGGCCAGCCACCTGCCCGATTTGTTATTATTCTCAAAAAGATATTGTTTTGTTCTTTTCATTCTTTGTGCCAGTTCTTCTTGCTCCATGATATTTACTTTGTGCTTCCACATCATCCAATTTTCTTTGGCTACTTCATCTTCTGGGTTATCTTGAAGTTTTCTTTCTGATTCTCCTATATGATTTAAATAATCTTCCAGGATCTTCCTTTCTTCTTTGTTTTTATATACGGTATATGAAATCACGACTCCTCTCAGGTAAGCCTTCATTGTATCCCATACTATTGCATGGGATGTGCCCTTGTTTTCATTTTCCTTGAAAAAGAAATTTATTTCTTCTTTGAGTTTTTGTATACAATCTCTATCGCCCAGTAGTTTAGCATTAAACCTCCACCGCCATTGGTACTTTCTCTGTACAGACTTCCATCTAATTTCTATTGGGTTATGATTTGCCCAATCATTCGGGTTGATTACAGCCGTTCCAATTTCTAACCCTAAATTCCTGCTAAGCCATGCCATGTCAATTCTAGACCACGACTTTTGTGCATTTGAAAAGAAGGTATATTGCCTATCGTTTGGGTGCAGGGTACGCCAGATATCAATTAGGTCTAATTCATCAACTAAATCGAAAAAAGCTCTTGGTAAGTTTGTCCTTTTATTTTTTTTTTACTTTATTGCTCTTGTGGTCCTTCTCCGGGTCCACAATGCTATTAAAATCCCCTATCATACAGATTTCATTATATGCCATTTTTACTAGTTGTTCATGAAGTTTCTTGAAAAATTCTCCCTGTTTTTTATTTGGGGCATAAATGCCCACTAATAATACCTTGGAATTCCCTCTCTTAATTTCAATCATGAGGATTCTACCCTTTGTATCTTTAAACTTTTGCTCTACTTCAGTTCCCTTTTTTACATAGATTACCACCCCCCTCTTCTTTTTCTCTGCCAGCGAGACAAATGTTTGACCAAATTTTTTGTATTCTAGACATTTACCCTCTTCTTTTTTTATGTGTACCTCTTGTAGACACATTATATCAGCATTTTGTTTACCTAGTTTTGTTAATATTCTTTTCCTCTTTTTGTGGTCGTTTAAACCATTGACATTTACAGATATTAATTTCAAGTCATTCATCTCTATACCCCTGACTGGTTACTGGTTCTTGTTTGTTCTTACGGCTCTTACTGGTCTTGCTTTCTTCTCTTTGGCTTCTTCTTCTTCTTCTGTCTTCTCCTCTACAGTTGCTTCGTTTGTGTTCTGTTGGTGTAGGGCTTCCTCCTCCACTGCTACTGTCTCTAATTCTTCCTTGCTACCCTGCTCTTCTTCCACACCCCTCAACTGGTCAAGGAAATCTTGTGCTGTACTCAGACTTTCTATTTTAATTTTTCTTCCTTGCCAGGTTATTAGCATCCCTTCTGGGAGGAGCCACCTGAATAGTATCTTTCTTTTGTTCAACTGTATGGCCAAAAATCTGTATTCCTTTCTCATCTCCCGAACTCTTCTTGGTATCTGTTTTAAAATTTTTATTTCTTTTCCTCGATATGTTATCTGTTCGTCTCTTGCCATGTTGTATAGAATATCTTTAACTTTTTTCCTTGCAAAACGGATATGTACTTCCCTGGGAAGCTTATTCCTTCTTGCATAGTTAGTCTGGACCCTGTATATGTCGTCCAACTCTCTAATTATCGCCTGTTTATCTTGTTGAAGTGCATCAGCTATCAGCTCCGCCATCTTCTCGCCTAGATCTTCCTCTTTGTCCTCAACAACATTCTGAAATCGCAAGTAGAAGGAAGCCCGGTCCATCTCTAATTGGGTTATTGAATCTTCTAACTCTTTATTTTGACTTGTTAATGTTTGGTCCACGATATCCAATTTCTTTTTGGTTTGGTCAATTCTTGTTTCAGCTTTTTGAATTCGTTGCTCATTATTAAATATTGATGTTTGGATTTCATTCATTTTCTGGTCCAATGCATGTATATCTGATTTTAATTCGACATGGTTATTTAACAATTTTTCCTGCATTGCCATCATCGTTTCTTGGATCAAGGTTAACGACGCTTGCAGAGTTTGCATTGCCAGGCCTTCTGTTGATTTCTGTGTTGCCGGAGAAGTTGTAGCGATAGTGGGATTAGAGGGAGTCTTTTTTCCTGTTTTCCCCACTGTTGATGACATGCTTGTCATTTCTTTCAGGATTTTTTTTTTGCTCTCTAATTATCCTATCAATATTACTCCAAATTCTCATTCGCCAGTTAGCGCCTCTGTTATTTCTTTTTTATATATATATATATATATATATATATATATATATATATATATATATATATATATATATATTTCTATATCAAATTATTTCTTGTAAATCTTTGGATGAATAAAGCTAATTTTCCAGTGGACACTCAATATCAATATCTATAAAAGGGTCTAAATCTCTTCCCAACAATACCTTATATTCAATATATCGTTAATATGTATTAAGTTGGCTTAGCAATTATAAGTTAAACGATTCAATGCTAGACAATCAATATATCAGTTAATCAACAATTCACAATCAGTGTATCAATTAATTTAGCTAAGTGTTGTACTCTAAAATATTTAAAATACTATAAATACTATATATAGGAATTTTTTTTTTTAATAAAAAAGTTTTTATTTTCTGATCAAACAAGTATACAATATAAACAATCATTCATACTATCATCAGAAAAAAAGAAAAAAAAATCAATTTGGTAAACTCAATCTTCAACCCCTCCTCACCACCCCCCACCCCCGACTTCCCAGAACAAAAACAGGGCATAGATTTCACCAAACATTCGCTAAAATAAACTAGCTAACTGCAAGATTTAATAACTCCCAAGACCCCTTAACTCCCCTTTTACAATTTCATCAACCTCCCTTTATATAAACACAAAGTAACATGTAATCCAATAACTCTAAGAATTTTAAAACCATTAACAAATCTTAAACATTCAAACCTAAAAACATTTTTCCCCCTCCTACTTTTCTCAAAGTTCAGATATTTTGAAATCTCATAACAAAAAATAAACCTTAGATATTCACTAATTAAATTTCTACATTTTTATAATTAACCATTAGTACATTTTTTTTTTTTTTTTTTTTTAATTTGATTTATATGCCGCCCTTCTCCGGAGACTCAGGGCGGCTTACAATGTGCTCAGCAACATTAACTAGAAAACCAAAAAAGATTAATCAACCATTAATACATCATATTTAAAAATCAATATTCAACTTTATACTTTTTCCCCCTCAGTAGTTATAACACCTAAAACATAATCAATTTAAACCATGAATAGAACAACTGCAAAACCAAAAAAAAAAAAAAAAATTAATCTTCCATTCTTGGTTTCTTATTTTAAAATCTCATAACAAAAAATAAACCTTAGATATTCACTAATTAAATTTCTACATTTTTTAAGTTTCTAAATTTCCCCCCTTCATTATTCCTCCCTCCAATTTTTAAAATTTAAAAGATAATCAACAACATAATTAACCATTAATACATAAACTAAAAAACCAAAAAGGATTAATCAACCATTAGTACATCATATTTAAAAATCAATATTTAACTTTATACTTTTTCCCCCCTCAGTAGTTATAATACCTACAACATAATCATTTTTAACCATGAGTAGAACAACTACAAAGCCAAAAGAAAAGATTAATCTTCCATTCTTGCTTTCTTTTTATATTTTTTCCAATCTTTCTGCATCCCTCCTACTTCTATTTTGAGGAGGTTTTTCATTTTAATTTGAGGTTGATATAACTGCAAAAATTGTCCCCTTTTTAAAAAAGTTTCCTCTGATTTAGAGCCCCCAAATCGCCTCTTCATGCTTATATAAATCAGTTCATTCCTTCGTCTGTAAAACCAAAGTTTGTCAAGAGTTTGTGAAGAAAAGTTCAATTGTTTCTTTTCTATTAAATGTATAGATGCCACTGACAAGTCTCCTTCATCTTCTGAAACTTCGAAAGTCTGGTCATTTACTACTTTTTTCCAAACCAAGTCATAATTTTGAAGGATTCTATCAATTTTTCCGAAAAGAGCAGAGAGTAAGCTCGAGAATTCTTGAGAAAATTCTTCCACCCTCTCTGCTGCAATATCTCCTGAGTTGTCATCATGCTCCGTAGTTGTTTTGATTTCCTCAGTCATTTCTGTTGTTATCCCTTTAAGAATTGCTATTTGGTTACTTATAGCTGCAGTATGATTATTCATGGCTTCTTTTATAAATTCTGTAAGTTCTGCATCAAAATCCTTACAACTCTGTAAATCAGACAACTGTTTCGTTTCTGACACCTCCAAATAGCATCCAGCACTTTCAAGATCTCCTTTCTTAGAAGCCATTTTATTTTAAAGAAATTTTCTTTCTTCCCACAACCATAAAATCATAAAGTCAGAGCCATCCTTTTGAGCAGCATTCAGCAATTTCTTTATAAACAATCTTTTCCCAAACAGCTCTTCAAAATCTATTCCAGCAACTTAAAGCCAGTCTCTGAGCACGAGTCTATTAGCAAAAACTTTTTCTAACTTTCCCTTTTAAAATCGCAACAAAGAAACACCATCTTAACTTCCAGCTCAGAAAATCCAATTAGAAACATTGTATCCCCGGAGTTAAGTGTTATACTTGCAAAAAGCTTGTCCTCCTGCTTCTGTTCCGCCTGCTTTTTTGAAATCATTTAATCTTCTGTTTGACAGCAGAAATTGGACGCAACACCTAGCTCTGTAAAAAAAAACAGAGTCCCCCCGGATCCGGAGCTTCAGTGGGCTGAACGGGGAGCTCTCACCCTCCTAACCCCTGGAATTAATCCAGGGGTTTTCAGGGAGCTCTACCCTCACCCACCTGCTCTCCTCCCCTTCTTTTCCCGAAGGGGAGATTTTCAAGCCGTTTGACAGCTGATTAACGCTGTCAGAACGGCTCAACGGAATCACGGGGGCGGCGGTCTAAAAAGACCGTCAATGGTGCTGCGGAGCCAACCCGGAAGTCAATATATATATATAGGAATTTTAAATACTTGCTTATAGATACAATTATAATTTTAAGTACTATAGATAATTTTAAATAATGATAATTTTTAAATAATTTTTAGAAAAGATTTAAATAGTTTTCCTTCAAACTCCTATATGACTATATACCAATGAATTAATTAGCTGAATACTGTAGTTCTTATATTACTGAATATTAATAAGTTAATATATAAAATATGCAAAGTTACTATAGATATAAGTGAGTATACTTAGATAATTAATTAATTAAATGAATGCAAATCAAATAACACTATATAAGAGTATATCTTGTAAGCAAGGAAAGTCAAGACTTAAATAACCTAAAAATTAACAGTTCTTATTAATAACACTATTACTATGCAGAAGGTCAGGAAGTTAAGGACAGCGTTATCAAAAGTAAAAAAAAAAAAGAGGAAAGCTTTCAAGTTGCAATAAGGGACAAATGATATTTTCCACAAAGATAAAGTTTTTTGATTTTGATTTTGATTTTTTTTCACTCAATCATCAATCTCCTCCAATCTTTCCTTAGCCACAGCTGAAGCTCTATGATAAATCTCGCAGCTAGATTGTCTCTATGCCTGTCCTTTTCAGCTTTTGCTCTGTCAGGCTTCTTTAATGGCTGCACTTCCTGTTCTCTGGTACAGGCAAGTAAGGTCCGATCTTCAGCTTAATTCACCTTCCTGCTATGGCCAGCAAATGAGGAACAAAATTTTCCTGGGTTCTTATGTGTTCCTTGCTCTCTGTGTCCACCAAACCTCTTTTTACGCAGGCAGTTTCAGCGTCCTCAGTCTTTCCTTTTCTGCGCCGGCTAGACGAGCTCTGTGCCTTGGCAAACTGCTCTTTGATCTCCGGCGCCGCTCGTTTCCACTCTGAGCCCCTCGCTCTCGTCTACGCCGACCCCTTTTTGATGTTCAAATCCACATAGGCAGGGAAAGTAGATTTCGATCACGCCACTGCAACCTCCAATCTTCCTTGCTTCCTTCTAGTTGTCAGCTACCACAGCTTCAAGTCAGCCATTGAGAGGCTGACTCACTCACACTGGTTTGACAGAGCCGCCCGGATTTCGTGAGAAGTGCCTTCAACCTGAAGCTTGTTTTTAAAAGTAGCCTGTAAAATTTCATTGCATACTCTCCTTGTAGTAAAATATATTACAATATCTCTTGGTAAGTGTTTCTGTCTGGCAACCCAAGAATTAACACAATATGCCTTGTCAATCTGCCAGCCCAGCTCAGTTTTCATCTCCCCCAGCAACTGTGCCAATGCCTCTGACATCATTTCTTTCAAGTTCTCTTGTTTATTCTCCTTCACCCCTTTGAATCTTAAAGCAAATTCCATATCTCTATATTGTAACATGGTTACATCAACTTCAGCTCTCTCAAGTCTGCTGTGAGTCTCTCACAATTTATTGTCCAAAATTTCCTTAGATTGCTTAATTTCTTCAACTTTATCATCCACCATTTCAGTATCACCTGCCAAACATTTAAATGCCAGTAATATATCATCTCTGATTTGCTGATTCCGAATTAAAATCTCATCTGAAACAGCCTGTATTTTTTCATTAGTTTCATTAATTTTTTCATTAGTTTCATTAATTTTTTCATTAATCACAGTAGCAATTTTATTTTGTGTAGCTTGTAGGGCTTCTTGTATCATCTCAAATGTTAAAGTCTGTGGGTCTGTTAGAGGGGCAGAGGCTTGCAATCTAGGAGTATGAGCTGGGGAGCTTCCAGCGCTCCCAGTTCCTTTAATAGGAACGGTCTTTACAGATTTTGAGGCCATTTTCAGTTTAAATTGATCGTTGTATTTTATTCAGAAGCCAAAAAGAAAAGTTCATCTAAGTCAAAGAATTTTCCCAATTGTAAATTAACGTTTAAAATGCTCCTTCTCTCGGCACAACAGTTCTTTCCAGGCAAGAGGCTACCAAGGAAACGAAACTTTCTGTAAGTTTCCCTTTCTCCGCCCTTCCCTTTCAAGTTTCAATCGCCATTTTGTTGCAAATTGCTAACTTGTTACTTCCGAAGGAGGCTATAAACTTTGGAGTTAAGTGTAAATACTTGCAGTCTGACTTCTCCTGGCTTGTTCTGCCTGCAGCAATTAAAGATGTTAAAAATCTCCTCATTTGTTGTCAGCAGAGATGGTCGCAGCTTCTAGCTCTGCTAAATAGCGGAGTCTTCCCAGGTCCGGAGCAGATTGGCAGACTTCTAGGGTGCCCTTGCCCTTTGCGCCCCAAGATTTCTCCTAGGGCACTTGGGGGGCTCTACCTCCGCCTGCCGGCTCTTCTCTCTCCCCTTTGCCCGGGGAGAGGGTTTCCAAGCCCCAGACAGCTGTTTTTCGGCTGTTCTGGGGCTTTTACAGTACCGGGGATCGGGCGCCCATGGAGGAGCATCAGCGAAGTCCGCTGAGCCAACCGGAAGTCCTGCAACACCAGTCTTCTGACAGATGGTCAAAATGCTGGCAGTGTGAGGAAAAGGGGGAACCTGGAGCGCCCTGCTGGCATTGACATAGGTGCAGTAGGAAGGGACATTTTAGATGGGACTGTAGAGGGAGTTTTGCAAGGTTTCGAGATTGCCATGGTCCACCAAGAGCTCCATTCCCTAGGGAGGCTTCCCCTTCACATTCCCAGGGAGGAGACCACAGAATACCCCAGTGGGGACAGTGGGACAATGAACTTGAGATGCCCTGACTAGAGGAGAGTCATAGAAAATTTCAGGCTGCCTTCACTGGCCTAGCCATTCCCCTAAGGAACGGCCTTGGAGGAGAGCCCCTTCTCACAGTCACCATAGGGGGAAGAGCATACAAATGCTTAGTAGATACTGGAGCCATCTCATCCCTCATCACAAAACCCCCTTTCAAAGGGTCAATGGTGCCAGGGGCTAGAGATAATATAATTGGGATAGGAGGGAAAATAATCCCTGTGGAATTTACCAATGACATGAAGGTAGAAATTGGTCCCTTCTCTATCGACCACACATTTACAGTCTTCCCCCAATCTCCCCTGTCCCTTATGGGCAGGGACTTACTGTGCAAACTGGGAGCTACCATCAAGTGTACCCTGGGAGGGCTCACGTTAGATATTCCAGCCAAGCACACTCATCTCCTAACCGCTCACGCTTCCAGAAAGGAAGATCAGCTACTCGTAGACCTCAGAAACCTGCCAGCTTCTTTGTGGGGGTGGGACTCAACAGAAGTAGGGAGCCACTCCGGTTACAATTCACATCAAGGCAGGGCCACCCCCGTGCATTCCCCAGTATAGGATGTCATGTGTAAATGCCTCATTCTTGAATGAAAGAAATATATATCCATGGAGTGTCAAGAGTTAACTTATTCTCCCCTTCCTAATGTATTCCTCACTAACCACTCCCCACTTCTAATCCCGCCTCCCTGGTATAAAAGATGATGCACACTCATTCTCCTTGCTTCTATCTGCAATCACTCTGTGAATATAGAATGCCTTCTGTAAATAAACAATCTTTTATGTGAATATAAAAAGTCTGAATTCATTATTGAGTCTGATCCTCGAATTACGGCAACAATATGGTAGCAGAGGATGGTTGGCTGACTCAATAAGAAACAGACATGCCAAAGAAAGAAAACTCCAGAAACAAAAGAGAAAGACCCAACACCAGGGCACACAACAAAGAAATGGAAACAGATCAAGAAATGATCGATGAATCTACAATAAAAATGACAAAAGAATCTGAAAACTTCACTACAGACGACGAAGAGGTAATCGATGAACCCAGCGACCAAGAAGCGAGCGAGACAGAAAACAACACACTCAGATTAGAAATACTAAGACTGCTGAAAAGCCAAAAAGATGACAAAAATCTCATCGCGAACCTCCAAGACATCATAAAAGATAGCGGAGCAGCGAGAGAAAACCACATCAACACACCAGAACCAAAAGACCACAAAATGGTAAGCGAATTACCCATAGATGAAAATATAACTAAAAGAAAGACTAACGGTCCCGCACAAAATTTTGAATGGCAGCCATCTTGGTTTTGTCAGCCCGCCAAAATGGCTGACCCAGAACCAATCAGAAAGCAGAGTTCAAAATGGCTGGCGCAAAAAGCTTTACACAGCATAAGAAATAAAAAAGAAAAATTCTACTCATCAGAAGAATCTGATACAGACACCGAAGAAACATCAACCGAACTACAAATCGAAACAGCTATGAAAACACTCTTCGCAGCCTTCGGCCCGAATCTAAAAATCTCAAAGAAATCAACGAAAGTACCAAAGACAGTCGACCAAATAACAAAGAAAAGACAAACTGCACAATCCAAAAGCAAAGATACAGAAGCAAACGAGCAAGCGTCTCAGCATCTATCCACTCCGACTCGACCGACAAGAACGCTAACGCCCGAACCCAGAGACCCTTGCAAGTACTCGCCCACACCGCAGACGCTTCCGGGAGCCAGAAACCTCAACCGAGACGACTACGATGAGAAGAAGCAAGCCCCGATCCACACCTGGACACCTAAAGTCGAGCCAGAGAGCGAATCATCAGAGGAAGAGCACTACGAGGGAGCTGCAGCGGCGAGAACCTCCCCCGACAGCTTCAGGAACGAAATGATCTACGCGCATGCGCAAATACGCCCAGACGAACATAGAGATAATAATGAACAGAGGGAACCATTCAGACTAGTCGCGAGTATACCTACACCATTCTGCAATTATCAGCATATACAGGACCATGGACAGCCTCCAGCTGTGAGTAATGCAACAAATAACATTGGAAATTTGCCTAATGATTTTCCAAAATTGAAAATAGACAGTGTTAACTTAGAGGAATGGAGTCAGCAACTCCAGGTTGTTTTCTTAAAAGAAAATTTATTGTTTTTCATAACTAACCCTCCTAAAAAACCATGGACACTAAAATTGGACTATCTACATCACAGAGCATTTTATTTACTAATCTCTAGTATATCACCTGCTATTTATCATAGTATTAAGCATAACCTAACTGTCTCAGAAATAATTCATTGTATGTTTAAACTGTTTCATAGTGAAAGTGTGGCAACCACAACTAGAATGTCTAAAAAATTTTTCTCAGCCAGGATAAAACCTGGGACTTCTATAAGTGAACATTTACTATTACTGAACAAAACTAGAGCAGAACTTCATTTAAGGGGAGAAATAATATCTGACCAGACAATGAAAAGTGTTATTATTAATTCATTAGACCCATCATGGGACAACTTCATATCACATTTAGATGCAATTAACTTAGGCTATCTATCTATAGAGAGTTTATCAAATAGATTAATTGCTGATGATAATTTGAGAAGAAGCCGCTACAGTACACACAAAGAGCATAGACAGATCAAAAGGGTAGTATTCCAAGACAGGCATCAGGACACAATAGAGTGTTATAACTGTGGGTCTAAAGAACATTATAGGAGAGACTGTCCAAAACCTCCTAGAGAGAGACAAAGACATGACACAAGAAACAGATATCACGATAGACAATCATCCATTGACAGATATAGACACAGAAATTCACCAAACTTTAGAGAACATAGAAGGGGCAGAGACAACTCAAGAGGCAGGAAGTCCGGATCATTGTACGGATTAGATAAACACACAATAATCAAAAATCAAGACTCAAAGGACAATGCTTGGCTCATTGATTCCGGAGCAACAAATCACACAACACACGATAAGAAAATATTATCTTCCTTCGTCGAAGATAAATTTGTAATTAAAGTAGCAAACCAAGAGGAAGTCCAAGTTATTGGAAGAGGAAATGTAGAATTACCCGGTCTAGGGAAAATAGAGGGGGTACTATTAATACCCCAAATACCTCACAACATTCTCAGTGCAATAAAGCTAAGCAGGGACTCTAACATAAATATAATATTCTCAAAGGGAAAAATAACTCTAGAGAAAAACAAAATAAACATAGGTAATATAATTACCAAAGGAGACTTACCATATTTAATTACAGAAGAAAAATGGTTACACAACATTAATTCAAACGTAGAAACTAACACTAGCACAGAAACAGAAAATGATATAGATAGTGACAATGAAGAACATGAATCAGAACATAATGATGAAACTACATCTGATAACAATACATACACTAACAAAAAACCCATGATTGGAAAGCCAATTCATGATGAATGTGCACACATATTACATAGAAAATTAGGACATGCCAGTTTTCCTGTAATACAAAAAATGATTGAACATGCTGAAGGTGTTAAAATAAAAGACTGTAAAAATTACCTAGAATGTTCAGTATGTAAGTCTTCAAAACTGAGAACCAAGCCCAGACCCAAAAAGGCAACAAGATCATCAAATCATATTTTTAATCTAGTGCATATGGATCTAGTTGGCCCATTAACTCCATCAATTACATACAAAAAACGATATTTCCTCACTATTGTAGACGACTTCAGTCGTTATGGCTTTGTCTACACCTTAAGACATAAAGATGAAACATTTCAAAAATTTAAAGAATTTTATAAACGTGTGGAAACACAGCATCACACACAAATCAAACAAATCATGACAGACAGAGGGTCTGAATTCATGTCAAGAGAATTCTCTCAATGGCTAAAATCAAAAGGAATGTTGCATTTCACCTCTAGTCCTTTCTCTGCTTTTCAAAATGGAGTAGTAGAACGACGAAACTCGACACTACAAACTATGATTAGGTGTACATTAGAGGATGCTGGGTTAGGTAAGCATTTCTGGTCAGAAGCCCTGTTATGTTCCAATTATACACTCAACCAACTTTGGTCTAGCATCATAAACAAAACACCATACGAACTGATGTATAGTAAAAAACCTAAGATAGCCCACATGCATGTGTTTGGAGTTACAGCAGATGTACATATACCGAAACAATTAAGACGTAAGGGGGATAATGTGTCCAGAAGGCTTAGATTCATGGGTTATGAAACAGGTACAAAAGGATATAGATTTATTGACAATAACAACAAATTCATAGTCTCTAGGACCGCTGTATTTCACGAACAGGCCAATTGGTCTAAAATACATCTCAATGAAATACTCCCAATAACAAGGCCTAATATTAAAACACAAGGTAGAACAAAAGAAGAAGGGCAAACCTGTAACACACAAAAAGACAACACCAAAACGTGGATAGGAAATTGTCCCAAAATCAAAATAGATTCATTAACACAAAAGGAGGCAAGATATTTACATGATAACAATGATAGACCAGAAAGAACAATTAGATGTAACAGAAATCAAGTACCTGAACGATTTAAAGATTACATAATGCACATACATAATGAAACACCAACACCAAACACATATGAAGATGTATTAAAACTCCCTTTGGAAGAAAGAAACAAATGGGAACTAGCCATGGCCAAAGAAATGGACAGTTTACGAGAACTTAACGTATTCACTCCAGCACCAGTCCCAAAGGATAAAACAATTATAGGCACTAGGTGGATATTTAAGATTAAAAATCTAGAAGGAGGTAACACATTATATAAAGCAAGATTGGTAGCACAGGGTTTTGCTCAAAGATACCCTGAGGATTATACCGACACATATTCTCCCACAGTGAGAACTGAAAGTGTTAAGACAGCTTTAGTGATAGCCTCAGCTCTTAATCTTGAAGTTTTTCAATATGATATACAAACTGCATATCTACATGCGAAACTTGATAAAGAAATATATGTAAGAGCTCCACATAGCAAAAACACAAATAGAAATGAAACATGGTTACTGAACAAAAGTTTGTATGGATTAAAGCAATCCGGCAAACGTTGGTATGAATGCTTGGTCAATGTACTCAAGACCATGAACTTCAATGCCACAACGGCAGACAATTGTTTTTTTGTTAGAAGAGAAGGTGAATCTTTAGAATTTGTATTAATTTATGTGGATGACATTTTGTATATTGGCAAACATAAAGACAAGAGAGATATTTTTGTAACAAAACTAGGAGAACATTTCTCATTAAAGTCATTGGGGAAAGTAAACAAATATCTTGGAGTACACATTAGTAAGACCGAGAAAGGATTTAGATTATCTCAAAAGGATAAAATAATTGAGCTCTTGAACAAATGTAATATGAATAATGCAAAGCCTTGTGACACCCCAATGCAGACTGATTTCATAAAAAATATGAATGAATCATCTCCTGAGTTTAATGACAATACGCTTTATAGGTCAGTTATCGGTTCTCTTTTGTATATTGCTAATTGGACCAGACCTGATATTGCTCTACCCCTTAATTTGTTGTCCAGATATGTCAGTAAACCCCTAATTTACCATTGGGAAGCAATTAAAAGAGTGTTGAGATATTTGAAACACAGCTTAGATTTCTGTCTATTGTTAGAACCAAACAATGTTAAAGAGCCTATCCTTACTTGTTACGCTGACGCTGACTGGGCAGGCGACACTAAGAGTAGGAAGAGCACTTCCGGTTATGTATTCTTCCTTAACAACTGCCCAGTCTACTGGTATACTGGGAAACAGGATTTAGTAGCTACTTCAACCACTGAAGCAGAGTATATTTGTCTGTGAAAAGCATCTAACAATCTCATCTGGTTCAATGATTTATTGACTAATGTTTGGAAGAGTCCATCACAGCCCTTCACTATATATGAAGATAACAAAGCTGCAATAGAAATATCAAGAGCAGACGCTATTGGCCAAAGATCTAGGCATATAGATATCAAATACAAACATGTAAGACAATTATCTCAAAATGGATTCATCAAAGCTATTCATTGTGACACTACAGAGCAAATACCTGATATATTGACTAAACCTTTACAATCCAAACAACGTAAATATTTAACCTCAAAATTGTATGTTCAATATTATTCTAATTCTGAATGTAATTATTGTTGTATGTCAAATCGGCATTTAGAGGGGGATTTGTCATGTGTAAATGCCTCATTCTTGAATGAAAGAAATATATATCCATGGAGTGTCAAGAGTTAACTTATTCTCCCCTTCCTAATGTATTCCTCACTAACCACTCCCCACTTCTAATCCCGCCTCCCTGGTATAAAAGATGATGCACACTCATTCTCCTTGCTTCTATCTGCAATCACTCTGTGAATATAGAATGCCTTCTGTAAATAAACAATCTTTTATTTGAATATAAAAAGTCTGAATTCATTATTGAGTCTGATCCTCGAATTACGGCAACATAGGATTCAGACAGAGCAGTAGAACCAATCAGAAAATTAATAAAGGCATACTTGGAGCAAGGGGTCCTTTGTAAATGCACCTCCCCATGTAACACCCCCATTTTCCCAGTCCAAAAACCACGACTTGATGCAGAAGCCCAATTATCGCTTCGTGCATGATCTCAGGTCCGTGAATAACCATGTGATACTAAAAGCACCAGTGGTACCAAACCCAGCCATCATAATTACAGAAGTGCCAGCGTCAGCCACCTATTTCACAGTGATGGATCTTTGAGCAGCCTTCTTTAGTATCCCAGTTGAGCCATCCTTGCAATACCTATTTGCCTCCACGTGGGAGGATCAACAGTACACCTGGACTCACTTGCCTCAAGGCTACACCGAGTCACTCTTTTTTTCCCAAATCTTGAAAGCGGACCTTACCTCCATTACCCTACCACAAAATTCCACTCTAATCCAATATGTGGATGATCTATTGCAAGCCTCAGAGTCAAGGGAAGATTGTAGAACTGACACTTACCACCTGCTCCACTGTGTAAGTGACAGAGGGCACAAAGATTTTAAAGAGGAGTGGAGAAAGTACCAAGCCCTGTGGCATGCCACAAGATAACAGACAAGGGCTGGACCTCTCATTCCCTATTAACACCCATTGTGACTGGCCTTGGAGAAAGAAGCTGAACCAGTGCCGAACTGTGCAACCCAGCCCCTGTAGCCAATCCCAAAGGATACCATGATTAATGGTATCGAGGGCTCCTGAGACATCAAGGAGAGCAAGGATGGTTACACTACTCCCATCCCACTCTCACCAGAGGTCATCAGTAAGTGCAACCAATGCTGTTTCTGCCCCATAACCAGGCCTGAATCCTGACTGAAAGGGGTCCAGATAATCTGTTTCATCTAGGACCTTCTGCAGCTGCCAGGCCACCACTTTTTCCACTACCTTCCCTAAAAAGGGAAGATTGGAAACTGGATGGAAGGTATCCAAGCAGGTGGGATCAAGTGATTTTTTTAGGAGGGGGCAAACCAGGACCTCCTTAAAAGGTCACAGAAATGTCCCCTCCTGTAGTGATATATTAATCACTGCTTGAACCCACCTGCTAGTCACCATCCTAGAGGCTTTCACCATCCAGGAAGGGCAAGGATCTAACTGGCAGGTGGTAGCTGTCAGCCTCAGCTTTTCTGCTTTAGCTGCCATAAGAAACGGGGAGGGATTAGGTATGGAGCAAAGGGGGGGAAGAGAGCAGGAGGGGGTTTGTCTTTGTAGGAGGGGACTTCGTGGGAATCGAAACTGGATTTCAGAAGGGGACGGCTGACCAACTGTCTCGACATTCCTGATGGATGACGCTGCCAGACGTGTTGCCACCTGACCTTTGGAAGACCTTTAGATTGGCTGAGAAAATATAAACACGAGGGGGGGAAGAAGCTTAGTAGATGCATTTCGCACGTTTTGCTCACTTCCAGCTTTTCCTGGGTTGTTAATCTTTTCATATTCAGTAAAAGTACCAAATTCTTCAAAATGCTTGAGTTTGGGGTTTTCTTTCCTGGATACTGAAGGAAGCATACCTGACATTAAGCTGGAAGTCACCCAGTCATCCCGGACAAAACCCGAGGGGACTGAAAATCCAAAGTATGTCAGATCGAGGGAGTGATGAAGAAGGGAAGATGGGGGCAGCGAGTTCAACCGCCCTCCAGTCGGAAAGAGAAACTGCAGAATGGCTGGAAAAACTCCGTTTGGAGCCGGAGGAAGCTAGATGGTCCAAAGGAGTGGGGAGACTGCCGGACTGGGGGGAGAATCCCCGGGGAGTGACGACTTCCAGACCCCGTAAAAGAGAGGCAGTGTGGATGCAACAGCAGAAGGAACGTCTCACGATAGATCAAGCCTTGCAGTTTATCCGTGATGTGGAAGAAAGCAGAAAAAACCGTGAGTCTTTTGAAACTCCTGTGGAGAAGGGGGAAGTAGACCCCAGGGGGGAGCCCGAAGAGACAGCCTGTGGGGGAGAGGAAGAGTTTGAGGAGGGAACATCCCAGGCTTCGGCAGCTTGAGGAAGAGATGCAGCCGGCCAGAGAACCCCAGCCCTGCAGGCCCCCCCCCGCAGACGTAAAAAGCCAAAAATCCCCCCCCTTCCTGGGAAGTTTGATGGAAATCCTAAAACCTTGGAATTTTTCCTGACCCAAGTGTGGAACCACATGCAGGATTGGGGGGAGGACTACGAAACAGAGGCGGCTAAAGTCAGAAGCGTTGCGAATGCCCTAGAGGGAGTAGCGGCTGAGTGGATGGTGGTTCTCCACAATAACAACTCCCTCCTGCTGAGAAATTACAACCAGTTCATGAGGGCCCTTAGAAGGCATTTTGAAGACCATTTAGCTGAACGAAAGGCGAGACTCAGAATGAAGAGCATTCAGCAGGGCCGGAGGCCGGTGGCAGAGTATATCCAAGAGTTTCGTGAACTGGCACCTTATATGACAGGCTGGTCAGAAATGGCTCTTTTGGAGAGTTTCAAGGATGGATTGAATGAAGAGATATATCGAGACTGCAGGAGCATGGGGGTCCCCGATGATTTGGATAGATGGTACATAGTAGCTGAGGATGTGGAGATCGAGCTGAAACGGAGCGAACTCCGAGGAAGGCGGATGGGGGACCAGTCATCCTCTTTCTACCGTAAGGGGGCGGCCAAGATGACTGGCGGGAAGACCGAATTCAAACCCAAGTCAAAGCCCTTCACCTGTTTCAAATGTGGGAAGGAGGGTCACCGGGCGGCCGAATGTTTCTCCAAACCACTGCCAAAAGCCACCGGGGCCAGCCAAAAGAAAAGCGATAAAATACCCGCCAAAA
Organism: Pituophis catenifer annectens; assembly: GCF_029215685.1. NCBI lineage: Eukaryota > Metazoa > Chordata > Lepidosauria > Squamata > Colubridae > Pituophis > Pituophis catenifer. The sequence goes on along the minus strand of NW_027256885.1, from coordinate 26,311,844 downwards.
CCCGCGGCACCGCCCTGAAAGGAGAAGTCGTTGAGTTCACTCCCCGGAACCAGGGTGAGTTGGGAACTCCGACCAATGATGACGACAGCGAGACGGACTCCGACTCTGACACCGACGAACGGGTGAGTCACACGGAAGAACCCTTACTCATCCCCGTAGAAGTAAGGGTGCCCTCCACAGGAACTCACGCGCAATTGTTAGCCCTGTTGGACTCGGGGTGCACTAGGTGCATAATTAGCCCCAAAGTAGTGGAGGAAATGGGACTGAGACTGAAAACTTTAAAAAGACCCATTGCATTTTGTCAATTAGATGGGTCGATTGCAGGAGGGGGCCCAGCTAGTTTTATGACCGAACCCCTTGAACTACAGTTGGGGAATCATGTAGAGAAGCTCAGTTTTATCGTAGCACCTGGCATGGAAAGGCCCCTGATTCTAGGACTGCCCTGGCTTCGTAAATGGAACCCACGAGTAAATTGGAAAACGGGGGTCCTGCGCATCCGTACGGCAGAACCAACTCCGGAAAAGGAAGGCCCCTCCCTAAGGGACAACATAAGACCAGAAGGGGCAGCAGTAGCCATTAACTATATTGAGGGAGAAGAGAAAATTCCGAAGGAATATTGGGACCTCAAGGAAGTGTTTAGTGAAAAAGCATCGGATGCTCTGCCTCCCCACAGGGCCACTGACTGCACCATTGAAATACTCCCAGGGGTGAAGCTTCCCAAACCAAAAATATACCCCATGACACCTCGAGAATTGGGGGAATTACGAAATTTTATTGACAAAAACTTAGAACGGGGATTTATCGAACGAGCCAAACCCAAGGTAGCAGCGCCAGTAATGTTCCGCGAAAAGAAAGATGGATCCTTCAGATTAGTTGTTGATTATAGAAACATGAACGCCATTTGCGTGGAAAATGTCTATCCCCTCCCACTTATGAAGGACATGTTGGCCCATTTAGGAAAGGGAAATTTTTTTACCAAACTTGATTTAAGAGAGGCATACTACCGAGTGAGAATAAAAGAGGGAGATGAATGGAAGACAGCATTTAATTGCCCACTGGGATGTTTCCAATTTAGAGTACTCCCTTTTGGACTACAGGGGGCCCCGGCCGTATTCATGCAGTTGATCAACGAAGTGTTGCATGAGCATCTATATAAGGGGGTGTTGGTCTATTTGGACGATATTCTAATTTATTCTGACAACATGGCCGACCATATAAGATTGGTTCGAGCGGTCTTGAATAAACTCAGAGCAGCTGAACTCTATGCCAAACTTTCTAAATGTGAATTCCATCAAGACAAAATCGACTATCTTGGATATCGTATATCGCATGAGGGAATAGAGATGGACCCGGAAAAGGTCCAGGCAGTAATGGAATGGGCCGCACCACGCACCCGTAAACAGTTACAGAGTTTCTTAGGGTTTGCTAATTTTTATAGACAATTTATCCCCTCTTTCGCAAAAATCGCACTGCCAATTACAAACTTGCTCAAAACCAAAGGGGAAGTAAAACCCAAACCCTCGAAACCACTAGAATGGACTATGGACTGTCAGGCCGCTTTCGAAAAACTGAAACGGTTGTTTGCAGCTGAACCTGTGCTCAAACACCCCGACATAGAACAACCTTTTGTAGTACAAGCGGATGCTAGCGACGTTGCCGTAGGAGCAATACTCTTGCAAAAGAATTAGAGTGGAATATTACAACCCTGTGCTTACACATCCCGTAAACTATCTGAGACAGAAAGGAGATGGGCCATATGGGAGAAAGAAGCGTTTGCAGTTAGATGGGTGCTGTTAACATGGAGACAATTTTTAGAAGGGGCGAAACACCCTTTCGAGGTGTGGACTGACCATAAGAATCTAGAAGCATTAAAAACACCACGCAAATTGTCACCCAAACAGGCACGCTGGGCCCAACATTTCAAGCGATTCAATTTCACTTTACGTTACCTTCCTGGGGGAAAAAATTTCATGGCGGACGCACTTTCCAGATTACCACAGTACAACAGCATAAAGAAGGAAGTGGTTCAACCAATGATCCCCTTAACGCAATTGGCAACACCTGTCACTACCAGAGCGCAGAGTAAAACCGATCCAGAACTCTCGGGGGATTTACTCGAAAAGTTACGAGAAGCGCTAAAAGCTGACGAGTGGTTTAAAATCCACTCGAATGAATGCACACTTCACGACGGACTAGCTTGGGTTGGATCAAAATTGTATGTTCCGACCACATTAAGACCAACCGTATTGAAATATGCGCATGATGCCAAAGCCGCAGGACACTTTGCGTTTGTCAAGACTTTACATCTTGTTAAGAGACAGTTTTGGTGGCCTGCACTAAAAAAGGACATACAGGCATATGTGGCTAGCTGTCCAGTATGTGCCTCGGCTAAAAGACCTCCAGGAAAATCCCCTGGATTACTGCAAAGTGTGGCTAGACCGAACGCCCCATGGAAGGAAATATCTATGGATTTTATTGTGGACTTACCAGACAGTGAGGGCTGCACTGTCATTTGGGTAGTAACTGATTTGTTTTCCAAACAAGTACATTTCATACCTTGCTCAAAGATCCCTTCAGCAAAAACCCTCGCAAAATTGTTTATTCGGCAGATTTACCGACTACATGGGTCTCCAAAAAGAATAATTTCTGACAGGGGTGTGCAATTTACTTCCAGTTTCTGGAGAGAATTTTTAAAATTGATAGGCTCCGCACAGGGGTTGAGTTCCAGTCACCACCCTCAGACAAATGGCGCTTGTGAAAGAACCAATGGGATGCTCGAACAATACCTTAGGTGTTACATGAATTACCAACAGGACAATTGGGTAGACTTGTTGCCATTTGCAGAAGTGGCATATAACAATTCTGTACACAGTAGCACCGGATTCACCCCTTTTAAGGTTGCATCGGGCCAGGATTTTGTACCCATTCCCGAGTTACCTCAAGATGATCCCCAAAATCCCTCCTTGATAGATTGGATGGAACAACTAAGGAGCACCTGGACAGTGACTCGGAAGGCGTTAGATGAGGCACACCGAGCTCATAAGGCGCAAGCCGATAAGAAAAGGTCCCCAGCTCACATTTATAAAGTGGGTGATAAAGTCTATTTGTCTACCAAATACTTACAAACCACCCAGAGGTCTAAAAAGCTGGGGCCTAAGTATGTAGGACCATTCCGTGTGATTAGACTGATAAATCCAGTGACAGTTGAATTGGAATTGCCAAAAACCTTGAGACGGATACATCCTGTATTTCATGTTAGTTTATTGAAACCTGAACACTCATCTCCCCTAAGGGCTGATCATAGCACCCCTCCAATTCCCATCCTCATAGAAGGGGAGCAACATTTTGAGGTTAAGGAAATCTTGGACTCTAGAAAACACCATGGTAAAGTCCAATATCTGATTGCCTGGAAACATTTTCCACTATCTCAGGCTGAATGGGTAAATAAACGGGATGTCCGAGCTCCCAAGAAAGTACAACAGTTCTATGCCAAATACCCTGATAAACCCTAATCATTGTATATATTCTGTTTCTCTTTCTCTTTTTTCCTTTTATTTAGGACTAACGTCTCTTCTGCAAGAGGGGCTGAATGTCAGCCTCAGCTTTTCTGCTTTAGCTGCCATAAGAAACGGGGAGGGATTAGGTATGGAGCAAAGGGGGGGAAGAGAGCAGGAGGGGGTTTGTCTTTGTAGGAGGGGACTTCGTGGGAATCGAAACTGGATTTCAGAAGGGGACGGCTGACCAACTGTCTCGACATTCCTGATGGATGACGCTGCCAGACGTGTTGCCACCTGACCTTTGGAAGACCTTTAGATTGGCTGAGAAAATATAAACACGAGGGGGGGAAGAAGCTTAGTAGATGCATTTCGCACGTTTTGCTCACTTCCAGCTTTTCCTGGGTTGTTAATCTTTTCATATTCAGTAAAAGTACCAAATTCTTCAAAATGCTTGAGTTTGGGGTTTTCTTTCCTGGATACTGAAGGAAGCATACCTGACAGTAGCACTGACAACATCAAGGACCCTGTCCACTTCATCAGGGCCAACAGGATCAAACTGTTCCCAGATCATTGTGTTCTGACCCAGCCTTAGCAGAAACAAGAAACAGACTCCTTGTCACAAAAAAACCTTCTTTATTTTCCACTTGTGAATTAATTGCATTCACCCACTGAAAAGTCCAGGCATTAGTCCTTCAAGGAGTTAACTGCAGTATAAACCTTATCAGTTCCTTGCGATAATTTCAAGGCCGTGAGCTCCCAGATGAAAGGCTGCAAAGTAAGTTCTGGCAAACAGTCTTTGTGGCACAAAATGCAATGAGCCAAAATCTTCAGAACTACGAACTGTTGTCTCCTATGACCACCACTCCCCTTTCCTTCTATTTATTCCCCAGCCAGGGAGGGGCCATTCAGCGTCCACGTGTGCCTTGCTTCCCGAGTTGACTCCTTGTCGTCAGTTGTTCTCCTCTCCTAACAGCTCTGGCATATGCACATCTGGAACAGGCCCCAGCTGTTCTTCCTCCCCACTTATCTCAGACTCCAAAGGCAGCTGCCTTTCCGGTGGCTGGGAAATGTCAGATGGCCCTGGCTCTATCTCTGTGTCCGACGCAGAGCATCCATCAGCGCCTTCCCCAGTCTCCAGAGCTGACCCAAGTTCCTCCCCAACATCCTCATTGTCTGAGTCTGCTGCCAGCTCTGCTGGCAGCTGGTGGGCCACAACACATTGTGCAAGACCCCTCCCAAGGCATCTCACAAGGACCTGCCTCATGCATGGGTTCAAACTGAGAATGAATCTGAGTGACTTTGTCCAAAAGGTGCACACCATCTCCTCGCAGAAGGTCCTGGCACCGTGAGGTGTGTGCGACTGTGCATGTTTTCTCTGTGTGTATGTTTGAGGCTGAGAAGGAGGAGAAGACTTGGCCAAACTTTTCTGCCTCCCTCTTTTCTGACACTGGCTAGGCAGGTGAGCAGCGTTCCTGGCCAGACAGGTGAGCCTCTTCCTGACTAACATGGCCATGCAGCCAATGGTGGGATTCACCTGGTGTAACAACCGGATCGCTGAGCACGTGCTAGATTTTCTCCTTTTTCTTCCTCCATATTCTGGAACTGCAGATAATAATCATCCCTGTCCATTTCAAGTAATATTATTGTTCTTTCTTTATTTTTGTCTGCTAGTGTAAGTCTGTTATCAACTTCATCCGCTTTTTTCTCTGTTTGTTCCAATTCTTCTTCTACTTTCTGCATACGATGTTCATTACTTGCCATCATTTGTTGAACATTCTCTAGTTTGTCCTCTACCTTCTCTAATTTGTCTTCTACTTTCCCTATTTTTTCTTTGAAATCATTGTGCAGTGCTTGGATCAACCCTTTTAATTCTAACTGCATCACATTGGCCTTCTCTTGTTGTAACAAAGCATCCAAGGTCCTCTGTCCAGATGGGCTTGAAGCTGCCGACGATGACACCGAAGATGGTGCTGACGGTATTTTCCTCATTTTGGTTTGTTTTAGTATTTGTAATCCAGAAGGAGAGGAAATTGTAATTATCTGTTTTAATCCGAGGGTAAGAAAAGGGGGAAAAAAACCAGGAAAAGAACAAAGGGCAAAAAGAAAAACAAAAATGATTTATAATCCAAAAATTATGATCCCATCCTTCTTATTACTTTCTTCAGGTTCTTCAGACCCTAATCCTTTGTTATCCAACAGAAAAGGATAATATATCAATAAGGTGTAATCCACATTGGCCCACCAGACCCCAGTTGTTTTGTATTTATTGGTGGAGAGTTCACAGAGCAAAAGAAAAAAAAGTAAATGAGGAAGAGAAGCCTTTTGCTGTTTTATTTCCCTTTGTGTTTCAAGAGCTGTACTGTTTAGCAATAACAAATCTCAGTGTTACGCTCTCTAAGTCAGTTGTTCAGTCTCACCAATTTATAGCACCAGAATTATTTTCTGGCAGTCAATCCTTATCTTCTGTTACACAATCTCTCAAGGTTATATGAATTCACAGCTCCCAGCTTCCACCTTCCTCTTCTGCCAGTAGATGGCACTGTGGCTCTGCTACTCTTTCTCTTTTATACAGTATATTCCGTTTTAAATTCCTTAAAAGTAAAATAATAACAAAAAAAGTAAAAAAGCAAATCTGTATATCAAAATATTATAGTCTTCAAGGCTTCTGTACTGTCCAATGATATATTTGAGGTGCCCAGTCCAGCTTTTAATTGCAAAATATTCTCTAGGAAGTTTCTAAGAGTTCTTCAGCTTGACTTCCTGTTCCAAGATGACTCTAAAGCTGTCCTCGTCAGGGGAGCCACATCATCACTTGGGTCACCAGGGGTGGAGATACTGATACAGCATACTGATGATACCTCAACCCATGGTGATGGATGATCTCACCCAGTGGCTTCATCTAGATTTTAAAGAGGAGTGGAAAAAGTACCAAGCCCTGTGGCATGCCACAAGATAACAGACAAGGGCTGGACCTCTCACTCCCTATTAACACCCATTGTGACTGGCCTTGGAGAAAGAAGCTGAACCAGTGCCGAACTGTGCAACCCAGCCCCTGTAGCCAATCCCAAAGGATACCATGATTAATGGTATCGAGGGCTGCTGAGACGTCAAGGAGAGCAAGGATGGTTACACTACTCCCATCCCGCTCTCACCAAAGGTCATCAATAAGTGCAACCAATGATGTTTCTGCCCCATAACCGGGCCTGAATCCTGACTGAAAGGGGTCCAGATAATCTGTTTCATCTAGGACCTTCTGCAGCTGCCAGGTTACCCGATCTACTGGCCTAAGCTGTGAGCTCGCTGCCTTCAGTAAGCTACAGTGGAAAACCAGAGGCACTTTCCCCAATAGGGGGAGAAGTTTCAATTGAACCATGATGGAGTTAATTACTTTCACTATGGGGAATGGTCCTACAAACTTCAGACCCAATTTCCTAGAGGCTAATTTTAATTTCAGATATTTGGTGGATAGGTAGACTCTATCTCCCACCTGGAACTTCGGTTGGAGAGATCGGTGTTTTTCAGCCTGTTTTTTATAGGTTTTTGCTGCCTCTCTCAACATGTGTTTAATATTTTCCCATGATCCCTTTAGGGACTCCATCCATTCATTTAATGACATGGATGAGGGGGGCTCTCTGGGTAGCTCGGGCATAGGGATGAATTCTATGCTGGTTGTGATCTGGAAAGGGGACAGTCCTGTGCTGCTGTGCACTGCATTATTATATGCCACCTATGCAAAAGGCAGCAGTTCTGCCCAATTGGACTGCTGGTAGTCTACATAGCATCTCAAATATTGTTCTATCATTGTATTGGCTCGTTCTAATGCCTCATTCGTACTTGGGTGAAAAACCAAGCTGAGCCCCTGCAATGACCCGATGGACTTTACAAATTCCCTCCAGAACTTTGCTGTAAATTGGACTCCCCTGTTAGATATAATCCTGCAAAGTACCCCATGCAGCCTATAGATCTGTTTGATGAATAGTCTAGCCAGCTTTTTTGCTGATGGGAGCCCTGGGAAAGCTATGAAATGGGTTTGTTTTGAGAACAAGTCTACCATGGTCCAGATGACCGTGTTTCCTCTGCTGTCAGGCAGCTCTACAATAAAATCCATGGCAATTTCCTCCCATGGTCGGGATGGGTCTGCCACTTGCTGGAGGATACCTGGGGTCTTCCCTGGTCTTTTTTTATTGGTTGCACATGTAGCGCAACTCTTTACATAGTCCTCAACATCCTTCTTCATCTTCAGCCACCAAAACTGTCTCCTGGTGAGATGCAATGTCTTTAAGTAGCCAAAGTGCCCAGCTGGCTTGGCATCGTGGCTTTTTTGAAGTATTTGAAGGTGCAGGCTTTGAGGCATGTACAATTTTGGACCTTTCTACGCTAGTCCATCTTTGAGGGTTAGTGTCTCTTTGTTCTTTCCATACCAAGGGTCTGTTAACAGTTCTTTCTTCAGGTTCTCAGTCATGCCCCCCCATGAGGTCTCTCCGCTTAGCCTGTGACCGAGTGGTTGCTTGCGATGCTACTTGGGGGGAAGGGATAATTGCATGGATTACTTCCTGTGGCTTGCTGTTGAATTGTGGTTTCCTGGATAAGGCATCAGTGAGTATGTTCTTCCCTCCCGGGATGTATTTCAATTCGAAGTTGAACCACTTAAAGTACTGCATTCAGAGAATTAGCTTTGGGGAGAGTTTCCTGGGGGAGTTTAGTGCTTCCAAGTTTTTGTGGTCGGTCCAAACTTCGAACGGCACCTGGCTGCCTTCCAGAAAGTGTCTCCAGGTTAACAGTGCCCACTGGACTGCATATTCCTTCTTCCATACTACCCACCTCCTTTCGGTGTCAGTCAGCTTTTTGGAAGTGTAAGCACATGGCTGCAGGTCTACATTTGTATTTCTTTGGAGTAGGACTGTAGTGACAGCAACGTCGCTGGTGTCTGCCTGCGCTATGAATGGTTGGTCAGGATCAGGGTGTTTGAGTGTTGGCTCCTCAGCAAACAGTCTCTTTAGTGTCTCAAATGCCTGCTGACATTCCAAAGTCCAGGTTAAGGGTTGACCGGGATGTGGCTTCTGGTCTCCCCCTCTGGTCTTTAATAGCTCCATTATGGGCAAGGCTATTTTGGTGAAGGAAGGGATGAACTGCCTATAGTTCGTGAACCCTAGGAAGCGCTGAAGCTGTCTGCATGTGTGAGGGGGTTGCCAGTCTAGTACGGCTCTAACTTTTCCCGGGTCCATTTCTACCCCCTTGTTTGACACTCGGTAGCCCAGGTACTCCAGAGCAGTCTTGTGGAACTCACATTTTGACAGCTTGATGTATAGCTTTGCCACGAGCACTTTTTTCAGGACTTGGCACACCAGTTTCACATGCTCCTCCATTGTCTCACTAAATATAATAATGTTGTCCAAATAGATGAGGACTCCCTTGTATAGGTGCTCATGCAGCACCTCGTTGATCAGGTGCATGAAAACAGCTAGAGCCCTTGCAACCCAAATGACACCACTTTAAATTGGAAGCTGTCCAGCGGACAGTTAAAAGCAGTTTTCCATTCATCTCCTTCCTTATGTCAGCGTCCCAGCACTGACATATATAAGGAGGGGAGAAGCTTGAACTTTTGCCTACTTAATTCCTTTGAAGATTCTGTCTCCTCGGAGATGGGAGGGGGAGACATTCCTGTGATCTGACGGAGAAGGGATGAGGAAAGTGGCTTGGAAGATAGCCAATGAGACACAGAGAATTGGGGATCGGAAAGGGAGGGATTGGGGGGCAAAGGTCAGTACTGACCATGAAAGAGCCAGGGACAGATCACTATGCTCAATAAAGAGAAAATTTCCTCAAAGATCGGCAGTTTGGAAATTCATTTATTTTGAGATAGCATCAAAACCTGACACCTTAGTCCAAACTCAGTAGTACACCTCCTGCAGGTCTAGTTTAGTGAACACCTTCCCCTTGGCCAGGTGAGACAGTATGTCTTTCATTAGTGGCAGTGGGTAGGTGTCATGCCCCTGTTGGAGTCTGACTCTGAGATGGAAGAGGAACAGCTGACAGAGAGCAAGAGAATGGCTCTGTTGGCTGTGGAGGAAACTGGGGAAGGGCAAAGTCAGGGTGGGCAGAGCAGGGAAGAGTTAGAACAAGGGAGAGGGGGCTCTGATGAAGACTAAAGCCCACCCCCTCCTCATCCTAGGACACACAGGGAAGAACGGAGAAGAGAGCAATGTGGGTTGTATGGCTTACAAGGGAGGAAAGGGCCCTGTTCTCCTTCACAAGATACACCTGGAGCTGGAGTTTAAAAGGAGAGGCAAATGGGAGGGGCAGTTGTCAGGAACAAACACTGAGTTCATGTTTGTGTTGACTGCTTTATCTGAGTTCCTGGCATCCTCCTAACTGGTTTAATTTACGGCCGTGCTACTTCAATTCTGGAATTCCTTATCTTGCTTGCCCTGCTGGATTAATTACCTTATCTTGCCCTGTAGGATTTATGGTTGGAAGTTTTGTCTGCTTACAGGTTTGTGGAAGGGTTTTTCTCCAGACCGGAGAGTAAAGGGACATTGGGGGCAAAGTTTGGAGCTAATAATGGGACTTGTACTTATTTTCTGGCTGTGTTGTCTTTGTGCCATGTCCCAGGTCATCACAGTAAGTGTTTTTCATGCACACTGTGTTAATCTCTCTAAAATCCATGCAGAGCCTCATTGACCTGTCTTTTTTTCTCTTTAAACAAGACTGGGGCAGCCACCCTAGATTTTGCTGGTTGGATAAAACCCCGGATTTGGAGCTTTAAGGTTTAGAGAGCCAGTTTAATGTCAGGGTTCTAAGTAATACATCCCAGTTCAATAAGAACTCCAAGGCAAACAAGTTCTTCAAAGAACATTTTATTAGGCCATATCAAATTGGCATATTCCTGGTGGAAAACCGGCTCTAAGTTGGCACTGGTTTTTCCCCCCAATTAAAAGTAAAACTTTATCACTTCCCCCCAAAGTCTCAGTCACATGGTCCAATCAGCATACAGCTCAGTTGCTAGATGACCTCAGTCTCCACCCTGTGGACACCTGCATGAATGTCCTTGATTCCCAGGGGAAAGAATTTTATTTTGACTACAACACCCCAGCTAATTTCTACACCTCCCTCCCTGGCCCCTTCACTCCAGGCTGTGTCAGCCCTGAAGCAGTGAGAAAAGAAACCTCCCTAGAGACTACAAAAAAGAAAATGGCCATAGTTCAGCTAGCTTCAGGGTTGACAGAGGGATCATATGACCAGGAACAGGGCTGCTAGGTGGTACTCTACAGACACAATAAGAGTGGAGAAATAATGCTGTTTTGTTGCTCTTACTGCCACAAGGTAGGCCTTGATAGTGGCTCTAAGTCATGTCTAGTCGGCATCATCTTTCACTTTCTTTCAGTGATGCTCTAGGGATCTCTTAACCCTTTTCAAAACCTGCAACTCCTCCGTAAACCATGGAGAGAGTTGGGAGTGATGGGTCAAGAGAAGCTGCATTGGTGCAATCCTGTCCAAAGCCCTGGTGGCCCATTGGTTCCAGGCTGTTGCCATGGCTTCAACAGGGTTGTGCAGCATTGCCCCCAGGATATCCCCCAGTTCCCTCTGAAACCCAATTGGGTCCATCAGTCACCAGGGGAGTACCATAGAAATCGGCCCAGCCTCTCTGCAGAGGGGGACAGCAACAGAGAATCTCAGGGACATCAGGGCATGATCTGACCATGACAAGGGGCATAATGTTGAGGAAAATTCTGATCTGGCATGCATTATTGAGACCTGGCTGGGGCAAGTGGGTGGGGTTCTACTCACTGAGATCTGCCCAGCCAGTTTCTGGGTTTAGCACCAGCTGAGCTCCCAGGGTAGGGAAGGTGGGAGGGGGTGATCATCTGGGATACTTGGGACCCATCCAGGGGCCTTGCATCATAGATTGCCAGATGTGAGTTGCTATTTCATAAGTTGGGCTCCAGGAGAGGTCAGTTAGGGCTGTTGCTATTGTACCAGCCTCCCTGCTACATAGCAACCTCCCTGCCTGAGCTCCTTGATTCCATGTCTGGGCTGATAGAGTTCCTTGGACTTATGATGCTGGGGGATTTTAACCTGCCATCCCTAGGTGTGGGGTTAGATGCACTTTGGGAGTTTATGGCCACCATGGCAGCCATGGGCCTGCCCCAAATCACCCAGGGCCCAACTCATAGCAGCAGTAATACACCCAATCTTGTTTTTCAGTTGAAACAATGGCAGAGTGTACTGGATTTGGTGGAGATTTTGATTTCTCCCGTCCCATGGACAGATCACTCACTGGTGAGCCTCAATTTCTCAGGTGCTACCCCCGTCCACAAGGAGGCTGGGCCTATTGGATCTACCCACCCCAGGTGAGTAATGGACCTGATTGGGTTTCAGAGGGAGCTTGGGGTTATTCCAGAAAGCCTGCTACTTGGTTTGATTGAAGCATTGGCTATGTGGAATAGCAAAGTGGCAGTGACTTTAGATTGGATTGCACCTGAGTGGCCTGTAGGGCACTGGTGGGTTCCTCCTGGTTTGGCCCAGTTCTGCCGAGCCAGTAGCGGTGACAATATGACATCACCGAACTGGTTCTGCCCCCCCGCCCCCACCCCCGCCCCTGCCCCCATCCCCCACCCCCACCCCCTGCGTTATTCTTACCTTTTATTTGGCCCCACCCCCAATCTATTGCTGCCTCCTGAGTCCCAGCTGATGGCTAGAGGGAAAAAAACTTTTTAAACTCTTGCCGCGGGGCTTCAAAGGGCCGCCCAACAGCTGATCAGTGTTAAAAGAAAAAAAATGAGTAGACTGGTGCCTGCAAAAATACATGAGTAGATCAGTGCCTGCAAAAATAAATGGGTAGACCAGTGCCTGCAAAAATACACGAGTAGATCAGTGCTTGCAAAAATAAATGGGTAGACCAGTGCCTGCAAAAATACACGAGTAGATCAGTGCCTGCAAAAATAAATGGGTAGACCAGTGCCTGCAAAAATACACGAGTAGATCAGTGCCTGCACAAATAAATGGGTAGACCAGTGCCTGCAAAAATACACGAGTAGATCAGTGCCTGCAAAAATAAATGGGTAGACCAGTGCCTGCAAAAATACACGAGTAGATCAGTGCCTGCAAAAATAAATGGGTAGACCAGTGCCTGCAAAAATACATGAGTAGATCAGTGCCTGCAAAAATAAATGGGTAGACCAGTGCCTGCAAAAATACATGAGTAGATCAGTGCCTGCAAAAATAAATGGGTAGACCAGTGCCTGCAAAAATACATGAGTAGATCAGTGCCTGCAAAAATAAATGGGTAGATCGGTACAGCTCTGCAAGCAGTTAAAAGCCTGGTAGAGCAGTACCTCTGCTAAATCCTAAATAATTGTCACATGACCATCAAGCCACGCCCACAAAATAAGCCACGCCCGCAGAACCGGTAGTAAAAAAAATTAGAACCCACCCCTGCTGTAGGGGTGGTGTGTCACTGTGTTCTTTTATTTACCAGCTGAGCTCATTATTTCTGGACTGTCAGACTTTCCATAGCTTGCCAACTTCTTATCAGTAAGCTACGTGTATCCGCATCCACCCACATTCCTTCACACTCTTTTCCTTTGTTCTCTTGCCAGAGGTGTCGGCTGCTGAGAAAAGCAGCTGGCACGAACTATTTCAAAATGTAACAATTACTTTTCTTAGTTAGTGAGATGTTTTATTTTCTTTATAACAAATAAATGAGTTTTATTAGAGAATATTTCTTCGGGTTTTATTTCAGAATATTGCAACTTGGAAAAGCCACGGTCCACCCTCTAATTAATCAGGGTGATCTTCCCAGAGCCAGAATGGGATCGATCAAAACCCTGACACCTGGTAGCAGTCAGACGGCTGAATTCATGGCTTTTTTCCTTGCTTGCTACTCTGATAAGACCGCCTAGGCTAATTAGCTAGATGATTAGTTTACGACTGAGGAACGTTAATTAATCTATCTGCTAAAATGCCGAAACAGAAGAAAAAGGGCAAAATGAAGCCCAGAGATTTATCCTCTTTGGATGAAGAGCAGGAGATAGAAACACCCTCAAGATTCCAGCCCCTTGCTACAGCCACACGCCTGGAACAAGAAGGGGCCATGGGTGAGGAAGATCTGAAAATGCTTTCGTAAACGCATCAAGGGAGAGATAACAGAACAGCTGTTTTTGAAGATAATGAATTGCGACTGAGGTCAGTAGCTTTTTCTTCTCAATTTGCATGCTATAAATCTATCCTCCCGGAGCCCTCAGATTATGATGTGCTTGGTGCTAGGCCAAGAAAGTTTCCACAAACGGCAAAGCTTTTTCACCCCCACGCAGAGAGAGAAGTAATTTATTATCCTCCTCAAAGCCTTGAACTCACTCGGCGTGAGATGGCCATCAAATCCTATCATGAGCACGTAAAACATTATGAAAATGAACTGTCTCGGTTTAAGTGGGATTTGTTTATGCTTGAGCAAGATAAGACAGAGCCTCGTGACTTAAGAATATATAAAAGCGCCATCTTGTCTTCTTCCTCAGAGCCAAAGACACACCCCCTGGTGGATTCTGTGTCAGGCCAATTAAAACAGAGAGCAGTGCACACGTCACATGAAAGTCTCCCTGATCAAGTTACATGTAAACCTGCCACGCAGTCATTTCTTGTAACTGGGCTGCCCGAAGCTAAAGGTGCAGCACCATCTACTGGCGAAAGTAATTTACTACAGGAAGCTGAAATGCCACAAGTGTTTCCACAGGCCCAAAGTCAAACACCCCCTGGTGGTGCTGGTGTCTTTTTAGATGGAACACAATTACACTCAATGCAGCAAAGGCAAGCTCAAGCACAAATGGCAGCTGGAATACAGCAAATTCCAATGCAACAGCAGCCACAAATGCCTGCATATGTGCCACAGCCACAAGTGCAAACAGGGCCAGCTCCTGGTCCACCTCCAATGGCACAGCCAAGACCATTTTTAGGTCCACAACAGGCACAGCAAATACCACAGGCATTTCTGCCAGCACAGCCAGCATACCAAATGCAGGCTCCTTACCAGGCATTTTCTGTCTCTCCACTAACTGGTGAGTCAAAACTAAAAATGTCAGGACATAATTACAAAGCCTGGGTCAGTGAGATTACACTATTGCTTCTTAGAGAAGGCACTCACTGCATGATTTTTAACCCTCCTGGACAGCCGTGGACTTTTGCAATAAGAGATTTAGAGATTAGAGCTCGCACAACATTATTGATGTCCATGGATACTGAACTGCAGGTCACTTTTCCACCAAATACAACAGCCCGACAAATTTGGGCTGAATTGGAAAATTGCTACAGGCCTGTCTCAATTGAATCTTCATGTTTACTCATGTCTGAACTCCACGGTTCGAGATTGAAACCCGGTGAACAAATTGGAGGGCATTTGACCAAACTGAGAGGAATCAGAACAGAATTGAGAGAAAGAGGCCATAATATTGAAGATATTCAAATGATCAGCATCATCATTAACTCATTGAATTATGAATGGAAAGATGCTGTTACAAAAATTAACCAAGTCCCAATTGCTCAACACACAGTGGACAATGTCTGTAGACTTTTAATTGAAGAAGAGGCATTCATGTTGGCCACGCCACATTTGAGAGGATCACCCGCATCAAGAGCTCCAGCTAGGCGCCCCTTCTGAGGAAGAGCCTATGCTCCAAGGATGCCAAGGTGCAACACCTGCAATCGTGTGGGACATGCCACCCGGGATTGTCCCCAACGAGTTCCAGCTCCCATCTCATACCAGCCCAGAGGAACAGATTCCAGAGGCAGAGGCAGAGGTGGAAGACAAGGTCGTCATGGTCCAAAGCGTGATCCACAAGCTCCACTTGCTACATTGGCTTTGACCAATGATCCACAACCTCAACCAGAGTACGACAGACGACTCCTGTGGACTTTGGACAGTGGTGCAGCATTGCATGTTACCTACAGAAAGGAACTTTTCACAGAGATGCACGAGCCTGAACCAGAACTACGTGAACTTTACTCTTTTTCCAATCATCCTTGTCAGGTCAAAGGAAAAGGAACTGTTTATGTTGAAGAGCTCGATGCATTCATTCCTGATGTTTATTACATACCAACAGCAACCAGTAATTTGCTTAGTCAGAGTCACTTGTCTAGAGCATTAAAATTCCAGGTTCACCACCTTGAAAATGCAAGTTACATAGTTAAAGATGGAGATATTGTTGCTGGAACCATATTAATTGGTGGTGTTTATTACTTAAAGCCAAAGCCTAAAACACAAACACAGGCAAGTATACAAACTCCAAAAAGGGAGAGCACAGGCACAGAGAGAGATGCTCCAGAGAGAGATCCTGTTGCTATTCCGAAGGCTCCTAAAGCCAACGAAAAGAGAATTGGGAAACAGGTTGCTCAGAGCAAGCCTGAGGTTCCGCATAAAACTGTTAATGTTGAGAATTCACTAACTGGTAAACCTTTGCATTCTAGGTGTATCCATAAATGGCATAGAAGATTGGGGCATGCCAGTTTCCGTGTTCTTAGGAAGATGCCGGAGTTCGCAAAAGGTTTGGATCTAAAGGGGTGTAAGGTGTTTTTGGATTGTGCTGTCTGCAAAAAGGCCAAATCCAAAGCAGCAGCCATTCCCAAACATGCTACACACCTGTCAACACACATTTTTGATTTGGTTCACATTGACATAGTTGGTCCTTTCCCGCCATCATTTGCTGGTAGAAAATATTTTCTAACAATTGTTGATAATTACTCTAGATATGGATATGTATATCCTATGAAAGAAAAATCTGAGACCTTTCAGATCTTTAAAGACTTTGCAGCCCTTGTTTTTACCCAACACCAAGTTCGCATCGCCAGAATCCAAAGTGATTGTGGTGCTGAATTCATGTCTCAGCGTTTCCAGGACTGGATGAGTAAGAATGGAATTCTTCATCAGACGTCAGCGCCTGACACACCGGCTCACAATGGAGAGGTACTGCAAACCATGATGCGTTGTCTCCTAGAAGACGCCAACCTTGATAAGATATACTGGGGTGAAGCTATCAAGTATGCAAATTACATTGTCAACCGTACTTGGAGCAGTGTAATAAATCAGACTCCTTTCTTCATGTTGTATGGCTACAAGCCCGATCTTAAAAACATCCATATTTTTGGTTCATATGCTATGGTGAACATTCCCTTAGCTCAAAGAAGGAAAGGAGGTCCAGCAGCAAAGAGACTGAGATTTATGGGCATTGATGATAATTCAAAATGGAGCAAATTTATTGACTCTAAACATGTAATTGTGATTTCCCAATCTGCTAATTTTGAGGAAGATATTGACTGGTCCAGGATTCATTCCAATGATCCTGGAGTTTATTTTCCTAGAGATGATACTGCTGATGCCATGCAGATTGATGATCAAGATTCCACTGGTTCTTCTCAACCCGATGTTCCGTCTTCGCAAGCTGCGGATGCTGATGCTAGCGACGAATGTGAGGACGAGGACGAAGCAGAAGAAGACTGGACAGTTGTTCCGAGACGTTCCAAGAGGGTCACATTAGCACTTATTTAGGTGTTCAGATTGAAAAAACACAGAAGGGGTTTAGTCTTTCACAAGAAGATAAAATTGAACAAATTTTGCATCATTGCAACATGAAAGATGCTAACACAACAAAGACACCCATGCAAACAGATTTTCACAACTTGACACAAGAAGCAAGTCCTGAGTTCGAGGATCAAACACTTTATCGTTCAGTCATTGGGTCACTATTATACATTAGTAGTTGGACCAGACCTGACATTGCACTTAGTGTTAATCTCTTATCTCGACACGTAGGTAAGGCAAAACAGTTTCATTGGACATGTATTAAGAAATTATTGAGATACCTAAAGCACACTAAGCACATGAAATTATTGTTAGAACCAACACATACTGATTATGCAGAATTATGTTGTTATGCAGATTCTGATTGGGCGAGTGATAAGAAATCACGTAAAAGTACTTCAGGTTATATGATGTTCTTAAATGGATGTCCTGTTTATTGGCAAGTGCGTAAACAGAATTTTGTTTCTTGTTCATCTACTGAAGCTGAATATGCTTGTGTTTCAGATGCATGTAATTCTCTAACTTGGTTTGATGCTTTAGTCACAGATATCTGGACACACCCGATCCGACCGATCACCGTGATGGAAGACAATGAATCGGTGGTTTATATTTCTGAATCACATTTCACAGGTTCTAGGTCCAGACACATTGACATCCGTTATCAAAACATAAAACATTTAGTGAAAAAAGGTTTTGTCAAAATGCAATATGTATCTACACATGATCAAATTGCTGATATGCTCAACAAACCACTTCCAGCAGCTCAACACGAGTATCTGCGTAAGAAGATGTGCCTTATTTGATGATGTACTGATATTCGCTCAACTGGCAAAAGAAGGGGAATGTCACTGTGTTCTTTTATTTACCAGCTGAGCTCATTATTTCTGGACTGTCAGACTTTCCGTAGCTTGCCAACTTCTTATCAGTAAGCTACGTGTATCCACATCCACCCACATTCCTTCACACTCTTTTCCTTTGTTCTCTTGCCAGAGGTGTCAGCTGCTGAGAAAAGCAGCTGGCACGAACTATTTCAAAATGTAACAATTACTTTTCTTAGTTAGTGAGATGTTTTATTTTCTTTATAACAAATAAATGAGTTTTATTAGAGAATATTTCTTCGGGTTTTATTTCAGAATATTGCAACTTGGAAAAGCCATGGTCCACCCTCTAATTAATCAGGGTGATCTTCCCAGAGCCAGAATGGGATCGATCAAAACCCTGACATGGTGAAGCAAAGGGGGGCGCCTTGCAGGTTGAGGAGAGCCGCATCTCTCCTTCCTGACTTGGAAAATCCCTCTCATCTGAAGACGAGGAGCAGCGGCAGTCAACATGGCTGCCATGAAGCTGGGGACATCCAGAACACCTAAGAAAGTGCAGGAGTGAAGAGAACAGTGAACAGAGATTGTTTCTGGGTGAGATGATTCTTCTTCTACTTAAAAATTAACCCCAAGAAAAATAAAAAACCTGTGATAAGAGAGTCTAAAAGGATAATTGTTTAAACTGCGAAAATAAGCACTTCCGAATTCTATGTTGAAAAGTAAGTCGAGAGCGCCATCTACTGATGAAAGGAAGAGTGACTCCTAGACTCCTGGAAATTTACAGAGGAGAAAATTTGGTGGCTGTGACTTTTAACTGTTTATTGCCTTATGCTTACCAGAGGTGGAAATAAGAAAGACATTTTATAAAAGAGACTCTGGGAAGCTAGAATAAAAGACTATTTTTATTTTATTTTATTTTATTTATTTTATTTTGAATTTGTATACCGCCCTTCTCCCTGAGGACTCAGGGCGGTGAACAGCCAAATAAAAACATCAAATACAAATATTAAAATACAGTTAAATATATATATAGATTTGGCCCCATTAATTAAAACAATAAACAAAACAAAACAATTAAAAACCCTTAAAAAGAATTAGGCCAGCCCGGCTTGTTGGAAAAAGAAAGTTTTAAGGGCACGGCGGAAGGCACTGAGGTCATGGATTCTCCTTATCTCTGGGGGCAACTGATTCCAGAGAAGGCCCTCCCCGTGGGGGTCACCAGCCTGCATTGTTTGGCTGATGGCACCCCGAGGAGGCCCTCTCTGTGGGAGCACACGGGTCGATGGGAGGTCGTCGGTGGCAGTAGGCAGTCTCGAAGATAGCTAGGCCCTATGCCATGGAGCGCTTTAAAGGTGATAACCAACACCTTGAAG
The DNA here is from genome assembly GCF_029215685.1 of Pituophis catenifer annectens. NCBI lineage: Eukaryota > Metazoa > Chordata > Lepidosauria > Squamata > Colubridae > Pituophis > Pituophis catenifer. The sequence goes on along the minus strand of NW_027256885.1, from coordinate 26,292,589 downwards.
CGCACCCGGAAAACCACCGGGAGCCAGTGCAGTTCACGCAGGAGCGGTGTTACATGGGAGCGCCACGCTGCTCCCATCACTACCTGCGCTGCTGCGTTCTGGACCAGTTGGAGCCTCCGGGTGCTCTTCAAGGGGAGCCCCATGTAGAGAGCGTTGCAGTAATCAAGGCGAGAGGTGACGAGGGCATGAGTGACTGTGCACAGGGAATCCCGATCAAGAAAGGGCCGCAACTGGCGGATCAGGCGAACCTGATAAAAAGTCCCCCTGGTTACAGCCGTCAGATGTTCCTCCAAGGACAGCTGCATATCCAGGAGGACTCCCAGATTGCGAGCCCTCTCTGTGGGGGCCAAAGACTCGCCCCCAATAGTCAGTGATGGAGTCAACTGACCATATCGGGATGCCGGGAACCACAGCCACTCAGTCTTGGAAGGGTTGAGCTTAAGCCTGTTCCTCCCCATCCAGATCCGCACAGCCTCCAGGCACTGGGACATCACTTCAAGGGCATCGTTGGGGTGGCCTGGGGTGGAGATGTACAGCTGAGTATCATCAGCGTACTGATGGTATCTCACCCCAAAGCCACGGATTATCTCGCCCAGCGGCTTCACATAAATGTTGAACAGGAGGGGCGAGAGGACCGACCCCTGAGGCACTCCACATATAAGAGGCCTCGAGGTCGACCTCTGCCCCCCTGCCAACACAAACTGCGACCGGTCGGAGAGAAAGGAGGAGAACCACCGTAACACGGTGCCCCCCATCCCCAACTCTTCCAACCGGTGCAGCATGATACCATGGTCGATGGTATCAAAAGCTGCTGAGAGGTCTAACAGGACCAGAACAGAGGAGCAACCCCTGTCCCGAGCCCTCCAGAGATCATCAACCAACGCGACCAATGCTGTTTCCGTGCTGTGCCCAGGCCTGAAACCAGACTGGAACGGATCCAGATAGGATGTTTCCTCCAGGAATTGCGGAAACTGTCGCGCGACCACACTCTCAACAACCTTCGCCAGAAAGCGAAGGTTGGAGACAGGACGGTAGTTGGCCAATATTGCCGGATCCAGGGACGGCTTCTTGAGGAGAGGCCTCACCACCGCCTCTTTCAAGGCTGTGGGGAAGTGACCCTCACTCAACGAAGCATTGATAACACCCTGGAGCCAGCCTCGTGTAACCTCCCGGGAGGCCAGTACCAACCAGGAGGGACACGAGTCCAGTAAACATGTGGCCGCACTAAGTCTCCCCAAAATCCTGTCCACATCATCAGGAGTCACAGCATCAAACTCCTCCCAGATAACATTCTCAAGACTATTCCTCGTCACCCTGCCCTGATCTACCCAGTCATAGTCCAATTCCCCCCGGATCTGAGCGATTTTGTCATGCAGGTATTGTCCGAAATCCTCCGCCCTGCCTTCCAAGGGATCCTCCCGCGCTCCCTGATGGAGCAGGGAGCGGGTTACCCTGAACAGGGCAGCCGGACGATTCCCTGATGACGCAATAGAGGTGGAAAAGTAATTAAACTTTGCCGTCTTTATAGCCACTAGGTAGGTCTTAATATGCGACCTTACCAGTGTTCGGTCAGATTCAGCGAGACTGGCCCTCCAACCGCTCTCTAGGCGTCTTTTCCGGCGTTTCATCTCCCTCAGCTCCTCGGTGAACCAAGGAGCCGCGAGGGATCGACACCGGGTCAGAGGCCACAAAGGCACGACTCGATCCAAGGCCCCACCAACCGCCCGATCCCAGGCAGCTACCAGGTCCTCGGCCGAGTCGTGTGCCAGATCATCAGGTATTGGCCCAAGCTCCGTCTGAAACCTATCAGGATCCATCAGGCGCCTGGGGCGGACCCATCTAATTGGGTCCGCCTCCCTGCGGCGGGGTGTAGCGGTACGAAGGTCCAGACGAAGGAGTGAGTGATCTGACCATGACAAGGGTTCCATGTCTATATCCCCTATAACAAGATCACTCAACCACTGGCCAGAGACAAAAATCAAGTCTAGAGTGTGTCCCCCCCCGTGAGTGGGGCCATGAACTAATTGGGTCAGGTCCATGGCCGTCATGGAAGCCATGAACTCCCGAGCCATCCCAGACGTTTCACAGACTAAAACCACAGAGCAGACTTAAAGAACTTGGAAAATACCTTGGACTATCAGAGTATTGAGTAAATGCTGGAACTGGCTCATTTAAATAATTGACTTTGTTTTGAAAGAAATGGATTTTGAGTGAAATAAATACCTGCTGGAAAAAAGGCAGCATGGAAATTTGAGAGGAGAGACCCATTTACTAATGATTGGAAATTTGGACTCTTTCTGAACTAGATTGTGGCTTTATTGTTTATTTCACCTTTATTGCTATTGAAGGAACAGCTGTGGAAATGAGGACTTTTTAATGAGATGACTCCGCTGTTGCAAAATATTATGGTATAATTGATGGTATAGGTGAGAAAATGGAAAACATTTTACAAAGTACAATGAACAAAAATCAAAGTGCCCATGAACAGAAAGCAACAGAAAGTCTAGAATAGCCATTGATAAAATTCATCCCATATCAAAAAATATTCAGTTTCTTCTTTATCCTTAATAGTGAGTGTTAATCTATCTATTTCTGCGCATTCTAGTATTTTCTTAATTACACTCCCCTCTGACAGACTCTCATCATTTTTTCATTGCTTTGCAAATACAATTCTAGTTGCAGTTAGTATATGCAAAATCTGATATATAGTCTTTTTATCTTATTTTTCCGGTAGAATGCCCAACAAAAATATATCTGGTTTCAAGTCTATGTGTTGTTTTGTCATTTTTATCCAACCAAGTATGTATTTTCGTCCAATATTTTTTAGCTTTTGGGCATGTCCACCACATGTGGTAGTATGAACCAGATGATTGATTACACTTCCAAAATTTCGCAGATCTATCTTTATACATTTTGGCCAGTCTTTTTTTTATTTTTTTAAAAAAATTCTTTTAATACAAACATGCCATCTTACATTAAACAGTGTGTCATCTGAGTATAAAATTCTTTCTATTTTTTTTTTATTAAAAAGTTTTATCAAATATTACAACAATTTTTCCCATCCCTCCTCCCCCCATCCCTCCTCCGCCCGCCCCCCATCCCTCCTCCCCCCTCACCCCCCAGCTCCCCTCCCCCCTCCCCCCACCCCAGACTTCCCAGAGCAAATACAGGGTATAGCATTTAACAAACATAAACTAAAATATGCTAACTTTCTATAGACTCCAAGCTCCCTCTTGCTCTTTAACTCCCCTTTCAACTAACAAAACATAATTTTAAAAAAAAATCTGTTTTTTTCTTTTTTTTTTCTTTTTTCCATTCATAAGCTATTTGAAACTTTTTAGTCCAATACTTGTTTTGAATATAGTCAATCCATCTTCTCCATTCTGATATATATCTTTCATTTGAATGGTCCTTCAAGTATGCTGAAATTTTTGCCATCTCTGCTAAATTCACTACTTTTAATGTCCATTCTTCAATAGTAGGTAAGTCTTCCTTCTTCCAATACTGCGTCACCAAAAGTCTGGCTGCTGTTATTAAATTTAAAATCAATTTGGTCTCTATAACAGTACAATCTGTAATTATACCCAACAAAAAGAACTGTGGAGTAAATTTTATCTTCTTCTTGAGAATATTTTGAATAATCCACCATATTTTTATCCAAAATGCCTTAATTTTTTTACATGTCCACCATATATGATAATACGTGGCATCATCACATTCACATCTCCAACACTTAGGTTGCAAACTTGGATACATACAGGCTAGCTTTTTAGGATCTAGATGCCATCTATAAAACATTTTATAAAAGTTCTCTCTTAAATTTTGGGCTTGCGTAAACTTTACATTTCTAACCCATATTTTTTCCCACGTTTCCATCATTATTGGTTCTTCAATATTTTGTGCCCATTTTATCATACAGTCCTTAACTAGCTCCATTTCTGAATCTATTTCTACCAATGCATTATACAACCTTTTTAGATACATTTGACTTTGGTCTCTAATTTGTTTTACCAAGTTCTCCTCATTTTGCAAGATACCAATTTGTTGCAATCATCCTGGCGGGCTCCTCATGAGTAGTCCAGATTAGAGAAAACACAAGGACAGGTGTTTCTCGGGATGAGAGTGCAAAGAACAAAACCCTGCCATCTCTTTTATTAGTAATCAAAATACAGCGTCATCAGAAGGCGTTATTATGGCTACACATCTCATATTACATGCATGAAGAAGAAAAGTATCCATATATTCTCCATATAGGTTTCACATTCTACAAATTACAGTAAATCACGTGAATTCTAGGAAAGCGATACCTAACGCAGAAACAAAACTTAACTCTTCTATGTTATCATATTTGGCTTCGTTCCCAGCATATTCCTCTGCTAGGCCGAGAGGCCCATCTCCCCGTTATCAGAGGTTACCTCAGTCCTCAGGAATGTTCTACAAGGAGATGTCTATGCCTTGCAGCAAACACAGCCTCCAATCTAAATAGGGACCCTCCAGTGATCATCCATCTGAACCCGCCTTTTTCCTACTCAGATTATTTCGGTGCCAAGCTCCATACAAGTGTCCAACCAGCTAGACTGGTCTACATATATACTATGGCCACCTGATTCCCACACCAATTTTCTGATCTTCTCTCCATCTAGCTTGCAACTGTCCATACTGAAACCATGTTTGAATTATCCTTTCTTCTCTTAATTGATTCAAAGATTTTAATTGTAGTATACCTCTTTCCTTATTAAGAAGCTCTTTATAAGTAATCACATCTTGTTTTTGCTCTACACTTATATTCTCTATCGTGTGTCTGGGTATTGCCCACATTGGTAACTTATCGTTTAATTTATACTGATACTTTTTCCAGACACGCAATAAGGCATTCCTTAATATGTGACTTTTAAAAGTCTTATCCACTTTCTTGTCATATAATAAATAAGCATGCCAACTGTAAACCAAATCATATCCCTCAATATTCAATATTCTTTCTTCTGTTGAATTCATCCAGTCACTAATTGCTGATAGAGCAGCTGCCTCATAATATAATCTTAAATTGGGCATTTTGAGACCTCCTCTTTCACGTATATCCTGCATTATTTTTTGCTTTATTCTCGGTCTCTTTCCTGCCCAGACAAAATTATTAATACGCTTCTGCCATATCTTCAAATTTTCATCTTTTTTAAGTATTGGTATCTGATATATTGCCTTAATAGATTGTGTAAAATGTTCTCCAAACTGCATCTTTTCTATTATTTTCAATAAGAAATGCCAGTTCAATCAATCAAATGCTTTCTCCGCATCAAGAAATATTAGCACCGGCATTTTGATATATTTGAATAAAAAATATAGAAAAAAACAGGGGGAAAAAAGAAAAGAATTAGAAGAAGAGATTAGAAAACAGGAACGAGCTTTGATAGCTAATCCAACAGATAAGAAAATTAAAGAGGCAATTAATTTACTGAAAGGTCAATTTAATATGTTAATAGCAGATCAAGTGGCAACTAACTTACAATATGCTAAACATAATACTTTCTGTAATGCTAATAAACCAGGTAGGTGGTTAGCATATATGTTAAGGAAAAAGCAGAAATTAAGGACTATAGAGAAAATAAAACACAAGGGTAAAGAGGTTTATGAGCAAGAATTGATTAAAAAAACTTTTTTAGAGTTTTATTCAAGGCTGTATGCCGGTGAGAAAATTCAAGATATAGATATAAATAGATATTTGCAGAAAGAGAACATCTACATAACTTCAAAAGAGCAGAGGGATAGTTTAAATCAATTGATAACTTCCGAGGAAATTTTGTTTGCAATTAAGCAATTGAAAGTGGGTAAAGCTCCTGGGACGGATGGTTTGACAGCTGTTTATTATAAAAGCTTACAGGAGGAAATGGTGGAACCATTGAAGGAATTATTCAATAATATACAACAGGGAGGAGAGGTACCTCCAACTTGGAAGACAGCCTTTATTTCCTTGATCCCAAAAGAGGGTCAGGATCATACAGATCCAAAAAACTATAGGCCGATTTCACTTTTAAATACAGATTATAAGATTTTTTGCTAAAATACTAACAAATAGGTTAATGACAGTCATGCAACAAATGATTCATAATGATCAAACTGGTTTTATAAATGGGAGACAAATGAAAAGTAATGTAAGGCAAGTTGTTAACTTACTAGAGTATTTGGGAAGGAACAACCAGGTCCACGCAGTGCTAGTATTTTTGGATGCTGAGAAAGCCTTTGATAGATTGAATTGGCATTTTTTATTAAAATTAATAGAAAGGATGCAACTTGGAGAACATTTTATACAATCTATTAAGGCAATATATCAAAAACAAACAGCGCAAATAATAATCAATGGTGGTTTAACAGATATTTTTAATATAGAAAAAGGAACAAGGCAAGGCTGTCCCCTGTCTCCATTATTGTTTATTTTGATGCTGGAAATTTTACTGAGTAAAATACATGGGACGGATACAATAAAGGGAATTAAAATTAGACAGCATGAGTATAAGCTACGGGCATTTGCGGATGACCTGGTTGTTACCTTAGCCCAACCAGTACAATCAATTACAGCCTTGATGGATATAATTAACTTATATGGACAAGTATCTGGTTTTAAAATAAATACAGCTAAAACAAAGATAATAGCTAAAAATATGACTAGAAGCCAAAAAGAAGAGATAGAAAGGGTAACAGGATTTGAGATAGTTAAGAAGGTTAAATATTTAGGGGTTTATATTACGACCACAAATATGAAATTATATCAGCACAATTATGAACCATTGTGGCAAAAAATACAGAAAGAGATGGAAAATTGGAAAAAACTACAACTGTCTTTGCTGGGAAGGATAGCCGCTGTAAAAATGAATGTTTTACCAAGGTTTTTATTTCTTTTTCAAATGATACCTATACTTAAAAAAGATGAAAATTTGAAGGAATGGCAGAAGGGCATAAACAAATTTGTTTGGGCAGGGAAAAAACCGCGAGTAAATCAAAAGATAATGCAAGATACACGAGAAAGAGGAGGTCTTAAAATGCCCAATTTAAGACTGTACTACGAAGCCGCTGCCCTCTCAGCAATTACTGATTGGATAAATTTAACGGAGGAAAGGATATTAAATATTGAAGGATATGGTCTGGTCTACGGCTGGCATGCTTATTTATTGTATGATAAGAAAGTAGATAAGACTTTTAAAAGTCATATATTAAGAAATGCTCTATTACGTGTCTGGAAAAAGTATCAATATAAATTAAATGACAAGTTACCAATATGGACAGTACCCAGACACGCAATAGAGAATATAAATTTGGAGCAAAAGCAAGATAAGACTACATACAAAGAACTCCTTTATAAAGAAGGAGTCAGACTACAATTAAAACCTATGGAGCAATTAAGAGAAGAAGGAATAAATAGAACTTGGTTTCAATATGGGCAGCTGCAGGCCAGATGGAGAGAAGATCAAAAAATTGGTATTTCGCAACAGGACGAGAATTTGATAAAACAAATAAGAGACAAAAGTCAAATGCATATAAAAAGGTTGTATAATGTGTTAGTGGAAATAGATTCAGAAACAGAGCTAGTCAAGGACTGTATGATAAAATGGGCACAAAATGTAGGAGAACCAATAATGATGGAAACATGGGAAAAGATATGGGTTAGAAATGTAAAGTTTACGCAAGCCCAAAATTTAAGAGAGAACTTTTATAAAATGTTTTATAGATGGCATTTAGATCCAAAAAAACTAGCCTGTATGTATCCAAACTTACAACCTAAATGTTGGCAATGTGAGTGTGAAGATGTTACGTATTTTCATATATGGTGGACATGTAAAAAAATTAAGGCTTTTTGGATAAAAATATGGTGGATTATGCAAAATATTTTAAAGAAAAAGATTAAATTTACACCACAGGTTTTTTTTGTTGGGAATAGTTACGGATTGTACTGTAATAGAAACTAAGTTGGTTTTGAATTTAATAACAGCTGCCAGGTTACTGGTGGCACAGTATTGGAAGAAGGAAGATCCACCTACTATTGAGGAATGGACACTAAAAGTCGTGCATTTGGCAGAGATGGCAAAAATTTCAGCATATCTTAAAGACCATTCAAACAAAAGATATATAATGGAATGGAGAAGATGGATTGACTATATTCAAAACAAGTATCAGACTAAGAAGATTCATATAGCTTATGAGTGAAACATTTTTAACTTTTATCTTATGTTTATAGTGCTTTGAGTTATAAGGAGTTAAAGACCTAGAAAGAATTTGAAGTCAACAATTTGTTAGCATATTTTAGTTTTATGTTTGTGGATGCTATACCCTGTGCTTGTTCTGGGAAGTCAAGGGAGGGGGGTGGGGGGAAGGCTGAGGGGGGATGGGTGGGAGGGCAAAGGGGGAGGGAAGGGCTGAGGAGGGAAGGGCGGGGGGGAGAAAATGTTTGTATTTCTTATAAAACTTTTCAATAAAAAAAAAAAAATATTAGCACCGCAGGGACTTGGTTGTTCTTCCCCAAATACTCTAATAGGTTAACAACTTGCCTTACATTACTTTTCATTTGTCTACCATTTATAAAACCAGTTTGATCACTATGAATCATTTGTTGCATGACTGTCATTAACCTATTTGTTAGTATTTTAGCAAAAATCTTATAATCTGTATTTAAAAGTGATATAGGCCTGTAATTTTTTGGCTGGGTGTGGTCTTGCTCCTCCTTTGGAATCAGAGAAATAAAAGCTGTCCTACAGGATGGGGGTACATCGCCTCCAGATTGTATATTAGTAAATAATTCCTTAAGTGGTCCCACCATTTCTAACTGCAAATATTTGTAATAAGTGGCTGTCAAACCATCCGTCCCGGGGTCTTTACCCACTTTCAACTGCTTAATTGCAAACATAATTTCCTCAGAAGTTATCGGTTGATTTAAACCCTCCCTTTGCTCTTTTGTAATTATAGAAATATTCTCTTTCTGTAAATATCTATCTATATCTATACTTTGAATTTTATCACTAGCATACAACCTCGTATAAAATTCTAAAAATGCTTTTTTAATCATATTTTGCTGATAAACCTCTTTACCTTTATATTCTATTTTCTCTATAGTCCGTAACTTTTGTTTTTTCCTTAACAGATATGCTAACCATCTGCCTGGTTTGTTAGCATTGCAAAAAGTATTGTGTTTAGCATATTGCAAGTTAGTTGCAACCTGATCTGCCATTAACATATTAAATTGCCCTCGCAGTAAGTTAATTGCCTCTTTTGTTTTCTTGTCTGCTGGATTCAATATCAAAGCTTGTTCTTTTTTTTTAATTTCTTCTTCTAAATCCTTCCTTTTTTTTTCCTGTTTGTGTCTATGTTTATTATTCTGATATATCAAAATACCTCTCATATATGCTTTACTTGTGTCCCAGACCATTTCCATAGATGTACCCTTATGCATATTCATAATGAAAAATCTTTCATAAATTTTTTACATTCTTTTACATTTTCCTCATATCTAAACAGATTTTCATTTAACCTCCAAGACCTCTTAAATCCCTTTCCATACTCCAATTCCATCCAAACTGGACTATGATCTGTTAAAACTCTTGGACATATCTTCGTCTTCTTCACCCTAGAAAAGAGATCATTGGTAATTAATATGAAATCAATCCTAGAAAAAGATTGGTGTCTATCAGAAAAAAAGGTAAAATCTTTTTCTTCAGAGTTCCTCTCTTGCCAGATATCTCTCAACTCCATGTCATCCATAATTTCAAAAAAGGATTTTGGCAATCTGGCACGCATTGAGATATTTTGCAAGAGCCCCTTCTTATCTTTTTTAGTGTCCAAAACTCCATTCCAATCACCCAATAAAATGCATGATTTATAATCCCATTGTAGTAACTTGGAATGTAAAAGCTTGTAAAAATTTTCCTGTTGTTGATTTGGTGCATATACTCCAATTAAAAGTATTTCCCCCCCTTTTATTAAAAGTTCAATTGCTATGAATCTTCCTTGATCATCTGCTTCAATTAGTTTAGCAATTAAGTCTTTTTTTAAGTATATAACTATACCATTCTTCTTCTCTGGAGCAGATGCAACAAAATGTGTACCTAGCCTTGCATTTATTAAATATTTTTGATCTTTCATTCTAATATGAGTCTCTTGTAGACAGATTACATCATTTTTAAACTGTTTCAGATAATGAAATATTTTCCTCCTCTTTTGTGGTGAATTTAGGCCATTAACAATCTAGTTGTCATTCTTGGCGCCCTGAAGCTTCTGGAGCAGTGGTGGGTTCCTCCCGGTTCAGTCCGGTTCAGCCGAGCCAGTAGCAGTGACGATATGGCATCACCGAACCGGTTCTCCCCCCCCCCGCCCCCCCACCCCCACCCCCCCACGTTATTCTTACCTTTTATTTGGTCCCACCCCCAATCTATTGCTGCCTCCTGAGTCCCAGCTGATAACTAGAGGGAAAAAAACTGTTTAAACTCTTGCCGTGGGGCTTCAAAGGGCCATCCTACAGCTGATCAGTGTTAAAAGCAAACAAATGAGTCAGGTCGTAAGTGCGAGGACTGGTCGTAAGTGCGAGGACCTTCCAGAAATGACTCTGACCAGCTAGCCATGCCCACCTAATCACATGACCTCCAAGCCACACCCACAAAATAAGCCACGCCCACAGAACCGGTAGTAAAAACATTTAGAACCCACCCCTGTTCTGGAGCATCTGCTGGAAATCTTCATGCATTTTGCTTTTTGGCCTTGCTCCTCCCACTGCTTCTGTTTTTGTAGTTTCTTGAGTTGTCATCTGGAGTTGCTGCACTCTTAATTCTTCTTTACGCTTGGCTGCCACTCGGGTCTGTCTTTGATCCTTAGGTTCTTCTATTTTTTCAGATACATCCGAAGCTTGAGCAATAGTCGAAAGTTGTATTAAATCTTCTTGAATAATCAAAGCTCCCCTTTGGACCTGTGCCAACGATTCTTCCTTCTCCCCCTTTCTTGCCCCCTTTTCTGCTTCCGTCTTCCTTCTAGCTTCTGGGGACTGTGGGCGTCCAGCCTTTAGTACATTGGTGTAGAAATCTCTTGCCTTCCACACTGAGTTAAGATGATTTCTTTCTCTTGAATAGTTCACCACTAGTCCAGCTGGAACCTCCCATCTGTACTGTATCTGACGGTTTCTCAGTTCTTCCACCAGAAAAGCATAGTCCCTTCTGACTCTCAACATTTTAGGGGGGATTTCTTTCAATATTAAAACCTCCTGCCCCTCCACTTGAAATTTATTTTTAAAAGTGGCTTGTAAAATTTCATTGTGTATCCTCCTTGTAGTAAAATAGACTACAATGTCTCTTGGTAAATGTTTCTGTCTGGCAACCCATGAATTGACACGATAGATTTTGTCAATTTGCCATTCAAAATTTGCTTTTTGTTCTCCCATTATCTGTGCAAATGCTTCTGCAAAAATCTCTCTCAAATTCTCTTGCTTATTTTCCTTCAGACCTCTTATTCTCAAAGCAAATTCCATGTCTCTATATTGTATCATTGTTACATCGGCCCCTGCTCTTTCCATCTTATTCTGAACCTCTCCCATTTTATTTTCCAAATTCACATTAGACTGCTTAATTTCTTCCACTTTTTCATCTAATAATTCAATATGGCTTGCCAGACCTTGAACTACCATGACAATATCTTCTCTAATTTCCTGATTTCGAATTTGAATAAACTCTTTAATTTCAGCCATCTCATCAGTGACATCTCGAATTTTATCCTCAAACACAGAAGTAATTTTTTTCTCTGTAACAGAGGCTTGTGTTTTAAGGGCTTCCTGCAACATTTCAAGTGTTAATATTTGTGGTTCCATTGGGGCAGAGAGAGACTGCAATTTAGACATTTGAGCTGGCAAACTCCCAGCACTTTTAGGGACAACAGTCTTTATTTGTTTTGAAGCCATTTTTAGTTTTCAATTTGAATTTATTCAGCAACCAGAACAACAAATCCACCAGATCCAAGAATTTCCAGTCCTTAAATAATATCAATCATTTTTTAAAATCACTACTATAGTCTTTTTAGCCTTTAAATCTTCTTTCTTTCAAAGCAAAAATCTCTAGTTTTAAACAGGGGCTGCCAGCGCTAAACGAAACTTTCCTTTTAACTTTCACTTTCCATGCCCCATTAGAACTCAATCACCATCTTGCTTTCACTTTCTTCCCTTAATAGTTCAGAAGGAAGTAATACACATTTAGAGTTAAAGTTTAGTATTTGCAAATCTGATCTCTCCTGGCTTTGCTCAGCCTGCTTCCAAATCCAATGTTTTATTCAAAGCGTTGTTTGCAGGGGTGGTCGCGGCATCTTGTTCTGCTTAAAGCAGAAACGTCCCGGATCCGGAGCTCTGTCAGGCTTCCAGGGAGCTCTCACCCTTTGAGCCCCAGAATTGTTCCTGGGGCTCTTGGGGAGCTCTACCTACACCCGTCTGCTCTCTTCCTCCCCTTTTCCCAGGGAGAAAGTTTCCAAGCCACTAGACAGCTGATTTGCGCTGTTCTAGCGGCTTTACGCGATCGCGGGGCTGGCGCTCACAAAGGAGCGTCTTCAACGCCTACGGTGCCACTGGAAGTTCAAAATTCTTTGTATCTTTTTTTTTTTTTATTGCAAAAGTTTTACAATTACATTTTCACCCCTTTTTTCACCCCCCCACCACCCTCCCACCCTCCCCAAACTTCCCATCCTCCCTAACCCTCCCCAACCCTCCCCCCCCAGACTTCCCTATTACATACTCATAACTAATAACACTAATAAATAAACCTGAACCCATCCCTCCCCCTATATAATTTTTCCTCTTTGTCTCTTTACATTAAAATATTTCTAATACATTATTTTCAAATAAAAGCTATTTGATACTTTCTAGTTTGGTATTTGTTCTGAACATATTCTATCCACCTTTTCCATTCCCATTCATAAGTCTCTTGTGAACAATCTTTTAAATACGCTGAAATCTTCGCCATCTCTGCAAAGCTGGCCATCTTCAAAGTCCATTCCTCGATAGTAGGCAAAGCTTCATTCTTCCAGTATTTACCTATCAACAATCTTGCTGCTGTTATCATATACAATATTAGTTTTATTTCACCCCGTGTAAAACCCTTAACTATACCCAATAAAAACAATTGTGGAGAAAATTGAATTTTTTTCTTCAAAACATTCTGCATGACCCACCAAATTTTTATCCAAAAAGCCTTAACTTTCCTACAGGTCCACCATACATGATAATACGTAGCATCCAAACATTCGCATCTCCAACATTTTGGCTGAACATTAGGGTACATACATGACAACTTTTTAGGATCTAAATGCCATCTATAAAACATTTTATAAAAATTTTCTCTCAGGTTTTGCGACTGTGTAAATTTAACATTCTGAACCCAAATTTTTTCCCAAGTTTCCAGCATCACTGGTTCTTCAAAATTCTGTGCCCACTTAATCATACAATCTTTAACTAATTCCGTTTCTGAATCTCTTTCTAACAAAACATTATAAAGCCTTTTAATATGCATTGGACCTTTCTCTCTTATATGTCTAACCAATTCTTCCTCATGCAACATAATACCAGTTTTTTGGTCCTCTTTCCATCTCATTTGTAATTGATTATATTGTAACCAGGTTAAATTAATCCCTTCGTCCAACAGTGTCTGCAATGTCTTCAGCTGCCATCTGCCCGCATCTGTAAAAAGAACCTCTTTATATAAAAACCCCCCGAGTGACATTATATTTGTATTCCACAAGGTATGACCAAGATCCAGCCATAGCGGTATTTTATAATCCCATTTGAGTCGGTGCTTCTTCCAAACTTTCATCAAGGAGTCTCTAAGTATATGACTTTTAAATACTTTATCCACTTTATTTTCATAGAATAAGTAAGCATGCCATCCAAATTCAAGATCAAAACTTTCTGCATTCAATATTCCAGCCTTTTTATTTCCAAACCAGTCACTTGTTAAAGTTAAAGCTGCTGCATCATAATATAACTGTAGGTTTGGGAGTTTAAGGCCTCCTCTTTCTGGAACATCTTGCATAATTTTCAATTTCACTCTCGGCTTTTTCTCGTTCCAGACAAACTTATTCACACCAGACTGCCAGACTTTCAGTTGTTTGTCACTTTTAAGCACCGGAATCATTTGGAACAAAAACAGAAATCTTGGCAAAATATTCATCTTAACTGCTGCTATTCTTCCAAGTAAAGACAGTTGCAGCTTTTTCCAAGTCTCCATGTCTTTCTGAACCTCTCGCCACAACACCTCATAATTATTTTGAAACAATTTCATATTTGATTCTGCAACCTGAATTCCAAGATATTTTACCTTAGGTACAGTTTCAAAACCTGCCCTCCTTTCAAGCTCGTGTTTACGATCTTGTGTCATATTCTTAACTATCATTTTAGTCTTTTTTGAGTTCAGTTTAAAACCTGAAACTCTACCATAGTCTTGTATAATGTCGTTCATCAGGATTATTGATTCCATTGGTTGTGATAGGGTAACAACCAGATCATCTGCAAATGCCTTTATTCTATAATCCTCTTGCCTTATCACTATACCTTTCAAAATTTTTGAGTCCCGTATTGTATTTAGCAAGACTTCCAATGTTAATATAAATAAAAGTGGGGACAACGGACATCCCTGTCTTGTTCCTTTTTCAATTTTAAACTCTGTCGTCAAACTTCCATTAATAATAATCTGTGCTTTTTGCTCTTGATAAATTGCTGAGATCGACTGTATAAATTGGTCCCCAAAGCCCATCTTTTTTAAAGTCTTTAGTAGAAAGTTCCAATCCACTCTATCAAAGGCTTTCTCCGCATCCAAAAAAACCAGCACTGCAGAAATCTGTTTATTCTTATCAAGATATTCCAATAAGTCTATTACTTGCCTTACATTATCCTTCATATATCTGCCCTCAATAAATCCCGCTTGGTCCTCATGAATTACTTTTTGGATTACTGGCATCAACCTGTTGGCTAATACCTTCGCATAAATTTTATAGTCTGTGTTCAAAAGAGATATTGGTCTGTAGTTCTCTGGTTTTTTAGGACCAACTTGTTCCTTTGGTATCAGAGATATATAAGCAGTTGTCCAAGATGGGGGTATTTTACCCCCTTGTTGAATATTGCAAAATAAGTCTCTAAGTTGTTCCACCATTTCAGCTTGTAAAGTTTTGTAATACACTGCAGTCAAACCATCCGTGCCAGGAGCTTTGGCTGTTTTTAGCTGCTTAATTGCTGCTATTATCTCCTCCTCTGTTATAGGATAATTCATTCTTTCCTTTTGTTGACCAGTAATTTTTGTAACTCTCTTATCCTTTAAATATTTTTCTATAAGTCCATTCTGCACCTCTTCTTTGGCATATAATTTAGTATAATAATCCACAAAAGCTTCTTTAATTAATTTTTGTTGAAAAATTTCTTTCCCTCCAATGTTAATACTATCAATAGTCCGTATACTTTGTTTTTTCCTCAGTGTGTAAGCCAACCATCTGCCCGGTTTATTGGCATTGCAAAAAACTTCCGGTTTGCGAGCCTCGGCGACGGCGGTGTTTCTTTAAAGACCGCCAGCCCCGCCGCCTGTAGAGCCGCCCCGCAATCGAGGAGCGGCTCGAAAACTCCAAAATCTTGAAGATTGAAGGAGAAGAGATAGCAGGGTACAGGTTGAGCCCCTGTAACCCCCCAGGGAACTGTTTCTGGGGAGGAAACAGGCGTGGCTCCCTTCCAACCTGCTGAAACTCCGGGAGGCGTGGGACGTTTCTGCTAATTAGCAGAACAAGCCGGCAGCAGCAAACTCTTAAAGCGAAAGGAACTAATTTTAACAATCAACGGAAATATCAACTTGAATCCAGAAACTTGAAAACTGCAAGTATCAGTGCTTTGTTGACTTTCTAATTTAAAAGAGAAAGTGAGTGAGTGAAAGTGATTTGAAAAAAAATGGCGCCCAGCATTTGAGTTAACGAGCTAATGAAAGTGGATTTGTGAAGCCTTCCTGCTTTGTTACAAAGTTATAAAGCTGCTACAAAGTTGCTCTATCTAAAGAAAAAAATTCTTTTTCTAAAATTTGACTTTGTTTTACTTCAGCTTCACTTGATTAAATCTGGGGGACTTTTTTAGAAGCTTTTGTGGAAGAGGGAAAGGAAAAAGAACTTCCCTCTTTAGAAAAATTAGCTTACGTGGCACAATGGCTTCAAAGAAGCAGGAAGGGAAGGCATCAGGGGGGGGATCCCCCACACATAAACATCAAACGCAACTTCCCCCTGCTCAACAGTTACAAACTCAGAAAAAAGAAATTGATGTGGGAGATTTAAAAGACTTTATTTCTAAAACTTTGGATGAAAAATTTCAAGAATCTCAACAGGAAATAGATCATAAACTTCAAAAATCACATGAGGAATTTCTGCAGGAAATTAATGAAGTTAAAGATATGGTGAAGCAGAATCAAAATATGGTGACCAAAAAAATATCAGAAGTGGCGTCTGGCCTGGCAAATTTTATTGGGAAAGTTGATTTTAAAGTTGAAGAACTCAAATTAGAAGTTAATGTTAGGATGAAAGATAATGACTATAAAATTGAAGAAGCTGATAATAAAATGCAGAGAATTGAAGATGAGATTGTCATGATACAATTCCGGGCGATGGAATTTGCCATACGGCTTCGGGGAATTCGAGAGGAGGAGAGACAGGACTTGAGACAAGTTTGCTCTGAAGCCTTGGCTAAGATCTTACAAGTTAACCCTGATCTGGTATTTCACAAAATAGATAAAATTTACAGAGTGAACTCTTGGGTGGCCAGACAAAGACAACTGCCTAGAGATGTGGTCATATATTTTACTGAGAGAGAAATTAGAAATGAAATCCTCCAAAAATCTTTTCACACCTCTGTACAAGTGGGGGGCTCACGACTTGTAATTTTTAAAGAATTACCTCCTAAAATGCTGAAAGCTAGAAAAGAATTTGGTTTTCTTGTTAAGGAATTGAAAGACTTACAGATACCCTTCCGGTGGGACGCGCCAGCTGGGATAATTTTTAGATATAAGGGAGAAGGATATCGATTGAATACTGTGGAGAAGGCACAACATTTTTATAGTACTATTCTTAAGGAAAGAACACCATCTCCACGTACATCTACAGTTTTGGAGATTAAGGAGAGTGAAGAGAGGCAATTGGAAGAACAGCCTAAGCAGGAATTAGAAAATGTGCAAGGTGCAGAAGGAGGTTTTCTGAGTGAGCCCTTGCTGGATTCTTCTCCAATTTTGGATTTGATTCAGTTGACTGAAGTTAAAGATCAACGTATAACTAGAGCTCAATCCAAATTACTTAAACAAAAGCAACAACAACAACAGGAAAGACAAGACAAGAAGGCAGCAAAGAGTACCCCACAAGAGAGTGGAGCTATGGGAGGAGCAAGATCGAAGCTCTTGGATGAACTTCAAATATTTTGCTCTGCGCTCCAGAAACAGGCCGATGACCCTTAAGTGTTTATCTTGGAATGTTAATGGGTTGAATTCAGCACAGAAAAGGAAGAAACTATTTACATATTTGAAACAATTTAATAATGATATAATATGTTTACAAGAAACGCATATTACAACTCAAGATCAGAAATATCTGATAAATTCAAAATTAGGAGTACATTATATATCTTCAACTTCGTAGAAAAAGAATGGTGTGGTTATTTATGTAAATAAAAAATTAACAGCAAAAGTTATAGAAGTAGATCAAGATGGTAGGTTTGTAGCAATTGAATTGCTTACAGCAAATGGTCAAATTCTTTTGATTGGAATTTATGCTCCCAACCAACAACAGGATTGTTTTTACAAGATGTTACATACTAAAATAGTGCAATGGGACTATAGATCTATTTTATTTATGGGAGATTGGAATGGAGTAATTGATTCTAAATTAGACAAAAAGAGCTTGGCAAAGTCTAGAATTAGACTACCGCAGACTTTTTTTGATTTGAAAGAAGATATGGAACTAAAAGATGTTTGGAGAATACATAATCCAAATGAATTGGATTAAAATTCTTTGTATCTTAACAATTCAATTTACCACCATATTAATTTCTTACATTCATTCTTATATTAATACTAAATAATAATAATACTGATAAAATAACATAAACCTAACATTTCTCTTCTTTACTTATCTATTTTTACAATACATTGCTTTCATATTTATTCTCTAACCATTGATAAAATAACTCCCATATATTATAATAATCTGATTCTTCCTTTTCTTGAATTGCAAGTGTTAATCTGATCATTTCTGCACATTCTAGTATTTTCTTAATCACTTTTTCATCTATAGGGATCTTTTCGCTTTTCCAATTCTGTGCAAATACAATTCTAGCTGCAGTTATTACATGAATACTTTACTTTACTTTACTTTATTCAGATTTCTATACCGCCCTTCTCCTTTCGGACTCAGGGCGGTGAACAGCCAAAATAAAAACATCTATACAAAACATCACAGTTAAAAATAAAGTTAAAATAATTTATAAATTTGGCCCATAATTTAAAACTTGTCAATTAAAATCAATATTAAAATTTTAAAACTAACCCTAAAATCAAGACAGACCGGCTAACTGGAAAAAATGAGTTTTTAGGGCCCGACGAAAAATCCAAAGGTCGGAGATCACTCGTATCTCTGGGGGTAGATTGTTCCATAGGGTAGGTGCCACCACAGAGAAGGCTCTCCTCCTGGGGGTCGTCAGCAGGCATTGTCTAGCCGACGGCACCCTGAGGAGGCCCTCTCTGTGGGAGCGAACCGGCCGGTGGGAGGCTATTGGTGGCAGAAGGCGGTCCCGTAAGTACCCTGGCCCTAAGCCATGGAGCGCTTTAAAGGTGATCACCAACACCTTGAAGCGCACCCGGAAGTCCACCGGAAGCCAATGCAGCTCGCGCAGGAGAGGAGTCACATGGGAGCGCCCCGTCGCTCCCATAATCCCCTGCGCAGCCGCATTCTGCACCAGTTGGAGCCTCCGGGTGTACCCCAAGGGGAGCCCCATGTAGAGAGCATTACAATAGTCCAGACGAGAAGTGATGAGTGCTTGAGTGACCGTGCGTAGGGAGTCCCGGTCCAGAAAGGGGCGCAACTGGCGTATCAGGCGAACCTGACAAAAAGCCCCCCTGGCCACGGCTGTCATATGCCCTTCTAAAGACAGCCGCGCATCCAGGAGGACACCCAAGTTGCGGGCCCTCTCCGTGGGGGCCAATGATTCGCCCCCAATAACCAGCGATGGCGTCAGCTGGCTATACCGGGACGCCGGCAGCCACAGCCACTCGGTCTTGGAAGGGTTGAGTCGAAGCCTGTTTCTCCCCATCCAAACCCGCACGGCCTCCAGACACTGGGACATCACTTCCAAGGCATCATTGGGATGGTCTGGGGTGGAAAAGTACAGCTGAGTATCATCAGCGTACTGATGGAACTCCACCCCAAAACCACGGATGATCTCACCCAGCGGCTTCACATAAATGTTGAACAGGAGGGGCGAGAGGACCGACCCTTGCGGCACCCCACAAACAAGGCGCCTTGGGGTCGACCGCTGCCCCCCTGTCAACACGGATTGCGACCGGTCGGAGAGATAGGAGGAGAACCACCGCAAAACGGTGCCCCCCACTCCCAGTCCCTCCAGCCGGCGCAACATGATACCATGGTCGATGGTATCAAAAGCCGCTGAGAGGTCTAATAGGACCAGGATAGAGGAAGAACCCCTATCCCGGGCCCTCCAGAGATCATCCACCAACGCGACCAATGCCGTTTCCGTGCTGTACCCAGGTCTGAAGCTGGACTGGAGCGGATCCAGATAGACAGCTTCATCCAGGTACTGGGGAAGCTGTCGCACCACCACACTCTCAACAACCTTCGCAATAAAGCGAAGGTTGGAGACTGGACGATAGTTAGCCAAAACAGCCAGATCCAGGGATGGCTTCTTGAGGAGAGGCCTCACCACCGCCTCTTTCAAGGCGGCCGGCAGGACACCCTCGCTCAAAGAAGCGTTAATAATCCCCTGGAGCCAGCCTCGTGTAACCTCCTGGGAAGCCAGCACCAACCAGGAGGGACACGTGTCCAATAAACATGTGGTTGCGTTCAGCCGCCCCAAGATCCTGTCCACGTCCTCGGGAGCCACAGGATCGAACTCCTCCCAGATAACACTCTCAAGGCCTGCCTCAGTCGTCTCGTCTGAACTAACCCAGTCGGCGGCCAAGTCTTCCCGAATCTGAGTTATTTTATCATCCAGATGCTGTACAAAATCCTCAGCTCGGCCCTGCAAGGGGTCCTCCCGCGCTCCCAGATGGAGGAGGGAGCGGGTCACCCTAAACAGGGCGGCTGGGCGGTTATCTGATGACGCGATAAGAGCGGCAAAATAGCTAGATTTCGCCGCTTTTATCGCCACTAGGTAGGTCTTAATATGAGACCTTACCAGTGTCAAGTCAGACTCGGAACGACTGGCCCTCCAACCGCTCTCTAGGCGTCTTTTCCGGCGCTTCATCACCCTCAGCTCCTCGGAAAACCAAGGAGCTAAGTGAGTTCGGTGCCGGGTCAG
The DNA here is from genome assembly GCF_029215685.1 of Pituophis catenifer annectens. Classification (NCBI taxonomy): domain Eukaryota; kingdom Metazoa; phylum Chordata; class Lepidosauria; order Squamata; family Colubridae; genus Pituophis; species Pituophis catenifer. Next base: position 26,272,047 of record NW_027256885.1, on the reverse strand, counting down.
AGGCCGCAAAGGCACGACCCGGTCCAAAGCCCCGGCAGCCGCCCTATCCCAGGCGGCCACCAGGTCATCAGCCGAGTCATGAGCTAGAGTCTCAGGAAATGGCCCAAGCTCCATCTGGAACCTATCAGGGTCCATCAGGCGCCTGGGGCGGAACCACCTGGTCGGTTCCGCCTCCCTGCAACGGGGTACGGCGGTCAGAAAGTCAAGTCGAAGGAGCGAGTGGTCAGACCATGACAAGGGTTCAATAACTACATCCCCTATATCAAGGCCACTCAACCACTGACCAGAGATAAAAACTAAGTCCAGAGTGTGTCCCCCCATATGAGTAGGGCCGTGAATTACTTGGGTCAGGTCCATGGCCGTCATGGAAGCCATGAACTCCCGAGCTACCTCAGATGTCTCACCGATGGATGGCAGGTTGAAATCCCCCATGACCACAAGTCTGGGGGTATCAGCCGCCACCTCGGCTATAACATTGAGGAGTTCGGGCAGGGTCGTTGCCACGTGGCAGGGAGCCAGGTACGTGATCAACAGACCCATCTGCACCCCACGACCCCACTTCACAAAAATTTGAATAATCAAATATACAGTTTCTTTACTATAAATTCCCAGTAAAATCCCCAACAGGAACAATTCCGGTTTTAAATCAATATGTTGTTGTCATCTTCTCCAGCCACATATGAATTTTTGCCCAGTATCTTTTTGCTTCCCCACATGTCCTCCACATATGATAATATGACCCCAGTGTCTGTTGGCATTTCCAACATTTAGTTGATTTATCTTTAAACATTTTGGCCAGTCTTTCTGGTGCTACGTGCCATCTGTAAAACTTCTTATATAGGTTTTCCTTGTATGCAGTTGATAATGTTAATTTGTAATTCCTATCCCATAGTTGCTCTCCATTTATCTAGCTCTATCGTGTGACCAAAGTTTTTCACCCATGCTATCGTTGTTTCTTTAACTTGTTCTTCTTCTAATTTAATGCTCAATAAGTAACTGTGATGGTACTGTAAAGAGGGGAAGAAGGAGAGAGAAATAAAGCAACAGTGCCACCTGTAGGCAAAAGCTAAAATTGGAGGATATATTAACAAAGATGAAATGTGACCTTGGGAGAAAGCTTGTGAACTAAATTGATAAGCAGCTGTTTTGACTAAGCAATTCAAGATATAGAGTGAAACACTGGAGATTTTGTTTTTTCTCTTTGAGAATGTCAGCCTTGGAAGCCATATTAGGCCGGAAGCTTCAATGCTGCCACCTCCTCATGTGTGGGAAAGTAGGAGGGGGGATTTAGGAGAGGGGAATTAGTAGACATAATAGCATTCTTCCTATCAGTCAAAGTCAGGGTGATCCAGCATCTGGAGGAGGAGGGTCAGGTGCTGGGTCGAGGTGAAAGAGACGTTGATTGGAACATGTGATCGATTGAGGAGAAAGGGGGTGGTTTTGGGAGCTTTGTAATACTGAAGGAAAGCCTGGGCTTTTCAGATTCGGGATTTCCCAGATGTGCCAGTTTACCTATTTCTAGTAAAGAAAACTTTGGAAAATGCCTGCTTCCGCGTCTTTACTGGGAGTCGGGGGTTTTCTGGAACGCTGACAGAGAACAGTGCAGCTCTTGGAACCTAAAAGGCAAAAGACAAAACAACAGAAATAAACAAAAGAAATCTACATTGGCATTTTGGAATAAGGCTCTTGTCCTCTCTGTCTTTTTTTTTCTCGTTGTGCTTGTGGTTGACATCAGTGGTTTTTTCTTGAGTCTCTTTTTGTTTTTCACTGTTGTTTTGGGTTGAATTGTGAATTTGCTTACTGGAATATATACACTGGATAACGATATTTTTTGGTCTTGGTGGGCCGATTTGGATTATAAAATTTTATTTTATAAACTCCTCTTTCAGAGGCTATTAGGATTAAGGTTAGAAGAACCTGAAGTAAAGAAGTTGGAAAAATTCTGAGAAGGACATCAAAGATTGGGTTTTGGACTGGGATTGGAACTGGATTACTCTTTTTTCCCTTGGTTTTTTTTTCCTCTCTTCTTTCTTTTTTTCCCCCTCTTCTCCTCCCTGTCTTCTTACTGAAGGATTATATTTGGATTATAAATTGGATTATTTGGATTATAAATTGAATTTGAATTATATTTTTTACACTTGGTGGATTACAAGATATAAGACATCACAAAATGAAGAAAACACAATCAGCGCAGGCTTCAGCAAGTTTGTCTGCAACTTCTAGCCCTGCAGGTCAGAGAACATTGGAGGCCATGATACAACAACAAGAAAAAGTAGAAAAATCTAATGCCATACAACTAGAATTGAAAACCTATGATACAAGCTCTTCATGAGGATTTGAAGGAAAGAATAGGCAAGATAGATGAGAGAATGGAGAAAGTAGAAGGCAAACTAGAAAATGTTCAAGAGATTATGGAAAAACATGAACAAAGAGTACAAAAAGTAGAAGAAAAAGCTGAAGCAACAGAAAAAAGAGTGGGAGAGCTGGATTATAGACTAACAGTGGCAGATAGAAATAAAGATAAAGCAATTATCTCTTTAGAAATGGACAGGGCAGATTATTACTTGAGATTCCAGAACATGGAAGAACAGAAAGGAGAAAATTTAGCAGAGATAATGGCTGACTTGCTGGTGGAAGTGATGGAGGAAAACAAGGAAAAAAACTTGAATGAGATTGATGAGATATTTAGAATGCATACTAGGTATGCAATGAGAAATAAGTTACCTAGATAGCTTCATGTTAGGTTCACCAAGAAAGCAATAAAAAATGAGATTCTACTGAAAGTAAGAGACAATCTGATTAAGTATAAAGGTAGAGAAATAGTTGTGTTAAAACACATTCTGAGGAAGGTCAGAGATTTAAGAAGAGAATACCAATTTCTGACGAAGTGTTTGATCAAAAAAGGAGTGAATTTTAGATGGTTGATACCAGAGGGAGTACTGGTGACTTGGCAAGAGCAAAGACATAGGTTAGATTCAGTAGAGAAGGCAGAACAATTTTATGATGAATACTTGGAACCGCAAGAAGAAGAGAGATTAAGAGAAGAGACAGAGATTAGATGCCAGGAAGAATTTGTGGAAGAGAGGGATAAACAACAGAAAAAAGATGCAACAGACAAGGACAAGATAGCAATAAGAGAAGGAGCAAGGGCGAAAGAACCAAGAGAAACAAGAATGAGCAGCAAATCCTATATACAAGTAAATCCTATATACAGGTGAAACTCGAAAAATTAGAATATCGTGCAAAAGTTCATTTATTTCAGTAATGCAACTTAAAAGGTGAAACTAATATATGAGATAGACTCATTACATGCAAAGCGAGATAGTTCAAGCCTTGATTTGTCATACTTTTGATGATTATGGCTTACAGCTCATGAAAATTGACAATCTCAGAAAATTAGAATATTGTCAAAAGGTTCCATATTCTAGGCTCAAAGTGTCCCACTCTAATCAGCTAATTAAGCCATAACACCTGCAAAGGGTTCCTGAGCCTTTAAATGGTCTCTCAGTCTGGTTCAGTAGGAATCACAATCATGGGAAAGACTGCTGATCTGACAGTTGTGCAGAAAACCATCATTGACACCCTCCATAAGGAGGGAAAGCCTCAAAAGGTAATTGCAAAAGAAGTTGGATGTTCCCAAAGTGCTGTATCAAAGCACATTAATAGAAAGTTATGTGGAAGGGAAAAGTGTGGGAGAAAAAGGTGCACAAGCAGCAGGGATGGAGAGGATTGCCAGGAAAAGGCCATTCAAAAGTGTTGGGGACTTTCACAAGGAGTGGACTGAGGCTGGAGTCAGTGCATCAAGAACCACCACACACAGACGGATCCTGGACATGGGCTTCAAATGTCGTATTCCTCTTGTCAAGCCGCTCCTGAACAACAAACAACGTCAGAAGCGTCTTACCTGGGCTAAAGAAAAAAAGTCATCTTTTCTGATGAGAGCAACTTTTGCATCTCATTTGGAAACCAAGGACCCAGAGTCTGGAGGAAGAATGGAGAGGCACACACTGCAAGATGCTTGAAGTCCAGTGTGAAGTTTCCACAGTCTGTGTTGATTTGGGGAGCCATGTCATCTGCTGGTGTTGGTCCACTGTGCTTCATTAAGTCCAGGGTCAATGCAGCTGTCTATCAGGAGATTTTGGAGCACTTCATGCTTCCTTCCGCAGACGAGCTTTATGGGGATGCTGACTTCATTTTCCGGCAGGACTTGGCACCTGCCCACACTGCCAAAAGTACCAAAACCTGGTTCAATGACCATGGGATTACTGTGCTTGATTGGCCAGCAAACTCGCCTGACCTGAACCCCATAGAGAATTTATGGGGCATTGCCAGGAGAAAGATGAGAGACATGAGACCGAACAATGCAGAAGAGCTGAAGGCCGCTATTGAAGCATCCTGGTCTTCCATAACACCTCAGCAGTGCCACAGTCTGATAGCATCCATGCCACGCCGCATTGAGGCAGTAATTGATGCAAAAGGGGCCCAAACCAAGTACTGAGTACATATGCATGCTTATACTTTTCAGAGGTCCGATATTGTTCTATGTACAATCCTTGTTTTATTGATTTCATGTAATATTCTAATTTTCTGAGATTGTGAATTTGGGGTTTTCATGAGCTGTAAGCCATAATCATCAAAATTATGACAAATCAAGGCTTGAACTATCTCACTTTGCATGTAATGAGTCTATCTCATATATTAGTTTCACCTTTTAAGTTGCATTACTGAAATAAATAAACTTTTGCACGATATATGTGCTAAACGAACAGTTTTGCCAGATGTCTAGCAGAAGGCAGACCTTTACATGGGACAAAATGTGCCTGTTTAGAAAACAGGTCAATGACCGTCCAGATTACAGTATGTCCTTTGCTCTTAGGTAGCTCAACAACAAAATCCATGGCTACCTCATCCCATGGTCTACATGGGTCAGCGACTGACTGTAATAGGCCGGGTGGTTTCCCTACTAGTGGCTTGGCTACTGCACAGACAGGACAGCTCCGTACGTATTCCTCTACATGGTTCCGCATGCGCAGCCACCAGAATTGCCATCGTAGTAAATGTAATGTTTTGACGAACCCGAAATGTCCGGCCGTTTTCACATCGTGACATTGTTTTAAGATTTTGTCCCTTAAGGGATTTGGGATATACAATTTGTCTCCCCTCCATGCCAATCCTCCTCTCTGCATCACTAATTGGCGATTCATTGCTAACCAGGGGTCCGTTGCTATTTCCTTTTTTAAGTCTACTATCCAGGGGGATACCGCCTGGGGTACATCTCTTACTTGTTTTCCTGTTTGCCGAGGCAGCAGCAAGGATTGTGGTGAGTCATCCCACTTACTCTCATATTGGGGCATACGAGATAGAGCATCCACTAAATAATTTTTTCCGCGTGGTATGGTCTTCAGTGTAAACGTAAACCTGTGGAAATATTGTGCCCATCTTGCTTGTTTGGGTGATAACCTACGGGGTGTCTGCAGAGCCTCCAAGTTCTTATGATCCATTCATACTTCAGACTGCACATTGGTGTCTTCTAGCAAATGTCTCCAGGTCTGAAGAGCCCATTTGATGGCGTAAGCCTCCTTTTCCCACATGGTCCAGTTCCGTTCTGTGGGAGTTAGTTTTCGAGAGGTGTACACACATGGGTGGAGTATGTCTTGAGTATCCCGTTGTAGCAGGACTCCACCCACTGCTACCTCGCTTGTGTCCGCTTGGATAACAAACGGCTGTGTCGTATCAGGATGCCAAAGTATTGGTTCTCTGGCGAATAGAAATTTCAAAGTCTCGAACGCCCTTTGACAGGATTGTGTCCATTCTAGTATCTGTTTTGGTTTTTGTTTTCCTACACCCAGATCCCGTGTTCATAGAAGATCTGTTAGGGGTAGGGCTATCTGGGCAAATGTGGGAATGAACCTTCTATAAAAATTTGCAAACCTGAGGAAGCTCTGTAGCTGCCTTCGGGTCTTTGGAGCCTGCCATTCCAACACTGTTTTAACCTTGTTGGGGTCCATTTCTATCCCCTCTCCCGTGATCCTGAATCCAAGATAGTCAATCTCTGTTTTATGAAATTCACATTTTGAAAGTTTCACAAATAACTGGGCATTTAACAGTTTTGTTAGAACCTGTCTCACAAGTTGTTTATGTTCTTCCATGGTGGTGGAATATATCAGAATATCATCCAAATAGACTAGAACTCCCCTATACAGATGGTCATAGAGCACGCTATTAATAAGTTGCATAAATACTGCGGGAGCCCCCTGCAACCCGAACGGCATATCCTGGAACTTGTAACTCCCAAGAGGACAGTTGAAAGTTGTCTTCCACTCATCACCGTCACAGATACGGACTCTGTAATATGCTTCTCGTTGATCGAGCTTGGTGAAAATCTTACCAGTAACCAGTGGAGAGCAGGTCTGTCATAAAGGGTAATGGGTACAAGGGTTCCACACATACTGCATTCAATCCCCGAAAATCAACACTTAAGTGAAGGCCACTGTCTTTCTTCTCTTTAAATAGTACCGGCGCTGCCATGTGTGATCTGCTGGGTTTTATGAATCCCCTAACCAGATTACTATCGATATATCGACGTAGCTCCTCCAGTTCCTGGGGAGTCATTGCATACATGTGAGGTTTGGGCAACCGAAGACCAGGCTTCAGTTCTATAGCACAGTCGGTGGGGCGATGTGGTGGGAGGGATTCACATTCCTTTTTGCTGAATACACGTTTTAAGTCCCAGTATATCCTTGGGACCCCCTCCAGTAGGGATGGCTCTGTTTCTCGCCCCACAACTCCTTTACTAGAACCATCCTCTGGGGGTTCAGGACCCAATACCGTTCTTAGTTTGCAGTAACCCCCCTCCCACCAAATGGTGGGCTTCCACTTGTCCAACCATGATAGCCCCAGGATAACAGGTTCTATCATTGTCTCCACTACCACAAATCGCATCAACTCCCAATGTTGTCCAATTTCAAGTCTTGCCAGTTCTGTCACATGTGTAGCAGGCTGTCCGCCTAGGGTTGAGCTGTCCATTTGTTTGAACTTAATGGGAGTCTGCAGAGTTATAATACGAAGACCCAACCCTTCAGCCACTGACCTCCGCAAGAGACAGCGCGTGCACCTAGTGTCAACCAAAGCCCCATGTGTTCTGCCTTACCCGTTTTGGGGTGTTTCAATGTTACTTGGACTATAAAGGGATGTATAGGAGCACATACCATAGGGTCTCGGGGATCCGTCTCATCTTCGGTAACCTCCGGCTCTTCTGGTACCTGAGCGGTTCCCGAGCGACCATGTCTTTCTTCACATCTACTAAGACCGCTTTCTGTTGCTTGCATTGCACTACGAGAACGTTCCAACGTCACTTGTGACCGTGGGTTGGTTCTTTCCCCAGGATTCGATGGTCGTGGAGACGATACCCGGAGAGGTGGAAGAGGGACATTTGATGGCTCTATGCCCCTCCTGGTCACATCGGTAGCATCGAAACGGACATCTTGGAGGAGCAGTAGATCTGGCCCCTATAGGCATGTTCAGTCTCACTACTCCTCTGCCCATTTGCGGTCTTTCCAATAGTTTTCATGGTTGGCCCAGTACCTCACCTCGTGTACGAAACTCCTTTAACCCAATATCCAGTTCTACGGCCACTTTATACCACTCCATGATACGAGGACCAAGCCCCCTATAAATACAAGCCTGGCATAGCTCCCTGTCCAGACCCATGTGAAACTGGTGCACGAGTAAATGCTCGGGCCACCCCCTCAGTCGTCCTGCTAGTTTTTGAAAGTCTTGTACATATTCTTTAGCTGCTCGACCCCTTTGCCTCAATGAGACTAAATCACCTTCGACAATTGCTTGAGTACTTGCATCATCCTCGAACCTACACCGCAGGGCTTCCAGAAAGCGACCTAAATCCGCAAGCTCCCGGGCATGCATGTTGTGTAATCCAGCTACCCAGTCAGCCGCATCACCAGTTAAGTTCATAGTAACAGCCACCACTCTTGCCCATGGAGAGGGATAGAAATGTCCATAGGCATCCATGTAGCTAATTACTTGGCTCAAAAAGAGAGCCACACATTCCGGATTACCGTCAAAAGTAGCCTGCAATGGAGGAGGCCCCCAGGGGATTTGCTGTGGCCACAATCCAGGCACCCAAACAGGACCTGGGTCCCTACCACATGCAGAGCCTTCACCTCCCTGATGGCTCCTCCGTGCTTCTGTCTGTTGATGCCTAACCTCTGATTCCCTTTCCCTTTCTCGCTGGACCCTCCCATGGGTTTGGGTTGTTCCATGTGGCCCCAACGTTGGTATCATCTCAGGGAGGGTGGGTTCCTCCCCCCTCCCCCGATACCACTCTTTATCCATCCTCAATTTGGGACTGGCCAGTCTAAATCTGCTCTCAGACGTTCCTACCGACGCTCCTCTCCCTCCCTGCCAGGTAGCCAATGATTCCAACCCCGGAGCCCATGGCTGCCAAGAAGGAGCATCCCTAAAGCTGGCCTCCCCAAACCTCTCTCTCAACAAATCCATCGTGGTTACTCCCAATCCAGTGGAGTAACCCCACTCTCCCTCTTCCTCGTCAGTCCACTGTCGTTCTCTCCAACCTTGATATTGCGGACCTGAGGGGGGTGGTGTTGGTGCCCGAAACCCTAGTTTCCCCCACAAAGTCGAACTAATGTCCTGAGGATGGCTGGGTATTTTCTGCAACTGTACTATCCTGACTCCCCTGCCTCTCCTCTGGTTGAACCACTCTCTGGGACGCACCACCAGCTGTTCACATTCCCCCTGTTCTTCTTTTCCATCCTTCGTCCCTTCAGGCACTTCCAAATCCAAAATGGCAATCCCCTCTTCCGTACCTTCTGCCATATCTCTCTCACTTCACACCTATTTCTTGAAGATGGAAAGCTGGTCTCTGACTTTCTCTCAGTCCCTCTGGAGCTGCCAGTGCTTCACCGGGCACAAACAAACATGCACACACGAAAAGGAGGATTTGTTCCAAAACCCAGTTTAATGGAGGCAACACAGCAGCGTACAGTAGAGATTGAGCTGCTAAGCAAAACAAAGTCAGAGACACTCTAGCTCTCCGCCCGTACTGTTTTATAGGGCATGGATACAGTTAACTATCATTAAGCAGGCAATGATTTCTCACAGCTGTCACAATCAAAGCTGCCGCTTGTTCCGTTCATGCTCATCGCAGACATAGGTCGTCATTCCCCTCCACACTATTATCTCTTCAGCAGCTGATTTACGTTCCCATTCCACTCCCCCTCTTCATTATCTCTTCAGCAGCTGATTTACGTTCCCATTCCAACCTCCCTCTTCTTGCCTTCCGTCCATCACCCACTATTAGTGTACATGGTGTCCTAACGCAACACCCCACTCCACCGTGTTTTGTTGCTGGAATCCTTCAGTATTCTCAGGATCCCCTTCATGGTCTTCAATACCATCCATCAAGGTGATGTGTTGTCGAGGGGCTTTTGACACTCGACAAACGGTCCAACATATTTAGACTCAAGTTTTTTCAACTTTTGGGTGGTTTGTAAGTACTTAGTGGAGAGGGAAACCCTATCACCTACTGGTAATCCCTTGGCGTAGCCCGTTTCTTATCAGCCTGTTTCTTATGGGCTCTATGAGCCTCCTCTAATGCCTTATGAGCTACAGGCCAGGTAACCTGAAGCTGTTCAATCCAATCTACCAAGGATGGAATTTGAGGTTTTCCCTGCGGTAACTCCGGGATAGGCACAAAGTCCTGACCTGACATCACTTTGAATGGTGTAAACCCAGTACTGCTGTGTATGGAGTTATTATAAGCAACCTCTGCAAACGGTAGTAAATCTGCCCAGTTATCTTGCTGGTAATTTACATAACACCTGAGGTATTGTTCCAATACCGAGTTAGTCCTTTTGCAAGCCCCATTAGTCTGAGGATGGTGGGCGGAGCTTAGCCCTTGGGCGGAGCCTAACAACCTCAGGAATTCCTTCCAGAAATGGGAGGTGAACTGAACCCCTCTATCGGAAATTATTTGTTCTGGAACCCAGTGTAACCTATAGACATGCTGAATAAACAGTTTAGCCAATGTCTTTGCCGAGGGAATCTTGGAACAGGGTACAAAGTGCATTTGTTTGGAGAACAAGTCCGTAATCACCCAAATGACAGTATTTCCATTACTTGCGGGTACTTCAACAATAAAATCCATGGATATCTCCTTCCACAGAGCCCCCGGTCTGGCCACAGTCTGGAGTAACCCAGGTGGCTTCCCAGGCGGCCTCTTTGCCGAAGCACATACCGGGCAGCTAGCGACATATGTCTCAATATCCTTCTTTAGGGAAGGCCACCAAAATTGTCTTTTGACCAAATGTAGTCTTAACAAACCCAAAATGTCCGGCCAGTTTTGCATCATGGGACTGTTGTAGCACTGCCCCCCTCAGACTGGCCAGGACATACAACTTGGCCCCCACCCATGTGAGACCATCACGAACAGTACACTTGTTGCCGTGAGAGATGAACCAGTCATCAGTTTTTAGCGCTTTTTTTAACTGCTCCCTTAACTGCACCAGAAGATACGTCTAGAGTGATGCTGGAGGACCAGTAACTCCGAATCTGACCAAACACTCTTAAGAGCCTTTATTAGGACTTATTTAGTGGCGATACAGGCGGCAAAATGTTCGCATCCGCTGATTCGCGCCCAGCCACCCTATTTAGGGTGACTCGCTCCCTCCTTAATGCAGGGGGAGTGGAGGAGCCCTTGCAGGGTAGAGCTGAGGAGTTTGTGCAGCTTCTGTCGGATAAAGTCGCTCAGATTTGGATGGACCTGGACTCTGATTGGGCAATTACGACTGAGATGACGGGGGCAGGTCTTAGTCCTATTGTGTGGGATGAATTTGAGCCTGTGACTCCTGAGGAAGTGGACAAGGCTGTAGGAGTGATGAGTTCCTCCACTTGTTTGTTGGACCCGTGCCCCTCCTGGCTGGTTTTGGCCAGCAGGGAGGTGACACGAGGCTGGCTCCAGGCTTTAGTTAACGCGTCCTTGAGGGAAGGGGCCTTCCCGCAACCATTAAAGGAAGTGGTTGTAAGGCCCCTCCTCAAGAAGCCTTCCCTGGATCCAGCAGAATTAAAGAACTTTTGTCCAGTCTCCAACCTACCCTTTGTGGGAAAGGTTGTAGAGAAAGTGGTGGCACTTCAGCTCCTGCGGTTATTGGAGGAAACAGATTATCTAGACCCTTTTCAGTCTGGCTTCAGGCCTGGCTACAGCACAGAAACTGCCTTGGTCACGCTGATGGATGATCTCTGGCGAGCCCGAGATGGGGGTCATTCCTCCATCTTGGTGCTACTTGACCTCTCAGCGGCTTTCGATACCATTGACCATGGTATCCTTCTGGGACGACTAAGGGAGTTGGGAGTGGGAGGCACCGTGTTACAGTGGTTCTCCTCCTATCTCTCTGGTCGGTCACAGTCGGTGTTGGTAGGAGGACAGAGGTCGACCCCTAGGCCCCTCGTTTGCGGGGTGCCTCAGGGCTCGGTCCTCTCTCCCCTCCTATTTAACATCTACATGAAGCCGCTGGGTGAGATCATCCGACGATACGGGGTGAGATATTAGCAATACGCTGATGATACCCAGCTGTATATCTCTACCCCACGTCAATTCAGTGAGGTGGTGGATGTGATGTGCCGGTGCCTGGAGGCCGTGAGGGTCTGGATGGGAGTCAACAGACTCAGACTTAACCCAGACAAGACCGAGTGGCTGTGGGTATTGCCTCCTAAAGACTATGTTGATTGTCCATCCTTGGTTCTGGGGGGGAGGAGAAATTGTCCCCCTCAGAAGGGGCTCGCAATTTGGGTGTCCTCCTAGACTCACAGCTAAGATTAGAGCAACATCTGTCAGCTGTGGCTAGGGGGACCTTTGCACAGGTTCTCCTGGTGCACCAATTGCGACCCTACTTGGATCAGGAGGCTCTCCTCACAGTCACTCATGCCCTTGTCACCTCACGGTTAGATTATTGCAACACGCTCTACATTGGGCTACCCTTAAAAAGTGTTCGGAGACTACAGTTGGTCCAGAACGCAGCCGTGCAAGCTGTTGTGGGTGCACCTAGGTACACCCACATTACACCAATTCTCCGCAAGCTGCACTGGCTCCTTATCGGTCTCTGGTCACAATTCAAGGTGTTGGTTATTACCTTTAAAGCCCTACATGGCTCAGGGCCAGGTTATCTTTGAGACCGCCTTCTACCGCATAGCTCCCAGCGACCGGTAAGATCCCACAGAGTTGGTCTCCTCCGGGTCCCGTCAGCTAAACAATGCCGGCTGGCGGGCCCATGGGGGAGGGCCTTCTCTGTGGCGGCCCCAGCTCTCTGGAACCAGTTACCTCCTGAGATCCGGACCATCCCCACCCTATTGGCCTTCCGAAAAGCGGTGAAGACCTGGCTTTTCCGGCAGGCCTGGGGCCGTTGATCTCACTGTTGTGATCTGGCGAGATCCAGCCATGAATGGTGTGAATGGGTTTTAATTGTTTTTAATGTTTTAATTTTTAATGTTTTTATATATGGTTTTTAAATGCATTGTAAGCCGCCTTGAGTCTTCGGAGAAAGGTGGCATACAAGTTGAACAAATAAATAAATAAATAAATAAACTAGTGGGTAGGTCCAGTTCTCCTTTCGGATGGGTTCTGGTAACAACAGGAGCTGCCAACTGTTTCGAAGGGATAACCAGATGGATCACCTCCAGCCGTGCGCCATTATATTGAGGCAGTCGCGAGAGGGCATCGGCCATAAAGTTCTTTCCTCCCAGTAGGTAGCGCAAGGAGAAATTGAAGCGATTGAAGTGTTGTGCCCACTGGACTTGTTTTGGCGACAATTTCCGAGGGGTTTTTAGGGGTTTTTTACCTTCTTGGGGAGAAGGTAAAAAAACAACATTATTTAAAAATTCCGGTCTGGTTATCAACTATTGAAGCATTCTCACATTCAATAACATTTAGAAAGGAACAAATTGTTAGATATAGTGAATTACTGAATGAAAAGGGTGAACTTAAATCTTTGCAAGAATTAGAAGTGTTAGGGTGTGTGTAAAAAGTATTTGTTGCTTGTGCATACTTCCCTTACCAAAGCAAACAGACTTTAGTAACTCTCGGTATACAGTACCATATAACAATCCAGTCTAACACCAATCAGCAGAAAGACGCAGAAAGCAACAGGAACAGGAACAATCAGGAACAAAGAACGCTTCTCTGCGCTGTTTATTTATGTACTGTAGCCTAATTACAGGGTTCAGCAAACCCTGATTACGTGGCTCAGTTGTTTCTTAAAGAAACAGATATATTGCCTGACCAACAAGTTAGGAGTAAGCTACAAGCTGAACCTAACATTCTCCCCATTGGGCAGGACAATATACACAATAGATACAGAAACAAAAATACACATCCAAATCATACATTGTACAGTGGTATCAGTTACATTTCAGATTCTTAATCCAAATCTTTCACAACAATTGGTGTGTTTAATGGCACCTTGCGCTTTGGTAAAATTATCGGCAATATTGTCCTCTGATGCGCAATATTCCAATGCAATCATGTTATCCTTAACACATTGCCGAACATTCAGATAACGTATATCAGTGTATTTAGTCCTTGTCTTTACAGCAAGATTCGTTGCCATTTTAATGGCTGCCTGGTTATCTTCATAAACCGTAATAGGATAGTCTATTTTGAATCCAATATCTTCCATCAACTGTTTATAATAAATCAGTTCAGTACATGTAAGTGATAGACAAGAAAACTCCGCTTCCATGGTAGACAAACTGATGTGTTTCTGGCGAATTGATCTCCATCCAATCAGGCAGTTATCCAACATGATTGCTATTCCAGACGTAGATTTTCTGGCAAAACTGGCATCAGCATATGCCTTTAACACCATATTGGCATTTGGTTCTAAATACATAGCAAAATGTAACGTTCTTTTAAGATATCTAAGAATACGTTTTGCAGCTTGCCAATGCCTATCAGTAGGCTCTGAACTATATTGTGCTAGTTGATTAACACTAAAAGCTATATCAGGCCGTGTCCAGTTGCTCAAATACGACAAACTGCCTATTAATGATTGATACAGTTCTTTACTGAACTGTGGACTCTGCAAACTATCCTGCTGGAATTCTTGTGTCATAGGAGTCTTGGCAGGTTTACATAATTCCATCCCATATTTTTTCAACAATTTGCAGATTTTATTAGATTGTGAAATTTTAAATCCTCTAGATGTTTTCAGGATGTCCAGCCCTAGATAATGCCGTATATGTCCTAGATTTCTAAGTTTAAATTTTGTTTGCAACTGACTGATAATCTCTCTGGCCTCAGCGTCAGTTCTGGTAATTATGGCAATGTCGTCTGTAAAGAGTAACAAGAATGAAACACATCCATCCTGTTCTTTTTTAAACAGACATTTATCTGCTACGCCCTCATAGAACCCAATGTTATGTAATTCCTGCACTATACATTGGTTCCACTCGTAACCTGATTGCCTTAAACCATATAGGCTTTTTTGTAGCCTCCAACACTCAGTGCTATCCTGTGTATCATAACCAGGAGGTTTCTTCATATATAATGTATGCCTCAACGGAGCGTTCAAGTAAGCTGTCTCGACATCTATATGAGTAATAGAGCATTTATTTCTAGCTGCCCAAACCAGCATCGTTCTCAAAGTGCTCGCTCGTAAACTTGGAGCAAAAACCTCATCATAGTCTCTATCTGTCTGTGAGAACCCTTGTGCAACAAGCCGAGCTTTATGGGTTACTACCCCATCTACACTTTTCTTTACCTTGTAGACCCACCTACAGCCTATAAGTTTCTCATTTGGTGGTATTCTTACAACTTCATAGACACCAAGCCTCTTCAATGAATTAATTTCTCTATCCATTGCCTCTTGCCAGGCTTTTTGCTCCTTTTCTGGATATAATTTTATATCATGATAACTGGATGGTTCGATATCTACTTGGCAAACCACTGTGGCTTTATAGTGATCTGGTGGATGCTGGTCCCTGGAAGATCGTCTAGGCATAACAGGACTAACATCAGGTATATTGGGTTCATCCTCCCCTAACCCTGATTCCTGTTCCTGTTCTTCAACCTTAATAGATGGTTTATCATCCATCTCAGATGAACTATCATCAGGAATATGGTCTACCTTAATATCCACATCTGTAAAACCATAGTCTGCTTTTTCTAACCTGTCCCAGCCTTCATGTTCTAGGAATTTAGCACTAGCGCTACACAAAACTTTTGTTGTTCCTTTTTCCCAGAACCTATAGGACCTATGGTTAGCCTCATAGCCAACAAATATCATTTTCTTTGCTCTCTGTTGGTCCTTCCTTCTCTGACTAACCTGTATATGCACCCAGGCTGGTGCACCAAAAGTATGTATATAACTTAAATCAGGCTTCCTCCCGTGCCATAAAGTAAAAGGAATTTTTCCTGTAGAGGAGTGCACCACATTATTTAAAATATGATTGGCACATAGTATTGCTTCTCCCCACAATTTATCAGGTAAACAAGCATCAGCCAGCATAGTCCTAGTCATAGCTTGTAGGGTCTGGCCTCTTCGTTCTATATATGCATTATGTTCCGGCCGAAAAGGGGCAGAACGTTTATGCTGTATCCCAACATCCTTCAAAAACTTAGCCAACTGATGGTTAGTAAACTCAGTTCCATTGTCAGTAACAATGCATTTCACCTTAAACCTCTGCTTCCTTTCTACAAAACGAAGCCAGTTTGTGATACATTGGAACGTATCACTTTTGGACTTCATAAGGTAGCAACCCTTGTAGACATCCTCATTGAGGCCATCCTTATAACATTCCATCAGGGCCTCCTGGGACCACCAGGTCACAAAACTTCTGGGTGTATTCAGCCACCGATCTACGCCCTTGATTTATAGACTTCATCCTGATTCTGGCCTTCCACTCGGCTAGGGGGTCCTTGAAGTGCCCTCTGAGTTCCACCATGAACTAGTCATAATTCCTCAGCAGGGGAGAATTCTCATCATGGAGGCCCACTCACCAGTCAGCAGCCGTCCCCTCCAGGGCCATAGTGACACATCTCACACGGGTGGCTTCCAATGGGAAATCCTCTCCATACTCCTCCATGTGATTCCACACTTGGGATAGGAAGAATCCCAAACCCTTGGGGTCTCCTCCATATTTTACGTTAAGCGGAGGAACCTTTGGAATTCAATGCCTCCTGGTTCCTGCTCCCCTCACAGGGGGGCCCTGGGCTGCAGTCGCAGCTTGAGCCCCAGAAATGTGTTCTCTCTCTGGCTGAACCCTGGGAATCTCTTCTGCGCTTGCTGAAATCTCTGCTCCCCCCCCCCCCCCAGCATTCAGTCTCCCTCCGGGCCAGCAATGCATACGTTTCATGGGCTTTCCGACTCTCAAAAGACTCTTTCAGGAGTTGCATGGCTTGAGTCAGCAGGGGGTCTTCTCTGTCCTCTTCCTGCTAAGCTGCCTCTCCCCGCCGGCATCTGGTAACTGTCACCCCTGAGGGGATTTCCTCTGAAGGATCCATCCTCCCCACGACCAGCGACCACTTAGCTCTGGCTGGCTTTTCTTCAAGTTGTAACTCTGACATCCAGTCCGAAACCTACCCACCTCACCTGGATAAGGGAGGGGTGGATCCAGCAACTCCCATGTCCTCTTGGTCACTGTCTTGATCAGACATTCTTGGCTCAGCCACCACGGTAGAGTTTTCTCTGGGATGGCTGTTAAAGCAGACTTTGCTTAATGTCAGGCTTGCCTCTGTTCAAAACTCAAGAAAGAAAAACCCTGACTCCATGTTGGTAGAGAAAGGTACTTTTACTGAGTATGGCGTTCATGTCTTCACTGGGAACCCAGGAGGCCTCTGAGAGTGGATACCCTTTCCATCCTACCATATATTAGAGTCTTTCTCTGTGCCATCTTGTATCTAGGATATCTTCCACCTCAAAGTGCCTTCCCCCCCACCACCATAACAGGCTGTGGCGGTGGTACATCAGGTCCCCTTAATGCAGAGATGCGGACTGGCTTGAGTAGGCTGCTGTGGAACACCAGATGGGTCTTCCCCAGCAGCCGGGGCAAGCGAAGCTGTACTGTCACTGAATTTATCACCCAGACGACAGGCAAGGGCCCCTGTCAGCCTTGGAAACCATATTAGGCCGGAAGCTCCAATGCTGCCAACTTCTCATGTGTGGGAAAGTAGAAGGGGGGATTTAGGAGAGGGGGTTAGTAGACATAAAAGCATTCTTACTGTCGGTCAAGGTCAGGGCAATCCAGCATCTGGAGAAGGAGTGGTCAGGGGGCTGGATCGGGATGGAATGGATGTTGATTGGGGCATGTGACCCTCTGGGTGGAAAAGGGGATGGTTTTGGGAGCTTTGACTTACTGGGGGAAAACCCGGGCTTTTCAGATTCGGGTTTCCCCAGATGTGCCAGTTTGCCTATTCTAGTAAATAGAACTTTGGAAAATGCTTGCTTCCACGTCTTTACTTGGAGTTGGGGATTTTTCTGGAATGCTGACAGCCCTATGTATTTAGGTCCGAGTTTCTTACCAGGAAGGTTTAGCCTCAGGTACTTGGTTGACAGGTACACCATTTGACCCACTTTGAACATAGGCTGTGGCCTCCGTTTTTTGTCTGCCTGCCATTTCTACCTTGCCACTGCATGATTTAATGCGTCTTTAACCACTCGCCACACACCCTTCATTCGGTCTGTCCATTCCTTCACTCTGCCACTCACTGGTCTTCGGAGAGGGGCGGCATATAAATTGAATTAATTAAATTAAATTAAATTAGGGCATTCTGGTATTGGGACAAATTCTCATCCCATTGAAACCTGGAACAGGGTATATCCCGTACTGCTATGGATAGCGTTATTGTACGCTACCTCAGCAAATGGGAGTAAATCCTCCCAATCGGTCTGTTGATGATTGACATAACATAGTAGATACTGTGCCACCATGGCGTTAGTCCTCTCTGCAGCCCCATTGGTTGCAGGGTGAAACTCCGAGCTTAGCCCCTGGGATGCCCCGATTGTGGTCAGGAAATCTCGCCAGAACCTGGCAGTAAATTGCACTCCCCTATCCAAAATCACCCTCTGGGGGACACCGTGGAGATGATAGATATGGACTATGAATAACTTAGCCAACTTTTTTGCAGCGGGGAGACCGGGACAGGCTACGAAATGAGCCTGTTTTGAAAATAAATCTACTACGGTCCAGATGACTGTATTCCCCCAACTGGCCGGCAGTTCTACAACAAAGTCCATAGCTATCTGCTCCCATGGTTGTGCTGGCCTTGCCACTGTCTGCAACAGGCCTGGTGGCTTGCCTGGTCGGGGTTTCATGGTAGCACACACCACACAGCTCCGTACATAGTCCTTGATGTCTCTTTTCATTTGAGGCCACCAGAACTGGCTGTTGGTGAGGTGCAAAGTCTTAAAGTACCCAAAATGTCCGGCAGTGCGCGGATCATGACAACGTTTTAACACCTCCAACCGCACCTCCCGGGGCATATACAGTTTTGACCCCTTCCAAGAAAAACCATCCCTCTGAGTTAATAGGGAATGGTTTTCCTGGTACCAGTGGTCCCCTGGTAATGCAGACTGGATGGCCTGAGGGGCTACTGGGCATTTGGTAGGTTACAGTCTGCGAATGGTGGGTGTTTATTGTTTGGATTTGGTCAGCAGGTATGATAGCTTGCACCACCTCCTCACCGGCACTTTCATATTGTGGCTTCCTGGACAGGGCATCAGCCAGGAAGTTTTTCCCACTAAGGTATATATTTCAGGGTGAAATGAAAACACCTGAAATACAAGGCCCACCTCACCTGTTTTGGCGACAGTCGTTGGGGTTGTTGCAGGGCCTCCCAGTTCTTGTGGTCTGTCCACACTTCGAATGGTACAGCCCCGCCCTCCAAGAGATGCCACCAAGTCATCAATGCCCATCGAACCGCAAAGGCATCCTTCTCCCAGATCGGCTCCCAGTCTATCACCGCTTTGACCATAGCCGGGTCCATCTCCACCCCCGCTGGTGATATGCAAAACCCTAGGTAGTCCAATCGGGTCCAGTGAAACTCACATTTTGATAGTTTCACATACAATTGTGCGTGTAACAGTTTCTCCAGGACTTTATGGACTAGGGCAGTGATGGCTAACCTTTTTGCCATCGCGTGCCAGGAGAGGGGGGGGTGGGGGAGGGTCGTGCACGCACGTGCCCACACGCATGTGTGCGCAACCCCCTCCCCCTCCCCCCCCCACTCCTGGCACATGATGGCCTGGTAGGCCCGTTTTTCTTTCTTACCTGGTTCCAGATCCTCTCTGTGTATCTGGGAATGGGGAAAACAGCCTTCCCCACTCCCTTGGAGGCCCTACGGAGGCTGAAAAAGCCCATTTCCCAACTCCCAGTGGGACAGGAAGTGACATTTTTTGCTGTCCCCAGCCTCCAGAACCTCTCTAGGAGTCTCTAGGAGCCTCTCTAGGAGTCTGTAGGAGCCTCTCTAGGAGTCTCTGGAGGCTGGGGACAGGAAAAAAAATCACTTCCTGTCCCACCGGGAGTGGGGAAATGGGCCCTTTGAGCCTCCAATAGGGCCTCCAAGGAAGTGGGAAAGGCTGTTTTCGCCATTCCCAGATACACAGAGAGGATCTGGAGCCAGGTAAGAAAAAAAAAATGGGCCTTCCCCCCCCCCCCAGGCCCTCCAGAGGCAGGAAACAGCCTGTTTCCCTACTTCTGGTGGGCCCAGAAGGCCCGAAAATCAGCTGGCCAATGCACGCATGCACCCCAGAGCTGAGCTGGCGTGCCCACTAATATGGCTCCATGTGCCACCTGTGGCACGCGTGCCATAGGTTCGCCATCACGGGACTAGGGCGACGTGTTCAACTATGGTCTTAATATAGATGAGTATATCATCAAGATACACCAGTACCCCATTATATAGATGTTCATACAGCACCTCGTTGATTAGCTGCATGAACACCGCGGGGGCACCCTGCAAACCAAAGGGCATAACCCTAAACTGATAACTCCCCAGGGGGCAATTAAATGCGGTCTTCCACTCATCTCCTGCCCATATCCATACCCGGTAATATGCCTCCCAGAGGTCTAATTTGGAGAACACCTGTCCCTCAGCCAACCAGGCTAACATGTCCTTCATCAATGGCAGGGGGTACAGGTGTTTTACACACACCGCATTATTTCCCCAGAAATCCACAGACAGACATAACCCCCCATCCTTCTCTCGAAACAATACGGGTGCAGCCACCCGGGACCGAGCCGGCTGGATAAAGCCTCGTTTCGGATTTTTCTCGATGAAAGCCCTCATCTCCTTCAGGTCAGCTGGAGTCATCGAATATATCTTGGGCTTTGGTAAAACAGCCCCTGGAAGGAACTCTATCCTG
The DNA here is from genome assembly GCF_029215685.1 of Pituophis catenifer annectens. Taxonomy (NCBI): domain Eukaryota; kingdom Metazoa; phylum Chordata; class Lepidosauria; order Squamata; family Colubridae; genus Pituophis; species Pituophis catenifer. Next base: position 26,251,657 of record NW_027256885.1, on the reverse strand, counting down.
CAGTCAGTGAGCTGGTGAGGAGGCAAGGCATTGCATTCTTGCTCGCTGAACACCTCTTGCAGGTCAGCGTACACCTCAGGGTAGCCTAACTGGCCAGACCCCTGAGGATACAAAACAGCTCCCGCCAGTCCACCCTGGTCTACTGTAGGGGCTTGAGGCCACTCCTCATGTCGCAGTGGGGTTGGACTCAGGCTCAATCGCAGGTGTCAACAACCACCACCCCACCAGATGGTTGGGCCCCATTTGTCCAACCAAGATAAACCCAGGACTATGTCTTCCATTATTTTAGGCACAACCACCAACCGTAGGGTTTCCCTGTGAGCACCTATTTCCATAACAACCTCTTCTGTGACGTGGGTGGCGGGCCTTCCGCCCAGCAAGGACCCCTCCATCTGCTCGAATCTTATGGTTCGGGATAGCTTTCTCAGTCCCACCCCCAACCCTGTGGCCACCCCCGTGCTCATTAAGCACCTGGTGCAGCCGGTGTCTACCAAGGCTGTACAATCCCTTCATACCCGTGCTTCTAACACTATTGGAATAATGAAGGGTTTAATGGGCAAGCTTACCATTGGGTCCAGTTCAACCTCCTCCTCGCTGCTGCTGGTGGTTGGCTCCTCGCCGGGGCTGACCATCACCACACCCAGGCTCATAGGAATCATCTGTTGTGCCCCCCCTTAACTTCTCTGGGGTGCCCTTGATGCTCTTTCTCGCCGTCATTGTTCATGTACAGGGGGTACCAATGGACTTCTTCTGGTTCCCATCTGTGCACTCAGCTGCTCTATGCCCCGGCTTCCTGCAATGGAAGCATGTCAAAGGGGGTTTGCTGGGTATCAGCATGTTGGGCTCCACCACCCTTTGAGGCGGCACCACCGTCCACTGACTTCAAATTTTGAGATTGGGGTGATGAAACAGGGCTTTCTGAACCCAAACAGACCCTTTCACCCTTTGCTCACAAAATTCAGGTCCCAGTTTGGTAGCTGCCTGATACCAGGCCGTCAGGCTCTCAGCCTGTCAGGGCTGACCTGGCTGGAACTACAATAAAGCCAACACTACACAACCACAATGGTATCTGGAGCTGTGTCTTTATTTCATCCATTAGAGGCAAGCCACAGAACTTGGTGAAAATGCAAAAGACATGTGAAGTCAGTGCTGGGAGCAGCTGCCTTCCAGGGCTGTTTTTATCTCCCACTCTCCACCCCCAATTATCCAGCTTTTGTCCTCCTAATTATCCAATTACCCAACCATCAATTACCCAATTATCCTACAGCTTCCCCCGCCCCCGCCTCCGCCCCCGCCCCCCGGTAGCTAACATCCGGCATAGATGACTAAGGAGTATGTCAGGCTATTTCCCTGGTGGCCTTCCAGGCCAGTGTTCAGCCAAGAGGTGCATGGGCTCTTTGGAGTCTCCCACGTTCCAGGACACGTGATGGTAGGTCACACCTCTGCCAGGTATTGCTGCCTTTGCCTCTGCTACTCCCGCGTTGTCCCCCCTCCAATTGTGGCGAGCCCGAGGACTGGGCTTGACACAGCTGGTGAGGCAAACCCCTACACAGACAAGCCTGCCATAGAGTATGGTCGAGACCTTCTCGAAAACAATGGACTAATAGGCATTCTGGCCAACCTCGGACTTTACCTGCCAGACTCTTGAAGCCCCGAATGTACTCCTTAGCAGTACTTAATGTAACACTTAGCGCGGAGGCAATTCTGGTGCCCCGGCATGAAAAGAGACATGGACAGTTATGTGAAAAGCTGTGTTGTGGCCTGCCAGCTACCAGTGGAGCTGGTGGCAGACTCGGATGATGAAGAGGTTGGGGAGGAACTTGGGCCAGTCCTGGAGTCTGGGGAAGGCTCTGATGGATGCTCTGCATCAGAAACAGAGATAGAGCCAGGGCTGTCCAACATTTCCCAGCTGCCTTCAGAGGCGGAGATAAGTGGGGAGGAAGAACAGCTGGGGCCTGTTCCAGATGCGCACATGCGCAGAGATGTTAGGAGAGGAGAACAACTGAGGACAAGGAGCCGACTCAGGAAGAAAGGCACAAATAGATGCTGAATGGCCCCTCCCTGGCTGGGGAATAAATAGAAGGAAAGGGGAGGGGTGGTTGCAGGAGACAACTGTTCGGATTTCTTTCAGAAGATTTGCTCATCGTGGTTCGTGCCTCAGAGACTGCTTGCCAGAACTTAATTTACAGCCTTGGGGCTGGAAGCTCCTGGCCTGGCAATTATCTCAAGGAATTGATAAGGTCTGTTACTGCAGTTAACCCTTTGAAGGGTTATTGCCTGGACTTTTCGGTGTGTGAATGCCATTAATTCACAGTAGCTAAATAAACAGGGGTTTTTCAGGACAAGGAGTCTGTTTATTGGTTCTGCTAAGGCTGGGTCAGAACAGGCTGCACCATCTGCACCACAATGAAAAAATGACCAAGAAACCCCCCCCGGACTGCTGCAACCAGTGGCAGAGCCGACGAGTTATGATAAGGGAGCCACACACAGGAAAAGGGGCCCGATACGGGGCGTTAATTGACTCTGGATGTACCCGGTGTCTCATCAATCACAAAATAGTCAATGAGCTGGGTATAGATGTACAAAGACTGGCTAAGCCCATTAGATTCAAGCACGTAGATGGCTCGATTCGGGGTGGGGGGCACTGGCTACCTATATCATGGAGCTGGTGAGACTAGAGATGGGGGAACATTGGGAACTCATCAGAATCATTGAAGTAACCACAATGAATGAATCCCTGTTGTGGCCCGTCAGTGGCCTGTGCAGCTAGTAGCTGATTCTGACAGCAAGGAGGCTGGTGTGGAGCTGCGCCAGCAGCCTGTGCAGCTGGCACTCGAGTCGGACAATGAGGAGGCTGGAGAAGATGTGGTGCCAGAGGCGGGGATTCAGCCAGGGCCTTCAGAAGCTCCAGAAGCTCCCATAAGTGAAGAGGAAGAAGAGAAGGAGCCCCTTCTTGATGCACGAGCGTGCAGAGCTGCGAAAAGGCAGGAGTGGCTCCTCAGGAGGAGGTCTCCTCGAGAGTAAGGCTTGGGGCTAATTGGCCACTCCCTTAGCCTATTTAAGGAAGGACGACGACTGAGGCAATTTGCAGGGAACAACTTCATTCACTCTCCTTCGCCTCTTGATCTTAGTTCTCTGCAAATTGCTTCAGGGCTTTCTGCCAACCATAGTAAGATTACAATTATTTATTCTTTGGATTCTTGTAGGCTGTTAAGAAAGTTAATTAACAGCCTTTGTTTGAAAAAGACTGATTTAATTTAGTAAACTAAGGTTAGTACAGACTTTGTGTGTGCTGCGTTCTTTGGGGTCCGTAGCTGGGGCAGAACAATCCCTGATATTGGGTCTAGCATGGCTGGACAAATGGGGCCCCACGATATGGTGGGAGGGAGGGTTCCAGAAGCTATGGATAGTCACCGGCCCCAATCCACCACCACACAAACGAGGGTGGGCGGTGGGGTTTGCTAACCATGACAAGCATTGGTGTCAGGCTAGCCAGGACCCCACATTCCCTCAGGTCTATGCTGACCTGGCAGACATATTCAGTGAGGCAGAATGTGAGATCCTGCCCCCTCATAGGCCCACAGACTGTGCCATCGAGTTGATACCTGGGACAAGACTGCCTAAACCCCAGATATATTCGATGACGCCACAAAAGATGGCTGAGTTAGGAAGGTATATGTCAGCCACACTTTGCTGGGGCTGCCATTCTGGAGTGGATGGATGCAAACAGGTTGCGCCGCTCCACATTCCAGCTGCCTGGGAACCCTTGCCTTGTCTCCGACTGCTTCCTCCTGCTGACAGCCGGTGGATCCCTCTTCTGCCCACTGATCCTGGGGCCGCCATCCTTTCCATTACCGCTGGATGCGCTACTGCCCTCAGCTGAGAGGCGGACAGGACCACACCTGCACAGAGGCCAAGCCAGCCAAACTAGCCAGCATTAATTGGGGCTTTCTGAGAAAGCCCCAATTTCCATCGGAGGCAGGGTTTGGGGGTGGAGTCAGGGGGTGGAGTAGCGGGGTGGAGCGCAATAGGTTTTAAATGGTGGTGGGAGCACGAAGAGGCTAGAGCTGACAATATTTCACTGAAACTGCACTGGGTTATTGTTGGAGCATGCCAGATCATGGAAGAAAAAGCTTTACAACAACCTCCACCCTGTTGTCTGGTGTTTCCTTTCCCGTCCTGATCTGGAACCTAACAGTATATAGATAAGAACCTGGCGAGGAGTTTCATCAAGCCCAGTAGGTCCTGTTTAGCAGCACCTGTATTGTTCCAGGAAAAAAAAGACAGAAGCTTACGTCTTTGTGTTGATTTCCAGGATCTCAATGAAGTTTGTGTGGAGCATCTCTACCCCTTACCACTGATGAAAGACATGTTGGCAACCCTAGTGAAGGGCCGGTTTTTTACTAGGTTAGACTTACGGGAGGCGTATTATCAGGTCAGAATCTGACCAGGTGATGAGTGGAAAACCATATTCAACTGTCCGTTGGGGAGCTACTAGTTCCAGGTGATGCTGTTTGGGTTACAAGGGGCCCCGGCGGTGTTCATGCATCTCATCAACAAGGTGCTGCATTAACACTTGTACTGGGGGGTCCTTGTATACCTCGATGACATATTGATCTACACCACCACTATGGAGGAACACACGTGGTTAGTGCGGCAGGTGCTTCAGAAGCTCCTAGTGGCTAAGTTGTACAGGTGAAACTCGAAAAATTAGAATATCGTGCAAAAGTTCATTTATTTCAGTAATGCAACTTAACAGGTGAAACTAATATATGAGATAGACTCATTACATGCAAAGCGAGATAGTTCAAGCCTTGATTTGTCATAATTTTGATGATTATGGCTTACAGCTCATGAAAACCCCAAATTCACAATCTCAGAAAATTAGAATATTACATGAAATCAATAAAACAAGGATTGTACATAGAACAATATCGGACCTCTGAAAAGTATAAGCATGCATATGTACTCAGTACTTGGTTTGGGCCCCTTTTGCATCAATTACTGCCTCAATGCGGCGTGGCATGGATGCTATCAGTCTGTGGCACTGCTGAGGTGTTATGGAAGACCAGGATGCTTCAATAGTGGCCTTCAGCTCTTCTGCATTGTTCGGTCTCATGTCTCTCATCTTTCTCTTGGCAATGCCCCATAGATTCTCTATGGGGTTCAGGTCAGGCGAGTTTGCTGGCCAATCAAGCACAGTAATCCCATGGTCATTGAACCAGGTTTTGGTACTTTTGGCAGTGTGGGCAGGTGCCAAGTCCTGCCGGAAAATGAAGTCAGCATCCCCATAAAGCTCGTCTGCGGAAGGAAGCATGAAGTGCTCCAAAATCTCCTGGTAGACGGCTGCGTTGACCCTGGATTTAATGAAGCACAGTGGACCAACACCAGCAGATGACATGGCTCCCCAAATCAACACAGACTGTGGAAACTTCACACTGGGCTTCAAGCATCTTGCAGTGTGTGCCTCTCCATTCTTCCTCCAGACTCTGGGTCCTTGGTTTCCAAATGAGATGCAAAAGTTGCTCTCATCAGAAAAGAGGACTTTGGACCACTGAGCAACAGACCAGTTCTTTTTTTCTTTAGCCCACGTAAGACTCTTCTGACCTTGTTTGTTGTTCAGGAGCAGCTTGACAAGAGGAATACGACATTTGAAGCCCATGTCCAGGATCCGTCTGTGTGTGGTGGCTCTTGATGCACTGACTCCAGCCTCAGTCCACTCCTTGTGAAAGTCCCCAACACTTTTGAATGGCCTTTTCCTGGCAATCCTCTCCATCCCTGCTGCTTGTGCACCTTTTTCTCCCACACTTTTCCCTTCCACATAACTTTCTATTAATGTGCTTTGATACAGCACTTTGGGAACATCCAACTTCTTTTGCAATTACCTTTTGAGGCTTTCCCTCCTTATGGAGGGTGTCAATGATGGTTTTCTGCACAACTGTCAGGTCAGCAGTCTTTCCCATGATTGTGATTCCTACTGAACCAGACTGAGAGACCATTTAAAGGCTCAGGAACCCTTTGCAGGTGTTATGGCTTAATTAGCTAATTAGAGTGGGACACTTTGAGCCTAGAATATGGAACCTTTTCACAATATTCTAATTTTCTGAGATTGTGAATTTGGGGTTTTCATGAGCTGTAAGCCATAATCATCAAAATATGACAAATCAAGGCTTGAACTATCTCGCTTTGCATGTAATGAGTCTATCTCATATATTAGTTTCACCTTTTAAGTTGCATTACTGAAATAAATGAACTTTTGCACGATATTCTAATTTTTCGAGTTTCACCTGTACGTGAAGCTTTCCAAATGTGGGTTCCACCAAACCGGGTTGGATTATCTAGGCTACTGTATCTCTAGCCAAGGGGTGGAGATGGATCCACATAAGGTTCCGACCATTCTAGAATGGCAAGCTCCCCAGAAGGGGAAGCAATTACAGAGCTTCCTGGGTTTTGCCAATTTTTATCAGCAATTCATCCCATCCTTCACATGGGTTGCTTTGCCGTTAACCGACCTACTATGGACAAACCAGACCAATACCAATCCCTGGCCAGGCAAGCCCCTTTCCTGGACGGTGGAATGTCAACGGGCGTTTGAGGCATTGAAGGCCCTCTTTGCACCAGAGCCCATACTTAAAAACACCCTGATCCCGGACAACCGTCTCGTTGTTCAGCCGGCCGACACCAGTGAGGTTGCCATGGGCACGGTCTTGTTACAATTGAACACCGATGGCCATTTACAGCCCTGCGTCTACAACGTCCCAGAAGCTGACACCAACAGAAAGGGGGTTGGGCCATCTGGGAAAAAGAGCCTTTGTGGTACAGTGGGTGCTTCTCACATGGTGGCACTTGCTGGAAGGGGCCCAACAGACGTTTGAGGTGTGGACAGACCACTAAAAATCTTGAGGCCTTACAAACACCAAGACGCCTATCACTAAAACTGGCCTAGTGGGCACAATAATTTCAATGGTTCTGTTTCACCCTCAAGTATGTCCCAGCTGGGAGGAATGTATGCCCCAGTACCATAGCCAACTAGGAGGACGTGGTACAGGCCATCATCCCACCATGTCAACAGGTGGGCCGGGTGACCAGGACTGACATCAGGGAGCGCCTCACTAAGGAGCTAGAAATGGCCTTAGTAAATGACCCATGGCTAAAGGAGAATCAGGTGCTGTGCACAAGGCGGGAAAGGAGTGGTGTGGAAGGGGGACAAGCTATATATCCCAGCTGCCCTTTGGGTCATGGTCCTGCAGTGGTGCCACGATGTCAAGCCGGCTGGCCACTTCACGTTCCTTAAGACGTTACATCTCACCAAACGGCAATTCTGGTGGCCTCGTATGTGGGCAGAGATTGAGGAATACATCCAGAGCTGTCCGATTTGTGTGATGACGAAAGTAATGCCTGGAAAACTGCTCGGCTTATTGCAGACTGTGGCTGATCCCATTCGTCCATGGGAGGAGATCGTCATGGACTTTGTGGTAGATCTGCCCGATAGTAATGGACACATGGTCATATGGACTGTAATAGATTTATTCTTGAAGCAGGCCCATTTATTCTTGAAGCAGGCCCATTCTTGAAGCAGAGCCTGTAGTACAGTGGACTAAAGCACTGTTATTAACATCTGCTGCTTGCAATTACTGCAAGTTCAACTCTCACCAGGCTCAAGGTTGACTCAGCCTTCCATCCTTTCAAAGGTAGGTAAAATGAGGACCCAGATTGTGGGGGCAATAAGCTGACTTTGTATAAATATACAAAAGTATGAAGGCTATTGCTTAACGCATTGTAAGCCGCCCTGAGTCTCCGGAGAAGGGCGGCATATAAATTAAAGCAAAAAAAAAAAATTATACTGTGGGGGGGGAATCCCATTAGCACAGAGACTAACAAAGTTATTCATCGAGCATATCTACTGCCTCCATGGGGTACCTCAACGTATCATCTCAGATAGGGGGATTCAATTCACCGCCAGATTTTGGCATGATTTCATCTGGTTAATCAGCTCCACCCAGGGACTAAGCTCTGCATTCCATCCTAGCACCAATAGAGCTGTCGAAAGAGCTAACACCATGATTGAACGCTATCTGAGATGCTACGTTGACTACCAGCAGAAAACCTGGGCGAGCCTCCTTCCGTTTGCAGAAGTGGCTTACAATAATGCGGTTCATGGGAGCACTTTTGGGTGTTTAACAGGATTGAATTCGTGGCCATACCTGAGTGGAGCCATGACCCTCAAAACCCCGAAACATTGAAAGAGTGGGCAGATACAATAACCGGATGTCTGGGGGCTCAGTCAAAAAGGCATTACAGAAAGCGGCTGAAATGTACAAGAAGCAAGCTGACAAAAAAAAACGGGCAATGCCAAAACCCTTTAAAGTTGGGGATCTGGTATACCTCTCAACAAAATACATCAAACTAAGGGTGTCATGCAAAAAGCTGGGACCGAAATACCTGGGCCCATTCCCGATCATTCGAGTCATTAACCCCGTAACTGTGGAATTGAAACTCCCATCCCTACTGGGCCGGGTACACCCCATATTTCACAGCAGCCTTCTGAAGCCCATAGAAACCCATAAGATGAGATGCATACCCAAACCTCCCGGGGCCATGGGGGCGGATCACTATGAAATAGATGGCATTCTAGGCTCCCGGTTGCATAGGGGCAGGTTCCAGTATTTGGTCTGGTGGAAGGGGATACCCAGTCACCAATGTATCCTGGGTACCCGATAGGGACATGAACGCCAACAGGCTGCTCCGGCGATTCCACCAATGTCATCCGGGCAAACTGGGGGGGGGGGCACCGGGTGCATGTCATGGTGCGAGGGCTAATGCATCTTTGTTCTGTCTTCCAGGTGGACCTCTGGTAAAGGGGAGCCACCTGTCAAGCCCAGTCCATGGGCTCGCCACAACTGGGGGGCAACGCAGTGAGGGCACCGGCAGTCGTGGCAGTAGAGGCAGCAATGGCCGATGGGGTGAAGCTTACCGACATGTCTCCGAGATCGTGGGAGGTGCCGAAGAGTCCCTGCGCCTCTCCGCTGTTCCCCGGTGGTACCAGAGGCACCGGGATGCCACTGCACAGCTGATGAGCCGCCACTTCACAGCTGATAGGACCGGTGGAGACCTGGACATTTGGTCACAGCCAGATCCGTGGCAGCCAAGATGCCACCAGCGACACTGGCCCAGAAGGCCGCCGGGGACATTGCCTGACTCAAACCATGGCCACCCATGCCAGATGTTAGCTTCCGGGGGGGTGGGGGGGTTAGCCGCAGGGTAATTGGGGATAAGTGGAGGTTATCTGCTGGGTGATTGAGGGGTGGGGCATTAAGGATAAAAGCAGTGCTGGAAGGCGGATGCTCCCAGCACTGACTTCACATGGCTTATTGCATTTTCACCACGTTCTGTGGCTTGCCTGTTATGGAGGAAATAAAGACACAGTTCCAGTTCATGTTGGCTTTGCTTTCGTTCCAGCCAGGCCTGCCCTGACAGGCTGAGATCTGGACTGTAATTGACTTATTTTCCAAGCAGGCACACTTCATACGGTGCAGCGTACTACCTCAGTTAGCCAAACTCTTCCTGAGGCACATCTACCACCTGCATGGAGTACCACGCAGAATCATGTCGGACAGAGGGGTCCAGTTCACAGCTAAGTTCTGGAGCGAGTTCCTGTGGTCTATTGGGTTGTCCCAGGGCCTTAGCTCAGCTTTTCATACAGCTACCAATGGTGTGGGGGGGGGGGGGGCAGAACATTTGAACATTTGATTCATGGATGAATCTCCTGGTTTAAATGGACGGAGGGCTTCTTCCAAGGGCAGTGTCTGAGTCAAGGTGCTTTGTCTCAACAGGGTGTGAAGTCTCTGGTGTAGGGCTGTGAGGTAAGAAGAAAGAACCACATCCCTTCTTTCTAAACTAACAGAATGTGGGTCCAGGCCCTTCAGTGTGTCTGGAGGATGGCCAAAGAGTAACTCGAAAGGGGAGGTGCCCATGTCCCACACAAGAAGGGTCTTGACCTCCCTGTTGGTTCTCTCTATACTAACAGAGGACCTTGGAGAATAGGGTGCATGAAGGTGCTGGGTAATGCCAAGGGCCTGGAGCACATGGGTAAGGACTTGAGTCACAAAGTGTCTTCCTTGGTCCATGTCTAAGATGCTGGACACCCCAAACCTGGGTACTATGTCCCTGAGGAGGTATCTGGCTGTTTCCAGTGCTGTGGCATGGCAACAAGGAAAGGCCTCTACCCAGTGTGTCAGCTTGTCTCTGCATACTAGGGCATATTGGTAACCATTTGCCCTGGGCTACTGTATGTAGTCCATTTGCAGCTTTTCAAAAGGCTGCTGTGCCCATGGCCTTTCCCCTTCGTGAGTGGCTTTTCTGGAGGTGGCATTGTTGGCCTGACAGGTCTGGCATGTTCCTGCTACTTGTGTGGCTTCTCTATAAGCCCCTGGTGTGTACCAAACTCCTCTGATGGCATCTACTATAGCCTGGCTCCCACAGTGACCCTTTGAGTGCAGCCTTTGGCATATTAGCCATAGGAGGAAGCGGGGAGCTATAGATCTTTCATCTGGGACCCTCCAGAACCCTTCCTTAAAGACTGCCTCAATTTTCTTTTCCCATCATTCTGCTTCCCCTGCCTCTAGGAAATCTTTCTATGGAATTTCAGGGTTAATCCTTACAGCTGGGGCCATTGTGTTTAGTGGAAGAGGTTTAGTAGCTACCCATTTTGCAGCTGAGTCTGCTTATTGATTGCCTTTCATGACCTGTGATTTGTCCTTCTGATGTGCCTTGCAGTGAATGACTGCTATGGCTGAGGGTAATTGAATGGTGGTTAGTAAGTCAGAGACCAGGGTTGTGTGAGCAATGGGAGGCCCTGCTGAAGTTAGGAATCCTCGCTGCTTCCACAGTGCTCTGGTGGCATGGCATACTCCGAATGCATACCTTGAGTCTGTGTACACATTGTTAGATCGGCCCCTTGTGGCTTCACATACTTTGATTAAAGCTGCAAGTTCGGCTGCCTAAGCGGTATAGGAAGCTGGGAGTCACACGGCCCATATAATTCCATGGAGAGAGACAACTGCAGCCCCTGACACCCTGGTTCCCTCATGTAGGAGGATCTGTCAGTAAAGAGTTCAAGGTCGGGGTTTGGCAAGGGGGTGTCGGTTAGGTTGGGTCAGGGTAATTCTGTGTCTTGTACAAGGTGTAAGCAGTCATACAAGATGTCCCCTGACTGCTCAGTTGGTAACAGGGTGGCTGGATTTAGGGTAGTACGGCATTCAAAAGATATATGGTCCGAGGTAAACAGCTCAGCCTCGTACTGTGTTAGGTGTTGTTGTGTGAAGGCTTGAGTCTTTAAGAGTATTGTGAAAACATTGTGAGGGACCTTCAATATTATTTTTGTTTTCAAAAAAGTTTTTTATTTTTATTTCTCATAAACACATTTACATGTACAGTCATTTATCCATCATTTTTCATTCATCTTATCTTTTAACTTTCATTTTTCATTTTTATTTTTTCGGGGCTGCTCTTTTACCATTTACCTTTACTCCAACCTTTCTTCTTCTCCTCCCCTTCTCTTCCTTCCTCTTTCTCCTCCTACTTCCTCCTACTTCCTCTCCTTCTCTTTCCTACTTCCCTTTCTCTTCCCCCACTCCTCTCTTCTTCCCCCTTCTAACCTTCTCCTCTGCTCCTCTTTCCCCTCCCTTTTCTTCCTCTCCTTTTCCCTTTCTTCTTTCTCCTCTCCTCTCCTCTCCTCTCCTCTCCTCTCCCTTCCTCTCTCTCTATTCCTTCCCCTCTCTCTTATTTCCCTTTTCAGTTCAATCTAAAGTGGTATTTGAGCAGCCCCAATTTTCTAATTATCTTTATTTTCATTTCAATTTCTCATTCAATTAATATTTATTTTTATTCCATCATTTGTGTACATTTTTATAATATCTCACTTTTTTCCCTTTTACCCCCTCCCTTTTCTCCTTTTAATTGGCATCATCTGGGTATCTATTTTTCTAAGTGTTTTCTCCCATCTGTTCTCTATCTATTTTATCTCTATACCCTTATTCATTTCTAACCAATCATAAAATTTATCCCATGTCTTGAAATACATCAATTCCTCTTTATCTTTTATTCTCAATGTTAATCTATTCATTTCTGCACATTCTAAAATTTTCTTTATAATTTCTCCTTCCAACGGGATTTTATCTGCTTTCCAATTTTGTGCAAATACAATTCTAGCTGCTGTTATTATATGAATGATCAAATATGTATCTTCTTTACTGTAATTCTCTGGTAAAATTCCCAGTAAGAATATCTCTGGCTTTAACTCTATATGTTGCTGCAACATTCCCTCTAACCATGTTTGTATTTTCACCCAATAATGTTTTGCTTCTTTACACAACCACCACATATGATAGTATGATCCTGGTAACTGGTGACATTTCCAACACTTAGCTGATTTATCTTTAAACATCTTAGCTAATCTTTCTGGTGGCATATGCCATCTATAAAACATCTTATACAAATAATTTATAGTTTCTTTCCCAAAGTTGTTGCCATTTCTCCAATTCTATGGTGTATCCAAAATTCTTTGCCCATGCTATCATTGTTTCTTTTACTTCTTCATCTTCTAGTCTAATCTGCAATAGATAATTATATAATTTCTTAATCATTTTCTCATCTATTCCTGTCAATATTTCATCCAGTTCTGATTTCCCCAAGTTAAAGCCATATTGTCTACGATCTGCTTCATATCTTGATTGTATTTGCAGTCTTGTATACCAATCTATCTCAATCCCTTGACTCTCTAGTTCTTGTTTTTGTTTCAGTTCTCCCCGATCTGTCAAGATGTCCTTATATCTAACAATATTCCCCATATTCACAATATTTGGATATGTCACCGCTTCTATTGTAGAAAGCCACATTGGTATATTCAGATAATGTTTTTCTTTCACTCTCTCCCACACTGATAGCAAACCATTTCTTACATAATGTCTTTGGAAATATCCATGTATCCTTTGTTTCCTGTACCATAAAAAGGTATGCCAACCCAGTTGTAAATCATGACCCTCCAAAGTCAATAGTCTTATATTCCTCAATAAAATCCATTCTTTAATCCATGTTAATGCTGCCACTTGATAATACAATTCCCAGACTTCCGGCGGTGACATCATCGTGAAGAGGGTGAGGGAACGGGGGTGCCGTAACCAAAACCCAAAAAATTCTTTACTAGGAGCCCTTCCAGGGCATTTTCAATCCCGTAGACATCGGGAAATAAAAGGGGAAGATCTGAAGCCCCTGGATGACATGCAATTGATCAGGAGGACAAGGGACAAATCTCCTTAAAATCAGTGAAGAAGTCGGCCTTCAAGGCGGACCAGGAGCGATGGCAGCCATATAGAGAGGAAGCAAAGAGTGGAAAAAACAGTTTCGAGTGGCAGACAAAGTGGACCCATAAGAAGGAGACGGAAACCCCCCCCCCCCCGAAGAATCAGAGGCATGGAGCGAGGAAGGCACAAAAGGGACGGACAATACAAGTCCAATAAAGTGGCGACGGAATCTAAGGGGAGCGCTGCATGAGACAGATGGGAAAAGAGGTTAGTGCGAGTGAAGGAGGATCCCAGAGAGTGAAACAACAGAACGAGAGGAAGATTAGTGGCAGAGATAAGACCCCTGGGACAGAGGGAAGCGGAGAGTGGAAAAAAACAGAAGAACCCAAAACTATTTCACGAGGCTAAGAAGAAACTTAGAAACTTAAAATCTGAGAAACCTACATTGTGACTGGTGATTGTAAATACTGAGATATAAAAAGCAAAAAGAAAAGACGAGAAATGGACAGATGGACTTTAGGGTGGAGATAAAGATTTGAAAGAGACTGATGCAACAGCATGGCAGAAAATTACAACCAGAAGCTAAATGTGAGAAGGGAAAAGATCGATAAAGAAGTACAAAATAAGAATATATATATATATATATATATATATATATATATATATATATATATATATATATATATATATATATATAGGTCTTTGGTTATTTGGGTCTTCTCCCACGTAAAATTGGAAGTGACTTGGCGACGTTTCGACGAAGTCTCATTCATCATCTTCAGGCTGGTGTTCTCGGCTTCGTGCTTCCAGGAGCAATATATATATATATATATATATATATATATATATATATATATATATATATATATATATATATATACATACATAAGCAGTAAAGTAAGAAAAAGTATATAATTATCGTATTGTTATTTTATTGAGATTGAAAGAGTGGAATTGTATAGAGTATAAAGAATTATTGAATGAATGAATAAGACATTAAGTGAATCATAGTAGTATATAAAGAACAAATAGAATTAGAAGAAAAATAATTAAATAAATTGTATTGATTAAATATACTGTAAATTAATACTTAAATATACTGTATAGTAGATGAACTTAGATTAAGTTGATATATATACAGGTGAAACTCGAAAAATTAGAATATCGTGCAAAAGTTCATTTATTTCAGTAATGCAACTTAAAAGGTGAAACTAATATATGAGATAGACTCATTACATGCAAAGCGAGATAGTTCAAGCCTTGATTTGTCATAATTTTGATGATTATGGCTTACAGCTCATGAAAACCCCAAATTCACAATCTCAGAAAATTAGAATATTGTCAAAAGGTTCCATATTCTAGGCTCAAAGTGTCCCACTCTAATCAGCTAATTAAGCCATAACACCTGCAAATTGTTCCTGAGCCTTTAAATGGTCTCTCAGTCTGGTTCAGTAGGAATCACAATCATGGGAAAGACTGCTGACCTGACAGTTGTGCAGAAAACCATCATTGACACCCTCTATAAGGAGGGAAAACCTCAAAAGGTAATTGCAAAAGAAGTTGGATGTTCCCAAAGTGCTGTATCAAAGCACATTAATAGAAAGTTATGTGGAAGGGAAAAGTGTGGAAGAAAAAGGTGCACAAGCAGCAGGGATGACCGCAGCCTGGAGAGGATTGTCAGGAAAAGGCCATTCAAAAGTGTTGGGGACTGTCACAAGGAGTGGACTGAGGCTGGAGTCAGTGCATCAAGAGCCACCACACACAGACGGATCCTGGACATGGGCTTCAAATGTCGTATTCTTCGTCAAGCCGCTCCTAAACAACAAACAACGTCAGAAGCGTCTTACCTGGGCTAAAGAAAAAAAGAACTGGTCTGTTGCTCAGTGGTCCAAAGTCCTCTTTTCTGATGAGAGCAACTTTTGCATCTCATTTGGAAACCAAGGACCCAGAGTCTGGAGGAAGAATGGAGAGGCACACACTGCAAGATGCTTGAAGTCCAATGTGAAGTTTCCACAGTCTGTGTTGATTTGGGGAGCCATGTCATCTGCTGGTGTTGGTCCACTGTGCTTCATTAAGTCCAGGGTCAACGCAGCCGTCTACCAGGAGATTTTGGAGCACTTCATGCTTCCTTCCGCAGACGAGCTTTATGGGGATGCTGACTTCATTTTCCAGCAGGACTTGGCACCTGCCCACACTGCCAAAAGTACCAAAACCTGGTTCAATGACCATGGGATTACTGTGCTTGATTGGCCAGCAAACCCGCCTGACCTGAACCTCATAGAGAATCTATGGGGCATTGCCAAGAGAAAGATGAGAGACATGAGACCGAACAATGCAGAAGAGCTGAAGGCCGCTGTTGAAGCATCCTGGTCTTCCATAACACCTCAGCAGTGCCACAGGCTGATAGCATCCATGCCACGCTGCATTGAGGCAGTAATTGATGCAAAAGGGGCCCAAACCAAGTACTGAGTACATATGCATGCTTATACTTTTCAGAGGTCCGATATTGTTCTATGTACAATCCTTGTTTTATTGATTTCATGTAATATTCTAATTTTCTGAGATTGTGAATTTGGGGTTTTCATGAGCTGTACACCATAATCATCAAAATTATGACAAATCAAGGCTTGAACTATCTCGCTTTGCATGTAATGAGTCTATCTCATATATTAGTTTCACCTTTTAAGTTGCATTACTGAAATAAATGAACTTTTGCACGATATTCTAATTTTTCGAGTTTCACCTGTAGAGAATATATAGTAATGGTGTGTGAGCTAAAAGAAAAAGAAACAAAGAAAAATTTGTTTTTGAATAAGTAAAAATTATAGAAATACGTATATCTAAAAAAAAGAATTAAGGATTAATAATTATATGATAGTGTGGAAAAACTTTACATGAGCTTTAAAAATGTCAACCACAACACCTATATCTAAAACAGGGAAAAAGCCAACTACAAACCCTATACCTACAGTGGCATCACCACTAAATCAGAGAACAATAGACAATATGATAGGAAAAGAAAAGGAAAAACCGGAAGTGACAGTAAATAGTATGCAAAACATGTTCCAGATGATTCAAGAAACCCTATTAAAAACACAAGAGAAAATTGTGGATAACCATGAAGAAATGAAAATATTCCATACAGAAATTAAAAATGAAATTGGAGAAGTAAAAGAGGATATTAAAAATATGAATGATAAAATTGGGGACATTCAACAAGCAATAACAGAAAATGAACAAAGAATTAAAAAAATGGAAACAAAAATAGATCAAGTAGAGACAAAAATGGAGACAATCGAGTAGAAGTCTCTCCAGTTAAATAAAGAATTATCAGACTCGATAGCAATGTTGGAAATGGAGAAAGCCTCGTATTTCCTGCATTTTCAAAACATAGCAGAAGAAAAAGAAGATCTGGGAGAAAAGATGGCAGAAATAGTGTCAGAAATAATACAAAAAGATAAGACAGAAATAAGAGGACAAATAGACGAAATTTATCGTGCACATACTAATTATATAAGAAGACACCAATTGGCAAGGGAAGTACATATTAGATTTACAAAACGAACAACTAGATATGAAATATACAAGAAATCACGAGAAGAAACACTGACTTACAAGGGCAAAGAAATTATAATTTTAAAGCAAATACCACGAAGAATTAGGAACCAACGCCAACAATATCAATTTCTAACAACTCAACTAATCAGGTACAAAGTGATGTTTAGACTGTTGTAGGAAAAGAAACGGAACCTAGGCCAAGCTCTTCGATGCAGGAAAAAGTTTATTGTGCACGGTTCCAACAGTCCAGAAACAAACAAAAGGTCTGAACAATGATGGCTGCTTTTGGCCAGATATTTATACAGTATAAAGGCAAAGTTATTACGAAGAGTGAGATATTTCACACGTAGAAGTTACCCTTTAATCTATCTCTAGGAAAGACATAACAGCCCTGTTCCCACAGGCTCAGGTTCTCAGCTCCGGAGCTCAAGACATAATAAAAAGGAGATAAGGGGCTCAGGGGCGCCTCAAGAGCAGTAAAGAGGGCAGTAAGGGAAGCAGTATTTCTTCTCTAGGATATACATGACATTTGGGGTGCAATAAACATTAAACAACAGGATGTATCTGTTTAGGGTCAGTTTGCCCTTTTACAATTCTGTGCTTACGTCAAATACCTTTTGCCATCTCAGCACCTTGGCACGGAAGAGGCACTTCTGTCTTGACCAAAGATTTGGATTTCTAATATTTGAGTTTTATCCCAATATCGAATCTTAGCCTGGCTCATACCCCACTTTGTGACTCATCTGTCTTATCCAGACGAGTCACACCTCCAGGTCCTCTTCCTGCTGGAGCCGTTTGTAATCCCACATAGCCATCACCTGAGCAGTTGTCTTTCGTTCCACCAGCAAGGATAGACTTTTAGAAATAGTTTTAACAAACAGAGGTAAAATACATGGGAGAAAAATACACCCTGCAGCTATTAATCCCACCAGGCCAAAAATGGCCTGCAGGCCAGGTAACTTTGGCCACCATCCTGAAAACATATCCTGTAAATTAAGGCCTTTCCAAGTCTGGACTGGCACATGAGCTATTTTAACCATTTTGTCTGTTATTTCCTTAATAACCTTTCCGCTTTCATCAACTTCTATGCAGCAGTTAGTCAAATTAAACTTTCCACATACCCCTCCTTCTTTGGCTAACAAGTAGTCTAAGGCTAATCTATTCTGCATAATATATGTCCTTGATTTGGCACTTTCTCTAGCTAATTGAGTAAGACCTTTCACAGTTTTGTTGATGATGATTTCGACCACAGCTTGCAGACAAATTAAACGGTTCAGAATATATATAGGGGTCCGATAGCCATACATGCCATCTTCCGCCCATGTAGCTGGTCCATAAACCTCAATAATTTGCTCTGCAGGCCACTCTTTGCTTCCCCAACTACGTTGGTTACCTCCGACCCTAACCTTTCCTATTGCAGATGTGTCTACATGTCTCCTTTGTCTTAAGTTCCCTACCTCATCATACACCGGGACACCTAAAACCTGTCGAGTTTTAAGGGGAAGCAAGAAGAATCCGGGCCTAATTAGTCCCAGGACACAGGCTCCACACCAAGATTTTGGTAGAACCCCATATGCCATTTTACCACATATCCAGTATAGTCCATCAGGAGCCAGCCATTCAAGGGTCTGATTATCTGGATCCTTTAAAAAGGATAGCCCATTTACCTTAAACAGAGCCATTTCATCAGTTCCCTCTGTGGCATTGCTTCCTGACCACCATACCTTACTTTCCCATTTGCCTGTACATATGAGGTTTCCTACCTGATGACAGCCTGCCACAATTTTTCTCTGAAAACACACATTCCCTACCAGACTAGTAGTCAATGTCCAGTCTCCATCCTTACCCCTATTATATGACAGGTTACCTTTTTGATCCATTTCTAATACTTTGGAATAATTTAATTCCTGGGCTTCCCATGGCCATTTTTCTCCCATGTTAGTCCCTCCACAAACAAAACAATTTGATACATTCAGGGTATGGGCTATGTCTTCTGCCAATTTGACAAAGGTATTTGTTACATGACTAGGAATTTCGGGTACATTCAACTTCTCCATCTCCAAATAATATGACCAGAACAATCCTTTCGTGTCATGTGTTGCTCTGGTAACTTTAGTGACATACCATTGAAGGGTTACAAGGGGATCTTTTCCCTTAGCATAAATTCCTAATCCATAATCCTCCTTCCATAGTTTTGTCGGGATACATGTGATTTTTATAGGATTACATTCATTCTGTCGGCAGTTACTACTAGCTACCCCATTTTCCAACTTGCATCTTTGGGTACCCCCTGGCTGATCTCCTGTCCACATAACTGCACAAGACCAATATGGACAATAACTATATGTGTCTCGATCACTGCATTCTCCCTGCTTCCGGCACATATACTTTTTGTCCAACATATAACTTCTTTCCCACTCTAATGTCCCACATGTTGACTTCCATACATCACAGTTACGATTAATAGCTGAACAGGCATCAAATGTTATCTCTACTGGATTCCCTAACTTTCTGAATTCTGTCTTATTCACAAGTTCTTCTCTCCCACATTCCGTTGTGTATATTGACATTTCATAAGTAGTTATCTGTTTGGCTTCTGCGGGGTTATAGCACTGCACCTTATCCTTCAGTATACACATGTGATATATGGTATTGTTTACCTGACAGGTTCGGGGTGTGTGTTCCTTACACCCGTCGGGTTTTTGAGTGTGATAAATCAAAGTTTTAGAAACCCGTATTCCCTGCAGTGTTGTGCGTATGCATGGGTCACAATTCTCCTTGCTTATTGCTTCTATCATGGGAATGTCTGGCTCACTTCGAAGTCCCATTACCCATCCACTCATCCATAATCCCAGTCCAACAATCACCATGTTCTGCATCCTCCCAGTCCTTTTCATTCTGATCTCTCAATGCTGTCTCAATAGTGGGGCTAGTCTTAAGTGTATAATAAGATGTCTCCAAACCTATCACTAAATAGTGCTCTAGCACATCTTCTATGATCTTTATGTCACACTCAATCAAACACCCTGTACATAAAACACAATCTACACAATGAGCGCAACAACAGCACTCACATTCACAATTACAAAACCAACACATTAGAAAGACAAAAATCTTTGTACATTCGAGAATTGCCTTTCACTTATTACACCCAGTATTTCTTTGATCAGCAGACAATTTATACTATGTGGATGTTCAGGAGAAGATCCGGGCAGTTAGGGATTGGAGTAGCTGGTGCCTCGATGCTCTTCGGTTGTCCACAAAACCGCTGTTTATACCTGTAAAACACAATAATCGACAGAACCAATACCCCTGATCCCCAACACGCCCACAGCCAATTCTCTTCCCACATGGATCCTTGTTCTTCAGCCGCTTGTCCTTAATCAGCCTCCAAAACAATGCGACAACCCAGATATCCAATCCGCTCTTTTGATCTGCTGCGGTTCCCCACAATCGATTACACCTCCAAGTATCCTATATATAAAATAGAAAAAGCTGTCTTTAAACACGCTTGAATGTTAGCTTAGTTGGATTTTGTTTATCCATGGTCACTTTCCAGCCAGATTCTGCCACCGCCTTGACTCGTGTCCAATGAATCCATGACTTTGATTCTGCAATCTTAATAGCAAGGGGAGAAGTCATAATAACGGTAAAAGGTCCTTTCCATCTTCCTTCTAGTGGCTCCTTCTTCCAATGTTTAACCCATACTTGATCCCCTGGTTTAAATGGGTGACAATGGGTTATTAGCCGGGGGGGTACTTGTTCCATCACATATCGCTGGAGCCTTTCAACTTGCTTATTAAGTTCTTGTACCATTTCCATATTCCAAACTCCCCCCTTATGCCCCAAGTCCGGCCACCCAGCCAAGTTCCTTCTTAACAACCCTGGTGGTCGTCCATACATTAACTCATATGGAGATAGCTTATGTTGGCCCCTAGGCGAGCTTCTGATTGCATATAAAGCTAGTGGTAAAGCATCAGGCCACTTTAAATGACTATCTGTACAGATCTTAGTTATTCTTTCTTTGAGTGTCCTGTTCATTCTTTCTGCACATGTACCTGATTCCAGCCGAAACGCACTGTGAAACCACCACTTTATCCCTACTGCCGCTGCAACTGCCTGATTAATATGATGAACAAACTCAGGACCATTGTCCAACGAAATATAACTGGGAATTCCAAATCTGTGAATTATCTCTTTTAGTAATAGTCTTGCCACCTCCCGTGCCTGCTTGGTCTTTGTTGGAAAAGCCTCAGGCCACCCCGTATACATATCCACCATAACTAACAGGGCTTTAAACAATCCACATCTAGGCATATCAGTAAAGTCTATTATAATGTAATCCATGGGTATGTATGACCGGGGTATGGCACCAGGGGGCAGTAAGGGCCCTTGCCTTGGGTTAACCTTTGCACATGTAACACACTTTGCAACCGTCCCGGCAGCGACTCCGGCCAGCCCATTAATATAGTAATCCCTTCCTAATGCTAGTTCTAAAGCTGTTTTACCCATGTGTGTTGTTTCATGGGCTAGGCGAGCTAGTGTCCATGCTATCGAGGTTGGTATGAAAACCCTCCTGTCTGGTAATACATACCACCCATCTTCAACCTGAGCTTTCAAATCTGTCACTGCTTTCACACTTTCCTGTTGCGTATATGTTGGTTTATTTCAGGGGGTATAACCCCTAAATCCATTGCTACACAAACAGACAAGTCGGGCAGCAGTCCATCTTGTTTTGCCGCTTCCCTTGCTTCTACATCAGCTGCTCTATTCCCCATAGCTACCTTATCATCTCCCCTTTGATGTCCTTTACAATGCATCACTGCCACTTTCTTTGGTTTATTCACAGCTTCAATCAAGCGACTAATAAGATGTCCATGCAAAATACTTTTCCCTGCTGAATCTCTAAACCCTCGTTCCTTATAAACAGCCCCATGTGCATGTAAAGTAAGGAATGTATATTTACTATCTGTCCACACATTCAATGTTTCTCCCTTGGCCCTTTCTAAGGCACGTATCAGTGCCCACAACTCAGCCACCTGTGCACTATGTCCACTTCCTAGGGGTCCGCTTTCCACCACTCCTTCATTATCTACAATGGCATATCCAGACACCCAATACCCATCTACAATATAACTGGATCCATCCGTATACCAATTAAACTGTGCATTGGGTAACGGGATATCCGTTAAATCAGGTCGGGTAGAATAAACTTTTTCTAATACTTGTATGCAATCATGCTGTGTATCCACTTCCGTTGGCAACAACGTAGCAGGGTTCAGCCTATTGGACATTACCAAACGTACCTGGGGATTCTCAATCATGATTGCCTGGTATTTCACCAATCTTTGTCCACTAATCCATAAGTGTCCTTTAGCGTCCAAAATGGACTGCACCGCATGGGGGGAGTGCACAATTATAGGACAGGAAAAAGTAAGTTTATTGCAATCCTGAATTAATTCTGCGATCGCAGCCAACACTTTTAAACAATGTGGCCAGCCTCGTGCTACTCCATCCAATTGTTTTGACAAATATGCTACCGGTTGTTGCCAACTTCCCAGCGGTTGGGTAAGCACCCCCACCGCAATATTTCTGCTTGTGTCTACATACAAATTAAAAGGCTTCTGTAAGTTTGGTAAGGCGAGCACCGGAGCCTGGGTTAGCGCAAGTTTTATGTCTTTAAACGCTTTTTTCTGTTCTCCTCCCCACTCAAGGGGTTCCGTATTGGTGCCCCTGGTGGCTGCATACAAAGGTGCTGCCATCAAAGAGAAGTTAGGGATCCAAATACGACAGAAGCCAGCCAACCCTAAAAAGCTTCTCAATTGTCTCTTCGTTCTAGGTTCGGCCAACATCAAAATTGCCTGTTTCCACTCTGGTCCTAAAGCTCTGTGTCCTTTCTCAATATCATATCCCAAATACCTAACTCTCTCTCTTACCAATTGAGCTTTCTTCCTTGATACCTGATACCCACACTCTAGTAACAAATCCAACAACATTTTAGTATTGTCCCAGCATAAATCCTCTGTCTGTCCTGTCACCAAAACATCATCAACATATTGTAAAATTGTATCTCCCGGTTGCTGAGGCATGTAATACTGCAGGTCCCTAGCCAATGCTGTCCCAAACAATGTCGGGGAATTTTTAAAGCCCTGTGGCAGCCTAGTCCACGTGTATTGCATTTTTGTGCCCGTATAAGGGTTCTCCCACTCAAATGCAAACAGCGGCTGGCTTGATGGATGAATAGGAATTGTAAAGAAGGCGTCCTTCAAATCAACTACAGAAAACCACCCCGCCTGGGGTGGAATTAAACTTAACAAAGTGTATGGATTGGACACAGCTGGGTGTAGGGTAACTGTTAGGTGGTTCACAGGTCTCAGGTCCTGGGCTGGGCAGTAAGACCCATCTGCCTTCTTAATTGGAATAATTGGGGTATTCCATGGGGACTGAGTAGGCACCAAGACACCCGCTTTCAAATATCTCTGTATATTATCATAGATATCACTTCCCATGAAACGGGACGTTGCCTTATTCTTACTGGCATCGCTCCCGGCTTTAGCTCAACCACCACTGGAGGGTGGTGTGCTGCAAAACCTGGCGGATTTGCCCACAAACCTGGCACATCAAACAACTTCCACTTCTCCTCCTTTTCTTTCTCTTCAACCTGTCTCCCTATCATCAATCTCCAAATCTCCTCCGGGGAATGCCTTATAGTCATTTTCTGACTACCTTCATCAAAAGAAATTGTTGCCCCTAATTTACTCAGCAGATCCCTGCCCAGTAACGGAATAGGGCATTCAGGAATATACAAAAATTCATGCTGGATTTCAGCACATCACGGGCTTTAGGACCTGCCGTCCCATAACCTGTCCTGATACCCCCTGAACCTGGATTTTACGTGATCCAGGGGCTGCAATTTGCTTATTTACAACTGATCTACCTGCTCCTGTATCCACTAAAAATGTTGTCTGCTGGCCCCCTATCCTCATTGTAACCAACGGCTCAGGCGGGGGTTCTTCCAAGCCTGGTCCCTGTCAATCTGACCACACCATGTCTGCCAATCCAATACTCACCGCTTCCCTTTGTCCGGCACCCCCTCTGGCTCCTCTACCAAAACCTTGGCCCAAGCCTCTTTGTCCAAATCCTCTATTCAAGCCCTCCCTTTTTCCTCATTCCCCCCTTCTCCCCGCAAACTGCCCACACATCCCTGGTCCCAACTCCGGTCTTCTCATCATCCCTCTACCTCTCATCATCCGTCTGGGGCATTCTCTTTGCCAATGCCCTTCTCCTTTACAATAGGCGCATTGGTTAGGGCCCAAGGGAGCCCCTGGGTTGGGGTCCAAGTTCATTCCTCCCTGTAATGCTACTGCCAATAATTCAGCCTTCTTCTGCATTCTAGCTTCTCTCTCCTTCTTTTCCACCTTATCCCTATTCACATACACCTTCCGTGCCAATTCCAACAATTCAGTAGTATTTTTCCCAAGGGATCCCTCTACTCTTTGCAGTTTTCGCCTTATATCTTCATAGCTTTGAGCTATGAATCTTTCATTCAACATTCACACATTATCCCCCTGCCGTGGATCCACCTGTGTGTATAATTCATATGCTTCAATCAATCTTTGAAGGAAACTTTCCGGACTTTCATCCGCTCCCTGCATCACTAAAGATGGCTTAGACATATTCACTGGGGGCTTCCCTGCTCTTCTGAGACTTTACACCACCAAATTCTGATATTCCCTCAAACGTGTCCGGTCCTGTTCCTCCTTAGGGTCCCAGCCCGGATCCGTTTCGGGCGCCCGGACTAACACCTCCGGCTGCACATCCGCATCATTTGGCAACGTCTCTTTCACACACTGCCTAACTGCGGCTTTCCACTTCTCTCGTTCTTCCAGAGTCAACAGAGTGCGTAACAACTGTTGTACATCCTGCCATGTTGGATTATGTGTTAGCATGATAGTTTGAAACAGGTCCGCCATCTCAGTGGGCTTAGTGGTCAGCGGTCCATAATGTTGTTTCCAGTTTAAAAGATCAGTAGTAGTGAATGGCATGTATTGAAAAAGGGGCTGACGTTCCACCTGCCCCTGCTGGTTTACTATTATCTGATCCACCTGACGTAAAGGTGCTGTAACTTCTTGCTTACTAGCCTTCAATTTAGCTTTCACCGCACGAGTTTGCACCCCCACCTGCTCTTCTCCTGTTGCTTCCTTTAACCCCTTATCATCCCGATCTTCTTCTTCACTCTGACTACCTTCTTCCAGCGGGGGACTTTTCCTAACTTTCGGTCTGGCCCCAGGATCGCTCATGCGTCTTCGATTTCCACCTCCCTCTCCTCCTACAGCCCCCTGAGGCTGCTGCTGTTGGTCTAGGGGCTGCGGCTGCGCTGGGGGCGGCTGCTGTGCTGGGGCGGCTGCTGCGCTGGGGGCTGCTGCTGCGCTGGGGGCTGCTGCTGCACTGGGGGCTGCCACAATGGAGCATACGGGGGGGGGTCTGACTACCTCCTCCACGTCCTCTGTCAATACTTTTCTCCTTCTTGGATATTCCTCTGCTCTTTCTGCCTGCATTTTTCCTTGCTCACTTCTCTTCCTTTTAATCTTTCTGCCTGATCTGGATACACATAGCCTGACCGTTTCAGCCTGACACTGCAACAAATCCTCAGCTTTTTCTGTTAGGGCTCTCGCCCATTGATCAATGTATTGAAATTGATCAAGATATTTATCCTGATTCACTACAATCACTCCCCACAACTTATCCACCGTTTCTTCCCTTAGTGATCCCTGAGGGGGCCACCCCGTCCCCAATAATGGCCACACATGCTTACATAAGAATTTTAATCGTTCCTTTGATCCTTTCGGATAGGAAGGGTTGCTAAAATATTTGTCAAAACCTTTTAACATGCATGCCAATGGAGCATTTGGCACGCTCTGAGCTCCTCCCATTCTATCACACTGCTGCCGACTCGTAGCCCCGGAACTCACGGTCACTAGCGAGAAATGCGACGGCTTAACCACCCACAGAACCTGACATGGACTTCGTTAGGGTAGCCACCCCGAGTCCGAGGGAGTGATCAAATCCCTCCTTCTGCCTTCAAATGAGGCAGGTACAATTCTTTTACAATATACTCACTTAAAACGTTCCCACTCCGTAGATTCCTGGCCAGGAATTTGTTCAGACCACCTTTCCTGCACCGCAGGGTTCTTGGACTCGATCAGAGTACCGTCGGTCCCGTAGGGCAGTCGCTGCCGTCTCCCGGAAATGTATCCCTGTGGCGCCTGGAGAATGTTCAGGAGCGACTTCCCGATGGTCCCGAGGGGTTGAACGGCCCTCAGCGAAATATCGCCTCGCACCTAGTCCCGGCGGAGTCACCAGCTGTTGTAGGAAAAGAAACGGAACCTAGGCCAAGCTCTTCGATGCAGGAAAAAGTTTATTGTGCACGGTTCCAACAGTCCAGAAACAAACAAAAGGTCTGAACAATGATGGCTGCTTTTGGCCAGATATTTATACAGTATAAAGGCAAAGTTATTACGAAGAGTGAGATATTTCACACGTAGAAGTTACCCTTTAATCTATCTCTAGGAAAGACATAACAGCCCTGTTCCCACAGGCTCAGGTTCTCAGCTCCGGAGCTCAAGACATAATAAAAAGGAGATAAGGGGCTCAGGGGCGCCTCAAGAGCAGTAAAGAGGGCAGTAAGGGAAGCAGTATTTCTTCTCTAGGATATACATGACATTTGGGGTGCAATAAACATTAAACAACAGGATGTATCTGTTTAGGGTCAGTTTGCCCTTTTACAATTCTGTGCTTACGTCAAATACCTTTTGCCATCTCAGCACCTTGGCACGGAAGAGGCACTTCTGTCTTGACCAAAGATTTGGATTTCTAATATTTGAGTTTTATCCCAATATCGAATCTTAGCCTGGCTCAAGACGGCTGACACCAGACGGGATTTTAATAACATGGCAAGACAGAAAATATAAAGTAGATACACTAGAGAAAGCAAGATAATTTTATAATCTGTATTTTACACAGGAAGAGGAACAGGAAACTAAAGAAGAAACAGAGAGTAAAAGCCAGGAAGAAGAGCAAATAGAAGAAATGGAGCGAGAAAGAGAAATAAGAAAGAGTAAGGAAAAAGAATGAGAGGAAAGAGAAGGGGCGAAAGTAAGAATATGGATGGAGACAAAGAATACAAAACAACAACAACAGTAGACAATGGAAGAGGCAATCAAACTTTTCTCAGTAAATATAAACGGACTAAATGCACCAAAGAAAAGAGCACAAACATTCACAAAATTATGAAAATTGGAAGCAGACGTGATATGTCTTCAAGAGGTTCATATTAAAGAAGGATATCAAAAATTATTAGAGAATCCAAAATTAGGAAAACTATACACATCAGTAATACAAAAAAAGAAAAGAGGAGTAGCAGTCTATGTAAAAGAAAGGATAAAATCAAAGCTAATCTACGCAGACGAGGAGGGTAGAATCGTAATGGTAGAATTAGAAATGGAGGAAAAAAAATGTTATTAATAGCCTGGCCTGAGTTAAATTTTAAATTGATTTTAAATTGGGTTATCTTAATTTCGGCCAAAATATTTAATTATTTTAATACTGTTCTTAAATTTTGTATGCTCTGTTTTTATCTTGGCTGTGCACCGCCCTGAGTCCTATTTGGAGAAGGGCGGTATAGAAATTTAATTAATAAATAATAAATAAATAAATAAATATATACCTCCAACAAAAACCAACACGAATTATTTAAAAAAATACACAGTAAAGTAATAGATTCAGACTATGAAAATATTTGTCTAATTGGAGATTATAGCGCTATAGTAGATGTTAAAAAAGATTATAAGAGCAACAAGAAAAAATTAAAAAGGAAAGAAATATTACCAAAAGAATTCTTTAATATGGCATTGGAATTAAAATTGAGAGACGTATGGAGGGAAATACATGAAGAGGAGAACCAATATACATTCTACTCCTACCCACATCAATCTTGGTCCAGAATCGATATGGCCTGGATGACTGCAGATATTTGGACAGGTTTAGAAACAATAGAGATAGGGGTAAATGAATGGGCGGACCACAATCCAATAATCATAAAATGGAAGGGACAAAAAAGATTCAGGAGATGGACAATGAACCAAAACATATGTAGAGATAAAGAGTACAAACAAATGCTAGAAAAGGAATTGGAATCATTTTTTACAATAAACAAAAAAGAAGATACCTCTTTACAAAACATCTGGGACACGACAAAAGCATATATACGCAGATTGACGATTGCGTATATAGGGAGGAAAAACAAGGAAAGGAGACAACAGCAAGAAAAAGTATATGAAGAACTAAAAAAAGCAGAATACAAATTACAGGAAGATCCCCAAAATAAAAAAGTAAGAGGGGAATGAAACATAACCAAACATAAAATAATTCTGATAACTCAAAACGGAAGTAGCCCAGAAAATAAAAATGGCAAAACAAAATTATTTTGAATTCGCGAACAAAACTGGCAGATGGCTGGCATATAAACTGAAAAAAGAAAAAGATAAAAGAATGATATACAAACTCAAAGATGAGAATGGGGTAATGCAGTGTAGAAGAGAAGCTAAAAAGAAAATTATTCAAACATTTTTTTTCAAATTTATATAATCAGGAAGAAATAGAGGAAGAAAAAGTCAAATAATATATAGAAGGATCAGAAATGAATAAAATTACAGAAGAACAAAAAGAAATATTAAATAGACCAATAACTAAACTTGAGTTTGAATTGGCACTGAAAAAACAAAAAAACAATAAAACACCTGGTCCAGATGGGCTACCGGTGGAAATATATAAAAACTCACAGGAAATATTGGGAGAAATAATGCTGGAACTATACAATGATGCTCTGGAAAATGCAAAAATCCCGACAACCTGGACAGAGGCAATAATTACCATTATTCCCAAAGAAGATATGGATCACCACCTAATACAAAATTACAGACCAATTTCCTTACTAAATGCCGATTATAAGATATTCGCAGCAATTATTCGCAGCAATTCATGGCTTCCATGATGGCCATGGACCTGACCCAGTTAGTTCATGGCCCTACTCACATGGGGGGGACACACCTTGGACTTGCTTTTTGTCTCTGGTCAGTGAGTGAATGATCTGGATATAGGGGATATAGTTATTGAGCCCTTGTCATGGTCAGATCATTCTCTCCTCCGGTTTGACTTTCTAACCATTACACCCCGCCACAGGGAGGCAGAACCAATTAGGTGGTTCTGCCCCAGGCGCCTGATGGATCCTGACAGGTTCCAGATGGAGCTTGGGCCATTCCCTGAGGCTCTGGTTCATGGCCCGACTGAAGACCTGGTGGCCACCTGGGATAGGGCAGCCGCTGGGGCTTTGGACCATGTCGTGCCTTTGCGGCCTCTGACCCGGCGCCGAACTCACTTGGCTCCTTGGGTTTCCGAGGAGCTGAGGGAGATGAAGCGCTGGAAAAGACGCCTGGAGAGCAGTTGGAGGGCCAGCCGTTCTGAATTCGACCGGACACTGGTGAGGTCTCATATTAAGACCTACCTAGTGGCGATAAAAATGGCAAAATTTAATTATTTTTCTGCTCTTATCGCGTCTGCAGATAACCACCCAGCCGCCCTGTTTAGGGTGACCCGCTCCCTCCTCCATCTGGGAGCGCGGGAAGACCCCTTGCAGGGTCGAGCTGAGGATTTTGCACAGTATCTGCATGACAAAATCGCTCAAATTCGGGAAGGCTTGGACTCTGACTGGGTGGATCCAGACGGGATGATGGAGGCAGGTCTTGAGAATATTATCTGGGAGGAGTTTGACCCTGTGGCTCCCGAGGACGTGGACAGGATTCTGGGAAGGCTTAGCGTGGCCACATGTTTATTGGACCCGTGTCCCTCCTGGTTGGTGCTGGCTTCCCGGGAGGTTACAGGAGGCTGGCTCCAGAGGAACATTAATGCTTCGTTGAGTGAGGGTTTCTTGCCTTCCGCCTTGAAAGAGGCGGTGGTGAGGCCCCTCCTCAAGAAGCCTTCTCTGGATCCGGCTGTTTTGGCAAATTACCATCCAGTCTCCAACCTTCGCTTTGTGTCGAAGGTTGTTGAGAGTGTGGTTGCGCGACAGCTTCCCCAGCACCTGGATGACGCTGTCTATCTAGACCCGTTCCAGGCCAGTTTCAGGCCTGGGTACAGCACGGAAATGGCATTGGTCGCATTGGTTGATGATCTCTGGAGGGCTCGGGACAGGGGTTGTTCCTCTGTCCTGGTCCTATTAGATCTCTCAGCAGCTTTTGATACCATCGACCATGGTATCATGCTGCGCTGGCTGGAGGGGCTGGGGGTTGGGGGCACCGTATTACGGTGGTTCTCCTCCTTTCTCTCTGACTGGTCGCAGTTTGTGTTGGCAGGGGGGCAGAGGTCGTCCTCGAGGCGCCTTATGTGTGGGGTGCTACAGGGGTCGGTCCTCTCGCCCCTTCTGTTCAACATTTATGTGAAGCCGCTGGGTGAGATCATCCATGGTTTTGGGGTGCAGTTCCATCAGTACACTGATGACACTCAGCTGTACATCTCCAACCCAGACCACCCCAATGATGCCCTTGAAGTGATGTCCCGGTGCCTGGAGGCCGTGCGGGTCTGGATGGGGAGAAACAGACTCCGACTCAACCCATCCAAAACTGAGTGGCTGTGGCTCCTGGCGTCCCAATATAGCCAGCTGGTGCCATCGCTGGCTATTGGGAGTGAGTCATTGGCCCCCACGGAGAGGGTTCACAACTTGGGTGTCCTCCTGGATGTGCAGCTGTCTTTAGAAGAGCATACGATGGCCGTGGCCAGGGGGGCTTTTTATCAGGTTCGCCAATACACAATACACAAATTCAAGTAGCCAAGAAAATAAAGTACCTAGGGATTTGGCTAACGGCAAGAGGCTCCTCAATCAAAGAGGATAATTATGACAAAATAGTAATACAGATTAAGAAAGATTTGGACAATTGGAGAAATTTACAGATATCATTATTGGGAAGGATTGCCACCATTAAAATGAATATTTTGCCAAAACTGCTATTCCTATTTCAGGTCTTACCAATAAAATTGGAAAAAAAATTCTTTGAAACACTAAATAAAATAACAGCCAAATTTATATGGCAGGGAAAGTGACCAAGAATTAAACTCAAACTCTTACAGGATACAAAGGACAGAGGGGGAATAGCACTCCCAGAATGGGAACTATATTATCAAGCTGTTGGCATAACTTGGCTAAAAGAATGGATAGAACTAAGGGACAAAAGAATATTAGCAATAGAAGGGCATGATTTACAAGTGGGTTGGCATGCATTCCTTTGGGATGGAAAATATAAAATACATAGTTATTTCAAAAGACATATAATAAGAAATGTGTTACTACAAATTTGGTTGAAAATTAAAAAACAGCACTATACAAAAATACCAATTTGGCTTTCACTGATAGAAGCATTAAAACATCAAAATTTAACAGAATTAAATAAAATAATAAGATACAGAGATGTAATAGAACAACAAGGAAAACTGAAATCAAAACAAGAATTGGAATTGGATCTAAACAGAGATATTGACTGGTGGACATACACACAAATCCAATCTAAATATAAAGAAGATACAAAAACATATGAAATACAAAGAGAACAACATGAATTAAACAAAATTATACTAGGGACAGATGAGAAGCTAATTAGTAAGATATATAAATTTCTATTGTGATACAAAATGGAAGAGGAGATAGCGAAAGACACAATGATTAAATGGGCACAGAACTTTAATTATACAATAGATTTGGAGAGATGGGAAACAATGTGGCAAGTAAATTCAAAACTAACATTATCCGCGGCATACAAGGAAAATCAGCTGAAGATGTTTTATAGATGGCATCTTCCACCGACAAGACTTGCAAAGATGTTCCCAAATAATACATCAATGTGTTGGAAGTGTAAGAAAACTCATGGAACATATTACCATCTATGGTGGATGTGCCCGGTGGCAAAAAAATTTTGGACAAATATAAAGAAATGACTAGAAAAAATAATAGATCAACCAATTGAAAGAAAGCCGGAATTATTAGGAATATTCACGAGAACATACACCAAAGAAATAAAATATTTGATTCTACACATTATAACAGCCACATGAATAACATATGCACAAAATTAGAAACAGGAAAAGACACCAACAGATGAAGAAGTGATAGAAAAAGTTTTAGAATGTGCCGAGATGAACAAATTAACAAAAGAAATTAAAGAAAAAGAGACAGATTACTACATAATTTGGAACAAATGGTATGAATGGCTTGAGACTAGAAATAAACAACAATAAATACAGGGGAGAATCTAAAAATGTAAAATATGTATATAACAAATATATAGAAATGTATAAAATTAAGGCTATTAGTGTTAGAAAATACAATGTAACCAAAGAAAAAGGGACAATGAAGAAAATGAAACAGTAAGAGAGATACAGGGGGAAAGGTACAAAACAGAAAGAAGACCACTAAGAAACATTGATTAAAAAGAGGATATATTTATATGTTGTATGTTATGTGTTTGTCATATTGTGTTATAATAAAATATTTAAAAAATTAAAAAAAATACAATTCCCAATTCGGTAGGCCAAACCCTTCTCTAGTTCTTGCATCTTGTAGCATTTTTATGTTGATTCTTGCTCTCTTTCCTTGCCACACATATTTCCACGTTATTTTCTTCAACTCTTCAAAATATTTTTTCTCCAGTTTTATTGGAATAGTTTGAAATAAAAATAATATTTTTGGTAATACATTCATTTTTATTAATGCTATTCTTCCCATTAGTGATAATTGCAAGTTTCTCCATTTCTCCAGGTCTGTTTCAATTTGTTTTTTCAGTTTATAATAGTTGTCTTCCTTGAGCGTTGCACATCTTGATGTCAGATAAATGCCCAAATATTTCACTTTCTTCACAATTTGAACGTCCAGTTTCTCTGTCATCTCTTTTTTTTATTTTCTCTCATATTTTTAACTAATATTTTTGTCTTATCTTTATTGATTTTCAAACCTGCTACTTTCCCATATTCTTCTATTTGCTCTAATAATTTTGGCGCTGTCTCTATTGGGTCATCCGCAAATGCTTGTAGTTTATATTCTTCTTTTTTGATTCTCATTCCTTTTATTTCCTTTTCCTGTCTCACTTTTCTATTTAAAACCTCTAAGGTCAATATAAATAATAAAGGAGATAAAGGGCATCCTTGTCTTGTTCCTTTTCTAATATCTATTTTCTCTGTCATTTCACCATTTACCATCACCTTTGCCGCTTGGTCTCTATATATAATTTGGATCATATTTATAAATCTGTCTCCAAAATCCATCATTTTCAACTGTTTTATCATAAATTGCCAATTCATGTTATCAAATGCCTTTTGTGCATCTAAAAACAACAGCGCTATTTGTTTCTCTGAGTGTAATTCATAATATTTAGACTCTAACTGGGCAGGGTCTGACGAGGAGATGGGAGCAAGTCTTGGAGGTAAAATCTGGGTTGACTTTGACCCTGTGTCCTCGGATGAAGTGGACAGGATTGTGGGTAGATTGAGTGCCACGACGTGTTTGTTGGACCCATGTCCCTCCTGACTTGTTGCGGCAACCAGGGAGGTGACCGGAGACTGGATCCAGGCGATTGTTAACGCTTCATTGAGGGATGGAGTCTTCCCCGCCATCCTTAAGGAGGCGGTAGTTCGACCCCTCCTGAAGAAGCCTGGCCTGGATCTGGCCTCTTTAAACAACTTTCGTCCTGTCTCCAACCTTCGCTTTATAGCGAAGGTTGTTGAGTCCGTTGTGGCATGTCAACTTCCACAATTTCTGGAGGAAGTGGACTATCTAGACCCCTACCAATCGGGCTTCAGGCGCAGACACAGCACGGAAATGGCATTGGTCGCCCTGGTGAATGATCTCTGGCGGGCCCGGGACAGGGGTTATTCCTCTGCTCTGGTCCTACTTGACCTCTCAGCGGCTTTTGATACCATCGACCATGGTATCTTACTGCGACGACTCGAGGGGTTGGGAGTGGGGGGCACTGTCTTACAGTGGTTCTCCTCCTATCTCTCGGTCCATACGCAGTTTGTCTGGGCAGGGGGGCAGAGATCCTCCTCAAGGCCCCTTACTTGTGGGGTTCCTCAGGGTTCAATTCTCTCCCCCTTGCTCTTTAACATCTATATGAAGCCGCTGGGTGAGATCATTCAGAGTTTTGGGGTGAATTACCATCAATATGCTGATGATACTCAGCTTTACATCTCCACCCCGGACCAATCCAGGGATGCCCTTTCCGTGATGTCTAAGTGCCTGGAGGCAGTGGGGGTTTGGATGGGCAGGAACAGGCTCAGACTCAACCCCTCCAAGATGGAGTGGCTGTGGATGCCAGCATCCCAGGATCTAGTGGCCCCATCACTTTTGATGGGAGGGGAGTTGTTGACTCCCTCTGATAGGGTTCGCAACCTTGGTGTCCTCCTGGATTCACGGCTGTCCTTAGTGGATCATCTGACGGCCGTGTCCAGGGGGGCTTTTGCACAGGTTCGCCTGATGCGCCAGTTGCGACCCTTCCTAGATAGGGATGCCCTCCGTACAGTCACTCACGCTTATCTCTCGTTGGGACTACTGAAATGCTCTCTACATGGAGCTGCCCTTGGGGTGCACCCGGAGGCTCCAACTAGTCCAGAATGCGGCCGCGCGGGTTGTTATGGGAGCTTCCCATTACTCCCGGGTAACACCTCTCCTGCGCGAGCTGCACTGGTTGCTGGTGGTCCTTCGGGTCTGCTTCAAGGTGCTGGTACTCACCTATAAAGCCCTTCATGGCATGGGCCTGGGGTACTTGCAGGAGCACCTCCTACCAGCCTCCCACCGCCCAGTGCGCTCACATAGGACTGCCCTCCTCCAGGTGCCGTCTGCCAGACAATGTCGGCTGACGGCGCCCAGGATGAGGGCGTTCTCTGTGGCCGCACCGACCCTTTGGAACGAGTTACCCACTGGGCTCAGGACAGCCCCTGACCTCCGTTCTTTCTGCAAAGACCTGAAGACATGGCTTTTTAAACAAATTGTCTGATCTGTTGGGAGTTTTTAATTAATTGTGGGATTTTAATTGTATTTTTTTAAACTTTATTTATTGTTATTGTTATTGTTTTTACTCTATGTGATGGTTGTGAGCCGCCCTGAGTCCTCTGGGAGAAGGGCGGCATATAAATTTTAATAAATAAATAAATAAATATTCTAATGTATTTAATATAATTCACATATTATCTCTAATTTGTTTTTTGGTAAAAAGCCATTTTGGTCCAAATGTATAAACTCGTTTAATAATTTTTTTAATCTTTCAGCCATGATTGATGCAAAAATCTTATAATCCGCATTTAATAGAGTTATTGGTCTATAATTCTTTATATGTTGCAGATCTGCCTCTTCTTTTGGTATGAAAGTTATACATGCCTCCATCCATGAATCCGGAATTTTAGCTTTAAGTAGTAGTTCATTAAATACTTGCAACATCACATTGCTTAGTACATCTTGTAGGGTTTTATATACCCCTGCTGGTAATCCATCCAGGCCTGGTGTCTTCCCATTTTTCTGTCTTTTAATTCCCTCCATTAATTCCATCAAAGATATTCTTTCTTCTAATAGTTTTTTGAGCTTTTCCGGGATTCTAGGCAGTTCCATTTTTTTCAAATATTGTTCTATCTCATCTTCTTCTATTATTTCTTGTTGATACAATCCATTGTAGTATTTCTCAATTATCCTTTTCTTTTCCTCACTTTTATAACATATCTTTCCATCTTGATCTATTAATTGACTTATTAATTTCTTTTCTTTCTCTTTTTTTCATTTTATATGCTAACCATCATCCTGGTTTATTTGCATTTTCAAACATTTTTTGCTTTGTAGCTTTTATTTTATTTGCCAATTCTTCATTTTCCATTAAATTCATCTTATGTTTTTTCAGATCCAACAAATTTGTAATCTTTTTGTCGTGCAGGTTTTTTTGTAGTTCCATCTCTAATCTGTTATATTCTTCCTCTAAATTCTTTTGCATTTGTCTGTTCTGTTTATTTCGTTTTCCTAAATATGTCATTGCCAATCCTCTAATATATGCTTTACTGGTATCCCACACATTTTGTAAAGATATATCTTCTTTCTTATTCTCTTTAAAAAAGAAAATCAATTCTTTTTCCATATATTGTTGGAATTTTTTTTCATTTAGTAATTTTTGATTTAATGTCCATCTTATTTTTCTTTTTTTCTCTTTCCATGTCATTATTATTGGATTGTGGTCTGCCCATACATTTGTTCCAATATCAATTTCTTGTATTTTAGCTATTAATTCTGTTGACATCCACATCATATCTATTCTTGACCACAACAGATGCCTATTTGAGTAGAATGTATACTGCTTTTCTTTTGGATGGCTTCATCTCCAAGCATCTTGTAGGCTTAATTCATCTATCATTGTGAAAAAAGTTTTTGGCAATGTTTTTTTTTATCTTCTTATTTAATTTTGTAGGTTTATAGTCCAACTCATTGTCTATTATTGCATTGAAATCCCCTAATATACATATCTCTTTGTATTTATATTCTATTATTTTTTATGTAATTTCCCATAATATTCTTCTTGATTATCATTTGGAGCATATATTGCCACTAACAATGTTTTTTTTTTATTCATAGTTATTTCAACCATTAGTATCCTTCCTTCCTCATCTTCAAAAATCTGTTTGGATTGAATTTTTTTTTTAATGTGTAATGCTACCACTCTTTTACTTTGACTGGCAAGTGTTATGTGTAGTCTTCCCAATTTCATTTGCTCCAATAGATATTTATGTTGTTTCTTAATATGAACTTCTTGTAAACATATAATCTCTAATTTTAATTTTTCTAATTTGTTGAATATTCTTCTTTTTATTACTGAATTTAGTCCATTTATATTCACTGATATTACTTTTACTTCTTCCATTTTTACTTGTTTATTTGTTTAGTAGATCTAGTCACTCTTGTTTCTCTTTGTTCTTTTATCTCTTTCGCTCTTGCCCCCTCTCTCAATGCTCTTTCCTCTTGTTCCTTGGTTGTCTTCATTAATTGTTCTCTTTTCTCTTCCTGGCAGCTTGCCCCTTCTTCTTCTCTCACTTTTGCTTCTTCTTGTTGTTCTATATATTGCCAATAAAATAGCTCTGCCTTTTCTATTGTATCCAATCTGTGCCTTTGTTCTTGTAAGTTCACCAAGATTCCTTCTGGTATCAACCATCTAAAACTCACTCCTTTTTTAATCAACTGTTTTGTCAAAAATTGGTATTCTTTTCTTAGATCTCTCACTCTTCTTGGAACCTGTTTCAATGCCACTATATCTCTACCTTTATATTGTATCGTTGTGTTCCTCATAAATTGAAAAATCTCTGTTCTCAACGGTTTTTTGGTAAATCTAGCATGTATTTCTCTAGGTAGATTATTCCTCATCGCATATCTTGTATATACTCTGTAAATTTCATCTATCTCATTAATTATCTTTTCTGGACTTTCTTTCATAACTTCCGCTAATATTTCAGCAATTTTTTCTGGTAAATTCTCTCCTTTTTCTTCCTCTATGTTTTGGAATCTTAAGTAAAAGTTTGCCTTGTCCATCTTGAGCTGTATAATTGTCTTTTCCTGGCTTTTATCTGTAGTTGTGAGCCTACAGTCCATCTCCTCCACCTTTTTCTCTGTTGCTTCTGCATTCTCTTCCACTGTTATCAATTTTTGTTCATTTCTTCCCATCATCTCTTTCATTTCCTTACGATCATCATGCATTGCTTGTATCATGCTTTTTAATTCCATGTTGGTTTTGTCTTGTATTGTTGTTTCTGCTGCTTTTTGTGCTGCGGAGCTTGGTGCTGCTGTTATTGATGGTGATGATAAATGTTGTGGTAGCTTTGGTCTTTTCTTTCAAATTGCCCAATTTATAATCCAAATATCGTAAATCAATACTTATAATCCACATTTATCATCCTGGTCACCACAGATCTTCAGGTTCTTGATACCCTAATCCATACCTTTAAAAAATGGTATTAACAAAACCAAACACTAATGTTCCCCCTAAAGGGAAACTAAAGTGAAAAAAAAGAAGAAAAAATGAAAGAAAAAGAAAATCCAGGCAGTGGAAGAAAAAAGAAAAAAAAGAAGAAAAAAACCCCACCAACTGCCAAAAAATTTTAATAATCAAAAAACAAAAGCAAGAGGTCCAAAGGTCAGCCAAAAAATATAAAAAACAAAATTGTAAAAAAAAGAGTAAAGAAAAAATATAGGCGAGTAAAAAATAAAAATTTAGTTATCAAAATGCAATAAAAAAACAATACTGTAAGTAGAAAAAAAAGAGTAATTATCCCAAATACAAAATATTAAATGTCAAGAAGTGCAAAAATAAAAAGAAAACAAGAAAAAGAAAAGAAAAATACAATATCCAAATTTTAGCTTTTCCACATTTCAGGTTTTGAACAAAAAAATAGAGGAAAGGAAGAGAAAAGATCCAAAAATTTTCACTCCAAATAGCCAGCAAAAATAATATAACAGCAGATAATACGCTTAGACAGAAAAAAAAATTCCAACAAAGCAGTCTTTGAACTATTATTCAGTTGTTAATCTTTTTTCTTCTTCCCCTTCTCCTCTTTTACTCCCACTAAGTCATAAGACAGTTTATCTCAAATGTTACTCAAGGTCATTCTTTGTTCATTCCACACTTCCCCAAAAAAAGGCATTTTTTTTCACCACTAGATGGCAGTGTATACCTTCACAACTTATTTTCACTGATCTAAAGTCTATTTGTTCTGACTTAGACCTTTCCGGTTTCTATTTTAAAGTCCAAAATTCATCCATATTTCAATCTAAATTCACTCTGCCCAATCTGCTTTCCATTATTTTCAAAATCAGTTCATATTCTTTAAGAAAATTAATTTTTATACGCGGCCATTGCTTCTATCGCCGCTAATCTGGAAATGGGGAGGTAGCCAGATATCCACTTCCTCCCCTTTTGCTCTTGCCGTTCCTTTTTGTTCTAATTAATTTTTTTACAGTTCAGGTTATCTCTTAAAAGGTAGAAGTCTTATTTCCAAGACAGCAATTTCTTTCTCACCCAAATGTTGTGCTTGTTTCCTCTTTCTTTCCCTTCACTCGTGACTGCTCCGGCTTTGTGACAGCTCTCAATGGCTGTCTTCCCAGCTGTAGAGTCAAAGGCTCTTCGCTGGCGTTACAGGGAATTTGCAGATTCCCTATCCACACCAGACTGTGACCCCTTTCTTCACCAACCCTATGGGTTGGCTATGGACCCCTATGGACACCCAAAACAGCTGAGATATCGGCGCTCACTCCGGAGCCCCAAAGTTTGCATCGTTCCACCAAGTTGCAAGCCACGCCCCCCCTGGGACCTTCAAGATTAATGGGTGCCCAAGGACCAGATCCCTGGAATGTTTTACCACTTGCACCGTGGCAAGGAACCGCTCCTCTGGCCACTGGGTCTAGTTGGATCAAATAGTATGCTACGGGGCAAAGGGAGAGGCCAAATTTTTGTGCCAGGGTGCCAGATCCTATTCCCTGCTTTTCATGGATGAAAAGAAAGAAGGGATTTTGGTAGTCTGGGAGACCAAGGGCTGGGGCTGAAGCCAATGCCTGTTTTATTTTTTTTTGAGTGTTATGGCTAGTGGCTTTGTCCAGGTGATGGGGTCTGGCATATCCTTAACTGTTAGTTGGATCAGGGGTCTGACCAATTCCTCAAAGGAGGGGAACCATGGATGGCAGAAGCGTAAAACACCCAGTAGGGCTTGCACTTGCCTTTTTGTGCATGGGGACTTCATGCCAAGTATGGTCTCAACCTGGCCTGGGGCTTATTCCTGTGGCAATGATGTAGTCTAAATAAGATACTTCTTGCTTTAGGTATTGTAGCTTGGAGGGGGAGGCTTTATGTCCTTTTTGTGCTAAAGATGAAAGCAGATGGTGGCTGTCAGTTTTACAGGCTTGTTCGGTGTCTGAGGCGAATAGGAGGTCATTTATGCATTGGATCAGGGTTGATCCCTCTGGCAGGGAGATGGAAGAGAGGTCTGCCCTCAGGTTCTGGGAAAAGAGAGTAGGGGACTCCGTATAGCCCTGTGGCAGGCGGGTCCAGGTCAGTGGTGAAATCCAAATTTTTTTACTACCGGTTCTGTGGGCGTGGCTTGCTGGGCATGGTCTGGCTTGGTGGGCATGGCAGGGGAAGGATACTGCAAAATATCCATTCCCACCCCGCTCCAGGAGAAGGATACTGCAAAATCCCCATTCCCACCCCGCTCCAGGGGAAGGATACTGCAAAATCCCCATTCCCTCCCCACTCCTGGGGGAAGGATATTTCAAAATCTCCATTCCCACCCCACTCTGGGGCCAGCCAGAGGTGGTATTTGCCAGTTCTCTGAACAAATCAAAATTTCTGCTACTAGTTCTCCAGAACCTGTCAGAACCTGCTGGATTTCACCCCTGGTCCAGGTGTATTGTTGATCCTCCCAGCTGAAAGAAAACAAGTACTGAGAGGAGGAATCAACAGGGAAACTAGAAAAGGCTACACAGAGATCAACTACAGTGAAGTAGTTGGCTGACACTGGCACCTCAGTGATGATTGCAGCCAGGTTTGGCACAACTGGGGCCCTACGTATCATGTGACTGTTAATGACCTTCAAGTCATGCACCAAGCAGAAGACTGGCTTACCATCTGGGTCTAATTGTGGTTTTCTGACTGAGAAGATTCGGGTGTTACAGGGTAAGGCACACCTGTGGAGAATTCCTTGCTCTATGTATGCTTTAATGAGTTTCTGGATGGGTTCGATTACCTCGGCTTGAATTTTATACTGAGGGATACAGGGAGGCGGTTCCTTTTTGACCCAGATTTTAATGGGGGTGGCCCCTTTCAATAATCCCACCTTGGTAGCTGTCACGTAAAATGTCTAACTTACATTTCCCTATGGTCTAGCAAGGGTTAACACAACTACACAACCCATCACTCCCACAATCCCACCTTACCTTGACTCCTCCCCCTGGGTACAAAAAGACCATCCACAAGGGTACCAGGCCAGTTCCAGCCACATACCTGAGAAGAGAAGACAAAGGTCAGTTACAAGTGTATACTTAGGCCTATGATATATTTATGCCTACAAATAAATAAACTGCAACAACTACTACTTTGTATCGAGAGTTATTGGGCTAGATCCTCCAAATTAACAAAATGGTAGCAGAGGATGGTTGCCCATAACTCCAAGCCATGTCTGAGCAAGCTGTGTACTCAACGAAGAAGAGCAGAATAAATACCAGAGCTTTTACCAGACAGATGGCAGCGCAACTAACACCCACCGGAGCCATACCAAAGGCCACTCTGACTGGAAACGTGCGGACCATCGACCTGAGCACGCCATCCAAGGGTGAGGAACAGCGGGAAGAAGAAAATGATGACCACAGAGACACCTCACGAGAGAATGATGACCTCAGGCAAGCCATACTGAAAATATTGGAAATGCCTGCCACTAACGAGGACCTCGTCGCGAAACTCCAGAGCCTACTCGAAAGCCATGGAGCAGCGATCGAAGGACCGGAATCAACCCAGGAAGTCACCACCCCGGTAAGAGAGGAGCCATCTCAACCCGGCGCACCAGAAGCGGCCGAGTCTATTTTTGCGCCCTTTTTGCGGTGGCCATCTTTGAACGACCAGCAGCCAATGGGAGGCCTGGATTCAAACCTCTTGGCGTGAACTAGCCCTGAACTCAAAACAAATAATGGGCCATCTAAAAATAATGAAGAAAAACAGAATCAAGTCACCAGGAGCTCGCCTACTGAGCTCGAAATAGAAAAGGCCATCGAGACTCTCGCGGCAGCATTCGGCCCTGCTTACAAGCCGCCCACGCTTCCTCCGAACCATGAAACGACCCCCGAGGTCCGAAGAAATACCCAAATGCTCACTGACGCCGAGACACCGACCGCGACATGCCAGAGGAATGTGACACCAGCCACCAACAAGCCTCGACCACCCGCTGTCAATACACCGGCCCCATGGCGTGCCGCGAACCAACTGACACAAGACCCAAGGCCCAGGGGCCAAGCGGACCACTCACCAGCACCGAAGCCTCCGCCGGGCTTCCCGTCCCATCCCACGACCAGCATCTACAGACCGGAGCCGTTCACCGTGACCATCGACCAGCCGACCTTCTGGAGGCCCCACCCAGCAAACGCGAGTCTTCCAGGCCTCCTGCCAACACTCGACGACGATCCAGCAGCCCAGGACCAGTTCCGGACCTCCACTGCCCAGCTCCGAGTTCCCAGGGGTGAGTCTGACCTTCCCCTGGCAGAGCTGGGCCTAGCTTCAGGAGCCGCGGCTGTGAGCTCCTCACCCGATGGCTCCCAGCAGAGAATGAGCTTCGTGCATGCTCAGTTTCCCCCTGTTGGAAGTGAAGAAAAAAAATGACTGCATGTTTTTTTAACCTGTCAGCAAGTATACCAACCCCTTACTGTGAGTTTCCACACATCCAGGACCATGGACAGCTGCCTTTTGTAAGTAGCAATTCTTACAATTCTGGGACTTTACCCAATGGGTTCCCTAAACTTCAATTAGATGGGAAAAATCTCCTGGAGTGGAGCCAACAACTCCAAGTAATATTTATGAGGGAGAATGTACTTTTTCTGATATCTAAACCACCCAAGAAGCCATGGTCTTTTGAAACTGACTGTATACACCACAAAGTGTTTTGTTTGTTGTTAGAAAGTATCTCACCCACCATGTATCCCAGCATAGGCAACCACCTGACTGTATATGAGGTTATGCAGAAACTCTATAGCTTATTCTACAGTAGGAGCAGGGCTACCACCACAAGAATATCAAGAGATTTTCACTCTGCCAGACTCAGGCCAGGGGTGTCCATGAGTGAACATTTACTAAAACTCAATGCCACCAGGGCTGAATTACTACAGAGAGGTGAGACCATCACAGAAGAAAGCATGATGAGTATAATCATAAACTCGCTAGATCCCAGCTGGGACAATTTTGTCACACAGTTAGACAGCCTGAGCATAGGGCACATATCACTAGATAGCCTCACCAACCAGTTGATTGCTGAGGATAGTTTAAGAAGGGACCGCCACCTGTCCAGAAAAGACCTCAGACCAACCAAAAGGGTTGAGTTTCAGGACAGAATAAATAGCATCCCTGAATGTTTCTCATGTGGTTCCAGGAACCACTTCAAAAGGGACTGCCCCAGAAATACCAGGGACAGGGGGTACAATGAGCGCAGGGAAAGGCCTGAATCCAGATGAAGATACCAAAGGAGACACTCCCCAGACCACAAATCCACAAAGGAACGAGGACGTGGGTGGTCTCCCAACCCCAGACGAGGTAGAGAGCACAGGGACAGCTCCCGAGACAGCAATACGGGCTCTGTATATGGTTTCAGGTACGGGGGACCAACTCTCAGTCAGGAAGAGAAAGAGAATATATGGCTCATAGATTCAGGAGCCAGCAACCACACGGCATACAATGCCAAATTATTCACCACTCTTACTGAGGTGAACTTCGAGATAAAGGTAGCCAAACAGAGCAACGCCAGAGTAATTGGAAAAGTGAGCGTATATGTTAGGGTGTGTGTAAAAAGTATTTGTTGCTTGTGCAACGAGCAGAGCAGAAACACACAGGGAAGGAAATAAACGTCCAGCTCGTGTGAGAATAATACTTTATAGATAACAAGCAGTCTCGGTGTAAGTAAAACAGTCCAAGGTCATAAACAGTAATATCAGTCCAGTAAGTATCTTCCCTTACCAAAGCAAACAGACTTTAGTAACTCTTGGTATACAGTACCATACGCAGTAAGCAACAGGATACAATCAGGTATCAATCCGGAAGAAGCAGGAAGAACCAGGAAGAACGAACGCTTCTCTGTGCTGCTTATTTATGCACTGTAGCCTAATTACAGGGTTCAGCAAACCCTGATTACGTGGCTCAGTTGTTTCTTAAAGAAACAGATATTGCCTGACCAACAAGTTAGAAGTACGCTGCAAGCTGAACCTAACATTCTCCCCATTGGGCAGGACAATATACACAATAGATACAGAAACAAAAATACACATCCAAATCATACATTGTACAGTGGTATCAGTTACATTTCAGATTCTTAATCCAAATCTTTCACAACAATTGGTGTGTTTAATGGCATCTTGCGCTTTAGTAAAATTATCGGCAATATTGTCCTCTGATGCGCAATATTCCAATGTAATCATGTTATCCTTAACACATTGCCGAACATTCAGATAACGTATATCAGTGTATTTAGTCCTTGTCTTTACAGCAAGATTCGTTGCCATTTTAATGGCTGCCTGGTTATCCTCATAAACCGTAATAGGATAATCCATTTTGAATCCAATATCTTCCATCAACTGTTTATAATAAATCAGTTCAGTACATGTAAGTGATAGACAAGAAAACTCCGCTTCCATGGTAGACAAACTGATATGTTTCTGGCGAATTGATTTCCATC
The DNA here is from genome assembly GCF_029215685.1 of Pituophis catenifer annectens. NCBI lineage: Eukaryota > Metazoa > Chordata > Lepidosauria > Squamata > Colubridae > Pituophis > Pituophis catenifer. The sequence continues at coordinate 26,207,261 of NW_027256885.1, read as the reverse complement.
CAATCAGGCAGTTATCCAACATGATTGCTATTCCAGACGTAGATTTTCTGGCAAAACTGGCATCAGCATATGCCTTTAATATCATATTGGCATTTGGTTCTAAATACATAGCAAAATGCAATGTTCTTTTAAGATACCTAAGAACACGTTTAGCAGCCTGCCAATGCCTATCAGTAGGCTCTGAACTATATTGTGCTAGTTGATTAACACTAAAAGCTATATCAGGCCGTGTCCAGTTGCTCAAATACGACAAACTGCCTATTAATGATTGATACAGTTCTTTACTGAACTGTGGACTCTGCAAACTATCCTGCTGAAATTCTTGTGCCATAGGAGTCTTGGCAGGTTTACATAATTCCATCCCATATTTTGTCAACAATTTGCAGATCTTATTAGACTGTGAAATTTTAAATCCTCTAGATGTTTTCAGGATATCCAGCCCTAGATAATGCCGTATATGTCCTAGATTTCTAAGTTTAAATTTTGTTTGCAACTGACCGATAATCTCTCTGGCCTCAGCGTCAGTTCTGGTAATTATGGCAATGTCGTCTGTAAAGAGTAACAAGAATGAAACACATCCATCCTGTTCTTTTTTAAACAGACATTTATCTGCTACGCCCTCATAGAACCCAATGTTATGTAATTCCTGCACTATACATTGGTTCCACTCGTAACCTGATTGCCTTAAACCATATAGGCTTTTTTGTAGCTTCCAACACTCAGTTCTATCCTGTGTATCATAACCAGGAGGTTTCTTCATATATATTGTATGCCTCAACGGAGCGTTCAAGTAAGCTGTCTCGACATCTAAATGAGTAATAGAGCATTTATTTCTAGCTGCCCAAACAAGCATCGTTCTCAAAGTGCTCGCTCGTAGACTTGGAGCAAAAACCTCATCATAGTCTCTATCTGTCTGTGAGAACCCTTGTGCAACAAGCCGAGCTTTATGGGTTACTACCCCATCTACACTTTTCTTTACCTTATAGACCCACCTACAGCCTATAAGTTTCTCATTTGGTGGTATTCTTACAACTTCATAGACACCAAGCCTCTTCAAAGAATCAATTTCTCTATCCATTGCCTCTTGCCAGGCTTTTTGCTCCTTTTCTGGATATAATTTTATATCATGATAACTGGATGGTTCGATATCTACTTGGCAAACCACTGTGGCTTTATAGCGATCTGGTGGATGCCGGTCCCTGGAAGATCGTCTAGGCATAACAGGACTAACATCAGGTATATTGGGTTCATCCTCCCCTAACCCTAATTCCTGTTCCTGTTCTTCAACCTTAATAGATGGTTTATCATCCATCTCAGATGAACTATCATCAGGAATATGGTCTATCTTAACATCAATATCTGTAAAACCATAGTCTGCTTTTTCTAACCTGTCCCAGCCTTCATGTTCTAGGAATTTAGCATTAGCGCTACACAAAACTTTTGTTGTTCCTTTTTCCCAGAACCTATAGGACCTATGGTTAGCCTCATAGCCAACAAAAATCATTTTCTTTGCTCTCTGTTGGTCCTTCCTTCTCTGACTAACTGGTATATGCACCCAGGCTGGTGCACCAAAAGTATGTATATAACTTAAATCAGGCTTCCTGCCGTGCCATAAAGTAAAAGGTATTTTTCCTGTAGAGGAGTGCACCACATTATTTAAAATATGATTGGCACATAGTATTGCTTCTCCCCACAATTTATCAGGTAAACAAGCATCAGCCAGCATAGTCCTAGTCATAGCTTGTAGGGTCTGGCCTCTTCGTTCAATATATGCATTATGTTCTGGCCGAAAAGGGGCAGAACGTTTATGCTGTATCCCAGCATCGTTCAAAAACTTAGCCAACTGATGGTTAGTAAACTCAGTTCCATTGTCAGTAACAATGCATTTCACCTTAAACCTCTGCTTCCTTTCTACAAAACGAAGCCAGTTTGTGATACATTGGAACGTATCACTTTTGGACTTCATAAGGTAGCAAAAACCATATCTAGTAAAGTGATCAACTATACTCAAAATATAGCATGCTCCCCCTAAACTGGGTTTCTTTGGCCCTATTAAGTCTAAAAAGACTACCTCCAAAGGTTTAGTTGTTTTAAACCCATTGCAGCGGTTTGCAGGTGTAACTTTACTTTTATGCTGGTTACAAGTATTACAATTCAGGTATTTGCTGCAAGCCCTTAACTTGATGCCTTTAGACTGTTTAACAGTCAATTGCAACAACCTGAAATTCAGATGACCAAGCCTTCTATGTAGTAAATGTACGCATTCATCATGAGGCTTTACATTTCCAAATTTAGCTTTTGACTGAACTAACAGTAATGAGTTATCCCTAATAACAAATAAGTCGTTTTCTAATTCTGCAGTAACTACAGTGCCTTCACATTCCAGCAAACATTTGTTGTTTTTAAAAGTTACTGTAAACCCAGAATGTAGTAATGACTTTACAGATAAAAGGTTATATTTCAAACTAGGGATATAAAGCATGGGTAAAGGGTGCTTACTAATAGAACATTGAACAAGTCCCTCCCCAGCTACAGTCACATTCCAGCCATTAGCTAATTTGACCTTTTTAGTACTTTTCTTCATGTTTAGAAACAGTTTTCTGTTTTTTGTTATTGATTGAGAGGCACCGCTATCAATCACCCACCAATCATCCCTTATATTATTAGATGAACTGGTTGCTAAATTACACCCTTTCCTGGGTTTAGCAGAGTTTCTAGCAGACACTTTCTTATTATTACAATATTTTGCAATGTGCCCCTTAGCCCCACAAGCATAACAGCGTTTAACAATATTAACATTCTCATATACAGCTTCCACTTTTGGTTGCTGTTGCATCCTTAACTGGTCTCGTTCTTGCCTACGTTTGGCCTCATCCAGTAACCTACCAGTTATACTGGCCAATGTTAGTTCATCTCTAGACAATACTTCTAATGATGAAACAAAAGAGTCATAACTGTCATCCAACGATGAAAGAATAATATAAACTTGCTGCAGTTCAGTAAACACAAGGTCTTTCTCATGTAGCTCCTGGAAAAGCCCTGTCATGGAGTCCAGGTGAGCCATCATGTCTCCTCCTTTCTGAAGATGTAAGCGAAATAATTTCCGTGTCAAGTAGATATGAACACCCACAGAGTCACGAACGTAGAGCTTCTTTAGCTTTGTCCAACACCTCGCAGCAGACTCTTCGCCCCGGAAATGGACAAGTTGCTGGTCTCCCAGTGTCAGGCCAATGATGCATAAAGCACGCTCGTTGTCCCTGTGAAACTTCGCTATCTTTTTGGCATCTTCTTCGTCATCAGCATTCAGTGCAGTTATGTCCAGTGGATTAGTAACCATGTCCCACAGTCCTTCTTTTCGCAAAAGTAGACAGCATTTTGTGGACCAGGTAACATAGTTTGTTCCATCCAACCGGGTTATAGTAGAATAACTTGTACCTTGCTCAAAAGCCATCATCTTGACTACTACACCCACTGCCTGCACTTCTCACTTCCACAAAAACAAATTAAAGAGCCCTGGAACGTTCTGGGCCCATAACCAATGTTAGGGTGTGTGTAAAAAGTATTTGTTGCTTGTGCAACGAGCAGAGCAGAAACACACAGGGAAGGAAATAAACGTCCAGCTCGTGTGAGAATAATACTTTATAGATAACAAGCAGTCTCGGTGTAAGTAAAACAGTCCAAGGTCATAAACAGTAATATCAGTCCAGTAAGTATCTTCCCTTACCAAAGCAAACAGACTTTAGTAACTCTTGGTATACAGTACCATACGCAGTAAGCAACAGGATACAATCAGGTATCAATCCGGAAGAAGCAGGAAGAACCAGGAAGAACGAACGCTTCTCTGTGCTGCTTATTTATGCACTGTAGCCTAATTACAGGGTTCAGCAAACCCTGATTACGTGGCTCAGTTGTTTCTTAAAGAAACAGATATTGCCTGACCAACAAGTTAGAAGTACGCTGCAAGCTGAACCTAACAGTATACATCCCAGGGATAGGAGAAATAGAGGGGGTGCTGTTCGTACCCGAAATACCATACAACATACTGGCCACCATAAAGTTAAGTCGGGACACTAACATTGAGGTGGTATTCAGGGAAGGTATGGTGTACATGTCCAGTAACGGAGAAAATATCGGGGAAGTAACAGTACATGATGGCCTACCATACTTCACACCGAACGAGGGCGATCAACAGTGTGTAAACGTAAACATGACCAGTGAGGGAAGAGAGAACGGGGAAACAGAGGGGGTCAATCAGGAGACCACCAGTTGTAAGTTATCCGAAGGTGGCACAATTTTCATGGGAAAGCCTGTACACGACAATTGCACCCACCTCCTCCATAGGAGACTAGGCCACATTGGGTTCCCGGTTGTCAAAAAAATGTTTGAATGTACTTTGATTGATTACAAGCGTAGGCAGAGCAGAAACAGGAGAACAAGCCTTAAAGTAACAAAGCTTAACTCCGGAGTTACTTTGTTTCAAACTGAATTTCTTTGAGCTGGAGGCTGAAGATGGCGTCTTTGTTATGGTTTTGAAAGTAAAAGTCAGAAACGAAAGTGTTTATTGAGAACTTTTAAAGCTGCTGGGAAGTGAGAACCTGTGGAGAAAAGACTATTTTGCCTGATAAATTAGAGACTATAAATTACAAGCACTTTAAAATTGTTCAAGGGACTTTGTGGCTTTGGGAAGAAAAAAAAAGATCTTTTTAAAAAGGAAAAAAAATGGCTTCTAAACAAGTTAAGCCAGGAGGTGTTAAAGGAGGGGGAGGTTCCCCAGTTGTGTCAGTGGTGACACAGAAAGCACAACTTCCAGCTGATTCACAGAGTCAGGAGGCTGCTCTCAATGATTTTAAAGAGTTTATGAAAGAAGCCATGAATAATCAAGCAACAGCAATGAAAGAAGCTATGAATAATCAAGCCACAGCAATGAATAATTTAACAGTACTTGTGGAAGGGAAATTAAAGAAAGTTGAGGAGGATATAAGATCAATTAAAGAAGTGGTTGCAGAAAAACACGATGAGATAAGAGATGATATTGTTTTTGCAGTATCAGGATTGTCAAAACTTGTTATTCAGTTGGATGAGAAAGTGGAAGAAATTAATGAAGCCAATTTAAATTTGGAAAGCAAAATGGGAGATGTCATGACCAAAACAGAGAAAGTGGATGATGAATTGGTAATGTTACAATACAGGTCCATGGAATTTGCTTTGAGATTGAGAGGCCTGAAAGAAAACAGCAAAGAAAATTTAAAGGATATTTGTGCTGATGCTATTGCAGAGATAATTAAAGAAAGACCAGAAGAGGTGGCAAGCCAAATTGATAAAAACTACAGGGTTAACTCCTGGTTGGCAAGACAAAGACAGCTGCCAAGAGATGTGGTGATTTATTTTACAACCAGGAGGATCAGAAATAATATTTTACAAGCTTCCTACAAGAATAAGGTTCAGGTGGCTGGGCAAGAAGTGGTAGTTTTGAAAGAGATCCCTCCAAAGATGTTGAGAAGTAGAAAAGACTTTGGCTTTTTGGTAAATGAGCTGAGAAATCAAGTGGCATACAGATGGGACGTTCCAACTGGTCTAATAGTGACTTATAATGGAGAAAGATACCGGTTAAACACAGTCTGGAAGGCAAAAGATTTCTATGTTAATGTTTTAAAGGCTGGATACCCACCCTCACCAGGGGGGAGCAGAAAGAAAATGGAGATGATACAACAAGAAAAAGATGGAAAGCAGATACAAACTTATGCTGAAGTTGCAGCTGGAGGAATCATCACGGAAGAAGATCTGGATCTTGGGGGCTTACCCCCAACTCTGGAACCACTCAAGAAGGGGGAACCGAAAGCACAACGACTGACCCGATCAACTTATAAACTTCAACAACAACAGTCAAAAATGCAACAATCTCAAGATCTATCTCAAGAAGTTCAGAAAACAGAAGCAGTGGGGGGGGGGGGCTAGGCCGAAGAGTAAGGTGGAGGAGGATCTTCAGCTGATGCTCATGCGGCTTCGAAAAGCTAAAGATGGCAACTAAATTTCTATCTTGGAATGTTAATGGCTTAAATTCACCACAAAAAAGAAAGAAAGTATTTCACTACTTGAAACAATTTAACAATGATGTTATTTGTCTGCAAGAAACACATATTAGGTTATTAGATCAAAAATATTTGATAAATTCAAGATTAGGTACACACTTTGTGGCATCAGCGCCAGAGAAGAAAAATGGGTTAGTTATATATGTAAAGAAAGGATTATCAGCTAACTTAATTGAGGCAGATGATCAAGGAAGATATATCGCAATTGAACTATTAACACAGACTGGAAAAATGCTTTTAATTGGAATATATGCCCCTAATCAGCAACAAGACAAATTTTATAAATTTTTACACACTAAAATAATACAATGGGATTATAAATCTTTTATATTAATGGGTGACTGGAATGGAGTAATAGACACACAGAGAGATAAAAAAAGTTTATCCAAGATTTCAACACGTGCAAAATTACCTAAATCTTTTTTTGATATGATGGAAGATATGGAACTGAGAGATATTTGGAGAGAGCGCAATATGGAGGAAAGAGACTTCACCTTCTTTTCTGATAGACATCAATCCTTCTCCAGGATTGATTTTATACTAATCACAAATGATTTTATTTCCAGGGTGAAGAAGACGAAGATATGTCCAAGAACTCTAACTGATCATAGTCCGGTTTGGGTGGAATTTGAACAGGAGAGGGGAGAAAGGAGGTCTTGGAGGTTAAATGAAAATTTATTTAGATATGAAGAAAATGTGAAAGAGCTTAAAAAGCAAATGAAAGAATTTTTTGCTATTAATATGAACAAGGGTACCTCTATGGAAATGGTTTGGGATGCTAGTAAGGCTTATATGAGGGGTACGTTAATGCATATGAATAATAAGCATAGACTAAAACAACAAAAGAAGCGGAAAGAGATAGAGGAAGAAATAAAAAAGAAAGAACAATTACTTATACTTAATCCAGGAGATAAGAAGGTCAAAGAAACAATAAATATATTACGAGGGCAATTTAATATGTTAATGGCTGATCAGGTGGCAACTAGCTTACAATATGTTAAACATAATACATTTTGTAATGCCAATAAACCGGGTAGGTGGTTGGCCTACATGCTGAGGAAAAAACAGAAATCACGAGTCATTGGTAAGATAGAATGTAGAGGTAAGGAAGTTTACCAACAGAATGTGATTAAAAAGGCTTTTTTAGAATTTTATACAAAATTATATGCTAGTGACTCAATACAAGGTATAGATATAGATAGATACTTAAAGGAAGGGAATATTCCGGAATTAACGTTGGAACAGAGGGAAGGATTGAATCAACCAATAACTTCTGAGGAGATCATTGCTGCAATTAAGCAGTTAAAAACAGGGAAAGCTCCGGGAACAGATGGATTAACAACTGTTTATTATAAGAATTTACAGCTTGAAATGGTAGAACCGCTTAGAGCTTTATTTTGTAAAATTCAACTAGGGGGAGGAGTTCCACCTTCTTGGAGAACAGCTTTTGTTTCACTGATTCCGAAGGAAGATCAAAACTGTATCAAACCTGAAAATTTTAGGCCAATTTCACTTTTGAACACTGGTTATAAAATTTTTGCTAAGATATTAGCGAACAGATTAATGCCAGTTATGCAACAAACAATCCATAAGTGGTATTTGACCCCAATAAGACTTTTTCAAATGGATAATAAAGTGGATAAAATGTGTTGGAGATGTAAAGTGGAACTCGGGACATATGCTCATATGTGGTGTAAATGTAATGGGGTTGAACTTTTTTGGTCTAGGATAGAAAATGAAATATTTGAAATGATTAAGAAGAGGGTCAAATTGAAATTGGAAACCATATTATTATTAATATTGAATGAAACAACATTAACAACTGGAGAAAGAGAATTGGTGAGGATTTTGGTTATAATGGGGAGAATTATAATTGCTAGATATTGGAAATTAAATGTTGACTTAAAATTAGAAGAATGGTATAATGAAACATGGAAATTTGCATTAAATGATAAATTGACTTGTGATATTAAAATTAGAAGTGGTATATATAAAGAAAACACTTGGCAACCATTTGTGGACTTTGCACTTGGGAGATTGGATGAATCAGTACCAGTACCTTATCAAAGAGATTTCTGGAAGAATTGAAGACTTCAATTTCCTAAAACTTCCTTTCCGTTTGTATAGCACATTGGGGGAAAAAAAATTTTTCTTTCCTTACTATTGATTTTTGTATTGATTTTTTTTCCTTTTTGTTATTCTTTAACAATAAAAATATAATAAAAAAAAAACAATCCATAATGATCAATCAGGTTTTATAAAAGGGAGGCAAATGAAATATAATGTTAGACAAATTATTAACTTATTGGAATATTTGGAAAAAAATAACCAGGTCCCTGCAGCGTTCATATTTTTGGATGCAGAGAAAGCATTTGATCGACTGAATTGGCAATTTTTATTTAAGATAATAGAAAAAATGCATTTTGGGGAGTATTTTATACATTCAATTAGAGCAATATATCAGGAGCAAACAGCACAAATAATAGTTAATGGAGGCCTAACAGAAGTCTTTAAAATTGAGAAAGGTACAAGGCAGGGTTGTCCCTTGTCGCCATTGTTGTTTATCTTAACTTTAGAAGTTTTGTTGAATAAGTTACGTGAATCTGATAAAATAAAAGGAATTGTAATTAGACAGCAGGATTATAGATTAAGAGCGTTTGCAGATGACCTGGTTGTTACTTTATCTCAACCTATAGAAGTGGTTCCATATATGTTGGACATAATAGGTCAATACGGTAAGGTATCTGGATTTAAAGTAAATCAATATAAGACAAAGATGATAATTAAAAATATGTCCATATCTCAAAGAGAAGATTTAGGGAGAATAACGGGGTTTGAAATAGTTAAAAAGGTTAAGTATTTAGGAGTATATATTGCAGCCTCAAACACGAAACTGTTTAAAAACAATTATGAAGTTCTTTGGCAAAAAGCACAGAAAGAAATGGAAAATTGGAAAAAGCTACAACTATCATTACTGGGAAGGATAGCAGCAATAAAAATGAATGTTTTACCTAGGTTCTTATTTTTGTTTCAAATGATACCAGTGCTTAAGAAAGACGCAAATTTGATGGAATGGCAGAAAGGGGTTAATACTTTTATTTGGGGTGGGAAGAAACCAAGAGTGAAACTGAAAATTATACAGGATGTACGTGAGAGAGGAGGTCTTAAAATGCCTAATTTAAGATTGTATTATGAAGCGGCTGTTTTATCACAAATTAGCGACTGGTTTAATTTAACTGAAGAAAGAATGTTAAACATAGAAGGCTATGATTTGTTATATGGATGGCATGCTTATCTGTTATATGAAAAAAAAGTGGATAAAGTGTTTAAGGGTCATATACTTAGAAATGCATTGTTGAGGGTTTGGAAAAAGTATCAATATAAGTTAAACTATAAGATACCCATATGGGCAAATCCTAGACATGCAATAGAAAATATAAGTATAGAGCAAAAAACAGAGGTGATTACTTATAAAGAGCTTCTTCTTTTGGAAAGGGGTAATTTGCAACTGAAATCTTTAGATGTACTAAAAGAAGAAGGGATAATCTATACATGGTTTCAGTATGGTCAGCTTCAAGCTAGATGGAGGGAAGATCAAAAAATTGGTGTTATGCAAAATGAGGAAAATTTGGTGAAACAGATTAGAGATCAAAGTCGGATGCATATTAAAAGGTTGTATAATGCTTTATTGGAAATAGATTCAGAAACGGAATTGGTTAAGGATTGTATGATAAAATGGGCACAAAACTTTCAGGAACCAGTGATGATGGAAACATGGGAAAAGATTTGGGTCAGAAATGTTAAATTTACGCAAGCACAAAATTTGAGAGAGAACTTTTATAAAATGTTTTATAGATGGCACTTAGATCCTAAAAAATTATCATGTATGTACCCGAATTTGCAAGCTAAATGTTGGAGATGTGAATGTGATGATGCAACCTATTATCATATATGGTGGACCTGCAAGAAAATCAAGGCATTTTGGATAAAAATTTGGTGGGTGATGCAGAACATTCTGAAAAAAAGGTTGAAATTTACTCCTCAATTGTTTTTACTGGGTATAACGATGGACTGTACAGTATTAGAGACTAAATTGATTTTGAACTTAATATCAGCAGCAAGGCTGTTGGTAGCGCAATACTGGAAGAAGGACTCTTTGCCTACTATTGAAGAGTGGATACTGAAAGTAATGAACTTAGCAGAAATGGCGAAAATCTCAGCGTATTTGAAGGACTATACACAAGAAAGATACGTATCGGAATGGAGAAGATGGATTGACTATATTCAAAATAAGTATCAGACAAGAAAATATCAAATAGCTTACAAATGAATGTTAAGTATTAGAAGTATTATGTTATCTATAGTGGAGTTAAGGTTTCAGGGGGGGATTTAGTAGTCTGAGGATAGATATGTTAATTTAGCTTATGATTGTTAATTGAAGTACCCTGTATTTTGCTCTGGGAAGTCTCGGGGGGGGGAGGGGAGGGAAAGGGGGGGATTGGGGGGGAATTCTTTTTTTTTTGTAAAACTTTTCAATAAAAAAAAAATGTTTGAATGTACTGAAGGTTTGAAAGTAAAGAGTTGTGAAAATTACCTTGAGTGCTCTGTCTGTAAATGCTCAAAAATCAGGGCTAGGCCGAGACCAAAGAAATTGGGGCGAACCACTGACTCCACTTTTCAATTAATACACATGGACCTGGTAGGGCCACTGAAACCATCTATCAGGTACAAGGAGAGGTTTTTCTTAACCATTGTGGATGACTTTAGCCGCTATGGTTTTGTATACACACTTAAACACAAAAACGAGGCATTCCAGAGATTCAAAGAATTCTATAAGAGGGTAGAGGTTCAACACAATACCAGGGTCAGACAGATAATGACAGACCGTGGTTCCGAGTTCATGTCCAGGGACTTTTCAAAATGGTTGAAGGAACACGGCATACTACATTTCACCTCCTCCCCATTTTCGGCCTTCCAGAACGGTGTGGTAGAACGCAAAAATGGCGTCCTCCAAACCATGATGAGATGTGTTTTAGAAGATGCAGGGATGGGCCAAGCCTTCTGGTCAGAAGCTGTCCATTATTCAAATTACACATTAAACAGACTATGGTCCAGCATAATTGACAAAACACCCTATGAGATGATGCACAAAAGGAAGCCCAACCTGGCACATCTGCACATGTTTGGTGTCCCAGCAGTTGTCCATATACCCAAACAGTTAAGAAGAAAAGGAGACAGGGTCTCCAAGAGACTAAGGTTCATGGGATACGAACCAGGGACAAAAGGCTTCAGATTCATAGACAGCAACAACAAATTTGTGGTGTCAAGATCAGCAGATTTCCATGAACACTCCAACTGGTCAAAATTGCACTCCAATGACATCTTCTTTGGGGGGGGCGGGGATATATCCAAATACAAGCAGAGAGAAAGGGACCAGGACGCAGACGAAACAAGAGAACTCAGAACCCACAAACCAAACACCATGGACTCAAGACTGAGGAATGGAAGGAAGGACACCCAACACTAAGTTTTGACAAACTCACAGATAAAGAAGCCAAATGCCTACATGAGACAGACACACCACCAGACAGACCAGTCAGAGCAAACAGAAACAAAACACCAAAAAGACTTGAGGTTTACATCATCTCCATACAGACGAACAACATTACTCCCAACTCATATGAGGAAATACTCAAACTTCCCCAAGAAGAAAAAGAAAAATGGGAACAAGCCATGGCAAGGGAGATGAGGAGCCTCAAGGACCTACAAGTATATACACCAGCCAGAGTACCAGAAGATAAAAAACCAATTGGAACTAAGTGGGTATACAAGATTAAACCCCTAGAAGATAATAAGGTATTATACAAAGCAAGACTGGTTGCCCAAGGTTTTGCTCAAAAATACCCAGACGACTACACAGACACCTACTCCCCCACAGTCAGGGCTGAGAGTTTCAAGAGCGCCCTAGTAATAGCTTCCATCCTAGGACTAGGGGTATACCAGTTCGATGTACAAACAGCATACCTGCATGCCGATTTAGACAAGAAAATTTATGTCAAGGCCCCACCGGGAATTGACGATGGGAGAGGTAGCACATGGCTCCTAAACAAAAGCCTATACGGTCTCAGGCAGTCCGGCAAAAGATGGTATGACTGCCTAGCCAGGGCCCTCAAATCAATGGGTTTCACAGCCACCTCAGCAGATAAATGTTTCTTCATAAAAAAGGAAAAAGGCTCAATCAAAAATGTCCTTGTTTACGTAGACAACATATTATATATAGGGAAACAGAAATCTAAATGCGATGATTTTGCTGCTGGACTAAGAAAACATTTCTCACTCAAATCATTGGGGACAGTAGATAAGTACTTAAGAGTCCACATAATCAAAACAGATAAGGGTTTCCGACTCTCCCAAAAGGAGAAAATCGTGGAGCTGTTACACAAATGTAACATGTCAGAAGCCAAACACAGAGAAATTCCCATGCAACCGGACTTCCTAAATAATATGTACAATGAAGCGGAGCCATTCACAGACAACAAATTATACAGGTCCACCATAGGCTCACTGCTATACATAGCTAACTGGACAAGGCCCGATATTGCATTAGCAGTCAACCTATTATCCAGACACGTCAGCCAACCCACAACCTACAACTGGGATGCCATCAAAAAAATACTCAGATATTTAAAATACAGTGCTGATGCCTGCTTATGCCTTGAACCCAACATATCCACGGAACCAAAACTATCGTGCTACACCGATGCCGATTGGGCAGGAGACATCAAGAGCAGAAAAAGCACTTCTGGGTACGTTTTCTTCCTCAACAACAGTCCCATACACTGGTATACAGGTAAACAAAAACTACTGGCTACCTCCACCACCGAGGCAGAGTTTGTCTGCATGTCCAAGGCCGCCAACAACCTAACCTGGTTCGATGACCTACTCAATGACATTTGGACAGAACCGTTGTATCCCATAGTCATCCACGAGGACAACAAAGCCGCCATCGAAATATCAAAAGCCGATGCCGTTGGTCAAAGATCACGTCACATAGATATAAAATGCAAACATGTCAGGCAACTCTCAGAGATCGGTTTCATCAAGGCCGTACATTGCGACACTGAGGAGCAAACAGCAGACATACTCACCAAGCCATTACAACACAAACAACACACATACCTTATGTCAAAATTATGTGTATACATGTAAATCATATATACAGAAGCCATATACTCACCCCCAGTTAGACATTTAGAGGGGGTTTTCTCACGTAAAATGTCTAACTTACATTTCCCTATGGTCTAGCAAGGGTTAACACAACTACACAACCCATCACTCCCACAATCCCACCTTACCTTGACTCCTCCCCCTGGGTACAAAAAGACCATCCACAAGGGTACCAGGCCAGTTCCAGCCACATACCTGAGAAGAGAAGACAAAGGTCAGTTACAAGTGTATACTTAGGCCTATGATATATTTATGCCTACAAATAAATAAACTGCAACAACTACTACTTTGTATTGAGAGTTATTGGGCTAGATCCTCCAAATTAACAGTAGCATCCCATCCCCACAAGGAGGAAGGCAAGTCTCTTAAATCCACATGTAGTTGGCTTTTTTCCATGACCAGAAATTGTGTGTGCTTTGCTGGGATGTCTAGCATGAGGCCAGTTTAGTTACAACTAATGGTGGCCCCTGGCTTGCACAACAAGTCTCTACCCAGTAGGGACAACAGGGATTGGGGGCAGAGAGTAAAAGAGTGGTCTAGTGAAAAGTGGCCTATTTCTACCCTCATGTCATTTGTGAACTGTAGAGGAATAATTTTTCCTCCGACCCCTATGATGTTGTCTCAAAGTCCTGGGACTATTGAATTTTTGAAAGGGGGTTAGTGATAAGGGATGATGTGGCTCTGGTGTCCACCAGGCACTCATATTCCCTTCCGCCTATAGTGACCGTGATTAGAAGCTCATCCTTGGGGCCGTTCCTCAAGGGGATGGCAAGGCCATTGAAAGTGGCCTGAAATTCTGCCTTCTCTTTTTCTAGTCACGGCATCTGGGGGTCATCCTCCTCCTGTTCCCATGCGGCTTTCCAGGGTCTCTCCTTTCTCTATGTCAGAAAGGGGTTTCCTTTGGAAAAGGCGCCCTAGGTGGGTCAAGGTGCCCTTGGAATCTGGTGTGTGTGTGTGTTCCACTGGCATTCCTGCCTGAAGTGTCCTTCTCCACTGCACTTATGACAGTGCTGGCAGTTCTCTCTGAGCCCTCCCTTCGCTTGACAACGCTGTCATCCTACCCATCGATCAGAAGATCTGAGGCCAGTCTGCCTTCTACTGTTATGCAGGGTGGTGAACGCCTGCAAATCCTCTTTCCTTTCCGTCCTCCTCCTCTATTTCCTATGTCTCTCTTTCTCTTGTTCTTTCCTATCCCTCTCTTCCTCTTTGAACTTTTCCCTTTGGTCGAAAATGAAGTTTGCAATCCTGCACAACTCCGTTATCTCTAGGGTGAACCAGTTTGATACAATGTGGTGAAAATGATTGATAGACGGAGGGAGGGAGGGAGGGATCTACATATCGATGGATCTCTATACCAAGACGATAGATGATAGATAGATAAGATAGATAGATAGATAGATAGATAGATAGATAGATAGATAGATAGATAGATAGATGACAGATTGTCAGGGTGGCAATTAATCCCATTCCGCTTTTGGGTAATTGCACCTTGATTAGAGAATGGATCGAGGCTTTTCCCTTGGAGTATACTTTAAGAAAATAAACCCAAGATATATTCTAATAAACATATTTTATTATAAAGAAGTAAAAACATCTTACTAGCTAATTAATTACATCTTGGCAGCGTTCCTGCCTTCCCTCTTGGCAGGCGAACAAAAAAAATTAGAAGAAAGTGAAAGAATGTGGAAGAAGGAATGTGGACATGCGCAGTGGCTTCTGAGATAAGGAGCTCTGCATCTACTGTAAGTCTCAGAATGGGAGCCCAGCTGACAAATACAAAAACGCAGTGACAATCCCCTTCTTTGTCAGTTGAGCGGACATCAGGTACATCATCAGATAAGGCACATCTTCTTACGCAGATACTCGTGTTGAGCTGCTGGAAGCGGTTTGTTGAGCATGTCTGCAATCTGATCATGTGTAGATACATACTGCATTTTAACAAAACCTTTTTTCACTAATTGTTTTATGTTTTGATAACGGATGTCAATGTGTCTGGACCTAGAACCTGTGAAATGTGATTCAGAAATATAAACCACCGATTCATTGTCTTCCATCACTGTGATCGGTCGGATCGGGTGTGTCCAGATATCTGTGACCAAAGCATCAAACCAAGTTAGAGAATTACATGCATCTGAAACACAAGCATATTCAGCTTCGGTAGATGAACAAGAAACAAAATTCTGTTTACGCACTTGCCAATAAACAGGACATCCATTTAAGAACATCATATAACCTGAAGTACTTTTACGTGATTTCTTATCACTCGCCCAATCAGAATCTGCATAACAACATAATTCTGCATAATCAGTATGTGTTGGTTCTAACAATAACTTCATATGTTTAGTGTGCTTTAGGTACTTCAATAATTTCTTAACGCATGACCAATGAAACTGTTTTGCCTTACCTATGTGTCAAGACAAGAGATTAACACTAAGTGCAATGTCGGGTCTGGTCCAACTACTAATATACAAAAGTGACCCAATAACTGAACAATAAAGTGTTTGATCCTCGAACTCGGGACTTGCTTCATGTGTCAAGTTGTGAAAATCTGTTTGCATGGGTGTCTGTTGTGTTAGCATCCTTCATGTTGCAATGATGCAAAATTTGTTCAATTTTATCTTCTTGTGAAAGACTAAATCCCTTCTGTGTTTTTTCAATCTGAACACCTAAATAAGTGCTAATGTGACCTAATGATTTCAATGTGAAGTATCTCTGCAAAGCTTTGGGAAAGATTTCACTCATTTGCTTATTTGGACCAATATAAACAATATCATCAACATAAACAAGAACTATCTCATATGCATTGTTAGATCTTTTTGTGAACACGCACTCATCAGTTTCGGACTTAATAAAGCCCATTGAATTTAGTTTGTCAGTAAGACATAAATACCACATTAAACCAGACTGTTTCAGACCATAAAGACTTTTGTTTAGAAACCAGGTATCCCCTTCTTGCTGTCGGAATCCTGGAGGACCTCTCACGTAGATCTCTTCATCTAGGTCTGCATGTAGATAAGCTGTGTCAACATCGAACTGGAAAACTTCTAAACCAAGAATAGTTGCAGTTGCTAAAGCAATTTTTACACTTTCAGTTCGCACTGTCGGTGAGTAGGTATTAGTGTAGTCCTCAGGATAACATTGAGCGAAACCCTGAGCTACAAGTCTGGTCTTGTACAGTAACTCACCATTTGGCTTCTTTTTGATTCTGTAGACCCATCGAGTGGCAATGACCTTTTTGTTTGCTGGAGGTTTTGCAGGCGTAAACACCTTAAGTTCCTTTAGACTGTCCATTTCAACCTGCATTGCCTCATATCATTTGTCTTGCTCTGAATCAGGAAGATGTTTGATTTGCGTGAAATTATCAGGTGGAAGTGTAACATTGCAAATCAAAGGCAAGGGTGTTTTTGTCAGTTGCCAAGAATATCGTTGTGAAGGGATTCCTTTTGTGGCCCTCTTGGAACGTCTCGGAACAACAGTCCATTCTTCTTCTGCTTCGTCCTCATCCTCACATTTGTCACTAGTGTCAGCATCTGCGGCTTGCGAAGACGGAAAATCAGGTTGAGAAGAACTGGTGGATGGAACATCCGCCTGTGAATCTTGGTTATCAGGCTGCGTGGCATCAGCAGTATCATCTCTAGGAAAATAAACTCCAGGATCATTGGAATGAATCCTGGACCAGTCAACATCTTCCTCAAAATTGGCGGATTGGGAAGTCACTATTACATGTTTAGAGTCAATAAATTTACTCCATTTTGAGTTGTCATCAATACCCATAAATCTCAGTCTCTTTGCTGCTGGACCTCCTTTCCTTCTTTGAGCTAAGGGAATGTTCACCATAGCGTATGAACCAAAAATATGGATGTTTTTGAGATCAGGCTTGTAGCCATACAACATAAAGAAAGGAGTCTGATTTATTACACTACTCCAAGTACGGTTTACAATGTAATTTGCATATTTGATAGCTTCACCCCAGTATGGGTTACTGAGATTGGCGTCTTCTAGGAGACAATGCATCATGGTTTGCAGGACCCCTTGTCTTCTCTCTACGACACTGTTATGAGCCAGTGTGTACGGGGCCGAAGTCCGATGAAGAATTCCATTCTTACGCATCCAGTCCTGGAAACGCTGAGACATGAACTCGGCACCACGGTCACTCTGGATTCTGGCGATGCGAACTTGGTGTTGGGTAGAAACAAGAGCTGCAAAGTCTTTAAAGATCTGAAAGGTCTCAGATTTTTCTTTGATAGGATATACATATCCATATCTAGAGTAATTATCAACAATTGTTAGAAAATATTTTCTACCACCAAGTGTTGGCGGAAATGGACCAACTATGTCAGTATGTACCAAATCAAAAATGCATGTTGACAGGCGTGTAGCGCGTTTGGGAATGGCTGCTGCTTTGGATTTGGCCTTTTTGCAGACAGCACAATCCAAAAACACCCTACACCCCTTTAGATCTAAACCTTTTGCGAACTCCGGCATCTTCCTAAGAACACGGAAACTGGCATGCCCCAATCTTCTATGCCACTTATGGATACACTGGGAATGCAAAGATTTACCAGTTAGTGAATTTTCAACATCAACAGTTTTATGAGGAACCTCAGGCTTGCTCTGAGCAACCTGTTTCCCAATTTTCTTTTTGTTGGCTTTCGGACCCTTTGGAGCAGCAACCGGATCTCTCACTGGGGCATCTCTCTCTGGGCCTGTGCTCTCCCTTTTTGGAGTTTGTATACTTGCCTGTGTTTGCGGTTTTGGTTTTGGCTTAAGGTAATAAACACCACCAATTAATATGGTTTCAGCAACAATATCTCCATTTTTAACTATGTAACTTGCTTTTTCAAGATGGTGAACCTGGAACTTTAATGCTCTAGACAAGTGACTCTGACTAAACAAATTACTAGTTGCTGTTGGTATATAATAAACATCAGGAATGAATGCATCGAGCTCTTCAACATAAACAGTTCCTTTTCCTTTGACCTGACAAGGATGATTGGAAAAAGAATAAAGTTCATGTAGTTCAGGTTCAGGCTCATGCATCTCTGTGAAAAGTTCTTTTCTATAAGTAACATGCAAAGCTGCACCACTGTCCAAAGTCCACAGGAGCCGTCTGTCGTACTCTGGATGAGGTTGTGGATCATTGGTTAAAGCCAATGTGACGAGTGGAGCTTGTGGATCATGCCTGGGACCACGACGACCTTGTCTTCCGCCTCTGCCTCTGCCTCTGGAGTCTGTTCCTCTGGGCTGGTATGAGACGGGAGCTGGAACTCGTTGGGGGCAATCCCGGGTGGCATGTCCCACACGATTACAGATGTTGCATCTTGGCATCCTTGGAGCATAGGTCCTTCCTCGGAAGGGGCGCCTAGCTGGAGCTCTTGATGCGGGTGGTCCTCTCAAGTGTGGAGTGGCTAACGTGAGTGCTTCTTCTTTAATTAAAAGTCTGCATACATTGTCCACTGTGCGTTGAGCAATAGGCACTTGGTTAATCTTTGTAATGGCATCTTTCCATTCATAGTTCAAAGAATTAATGATAATGCTGATCATTTGAATATCTTCAATAGGATAGCCTCTTTCTCTTAATTCTTTTCTCAGTCCTTTCAGTTTGGTCAAATGTCCTCCAATTTGTTCACCAGGTTTCAATCTCGAACCATGGAATTCAGACATGAGCAAACATGAAGATTCAATTGAAACAGGCCTGTAGCAATTTTCCAATTGGACCCAAATTTGTTGGGCCGTTGCATCAGGCAAAAAGGTAACCTGCAGTTCAGTATCCATGGACATCAATAATGTTGTGCAGGCTTTAGTTTCTAAGTCTCTTATTTCAGGTGTCCATGGTTGGGCAGGAGGGTTAAACACCATACAGTGGGTACCTTCTTTACGTAGCAAAAGTCCAACCTCACTGACCCAGGCCTTGTAATTCTGCCCTGACATCTTTAATTTTGACTCACCAGCCAGTGGAGCAACAGAAGGTGCCTGTTGAGGAATTCGCATTTGAGGTGCTGGCTGTGGAAGTAAAGGCACTTGTTGCACTGGAGGTGGACCAGGAGCTGGCCCTGGTTGTACAGCTGGAGGCACGTGTGCATGCATTTGTGGCTGCTGTGGCATTTGAGCTGCAATATTAACATGGCCTGCTGGAGATGCAGTCATTTGCCTTTGCTGCATTAAGCGTTGTTGTGTTCCATCTAAAAGGACACCAGCACCACCAGGGGGTGCTGGAGATTGAACCTGTGGAGACACTTGTGGCATTGCAGCCTGAATCTCTGAGTGAGTTAAAGACATCTCTAATAGAGTCTTCTGCAATAATTGTAATTGCTCTCTCAAATTGCGATGCATTTCAGCTTTCTCTAGAAAATTACTTTTGCCAGCAGATGGTGCTGCAACTTTAGTTTCGGGCAGCTCAGCTCTTTCTGCATACGTGGCATTTGTAATTTGAGAATAGGAATGATCATGTGACATGTGCACAGCTGTCTGTTCTGATTGGCCTGACACAAAATCTACCAGGGGGTGTGTCTTTGGCTCTGAAGAAGAAGGCAAAATGGCGTTTTTAGAGATTTTGAAAACACTAGACTCTCTCTTATCTTGCTCAAACATAGATAAAGCCATTTTTGCCTGGGATAGCTCCTGTTCAAAAAATTTTATTTGATTACTATAGCTTTTTACAGCTAGTTCACGAAGGGAGAGATCGGAGCTGTGAGGAGGATAATGAATTGTTTCTCTCTCTGCGTGGGGGTGAAACTTTGCACCAAGCATTTCAAAATCGGGTTCTGGGAGGACAGTTTGAGAGCATGCAGAATTGGAAGGGGGCGTTACTGACCTCAGTCGTAGTGCTTCGCCTTTATCTTCCTTCTGAACCCTTTGTAAGATCATTTCATCCATTTCTTCTCCTCCCACGGCTCCCTCTAGCCGGGTGGCTGAGGCGAGCAGCTGGAAACTTGAAAACCTCCTTTCTGCCTCTTCTTCGTAGGAGAGGTTGAAATCATTAATAGGGAATGCTCTGAGTTTCATTTTGCCCTTTTTCTTCTTGCTCGGCATATTAGCAGACAATTAATCAGCGTTCCACAGTCGCAAAAATAATCATCTGGCTAAACTAGCCTAGAGGTCTAATTATCAAAGTAACAAGCAAGGAAAAAGCCATAAATCAACCGTCCGTCTGCTACCATTCTCAGAGGCAATCAGCCCCGTTACCTTCCTGGGGTAATTGCCTGGATCGTGGCATTTTCCTTGTGTATACCTTTGAAAAATAAAACCAGAATACATCTTCTAATTAAACTCATATTTATTGTAAAGAAGAAAATAAAACATCTTATTGATCTAAAATAATTAAATTGTTACATTTTGATAAAGTTCGTGCCGGCCACCTCTCTGTGGTTGGACTTCTTGGCAAGAGAACAAAGAAAAGTGAAGAAGCAAGTGAAAGAATGCGGACATGCGTAGTATCAGTTACTGATAAGAAATTTTGGCAAGCTACGGAAAGTCTGACAGTCCAGAAATAATGAGCTCTGCTGGTAAATACAAAAACGCAGTGACATAGTTGTCTTCTCCTGCACCCATTGGAAACCTCAAATGCTCCAACATCTGAAGTTCTGCTACTTTTAAACATGGCTATATCTACCACGTTTTTCTACCCATGGCTTAAG
The DNA here is from genome assembly GCF_029215685.1 of Pituophis catenifer annectens. Lineage (NCBI taxonomy): Eukaryota > Metazoa > Chordata > Lepidosauria > Squamata > Colubridae > Pituophis > Pituophis catenifer. The sequence continues at coordinate 26,186,308 of NW_027256885.1, read as the reverse complement.
TTTAAGCAAGAAATAAGGTTGAGTTCTTAGTAGGGTTCTAATTTTAATAGTTCTACTTTTTCTTTTTTTCTTTTCACGTTTTCATTGAAGTTTATTACAAAATTCAAAGAAAACGGAAGATAATAAAATAATAGGGGAAGGTGAAGAAGGGGGAAAGGTGTGTAGGGTAAAAGAAATAAAAAAGCAATGACTTCCAACTTTTTTCAGTGCAGTTAAATAAAAAATACAGGTAGTCCTCAACTTAAAACAGTTCACTCAATGAGCATTCAAAGTTACAATGGCACTGTCATGCCCCCGTCAGAGCGTGAATCTGTGGAGGAGGACGAGCCAGAGCTGGAGCCGACAGAAATCGAGAGGGTGGCTTCGTTGGCTTCGGAGGAATGTGGGGAGGAGCAGGCCGAGGCAGCCCAAGGCCCCTCAGGATTGGGAAGGCTTGTTAGCAGGGAGGAATGGGGCAGAATGACCGAGAGAGGGCAAGCAGTGGACATGAGGAACGACAGAGCTCAGGCGATGAGTAAGGACCGCCCCCTCCTGATCTCCGAGCACAGAGAGTGGAGAGAAGGCGGGAACAGCGGAGGCCGACCTGATGACTTGGGAGGAGAGTGCCCCGCCCCTCTTCACAAGGCACACCTGGGGACTGAGATTTAAGGAGACGCTGTGGGGAGGGGCATTTGTCGGGAACAAACGCTGAATTGGTAGAGTTTGGTGTGCCGGTACAGACATTTGGAGCAGTGGTGGGTTCCAAATTTTTTTACTACTGGTTCTGTGGGTGTGGCTTGGTGGGCATGGCATGGCTTGGTGGGCGTGACTTGGTGGGCGTGGCAAGGGACGGATACTGTAAAATCTCCATTCCCACCCCACTCCAGGGGAAGGTTACTGCAAAATCCCCATTTCCTCCCAATCAGCTGGGACTTGGGAGGCAGAGAATAGATGGGTGCAGGGCCAGCCAAAATTTTTACTGCCGGTTCTCCGAACTACTCAAAATTTCCGCTACTGGTTCTTCAGAACTGGTCAGAACCTGCTGAAACCCACCTCTGACTTGGAGTTTGCAGGACTGCTTGCTTCTTCCTGACTTTGTGGACTCAGTGTCTTGTTCCTGACTTCGTTGACTCAATGCCTTGTTCCTTACTTTGTGGACTCATTGTTTGTTCCTTGTTTCGTAGACTCATTGTTTGTTCCTTGTTTCGTAGACTCATTTCCCTGTTCCTTTGCTTTGCTGGACTAGGCGCAGCCACAGGCTGCCGTGCGTGTGTGCACGTGCTTTGCTCTGGGACTTGTCAAGAATGTGGGAGCATTTGTGGGGAAATTTGGAGCATTAAAGGGAGTTTGAACTCTCAGATGGCTGTGTGACCTTCATGCCTTGTCCTGGGTTATCACAGGCACTGAAAAAAGTGACTTATGACTATTTTTCACACTTATGGCAGTTGCAGCATCCCCGTGGTCAGGTGATTTACATTTGGATGCTTGACAACTGACTTACATGTATGACAGTTGCAGTATCCTGGGGTCATGTGATCCCCTTTTGCAACCTTTTGACAAGCAAAGTCAATGAGGAAACCAGATTCACTCAACAACCATGTTACTAATTTAACAACTGCAGTGTGTCCTCCCTCTCGCAGTGCCTGGAGGCTGTTAGGAGCTGGATGGGAAGCAACGGGTTGAAACTAAACCCTGGCAAGACCGAGTGGCTCTGGGTTTGGGGTTCGTTGGCTCAGGGAGAATTGCCAACTTTGGTCTTAGATGGGGTGGCACTACCCCAAACAGACCCTGTGCATAATCTGGGGGTTCTCCTGGACTCATGAGTCCTGCTCAAAGAGCAGGTGGTGGTCGTGGCCAGGAGGGCCTTTGCGCAACTGCGGGTTGTGCACCAGTTATGCCCTTTCCTGGATCAACAATCCCTACTCACAGTCACGCATGCCCTAGTCACTTCCTGTCTTGACTATTGCAATGCGCTCCTTCTCCATGGTGGCTCCCTCTCTCTGGAACATCATTCCCCCAGAGATTAGAATGGCCTCCACTCTAATACTCTTCCGGAAGGCGCTGAAGACCTGGTTCTGCCAGCGGGCCTGGGGAACCCAGAGCGGGATGGAGCCCATTAAATGGCTCGTGTGGTCTGCTGTCGCCGGGGCAGGGGGTGGGGAGTGGGGGGTGATTTTATTATATCATACTATAATAATTTATTTGATTCTTTTTATTAGTTTTATTGTTTTAAATGTGGTTTTATATTCTGTAAGCCGCCTTGAGTCGCCATGGGCGAATAGGCGGCAATATAAATTCAAATAGGGCAAAACTCACTTAGCAAATTTCTCACTTAGCAACATAAATTTTTGGGTCAATTGTGGTCGTAAGTACAGTAACGACCTCAAATTTTTGCTTTACATGTTTAGTAAGGACTAACAAAATAATCTAATCATCCAAACCTAAACTCAACAGTTTTTTTTCCTGTTTCGAGCCTAAAGTCCAGATGCAGTTTCCAAGCGGAAACAAAACTGGATAAATTCTTTTCTTTGATTAAAACAGTTTTGCCATGTCTTCCAGCTCCATCACCTCTTCCCTAATAGGGAAAGGTCTGTGCTGTTCTCTTATTTCTTCAGCTTCCAATCTAACCTTTGCAGCCTTGAAATTCCACTGCAGTACAAGGACTACGGAGATTTGACAGTTTCTGAGGCTGGACAAAGTCCCTTGCTGAGATCAATAAATCTCTTAATTTAATTTAAAATAGCAGCTTTCAGTAGATGTTCTTGAGCTCACATCCTTTCATTATTAGAAACTTCCAAAAGTTGGTAGGGTTGCCAACTTTTTCACTGGCCCTTCTCACAGTGCCTTTGGATTGTGACAGGATTCTGCGACATGATTACTAGATGCACAGAGATGGAAAGATTTGACATTACTCATTATGAAGGAATGGTTGGTGAAGCTGACAGATTTTGCGGAAATTGATACATTTTCTCTAATCTTCTTTGATTAGAGAAAAGACTCGATCTGCATTTCTTGATGAGGGGAAGTCCCTTATGGACTTTTTTGTGTAAAAAAAAATGAACTTGCAATTCATGGTTTTGATGATTAGATGGGATAGATTATAGAAAGATGAGTAATTTAATGCAATTTTAGAGAGAGAGGTTAAATATATATTTGTACTTATAACTACTGTGACAAATATTTGAATATTTTTCTTTCTTTTTTCTTTTCTTGCACTTTTTGCTTTCTCTTTGCTTTCTTTTGTTCCTTTCTTTTTCTCTACTTTATATTAGTGTGTGTTAGTTTTTATCTTTTTGTTTAAAAGTTTCAATAAAAATTATATATAAACAATTGATTTATGATGCTTGTAGACTGCATATGGCTTCCAAGGCTATTTTTTTTTAATGGCAGCCTAAAGCTAAGTTTGTTTTGCAACAGCTAATCCTACATAGTTGGTAGCAACCATTCCCGCTAGTGGGTTCTGACAGATAGTATGAAAATTAATGAACTGTACAGTAATAGTTTTCTTCTACATGACTAGATTATTGACACAATAGGGAAAAAAAAGGACATCCTATTTTATTAAAAAGACAAACTAGGGTCAACATGAAGACCCCCAAGAAAGAGAAGAATGTGGAGTTAATCTCCAATAACTAGAGACATCTAGAGCAGGATCCCCAACCTCCGGTCCTTGGACCACTACCAGTCTGCGGGCCATTGGAAACTGTGCCGCACAAGCGGCGGGTGAGTGTGCAAAGCTCCATTTGCACATGCTCAAGATTAGGTTGCACATGAGAAACCATCCCTTTCCCTCCCCCCCCCCACTGCTGCCGCCGCCCGCTACCACCACTGCTGGTCCACAGATCCGGAAAGGTTGGGGACCGCTGATCTAGAGGAAGATATGTCAGTGTGGCTGGGAATTCTGGGAGTTGTGATCTCAACACATCTGGAAACCACCATAGAGGACTTACATCAGTTACAATGGCACTGAAAAAAGTGACTTATAACTGTTGTTTGCACTTACGACGATTGCAGTGATCAAAATTCTGATGCTTGGCAACTGACACAAATTTATGAGGGTTGCAGGGGCCTGAGGTCATGCAATCCCCTTTTGCGACCTTCTGACAAGCAAAGGCAATGGGGAAGCCAGATTCTCTTAACAACCGTGTTACTAACTTAACAACTGCAGTGATTCACTTAACAACTGTGGCAAGACAGGTCATAAAATGGGGCAAAATTCACTTAACAACTGTCTCAACTGTTGCTGTAAATCAAGGACTACCCATAGCTATAGAACTGGAATAGCTGGATATATGAATGTTGGTGTTTCTGCCTCTCTTATGTTTGTGAACTCAGTAACGGGGAGATATTTTTGTGCACGTTTCTCTAAATATGCACCCTTTTGTTTGAGGGTTTGCTGAATTCACCCAGCTTTTGCAAACAAATGTCTGACATAATGAATTATTATAAAAATGTTAATGAATATAGGCATATTCTGTGCAGATAGTTCTCCATTTTTCTTCAGAAAGTGACAAACTGCACTGCAAAATTCAGAAATGCATACAGGTAGTCCTCGACCTACAACTCCAACTGGGACCAGTTGCCAAATGCCCAAATTTTGATCTTATTACCGTGGGTGTCAGCCTCCGCCTTTTCTGCTTTGCTTGCCATAGTAACGGGAGGGGGGAGAGCCAGGTAGCATGGGGGGGGGGGGAAGCATGCGGGAGGAAAATGAAACCGATAGTTAAGCCACCGGACTGTATCTTTGAAGCTGCCGTCGGGCCAACGGTCGTGGCATTCCTGATTGATGACGCTGCCAGACGTGTGCTTCCACCTGACCCCTGGGAGACCTTTGGATTGGATGATTTACGGTGGACAGTGGGAGGGGATGCTTTCTATATGCAATTTTCGCATGTTTTGCCTTAGATTCTGCTTTCCTTTGGTTGCGTTCACTTCATCTTCTAGTAAAAGTACCTTTCTCTGTAAACAATGGAGTTTGGGTCATTCTTTCCTGGACTTTGAAGGAAGCACACCTGACATTAATCAGAATCTCATCTCCAGCCATCCCGGATTAACACCGAGGGGGCTGAACCCAAGATATTTCTGACCAAGAGAGTGAAGGAGACCAGATGGGAGCTGCTGGCTCTACTATAACTTCACTTCAAGTGGAGAAGGAAGCTGCAGAATGGATGGAAAAAAATTGGCTGAGAGAGGAGCCAGAGGAAGCTAGATGGTCGAGGGGAGTAGGAAGGTTGCCGGACCTGGGGAGGACCCCCCAAGGAGTAACCAGTTCCAGACCTCGTAAAGGAGAGGCGGTGTGGCTGCAAGAGCAAAAGGAGAGCCTCATGATTGCTCAGGCGATGCAACTCCTCCGCAATGCCGAGGAAAGCCAGAAAAACTGTGAGTCTTATGTATTCCCTGTGGGGAAGGGAGGAGACTACCCCAGACTGGATCCAGAAGAGACAGCCTGTGGGGGAGAGGAAGAGGAAGCTGGGGAAGAAACATCTCAGGTTTCTGGAGCTCAAGCGAGGGAGGCAGCAGCCCAGGGACCCCCAGCCTTGCAGGCCCCACCCCGCAGATGCAAAAAGCCAAAAATTCCCCCCCTAACCAGAAAATATGATGGGAACCCAAAGACCTTGGGGCTTTTCTTGACCCAAGTGTGGAACCACATGCAGGACTGGGGGGAGGATTACTTATCAGATGCGGCACGAGTGAGATGCATCACGAATGTCTTAGAGGGAGTAGCAGCTGAATGGATGGTGGTCCTCCACAATAATGACTCTCCCTTGCTGAGGAATTACAACCTGTTCATGGGGGTTCTTAGGAGGTGGTTTGAAGACCACCTAGCTGAGCGGAAAGCGAGACTCAGAATGAAGGGTATCCAGCAAGGCCAGAGATCGGTGGCAGAATACACCCAAGAATTTCGCGAACTGGCACCCTACATGACAGGGTGGTCAGAAGCGGCCCTACTGGAGAGTTTCAAGGACGGACTGAATGAAGACTTATACAAAGACTGTAGAGCACGGGGGGTCCCCGAAGACTTGCAGAGTTGGTATGTAGTAGCTGAGGATGTGGAAATCGAGCTGGCCTGAAGCCGACTCTGAGGGGGCCGTGCAGGGGACCCGTCATCCCCCTTCTACCACAAAGGAGCGCCAAAGGCAGGTGCGGGGAGAGCGGAATTCAAACCAAAATCGAAGCCATTCACGTGTTTCAAATGTGGAAAGGAAGGCCATCGGGCTGCCAAATGTTTCTCCAAGCCAGTGCCAAAATCTACCGGCTCGGGACCAAAGAAGGCTGACAAAGCACCCGCAAAAGCTCGCAAAACCACCCTGAAAGGAGAAGTCGTTGAGTTCACTCCCCAAAACCAGGGTGAGTTGGGAACTCCGACCACCGTGGACGACAGCGGGACGGACTCTGACTCCGACTCCGATGATCTGGTGAGTCACACTGAGGGCCCCATGCTCATCCACATAGAAATAAGGGTGCCGTCCACAGGGGCACATGCGCAGATGTTAGCCCTATTAGACTCTGGGTGCACCAGGTGCATAATCAGCCCGAAAGTGGTGGAGAAAATGGGCCTGAGGCTAAAAACGTTAAAAAGGCCCATTGCGTTCTGTCAGTTGGACGGATCGATTTCAGGAGGGGGCCCAGCCAGCTTTGTGACCGAACCCATTGAAATGCAATTGGGGGATCACGTAGAGACCCTCAGGTTTATTGTGGCCCCTAGCATGGAACGACCCCTCATACTTGGACTGCCCTGGCTCCGTAGATGAAACCCACGGGTTAACTGGAAAACGGGGGTTTTGCACATTCGCACCGGAAAACCGAGACTAGAGAGGGAAGAAAATCCCCTGGAGGACGGAGTAGAACATGAAAGCTGTAGGGCTCGGCCAAAGCGCAGCACAGGGCGGCCGGCCGCTCACTTGAGGAGGGTCTTCCCGCTCGTGCACACCCTCCTGGCCCCGCCACAGCTGGCCAGGGGGTTGTGAGAGGAGAAGGAGGGGGAGGAGGAGAAGAATCGCCCGAAAGGAAGCCTCCGCTGCGGCTGGCGCTCATTCCTCAGCCAGCCCAGATTTCCAAAAAGTTGCCAAGAAGAAAGAAAAGGAGTAGCAAAGATCCCCAAGGAGAGCTCTTCGGGTTGGCCCAGCTTCGGCTTTCCGAGAAAGAGAGAAGAGACACAGAGACAGAGAGAAAGAGAGAGAGAGAGAGAGAGAGAGAGATACAGATTTACACACACACACACACACACACACAGAGATACAGAGAGAGGGGGAGAGAGGGGGGAGAGAGATACAGAGAGAAGGGGGAGAGAGAGATAGGGAGAGAGATACAGAGAGGGGGGAGAGAGGGGAAGATAGGGAGGGGAAAGAGAGATACAGAGAGAAAGATACAGAAAGAAAGGGGGGAGAGAGAGAGAGATACAGAGAGAGGGGGAGAGAGAGAAAAGGGGAGAGAAAGAGAGAAATGAGAAAATGATAGAGGGAGAGAATGAGAGGGAGGGAAAAGAGAGGAAAACAAATGAGAGAGAGACGGGGAGAGAAAGAAAAAGAAAGAGAGAGAGGGGAGAGGGAGAGCAAGAGGAAATGAGAAAAACAGAAATGAGAAGGAGGGAGGGAGGAAGAGAGAGAGAGACCCATTTCCCACAGAAAACACCGGGCACCACAAAACCTGGGTAGGCATAGCTGGGGGTGTGTCATGTGACTGGGTGGGAGTGATGTTGAGTTGGCCACGCCCACCCAGGTTTTGTGGCTCCTGGTGTTTTCCGTGGGAAACGGGTCCAAATGGCTCTTTGAGTGTTTAAGGTTGCAGACCCCTGTTCTAATGGGGTGCTAATGTAACACATGACTTCCCAGCTGTTGGGAGAAAGATAAACTTAGCCTGCTGCATATGTGAGTGTGTGCACATGTGTGTCAGAGAGAGAAAGATGGATGATGGGATGCAGACAGGACTCTGAATTTCTGTGGGAGGGGAGTCTTCTGATTAGATGACTGAGCACCCTTGAGATGAAAGGAGTAAGCAACAGTTGCTGATCTCCTTTGCTTTAATGCTACCACAATTGAGCCCAAAATTTATATTGCTAAGTGAGACATTTGTTAAGTGAGTTTTGCCCCATTTTACGACTTTTCTTGCCACAGTTGTTAAATGAATCACTGCAATTGCTAAGTTAGTAACACAGTTGTTAAATGAACCTGGCTTCCCCATTGACTTCCTTGTCAGAAGGTTGCCAAATGACCCTGGGACACAGCAACTGTCAAAAATATGATTCAGTTGCCAAGTGTCCAAATTTTGATCACATGATCATGGGGATGCTGCAACGGTCATAAATGTGAAAAATGGTCATAAGTCATTTTTTTCAGTGCTGTTGTAACTTCAAACAGTCACTAAATGAACTGTTGTAAGTGGAAGACTACCTGTATTGTTTTATCTATCTTCTCAACTAATCTAGATGAGCTAATGGGATGATTTTGAATGAGGAACTGAATAGAATAGAATAGAGCTGGAAGGGACCTTGGAGGTCTTCTAGTCCAGCCCCCTGCTCAAGCAGGAGAACCTATACAATTTGAGGTAAGTGACTGTCTAGACCACGGGTGTCAAACCCGCGGTGTCACGTTGCCATCACGTGACGTTTTGTGCCATTTTTTCACTTTGCAGAGCTGGGATGGGCATGGCCTGCACGTGATGCAGCCGGCCCGTGGGCCGCCAGTTTGACACCCCTGATCTAGACTCTTCTTAAAAACATCCAGTGAAGGAGTGTTCACAATTTCTGGAGGCAAGCTTGTCATGCCTGGAAGCCATTTACCTGTTTGCCTTGAGGATCCAGGCCTGCCACAATCAGTTGGGAGGGGGGATTGCATGAGTGAAGTAGAGATAGCCATAACAAACTTCTCTAAGAGAAGTTCAAGGCCATGGTGTCCGGCAGCTGTGCAAAGAAGAAATTGGAGGATGTCTTCTGTTCAGGAAAGAACTGATTGAAGCTGTGTGGACATGTGGGAGATGTGGGCAAGGTCTTGAACTTTCTTGTGGGTGAGGAAAGCCCGGAAGCTTTCAGATTCGTGTTTTCCCAGATGTGCCAATATGACATCCCTAATAAAAGTGAGCTTTGAGGCACTTCAAGCCTCGGAGTTTGATTTCGTTGGGGGTGTTACTTGGAACCCTGACATTAACCCGAATCTTCTTTAAAATTAGAGCAGCTTCCTCAACCCTGGGGAGCTGTTCAGGGTCTTGAGCCCCAAGCACCGACCCAACCCAGGGCGACGTGAAGACTCAGGGAAGATGGAGGAGGAAAAGAAGCCTATGGAGGGAGCAGCAGGCATGGGCTCAGCAACGGTTCCTGAGACCCTCTACTCTCCTTCCCTTGGGATGGTGGAAGTGATAAAGGCCGTGGAGGCTGCCCACCAACTGGGTGCCTGGCCTAAGGAGCAACTGCCGAAGCGAAGCTTGCAGCAGGACCTGGCAGTGCAAGGCGAAGCCAGCGGAGCCACCCTGCTTCAAGGAGCGATGTGGGAACCTCGATAGGAGTTATCGCAGCCGCCTCGCCGCCGGCACTCCAAGGAATGGGGACTCCCGCCACCGTCACACAGCCAATCCCTAGCTGGTCTGCCAAAGCAGTTGAGCCAACTCAGAGTAAGTGGGACGCCCCAGCATGCCGGCACCGGGCTGCCAGAGTGGACCTTGGCACAACCAATGTTCACTTTCCCGAGCCAGGGGCCAGCAGCACAATGGGCCTAAGTGGCATAGACTTTTCATTGGGCCCCAAGCCACTCAACTCCCGGCCTGTTGCTTCAGGTAAGCCCAGCCGTGGATCCCTGCTGCTCGGGACCACACCCCCTCCCAGCCAGCCAGGCCGGCTATGGAGTTCCCGTCCAGCCGCAAGGGCCTTGGAGCCTGCCAGCCCCGCAGCTGCCACCCAGGATGGGGTTCCCACCTGCGAGCCAAATTTCTTCCGGGTGGGCTTACTACCCAGGCCAGGGGTAGGTACAGTGTCAATGGACACCTGCCTCGATGCCGCCGCATATGCAGTTTCTGCAGCAAGTGGTCCAGCTGCAACCCCAAGCAGCGATCCCACAGCAGGTGCCAGTGAACCCGCAGCAAGTCCTGGCCCAGCAGCCCGCGCCTGCCGTGGCACCCCCCCCCCCATTTCAGGGCAAACTTCAATGGGACCCCGGGGAAGCTGGCAGCTGCCTCAGTACCTGGATGAATCGGCTTATCTAGATCCGTTCCAGCCTGGGTACAGCACGGAAACGGCATTGGTCACATTGGTTGATGATCTCTGGAGGGCTCGGGACAGGGGTTGCTCCTCGGTCCTGGTCCTCTTAGACCTCTCAGCGGCTTTTTTTTTTTAAATTTAAAAAGTTTTAACAATCATTACAACAATTTTCCCTCAGGCCAAGAAATACCTACATGATTATTCTCGTACCAGCCTGGGAAGGGTCGTACCAGCCAGGGAAAGGTCTACGTAACTACTATAATATGAGTGTATGCAACCCAATCATGTAACCACCCCCAATCCCACCTTGCTATGATGCTGTATAATGAACTTGATGAATTTTTAATAAAAGAGGGTCACGGAGTCAGCTCTGGGCTCTCATCCCGAGATACCTGTTTGCGTGTCTCATTTCTCTCATGGGAGACCACCACATCATATCCCTCAATATTCAATATTCTTTCTTCTGTTAAATTCATCCAATCACTCATTGCTGATAGAACAGCTGCCTCTTAATATAGTCTTAAGTTAGGCATTTTGAGACCTCCTCTTTCACGTATATCCTGCATTATTTTTTGTTTTATTCTCGGTCTCTTCCCTGCCCAAACAAAGTTATTAATACCCTTCTGCCATATCTTCAAATTCTCATCTTTTTTAAGTATTGGTATCATTTGAAAATGAAACAAAAACTTAGGCAAAACATTCATTTTTACTGCTGCTATTCTTCCTAACAAGGATAATTGTAATTTTTTCCAGTTTTCCATCTCTCTCTGTATTTTTTGCCACAACGGATCTTAATTATACTTAAATAATTTCACATTTGATGTCATAATATAGACCCCTAAATACTTAACTTTTTTTACAATTTCAAATCCTGTTAGTCTTTCTAATTCTTCTTTTTGCTTTATACTCATATTTTTAGTTATTATCTTCGTTTTCCCTGCATTTATTTTAAATCCAGATACTTGTCCATATTGATTAATTATATCCATTGGACCTACAACCGACTGTAATGGTTGGGTTAAAGTAACAACCAAGTTGTCTGCGAATGCTCGTAATCTATAGTCATATAGAGTGATAAACCTCTTTACCTTTATATTCTATTTTCTCTATAGTCCGTGACTTTTGTTTTTTACTTAACAAATATGCTAACCACCTCCCTGGTTTATTAGCATTACAAAAAATATTATGTTTAGCATATTGCAAGTTAGTTGCGACCTGATCTGCCATTAACATATTAAATTGCCCTCGCAATAAATTAATTGCCTCTTTTATTTTCTTATCTGCTGGATTCAATATCAAAGCTTGTTCTTTTTTTCTGATTTCCTCTTCTAAATCCTTCCTTTTTTTTTTCCTGTTTGTGTCTATATTTATTATTCAAATATATCAAAATGCCTCTCATATATGCTTTACTTGCATCCCAAACCATTTCCATAGATGTACCCTTATGCATATTTATAATACAAAATTCTTTCATAAATTTTTTACATTCTTTTACATTTTCCTCATATCTAAACAGATTTTCATTTAACCTCCAAGACCTCTTAGATCCCCTTCCATACTCTAATTCCATCCAAACTGGACTATGATCCGTTAAAACTCTTGGACAAATCTTCATCTTCTTCACCCTGGAAAAGAAATCATTTGTAATTAATATAAAATCAATCCTGGAGAAAGATTGATGTCTATCAGAAAAAAAGGTAACGTCTTTTTCTTCAGGGTTTCTCTCTCGCCAGATATCTCTCAGTTCCATATCCTCCATCATTTCAAAAAACGATTTTGGCAATCTGGCACGCATTTAAATGTTCTGCAAGAGCCCCTTCTTATCTTTTTTAGTGTCCAAAACTCCATTCCAATCACCCAATAAAATACATGATTTATAGTCCCTTTGTAGTAACTTGGAATGTAAAAGCTTATAAAATTTTTCCTGTTGTTGATTCAGTGCGTAGACTCCAATTAAGAGTATTTTTTCTCCTTTTATTAAAAGTTCAATTGCTATAAATCTTCCTTGATCATCTGCTTCAATTAATTTGGCAATTAGGTCTTTTTTTAGGTATATAACTATACCATTCTTCTTCTCGGGAGCAGATGCAACAAAATGTATACCTAACCTTGCATTTATTAAGTATTTTTGATCTTTACTTCTATTTTATTTATTTTATTTTTATTTTATTTTGAATTTGTATACCACCCTTCTCCCTGAGGACTCAGGGCGGTGAACAGCCAAATAAAAACATCAAATACAAATATTAAAATTCAGTTAAAAATATATATATAGATTTGGCCCCATTAATTAAAACGATAAACAAAACAATTAAAAACACTTAAAAAGAATTAGGCCAGCCCGGCTTGTTGGAAAAAGAAGATTTTAAGGGCTCGGCGGAAGGCACTGAGGTCATGGATTCTCCTTATCTCTGGGGGCAACTGATTCCAGAGGGTAGGTGCCCCCACAGAGAAGGCCCTCCCCCTGGGGGTCACCAGCCTGCATTGTTTGGCTGATGGCACCCCGAGGAGGCCCTCTCTGTGGGAGCGCACGGGTCGATGGGAGGTCGTCGGTGGCAGTAGGCGGTCTCGAAGATAGCTAGGCCCTATGCCATGAGTCTCTAATATGAGTCTCTTGTAAACAAATTACATCATTTTTAAACTGTTTCAAATAATGAAATATTTTTCTCCTCTTTTGTGGTGAATTTAGGCCATTAACATTCCAGGTCAAAAATCTAGTTGCCATTCTTGGCCCCCTGAAGCACTTGGAGCATCTGCTGGAAATCTCCATGCATTTTACTTTTTGACCTTGCTCCTCCCACTGCTTCTGTTTTTGTAGTATCTTGAATCATTTGAAGTTGCTGCACTCTTAATTCTTCTTGATGCTTGGCTGCCGCTCGAGTCTGTCTTTGATCCTTAGGTTCTTCTATCTCCAAAGCTTGAACAGTAGTCGAAAATTGTATTAATTCTTCTTGAATAATCAAATCACCCTTTTGGGCCTGTGCCAACAGTTCTTCTTTCTCCCCCTTTCTTGCCCCCTCTATTTCCGTCTTCCTTCTAGCTTCCTGGGGCTGTGGGCATCCAGCCTTTAATACATTGGTATAGAAATCTCTTGCCTTCCACACTGAATTGAGACGATATCTTTCTCCTGAATAATTCACCACTAGACCAGCTGGAACTTCCCATCTATACTGTATCTGACGGTATCTCAGTTCTTCCACCAGAAAGGCATAATCCTTTCTGGCTCTCAACATTTTGGGGGGAATTTCTTTCAGTGTTAAAAGCTCCTGCCCCTGCATTTGAAGTTTATTTTTAAAAGTGACTTGTAGGATTTCATTGCGTAGTCTCCTTGTTGTAAAATAAACTACAATGTCTCTTGGTAGATGTTTCTGTCTGGCCACCCATGAATTGACACGATAAATTTTGTCAATTTGCCATTCAAAATTTGCTTTTTGATCTCCCATCATCTGTGCAAATGCTTCTGAAAAGATCTCTCTCAAATTCTCTTGCTTATTTTCCTTGAGGCCTCTTATTCTCAGAGCAAATTCCATGTCTCTATATTTATTTATTTATTTATTTATTAATCAAATTTCTATACCGCCCTACTCCTGAAGGACTCAGGGCGGTGAACAGCCAAGATAAAATACAGACAATACAAATATTAAAAATCCCTTAAAATTATTAAATATTTCGGCCGAAACACAGATTAAAACACCCAATTTATAAAATCACGAATTCAAAAATTTAAAATTTAAGAATTTAAAAGAGGGGAGTTAGGCCAGGCCAGCTTGCTGAAATAGAAAAGTTTTGAGAGCACGGCGAAACGTGCGCAGGTCCGGGATCTTCCGTATCTCTGGGGGGAGCTCGTTCCAGATGGTAGGTGCCCCCACAGAGAAGGCTCTCCCCCTGGGGGCCGCCAGTCGACACTGTTTGGCCGACGGCACCCTGAGGAGCCCCTCTCTATGGGAGCGTACTGGTCGGTGAGAGGCTATTGGTAGCAGAAGGCGGTCTCGTAGATACCCCGGTCCGATGCCATGGAGCGCTCTAAAGGTGGTAACCAAAACCTTGAAGCGCACCCGGAAGACCACCGGGAGCCAGTGCAGCTCGCGCAGGAGGGGGGTCACATGGGAGCACCACGTCGCTCCCATAACCACCTGCGCGGCCGCATTCTGGACCAGCTGGAGCCTCCGGGTGCTCCTCAAGGGGAGCCCCATGTAGAGAGCATTGCAGTAGTCCAAGCGGGAAGTAACAAGAGCATGAGTGACCGTATTTAACGAGTCCCGATCCAGAAAGGGACGCAACTGGCGAATCAGGCGGACCTGATAAAAAGTCCCCCTGGCCACGGCCGTCATATGCTCTTCTAAAGACAGCCGTGAGTCCAGGAGGACACCCAAGTTGCGAGCCCTCTCCGTGGGGGGCAATGACTCGCCCCCAATAGTCAGTGATGGTGCCAACTGACTATATCGGGATGTCGGAAACCACAGCCACTCGGTCTTGGATGGGTTGAGCCTGAGCCTGTTCCTCCCCATCCAGATCCGCACGGCCTCCAGGCACCGGGACATCACTTCAAGGGCATCATTGGGGTGGTCCGGGGTGGAGATGTACAGCTGAGTATCGTCAGCGTACTGGTGGTACTTCACCCCGAAACCACGGATGATCTCACCCAGCGGCTTCACATAAATGTTGAACAGAAGGGGCGAGAGGACCGACCCTTGTGGCACCCCACATACAAGGGGCCTCGGGGTCGACCTCTGCCCCCCTGTCAACACAGACTGCGACCGGTCAGAGAGAAAGGAGGAGAACCACCGTAGGATGGTGCCCCCCACCCCTAACTCCTCTAGCCGGTGCAGCATGATACCATGGTCGATGGTATCAAAAGCCGCTGAGAGGTCTAATAGGACCAGGACAGAGGAACAACCCCTGTCCCGAGCCCTCCAGAGATCATCAACCAACGCGACCAATGCCGTTTCCGTGCTGTACCCAGGCCTGAAGCCCGACTGGAACGGATCCAGATACGACGATTCATCCAGGTACTGGGGGAGCTGTCGCGCTACCACACTCTCAACAACCTTCGCAATGAAGCGAAGGTTGGAGACTGGACGATAATTTGCCAACACTGCCGGGTCCAGGGAAGGTTTCTTGAGGAGAGGCCTCACCACCGCCTCTTTCAAGGCGGCAGGGAAGACACCCTCACTCAAGGAAGCATTTATAATCCCCTGGAGCCAGCCTCGTGTAACCTCCCGAGAGGCCAGCACCAACCAGGAGGGACACGGGTCCAGTAAACATGTGGCTGCGCTCAGTCTGCCCAGTATCCTGTCCACATCTTCGGGCGTCACAGAATCAAATTCTTCCCAGATAATACTCACAAGACCTGCCTCTGTCCTCCCCGCTGAATCTACCCAGTCAGAGTCCAGATGTTCCCGAATCTGAGCGATTTTGTCATACAGATACTGTACAAAATCCTCGGCTCTACCCTCCAAGGGGTCCTCCCGCGCTTCCTGGTGGAGCAGGGAGCGGGTCACCCTAAACAGGGCAGCCGGGCAATTATCTGATGACGCAATAAGAGTGGCAAAATAGTTATACTTCGCCACTTTTATCGCCACCAGGTAGGTCCTAATATGAGACCTTACCAGTGTTCGGTCAGATTCAGAATGGCTGGCCCTCCAACCACTCTCCAGGCGTCTTTTCCGGCGCTTCATCTCCCTCAGCTCCTCGGTGAACCAAGGAGCCAGGCGAGATCGACGCCGGGTCAGAGGCCGCAAAGGCACGACCCGATCCAAAGCTCCAGTGGCCGCCCTATCCCAGGCGGCCACCAGCTCCTCAGTCGAGCCGTGTGCCAGAGCCTCAGGAAATGGCCCAAGCTCCGTCTGGAACCTATCAGGATCCATCATACAATGATCCATTGTATCATTATCACATCAGCCTCTGCTCTTTCCATCTTGTCCTGGACCTCCCCCATTTTATTTTCCAAGTTCTCATTAGACTGCTTATTTTCTTCCACTTTTTCATCTATTGCTTCAATATGTCCTGCCAATCCTTGTACTGCCATAATAATATCTTCTCTAATTTCTTGGTTTCGTTTTTGAATAGTCTCTTTGACTTGGGCTATCTCTTCAGCAACCTCTCGGGTTTGCTCCTGAAACATTGAAGCAATTTTTTTTTCTGTAACAGAGGCTTGTGTTTTGAGGGCTTCCTGCAACATTTCAAATGTTAATATTGTTGGTTCCGTTGGAACAGAGAGAGATTACAATCTGGACGTTTGAGCTGGCGAAGTCCCAGCACTTTTGGGGACAATAGCCTTAATTTGTTTTGAAGCCATTTTTAGTTTCCAATTTAAGTTTAATCAGCTGCCAGAACAATAGATCCAGAAATCCAGAAATCAGTCTTTAAATAATATCAATCCTTTTTTTAAAAATCACTGCTGTAATCTTTGATCTCCTTTTTTTTAAAAAAAACACAAATCTCTAATTTTGAACAGGGGCTGCCAACACTAAAAGAAACTTTTGCTTTCATGCCCCATTAACGCTCAATCACCATCTTGGTTTCATTTTCTCCCCTTAATAAGTCAGAAGGAAGTAATACACATTTGGAGTTAAAGTTCAGTACTTGCAGATCTAATCTCTCCTGAGTTTGCTCAGCCTGCTTCCGAATGATGTTTATTCCAAGCGTTGTTTGCAGGGGTGGTCGTGGCGTCTTCTTCTGCTTAAAGCAGAAACGTCCTGGATCCGGAGCTCTGTCGGGCTTCCAGGGAGCTCTCACCCTTTGAGCCCCAGAATTGTTCCTGGGGCTCCTTGGGGAGCTCTACCTACGCCTGTCTGCTCTCTTCCTCCCCTTTTCCCGGGGAGAAAGTTTCCAAGCTGCTAGACAGCTGATTTGCGCTGTTCTAGCGGCTTTACGAGATCGCGGGGCTGGCGCTCAAGAAAAGAGCGTCCTCGGCGCCCGCGGTGCCACCGGAAGTCCCACCTCTCAGCGTCTTTTGATACCATCGACCATGGTATCATGCTGCACCGGTTGGAAGGGTTGGTGGTGGGAGGCACCGTGTTGCAGTGGTTCTCCTCCTTTCTCTCCAACCGATCACAGTCTGTGTTGACAGGGGGGCAGAGGTCGACCCCGAGGCCCCTTGTATGTGGGGTGCCACAAGGATCGGTCCTCTCGCCCCTTCTGTTCAACATTTATGTGAAGCCGCTGGGCGAGATCATCTGTGGTTTCGGGGTGAAGTACCACCAGTACGCTGATGACACCCAGCTGTACATTTCCACCCCGGATCACCCCAATGATACCCCTTGAAGTGATGTCCCGGTGCCTGGAGGCTGTGCGGATCTGGATGGGGAGAAACAGACTCAGACTCAACCCATCCAAGACCGAGTGGCTGTGGTTTCTGACGTCCCGATATAGTCAGTTGGTGCCATCACTGACTATTGGGGGTGAGTCGTTGGCCCCCACGGATAGGGCTCACAACTTGGGTGTCCTCCTGGACTCACGGCTGTCTTTAGAAGAGCATTTGACAGCTGTGGCCGGGAGGATTTTTTATCAGGTCCGCCTGATTCGCCAGTTGCATCCCTTTCTGGATCGGGACTCGTTACGTACGGTCACTCATGCCCTCGTCACCTCACGCCTGGACTACTGTAATGCTGTCGAGCTCTCTACATGGGGCTCCCCTTGAGGAGCACCTGGAGGCTCCAGCTGGTCCAGAATGCAGCCGCACGGGTGGTTATGGGAGCGACGTGGCGGTCCCATGTGACTCCTCTCCTGTGCGAGCTGCACTGGTTCCCGGTGGTCTTCCGGGTGCGCTTCAAGGTTTTGGTCACCACCTTTAGAGCGCTCCATGGCTTAGGACCAGGATACTTATGAGACCGCCTTCTGCCACCAGTAGCCTCTCACCGACCAATACGCTCCCATAGAGAGGGGCTCCTCAGGGTGCTGTTAGCCAAACAGTGTCGACTGGCGGCCCCCAGGGGGAGAGCTTTCTCTGTGGGGGCACCTGCCATCTGGAATGAGCTTCCCCCGGAGATACGGAGGATCCCAGATTTACGCACTTTCCGCTGCGCCCTCAAAACATTTTTATTCCAGCAGGCTGGACTGGCTTGACTCTCCCTTTTAATCTGCTTTTAAGTTTTATACAAATTGGGTGTTTTTAAATTTGTTTTTTGGGCCAAAATTATTTAATGTACTTTTAATTGGTTTTTAACTTTTGTATGATGTATTTTTATCTTGTGCCTGTTCACTGCCCTGAGTCCTGCAGGAGTAGGGCAGTATATAAATTGAATAAAATAAATAAATAAATAAATAAATACTTCCTGAACCAAGTCTGGGCCTACATTGATCAGTATGGGAACCAATACCCCTCCGATCGTGAATTGATTTCAGCCATCACTGAAGGCATGAATGAAGGAGAAGCATCGGAGTGGATGAAATGAAGGAGTTGAGGAAGTACATAGACACAAATCTAGCATGGGGATTCATAGAGCCTGCAAAATCTAAAGTGGCAGCCCCTGTGCTGTTTAAAGAGAAGAAGGACGGGGAGGATGAGGCTCTGCATGGATTTTTGTGACTTTAACGGAGTGCGTGAAGAACACCTCCCCCCTCCCCCTCATGAAGGACATGCTCAATCACCTGTCAAAAGGCAAAGTGTTTACCAAGCTGGACTTGAGGGAAGCCTACTACCATATACAGATTGGGAGGGGGATGAATGGAAAACCGTATTCAACTGCTTGCTTGGCAGCTTCCAATTCAAAGTGATGTTGTTTGGACTTCAGGGAGTCCCCGCAGTCTTCAGGCAGTTTATTAACAAGATTCTGCATGAGCACCTATACAAGGGGGTTCTGGTCTACTTGGACGATATTGTTCTACCCCAGCTACGGACCACAAAGAACGCAGCACACACAAAGTCCATACAAACCTTAGTTTACTAATTAAGGACTACTAATGAGCTTTCTTAGTAGTTGTTCAAACACAAGTACAGTTTAAATCAGTGTTTTCTGAACAAAGGCTGTTAATTTAACTTCATTAACAGCCAACCAGAGTCCAAGGAATAATAACTCAATTCTGAGGCACAGTCTTTCAGATAACCGTAAGCTTACTGTGGTTGGCAGAATGCCCAGAAGCAATTTGCAGGAAAAATGACAAGAGAGAAGCAAGAGCCGATCAGACGTTTCTGGAGTCAATACGTGAAGGAATATGAACGAAGTTGTTTTCTGCAAATTGCCTCAGTTGTCGTCATTCCTTAAATAGGCTAGGGGAGTGGCCAATTAGCCCCAAGCCTTACTCTCGAGGAGACCTCCTCCTGAGGAGCCATTCCTGCTTTTTGGCAGCTCTGCGCGCCTGTGCATTGAGAAGAGGCTCATCCTCTTCTTCCTCTTCACTTATGGGAGCTTCTGGAGGTTCTGAAGGCCCTGGCTGAATCCTCGCCTCTGGTGCCAACTCTTCTCCAGCCTCCTCATTGTCTGACTTGGGTGCCAGCTGCACAGGCTGCTGGCGAATCACCACACCAGCCTCCTCGCTGTCGGAATCAGCTACCAGCTGCACAGGCCGCTGGCAGGCCACAACAGATATTCTCATATTCAGTGAAAAGCTGGAAGAGCACGTAAAGCTCATCTGGCAGGTGCTGAAAAATCTGCTCGCTGCCAAGCTCTACGCAAAGCTGTCAAAGTGCGAGTTTCATAAGTCTTCACTAGAATACTTAGGATACCAGATCTCTAGCAATGGGATAGAGATGGACACAAGCAAAGATAAAGCCGTTTTGGATTGGTGACCCCCAAGCACCCGAAAACAGTTCCAAAGCTTCCTGGGGTTCGCCAACTTCTTTAGGCAATTCATTCCGGCTTTTGCAGATGTGGCGCTGCCCCTAACTGAACTGTTAAAGACGGGGTCCCCACCAACAAAACTGAAGCCATCGCAGCCACTTGGGTGGACAATGGAATGCCAGAAGGCTTTTGAAAAACTGAAAAGACTGTTCGCCCAAGAACCGATCCTGCAACATCCAGACCCAGAGCGGCAATTCATTGTCCCGGCCAATGCCAGTGACGTGGCAGTGGTTGCAGTGGTCCTGCAAAGGAACCCCAAGGGGCAGTTGCTACCATGTGCCTATGTATCCAAGAAACTTAACGATAAGGAGAGGTGATGGGCTATTTGGGAGAAGGAGCTCTGTATCTCTCTGTATCTCTCTCTCTCTCTCTCTCTCTCTCTCTCTCTCTGTGTGTCTCTGTGTCTCTTCTCTCTTTCTCGGAAAGCCAAGGCTGGGCCAACCCAGAAAGCTCTCCTTGGGGCTCTTCGCTACTCCTTTTCTTTCTTCTTGGCAACTTTTGGGAACTTTTGGCTGGCTGAGGAATGAGTGCGAGCCACGGCGGAGACTTCCCTTTGGGAGACCCTCCTCCTCCTCCTCCTCTCATGACCCCCTGGCCAGCTGTGGCGGGGCTGGGAGGGTGCGCACAACCAGGGAGAGCCTTCTCAAGTGAGCGGCCGGCTGCGCCTCACATACCTTTGCTGCACTTTGGCCGAGCCCTGCTGCTTGCTTGAGGAGGGTCTCCCCACTCGTGTGCACCCTCCCGGCCCTGCCACAGTTGGCCACGGGGTCACAAGAGGAGAAGGAGGGGGAGGAGGGTCACCCGAAGGGAAGCCTCCGCCGCAGCTCACGCTCATTCCTCAGCCAGCCCAGATTTCCAAAAAGTTGCCAAGAAGAAAGAAAAGGAGTAGTGAAGAGCCCCAAGGAGAGCTCACTGGGGCTTTCTGAGAGAGAGAAGAGACACAGAGACACAGAGATACAGAGAGAGAGAGAGAGAGAGAGAGAGAGAGAGAGGGAGAGGGAGAGAGAGAGAGATACACAGAGAGGGGGAGACCGGCTGACGGGCGAGCGTCTTTGGCGAGGGCGCTCCGGCTTTCTACGAGCCTAACCCCTGGGGTGGGCATGTGAGGTTCGATGGGACCAGCTTCCTTTCTGTAGTCCCCTCCTCCCGGATCCCATTCCCACCCTGCAAGCACTCGTGTTAGCGAGGCCTGCGTCAGTTGCAGCCAGGTCAGGCCGGTGTCTTGGGATGGAGAGCAGGTTGCGCGTCTCCCCAAGCGACCGAGGCACGGCCAGCACCAACAAGGTCCAGAAGAACCTCCAGCAAGAGTGAGGCACCGGAGAATCAGCCCTGGATGCTTCTCCATCCCCCGCCGTCACCCTTACCTTCACAGGCCAGGCGAGGAGTGACTGGGAGGGGAGGGCGAGGGGCAGGGCCAGCCAGCGGTGGGATCACCCGACAGGGAGCCACAGCAGAGGGCCCAAAGAGCTGCATGGGTTGCCGACACCCGCACTAGAGGAACAATGTGTGGGAGGCAGAAAGCATGGATTTCTATTCTTTGCTTTGCCGCTGATGCCAGTTGTCTTTCCTGCAAGAGCCTCCGAATATAAGCTTTCAACCCGCAGCGGGGCAGTGATATAACAGGCAAGAATGCTGCTAAAGAAAGCAAGCTGCCTCAAGGAAAGACAGTTCTCTTTTTTTCCCTCTGCATCCTAGACAGAATTAGACCTCGGTGTCCAATTTCAGGCATCACTAGAGCCAACACACCAAGACACTAATAATATGCTAAAAGAAGTTTATGTAATTTATCCTCAAACTGTACAGGTAGTCCTCAACTTACCGTTCAAAATTACAACTGAAAAAACTGATTTACAATCAGTCGGATGAGGAGAGCATATCTTTCTCTGTCTGTCCTGGCCACTTTTTACAGAGGCACAATTGAGAGCATTATAACAAACTGCATCACTGTTTGGTTTTGTTGGAAGAAATCTCCTTCTGGGTTCTGCTCCAAGTGGGGAAACAGACACTGGAAACATGGAGACTGCTTGGAAAGATGGTTTAATGGTGGACAGGATCACATGGCTTGAGTTCCTGAACAGAAAAAGGGCCAGATACAGTAAATCCTCGGGTTTTTATGCTCTCTCTGGCTCTGCATTTCTTGGGGCCCCGAAAGAGTATCCTGATTGGTTGTCAGACTCCCAGGGGGTGGGGGTCTTAGCTAGCCTTGCTGGCTGATGGCCACATGTGCTTCCCAGGTCACATGCTTCTCAGGTCACATGTGGTGAGTTTCTGCTGCTATTGTGTAGAGGGCTAATCCTATCTTTGTTGGATCTTTGGCAATTCCTACTATGGCTCTGCCTGAAGGAGGTAGATCTTTGTTATGTAGAATAGACTGGCCCAAGCCTTAATGGCCCATTGACAAAGGGTGGGGGCAGGAAGATGGGAGCTGCTTCAAAACATGCTTATCCCAGGGAAATATAATATTCTGCCTTTTTCATATTTCCTAAAATATTTCACTCTTCCAGGAAAGGGGTGGGTGCTAACTTCCTACAGTTTGGTGGCAGCAGTGCCTCAGATAGAAGGTCCATACAAAGAGTGGTAAGGACAGCCGAGAAGATTATAGGAAGCACACTTCCCCTTATTCAGGATACTGCTTATAAACGCTGTGTGCTTAGAGCTCGAAGAATTGTTAGAGACCCTGCACACCCACTTCACGGTCGGTTTCTGTTGCTCCCCTCTGGGAGGAGGTTTCGAAGTATCTATAGCAGGAATACTAGATTCTGTAACAGCTTTGCTCCTTATGCCATCTGCCTGGTAAACTCGCAGGATTCATTTTTATCGTCATGTATATGTATACATTCGAACTAGACTGTGATGTTCCTCTGTGTCATATATGTGTGTGTAGATGGGTATATGCATAATGGTTATCTTCTGTGAGCTGAATGCAACAAAATTTCATTTTAATGTATGCTGATTAGTATACATTTAAAGTGACAATGAAGTTTTTATTTTATTCTACTCTACTCTACTCTACTCTACTCTATTCTATTCTTTGCGATTAACAACTGTAGCAGCATCCCCACTGTCAGGTGTGCTTCCTTCAAAGTCCAGGAAAGAATGACCCAAACTCCATTGTTTATAGAGAAAGGTACTTTTACTAGAAGATGAAGTGAACGCAACCAAAGGAAAGCAGAATCTAAGGCAAAACATGCGAAAATTGCATATAGAAAGCATCCCCTCCCACTTTCCACCGTAAATCATCCAATCCAAAGGTCTCCCAGGGGTCAGGTGGAAGCACACGTCTGGCAGCGTCATCAATCAGGAATGCCACGACCGTTGGCCCGACGGCAGCTTCAAAGATACAGTCCGGTGGCTTAACTATCGGTTTCGTTTTCCTCCCGCACACTTCCCCCCCATGCTACCTGGCTCTCCCCCCTCCCGTTACTATGGCAGCCAAAGCAGAAAAGGCGGAGGCTGACATTCGGCCCCTCTGCAGAAGAGATGTTAGTCCTAAAGGGAAAGAAAAACAACACAATACAGAAATTAGGGTTTATCAGGATATTTGGTGTGAAACAACTGAACTTTCTTTGGCGCCCGGACATCACGTTTATTCACCCATTCAGCTTGAGATAATGGGAAATGCTTCCAGGCCACCAGATACTGTACTTTACCATGATGCTTCCTAGAGTTCAAAATTTCCTTAACTTCAAAATGTTGTTCCCCTTCTATCAGTATGGGGACTGGAGGAGAGTTCTGGTTTGGACGTAAAGAGGACGAATGTTCCGGTTTCAGCAAGCTAACATGAAACATAAGGTGGATTCGTCTCAAATTTTTTGGTAATTCCAATTCAACTGTGACTGGGTTGATGAGTCTAGCGATCGGAAAAGGGCCCACATACTTGGGTCCGAGCTTTTTGGATTTCTGGGAAGTCTGTAAATATTTGGTGGAAAGATAAACCATATCACCCACTTTGTAAACGTGTGCTGGGCACCTCTTTTTGTCAGCTTGGGCTTTATGTGCTCGGTGTGCGTCATCTAAAGCTTTTCGAGTTACTGCCCAAGTACCCTGTAGCTGTTCGATCCACTCAATCAAAGAGGGGTTCTGTGGGTTATCCTGTGGTAGCTCTGGAATTGGCACAAACTGTTGGCCAGAAGCCACCTTAAATGGAGTGAAACCGGTGCTGCTATGTATGGAGTTATTATACGCCACCTCTGCAAATGGCAATAAGTCCACCCAGTTGTCTTGCTGGTAATTTATGTAACATCTCAAGTACTGTTCTAACACGGCATTGGTTCTCTCACAAGCCCCATTTGTCTGGGGGTGGTGGGCGGAGCTTAACCCCTGGGCGGAGCCTATTAACCCTAAAAACTCCTTCCAAAAGTTGGAGGTAAATTGCACACCCCTGTCCGAGATTATACATTTTGGAGCCCCATGTAATCGATAAACATGTTGAATAAACAATTTTGCAAGGGTTTTAGCTGAAGGGATTTTAGAACAAGGGATGAAATGCACTTATTTGGAAAACAAGTTACTGCCCAAATGACTGTGCACCCCCCACTCTCCGGCAGGTCTACAATAAAATCCATGGATATCTCTTTCCAAGGAGCATTTGGCCTTGCCACACTCTGAAGTAAACCAGGTGGCTTCCCCGGAGGTCTCTTAGCTGAGGCACACACCGGACAGCTAGCTACATATGCCTCTATGTCCTTTTTGAGTGCAGGCCACCAGAATTGTCTTTTAACGAGATGTAGAGTTTTAACAAATCCAAAATGTCCCGCCGTCTTGGCGTCATGAGCGTGCTGCAACACCGCTACTCTTAAACTGGCCGGAACATACAATTTGGTCCCAATCCAAGCGAGTCCATCACGGAGTGTACATTCATTCGAGTGAGTTCGAAACCACTCATCAGTCTTTAGAGCTTCTTGTAGTTTCTGAAGCAAATCGCCCGAGAGGGCTGGATTGGCCCTTGTCTGTGCTCTGGTAGTTACTGGCGCTGCTAGTTGTGTCACAGGTATGATAGGCTGAACCACTTCCTCCCTGGTACTGTTGTATTGAGGCAAGTTGGAGAGTGCATCCGCCATGAAGTTCTTTCCACCAGGAAGGTAGCGTAAAGTGAAATTAAAATGGTTGAAGTGTTGAGCCCAGCGAGCTTGCTTTGGTGACAGCTTACGCGGTGTTTTCAAAGCCTCCAGGTTTTTATGGTCAGTCCAAACTTCAAAAGGATGCTTAGCTACTTCAAGAAATTGTCTCCACATTAACAATGCCCATTGCACTGCAAAATCTTCCTTCTCCCATATGGCCCATCTCCTTTCGGTCTCTGACAATTTGCGGGATGTATAGGCACAGGGTTGTAATTTCCCTTCTGCATTCTTCTGCAGAAGTATTGCTCCTACTGCCACGTCGCTCGCGTCTGCCTGTACTACAAAAGGCTCTTCCATGTCCGGATGTTTGAGGACTGGTTCAGCAGCAAACAACCGTTTCAACTTTTCGAATGCCGCCTGACCGTCCATAGTCCATTCAAGGGCTCGTGAGGGCTTTGGTCTTACTTCACCTTTTGTTTTCAGAAGATTTGTTATTGGCAGCACGATTTTGGCGAATGAGGGGATAAACTGTCTATAGAAGTTAGCAAATCCGAGGAAACTTTGTAGTTGTTTGCGGGTGTGTGGCGCGGCCCATTCCAATACTGCCCGAACTTTTCCTATTCTATTCCCTCATGCAATATGCGATATCCAAGATAGTCAATTTTGCTTTGGTGGAACTCGCATTTAGAGAGCTTGGCATATAGCACAGCAGCCCTGAGTTTTTTCAGGACAGTTCGCACCAATTTCACATGGTCGTCCATGCTCTCAGAATAGATAAGAATGTCATCCAAGTAAACCAGCACCCCCTTATACAGGTGCTCATGCAGTACTTCGTTAATCAATTGCATGAACACAGCAGGGGCTCCTTGTAGTCCAAAAGGGAGCACTCGAAACTGGAAACATCCCAGTGGGCAGTTAAACGCGGTTTTCCATTCATCCCCCTCCTTAATTCTCACTCTGTAGTATGCCTCTCGTAAGTCCAGTTTGGTGAAAATTTTCCCCTTTCCTAAATGTGCTAGCATGTCCTTCATAAGCGGCAGGGGGTAAATGTTTTCCACGCAAATAGCGTTGATATTCCTATAATCAACTACCAAACAAAAGGAGCCATCCTTTTTTTCTCAGAACATTACAGGCGCCGCCACCCTTGGTCTGGCTGGTTGGATAAAACCCCGTTCTAGGTTTTTATCAATGAAGTTTCGCAATTCCCCTAGTTCTCGAGGGGTCATGGGGTAGATCTTTGGCTTAGGGAGCTTCACCCTGGGGAGTATTTCAATGGTACAGTCCGTAGCTCAGGGGGAGGGGGGTAGCACATCCAAGGCCTTTTCACTAAAAACTTCTTGGAGATCCCAATACTCCTTTGGAATCTTTTCCTCCCCTTCGATGTGGCCTATTGCCCTTTCATGTTCTACTCCGTCCTCCAGGGGATTTTCTTCCCTCTCTAGTCTCGGTTTTCCGGTGCGAATGTGCAAAACCCCCGTTTTCCAGTTAACCCGTGGGTTTCATCTACGGAGCCAGGGCAGTCCAAGTATGAGGGGTCGTTCCATGCTAGGGGCCACAATAAACCTGAGGGTCTCTACGTGATCCCCCAATTGCATTTCAATGGGTTCGGTCACAAAGCTGGCTGGGCCCCCTCCTGAAATCGATCCGTCCAACTGACAGAACGCAATGGGCCTTTTTAACGTTTTTAGCCTCAGGCCCATTTTCTCCACCACTTTCGGGCTGATTATGCACCTGGTGCACCCAGAGTCTAATAGGGCTAACATCTGCGCATGTGCCCCTGTGGACGGCACCCTTATTTCTATGTGGATGAGCATGGGGCCCTCAGTGTGACTCACCAGATCATCGGAGTCGGAGTCAGAGTCCGTCCCGCTGTCGTCCACGGTGGTCGGAGTTCCCAACTCACCCTGGTTTTGGGGAGTGAACTCAACGACTTCTCCTTTCAGGGTGGTTTTGCGAGCTTTTGCGGGTGCTTTGTCAGCCTTCTTTGGTCCCGAGCCGGTAGATTTTGGCACTGGCTTGGAGAAACATTTGGCAGCCCGATGGCCTTCCTTTCCACATTTGAAACACGTGAATGGCTTCGATTTTGGTTTGAATTCCGCTCTCCCCGCACCCGCCTTTGGCGCTCCTTTGTGGTAGAAGGGGGATGACGGGTCCCCTGCACGGCCCCCTCAGAGTCGGCTTCAGGCCAGCTCGATTTCCACATCCTCAGCTACTACATACCAACTCTGCAAGTCTTCGGGGACCCCCCGTGCTCTACAGTCTTTGTATAAGTCTTCATTCAGTCCGTCCTTGAAACTCTCCAGTAGGGCCGCTTCTGACCACCCTGTCATGTAGGGTGCCAGTTCGCGAAATTCTTGGGTGTATTCTGCCACCGATCTCTGGCCTTGCTGGATACCCTTCATTCTGAGTCTCGCTTTCCGCTCAGCTAGGTGGTCTTCAAACCACCTCCTAAGAACCCCCATGAACAGGTTGTAATTCCTCAGCAAGGGAGAGTCATTATTGTGGAGGACCACCATCCATTCAGCTGCTACTCCCTCTAAGACATTCGTGATGCATCTCACTCGTGCCGCATCTGATAAGTAATCCTCCCCCCAGTCCTGCATGTGGTTCCACACTTGGGTCAAGAAAAGCCCCAAGGTCTTTGGGTTCCCATCATATTTTCTGGTTAGGGGGGGAATTTTTGGCTTTTTGCATCTGCGGGGTGGGGCCTGCAAGGCTGGGGGTCCCTGGGCTGCTGCCTCCCTCGCTTGAGCTCCAGAAACCTGAGATGTTTCTTCCCCAGCTTCCTCTTCCTCTCCCCCACAGGCTGTCTCTTCTGGATCCAGTCTGGGGTAGTCTCCTCCCTTCCCCACAGGGAATACATAAGACTCACAGTTTTTCTGGCTTTCCTCGGCATTGCGGAGGAGTTGCATCGCCTGAGCAATCATGAGGCTCTCCTTTTGCTCTTGCAGCCACACCGCCTCTCCTTTACGAGGTCTGGAACTGGTTACTCCTTGGGGGGTCCTCCCCAGGTCCGGCAACCTTCCTACTCCCCTCGACCATCTAGCTTCCTCTGGCTCCTCTCTCAGCCAATTTTTTTCCATCCATTCTGCAGCTTCCTTCTCCACTTGAAGTGAAGTTATAGTAGAGCCAGCAGCTCCCATCTGGTCTCCTTCACTCTCTTGGTCAGAAATATCTTGGGTTCAGCCCCCTCGGTGTTAATCCGGGATGGCTGGAGATGAGATTCTGATTAATGTCAGGTGTGCTTCCTTCAAAGTCCAGGAAAGAATGACCCAAACTCCATTGTTTACAGAGAAAGGTACTTTTACTAGAAGATGAAGTGAACGCAACCAAAGGAAAGCAGAATCTAAGGCAAAACATGCGAAAATTGCATATAGAAAGCATCCCCTCCCACTGTCCACCGTAAATCATCCAATCCAAAGGTCTCCCAGGGGTCAGGTGGAAGCACACGTCTGGCAGCGTCATCAATCAGGAATGCCACGACCGTTGGCCCGACGGCAGCTTCAAAGATACAGTCCGGTGGCTTAACTATCGGTTTCATTTTCCTCCCGCATGCTTCCCCCCCCCCATGCTACCTGGCTCTCCCCCCTCCCGTTACTATGGCAAGCAAAGCAGAAAAGGCGGAGGCTGACACCCACGGTAATAAGATCAAAATTTGGGCATTTGGCAACTGGTCCCAGTTGGAGTTGTAGGTCGAGGACTACCTGTATGCATTTCTGAATTTTGCAGTGCAGTTTGTCACTTTCTGAAGAAAAATGGAGAACTATCTGCACAGAATATGCCTATATTCATTAACATTTTTATAATAATTCATTATGTCAGACATTTGTTTGCAAAAGCTGGGTGAATTCAGCAAACCCTCAAACAAAAGGGTGCATATTTAGAGAAACGTGCACAAAAATATCTCCCCGTTACTGAGTTCACAAACATAAGAGAGGCAGAAACACCAACATTCATATATCCAGCTATTCCAGTTCTATAGCTATGGGTAGTCCTTGACTTACAGCAACAGTTGAGACAGTTGTTAAGTGAATTTTGCCCCATTTTATGACCTGTCTTGCCACAGTTGTTAAGTGAATCACTGCAGTTGTTAAGTTAGTAACACGGTTGTTAAGAGAATCTGGCTTCCCCATTGCCTTTGCTTGTCAGAAGGTCGCAAAAGGGGATTGCATGACCTCAGGCCCCTGCAACCCTCATAAATTTGTGTCAGTTGCCAAGCATCAGAATTTTGATCACTGCAATCGTCGTAAGTGCAAACAACAGTTATAAGTCACTTTTTTCAGTGCCATTGTAACTGATGTAAGTCCTCTATGGTGGTTTCCAGATGTGTTGAGATCACAACTCCCAGAATTCCCAGCCACACTGACATATCTTCCTCTAGATCAGCGGTCCCCAACCTTTCCGGATCTGTGGACCAGCAGTGGTGGTAGCGGGCGGCGGCAGCAGTGGGGGGGGGGAGGGAAAGGGATGGTTTCTCATGTGCAACCTAATCTTGAGCATGTGCAAATGGAGCTTTGCACACTCACCCGCCGCTTGTGCGGCACAGTTTCCAATGGCCCGCAGACTGGTAGTGGTCCAAGGACCGGAGGTTGGGGATCCTGCTCTAGATGTCTCTAGTTATTGGAGATTAACTCCACATTCTTCTCTTTCTTGGGGGTCTTCATGTTGACCCTAGTTTGTCTTTTTAATAAAATAGGATGTCCTTTTTTTTCCCTATTGTGTCAATAATCTAGTCATGTAGAAGAAAACTATTACTGTACAGTTCATTAATTTTCATACTATCTGTCAGAACCCACTAGCGGGAATGGTTGCTACCCACTATGTAGGATTAGCTGTTGCAAAACAAACTTAGCTTTAGGCTGCCATTAAAAAAAAATAGCCTTGGAAGCCATATGCAGTCTACAAGCATCATAAATCAATTGTTTATATATAATTTTTATTGAAACTTTTAAACAAAAAGATAAAAACTAACACACACTAATATAAAGTAGAGAAAAAGAAAGGAACAAAAGAAAGCAAAGAGAAAGCAAAAAGTGCAAGAAAAGAAAAAAGAAAGAAAAATATTCAAATATTTGTCACAGTAGTTATAAGTACAAATATATATTTAACCTCTCTCTCTAAAATTGCATTAAATTACTCATCTTTCTATAATCTATCCCATCTAATCATCAAAACCATGAATTGCAAGTTCATTTTTTTTTACACAAAAAAGTCCATAAGGGACTTCCCCTCATCAAGAAATGCAGATCGAGTCTTTTCTCTAATCAAAGAAGATTAGAGAAAATGTATCAATTTCCGCAAAATCTGTCAGCTTCACCAACCGTTCCTTCATAATGAGTAATGTCAAATCTTTCCATCTCTGTGCATCTAGTAATCATGTCGCAGAATCCTGTCACAATCCAAAGGCACTGTGAGAAG
Source organism: Pituophis catenifer annectens (assembly GCF_029215685.1). Taxonomy (NCBI): domain Eukaryota; kingdom Metazoa; phylum Chordata; class Lepidosauria; order Squamata; family Colubridae; genus Pituophis; species Pituophis catenifer. The sequence goes on along the minus strand of NW_027256885.1, from coordinate 26,155,883 downwards.
GGCCAGTGAAAAAGTTGGCAACCCTACCAACTTTTGGAAGTTTCTAATAATGAAAGGATGTGAGCTCAAGAACATCTACTGAAAGCTGCTATTTTAAATTAAATTAAGAGATTTATTGATCTCAGCAAGGGACTTTGTCCAGCCTCAGAAACTGTCAAATCTCCGTAGTCCTTGTACTGCAGTGGAATTTCAAGGCTGCAAAGGTTAGATTGGAAGCTGAAGAAATAAGAGAACAGCACAGACCTTTCCCTATTAGGGAAGAGGTGATGGAGCTGGAAGACATGGCAAAACTGTTTTAATCAAAGAAAAGAATTTATCCAGTTTTGTTTCCGCTTGGAAACTGCATCTGGACTTTAGGCTCAAAACAGAAAAAAAAACTGTTGAGTTTAGGTTTGGATGATTAGATTATTTTGTTAGTCCTTACTAAACATGTAAAGCAAAAATTTGAGGTCGTTACTGTACTTACGACCACAATTGACCCAAAAATTTATGTTGCTAAGTGAGAAATTTGCTAAGTGAGTTTTGCCCTATTTGAATTTATATTGCCGCCTATTCGCCCATGGCGACTCAAGGCGGCTTACAGAATATAAAACCACATTTAAAACAATAAAACTAATAAAAAGAATCAAATAAATTATTATAGTATGATATAATAAAATCACCCCCCACTCCCCACCCCCTGCCCCGGCGACAGCAGACCACACGAGCCATTTAATGGGCTCCATCCCGCTCTGGGTTCCCCAGGCCCGCTGGCAGAACCAGGTCTTCAGCGCCTTCCGGAAGAGTATTAGAGTGGAGGCCATTCTAATCTCTGGGGGAATGATGTTCCAGAGAGAGGGAGCCACCATGGAGAAGGAGCGCATTGCAATAGTCAAGACAGGAAGTGACTAGGGCATGCGTGACTGTGAGTAGGGATTGTTGATCCAGGAAAGGGCATAACTGGTGCACAACCCGCAGTTGCGCAAAGGCCCTCCTGGCCACGACCACCACCTGCTCTTTGAGCAGGACTCATGAGTCCAGGAGAACCCCCAGATTATGCACAGGGTCTGTTTGGGGTAGTGCCACCCCATCTAAGACCAAAGTTGGCAATTCTCCCTGAGCCAACTAACCCCAAACCCAGAGCCACTCGGTCTTGCCAGGGTTTAGTTTCAACCCGTTGCTTCCCATCCAGCTCCTAACAGCCTCCAGGCACTGCGAGAGGGAGGACACACTGCAGTTGTTAAATTAGTAACATGGTTGTTGAGTGAATCTGGTTTCCTCATTGACTTTGCTTGTCAAAAGGTTGCAAAAGGGGATCACATGACCCCAGGATACTGCAACTGTCATACATGTAAGTCAGTTGTCAAGCATCCAAATGTAAATCACCTGACCACGGGGATGCTGCAACTGCCATAAGTGTGAAAAATAGTCATAAGTCACTTTTTTCAGTGCCTGTGATAACCCAGGACAAGGCATGAAGGTCACACAGCCATCTGAGAGTTCAAACTCCCTTTAATGCTCCAAATTTCCCCACAAATGCTCCCACATTCTTGACAAGTCCCAGAGCAAAGCACGTGCACACACGCACGGCAGCCTGTGGCTGCGCCTAGTCCAGCAAAGCAAAGGAACAGGGAAATGAGTCTACGAAACAAGGAACAAACAATGAGTCTACGAAACAAGGAACAAACAATGAGTCCACAAAGTAAGGAACAAGGCATTGAGTCAACGAAGTCAGGAAGAAGCAAGCAGTCCTGCAAACTCCAAGTCAGAGGTGGGTTTCAGCAGGTTCTGACCAGTTCTGAAGAACCAGTAGCGGAAATTTTGAGTAGTTCGGAGAACCGGCAGTAAAAATTCTGGCTGGCCCTGCACCCATCTATTCTCTGCCTCCCAAGTCCCAGCTGATTGGGAGGAAATGGGGATTTTGCAGTAACCTTCCCCTGGAGTGGGGTGGGAATGGAGATTTTACAGTATCCGTCCCTTGCCACGCCCACCAAGTCACGCCCACCAAGCCATGCCATGCCCACCAAGCCACACCCACAGAACCAGTAGTAAAAAAATTTGGAACCCACCACTGCTCCAAATGTCTGTACCGGCACACCAAACTCTACCAATTCAGCGTTTGTTCCCGACAAATGCCCCTCCCCACAGCGTCTCCTTAAATCTCAGTCCCCAGGTGTGCCTTGTGAAGAGGGGCAGGGCACTCTCCTCCCAAGTCGTCAGGTCGGCCTCCGCTGTTCCCGCCTTCTCTCCACTCTCTGTGCTCGGAGATCAGGAGGGGGCGGTCCTTACTCATCGCCTGAGCTCTGTCGTTCCTCATGTCCACTGCTTGCCCTCTCTCGGTCATTCTGCCCCATTCCTCCCTGCTAACAAGCCTTCCCAATCCTGAGGGGCCTTGGGCTGCCTCGGCCTGCTCCTCCCCACATTCCTCCGAAGCCAACGAAGCCACCCTCTCGATTTCTGTCGGCTCCAGCTCTGGCTCGTCCTCCTCCACAGATTCACGCTCTGACGGGGGCATGACAGTGCCATTGTAACTTTGAATGCTCATTGAGTGAACTGTTTTAAGTTGAGGACTACCTGTATTTTTTATTTAACTGCACTGAAAAAAGTTGGAAGTCATTGCTTTTTTATTTCTTTTACCCTACACACCTTTCCCCCTTCTTCACCTTCCCCTATTATTTTATTATCTTCCGTTTTCTTTGAATTTTGTAATAAACTTCAATGAAAACGTGAAAAGAAAAAAAGAAAAAGTAGAACTATTAAAATTAGAACCCTACTAAGAACTCAACCTTATTTCTTGCTTAAACTTAAGCCATGGGTAGAAAAACGTGGTAGATATAGCCATGTTTAAAAGTAGCAGAACTTCAGATGTTGGAGCATTTGAGGTTTCCAATGGGTGCAGGAGAAGACAACTAAACCCCTCCCTGCCTGCTTCCAAAGAGAACAATCTCAGTTTTCAGGAGTTTCTTTTGTTTTCTTTACGATCCTGCACATTCTTTCCCTGGAATGCAGGGATCAACCTCACACCTGTTGTCATTTTCCTCTCAACAAATCACAGTATCCCGGGAGGTTCTGAGACTCTTCCTATTTTACTATATCCTGCTTTATTTTATTATTACCAATTCAATCATTGGTTGAATTAGGTATTTGAATTACAACCAAACTATAAGTGGATTATAAGTATCTGGAGAAGTGAAAATGAAGAAATTTAAACAACCAGCACCAAGTCCCTCAGCAGCAGAAACGCACAAAACCTCAGAGATAACAGAATTGTGAAATTTGATGCCGTCACTCCTGGCTGATATAAAACAGGAATTAAAAGAAATGAAAGAAATAATGGAGAAGAATGAGGAGAGAATACAGAAAGTAGAGGAAAAAGCAGAAAAGACAGGAAAAAAAAAGTCGAGGAGTTGATACAACAAAGTAAATCATTGATACAACAAAGTAAAAGAAGAGTGGTACTGTATGTTAAAGAAAGACTAGAACCCAAACAAATTTTTGAAGATGAGGAAGGCAGGTTCTTGATGGTCGAAATTAAAATGAACTTCAAACAAGTACTTTTGATAGCATTATATGCACCAAATGAAAAACAGGAAGAATTTTATCGGCGATTACACAGGAAAATTGCAGAACTGAACTATGAAAAAGTATGTATAAAGGGTGATTTCAAGTAAGTAACTAAGTATTCAAGATATTTGGAGACAGAAACACTTGAATGAGAGTCAATATACTTTTTACTCAAATAGACATTTATCGTGGTCAAGGATAGATATGATTTGGATGTCAATTGGACTTATAGAAGCGGTGCAGGAAGTAAATATTGGCTCAAACATATGGGCAGACCACAGCTCAGTAACAGTAACAATAACATGGAAAGGGCAAAAGAAAAAGATAAAATGGACCTTGAATGCAACAATATTAAATGAAAAAGAATTTCAGAAATTTGTGGAAAAGGAATTGGAAATTTTCTTTAAAATAAATAAAAAGGAGGACACATCACTCCAGAATGTTTGGGATACAATGAAAGCATATATTAGAGGCCTGGCAATAACATATTTGGGGAAAAAAGAATAAAAAGAAATGCCAGAAACAAGTAAGATTGGAAGAAGAGTATAAAAGTCTGGAAAAAGAGTTCCAGAAAAATGGCCAAAACAATAAAAAAATCAAGAAATTGATGGAACTGAAGAAACACGAGATAATTTTAAATGAGCAAGAATCATTAGCAAATCAACTGAGAACATTGAGACAGAATTTTTTTGAAAATGCAAATAAACCAGGAAGATGGTTAGCATACAAATTAAGAAAAGAAGAAAAGAAGGAGAAGAAAACTATTAAATACCTTCAAGATGGAGAAGGGAAATTACTGTACAATATAGAACTGAGGGGAAAAAAAGTAATCCAAGAATATTATCAAAAACTCTATTCTCAAGAGAAGATTTCAGAGGAAGAGGTACAAAGCTACCTGGAGAAATCTGACTTAATTAAAATATCAGAACAATATAAAGAAATGCTAGAAGAATAACAATGATGGAACTAACAGAAGCCATAAAGAGACAAAAAAGTGGAAAAGCACCAGGACCAAATGGTCTACCAGCTGAACTGTATAAAACACTACAAGAAACGATTAGTAATGTAATGTTGGACTTATTTAATGACTTATTATTGAAGGCTAAGATGCCAGACTCATGGAAAGAGGCATATGTGACACTTATACCTAAAGAAGATACAGATTTACAATTGATTAAAAACTATAGACCGATTTTGTTATTAAATGTAGATTATAAGATTTTTGCCTCGATAATGGCTAATAGGTTGAAGAAACCACTACTGATCAAAATGGCTTCTTACCAAAAAGACAAATCAGAGATACCATGAGGATGATTTTAAATACTTTAGAATATTATGAGACTCACCCAGAAAAACAAATGGTGTTGATGTTTTTAGATGCACAGAAAGCTTTTGATAATGTGAATTGGCAGTTTATGATGATACAATTACAGAAAATGGACTTTAGGGCGAGATTTATGAATACCATAAAAACAATCTAAGATAGACAATTTGCTAAGATAATGATGAATGGAGAAATGATGGAAAAAATCAATATAATGAAAGGGACTAGACAAGGTTGTCCACTATCACCACTATTGTTTATTCTGATTCTAGAAGTCCTAAACAGAAATATTAGACGAAATGATGAGATAAAAGGGATGAAAATTAAAAAAGAGGAGTATAAATTACAAGCGTTTGCAGATGATTTGGTATTCATTATAGAAGAACCGCAAATAACAGGCCCTAAACTATTAGAACAGATTGAAAGATATGGAAAAGTCTCTGGTTTGAAAATAAACAAAGACAAAACAAAAATCTTGGTGAAAAATACAACAGAAAAAGAAAACAGAGATAAAAGAAAAGTTAGATATACAAGTTGTGAAGAAAGTTAAATATATGGGAGTACATTTAACTTCAAAATGTGCAACAATAAAGGAAGAAAACTATTATAAATTAAAACAACAAATTGAAAAAGATTTGGAAAAATGGAAGAATCTCCAACTATCACTTATGGGACGGATTGCATTGATAAAGATGAACATACTACCAAGATTGTTATTTATATTCCAGACAGTGCCAATAAAAATTGAAAAGACATACTTTCATCATCTGAATAAAATAATGAGGAAATTTATATGGCAATGGAAAAAAGCAAGAATAAGTTTGAAAATGCTACAAGACACGAGGTTGTGAGGGGGATTTGGTTTACCAAATTGGGAATTATATTACCAAGCAGCAACATTGACATGGCTGAAAGAATGGATTGAATTAAGAAATATAAGGCTGTTAACACTGGAAGGGCATGATTTGCAACTGGGTTGGCATGCTTTTTTGTGGTATGGTAGAAATAAGATACATACATACTTTCATAGATATTATATAAGAAATACATTGCTATTGGTTTGGGAGAAGGTTAGAGATAAATACTATGTGAAAATACCAATATGGTTATCAACGATGGAAGCTTTAATACACCCAAATGTTTTTAATTTTGGAAATATTGTTAGATATAAGGATTTGTTAACAGATAAGGGGGAATTGAAAGAGAAACGAGAACTGGAAGAACAGGGGATTGAGACAGATTGGTATATGTATATGCAGATAAGAACAAGATATGAAAAAGACGCTAAGTTACATGGTTTTTATTTGGAAAAGACTGAATTGGATAGGATATTCACAGGAACGGAAGAAAATTTAATTTAAAAAATTATAATTTTTTGCTATATATTGAATTGGAGGAGGAACAGGTAAAAGAAACAATGATAGCTTGGGGAAGGAATTTTGGACATTCAATTGAACTTGAACAATGGCAACAACTATGGGAAAGGAACTATAAATTAACGATGTCCACCGCATATAAGGAAAACCAATATAAAATGTTTTATAGATGGCATATGCCACCGGAGAAGTTAGCAAAAATCTTTAAAGATAAATCAGCGAAATGTTGGAAATGTCACCAACTACCAGGATCTTATTATCATATGTGGTGGACATGCCCTGAAGCAAAAAACTATTGGAATAAAATTAAAACCTGGCTGGAAGAAATGACACAATTACGTATTGAATTCAAACCAGAGGTGTTCCTATTGGGTATCCTACCTGACAAAATTAAAAAGGAATATATTTATTTGATTATACACGTAATAACAGCTGCAAGAATTGTTTATGCTAAAATTGGAAATTAGAGAAAATACCTTTGGAAGATGAAGTAATAAAGAAGATTTTAGATTGTGCAGAAATGAACCGATTAACTTTGTTGATTAAAGATAGGGAAGAATCAGAATACTTTAGAATATGGAATTATTTTTGTTGGTTGGAAAAGAGATATAAATGTTTAATTTTATAACTATGTGTAAAAATTTGATGGCAAGAATATGGTTATAGGAATGAACTTTTATAGTGGTTTGGATGATGATTAAGATAGAAGAAACTGTTGGAACAAGAAGAATAAAAAGAACTGAAGAAGTCAACACCGAGATGTCACAGGGGAGGGATGATTGATGTATTAAATGTTTGTTTGTCTTAAAAAATAAAAAACTTTTTTTAAAAAAAAAATCACAGCATCCCACACAAGGGGTGTGGGGCCAGTGGGGAGGAAGAGAGAGAGGTATTCTGGTTACCTCATTATAAGGGATCCCAACCTGCCATGCTACCTCTGCTCCTGGAGAAGCCAGTGCTTGCTCAGAAAGCCAGCGAGATCTTTGGCCTTTCTGCTTCCAGGTGAAGATAGAGGGGAGACTAGCATGTGGGGACCTAGTAATGCTTATGGGTACCTGTATAGGGTGACATTTAATCTGCATGCTTGGGGTGCAGGAATGTACACATACCTTGAAGGAACAGATGCGGAGATGGTTTGGGCAGATGTAACTTTGGACTTAAAAAGACAATGTGAGTCTTTATATAAGCTCAAGACATTGCCTTAGGTTACCTTGGACCCCTTCCTTCCTTCCTTCCTTCCCTCCCTCCCTCCTTCCTTCATTTTCCTTTCCTTTCCTTGTTATTTTCCCTCCCTCCCTCCCTTCTTTCCTTCCTTCCTTCCTTCCTTCCTTCCTTCCTTCTTTCCTTCCTTCCTTCCTTCCTTCCTTCCTTCCTTCCTTCCTTCCTTCCTTCCAGTGGTGGGATTCAGCCAGTTCGCACCACTTCGGGAGAACCGGTTGTTAACTTTCTGAGCAGTTTGGTGAACTGGTTGTTGGAAGAAATCATTAGGGCAGAGAACTGGTTGTTAAATTATTTGAATCCCACCACTGCTTCCTTCCTTCCTTCCTTCCTTCCTTCCTTCCTTCCTTCCTTCCTTCCTTCCTTCCTTCCTTCCTTCCTTCCTCATAGATTTAAGTAAAATAGCCAACTCCAGTCTCCAGTCCTTCTCCAACAAGTAGCTACTTGGCTGCTCTGCAGTAGGAACTCTCTAACTGAATCAGAGTTCAGTTCAGTGGTGAAATCCTCTGCGGGTTGCCACCGGTTTGCGAGGTGCGCGCCAAATGCACGCTGTGCACACATGCGTGGTGCGTGCCAAATGCACGCTGTGCACGCATGCACAGTGCACATAAAACACACGCTGCATGCGCACATGCACAATGCGCACCAAACGCACACTGCGCACGGAAAAAGGAGCCTTTTGAAGGTAAGTAGAACAGCGAGGGGGGGGAAGAGCTGTGCCGTGCGATTTAGATTCGCTAGAAAGCAGGATTTCCTGCTTTCTAGCGAATATAAATCGTGCGGCACAGCTAATTGTTGGAAATACCGGTTTGGACGAACCGGTAGCTTTTTTTGATTACCGGTTTGCCCAAACCGGTAGCTTTTATTACTACCAGTTCTCCCGAACTGGTGCAAACTGGTAGCATTTCACCCCTGGTTCAGTTATGTCTCTTCTACTCATTAACCTGGATTTTCTGCCATTACTCAACTAAATGTCTAGAATGTTTACAATGCAGATCTATGAAACAGATTTAATAGAATGACCAGGAACAGACATTCACCTTTTTTTTTACCTGATCAAAATTCCTACTCTGCCTTTCTAATGTGTACTTATTATATAAAATGATTAACAACAGTTACAGGAAGTGCAAATTTAAATAAAAAGAGAGTGAAAGATGAGTGGGTTATTTGGTTTAAAAGTAGAATCTAACAATATAGAGAACAAAACATAAAAAATAACTGAATTAGCAGAGCTCCAGGGAAAGTACCTACCACCTGCAATCAAGTCAAAGAGGAAAATGTTAATATCCTCTTATTAAATTATTAAAATGAAGTCAAAAAATCTGGGGCAGCAGGAAAACAATGCTTGGCACCTAGTGCATATTTCTAAGGGGTATTTTCCATTACATGTTTCCAAGGAATGTGCCACTGAAAAGGCCTTTTCATCATTAAATCTCTCAAATGTGAAGGCAAAAACTAGAACTAGGAGAAATTTCCTGACAGAACAATTAATCGGTGGAACGTTTTGCCTCCAGAAGTTGTGGGTGCTCCAGCACTGGAGGTTTTTAGGAAGAGATTGGACAACCATTTGTCTGAAATGGCATAGGGTTTCCTGCTTGAGCAGGGGGTTGGGCTAGAAGACCTCCAAGGTCCCTTTCAAGTGTTCTACTGGTATTAAGTAGGCAGAGAAAGATTGTGCATCTAGAATGAGACTTAGAAAAAATACTGTAGGTGAAGACATGATCTTTTAGAAGGGATTATGAGCTATCAAGTTGTTGTCGACTCTTAAACACCAGATAAAATTTCTCCATTATTTAGAACAGGAATGTCCAACCTTGGCAACTTTCAGACTTGGGGACTTCAGCTTCCAGAATTTCTCAGCCAGCATGATTGGATACCCCTGTTTTAGAAGAAGAGGTCCCTCAAATGTACTGTATGGGCACAATGGCAAACTTGGAATGTGGCACGCATGTTAGGGGCACACTCCCAACATGACTGTCATGAGAGTTGGACAATCCTAAAACACCTTTACCAGAAGTCAACTGGGAAAGGTGTTCCTCTCCAGCTTTTTAGGTGTGCAACCTCACAAAGCTGGATAAGATCAAGGAAGAAAGATCTATGCAGATTTCAGGAATGGGTTTTTCATACTCATCTGGAACCAGACTGAGGAATTTCCCAATCTCATTTATAGGGAGTTCATTAAGACTGAGTTTCTATCAATGACTTGACATGCTTCTTCCAGGTTCCAAGCTTCCAATGGACCTGCCTTCATTTCCCCATTGTCCCCCTCTCCCTTCTATTGTTTTCCCAACCTCCCCACAGTGTCTCACCCAGTGGTGAAATCTAATAATTTTCCCTACTGGTTCTGTGGGCGTGGCTTGGTGGGGGGGGTTTCTGTGACTGAGTGGGCATGGCCAACTTGACATCGCTCACAGCCATGCCCACTCAGTCACATGACCCCACCACCAAGCCACACCCACAGAACCTGGTAGGAAAACACTTTTAATTTCTATTCTGCCTATTTTCCCCTGTCCCAAGATACCACAGCTTCTTTTTTTGGTGCGCCTGGAGGCGCTTCTTGTGCCGAAAGATGCAGCAGCTGCAGGCTTCTTGTAGCAAAAGTTACCAGAGCTGCTCCCCTTCTTAAACGCACCGCCACCATCGCCGCCCTGTTCCATGCGCTGGCCGCGCATGCGCACACTGTTGCCTGCTCTCGCTGATGAATGACAAATGAATAAATAAACAGTGTGCGCATGGAGAGGATTTCACATCGGAATCGGCACACGTGAGGTGCGTCACCATGGCCCTGGAGGGGATGGCTGCTGATTGGTTGGTGGGTCTCCATAATGAGGATTCTCCCCTGCTGAGGAATTATGACAAGTTTATGATGGCCCTCCGAGTGCATTTTGAGGACCCCTTAGTTGAGCGAAAGGCTAGAATCAGGATGAAGTCTATAAATCAGGGGCAGAGATCGGTGGCCGAATACACCCAGGAGTTTCGCGAGCTGGTGCACCACATGAGGGGGTGGTCCCAGGAGCCCCTGATGGAATGTTATAAGGATGACCTCAATGAGGACGTCTACAAGGACTGCTGCTCCCGAGGGGCCCCTCGAGACCTGCAATGCTGGTATGTGCTGGCAGCCGATGTGGAGATTGACCTAGTCAGGGATCGCTATCGTGGGGGCCGTGCCTGGAACAAGCCTTCCTCCTCTTCCCAGAAAGGGGCTCCCAAAGTTGCCGGAGGGGGGCCAGCTTCCAAGCCTAAGTCCAGACCCGGCTCCAAGTCAACCCCTGCTGGAGGGAAGAGAGCCAACAAGCCGCCAGCAAAGAACCGCGAAACAGCCCTGAAGGGGGTGGAAGTCATTGAGTTCACTCCCCCTGGCCCGGGGGAGTTGGGAACTCTGATCACCACAGGGGACAGCGAAACTGAAACTGACTCCAACGATGACCCCCTGGTTAGTCAGCATGGGGGGCCCATGACCATCCTGGTATAACTAAGGGTACCATCATCCAGTGCCCATGGGAAGATGCTAGCCCTCTTAGACTCTGGGTATACTAGGTGTGTCATCAGCCCAGAGGTGGTGGAAAAAGTGGGACTGAGACTAAGGACAATGAAAGTGCCCATCGCATTCTGCCAGTTGGATGGGTCAGTAGCTGGGGGGGGTGCAGCCCACTTTGTGACTGAACCAGTAGAGATGTGGATGGGGGACCACCGTGAGACTTTGAGCTTTATTGTGGCCCCTGGTATAGAACAACCCCTCTTGCTTGGACTGCCCTGGCTCCGGAAATGGAACCTGCATGTGAATTGGAGGAAAGGCTTTTTGCACATCCACTCCACCCAGCAGGGGAAGGAAGTGGGAAAACCCTTCTGCATGGCCAAAGCCGCAAAGGAGTTGGCAGCAGCAGTGAGCGAACGCATTGCGGGGGAGGAAAAAGTCCCTAAGGAATATTGGGACCTCAGGGAGGCATTCAGCAAGAGGGCATCAGATGTGCTCCCACCCCATCGGCCCATGGACTGTGGCATTGAAATCCTCCCAGGGGTGAAACTCCCTAAACCAAAAATCTACTCCATGACCCCTCGTGAGCTGGAGGAGCTGTGGAGCTTTATTGATAAAAACTTAAAATGGGGCTTCATCCAACCAGCTAGGCCAAGAGTGGCCACCCTGGTACTGTCCCGGGAGAAAAAAGATGGCTCTCTTTGCTTATGCGTAGAAAATGTTTACCCACTGCCCCTTATGAAGGACATGTTAGCTCACCTGGCCAAGGGGAAGATTTTCACTAAGCTGGACCTGAGAGAGGCTTACTACAGAGTTCGGACTAAGGAAGGGGACGAATGGAAAACTGCCTTCAATTGCCCCCTGGGTTGTTTCCAGTTTAGGGTGCTCCCCTTCGGACTACAGGGGCCCCCGGTGGTGTTCATGCAATTGATTAATGAGGTGCTACATGAACATCTTTACAAGGGGGGTCCTGGTCTACCTGATTAACATTCTTACTTACATGGAGACCATGGACGAACATGTGAAAATAGTGCGGTCAATCCTGAAAAAACTCAGGGCGGCTGAGCTGTATGCTAAATTGTCATAGTGCGAGTTCCATCAGAGTAAGATTGACTATCTGGGTTACCGCATATCACATGAGGGGATAGAAATGGATCCGGAGAAAGTCCGGGCAGTCCTGGAGTGGGCGCCTCCATGCACCCGCAAGCAGCTGCAAAGCTTCTTGGGTTTTGTCAACTTTTATCGACAGTTCATGTCCTCGTTTACAAAAATTGAATTACGAATTACCAACCTCCTAAAAACAAAGGGATGTGGCCGTGGGGGCAGTGCTAATTCAAGCAAATGCTGATGGAACTTTACAACCCTGTGCCTACACCTCCCAGAAATTGTCTGAGACCGAAAGGAGATGGGCAATCTGGGAGAAGGAGGCTTTTGCTGTCCACTGGGCCCTGTTAACCTGGAGGCACTTTCTCGAAGGGGCGAAACAGCCTTTTGAGGTGTGGACAGACCATAAGAACCTAGAGGCCCTAAAAACGCCCCAGAAGTTGTCACCCAAATAAGTCCACTGGGCACAACACTTTAATTGCTTTAATTTTTCTCTGTGCTACCTCCCTGGGGGAAAGAACTTTATGGCAGATGCTCTCTCGAGATTGCCTCAATACAATAGCACATGGCCGGAAGTAATCCGACCGGTTATCCCTTCAAAGCAGCTGGCGGCTCCTGTTGCCACTAGAGCCCAGGCGAAAGGGGACCTGAACCTATCCACCGACTTAAGCGAGCAGTTAAAAGAAACACTAAAAACTGACGAGTGGTTCATATCCCACTCCAACGAGTGTACGCTTCGTGATGGTCTCGCATGGGTGGGGGCCAAGTTGTACGTCCTCGCCAGGGGAGCAGTATTACAACAATCCCACGATGCAAAAGTCACTGGGCATTTTGGGTTTGTGAAGACATTACACTTAGTTAAATGACAATTCTGGTGGCCCTCCTTAAAGAAGGACATAGAGGCATACATTGCTAGCTGCCCTGTATATGCTTCGGCAAAGAGGCCACCTGGGAAGTTGCCTGGGATACTCCAGAACATTGCCAGACCTGGAGCCCCTTGGAAGGAGATATCCATGGACTTTATTGTTGAACTACCCGAAAGTAGTTGGAAATACCGTCATTTGGATGATTACGGACTTGTTCTCCAAACAGGTGCACTTTGTACCATGTCCCAAGATTCCATCAGCAAAGATTTTGGCTAAACTGTTCATTCAGCATGTGTATAGGTTACACAGTGTTCCGGAACAAATAATTTCGGACAGAGGGGTTCAGTTCACCTTCCACTTCTGGAGGGAGTTCCTGAGGTTGCTAGGCTCCGCCCAAGGGCTAAGCCCCTCCCACCATCCTCAGACAAATGGGGCTTGTGAAAGGGCTAACTCGGTATTAGAACAATACCTCAGGTGTCATGTAAATTACCAGCAAGATAACTGGGCAGACTTACTGCTGTTTGCAGAGGTCGCCTATAATAACTCCATACACAGTAGTGCTGGTTTTACCCCATTCAAGGTGGTGTTGGGTCAGGACTTTGTGTCCATCCCAGAACTACTGCAGGAAAAACCTCAAATACCTTCCTTGGTGGACTGGATCGAGCAGCTTCAGTTTATCTGGCCTGTAACTCGTAAGGCGTTAGCAAGGCTCACCAAGCCCATAAGAAACAAGCGGATAAGAAAAGAGCTAGGCCAAGGGACTACCATGTGGGGGATAGGGTTTTCCTCTCCACTAAATACCTACAAACTACCCAAAAGTCAAAAAAACCTGGGCCTAAATATGTGGGCCCTTTTCCTATTGTACGAATTGTAAACCCGGTCACGGTACAGTTAGAACTACCAAAAAAACGCCGGAGGATCCACCCAGTGTTTCATGTTAGTTTACTGAAACCTGAACATATCTCCTCGATTTGTCTGGACCAAAAAACCCCTCCAGTTCCCCTCCTCATCAAAGGAGAGCAACATTTCGAAGTCAAAGAGATCCTTGATTCTAGAAAACATAGGGAAAAAGTGCAGTATTTGGTAGCTTGGAAACATTTCCCTTCCTCTCAATCTGAATGGGTGAATGAACGAGATGTAAGAGCTCTGAAACTTTTACAGTTATTCCACTCCAAATACCCTGATAAGCCTTAATTGTGTTATTCTATATGTATTGTCTGTTTTTATGTAGTTTAGGAAGTGTCTACCCTGTCCATTTTATTTTATTTTATTTTCTAGGACTAATGTCTCTTCTGCAGGAGGGCCAAATGTCAGCCTCTATGTTGCTTGCTTGCTATCAGCTGCCATAGTAATGAGGGGGGGACTGTATAGGTATTTGGGAGGGGGAAGTGAGCTGGTGGAGATGTCTCGTGAAAGGCAATGAAAGGGGGGGATTTTCTCATTGTCTACAGTGCAGCTGAATAGAGTTGCTGATAGTCCATCAAGGTCAACCATTCTGGCATACCAGAGGGATGGGACCATCTAAAGATGCACCTCACATGATGCCTTGGGGGGCTGGGGATTGGACATTCAGCCAGGGCCCTAGGGGGGAGGGATTTGGGAATACTTTTAATATGTAATTTTCATGCCTATTGCCTCAGATCTTGCTTTCTTTTTGTTGCATTCAGTTCATGCTCAGTAAAAGTACCTTTCTCTACAAACATGGAGTTGGGAGTTTTATTTCTTGAGTTTTGAACGGAGGAACACCTGACAGTCCCAGACCAAGGTAAGGAGGGGGAAGAGTAAGCAGTTTATACCTCATTAGAGTTGCAATCATTTTTCTCCATCGTTCTCAGCTCCTGTGTCTTTCTACAATGAAATCCCATTTTTCCTCCATGGTGCTATCTTATGAACAGAAGATGTGATTACAAATAGTCCTTGACTTCCAACCATTTGTTACAATGGTGATCACATGACTCTGGGACAGGTGCAACTGTCATAAATCTCTGAGGAGCTGACGGAGATGAAGCGCCGGAAAAGACGCCTGGAGAGTAGTTGGAGGACCAGCCACTCCGAATCTGACTGAACACTGGTGAGGTCTCATATTAAGACCTACCTAGTGGCGATAAAAGCGGCAAAATCTAGCTATTTTGCCGCTCTTATCGCGTCATCAGATAATCGCCCAGCCACCCTGTTTAGGGTGACCCGCTCCCTCCTCCATCTGGAAGCGCGGGATGATCCCTTGCAGGGTCGAGCTGAGGATTTTGTGCAGTATCTGTATGACAAGATCGCTCAAATTCGGGAAGGCCTGGCCTCTGACTGGGTAAGTCCGGACGGGATGACTGAGGCAGGTCTTGAGAGTGTTATCTGGGAGGAGTTTGATCCTGTGGCTCCCGAGGACATGGACAGGATCCTGGGACAGCTGAACACGACCACATGTTTATTGGACCCGTGCCCCTCCTGGTTGGTACTGGCTTCCTGGGAGGTTACACGAGGCTGGCTCCAGAGGATTGTTAACGCTTCTTTGAGTGAGGGAGTCCTGCCGGCCGCTTTGAAAGAAGCGGTGGTGAGGCCCCTCCTCAAGAAGACCTCCCTGGATCCGGCTATTTTGGCTAACTATCGTCCAGTCTCCAACCTTCACTTCGTTGCGAAGGTTGTTGACAGTGTGGTGGTGCGGCAGCTTCCCCAGTACCTGGATGAAGCTGTCTATCTAGACCCGCTCCAGTCTGGCTTCCGGCCTGGGCACAGCACGGAAACGGCATTGGTCGCGTTGGTGGAAGATCTCTGGAGGGCTCGGGATAGGGGTTGTTCCTCTGTCCTGGTCCTGTTAGATCTCTCAGCGGCTTTTGATACCATCGACCATGGTATCATGTTGCACTGGTTGAAGGGGTTGGGGGTGGGGGGCACCGTTTTGCGGTGGTTCTCCTCCTACCTCTCTGACCGGTCGCAATCTGTGTTGACAGGGGGGCAGCGGTCGACCCCGAGGCGCCTTGTTTGTGGGGTGCCACAAGGGTCGGTCCTCTCGCCCCTTCTGTTCAACATTTATGTAAAGCCGCTGGGTGAGATCATCCGTGGCTTTGGGGTGGAGTTCCATCAGTACGCTGACGACACCCAGCTGTACATCTCCACCCCAGGCCACCCCAACGATGCCCTTGAAGTGATGTCCCAGTGCCTGGAGGCCGTGCGGGCCTGGATGGGGAGAAACAGGCTCCGACTCAACCCTTCCAAGACTGAGTGGCTGTGGCTTCCAGCATCCCGATATAGCCAGCTGGTGCCATCTCTGGCTATTGGGGGTGAATCACTGGCCCCCACGGAGAGGGCTCACAACTTAGGCGTCCTCCTGGACGCACGGCTGTCTTTAGAAGAGCATATGACGGCCGTGGCCAGGGGGGCTTTTTATCAGGTTCACCTGATACGTCAGTTGCGTCCCTTTCTGGATTGGGACTCCCTACGCACAGTCACTCAAGCACTCGTCACTTCCCGCCTGGACTACTGCAATGCTCTTTACATGGGGCTCCCCTTGGGGTGCACCCGGAGGCTGCAGTTTGCCCAGAATGCGGCCGCGCGGGGGATTATGGGAGCGACTTGGCACTCACATATAACACCTCTCCTGCGTGAGCTGCATTGGCTTCCTGTGGTCTTCCGGGTGCGCTTCAAGGTGTTGGTGACCACCTTTAAAGCACTCCATGGCTTAGGGCCGGGGTATTTGCGAGACCGCCTTCTGCCACCAATAGCCTCCCACCGACCGGTTCGCTTGCACAGAGAGGGCGTCTTCAGGGTGCCGTCGGCCAGACAGTGCCGGCTGGCAACCCCCAGGGGGAGAACCTTCTCTGTGGCAGCACCTGCCCTCTGGAATGACCTGCCCCCTGAGATACGCACGATATCAGACCTCCGGACTTTTCGTCGGGCCCTGAAAACACACTTATTCCATCTAGCTGGGCTGGCTTGATCCCATCCTCTCAGTTTTTAATTTGAATTCGGTTTTAATTGGGTTGTTTTAAACTTGGGCCAAAATTATTTAATTGTTTTTTAAAATGTTTTTTAAATTTTATATGCTGTGTTTTATCTTGGCTGTACACCGCCCTGAGTCCCGCAGGAGAAGGGCGGTATAGAAAAAAAATAAAATAAATAAATAAATAAAATAAATAAATACATGCCAGTTGCCAAGCGCCTGGATTTTGATCACGTGATCATGGGGATACTGCAATGGTCATAAATGTGAAAGATGGTCATAAATTACTTTTTTCTGTGCTGTTGTAACTTCAGATGGTCGCTAAAAAATGGTTGTAAGTTGAAGACT
Organism: Pituophis catenifer annectens; assembly: GCF_029215685.1. Classification (NCBI taxonomy): domain Eukaryota; kingdom Metazoa; phylum Chordata; class Lepidosauria; order Squamata; family Colubridae; genus Pituophis; species Pituophis catenifer. The sequence continues at coordinate 26,138,698 of NW_027256885.1, read as the reverse complement.
ACATGTAATAACCATAGTTTTATCCTTATATAGTTTGCAATGTAGGCCTTTACTGGCTAGCCACACAGTGGAGTACTTCAATGCATGTGATGGAACATGAATATTTTGCCTAGAATTTTATACCTATTCCAGACAATTCCAATCAAGTTGGGTAAGGAATTTTTTGTAGATTTAAATAAAATGATATTGAAATATATTTGGCAGGGAAAAAAGGCGAGAATAAAATTGAAGTTGTTACAAGATGCTAAAATTAGGGGTGGTTTTGGCCTGCCTAATTTTGAATTGTATTACCAAGCAACAAGTTTAATGTGGATTAAAGAATGGATAACTTTGAGAAACACCAGATTATTGAATTTGGAGGGACATGATTTGTTGATGGGGTGGCATGCTTTTTTATGGTATAAAGGAACAAAAATACAAGGGTATTTTAGAAGGCATCAGATACGTGAAGCTTTATTGTTGAATTGGGAGAAGGTTAAAAAACATCATTATTTGAAGATCCCAGTCTGGGTATCTACAATTGAAGCTTTTTCATATCCAGTAATATTTAAAAGGGAACAAATTATTAGATATAGTGAATTATTGGATGAAAAGGGTGAACTCAAATTAAAGCAGGAATTAGAAGATCAGGGATGTAAGATGGACTGGTTTTCATATATGCAAATATTTTCTAGATATCGAGAAGATCTCAAACAAGAAGGTTTTTATAATGTTTTGACTAATTTAGATAAGATTTTAATGAGTTCTGATGACCATGTAATTAAAAAGTTATATGGATATTTGTTAGAGATAAAACTGGAAGAAGAACAAGTTAAAGAATCAATGATAGCGTGGGGGAAAAATTTTGGTCATGGTATTGATTTAGAGAAATGGCAAAAATTGTGGTCGCATAATTTTAAAATGACAATGTCTACAGCATATAAGGAGAATTTGTATAAGATGTTTTACAGGTGGCATTTACCCCCGACGAGGATAGCCAGAATGTTCAAGAATAAATCGGAGAAGTGTTGGAAGTGTCATCAGACTCTAGGATCATACTACCATATGTGGTGGACATGCGTAGAAGCAAGGAGATATTGAACTAAGATACACACGTGGTTGGAAAAAATGACAAAGAGACATATTGACTTTAAACCAGAGATATTTTTATTAGGGATCTTACCAGAGACCTATAATAAAGAATTGCAATATTTAATCGTGAATATTTTAACAGCGGCTAGAATTGTATTTGCTAAAACCTGGAAAGGAGAGAAGATACCTACTGATGAAGAAATTATTAAGAAAATGATGGACTGTGCTGAAATGAGTAAATTGACATTTGAAATTAGAGAACAGGAAGATAAACAATACTATTTGATATGGGATTTATTTTATCAATGGATAGATAATATAATATGGAGATAAATATGAAATATGAAGTGGAAGTTGAGATAAAATGAGTGAAATATTTTTTATGAAAATAAGCTTTGGTCATATATTGATATTTTGAAGATGGGATTGAGCACAAAAGGATGTTAACCGATTGATACACTGTCTGTAATTGTTTGGAATGATGATGTTTTTATGTTTTATTTTTTATTTTAAAATAAAAATTGTTTTTTTTAAAAAATGCATGTGATGGAACATTGTCCTGCATAAAAATAATGGTCTTCTTGAAATATGCAGACTTTTTCCTGTACCACTGCTTGAAGAAAGTGTCTTCTAAAAACTGGCAGTAGGTTTGGGAGTTGATTTTGAGTCCATCTTCAACCTGAAAAGGTCCAACTAGCTCATCTTTAATAATACCAGCCCATACCAGTACCCCACCTCCACCTTGCTGGCATCTGAGTCAAAGTGGAGTTCTGTGTCCGTTACTGATCCAGCCACGGGCCCATCCATCTGGTCACTCTCATTAGTCCATAAAACCCTTGAAAAAGCTGTCTTCAGATATTTCTTGGCCCAGTCTTGCCATTTCAACTTATGTGTCTTGTTCAGTGGTGGTCGGGTTTCAGCCTTCCTTACCTTGGCCATGTCTCTGAGCCCTAAACACCTTGTACTTCTGGGCACTCCAGGTAGGTTGCAGTTCTGGAATATGACAGCAATGGAGGATAATGGGTTCCTGGTAGTTTCACGTTTGATTCTTCTCAAATCTTTGGCAGTTAATGTGCGTCTTTTTTTCTCAACACATTTCTTGCAACCCTGTTGACTATTTGCAACAAAACGTTTGATGGTTTTGTGATCATGCCCCAATATCTTAGCAATTTCAAGAGTGCTGCATCCCTCTGAAAGACTTTTTACAATTGTTGACTTTTCAGAGTCAGTTAAATCTCTTTTTTGGCCCATTTTGCATGAAGAAAAGAAGCTGCCTAATAATTATGCACACCTTGATATAGGGTGTTGATCTCCTTAGGCCACACCCTCCCTTATTACACTGTAAGCAGTGGTGAAATTCAATTTTTTTCCCTACCGGTTCTGTGGGCGTGGCTTGGTGGTGGTGGGTCCTGTGACTGAGTGGGCATGGCCAACTCGGCATCACTCACAGCCACGCCCACTCAGTCACAGGACCCCCCCCTCACCAAGCCATGTCCACAGAACCCAGTAGGATTTTTTTAAAAATTTCTATTCTACCTATTTTCCCTTGTCGCGAGATGCTTGCAGCCACAGCCTCTTTTTTTCGGTGCGCCTGGCAGCGCTTCTTGCGCTGAAAGATGCAGCAGCTGCAGGCTATTTGCAGCAAAAATTACCGGAGCCACTCCACTTCTTGAATGTGCCGCCACCATCACCACCCTGTTCCATGTGCTGGCCGTGCACGTGCACACCGTTGCCTGCTGCCGCTGATGAATGACGAAGGAATAAATAAATGGTGTGTGCGTGCGCGGCTGGCACATGGAACAGGGCGGCGATGGCAGCAGCGTGTTCAAGAAGTGGAGCAGCTCTGGTAATTTTCGCTGCAAGAAGTCTGCAGCTGCCGCATCTTTCAGCGCAAGAAGCGCCTCCAGGCGCACCAAAAAAAAGAGGCTGCAGCTGCAGGCATCTTGCGACAAGAGGGGCAAGATGTGGGCTGGCAGGGAGTCCAGCAGCAATGGCTCAGCCCTGGCTTGCCTTCCCTGGCAGCCAGCTGCAGGAGGAAGGTAAGGACGCGTCGTTTGGTGAAAGGAGAGCGGGCAGTGGGCGGCAAGCGGACAGCGGCTCCGGGGCAAGGCTAGAGCTGGAGAATGGTGCATTCCCTGACCCAGTCAAGGCAGGTGGTGGCTCCGGGGCCTCAGGGAATGGTGCTACCCTGGGCCCCGGCCCCTGACCCAAGGTGAAGGGCAAGCAGGTGGCATGCATTGCTTACCTTTGGTGAGCTGAGCAGGCGAGGCGACTGGCGAGGTGATTAGCTGGGCCATGTGGCGAAGGCCGGAAGGGGTGAGCGGATGAGCAGGCGGGCATGGCCGGGGCTAACCAGGGGTCCTGTCGAGCCTAGCAACCTGCTCGACATCTCTAACGCATGCTGAAAGCATCGAGGGACATATACATACTTGGTGGTGGTGGCACTGGGTGAAGGAGGCCGTATGCGGGGTGTGGGGTGGTGGTATCGGGTGCGACGGGATTAGGACCGTTCCGGAGGACACAGCGGCAGCACCTTCCAGAACACGCTGAAGACCAATTACGCCCCTAAAAGAGGGGCGTGGTAATAAACAAGGGCACGGTCTACGCCCCTAAAAGAGGGGCGTTTGCTGTTCATTGGGCTCTTCTCACCTGGAGGCATCTTTTGGAAGGAGCACAGGTACCATTTGAGGTGTGGACGGATCACCGCAACCTTATAGCATTACAAACTCCCAGACGACTGTCTCCTAAACAAGTCCAGTGGGCACATTATTTTCAGCATTTCCGGTTCACACTAAAACACATGCCCGGTGGCAAGAACTTCCTGGCCGACGCTCTCTCTAGGATGCCTCAATTCCAGAGCAAACGGGATGAGATAGTGCAAGCTATGGTGCCCAACGGTGGTAGGACTGCAGCAGCCGTAACCACAGAGACTACAATAGACTGGAAAGAGCAGGTGCAAAGGGAGTTAAACACTGATAGCTGGTTTAAGGAAAACAAACACCTGCTCACGCATAGGGACGGGTTTTCGTGGAAAGGGGACAAAATGTATGTACCGGAAGGGTTCCGGGGCCTGGTGTTACACCGATGCCATGATAATAAATTGGCTGGGCATTACAGTTTCCTTAAAACCCTGCATTTAACACGGCGTCAGTTTTGGTGGCCACATATGAGGAAAGATATAGAAACATACACACAAGACTGTTCCATATGCGCCAAGGCCAAATCCTGCCCTGGAAAACCTTTGGGAGTACTACAGACTGTAGCCACACCTACCCAACCGTGGGAGGAGATAGGGATGGACTTTATAGTTGATTTGCCAGACAGCAATGGGAACACAGTTATTTGGACTATTATCGATTTATTTTCTAAACAAGCTCATTTCATTCCGTGCCGATGATTACCCTCAGCTCGTAAGCTATCTAAGCTATTTATACAACACATTTATAGGTTACACGGGGTACCCCGTCGTATTATTTCTGATAGAGGGGTGCAATTTACAGCCCGCTTTTGGAGGAACTTCCTTTCAGCTATTGGATCAATGCAAGGCCTCAGTTCGGCATTCCACCCTAGTACCAATAGGCCTGTAGAGAGAGCAAATGCAATGATAGAGCGATACCTTCATTGCTATGTTTCATATCAACAGACCGATTGGTCTTCACTGCTACCTTTTGCGGAGGTCGCCTATAACAATGCAGTTCATAGCAGTATGGGTCTCACTCCTTTTTGGGTGGCAATGGGACGAGACTTTGTAGCAATACCCGAGTTAGATCAACCACCGACAACATCGCCAATGCCCCATGAGTGGGCCAATAAGATGAATACGGTATGGCCCCAGGTCAGAGAGGCATTAGATAAAGCAACTCTCGCATATAAAAGCCAGTCGAATAAGAAACGAGCACCGTTTCAACCATTCAAGGTAGGGGACATGGTATTTCTCTCTACCAAATACATCAAATTAAGGCTTCCTAGTAGGAAACTGGGACCGAAATATCTGGGCCCGTTTCCGGTGATACGAATAATAAATCCTGTGACTGTAGTACTAAAGTTACTTCCGTTATTGGGGAAGATCCACCCCGTATTTCATAGTAGTCTTCTCAAACCCACCAAACATATCCAAGTATTCGACCGTCCTGGTCCAGTCACGGAGGGCCATTACGAGATTGATGAAGTCCTAGATTCTAGATGGACAAGGGGGGTCCTCTCTTACCTTGTTAAATGGAAGGGGTATCCAGTAGAAGAGGCTTCTTGGATACCGCATAGTAATGTAAAAGCAAACCGACTGATTTGACGGTTTCATAGAATGTATCCTCACAAACCACGGTTATCTACTAATACGTGTAACTTATCTCTTACAGAAGGACACGTGGTGAAAGGGGAGCCGCCTGTCGAGCCTAGCAACCTGCTCGACATCTCTAACGCGTGCTGAAAGCATCGAGGGACATATACATACTTGGTGGTGGTGGCACTGGGTGAAGGCGGCCGTATGCGGGGTGTGGGGTGGTGGTATCAGGTGCGACGGGATTAGGACCGTTCTGGAGGACACAGCGGCAGCACCTTCCAGAACACGCTGAAGACCAATTACGCCCCTAAAAGAGGGGCGTGGTAACAAACAAGGGCGCAGTCCTAATGAGTTAATGGAAAGATAGGCTATATAAACGCCCCATTCTTGGTGTAACGTAGCGCCGATTTCAATCGTGTTTACGAATCACAGTGTGCAGCCGGATGCGGATGCGAATAAACCAGCATGCCAAAAGAGCTGAATAAGGCTGTAGCTGTGTTTTGATTGCGTCTCGCACGGCATTCCTGAGAGGTGATTTTTACCGGTTCAGCAAACCAATTCAAATTGTCCCTACCTGTTTGCCCGATCCGGTCGAATTTTACCCCTGACTGTAAGGTTCAGAGATGCGCTTAAGTCAACGATGGACCAAAGAGAAGATCTTAAGCAGAGGCTTAGAAAATATAACAGCTTTTATTTTGATCAAAGCAAAAGAGCTGGGTGGACCATTCCACAACATACAGGCAAAGAGCATGCAGAGAAAGGCCACACCTAGGGAGAGTGATGAACATCTTATACCTGCAGGTAACCAATCAGAGACAATAGTTGGGTACCCAATCCTGGCCCCCTGGCCCATGCCTTAAGCTTTCCTTGTAGCCCTGCATGTCCGTTCTCTCCTACGCCAGTGCAGCATGGAATGGGGGGTGGGGGGTGGGGGGCTGGGTGCTTAGCAACACAGGTATTTGCCCGATGTCTGAACTACATGCACCAGGCACAGGGTCGTACAGAAAAACAACCAAGCAGAAGTGGTGCTTAATTCTATTACTGGCAGAAGCAAAGCAATTCTTATATAAGTGAAAGAGCAGTTAAACTAATTCTACTGATTCTATTATTATGTCCCACTAATTCTACCTATTCTATTATTATTATTATGTCCCTTCAACACAAATACACATCACTTGATATGCTTATATCCAATAAGCACATTGGCGAACTGGTAGGGAAGGTAAGTAAATTTCACCCCTGAGTCTGACCCCATCATAGTTCTGCAAAGTCCTGAGGACATGGCTGTTTCAGCAGGCCCTGGGGCAGGGTGGTGTAATGGCCTTCTGGACTGGTACATTGAAGGAGGAGGAGGAAGCAGAACATAGAACATAAACTCATAGGGTTGAAAGGGATCTCAGAGGTCTTCTAGTCCAACCTCTTGCTCAAGGCAGGTGAACTTATACCATCCTGGTCAAATGGTTGATCACTCTTATTTTTGAAAACCTCCATTGATGGCGCACCCACAACTCCAGAAGGCAAGCTATTCCATTGATTAATTGTTCTCACTGTCAGAAAAATTCTCCTTACTTCTAGGTTGGATCTCTCTTTAAGAAGCTTCCACCCATTATTTCTTGTCCTGCCCTCTGGTGCTTTGGAGAACAAGTCAATCCCCTCTTCTCTGTGACTGGAGATCAGTAGTAGCATTCTTCCAAGTACTGGAAGACAGTTATCATGTCCACCCTAATCCTTCTCTTCAATAGGCTTAGAGCCAAGATAGAGGCAAGGGCATCTAGGGATAATAGTCCTGGAGACTGTGATTCCAGAAGTGTTGAAGCCAAGGATTCTACTATGGTTGAAGCTGATCCAACAAGGCCCCAGGACTCCGTGTCTGCCCCATTGACAGCCCTTTAGGCAATGAAGTCTAACCACCCAGTTCCAAGCGGAGGTGGGCATTTAAGAACATGCCTCTGTTCTGGCTGTGTTTGCACATCATGTGTTGAATCTGCAGCAAAGAAACCAAATATTGGTAGGCAGATTGAACTAAAGCCACATTGATTTAGGCAGGAAGGAGTCCTGTGGCACCTTAAAAGCTAACAAAGCTACTGCTACATGAATTACAATCCCAGTCTGATTCTTTTTTTTTTTTTGGTGTTCATTTAAGGATACAAACAAAACAAAACAAGTAATAACAAGACATACAAAACATATACACAAAAAAAGAAATCAGGTATAATCTTATCAAAGTTATCGCAACTGTGGTCTGTTGTATGGTTCTCATTTGTATGTTTGACTCCTCCCTCATTGGGTCTTTTATGTTGTGTTTAAACTTTTTTAAGTCACTATTGGCCTACGGTAAGTAATTTGTGTTTCTAAATCTATCTTAGATTCCCTTGGCTACCTCCTAGTCCTGTTTTTTCCTTTTTCTATCTTCCAACCAGGTGTACCACTTATCCCATACTAAATAGTAATCATGTTCTTCCTTATCTTGAAGTTCCTTTGTGAGTCTGTCCATTTCTGCACATTCCATGATTTTACTAATTACTCTCTCTTCACTTGGTATGTCATTACTCTTCCAATTTTGTGCAAAAATTATACGTGCTGCCGTTATTATGTGGATTATTAGGTATTTTATTTCCTTTTCATATTGTCCAGATATAATGCCTAATATGAAGGTTTCTGGCTTCATTTCTATTCTGTGTTGTGTGATTTGTTCTATTTGTGTTTTGATCATTCGCCAGTATTGTTTTGCCTTTGGGCAGGTCCACCATGTATGATAGTAGGTTCCTTTGTGTAGCTTACATTTCCAGCATGTTGGAGATGTATTGGGAAACATTCTTGCCAACCTGGCCGGGGGGAGATGCCACCTATAAAACATTTTAAGCAGGTTTTCCTTATAGGGTACAGACATTGTTAATTTGTAGTTTATTGTCCATAGTTTTTCCCATTTATCTAATTTGATGTTATGGCCGAAGTTCTTTGCCCAGGTTAACACGTTATCCTTGACTACCTCCTCTTCTAATTTGTATGCTCGTAAATAGTTGTAAACTTTTTTAATCAATTTATCCTGTGGTCCTTGTAAGATTTTGTCTAGCTCGTTTTGGCCTTTTTGGAATTCAAATTGGGTCAAATCCTTCTGATACCTTGATTTTATTTGTAAGTAGGGCCACCAATCGATGTCTGTACCCATCTCCTGCAGTTCTTGTCTTGTTCTTAGCTCTCCTTGGTTGTTTAAGAAGTCCTTATAAGTTTTCATCTTGGTGCTGTCCAGGGCATTTGGGTAAATCTGGGCCTCCATGGTTGATAACCATTCCGGGATCTTGTAATAATGTGCTTTTTTGATGCCCTGCCATGTGTGGTATAGTGACTGCCTGACAGTGTGTCTCTGAAAGTATCCATGTTGTTTATCAGTGCCCTCCCACAAGAATGCATGCCATCCACGCTGTAGGTCAAATCCTTCTAGATTTAGCAATCTTTTGTTTTTTAGCTCCATCCATTCCTTTGTCCAAATCAATGTTGAATCTTGTAAGTATTTAATTTTAATTCTTGCTTTCTTGCCTTGCCAAATGTAATCCGCTATTAATTTATTAAGATCTTTGAAGAAATTCTTTCCCAGCTTTATTGGAATCACTTGGAATAGGTATAACATTCTGGGCAGGACGTTCATTTTAATTGAAGCAATTTTTCCCAACAGAGATAATTGTAATTTTTTCCAGGTTTCTAGGTCCTTTTTGATTTGTCCTATGAGTTTGTCATAATTGTCTTATCTAATTGATGTACATTTGTTGGTGAGCCATATTCCTAGATATTTTATCTTCTTTGTAGTTAGTATACCTAGTTTATCCTCTAATTCTTTTTCTTGCTGGTTAGTAAGGTTCTTCGTTAATATCTTTGTCTTTTGTTTATTAATTTTAAGTCCCACTACTCTCCCATATTTCTCTATTTTGTCTAATATTTTGGTGCCCGTTGTTATTGGTTGTTCTGTGATAAGTACTATATCGTCTGCGAAGGCTTGGAGTTTGTATTCCTCCCTCTTGATCTTTAGACCTTGTATTTCCTTATCACTTCAAATTTCCCTTAAAAGAATTTCCAATGTGATAAGTACTATATCGTCTGCGAAGGCTTGGAGTTTGTATTCCTCCCTCTTGATCTTTAGACCTTGTATTTTCTTATCACTTCAAATTTCCCTTAAAAGAATTTCCAATGTTAATATGAATAGGAGGGGAGATAGGGGACACCCTTGTCTTACACCTTTTGTTATTTGAAATTGTTCTGTCAGGTCGCCATTAATTGTTATTTTTGCTGTTTGAGAAGAATAGATTTTCTTTATCATATTGGTAAATTTATTGCCGAATTTCATAGCTTCTAATTGTAATGTGAGGAATCTCCAATTTAGGTTGTCGAAGGCCTTCTGCGTGTCTAAAAAGATTAAGGCCATTTGTTTGTCTGAATTTGTTTCATAGTATTCCAATATGTCCATTATCTCTTCTTTTGTCGTTTTCTTCGTAAATCGAATATGGACGTCTTTTGGGAGTTTGTTCCTGCATGCATAATTGGTATGCACTCTGTACACCTCGTCTATATCCCTTTGTATATCGTCTTTATCTCTCTGTGTTGTTTCAGCGAGGATCTCTATCATTGTCTCTCCCAGGTCTTCTTCCTTGGTTTCTACTATATTCTGGAACCTTAAATAAAATGATGCCTTTTCCATTTCCAGATAGGTGAGTGAGTCTTCGAGCTCCCGATTGGTTGCCATCTGTTGTTGTTCCAGCATTTCTACTTTCTTAACCGTCTGTTCCATCTTCAGCTCTGTCTTTTCAATTCTTTGTTTGTTTTTGGCAATGTTCTGTTGGATTTTTTCAATTTTGTCATCCATTTTCTTTATATTGTCATTTATCTCTCCCACATCAGCTTTCAGGTCATCGTGATTTCTTTTGGTCTCCTCATGATTGTTGGCAATCATTTCTTGGGTCTTGCTCATGGCTTCCTGTATCATTGCCAGTACTGACTGGATATTTTGCATACTGGAAATGGAGGCTGATTTTTCTTTTTCCATTCCAAGCATGGTTTCTATGGTTCTTTGTTGTGCCGGGGATGCTGTTTGGGAGGCCTGATTTGGAATTATTTTCTTGCTTGTTTTGGTTATGGTAGTTGTGCTGGTGCTTGTCATCTTAATTCTTTTTTGCAGGGTCTCCCAGATTCTCATGCACTAAAATGTTCTTATTTTGTTTCAACCTTGTTGTCTATAAAAGTGTTAGTCTCAGTAATAGTATCTAGCTTCTATGTTGTATAGGTCTTTATACACTAAGTGATCTTATCTAGTTGTAGGTTGCTTCTATACGTGTCTTTAGAGCTCTAACAATCAATTGAATAGTTATTTAGGCAGTTATATATATACTCAAAAAAAAGGGGGGGAAGAAATATATAGGATGAAGGAGGTCGAGGGAAAACTTAGGATTCTAGCACTTCATTAAATCTTACTATAACAATCAATTAATAATTAATTAATAATTAATAGTTTAAATATCAAAACAATGTAATAATTAATAGTTTATGTATCAATACAATATAGTGGTCCAACTATCAAATCTAAATCTACCAGGATCTATTTCCTAGATATCACTAACATAAGTATATGATTAAATATTTATTCTTTTTCTGATTAGTATTTACTTAAAGTTATTTAATTAATTAATCAATTAATCATTCAATTAATCATTCATATAAATAGTTAGTTGTCAATTTATCAAGTAGCTCACCAATAAAAAGTGTTAATAAATATTTATATTTTAACAAGTCTTAATCAGATATAAGTATAAAATTAGTTTGCTCTTAATATACGATTCTCTTTCAATCTTACGTGTAGAGGTTCTTGTACCTAAGGTTTTTGTTTATTCAAAGTCTTAGTTTTGGTGTCTCTCTCTTTCAAATGTCCAAATAGCCAAAAGGTTCAATTGTCCAAAGTTTAAGATTTCAGTGTCAACTATCCACAGCTATCAAACAATTAAATCCGGTTTGGTGTCTCTCTCTTTCAAATGTCCAGATAGCCAGAAAGTCCAATTGTCCAAATTTCAAGATTTCAGTATCGACTATCCACAGCTATCAAACAATTAAATCCAATTTGGTAGTCTCTGATTTTTAGTCCAAACGCTGCTTCTTCACTACCCGTCTGGTGTGCCGCTCTTGCTTGTTCGCACTTTCACTTTCAGCTATTAATGGCTTCCGACTCTCTCAGCGATCCTTTGCCCTTCTATTAGTTCGTCTGTGCTTCTGCTGTGTAACTTGCTTTTCCAGCCTAAAAAAGTCCTTCTTCACTGTTTAGTCCAAATTTGGGGTCTGGTCCAAAATCGCCTCACATAAGTCCCTGGAAATCTCTCATTCCAAGCAGTCTCTCTCTTTTTTTTGCACAGTCACCGCCTGTCAGCTCTTCTTCCGCCCTGTCGTCTTTCGCTCGCCGCTTTTCCTGGCTGCTGTTCAGTCGTCTCCTCGGGGTCTCAAATTCGCTGTCTGCCAATATCAGCTTTCACTCTATCTCTGTGCTTCCCGCTTTTCGTTTCAATCTGCTTTCAAGTCAATTTAGATACAGTTGCGATCTTTTCGGTTTGATCTTCACTCTCCTGCTGTGCGGTTGCAACGCTTCGGGCCAGCCGAGATGGCTGGTTTTTTCCCTTCTGGAATTAGGAGGTTTTTCCTGAACCTTTGGGTTGGTTGCTTTCCCTCCCGAGGTCCTTGGAAGTTCCCCCTTTTTCTATCAATCTCTACAAGATCAATAGTGCCTACAGCGGCTTCCTAGATGGGAATTTTGGAGTTTCAAGAGCGGAGCTCCGTTCTCTAACTCCATATACGTTGACGTCACCGCCGGAAGTCCCCAGTCTGATTCTTTTATTTAACCACATATGCTACAGGATCTGCAAGGGTGAAGTCAGCTTTTTTGTTTTCTGTGTTTGAGTCAATTTTGAGATCCGGTATCCATGTGGACAAGTCCAGCTTTTTTGGCAAGATTTTCAAAAGAGGCTTGCTGTTGCCTTCTTCCTAGGGCTAAGGGACAATGGCTAGCCTAAGATCACCCAGCTGGCTTTATGCCTTAAGCAGCTTAAGGCATAAAGGCAGCTGGGTGATCTTAGGCCAGCCATTGTTCCTTAGCCCTAAGCAGGACATGGTCTTCCACTTTATAGCCTGATGTCTTTAATCACTACACCAAATTGACTCTTTATACCTGCAGATAGTCCTTGATTTATGACCACAACAAAGACCAAAATTTCTGTTGCTAAGCAAGGCAGTTTTTTTAAAAAAAAAATTTTTTATTTTTACTATATAAAGAAAGAGCAACAGTTTCAATGTCTATATAAACAGTGTGTTGTCTGGTTACAGTTAATTTGAGCAATAGTCATCATCATCATCATCATAATGTTCATTAGTAGTGATCATATAATAACAGTATTTTCTCAACATAATATTAATACTTAATTGTTGATACTAAATCATATTAATAATAAACATCTCATAATAAACCCTCATGGTAAAATTAATCCTTCTCTTATCATTTTAAATGTTCTAACTTCTGTTTCTGTTATTTAACGATTGATAAAAGGAATCCCATGTTTCAAAATATTCTGTATCTTAATTCTCTTTAATTTCAAGTGTTAATCTATCCATTTCTACACATTCTAGTATTTTTTTTATTATGTTCTCTTCTGTAGGGATCTCCACACCTTTCCAATGTTGTGCAAATACAATTCTGGCCGCTGTTAACACATGTAATATTAGATACATATTCCCTTTATTATATTTTTCTGGTATGATACACAACAGAAATATTTCTGGTTTTAAATCTATATGTTCCTTTATCATTTTTTCTATCCAAGTATGTATTTTTGTCCAGTATGTTTTTGCTTTTGGGCACATCCACCACATGTGGTAGTATGAGCCCGGAGTCTGATTACACGTACAACATTTAGCTGACATATCTTTAAACTTCTTGGCTAATCTTGCTGGTGGGAAGTGCCATCTGTAAAACATTTTATATAAATTTTCTTTGTATGCAGTAGACATTCTTAAATTATAATTTTGAACCCACAACTTTTGCCATTTATCCAATTCTATAGAATAATCAAAGTTTTTAGCCCACATTATCACTGTTTCCTTTACTTGCTCTTCTTCCATTCTAATACTAATAATAATAGGTAGGTATAATTTTTTAAAATTAATTTCTCATCAGTTCCTGTTAGAATCTAGTGCAATTCTGTTGGTTCTTTATAAAAACCATATAATTTAGCATCTTTTTCATATCTTGACTGTATTTTTACCTGCGGCCACCATGCTAAATCTATCCCTTGACTATTCAGTTCCTGTTTACTTTTCAATTCCCCTTTCTCATTCAAAATATCTTTATCTATATATATAAAAGTGAAAACCACTCAGGCTGCGATCACAAAATCTCCAGAACCATAAAGCCTACAAACTTGAAATTTGGCACGTATGTTCCTCTTGGCTTCTAGGTGCTCGCTAAGAAAAGATTTTTCAAAATGACCATCAGATCATTAGTATTTCTTATATTATTATTAACATGCTCTGATGCTAATTAGTTAGACATTCTACTCTCCACCCCAAACTGAAAATAACTCTGGAGAGAACGGGATAGGACAGGAGTGGCTTCTGTGGGGCAAGCCTGAGGGAGAGAAGGGGATAGGATAGGAGAGGCTTCTGTGGGGCAAGCCTGAGGGAGACAAGGGGATAGGATAGGGGAGGCTTCTGTGGGGCAAGCCTGAGGGAGACAAGGGGATAGGAGAGGAGAGGCTTCTGTTGGGCAAGCCTGAGGGAGAGAAGGGGATAGGATAGGAGAGGTTTCTGTGGGGCAAGCCTGAGGGAAACAAGGGGATAGGATAGGGGAGGCTTCTGTTGGGCAAGCCTGAGGGAGAAAAGGGGAGAGGAGAGGCCGATCGTAACTACTCATTAATTTTCAAGCTGTAAGTGTCGATTTATCAAGCCTGATCACAACAAAACCATGTTGTTCCGCCAGGCTGGGCTATCAATGTAAAGATTTTAATTGGTTTTAAATGGGATTTTAAATTTGGGGTTTTATAAATTGGGCCTATTATTTAATAATTTTAATTATTTTTAAATTTTGTCTGTCTTTGTGTTTTTAATTAGGCTGTACACCGCCCTGAGTCCTTCGGGAGAAGGGTGGTATAGAAATAAAATTAATAAATAAAATAATAAATAAATAGTTCCATGTTGAATTCATACTGGTGGGCTTCTCATGTGAGTTTCAGTTTAGGAGAACACAGGACAAGCATTTTCTCGGGATGAGAGAGCAGCAAACAAAAGGCTACAATCTCTTTTATTAGTTACCCAAATACAGCGTCATCAGAAGGCGTTATTATGGCTACACATCTCATATTACATACGAGAGATAGGAAAGCAATGGTGAAGATGTAAAGCGAAACCTTGGTACCAGATACTACCAGGCGAGAGGCCCATCTCCCTTATCTGATTCTCAGGAATGTGTTTACAAAGAGATAGGAGATGTGTCTGCTTTGCTTCTCAGGAAAGTTTATACAAAGAGACATCTTTGCTTTTACAGGCACAGCCTATGTTATAAACAAAGAGAGAATGAATAGGGCCCTTCAGAGAGTATCCATATGAACCCGCTTTTCATAGTTTGATTATTTCGATGCTAAGCTCCATACAAGTGTCCAACCAGTTAAACTGGTCTATACATGTACTATGGCCACCGCATTCCCACATTTCCTCTGTTTTTGTTTTTTTGCAACAGGGTTCAGCTGTGTTGTTATTATGATGTTCTCTTTATGCCTGGGAAACATGTCTATCATCATAGCAAACAAAGCAGGAATATATTGAATACTACAACATACAGAAATAAGCAAAGCAATGATCATGAGTACAGTAGACAATATGTTCTTCAGCCATCTGGTTTCTGCAAATGTTTTTAGCTCACCCATCCTTTTATTACGGTGAACAAAGTTAGTGGAAAAATGGCCAGGAGATGTCAAGCGAGGTAGGCCATCATGTTTCTAAGTTGTACATTTCCACAAATCACTCACACAAATTGTAAATCCATCCGAATCCAGACACCCAAGAAAACCACATGTCAGGAGTTTGTAACCTCTGAGTTATCTTGGAAGCCCTATCTTGCAAGTCCCGAGCACCTTCTCTGACCACACCTGATTTGTTCCTCCAGTTCCAGAAGGGCTTTGGTTTCACTTTTCAGGACGTCCTTCCTATTGGAGGGAATAAAACCTTTGCACATTTGCAGAAGGGAGGGGAGACATTGGATACAGCAACAAAGCAAAACAAGCAGTACAATTATAGATACAATATTTGGCATAATTGATTTCAACCAAGAACCATCCGGGAGCCATGACCAAAGAGCAGCCCAGATGTCAATGGCGCCAGATCCATTGGATGATAAGGGATTGTTTTTTGATCAAGTTTTCCATATGTTCTATGGTGTGAGTGATGTTATACTGATAATCAGATACATAGGTATAACAATGTGAATGTATAAGGGCACAATCGCCTCCTTTAGCTAAGGCATATCGGTTTTGTAAGACTACCTCTCTGATTTCAGCCAGTTCTTTATTCATCAGCTTCAGCACCTTGATAGTCTCGTTGAACATATATACTGTCCAGTTATTTAATAAATGAAGATCCCAATAGTTCATTGCCACCCGAGATTGGGCAAGATGCCTCTGGATATCTGAGTTTTTAATGAGCCACCCAGTGTCAGTGATGGGTGTGGTTTAGGAAATAGGAGTAGTGGAGTTTGTCCGATTAGCAGCTATTTGAATGTCTTTTATTACTGTCCCATCATGATTGAATGTAGAGGCTGCTGACATGAAGGATCATGAGATGTAGGGGCAATAGATGCAAGATCGTGACTTAATTCCAGAATCCATGATATATAATCTCCTTTATGCAATTGTTACAGAGGCCCATTGTCCTTATCCACTCCCCCCTCAGCTGGAAATGTCAATATGGGAACCTTAGGTGTTGGAGTAGACTTAGGTAGAAAGTAAGGACCTTGTGCATAGACAATGCGTTTGTGGCAGGAGCGTTCTTACATGGTCACTTGAGAGTCCCAAAGCTAACAATGTCCAAGGCCATAAACAAATCATAGTCACTTATACGTGTGAAACAAAATTACTAGCAAAATCAGAAAAACAATTCTGCTAACATTAGTATGTGTAAGAAAGTGTTAAAATGTATATGTACAATGTGAAGGTAGTTTTTTCTCCTGATGAATATTCGCTGTGCGCAGGGGACCAACTTCCGGTGTAGTTCTGCAAAGCTGATGGTCACCACCTTGCGTTAAGAGTCTGTTGCCGGGAGGACTCAGCAAGATGTTTTTTCTCTTAAATCTCAGCACCAGGGGTTTCTCCTTCTTTTTGTTGTAAATGAAATGGTCTTACGTGTCTTTTGGGGATCCAAATGATGCGATCATAGTCCTGGACAGCAGCATATCCATGGCCCCAGGTAATAAGGTCAGCAGGTCCTCTCCATGCAGGATCAGGTAGTTGGTGGAAATAGACCTTCGGTTTTAGGGCAGCTGATGGATAAGCAGAAAAATGACGGGTCGCAGCCGATGTGGGAGGCTGTCCAGTCAAGTTAAGAAAGTTCAAAGTATATAAGCAAAGATTGAGTTTGTTTTGCATGGCTGGGAGGCCGAGGCATTTTTCCTCTTTCAATTTTATAAGCCAAATTTGTGTGTGATGGACCACTTGTTACAAAAGTTTGTAAAGGCAGTACTGGTGTAGCAGATCCATTGTCAGTTTTAAGTTCAATTGGGCGTCCCATCGATGCAGAAGTCCGAATACAATGATTTATTACATGTTTGGTTGCTTCCTCCCTTTTTGGGAATGCCAATAATAAATCCTGAATAAGTATCCATGGAAACATGCAAATATTTCCATGGGGCAAAGGATGGGTACTGAGTTACATCCATTTGCCAAATTTCACAAGCTTTTAGTCCTCTAGGGTTACACCCATAGGGATAGAATGAGCTTGTTGACTACAGGTAGGACATTGTTGTATGATGGCAGTCACTTCAGCTGCCATGAGACCAAATTGTTTCGCTAATGCTTTTTATTTTGATGAAAATAGGCATGACTGTCCCATGGTGTGATGGAAGATATAACCATGAGCGCAGTTGCAGCTTTGTCATTTCCCTCTTCCAATCTCTGTCTCCGCTACCCACAATATCTATAACCTTCCAATAAACAAATCTCCTTATAACACTAAACATTCAAGTCCTTCTCTCACTGCCATTCTGACTTCCAAGCCAGCCCGTCTGTGCAAACCAACTTTCTCTTAAACAATTCAACTCCTTCTCTGCACCAATATCTGAACGTCCTTCTAAATCTCCTTGTAGACAAGCATACTTCCAAAAGTCAACTTTCTACTTTCCTTCACTAACTCTCTCTTACATTCTCTGTAACACTGGGTTCTTTGCATACCAGTCTTTATTCAAAATAGCACAATTATCTATTCACAGCCTACAATATCCAGTCAATCCTAAAAATTTCCTCAACTCTTCAGGTGTTACTTCTTTCATTAATTAAATGTCCTAAGTATTTTATCTCTCTGTCTACATATTGTAATTTCTAACTCATCTCTGTGATAATTCCTAAAAATGGCAGCAGTTTTTGCTGCTGACAAACAAAAAAACAAATAAACAAACTGTTGGAAGAAACATCCCTCTAGGTTCTGCTCCAAGTGGGGAAAACAGACACTGGAAACATGGAGACTGCTTGGAAAGATGGTTTAATGGTGGACAGGATCACATGGCTTGAGTTCCTGAACAGAAAAGGGCAGATACAGTAAATCCTCGGGTTTTTATGCTCTCTCTGGCTCTGCATTTCTTGGGGCCCCGAAAGAGTATCCTGATTGGTTGTCAGACTCCCAGGGGGTGGGGGCCTTGCTGGCTGATGGTCACATGTGCTTCCCAGGTCACATGTGGTGAGTTTCTGCTACTATTGTGTAGAGGGCTAATCCTATCTTTGGCAATTCCTACTATGGCTCTGCCTGAAGGAGGCAGATCTTTGTTATGTAGAATAGACTGGCCCAGGCCTTAATGGCCCATTGACAAAGGGTGGGGGGCAGGAAGGTGGGAGCTGCTTTGTCTGTAAAATATGCTTCTCCCAGGGAAATATAATATTCTGCCTTTTTCATATTTCCTAAAATATTTCACTCTTCCAGGAAAGGGGTGGGTGCTAACTTCCTACAAAACAACAGACAAACAAAGAACAAACATGCCATCTGTTAAGTATGCAAAATGCACGTAGACATAAAAACATTAAGGAGCATTTTGAGTCAATGCTCTGAAATAGAATTGGGTATGAAAGTATTTAAAACGTCAAAAATGTTCAGAAGGAAAAAAATCAAAATTGCATTCTGAGCCATTCAGTGCTCTGCAAAGGCAGGTATCAGATATCACCCTTTCACTCCCGCCTTTCTCTGGCTCGTTCTCTGAGAGAAAAAAAAATGGTTAAAAGTACAAAGTAGCCCCCCCCCTCTTTCGTGCCTCTCATCTCCCAGGGAAAAAAGGAGGGGGTGAGGGAAAGGAAAAATTTTTAAAACAGACCAAGCCTCCCTTCTCCTCGGAGGGCAGGGAGAGAAAAGAAAAAAGGTGCTTATACACAAAATTACATTTCATGCAATCCAATACACACCCATTCACCTCTGTACTGCAATCAGACCTTTTATATAATACATCCTTCATGCGAATCAGTCATTCAAATTATTTCAATGAACTAGTTTATTCCCAAAACAGTGAAAAACTTTCAGGCAACAGTCTTAATCACAAAAAGTGATATGGGCCCATAACCATTGCCCGGTTTTCCACAGTTTCAAGTTCAAACCCAGTCAATTTTTGCTGGCCAGCCAAGCATATCAATTCCACACACTATCATTATAGATGCACATCAACAAAATATTTTTAACAGAAATCACTTCAAGTTGATTAGTTCAAATTATCTGAGTCTTCCCATTTAGACAGGCTCTAATTTTATTTCCTGCTAAACCCCGGGTGGGAAGAACAATAAACAATTTATTTATTTATTTATTTATTTTTTCAGCCTGAGAAACATACTGAGAGTCAGAGATCAAATTAAAAGCTTGTTGAGAAAAAGTGTGAGAGCTAAGATAGTCGCAGACAATTAGTGTAAGATTCTTTCCAGATGTCATCATGAGTATCCTTGTAAGCAATGGCTCCTCTGGAGAAAATCATTAAGCAAGTAAACCTAGGATCTTTAGGCAAATGATATGAAATACAGCTTACATAGTCAGTTAGAGCACACTGAAGAGATGAATCATTCCGAAGACAAAAGTAAAAGTCAGATTTTGAGATAGAAAGAATAATATTTATTAGATCAGTTCCATTTCTTCGACAGTCTGGATTACGTCCCAAGGTTATAATTTCAGCAATAGCTTAAATAAAGGGTAAAACATTTTTAGATGGTAATGAGACAAATAAAGCAATGTACTTTTTGCTGTTCTAAAACAGAATTAAATCTCCTGGCTTTTTCTTTTAGTCAATAACTCAAATAATGGACTAAGTAAATGCATAGGTAAAGAGAAATATGAGCAGTCCCAATTAATAGTACCCAGTAATTGTTGCAAATTTAACTTTGGGTAACTTTAAAAGCCGGAGCAGAAAGAGATTGCACATAGTTTATGCCCTATACAGATAAGAAGCGTACAGCTGTATTTTTTCTGGGGCAATGTGCAATTCATTTACACATAAATCATTTTGTATTTTCAAAAAGCCAATTAGGTTGTATTTTTTGTGCTCCAATTAAAATGTCATCTATATGATGATCCTGACACACTTTAATCATATCTGCCAAATTAAGATTTTTTCCCAGCCCAACAATAGCTTTTAAGTGGTGTTGTTTTTTAGCTTTCTTTCTTTATGTTAGAGAAGGCTTGTTGACGCTTGCCAGAAACAAGCATTTTTCTGAAGGCTTGTTAAGCACATTCAGAAGAAGCTTGCAAAATTGCAGCCGGCAGACACACTGAAAGCATTTCAGCAATTTATTCTATCCATCCCCCTTTTTTGTCTAACTGTTTCTTTAAATTCTGCTTAGTGGGGGTGTAACTGACTCCTTCAGAATGAGCTGATGTTTAATTTCATGCCGTGCGTCTGCGTGGGTGATTTAACGTGAGAGCAACCTCTCAACAAAGTCTGAAAAGGAACTATTAACAGTGTCCTGAAGGCTTTTTTATTTATTTATTTTTAATGTATCATAAAACACTCTATAACTAATCTCCAGAGTGCAAAAAATTTTTCAGGGCTGGGGAGGTTTGTGGAGGCATGTTCCCATCTGCTTCCACATATTCACTTTTAAAGAGCCCTTTTATTGCCAAAAGTTTTTTAGAAGGTAAATCAAATTCTTTTCATGGGCAGGACTTTCCCGTTATCTTTTTTAAAAACAATAATATTAGTCTTGGATATCTCACCAAGCTCCTCAGATACTGCGTCTGCTGCTTGGAAAGACCTCCCCCCCATACTCACGAAAGATTGTCGCCGTGTTTCAGGCTAAATCGTGGTGCACAGCCTCTTCCAGGCGGTGAGAACAGGGGTTCCAAGAGACGTATAGCCTCAAGGGCTATCATGTCGGGGTACCTGGCAATTCTGCCTCCATACTCACGATTTATGGGAGGGTGCTTCGTCCGCAGATGACCGGCCCTGGTTTGCAGAGGCTTCTTCCAGCCGAATGAGTATGAAATTACCAAGAGACATATAGCACCAAGCAGGGTAATCACGTCGGGGTCACCAGATGTTGAATTCATACTGGTGGGCTTCTCATGTGAGTTTCAGTTTAGGAGAACACAGGACAAGCATTTTCTTGGGATGAGAGAGCAGCAAACAAAAGGCTACAATCTCTTTTATTAGTTACCCAAATACAGCGTCATCAGAAGGCGTTATTATGGCTACACATCTCATATTACATACGAGAGATAGGAAAGCAATGGTGAAGATGTAAAGCGAAACCTTGGTACCAGATACTACCAGGCGAGAGGCCCATCTCCCTTATCTGATTCTCAGGAATGTGTTTACAAAGAGATAGGAGATGTGTCTGCTTTGCTTCTCAGGAAAGTTTATACAAAGAGACATCTTTGCTTTTACAGGCACAGCCTATGTTATAAACAAAGAGAGAATGAATAGGGCCCTTCAGAGAGTATCCATATGAACCCGCTTTTCATAGTTTGATTATTTCGATGCTAAGCTCCATACAAGTGTCCAACCAGTTAAACTGGTCTATACATGTACTATGGCCACCGCATTCCCACAGTTCCATAGTGGAGCATGGGTATTCAGCTAGTATCTTATGATTTTTTCCATATCAACCACATTTGGATATATAGAATAGAATAACAGAGTTGGAAGGGACCTTGGAGGTCTTCTAGTCCAACCCCCTGCTTAGGCAGGAAACCCTACAACACTTCAGACAAATGGTTATCCAACATCTTAAAAACTTCCAGCGTTGGAGCATTCACAACTTCAGGAGGCAAGTTGTTCCACTGATTAATTGTTCTGTCAGGAAATTTCTCCTTAGTTCTAGGTTGCTTCTCTCCTTGATTAGTTTCAACTCATTGCTTCTTATCCTGCCCTCAGGTGCTTTGGAGAATAGCTTGACTCCCTCTTCTTTGTGGCAGCCCCTGAGATATTGGAACACTGCTATCATGTCTCCCCTAGTCCTTCTTTTCATTAAACTAGACATACCCAGTTCTTGCAACCATTCTTCATATGATTTAGCCTCCAGTCCCCTAATTATCTTTGTTGCTCTTCTCTGCACTCTTTCTAGAGTCTCCACATCTTTTTTACATCATGGCGACCAAAACTGGATGCAGTATTCCAAGTGTGGCCTTACCAAGGCATTATAAAGTGGTATTAACACTTCACGTGATCTTGATTCTATCCCTCTGTTTATGCAGCCTAGAAATGTGTTGGCTTTTTTGGCAGCTGCAGCACACTGCTGGCTCATATTTAAATGGTTGTCCACTAGGACTCCAAGATCCCTCTCACAGTTACTACTATTGAGCAAGGTACCACATATACTGTACCTGTGCATTTTGTTTTTCTTGCCTAAATGTAGAACTTTACTTTTTTCACCTTTGAATTTCACTTTGGACATCCAGTGGTGACATCACGCTGTAGCGGGGCAAATGAGCAGGGCTCCGCTTGTTTGTACCTGATTTTCCATGCTTTTGAAGCTTTTTTTGGCAGGTTGGATCTTGGAGGGATCGGCGAGGTGGAGGGGTTTCTTCGGAATCTGAACGTGGAGCAGTGCGAGTGCCCGTTCGGCGAGAGGAGCCCTCCGGATATACACAGAAGAAATCTGCTAGAGAATGGTGGATCAAGAGGCGTGATGCCCCGATGATTTGTACAGGGAACAAATAGTGGAAAGCAGCTTGAAGCACCAGAGAGAGGAGAATAAAAGTGACAGAAAGGGAAAACTCTCAGAGATTGTTAAAAGATTTGAAAGAAAAGTGGTAAAGTGTGGCTCCAAGAGGGAATTTGAGCGGCAAGGCGGTGGTGGGAGCGGAGATTGAGAGCTGTCAAACAGGAAAAGAACTTATCATGGTGAGTAGAGCAAGCGAGTGGATTGGGACTTGTTTGCTACATTTTTGGTGCTAGAAGAAACTTTATAATCTTGGATGCTGCTGTTGGGGGGTAAGAAGAGAAAGTGTCGGCTTTGAAGGATACGTTGGAGGTGATGGATTAAAATCTGAACTACAGACAACGAAGGTGACTGTGCAGTTTTGAATAAAGAAGACATCTTGAAGGCAGGGGTGAAAAACTCTTTTAAAAAAAACCTCATGTGTGTGTTAACAATTAATTGAAGAAACGGAAGAAAAAACTTCTTTAAAAAAAACATCCAGAACTCTTCATATATATATAACTACACATCAACTGAAGTATTTATAATATTTATAATTAAATATCTATATTTTTACTTATCATTATATATTTAGATAATACTTATTTTTATTTACATATACTGAAATACTTATAACTTGTATTAACCCATATTAATCTCTGTTTATCTATATACTTATATATCCAGTTCTGTATATTAATAGACCTCCATTTAATTGTAAGTGAATAGAGATATATAGAAATATAGGAATATATTTAAGGTTGCTAACTGTAAAGGCAATAGAAGTTTAGGAAGGAAGGAACATATCGATGAAGTATTGATTACTACTGATTTATATATTTAAATATTAATAATCACTAATCAAGTATTAACTGTTTATTAATCAATTGATTGTTAGAAATTGGAACTGATTTAATTAAGGATTATATCTTATTATACTAAGAGATTACTGGGGAACATTATAACAGCTAAAGGGAAAGAATATAAGGGAAATACGGAAGGATAGAGATTGGAAGAAAGAAATACGGTTGATTACATGGTACTGTGGAAAAGCCTATCTTCTGGAGTGTTGGCTATTCCTGCTAGCTTGGTGTCATCTGCAAATTTGATGAGTTCCCCATCTATCCCCTCGTCCAAGTCATTGTTGAAGAGTACTGGGCCTAAAACAGAGCCTTGGGGTACTCCACTGCATACTTCCCTCCATGTAGATGCAGTTCCATTGAGGACTACATGTTGAGTACGTTTGGTCAGCCAGTTACGAATCCATCTGGTGACGATGCTGTCTAACCCACATTTTTCTACTTTATCAAGTAGTAGGTTATGGTCTACTTTATCAAATGCCTTACTGAAGTCCAAGTAAATTATATTGACAGTATTCCTCTGGTCCACTAATTTTGTCACTTTGTCAAAGAATGCAATAAGATTAGTCTGGCATGATCTGTTTTTGACAAACCCATGTTGGCTTTTGGTTATTACTTGGTTTGCTTCTAGGTGTTCGCTGATTCGTTGCTTGATTATCTTTTCCAGAATCTTCCCTGGTATTGAGGTCAGGCTGATAGGTCTGTAGTTTCCTGGATCTATTTTTTTTCCTTTTTTGAAGATGGTAACTACATCAGCTCTTTTCCAGTCCTCTGGCAGTTCCCTGGTGCTCCAGGATCTTTGAAAGATATAGTTCAGTGGTTCTGAGATCTTGTCTACCAGTTCCTTCAGAACCTTGGGGTGTAATCCATCTGGTCCTGGTGATTTGAACTCATCTAGGGTAGAGTCTAGGGTATCAGTGTCTCCATCGTAGAGAGCCAGACTGGTATTTTCAAATAGTGTTTTCCCTTAATTTTTACCCATACTGAAAAAAGATTTCTAATGTAATGTCTTTGGAAATAACTGTGTATTTTATTTTTCCCATACCATAGAAAGGCGTGCCACCCCAATTGCAAGTCTTGACTCTCCAAAGTTAATAATCGCCTATGTCTCAAGGTTATCCATTCTTTTAGCCACATAACTCCAGATGCCTAGTAATATAACTCCCAATCTGGCAGCCCAAAGCCTCCTCTATTATTAGAGTCTTGTAACAGTTTCAGACTTGTTCTTGCTTTTTTTACCTTGCCAGATAAATTTTGATACTAATCTATTTAATTCCTTGAAGTATTTCTTTGCCAGCTTTATTGGAATTGTTTGGAACAGGTATAATAATCTCGGTAGAGTATTCATTTTAATGATAGCTATTCTTCCTATTAGTGATAGCTGCAAGTTTTTCCACTTTTCCAAGTGGATTTGCTGTATGAATTTAGCATAATTATCTTCTTTTATAGTTACACATCTCACTGATAGATGAATACCCAGATATTTTACTTTCTTCACTATCTGAATGTCTATCTTCTCCATTAACTCTTTTTTCTGTTTATTTGTGAGGTTTTTGACTAGAATTTTAGTTTTCTCTTTGTTTACTTTTAATCCTGCAACTTCCCCATAGTCATCTATTTTCTTCATTAATTTGGGTCTAGTTGTTTGTGGTTCATCTATGATAAATACCAGGTCATCTGCAAATGCCTGTAGTTTGTATTTTTCTTTTTTTATCTCCATCCCCTTTATTTCTGTGTCCTGCCAAATGTTTCTATTTAACACTTCCAATGTGAAAATGAATAGTAAAGGGGACAGTGGACATCCCTGTCTTGTGCCTTTTTTAATATTAACATTCTCTGTTATGTCCCCATTTACAATCACTTTTGCAGTCTTTTTAGTATATATTGCCTTGATCATATTAGTAAATTTTTCACCAAATTCCATAATTTTAATTGCCATATCATAAATTGCCAACTTACATTATCAAATGCTTTCTGCGCGTCTAAAAAGATCAGCACCATTTGTTTTTCAGGATGTGCTTCATAATATTCCAACGTATTCAAGATTATTCTCATGTTGTTTTTAATTTGTCTCTTAGTGTTGTGGCTCCGTTACCTGAGCCTGTGTCAGCGGCAGGAGAGGACTCCGAGAGTGAAGGAGAGGAGTTGGCAAGGCCTCCCTCTCCAGGACCCTCCTCTCTGGCAATGCCTTCGGTGTCCGCTGAAGGGCAAGAGATAGGGCCGGGGCCAAGCACGTCCACGCAGCCACAGATGGACAGTGATGAGGGTAATGAGTCTTGGCTGGATCCACGCCAGCGTTGCAGAGATAAGCGCGTGCAACAGAAGAAAAGGCGTGCCCGAGATTAGGCTGAGTCACTGGACCGCACCCCACAGGATATAAAAGGGAGCGTGGTGGCCAGTCAAACCTTGTGACGAACAAAGCTGAAAGCTTCCACGCCATTCTGCATTGCCGGACTTTTGCTGGATTATCTCTGGACTTGATTGACTCCGTAATTATTGAGCTGTTTCTTTTGATGTACCAGGAGTGGGGAGAAGTTATCTCTCCTCTTTGTAAATAATAAACTCTTGGCAGGCAGCCACTAGGTTGTTGCCAAGTTCTGTTATCATAAGGAAAAGGATTTTGCCGGCTGGTTTGGTCTTTAACTCTTGAACGTCTGTTGGTGTGTGTGCATGTGGTTGGGGACAGAACACTTAGGCAAAAATCCCTTTTGATCTGATTGTATAAATTCATTCAAGAATCTCTTTAATCTTTCAGCTATTATTAACGTATAAATTTTATAGTCCACATTTAGAAGTGAGATTGGTCTATAATTTTTAATTTGCAATAAATCTGCATCTTCCTTTGGTATAAGTGTAATATTTGCTTCCATCCAGGTTTTTGGAATCTCAGCTTCTAACAAGACTTCATTATAGACTTTCAGCATTGATGGTCCTAGGGTATCTTATAATTGTTTGTAAACTTCTGCCGGTAGGCCATCTGGTCCTGGCGTTTTATTGTTCTTCTGTCTCTTAATCGCCTCAGTGAGTTCAAACATTGTTATCTTTTCGTTTAACATAGTTCTTACTCAGTGGTGGGATTCTAATGGTTTGGACCAGTTCGGCCAAACCAGTAGTTCCCACTTCCTGCCGAGAGTGAACCAGTTCTCTGTTGCTGTGAAAGTGGGCCCACCTGCCCACCCCTGGGTTATACTGACCTTTATTTCTGCTTCTGAAGCCCAGCTGATCAGGGGCAGCAGATTGAATTGGCCCTCCTCAGCTGTTTTCCTTGCTCCTTTCTTTGTTTGCAACGTGGAAGTTCAATTTTATGGAAACTGCGCACACACACGCAGAGTGTGTCTGGCGCGCACGCTCAGCGAACCGGTTGTTCAATCGGTAGGATCCCACCCCTGTTCCTACTGCTTCAGGAACTTTAGGCAGCCTGGCTTCTACCAAATATTGTTTTATTTTATCCTTTGATAGTTCCTCTTGATTGTACAAATTTTCATAATATTTCTGGATTATTTTCTTTTTTAAAAAATCATTTTGGTGCTGAAGCATACCCTTCTCATCTACCAGACTTTGTATCTGTTTCTTTCTTTCTCCTTTTTTAATTTATATGCCAGCCACCTCCCTGGTTTGTTAGTGTTTTCAAAGAAATTTTGTTTTACACTTTTAATTTTTCGTGCCAATTCTTCTTTTTCAATTAAGCTTAATTTATGTTTTATTATTTCCATTTGATTTTTAAAATTCTTTTTTTGTGGTTCTTTCTGTAGCTCTGATTCTAGTCTTTTATACTCTTCTTCCAGTGTCTTTTGATGTTGTTTCTTTTTCTTATTTTTCCTTCCTGTATAGGTTATATCCCATACATTTTGCAGTGAGGTCTCTTCCTTTCTATTCTCTTTAAAAAAGAACTTCATTTCTTTTTCAGTTATTTCTATAAATTCTTTGTTCTTTAATAGATTGATTCAACATCCATCTCACTTTTTTCTTATATCCTTTCCACTTAATCCTAACTGGATTATGATCTGCCCATATATTCGATTCTATTTCCATTTCTTGTACATTAGTACTTAACTCAAGTGACATCCATGCCATATCTATTCTTGACCAAGATTGGAGTCTGTTTGAATGATATGTATACTGGTTTTTCTTAGGGTTTCTTTCTCTCCATACATCTTGAATGCACATTTCTTCCAACATTTTAAAAAAAGTCTTTGGTAGAATTTTCCTTACTTTTTTGCTTAGTTTACTACAGTTTTACATCTGTAATTGCATTACAATCTCCTATTTCACAAATATTTTCATAGTTCAGTTTTGCAATTTTCTCATAAAGCTTCCCATAAAATACTTCTTGTTTATTGTTTGGTGCATATATTGCTATCAAGAGCACCTGTTTATAATTTAATGTTACTTTCACCATCAATATTCTCCCATCTTCATCTGCATAAATTTGTTTAGCATTGATTGTTTCTTTAATATATAAAACTACCCCCCTTTTCTTTTGTTGTGCTAACAAGGAATATAATTTCCCAATTCTGGGGTATTCTAAAAATTTGCTATGTTGTCTTTTGATATGTACTTCTTGCAGGCAAATTATATCTAATTTCATTTTTTGCAATTTCGTAAAAGTTCTTCTCCTTTTCATGGGAGAATTTAGTCCATTTATATTAATCGACAATAAATTTGTTTCTTCTTCCATTTTTCACTTATAAATGGGTTTTGCTGATCTAGTTGCTGTTTTTTCTCTCTGCTCTTTAGCTCTTGCTCCTTCTTGCTCTGCTCATCTTTTTTGTTTAGTTTCATTTTCTTCTTTTTTTCCAGTTTTTTTATTTAAAAAGGTTTAACAATCATTACAACAATATAATATATTCCTTCACCTTTCTGTAATCTAATAATATTTTTATTACATATATATGTATCAATCAGTAATATATCCCCTATATTTTTTGTATATTTCTAATTTTTAACCAATTATACCAATTATTCCATATTTTATAATAGTCTGATTCTTCTTTTTCTTGTAATTCTTTGGTTAACCTATCCATTTCAGCGCATTCTAAAATTTTCCCTATTACTTCTGTTTCACTTGGTATTTTTTCTTGTTTCCAATTTCTTGCATAGGTTATTCTTGCAGCAGTTAATATATGAATTGTAAGATATTTGATATCCTTAGGGTATGATTTGTTAATGATTCCTAATAAAAATGTTTCTGGTTCTTTTTCAATCTGTGTTTTTGTTATTTGTTCCAACCATTTTTTGATGTTAGACCAAAATTTCTTTGCTGCCGGGCACGTCCACCATAAATGATAGAAAGTCCCTTGTGCCTTTTTGCACTTCCAACAAATTGGGCTATTTTTAGGTTGTATTTTTGCCAATCTGGTTGGAGACATATGCCACCGATAAAACATTTTCAGTTGGTTTTCCTTGTACGCCGTTGCTTTCGTTAACTTTAGGTTTACCTGCCAGAACTTTTCCCATTTTTCCAAAGGTATTGTGTGTTTGATATTTTGAGCCCACTTAATCATCGTTTCTTTGACTGTCTCTTCTTCCAATTTATAGCGTAGGAGAAATTTATAAATTCTACTAATTAATTTATTTTCTGAATCTAATATAATTTTATCTATTTCTTGTTTTTGATTATAAATTTCATATGTTTTTATATGTTCTCTGTATTTGGATTGTATTTGAGTGTAAGTCCACCAGTCTATTCCTCTGTGTAAATCTGTCTCCAATTGTTGTTTTGTCTTTAGTTTGCCTTGATAGTCAATTATATCTTTATATCTAATTATTTTTGTCTTATCTGTTAAGTTTGGGTGTCTAATTGATTCAGCCGGTGCTAGCCAATTTGGTATCTTCATATAATGTTGTTTTTTTAATTTTAAGCCAAATTTGTAATAGTGAGTTCCTTATTGCATGTGTTTTAAAATATGAATGTGTTTTGTATTTCTCGTCCCACATAAAGGAGTGCCAGCCAGTTTGAAGTTCATGTCCCTCAATTGTTAAAGTTCTAGAGTCCTTTAATTCTATCCAATCTTTGACCCACGATAGTACTGCTGCTTGGTAGTATATCTCCCAGTCAGGGAGTGCAGCTCCTCCTCTATCTTTTGTATCCTGAAGCAGTTTAAATTTTATTCGTGGCCTTTTCCCTTGCCAAATAAATTTAGATGTTATTTTATTCAGCTTTTCAAAAAACGGTTTATCTATTTTAATTGGGGTGACCTGAAACAAATATAAAAATTTAGGTAATATAATCATTTTAATGGCCGAAATTCTTCCTAGGAATGAAATGTGTAAATTTTCCCATTTTTCTAAGTCTTTCTTTGTTTGTTCTAGTAATTTATCATAATTGTTTTCTTTAATTGCTGATGTTCTTGTAGATAAGCAGATTCCTAGATATTTTATTTTTTTTGTTGTTTGAATTTGTATATTATCTATCAAATCTTTTGTTTGGATTTCCGTAAGGTTTTTAACAATTAGCTTCGATTTACTTTTATTAATTTTTAGTCCAGCCACTTCTCCAAATTCTTCTATTTTTTGGAACAAATTAGGTATAGATTCCATAGGATTTTCTGTCAAAAACACTAAGTCATCAGCAAAGGCTTGAACTTTGTATTCTTCTCTATTAATCCTTAAACCTTCAATTCCTTGATCTTCTCTAATTTTTTTCAACAGGGTTTCCAATGATAGAATATATAGTAAGGGGGAAAGTGGACAGCCTTGTCTGACTCCTTTTGTTATATTAAATTTGTCTGTTATGTCATCATTCATAATTATCCTTGCTGATTGCTTGGTATAGATTTCTGCTATAATTTTCCCAAATTTTTCCCCAATTTGCATATTTTGTAGTTGTTCAATCATAAATTTCCAATTTTGGTTATCGAAGGCCTTTTGGGCGTCAAGAAAAAACAACACTGCCTGCTTCTCCGGGTGTGATTCATAGTATTCTAAAGCATTAAGTATTATTCTCATGTTGTTCTTTATTTGGCGTCCCGGCAGAAATCCATTTTGGTCTGGGTGTATATATGTATTTAATACTAATTTAATTCTTTCTGCCAAGATTGCTGCAAATATTTTGTAATCGGCATTCAATAATGAAATAGGTCTATAGTTTTGTATTAACTGGAGATCTGTGTCTTCTTTTGGAATGAGTGTTATTATGGCTTCTGTCCATGAATTTGGTATCTTGGCTTTCTCCATAGCTTCATTATATAATCGCAACATATTCTCTCCCAATACTTCTTGCATTGTTTTATATATTTCTACCGGTAGCCCGTCGGGACCCAGTGTTTTATTGTTTTTTTGCTTTTTCAGTACTTCATCTAGTTCTAATTTGGTTATTGGCCTATTGAGAGTAATTCTTTGTTCTTCTGTGATTTTTGGCATTCCTGATTTCTCTATGTACTGTTTTATTTTATCTTCCTCTATTTTCCCCTGATTATATAGATTCGCATAAAATTTCTTAATAATATCTTTTTTGGCCTCTTTACTATGTTGAATTTCTCCTTTATCATCCTTCAATTGGTATATCATTCTTTTTTTCTGTTCTTTTTTCAGTTTATAGGCTAGCCATCTGCCCGTTTTATTTGCGTGCTCGAAATAGTTTTGTTTCGCCATTTTTATTTTTGGGGCTAGTTCTATTTGGTTTATCAAATTCAATTTATGCTTAATCATTTCCCATTCTTCTCTTATTGTTTTGTTCTGGGGCTTTTCCTGGAGTTTTTGTTCTATTTGTTTTAGGTCTTTCTCTAATTTATCTAATTGTTTTTTCTTCTCTTTATTCTTTTTCCTCATATATGCTATTACTAGGCCCCTTATATATGCTTTTAAAGTATCCCATGTGTTTTGTAAAGAGGTTTCCTCTATTTTATTTATCTGAAAGAATATTTTTACTTCCTTTTCTAACATCAAATTAAATTCTTTTTCTTTACATAATCTTTGGTTCATTGCCCATCTCTTACGTCTTCTTTCCCCTTTCCAGTTTATGAATAGTGGATTGTGGTCTGCCCATTGGTTTGTGCCTATCTCAATTTTTTCTACTTCTGTTTTGATACTTGGGGTCATCCATGCCATGTCCAGTCTTGACCAGGAGTTATGCGGATGGGAGTAAAAGGTGTATTGGGCCTCTTCTTCATGTGTTTCCCTCCATACGTCTGCCAAGTTTAGTTCTTCAGCCATAGTAAAGAATTCTTTTGGAAGTATTTCTTTTTTCTTTTGTTTTTTTCCCCCAGTTTTGTAGTCTTTCTTTGCATCTACTATTGCATTATAATCCCCTATTACACAAATATCATCATATTCTAATTCTGCTAATTTTATATGTAGGTCTTTAAAAAAAACCTGTAGTTTTTGGTTAGGTGCATAAATCCCTACAATTAACAT
Source organism: Pituophis catenifer annectens (assembly GCF_029215685.1). Lineage (NCBI taxonomy): Eukaryota > Metazoa > Chordata > Lepidosauria > Squamata > Colubridae > Pituophis > Pituophis catenifer. The sequence continues at coordinate 26,106,749 of NW_027256885.1, read as the reverse complement.
TTTCCTTTTTCCTATTTCTAATTCAACCATCACCACTCTACCTTGCTCATCGATATAAACTAGTTTAGATTGTATTTTTTCTTTTACGTAAATCACTACTCTTTTTTTCTTTTTAGAGGCCAGAGATAAATATAATTTTCCTAATTTGGGGTTTTCTAGGATTTTTTGATAATCTTTTTGAATGTGTACTTCTTGCAGACATATCACATCTGCTTCTAATTTTCGTAATTTTGTGAAAATTTGATTCCTTTTCTTTGGGGCATTTAAGCCATTAATGTTTACCAAAAAGAGTTTGATCTGTTCATCCATTGCCTATTGTATCTGTTTTTTGGTGTTTCTTGTTTCCATCCGTTCTCTAGGTTTTGCACCTTCTCTCTGTTCTCTCTCTTTTTCTTGCCTCTGTCTTATTTCTTTTTCTTCCTTTGTTTCTATTGGTTCTTGACTTTTACTATCTGTTTCCTCCTTACTTTCCTGTTCTACTTCTAGTCTAAAATGTGTGTTATGAAATTCTCTTGCCTTTTCTAGAGTGTCTATTTTATATCTTTTGTCTTCCCACGTAATTAAGATCCCCTCTATTGGCAGCCATCTATACATTATCTTGTATTTGATCAATAGTTGTGTTAAAAACTGATATTGTTGTCGTAGATTTCTTACTCTTCGGGGTATCTGTTTTAAAATTATAATTTCTTTTCCATTATAGATCACCGTTTCTTCTCTAGATTTCTTATAGGCTTCATCTCGGATTAATTTTTTTTAAAATTTAACATAGACTTCTCTCGCCAATCTGTGTCTTCTTATATAATTTGTTTGTACACAATAAGTTTCTTCCAATTGTCCTTTTATTTCTTCTGGCTCTTTTTGTATCATTCCTGCAATAATATCCACCATCTTTCCTTCTAAATCCTCATTTTTTTCTTCTGGAACGTTTTGAAAACGCAGGAAGTATGAGGCCTTTTCCATTTCGAGCATGGCCAAGGAGTCTGACATTTCTTTGTTTAGTTGTAGGGTTTTTTGTTCCATTGCTTCTACTTTTAATTCCACGTGATCTATTTTTGTTTCCGTTTTCCTAATTCTCTGTTCATTTTCTGCTATAGAATTTTGAATGCCCCCAATTTTATCTTTTATGGTCTTAACATCTTCCTTAACTTCTCCTAATTCATTTCTGATCTCTGCATGGAACGTTCTCATTTCTTCCTGATTTTCAGCTATTTTTTCTTGTGTTTGGAGCAGTATTTCCTGGATCTTTTGAAACATATCTTGTATTACATTAGGTGCCATTTCCAATTTTTCTTTTTCTTTTTCTTTCCCCATCATGCTATCTATTGTTTTTTGTTGTGAGGGGGAAGGAGTCATTACTAACGTACTAGTTGTAGTTTTTTTCCCTGTCTTTGTTATGGTGGATGTTGTATACATTTTTAATATTCGTGTAAAGTTTTCCAACCTTAGCATCAATTATTAAGTTATTCCTTAATATCTCTTTTCCCCTCCAAATACTACTTATACACCACACAACTTATATATAGTTATATTATATTATATTGCCAGTTATCCCGATTAAGCAATTAATTCTTGTTCATAGTATAAATCTATTTACTTATCAATCAAGATTTTAATTTAATTTTCTTAATTTCCTAATTAGCAATCTTTTCGATTACCCCCTTTTTCAATCAGTCTATCTCAGAGATACAGTCAACTCATCTGTTATTTTATATAAAAATCAGTCTTTCGCTTTAACAATAATTCCTTGTCTAACTACAATTCCACAATACAATTTATAGCTATAAAAATATTGTCAACTTATATATTTCTTTCAAATATTAAACTTATTAACTAATTAAACAATTCAAAATTAATAGTTCACTTAATTTTTATTTTCTTTAGTCCTTATTGTCTTCTTGTTTTACCTCTCTCAGTCTGTTCTTTCACAATCATGAAAAACGCAATCTGTGTCATCTCAGTCTTTTTTTTTTTAATTTCTTCTCCCAGTAATCGGATCTCTGCATTCAATTTTCAAATCTTTTTTTTTTTTTAAACTTGAGTTCTTATTGTCCAAAGTTATTTGTAAATCCAGAGTTCGAAATCCCGACAGATCTTCTGTATCTGTGAAATTCACCACTTAGTCCGGTATTTCAGTCTCTGTATTCGGTTTCCGATGTTTGGGGTTTGAATCAGTTATAATTCCCAAGATCAAACAGCTTGTCTCTATATCCACAAAGTCCACAGGCTGCTCCCTTTGATCAGCTGTAAAGGTCCGCAGTCAGACCGCTTCGAGCGCTATTTCTCCTTTTCTGATGTTTTGCTTAGTCATTCTATGGGATTCTCTCTTCCGCGCTGTAGTTATTTCCCCTTTTTTCCTTCTCCTCTTGTATCGCCGCTGTTGTAACTCACTTGTCTTTCTCTGATTCGATCGCACGTCCCGTTTGCCGTCTCTATTATAGGTGATCTATCTGACAGTCACTCGGAATTGCTTCCACTTTTTGCTTCGATCTAGGCGGGCGCCATCACTCCTGTCCGCCGATAAGGCCGACTTCTTCTCCACCAATTTAAGAGGTTGATCGCTCGACCTCCCTGATGACAGCGCAACACCAGGGGGCTTCGCAAATTCCTCTTTCGTTTTCCGATCCCTCCAAGTTCGGGAATGCCCTTAAAGAGCAATTAATGAGGAAATTTGGGTTTCAGAGATGGAGCCCCCGTTTCCTCACCTGTTCGTGATGACGTCACCACCGGAAGACCAGAACCTTGAAAATTTTAGACAGGAAATTAAAGAGTTGGTTCAACAAAAGTATGATATTCTGAAGCAACATATGAACAGTTTCTTAGAAGTAATTATGAAGATGGATGAAGTTATAAATTTAAAAATAGAGTCTAAAATGAAGGAAGTTGATGATAAGATTTATAATTTGGATAATAAAATACAAAGAATTGAAAATGATTTAATAATGATTCAAGAAAAAAGCCCAGAAGTAGAGTTTAAAAAAATAAAGGAAGCTGATTACAAGACTCACAGTGTAGATAATATAAAACAAAGGATTGAAAATGAAGCCACAATAATGCAATTCAGATTCATGGAATTTGCGGTTAGAATTAGGGGAATACAGGAAAATAAAAGAGAAGATTTGAGAAAGGTGAAGTTCTGGCTGGGATTTTAAAGGTTAGTTCTGAAGAGGTATCCTGCAAGATTGACAAGGCCTACAGAGTTAATTCTTGGGTGGCGAAGCAAAGGCAGTTGCCTAGAGATGTGGTGATTTACTTTACTGATAAAGAAATAAGAAATGACATTGTGCAAAAGTCTTTTAACTCCACTCTTGAAATGCATGGAAGGAAGATTTGGATATTTACAGAGCTGCCGCCCAAGATGTTAAAAGATAGAAAGGATTTTGGATTTTTGGTGACCGAGCTAAAGAAACAAAACATCCCATTTAGGTGGGATGTTCCAGTTGGTATAATATTGAGATATCAAGGAGAAAGATATCAACTAAATACTGTTGAAAAAGCGGAAGAATTTTACTATAAGGTTCTTAAAATGGGTTCAATATCTCCATGTATAACACACGAGGGGAATAAAGAAAAGCAAAATCAACAAGAGATTGAAATTCAGGCTAAGCAGATGAAGGTGGAGGTAACGGAAAAACAACAAGTTACAGAGGCCTTTCTGGACGAGCTGCTTTTGGATTCTCCTTCAGAGGTTATAGTTGGATTACCTATAAATACAAGAGAGGCGGCTTTGGATTCTAATGTGATGACTTATCAAGTTACAGACCAGCATGGAAATCAATCAGTTGATATACAATTTATAGAAAGGAAACTAGGATGGAGATCTAAACCACAAAAAGTTAAGAAAAGAAGAAGCAGGTCCTACAAAAATAAAAAATTTTAGACTAAACAACAGTGTAATGACAGTTACTTAAGAGACGATTGAATACATGAAAATATAGTTGAGGCAAAGTATTGGTTTATATTATTTTGAGGAGAGTGACAGATCTCTGCAGTGCTGTACTTTTGGGATGTGGAAGATGGCCTTAAATTGAGTGGATTGGAACTTTCTTTTTTGGACTCTTTGACAAATGGATTACGTTTATGCTGAGCTACAAGGCAAGAGAATTATGGGATTGGGGCATGCAGAAGATCTGGTTGTTACCCTAACATGGTGGTTGGAATTAATAATCTAGATGGAAGACATTACAGAAGACACTATATGGAATATAAATATAAAGTCACTCGGGTGGTTTTTTATATACGAAAACATTTATTATTGATGGGGGCAGATGGTAATTGAAGATACTGAACATGCTGTTGGAACTAGAATTTGATGTTAAAATACCATATGGATTACAAGCTTAAAGTCATTAGAGGATTTTGTTTAAGATCTGGTTGTTACCCTAATACGGTGGTTGGAATTAATAATCTAGATGAAAGACATTACAGAAGACACTATATGGAATATAAATATTAAGTCACTCGGGTGGTTTTTTATATACGAAAACATTTATTATTGATGGGGGCAGATGGTAATTGAAGATACTGAACATACTGTTGGAACTAGAATTTGATGTTACCCTAACATGGGTGATGGAATTAACAATCCAGCTGAAAGATATTACAGAAGATACCATATGGATTACAAGTTTAAAGTCATTTGAGGATTTTATCTATATATGGAAATATTTTTTAGTGGTGTGGGCAGAAGAACAAAGATATTGAAAATATTATGAATGGTAGACCTGCAGAAAAGTGGGTGGAGATAGGCTAGTTTACTGATTGTTTAGTTTAGGAAAAGGGATGTTATGTTATATTAATATACGTAAAAGATTTGAATTAAGAGATATATGTATGGGGGAGGAGGAAATGGATAGATTATGAGTTGAAATTGCCAAATTAGGATTTATTATATAATTTTATAGTTGAATGTTGCTTTGAAATGTATAGTATAAGGGGGATATAATAATATTGTTAGAAAGAAAGGGTCAGCATATGGGGGGTGGAGTAAAAAGGATGGTAAACTATTATATAATCTGTTATTAATTTGGGTTTTATTCTGGAGAAGCCACAGGGGGAGGGGAGGGGGAGGGGGGGTTAGGGAGGAGGGGGGGAAAAGGGGGGATAATCTGTATTTGAAAAACTTTTTCAATAAAAAAATTTATAAAAAAAAAATAAAATAGGCAAGTCTTCCTTCTTCCAGTACTGTGCCACCAAGAGTCTGGCTGCTGTTATTAAATTTAAAATCAACTTAGTCTCTATAACAGTACAGTTTCATTTTCTTCTTGTTGTTTACTTGTGTCTCCTGCCATTAATTCCTGTTGTCCTCTATCTTCTATTTACTCTCTTCTTTCTTGTTCCTTGTCTGGGTTGAAATGGTAGTCATAGAATTCATATGCTTTATCTAGAGAATCCAGTCTCTGTCTTTTGTCATTCCACGTAACCAAAATTCCTTCAGGTATCAGCCATCTGAAATTTATCTGATGTTTAATCAACTGTCCTGTCAGGAGTTGGTATTGCTTCCGTAGGTCTCTTACTCTTCTGGGCACCTGTTTTAAAACAAAAATCTCTCTCCCTTTATATTTCAATGAGTCCTCTCTTACTTTTTAAAGATTTTCTGCTCTTATTGTTTTTTTTTTTATGAATCTCACATGCACCTCCCTTGGGAGTTTCTTCTTCCTGGCATAACTTGTGTTTCTTGTGTAACTTGTAAACACTTCATCAAACTCCGCTCTCATCTCCTGTTTGGTTATCTGTAAGGCCTGTGCCAATAATACTGCCATCAATTCAACTAGATCTTCCTCTTTTTCTTCTCCAATATTCTGGAATTTCAGAAAATGTTGGGCCTTTTCAATTTGTAATTGAATTACAGTTTCCTCGAGTTCCTTATTGGCCTGCATAAGTCTCTGGTTCATTTCCTCTGTTTTTTTTTCTCTGTTTACTCTGATTTCTCTTCAATTGTTCTGATCTTTTCTTCAGTTTTGGCTAACATCTGCTGAAAGTTCTCCATTTTTTCATCCATACTTTCCATTTCCTCCTTCAACTCTCCCATCTCCATCTTCATCTCTCCCATGTCGTTCCTCATTTCATTATGGTTCTTGGTTATATATTCTCATAGTGATTGAAACAATGCCTGCATGTCTTTCTGAAGTGAATTCATCTTCTCCTGCTGAATCAAACTTTCTATGGACCTTTGGCTTGAGGGACTTGACATTGCTGATGATGGTGCAGATGATGGTGCTGATGGGATTTTCCCCCTAGTTTGGTTAAATTTGAGTTTGAAATTTTAAACTATGTTGAGCTTCCGGCAGTGACGTCACGCGGTGTGGGCGAGGGAGAGTTTGACAGCTCCCGTAAATCCAGCTAATCCTTGTATAGGAGCCCCATAAGGGCAGTTCCAGACCCGGAGAGTCCGGAACATTAAAGGGGAAGGTTTCAAGCTTCGGACGAGGCGCTAGTGTCCTGGAGAGTGAAACCGGACCCCTTAAATCCAGCAGGGAAAAATCTGCCTGTCAGGCAGATCAAAAGTGATGGTGGCCGCCTCAGAGAGGAAGTAAGGAGTGATTACAGCTACAGCGATCGGAGGTGGAGGAAAGAAGAAGAGAAATTAGTGAGACGGCAAAAAAAAATAAAATTGGTGTTGAAAAGAGAGTTGCGGAGGGTATTTAAAGAGGCGACTAAGGAGAAGGGCGCTCAGCAGGAGACGATTGAAAGAAGACAACAACGTAATGGAAATAGTGAGCTGAATCAACAAAAAAAGATACAAAGTAACTACCCTGGACTTTCTGGATTGATACAAAGGAGACGGTGGAGAAGAGCGAGAATAATTGTAAAACGGTGATTTTGTCTTAACGGATACTTTTGGTGGGCGATTTTGGAACAATCTATCTGATTTGGTTTTGGAAAGGAGATTTTGGACAGAGCGAGAGAAGTAAGTAAAACATTTGGACATTGTGGATTTATAAATAACAAGATCGACAATAAAGTTTGAGACTGTGTAGGATTGGAAATAAGGAAGAACTGAATGGCGGTGTGAAGAGTGGGAAAAAAACCCACTGAACTGAACAATCTGATGCAATAAGGAACGGAAGGAGCGGAAGAAGGCGTCTGGAAAAAAAAACCCTCTGGTTTTGAATTGGATTTAAGTAATCTTAAGTAATTATTAAGTAATTATTATTAAATAATACCTAAGAAAGAATTTTGTAATTGGGAAAAAGGAGGATTCTGTTTTGCTGATTGTATGAACAAGAAATATAGGCTTTATAGAAAGGAGTAAGGATTAAAGGAGATCAGACAGTGGTGAAAAAGGGATTGGCTTAAACAATGCAGTGTACAGAGGGGGGAGAAGAGGTATAACAGTTGATAATTGTTGTTTGAAAATTATATTTGAGAGAGGTAGCGATATTTTAATTGAGTACTAACGTGGCAAAGTAAAGTAATACCTAAAAATGTATGATACTGTGGAGGAATTGGACCAAAAATATAATAATGTCAACAACAACAACAATAACGAAAACAGGGGGGAAAAAACCTATAGTAAACCCAACTGTGACGCCCTCACCTACAATGCAGCGATCGAGTGAATCCATGCTGGGAAAAGAAAAGGAAAAGATGGAGCCAACTATGAGCAGCATGCAAAATATGCTACAAACAATTCAAGAGACCTTATTGAAATCGCAAGAAAAAATGGCAGATCACCAAGAGGAAGCTAGAAGATATCACCAAGAAATTAAAGATGAATTAGGAGAGTTAAAGGATGATTTGAAAAGTATGAAAGAGAAGATGGAGAATATTCAACAGACAGTAGCAGAGAATGAGCATAAAGTAAAAAAAAAAAAAGAAGATAAAGTAGACCATTTGGATTTAAAGTTAGAAATGGCAGAACAGAAAATACAACAAAATAAAGAATTGGCTGACTCAATTACTTTCTTAGAAATGGAGAAAGCCTCCTTCTTCCTATGCTTCCAGAACGTTACTGAAGAGAGAGAAGAAGATTTGGAAGAGAAAATGAGTGATATAATAGCGGAAATAATACAGAAAGATAAAATAGAAGTAAAAGACTCGATAGATGAAGCATACCGAGTACACAACAACTACATTAGAAGGCACTGACTGCCACGGGAAGTACATATCAGATTTTGCAAAAAAAACAATAAGAAATGAAGTATATAAAAAATCAAGGGATGGAAAAATAACATACAATGGGAAAGAGATTATTATCCTAAAGCAAACTCCACAAAGAGTACGGGACCAAAGACAGTTATATTACTTCCTGATATCCAAATGAATTCAACACAAAGTAATGTTCCGTTGGATCATGCCCGAAGGAATCCTTATTACTTGGCAAGACAAAAAATTCAAAATTGACACAATAGAAAAAGCGCAGGAGTTCTATAAAAATTATCTAGAAGAAGAACAAGAAAGTAAGGAAGAAATAGAAGACAAAAGTCAGGAGGAGGAACAACAGGAAGAAATAGAAAGAGAGGAAGAACAAAAGAAAGCCCAAGAAAAGGAACGAGAAGAAAGAGAGGGAGCAAGAGGAAGAGTTAAGAGAGAGTCAAGAAACACCAAAAGGCAAGTACAGTAAGAGATGGAAGAAAAAATATCTCTATTCTTTTATTTATTTATTATTAAATTTATTTATTTATTAAATTTTTATACCACCCCCTCTCCCGAAGGACTCGGGGCGGTGAACAGCCAAAATTAAAAACACACAATACAAATATTAAAATACATTAAAACGAAATTAAATTATCTTTGGCTTCTCCAATTTAAAATCCCTTGCCCATAAAATTCCCCAGTTAAAAGATTTTTAACCCAGCCCAGCTTGCTGAAATAATAAAAAAGTCTTCAGGGCCCGGCGGAAGGTCCGGAGGTCCGGGATTAGTCGTATCCCTGGGGGTAGCTCATTCCAGAGGGCGGGTGCCCCCACAAAGAAGGCTCTTCCCCGGGGGGGTCACCAGCCGACATTGCCTGACAGACGGCACCCTGAGGAGGCCCTCTCTGTGGGAGCGTGTTGGCCGGTGGGAGGTTATCGGAGGCAGAAGGTGGTCTCGTAAGTAACCGGGTCCTAAGCCATGGAGCGCTTTGAAGATGAGAACCAACACCTTGAAGCGCACTCGGAAGACCACTGGAAGCCAATGCAGCTCGCGCAGGAGAGGTGTCACGTGGGAGCGCCATGTCGCCCCCATAAGTACCTGCGTGGCCGCATTCTGCACGAGTTGGAGCCTCCGAGTGCTCCTCAAGGGGAGCCCCATGTAGAGAGCGTTGCAGTAGTCGAGGCGGGAAGTAATGAGGGCGTATCAGGCGAACCTGATAGAAAGCCCCCCTGGCCACAGCCGTCATATGCTCTTCTAAAGACAGCCGTGCATCCAGGAGGACACCCAAGTTACGCGCCCTCTCCGTGGGGGCCAATGTCTCGCCCCCAATAGTCAGCGATGGCACCAGCTGACTATATCGGGACGCCGGCAGCCACAGCCACTCAGTCTTGGAGGGATTGAGTCAGAGCCTGTTCCTCCCCATCCAGACCCGCACGGCCTCCAGGCACCGGGACATCACTTCAAGGGCATCGTTGGGGTGGTCTGGGGTGGAGATGTACAGCTGGGTGTCATCAGCGTACAGATGGCACTGCACCCCAAAACCACGGATGATCTCGCCCAGCGGCTTCACATAAATGTTGAACAGGAGAGGCGAGAGGACCAACCCTTGTGGCACCCCACAAACCAAGTGCCTTGAGGTCGACCTCTGCCCTCCAGCCAACACAGACTGTGACCGGTCGGAGAGATAGGAGGAGAACCACCGTAAGACAGTGCCTCCCACTCCCAACCCTTCCAACCGGCGCAGCATGATACCATGGTCGATGGTATCAAAAGCCGCTGAGAGGTCTAATAGGACCAGAACAGAGGAGCAACCTCTGTCCCGAGCCCTCCAGAGATCATCAACCAATGCGACCAATGCCGTTTCCGTGCTGTACCCGGGCCTGAAGCCGGACTGGAACAGATCTAGATAGACGGTTTCATCCAGGTACTGCGGGAGCTGTCGCGCAACCACACTCTCAACAACCTTCGCCAAGAAGCGAAGGTTGGAAACTGGACGATAGTTTGCTAAAACAGCTGGGTCCAGAGAGGGCTTCTTGAGGAGGGGCCTCACCACCGCCTCTTTCAAGGTGGCGGGGAAGCAGCCCTCACTCAAGGAAGCGTTGATAATCCTCTGGAGCCAGCCTCGTGTAACCTCCCGGGTAGCCAGCACCAACCAGGAGGGACACGGGTCCAATAAACATGTGGTTGCGTTCAACCTCCCCAGCATCCTGTCCACGTCCTCGGGAGTCACAGGGTCAAACTCATCCCAGATAACAGTCTCAAGACACACCTCGGACAACCCGCCTGTACCTACCCAGTCAGAGTCCAAGCCTTCCCGAATTTGAGCAACTTTATCGTGCAGATAATGCACAAAATCCTCAGCACGACCTTGCAAGGGGTCTTTCCGCGCTCCCAGATGGAGAAGGGAGCGGGTCACCCTAAACAAGGCAGCTGGGTGATTTTCTGCCGACGCGATAAGAGCGGAAAAGTAATTACACTTCGCCGCCTTTATCGCCAGATAAATTGTCAGATTCGGAGCGACTGGCCCTCCAACTACTCTCTAGGCGTCTTTTCCGGCGTTTCATCCCCCTCAGCTCCTCGGAGAACCAAGGAGCTGGGCAGATTCGGTGCTGGGTCAGAGGCCGCAAAGGCATGACCTGATCTAAAGCACCAGCGGCCGCCCTATCCCAGGCGGCCACCAGGTCTTCCGTCGAGTCGTGAGCCAGAGTCTCAGGAAATGGCCCAAGCTCCATTCGGAACCTATCAGGATCCATCAGACGCCTGGGGCGGAACCACCTGATCGGTTCCGCCTCCCTGCGGTGGGGTGTAGCGATCAGGAAGTCAGGTCTAAGGAAAGAATGGTCTGACCATGACAAGGGTTCAATAACTATAGCCCCTGTATCTAAGCCATTCAACCACTGACCAGAGACGAAAACCAAGTCCAGCGTGTTTCCTCCTGTGTGAGTGGGGCCCTGAATTAACTGGGTCAGGTCCATGGCCATCATGGAAGCCATGAACTCCCGAGCCACCTCAGATGCTTCACCGATGGACGGCAGGTTGAAATCCCCCATGACTAAAAGCCTGGGGGTATCAACCGCCACCCCGGCTATAACATTGAGGAGCTTGGGCAGGGTCGCTGCCACGCAGCAAGGAGCCAGGTACGCAACCAGCAGGCCCATCTGCCTCCCATGGCCCCACTTCACAAGGAGAGACTCACAGCCGGCTATCTGAGGTACAGTGGCCTCCCTAGGATCAAGACCTTCCTTTACAATAACCGCCACCCCCCCACCCCTACCCTGGGCCCTCAGCTGATGAAATGCGTGGAAACCCAGTGGGCACATTTCTACGAGGGGGACCCCCCCCTCCAGGCCCAGCCAGGTCTCTGTAATACCCGCCAGGTCCGCTCCCCCCTCCTGAATCAGCTCACAAATGAGGGGGGCTTTATTAACCACGGACCTGGCGTTGCACAACATCAGCCTAAGACCCAGGCTCTGAGACTCCGGACAACCCAGGGAACGAGAAGAGCATTGGGAGCCGGAGCACGTCACTGCTTGGAGACAGCGGGTGCGTGCTCCCACAACATGATATGGCCCCCTGCTCCCACCATACCTGCCCCTCCCACTGATGACATCGCCCTCTTCCCTACCAACACCAACCCTCTCCGATCCCCGCTCCGCACCTCCCCTAACGCGACCCTGTGCCGGGCCTGGTCCCCTCCCCAGCAAATCACCCTCCCTATCCTTTGCCAAACAACCCTCCCCCCTCCCAAAACCCCTTAAAAGATTGGCAAATGACAATTTTAAAAAACCCCTCAACCCCCTCTTCGCCACATGCCACCTCTCGGGATTCCAAAATCTGTCATCGAGGTAGGCCCTCGATAAAGTGGAGGGCCAATCCTGCGAGAGGGGGGAGTCTCGCAGAACAAGAAGCTCAGCTGCCGAATACATCTTGCCACAGAGGATAAGTGACCATGTCCCAAGGGTCCAGATGGAAAATAAGAGGTCCAAGAGGGAGCAAATAAGATGGGGGCATCCAAAATCCGAGGTCCAAAGTCCACTGTCCCCTCACCACAGTGGGTAGGATCTCTTGCCAAGTCGACACAGTTCAAGGGGGATACAACCCAACCACCCTCTCACAGTGATTGGTCTGATGGTCAATCCCCTCTACTGGTGAGATGGAAGTAGTGAACCTTTGCAATATCAGTACAGCACAAGGGGTTAAAGTCCATAGCCACCCTCTCACAGTGGCTGGTCTAATAGTCCACAACCACCATCTCACGGTGGTTGGTCTGATGGACAGTCCCCTCTGCTGGTGGGATGGAAGAAGTACACCAGCTCCCATAATCTCCCAACACAATTTACAATCCCCCTCCACGGCAGGGAGAAGGGCTCCGATGAATATGAGCCAGATTTCAGTGCCAGTGAGTCAATAAACGGCAACCAATCCGAGATAGGCATAATGCCAAGGGGAACGATGGAGAATAGGGGGAGAAATCTCCCAGCCCCCAAAATTCAGCGGTGGCCTCCCAACAACGTGAGGGACTAACCCATCAACTGGGCAGCCCTCCCGCTGGTCATAGCCTGTCCCGGATGGTCGATGTTATAATATGCCGTTAAGCCCATCGAGCACCTCAGCAGGGTTGATGGCCGACACTCTCGTTCTCGCCGTCGCCAGACGGCCGCCATTGCAGCCACAGCCGCCGCTGACGCCGCTTTCGCTGCCGCTGCCAAAGAAAAAAAAAAAACTCTGGCAGCGTCCCTGAGCTCACCAGGGAGTCCGACAGCCCCAAGGCAACTGGGGAGCACCCCTGGGCCTGGGGCCATCCCCAGGACCGCCGACGACCTCAACGGACCCGTCGCCGCCGCTGCTCCGACCTCCAGCCCAGAAAAACACCGCTGCCGCCCAGCTGATGCGCCCGAGCACCGGATCTCACCAACGCCGCCATCCCCCCCAGCCTCGATCTCCCGGGGGGACAAACCCCTCAACCGGCTGGCGGGGAGCTCCCACGACCGGGCCAGGGGTCAGAAACCGTTCAGAGGACCCCGAAACGGACCCATGGGGCAAAAGCCCCCGTCCTCAAGCCGCGGCTCAGGCAGACGCCGCCATCTTGGACATGCGCAGCAAATACCTTTTCTCAGTGAATATTAACGGTCTAAATGTTCAGAAAAAGAGAGCTCAGATATTTACAAAATTAAAAAAATTAGACATGGATGTGATCTGCCTACAAGAGGTCCATATAAAGGAAGACCATCAAAAATTGTTGGAAAATAAGAAATTAGGAAAACTATATGTAGCACTTTCTCAACAGAAAAAAAGAGGAATAGCAGTGTATATAAAAGAAAGATTAAAATCAGAATTGAAATATGCAGATGATGAGGGAAGAATTTTGATGAAATGAAACAATTCTTATTAGTAGTGATTTATGCCCCTAATACAAACCAAAAAGCTTGTTATAAAAAATTACATGATAAAGTATTAGAACAAGAAATAGAAAATATATGTATAATAGGAGATCACAACGCGATAGTTGACACTAAAAAAGATTATTATAGTGATAATAAGAGCAAAAAAAAAAGGAGATACTACCAAAAGAGTTTTTTAACATGATATCAGAATTAGGTTTAAAAGATGTGTGGAGAGAACTCAATAAAGAAGAAAGACAATACACATACTATTCCCATCCGCACCAATCGTGGTCCAGGATCGATATGGCCTGGATGACAGTACAACTGCAATTGGAGATAGAAAAAATAGATATTGGAATAAATGAATGGGCGGACCACAATCCTATAATAATACATTGGAAGGGACAAAAGAAATACAAAAGGTGGACTCTAAGCCAGTATTTATGTAAGGAGAAAGAATACAAACAACTAGTGGGAAAAGAGATAGAGATCTTTTTAAGTATAAACAAAAAAGAACACACGTCGCCCCAAAATCTTTGGGATACTTTGAAAGCTTACATTAGGGGGGTGTCAATTGCATATATTGCAAAGAGGAACAAACAGAAAAGATACCAACAAATTAAATTACAGGAAGAACTCCAAAGAGTAGAAGAAAAACTATATAAAGAGCCACAAAATAAGAAATTTAAAGAGGAATGGAGAATAACTAAACACAAATTAAATTTGATTACACAAGAAGAAATTGCTTTGAAAATAAAGGCAGCGAAACAAAACTATTTTGAGCATGCAAACAAAATAAGTAGATGGCTAGCTTATAAGTTGAAAAAAGAAAAAGAAAAAAGGATGATACAATATTTGAAGAATGAAGAAGGGGAAGTATGTTACAAAACAGAAGATAAAAAAAGAATAGTACATTACTTCCTCTCTAGACTATACACTCAGGAACAAAAGAAAGAAACTGAAATACAGAGATATATAGAGGAAATAAATGTTTGCAAGCTGACAGAGGAACAGAAAGAGATATTGAATAGACCAATCTCCGAAACTGAATTTGGAATGGCATTGAAAAAACAAAAAAATAATAAGTCCCCAGGCCCAGACGGATTACCGATTGAATGGTACAAAAATATGATAGAACAGACCGGAGAACTTATGTTAGAAATATTTAATGAAGTATTGCAAGAGACAAAAATACCCAAATCCTGGTCAGAAGCTCTAATTACATTAATCCATAAGGAGGACTCAGACCCACAACTAATACAAAATTATAGGCCTATCTCTCTACTGAATTCTGATTACAAATTATTTATGTCAATAATTGTGGAAAGACTAAAGGTGATTCTGAACAAACATATACATTTGGACCAAAGTGGATTCCTGCCAGGATGGCAAATTAAAAATAATACACGGACGATAGTAGATATACTAGAGTATTATGAGGTACACGCAGAGAAACAATTTCCACTGGTTTTCCTTGATGCACAAAAAGCCTTTGACAACTTGAACTGGAATTTCTTGATACAATTAATAAAGAAATTGGATTATGGACAAAAATTTGGACAAATGATTGGAAAAATTTATTCAAAACAGACGGCAAAAGCATTGGTTAATCAGGATATGACAAAAGGCTTTGAGATAACAAAAGGAGTAAGACAAGGCTGCCCACTCTCCCCACTTCTTTTTATTCTAGCACTGGAGCCACTCTTAAATAGAATTAGGGAAGACCAAGAAATAAAGGGCCTGAGAATTAAAAGTGAAGAGTACAAAGTCCAGGCATATGCAGATGATGTGGTTTTTATAATTGAGGAGCCTTTAGAATCCGGCCCCAAATTGATTAGAAAAATAGAAGAATTCAGTGAAGTAGCAGGTTTAAAAATTAATAAGAATAAATTGAAATTATTAACTAAAAATCTTACAAAAAAACAGGAGATAGAATTAGAAAAGATTATGAATATCCAAGCAACAAAAAAAAATTAAGTATTTGGGAATTTGGCTTATGGCAAGAAGTTCCTCAATTAAAAAAGAAAATTATGATAAATTAACTGAACAAATTAGGATGTCAGGCTTCGACAAGCTGCATTTACTCAAGTGCTGACATAGGAAAGATTTGGAAAACTGGACAAAGTTGCAGATTTCATGGATGGGAAGAGTGGCAGTAATAAAAATGAATATCTTACCTAAATTTTTATTCCTCTTCCAGACTATTCTGATAAAAATGGGGAAAAATTTTTTCGACTTATTAAATAGATTGACCACAAAATTTATTTGGCAAGGAAAGAAGCCTAGAATTAGGTTAAAAGTATTACAAGATTCCAGAGAGAGAGGAGGAGCCGCCCTCCCAGATTGGGAGACCTACTATCAAGCAGCAGGATTAGTTTGGATAAAGGAGTGGATAGAATTGGAAAATAAAAGACTGCTAATACTAGAAGGACATGATTTAACTATAGGGTGGCATTCATATTTGTGGGGGGGGGAGAAACAAAATACTTATGGATACTTTAGAAGACACACAATTAGGAATTCATTACTAATAATTTGGAATAAAATTAAAAAAGAACACTATATACAAATCCCGTCTTGGATCTCTCCAGAGGAAACTTTAACACACCCAAATTTAGTAGACTGGACAAAATTAATTAGATATAGAGATATAATAAGCAAGAGGGGAATATTAAAAACCAGAAACGAATTGGAGCTGGACTTAGGAAGAGAAGTGCAATGGTGGACGTATCTACAGATAAGTTCAAAGTATACAGAGGATATAAAAAAAGATCAGGTTTGACTAGAAGAAACAGAATTAGATAAAATCATATTAGGGAATGAACAAAAACTAATAAGTAGACTATACAAGTTTCTAATACGGTATAAAATGGAAGAGGAAACAGTGAAAGAAACGATGATCAAATGGGCACAAAATGTTAACCATGTGATAGAATTAGAGAAGTGGGAGAAGATGTGGAAAACGAACATGAAACTGACAATTGCGACGGCATACAAGGAAAATCAGATGAAAATGTTTCATAGATGGCACCTTCCACCGGCCAGAATTGCAAAAATGTTCCCCACTAACTCCCCGAAATGTTGGAAATGCAAGACTAGCTATGGAACATACTACCATCAATGGTGGACCTGTACAATGGCACAAAAATTTTGGAAGAAAATTAAAACCTGGATAGTAGAAATAATTCAGAATCCAATAGAGGGAAAACCGGAACAGTTTCTGTTAGGCATTTTGATAGAAAATTATACCAAAGAAATACAGTACCCTATATTGCATATATTGACAGCAGCACGTATTGTATACGCGCAATATTGGAAGAAAGAAACATTACCAACGGAAGAGGATTTAATTAAAAAAATCCTGGAATGTGCAGAATTAGATAAATTAACTAAAGAAATTAAGGGGAAAGAAGAATCAAAGTACTATGAGGTCTGGAGTAGATGGTATGAATGGCTGAAAAATAAGGAAATAAGTTAAATGTATGAAGAAAGGAGGGGGAAAATGTGTATGATCTTTTGTTAGTAAAGAAGAAATGATATAAAGTAGAAAATGAACGTCAAATAAGTTATTACTTAAATATCTGTAAATATTGATGTATAGAAAGAATAGACCGCTGTATATAGCTGAAAAGAAAGTGATTTTTTTTGTTACTTCTTTTTTTTATTGAAAAAGTTTTTCAAATACAGATTTCCCCCTTTTTTCTCCCCCCTCCTCCCTAACCCCCCCTCACCACCCGTCCCCCTGTGACTTCTACAAAGTAAGATCCAAATTCATAACAGATTATATAATATTTTACCATCCCCTTACTCCATCCCCCAAATACTGACCCTTTCTTTCTAATAATATTATTACATCCCCCTTTTACCATACATTTCAAAATAACATTCTACTATATCATTGTATAATAACTTCTGATTTAGCATAGTAATATTATTATAACTCCCAATTTAGCAATAATCTGCCCTTTTTCTCCTCCCCCATACATATATCTGTATATTAATATAACATTTCAAAACAACCTTCCACTTTAAGACTATATAATAAATCCTAATTTAACATTTAATCTTTTGTGTATATTAATATAACATTTTGAAGCAGCCTTCCCCTATAAAACTATATAATAAATCCTAATTTGACATTTATTCAACTCTATCCATTTCCTCCACTCCAATATATCTCTTAGACATCCCTCTTCTTAAACTAAACAATCAATAAACTAGCCTGTCTCCACCCACTTTCCTACAAAATTACCATACATAACAATTCTTAATATCTTTATTCTTCTGCCCACCCTACTAAAAAAATATTCCCTTATATAAATAAAATCAATGACTTTAAACTTATGGTCCATATAATGTCTTCTTTGATGTCTTTCCACTGGATTGTTAACTTCATCACCCATATTAGGGTAACATAACATCCTGATTGCAACAAAATGTTCAAAATCCTCAGTTATCATCTGCCCCCATCAGTAATGAATATCTTCATATATATAAAAAAAGAAAACAACCACCCGAGTGACATTGTAATTGTATTCCATATAATATCTGTAGTAGTGGCTTTCTTCAGGATTATTAATTCCCACTGTCATAATGGGGTAACAACCAGATCTTCTGCATGCCCCAGCATAGCTCTCTTGCCATATAGCTCAGCATAAACATAATATATTTATCAAAAAAAAAAAAAAAATCCAAAATAGATAATTCCAATCCAACAATTTAAGGCCCTTTTCACATCCCAAAATTACGGCATTGCAGAGGTCTGTCACTCTCCTCAGGATAATATTAACCAATACTTCGCCTCAACTATCTTTTCATGTATTCAGTCATCTTTTAAATAACTGGCTTCACTGTTGCCTAATTTAGAAATTTTTATTTTTGTGAGATCTATTTCTTTTTTTCTTGAATTTTTGTGGGTTTGATCTCCATCCTAATTTCCTTTCTACGAGTTGTATATCAACTGGTCGATTTTCATTCTGATTTATGACTTGGTCTTGTTGGTTTTGCTTTTGTGGCTCATATTTCTTTTCTATAAATTGTGTATCAACTAATTGATTTCCATGCTTGTCTGTGACTTGATGAGTCATCACGTTAGAGTCCTATGCCACATCTCTCTTATTTATAGATGATCCAACTGAGGCATCTAAAGAATCCAAAGGCGATTCATCTACAGAGGCCTCTGTAGCTCGATATTTTTCCTTTATTTCCAACTCCTTCTGCTTATCTTGTGTTGTGCATAAAAATGTTGAGCTCATTTTCAAAAATTTTTGGTGAAATTCTTCCGCTTTTTCAACAGTATTTAATTGGTATCTTTCTCCTTGATATCTCAATATTATACCAACTGGAACATCCCATCTAAATAAAATATTTTGCTTTTTAAGCTCAGTCACCAGAAATCCAAATTTCTTTCTTTCCAATAACATCTTAGGCGGTAATTCTTTATATATCCAAATCTTTCTTCCAAACAATTGCAAAGTAGAATTAAAAGATTTTTGCACAATATTATTTCTTATTTCTTTATCTGTAAAATAAATCACCAAATCTCTAGGCAGTTGCCTTTGCTTTGCAATCCAGGAATTTATTCTATAGACTCTGTCAATCCTACAAAATACTTCCTCAGGATGAACCTTTAAGATACCAGCCAGAATTTCAGAAGATATTTTCCTTAAGTCATCTCTATTGTTTTCCTGTATTCCTCTCAGGTTCCTCGGGGCCGGAGGCTTTCCCTTCATGACGGCGGCAGTGGAACGACAGCCATGGCGGCTGTCCCGAAACCACGGCAACCGGGAACAAAGATCGTGCTGGAGGAGAGGAGGAGAAGCGGAGAAGAACAGGGAGCTTGTATGCCAGGTGAGTTTAACAATTGCCCAGGCGGGAGCTGCCCTCAGATGTGGATTGCAACAAGTGAGCCCCTGTTTTAATAGCGGCTAACAACTACAGGGGCTAAAAGACAAAGGACCTGTTTGATAGAAAGCACTTATTATGACTGTGTGGAAATGGCTTAGTTACAATTTTTTAAACTATTTTTATTTTTTTTTTCCTGTGGATAAATGAGGCTAGACTGATTTTGTGGAGTGAGACTGGATTATATCTGGGAGAGAGGAAGGAGAAGAGGAAACAACTATGTTTTAAAAGTAAAGACAAAAGATAAACGGTGATGGATAAAATGGCTGCTAGCTCTGAAGTGAAAGTATGAATCCCAGACTATTTGTTAATTGAAAAGAGAAACTTTGTTGCTTGTTACTTGTACTGAATTGATACTGAAAAAAGACTTAGAGACCTTGGTTTCTGATACATAATCTGTTTACTGGAGGACTTATGGAAGATTTGAAAGAAGAAATTAAATGGAATAATGGAAACTGAACTAAATAAAAGTGATTATAAGAGAAAGGCGTGGCAACAAAAGGAAGACATGATGATACCATATACGGAATAGTTCCAGAATTAACTTTGCAGAACTTATAACTTTGATGACATTGAAAGGGAAAAGAAATACATTTGGACAGATTGGAGAAAAAAACAAACAATGGAATAAATCAAGAGCCTTGATAGTACAGTGGTATACGCACCCTGTTATTAACACAGCTGCCTGCAATTTCTGCTGGTTCGAATCTCTCCAAGGCTCAAGGTTGACTCAGCCTTCCATCCTTTCTAAGGTAGGTGAAATGAGGACCCAGTTTGTGGGGGCAATAAGCTGACTTTGTATAAAATATACAAAAGTATGAAGGCTATTGCTTAACGCATTGTAAGCAGCCCTGAGTCTCCGGAGAAGGGCGGCATATAAATCAAATTAAAAAAAAAAAAAAAGTAACAAGATAACAAAATATCACATTTTGATTCAAATGGATGTAATGGTTATTGGGTGAATGATTAATGTTAGGAGATACTTTTCTTTCTTCTCCATGCTTTCTTTTTATTTCTTATCTTTCTTTTTTCTCTTTGTTTTATTCTTTTCTCATCTGCTTTTTTTTTCTTCCCTCTCTATTTTTTCTCTTTTTTCTCTCTAATATAATTGTTTAATTCTTTTTTTTTGTTATTTTTAAACTCCCTTTTCCCTTTTTATTGATGTCTCTATTACTTCCTTATTTTTTTTATTGTAATTACTATTGTTATTATTTTCCTTGTTATTACTATCACCACCTTGTTTTAATATATATATAAATACACAAATAATTTGATTAAGAAATAAGAGCACAAATGATTTAAGAAAAATACGATTTCTGGAGGCTTTAACTTTTTCTTAAACTTTGAATTTTCCATAGATTCAACAATTTAGAAGAAAAGGTTTTTTAAGACATTGGAAGATATTTGTTAAAATATATATTTATTTTAAATTAGAAATATGGAGGAGAATAAATGGAAAAACAATATGGGTAATACATTGTGAAGTAATTTGAAGCTAACAGATTGAATAAGAGAAGTTGGAAGGGAGGAAAATGCAAGCGATATAATAATTAAAACAAAATGTTATCAATCAATTAAATACGTGAAACTAGAAGTAATGTGAAATATGATTTTGGAAATTAGCTAAAGTAGAGTTTTGCTCCAGGTTAATAAATATGGTAGGAGTGGAGGAAGGTATTATATTAGAAAACAGTTGAAACAGAGCTTGGAATTAGTTAAAAATTAAAATAAGAGTTAGGAGTGGAGGAAAGCATCAGCTGGAAAACAGTTAAAGCAACGCTGTGGACCAGCCAATAAATAGAGTTAGGAGTGGAGGAAAGCATACGCTGGGTAACAGTTTATATGAACTGTGAACCAGTTAAAAATAAAAAGGTAGGAGTGGAGGAGACTATACCTGGGGATCAATTAAAATATAATTGTGAACCAGTTAAAAATAGGGGTAGAAGAGGAGGAAAATATGCACTAGAAGACAGTTAAAGTAAAGCTGCGAACCAATTAATATATAGATTAGGAGTGGAGGAAAGCATATACTGGGTAACAGCTAAAGCTAAACTGTGAACTAGCCAAAAAATATAAAGTTAGGAGTGGAGGAGACTGTACCTGGGGAACAATTGAAATATAGTTGTGAACCAGTTAAAAATTAAGGTGGGAGTGGAGGAAAGCACTGCTGGAAAGCAACTGTTTAAATTGCAAACCAGTTATAAAATAAATATAGGAGGAGTAAAGGAGATAAGGTTGGTATCACACTCGGCCTCGCTGAATACCCCTGCAAGGTCTTGGTACTCCCTTGGGATCTGGTTTGCGTTACAAGCGGTGGTGGGTGTGGCTGCCAATTGCTTTGCTGCACCTTCTGGGAGGGACCTTTGTGTTGGTGGTGTTTTCTTCTGTAGTGGAGGGCTACTTTGGGGTTTCAGCGTGGGAGGGAATTCTTCTGGTCGGGGCGGCAGGGGTTGGGGCCCCTTTGCTATTCTCAGCCTGCGGGTTCCCTCTTGCCACCAAATGATTGGGCCCCATTTGTCGAGCCACGAGAGCCCCAATATGACTGGTTCTGTCATCTTGGGGGCTATTATGAAGCGGATCGTCTCCCAGTGATCTGCGAGTTCTAGTCTCACGGGTTCAGTCAAGTGTGTGGCGTACGCTCCTCCCACTAGGGACCCATCAACTTGCTCAAAGCGAATTGGTTGTTTGAGCTGTTTAGCTCGGATTCCCAATTTTAGAACTGTGGGTAGGTTGATTAGGCACCGTGTGCTACCCGAGTCTATTAAGGCTTGGAAAGTCTCTTGGGCCCCTGTTTTGGGGGCTGTTAGGCGTATGGGGAAAAGAAAAGGATGGACGGGTCCACTCACCATCGGGTCATCCTCGCCTTCGTCCTCCGTGTCATAGGGTTCGGGGGACTGATCTCCCTCATCTGGGATTCCTCTGGTTTCGGTCAGATGAGCGAAAAACTCCGGGATTTGGGGAGCTTCCCGCGGTACGTGGGTGACGCGCTTGGGCCCTCGTTCCAGTCGTGCTTTGGGCAGTGGAGCTGGTCCCGGTCTAGGCGTTCCACATCTTGCTGCTATGTGGCTGCTTCCCCCACATCTGTAGCATTTCAGTGGGCTCCGTGGGGCAGTTGGTCTGTAGGAGGGCTGTGATGTTGGGGTTTCTCATCTGTTGAGTGGCCCCTGGTCTGGTCGGCCTCTCTCCTTTCCCTCTGGTGGTTTTGACGTGTCACTTGCCCGCAGCCCTCTGTCGACTTTTATCGCTACCCGGAACCATTCAGCGAGTCGGTTTGGGATGTCACGATAGGCAGTCACTTGGGAAATTCTTTTATCTAGGCTTGTTCTAAAAAAATACACCAGCAATCACTCTGGTAGGGGAGGCAGTGTCCCAATGACTCTCCTGAATTCACGGATATGCTCTCTGATAGGCTTCCCCCTCTGCATTAGGTTTCTGAGCTCGTCTTCCACATAGGGGTCCTCCTCCTCCTCCTCATAACGGGCTCTCAATAGTTGCAAGAACCCATCCGCATCTTGTAGCTGGGGGGCCCTGTATTTGTAGAGTGATGCTGACCACCTCTTTGCTTCTCCCTCCAGCCCTTCCGAGATAGCATTCACTAGGGCTCTGGGGAAAGGGTAGAGGTGTCCGAACCGCTCTATGTATATCTCAGCTGAATCGAGGAATTGGGCGAGGTTGTCTGGGTCACCATCGAACTTCCCTCTAAACTGGGGTGGCTCCTCCCTCTCTGCCCTCTCCTCTCTGTGCTGAGCTCTGGGGGCCCAGCCTTGGTGTTGATAGTCCTCTGCCTCGTGTCTCATCCTGGGGTGGGGAGGTGCTGCCTTGTCTGGGCTTCGCTGCCATTCCCATCCCCAGCTCGCCCTTCCCAATTCACTTGGGGGTTTTTCTTTATCTTTTACATTTGCAAAAGGAGATTCCGCCTCTAAGGCTTTTGGCACAGTCCCCGGGTACTTATCTGGCTCATGTTTCTTTGCTTGAAGTTCTGCGGGGAGGGAAGGCGGAGAAAGTTGAACCTTTGTATTTTCCAAGTTGGCTGGGATCACGACCACTTCTGCTCCTCCCGTTTCTTGAAGCAGGCTTTCCTCCGAGAGCTTGGCTTCAGCCATAGTCCGTCCGACCAGATGTCTGGGAGGGAACGGGATGATTTAAACTCAGCCAGCCTGGATTTGGAGGAGAGTTTGGCTGTCTGTCAGGTTTTGGTGCTATCTTAAATAAGTTTCATTTTCAAGCACAAAATCTCTAATGAATCATTTTTATTTTAAGAATAGCAATATCCGACATTTCTGATTCAAATTGCAGCCAAACTGGCCCCTCCTTCCAACCCCCTCCTCTTCCGCTCTCCAACCCCAATGTCCCATTGGCCATCATGCAGATCCATCTCTACATCCCGGCACGTTCTTTTCACAGGAATGTAGCCCCCACCCTCGTCTCCCAGGAACCACTATCTGTAACATACAAAAACGAGGTAAAAGTTCATCTCAGCAATAAATCAAGCTTCTGCTCTCTCTGCTTCATCTCGTTATGTCAGCGCTGGAAGAGAGCCTAATTTAGAACGCTGACAGTTGGTGTGTAGTTAAAATCATACTGTGAACCAGCCAAAATAATTTAAGGTCAGGAGTGGAGGTAAGCCTTGCTGAAAAGCAGCAGATCAAGATGTGAACCAGCTAAAAAATAAAATTAGGAGGAAGTGGAAGAAACTTTACAGGAGAATAATAATATAACTGTGAACCAGTTAAATAATCAGATTGGAGTTATATAAACTATGAATTAGCCAAAATAATTTTAATAGTATAAGAGAATAACTATGGAGTAATTAAATCAAAATAAAATATTTTGGAAGTAATAAACTACAGAGTGAAATGTTGATTGATTTTGTAAAAATTCTAAGAGAAAAGGGAAATAAATTTTTGATAAGATTTGGATATTAGTTGTGATCAAGAAGAGGTGTAATATAGATTTGGTGTAATGGGTCTTAAATTGAGAAATGTATATGAAATATTGATTGTTTAAATGATAGAGATTTAGAATGGTGTTTATAGTCTAGAATGTTGGGCGAAATAATTGAATGATAAATGTTTAGAATAAGATTTTTTTTCTTTCTTTTTTCTTTTTTTTTTTAAAAAATATGTAATTGGATAAAAATGGGAACAAAATTGATTGTGGGAATCTTAATAATTGTACTTATTATATGACAGAACAAGCACCTGCTCTAAAAAGATGTATTTTATGTTTTGTGTTTTGAAAAATAAAAAAAAATTGGAAAAAAAAAAGACAAGATACATTCGTCAAGAATCATAGGTACAACACTTAATGATAGTCATAGGGCAGTGGTGGGTTTCAAATTTTTTTACTACCAGTTTTGTGGGCGTGGCTTGTTTGGTGGGCATGGCTTGCAGTCATGTGTCTGGGTGGGAGTGACTTGGCGGTCATGTGACTGGGTGGGAGTGGCCAAGTCGACGTCACTGAATTCTTTGTCCCAATGAATGACCTACAAAAAGAAAATATACAAAAAGCAAGTTTATTATTTTGTGCACTTACTACTTAAATAAGAATAAAATAAGTACACAAAACAATAAAAGAGGTACACAAGTACTTACATAAGAATGATAAAAGTGTTGTGTGTCTTCAATGTCACTGACTTGTTTGCTCTAATGAATGACCTCAAAAAAGAAGATATACAAAAAGGAAGTTTTTAATTTCGTGCACTTACTACTTAAATAAGAATAAAACAATAAAAGAGGTACACAAGTACTTACATAAAAGTGTTATTTGCCTTTAGCTTTAAGATGTTTCCACATCGTTCTTTCATTGCCGCCCTCCTAACTTGTACTTTTCTTAATCTTGTCTCTCGGATCATTGGCTGTGCGATGGTGTGCCCTTAACCATTGTCTGATGGTGGGAATAGGGTCCCATTCTTGTAGAGGTAGGCCATGGGTCTGCAACCTTAAACACTCAAACAGCCACTTGGGCCCATTTCCCACAGAAAACAAAACACCGGGAGCCACAAAACCTGGGTGGGCGTGGCCAACTCAACATCACTCACTCCCACCCAGTCACATGACACCCCCCAGCCATGCCTACCCAGGTTTTGTGGCTCCAGGTATTTTCTTTTAAAACAGGTCTCTCTCTCTCCCCCATCTTTCTCCCCCTCTCTCTTTCTCCCTCTCACACTTTCTCATCTCTCTTTCTCCCTCCCTCTCTCTCTCCCTCCCTCTTTCTTTCTCCCTCTCTCTTCTTTCCCCTCTCATCTCTTTCTCCCTATCTCTTATCTTTCTCCCTCCCTCCCTCTCTCTCTCATCTCTTTTTCTTTTTCCCCTCTCTCTTTCTCATCTCTCTCTCTCTCTCTCTCTCTCTCTCTCTCTCTCTCTCTCTCTCTCTCTCTCTCTCTCTCTCTCTTTCTCATGTGTGTGTGTGTGTGTGTGCACGCACACGCGCAGGAACCATTTCCAAAAACAGGCAAGGGTTGGGGTTTTTTTTCCGATGTTCTTTCTTCTTCTTTGGGTGCTTTTTACCATGATTTAATTTTAAATCAAGAGTCATTTCAGGATAAATGAAACTCTTTTGTCCCCCTGCTGTGGCTTCCTGTCAGTTGGCTGTCCCCCCCCTCCCCTCCTCCTCACTCCTCACCTGCCCTTAGAAGAGAAGGGCGGTGGAGGTGGATGGAGACTCGCTCCATATTTCAGAGTGGAAGCGAAGCGCCCCTCTACTTGCCTCTTTTTCCAGCCCTTGTTGGGAGATGTGTGACTTTCTCCACCCCGAGACACCGGCTGGGCTGCCCCAGCCGATGCTCCGCATCATAATGGGCTCCAGGAGGAGGAGGAGGAGGAGGAGGGGATGCCATCTCCCCCATTGTGCAGTGCGCTAAGTTTAAATGCAAGAGCAGCAAGCAGCCGTGGAGGCGGAGAGAGGAATATGGGGAGACGTGCAACTTTCTCCACCCCGAGACACCGGCTGGGGTGCGTCTCCCCATATTCCTCTCTCTGCCTCTGTGGCTGCTTGCTGCTCTTGCATTTAAACTTAGCACGCTGCACAATGGGGGAGACGGTGTCCCCTCCTCCTCCTCCTGGAGCCCATTACAACATGCAGCATTGGCTGCAGCCGGGTGGCCCAGCCAGTGTCTCGGCACAGAGCAAAGTCACGCGTCTCCCAAGGTGGAAAAAAAGGCAAGTAGAGGGTCGCTTTGCTCCTGTTCTGGACTACGGAACGAGTCTCTATCTGCCACAGTCACCCTTCTCTTCTCAGGGCAGGCAAGGAGGGAGGGGGAGGGGAGGGGCCACCCAGTGGTGGGATTATCTTTCAGGGAGCCACAGGAGAGGGTCCAAAGAGCCGCATGCAGCTCTAGAGCCGCACGTTGCTGACCTCCAAGGTAGGCCAATCACACCAATGGTCATCCGGCTGCTTATGTTGGAAACAGTTAGGCAACTTCTCTGTTCTGAACATATAAGGTTCATTTTTGAAAAAACCCTTTCCGCTTCTGTGAAATTTACAGCAATTGTTCTGACAATATCTTTAGCTTTTTTAATACTGTCAGGAATTGCATAGTTCTTGTGATCTTTTAAAACATTTTCTACGAAATCTCTATAATCATTCATATTAATTTGGTAATTAAAAATGTCATTAAATTCAAGCAATTGTTCTTTGGCTTCTGGCCATGGAACTACTATTTCTTCAGTATTCCAGTAATCTGGCTCCAAAAAATTGAGAAATCGTAATTTATTTGTGTCTTGCAATTGGCTACCTGTCTTTAAATGTTTGCAATCCATTAGTCTTTTCTTCAAATTGGTTATGATGCTTTCCAAAAGTTTTTCCTGAGGAAGTCCGACAAATTGATGATTTTGTACAAATTTTATATTTTTGAAGGCTTCTGAAGCAATTACTCCATCAACCTTTTTTTCGTATTGACCCTTTCCCTGTCTAACCATTTGAAATGCTTTAATTGATCTCAGCACAAGTTTTTTGGCCTTTATGATGTCTGTATTTCTTCCTTGCAGTGCATTTGACAGAAGAGAAATTTCATTTAGAAAATCGATCATCAATGCCAAATCATTTAAAAAATATATATTTTCCAGGCGGCCAGCCATACCTGAGTATTTTTCATTCGCATGAAAATACTGATGTAGCGCTGGATAAGCACGCCACACAGCTACAGTTGACCTTAAACTACAGGCAGCCCATCTTGGTCCCAAAACTCTACCAATCTTTACGATTTCAAGTCCAAGTTGTTCAGATATGTTGAAAAGTTCAGTCTGGCTCTTACAGGATTTATGAAAAGTGGTGTGTATCTTGTCAATAAATATTTTAAAGTGGTTTAGTTGCTAATGTCCTTTATGGAGTCATTTAAAACAAGTTGGAGGCGATGGTTTAAGCAGTGCCATATAACGATGTTTGGAAACTGTTTTGCTATTCTACTGCTCACCCCAGATTTTCTTCCAAGCATAACGCTGGCACCATCAGAGCAAAATGCTATTAAATTTTTTTGTAGATAGTCCGTAGTAAACAGAGGTGGGTTGCTACCGGTTTGGACCGGTTCGGGAGAACCATTAGCGGAAATTTGGCATGGTTCCCTGAACTGGTAGTGACCTCTGTCTGGCCACGCCCCCGAACCGGTCCCTGGTCACTCACCCTGCCCGCCCAATGCTCGCTTGCCCTGCCTGCCCCGCCCAGCCACTACTTGCAGAATCTAGCCACATACTTCTGCTCACTGCTGCTGGCAAAGGTAAGGCCGAAAGGTAAGGCTGGTGGGTGGGCAGGGGAGGGAGAACTGCTGGAGGGGTGATACCAGCAGCGGGTGGTGGACTGATGCACGCCGGGAGGGAGGGGAACGTGTGGGAGATCGCGGCACCGGAGCTCTTCCCGTGCGTTTCCCCCAGCCGGCCTGGCCTGCAAAGGAAGCATGCAGGAGATCCTAGCTGCAGTTTACTTGTGAGCACCATTGGCCGGGAGAGGCAGGGATAAAGGCCAATGGTGCTCACGAGTAAACTGAGGCTCCTAAGGGGGGGTCAAGCCTCCCCACCCACAACATCTTCACCTGAGGGCATCGCTGGCAGCCACTTCTTGTGCCTCCCATCCTGTGCTCTTCCCACTGCTGCTCAGCCTCCTCGATGCACGGAGACAGGAGGCGGCGGTTTCTTTCACTACCTGCGAGGTGCTGGCTGCGAGCAGCAGATCGAGTAAACCAGCGATCTGCCGGCTGCCTCTAATCTGCAGTTTACTCAAGAGCAAGTTTACTCATGAGCATTGTGCTCATGAGTAAACTGCAGATTACAGGAAGCCGGCAGATTGCTGGCTTACTCGCTTTGCTGATCGCCTGGCAGAGCGCAGACTGGCAGCTCCGGGTCATCTCTCAGCTGTTGTGTGCAGGGAAAAACCTTGCAAAGTAGAGAAAAACTTCTTGTGAGTGTGAGAAGTTAATTGCCTTGCACTCACGAGAAATTTTTCTTTACTTTGCAAGGTTTTTCCCTGCACACAACAGCTGAGAGATGACCCGGAACTGCCACTCTCCGGTAAAATGTGCGTCTCCCAGTGGGGTGCAATTTGGGGTGGCAGGTGGGGCAGGGGATGGGGGGAGCTCAGCAAGCTTTGCAGCTGTGTGGCTATAAAGGTTGCCGGGCTGGCTCCCCTCTCCCTGCTGGCCAGTGCCTCCCGAAGCCGCTGGCGTTGCATGCAGCCGCTGTGCTGGGACTGATGGGGCAGCAGCAGCCCTCTCCTGTCTTTCTCCAGCTGGGCGGGAAAAAAAGGAGGGGGACTTCACAAACAAAAGAGAATTCTCTCTTTTGGCACCAGAGCCAAAGCTAAAAGAAACTGGTGGGGAGAAAAAGAGGGAGGGTAGGAACAAGGGAAGGGCAATTTTTTCGTTGTTTTAACTCCATAGCAACATCCTTCCCAGCTACTGCTTTCTCTTCCCACTGAAAGAAAGTAGCCTTACTGCCAAGTAAACATGCATAGGCTTTACGTAGTTCAGAAATAGGGTATTGATTAGTATCAGGTGTATTATAGTGAGAAACGAGAACTTCTGTAACAACAGATACTTTGTGCCCAGACCAGGTGTGTGTGTGTGTGTGTGTGTGTGTGTGTGTGTGTGTGAGAGAGAGAGAGAGAGAGACAGAGACAGAGAGACAGAGAGACAGAGAGAGAGACAGAGAGAGACAGAGAGAGACAGAGAGAGAGAGAAGAAAGAAAGAAAGAAAGAAAGAAAGAAAGAAAGAAAGAAAGAAAGAAAGAAAGAAAGAAAGGAAGGAAGGAAGGAAGGAAGGAAGGAAGGAAGGAAGGAAGGAAGGAAGGGAGAGAGTGTGTGTGTGAGAGAGAGAGAAGAAAGAAAGAAAGAGACAGAAAGAGAGAAAGAGAGAAAAAGAAAGAGGGAAGGAGAGAGAGATAGAAGAGAAAGAAAGAGAAAGGAAGGGAGAGAGAGAGAGAGAGAGAGGGAGGGAGAGAGAGAGAGAGAGAGAGGGAGGGAGGGAGAGAGAGAGAGAGAGAACTCTTTGCTATTATTTTTAATTGTTCCATTATTTATCATGTGTTAATATTTTACACTGTCTCTACACCTAGAGTGATTTTACTGCCTTTCTTTTGCCCAGGGCTACCACATATTTTTCAGGGATTTACATGCATTCAATGTCTATAGTCCAGAGCATAAATATGTGTGTGTTTATTTTGTACATCAGGTTGCATAAGTCCATCTTAATATGCTATTCCTGGTATATGAAAAAGAAGCACCCTTGTGATCTTTGACTTTTAGGCTTGCTGTCAAACAGCAGCCATAATACTAATTACTGTTTTGAACAATATGCAGGTTGTCAGGTTTCGATGTCATCTCAAATAAATTGCACTCCCAAACAATTAATCTTTGCTGAAATATTCCATTTATTGAGTACGACAGATCTGGCCCCGACTTCGTCGTAGCCGATATTAACCCTCTGACCCCCAAACCCTTCCCTTTCCGTTCCCCAATTCTCATCTTCTCATTGGCCATCTTCCAAGTCAGTCTCCCCAGCTTCTGACCTCACCCCACAGGAATGTTCCCCCCCCATCCCATCTCCTAGGGGATATTATCTACAGAGAAAATAAGTAGGTGAAAAGTCAAGCCTCATCTTTTTATGGCAGCATCAGAATGCTGACACAGGTTGTATTACACGAATGGCTATTTTATATGTGAAATTATGACTGAAATATTTCTGCACTTATATTGGTTCACACTTTCAGGAAGTTTCTCCTTCGTTTTAGGTTGCTTCTCTCTTTTTTCAGTTTCCATCCATTGCTTCTTGTTTTGCCTTCTGGTGCTTTGGAAAATACATTGCCCCCTCTTCTTTCTGGCAGCCCCTTAAAAGCCTGTTGCCTATCACACTCTTGGGCAAAGCATGTGAGCCATTTCCTCCTTTCAGTGGTCCATGAAAGTACATCTATAGTATGTAGATAATAAAGTTGAAAAAAGGTGAACAACATTTTTACAGAACTATAGATACGTTGAGGCTGGGCGTGACAAGGAATGGCTGGGAGGGGAGGGGCCAGGCGAGGCACCCCTTGATGTGAGTGACATTGAGTTGGCCACACCCACCCAGTCACATGACCATCAAGCCACACCCACTGTCACATGACCATCAAGCCACGCCCACAAAATAAGTGTCAACGTTGCGTTGCGTCTCCGTGTGAACAAGGAGAAAGGAGCACACGTAGTCTTAGCTTGCTGCAACTTTTTCTTTTATTAGAACAATCCTTCACACGATGCACGGCAAAGCTGACGGTAATGCGGATACTCAAAATCGGCGTTGGGAGCGGCTGCCTCCCAACGCCTTTTAAACAGCGCGCCGGCGAGGTATTAAGACCACTGCCCTTCCGGGTTTACTGTGCATGCGCCGCCGAGACGCTGTCCCGTTGCAGCGAAAAGGCACACAGTAATCCCTCTCCCCGGCCGCCACCGTGCCCGAATGCCTAACAAAACAATACAACCCCCACCACTGTGTAACAGCGTAGACAGTCTCCGACGCTTCCATCGCCAACTCCCCCGGGTCGTTATCACGGTAGTGGCTGGGTGTCGAGTGGATCGCGACAGGCGGCTCCCCCTACCAGGGGCCCTCCTGGAAGACACGAAAAAAAACATGTTAAGCCCCTACGTTAAGGGTGTATGTCCGCACTCTGGGGCCCTGGTTTGTGGGGATACTGTCTATGAAATTGCTTGACCAAGCGATTAGCCTCCATGTCAGTGGCGGCTACCCATGACGCTTCTTCGAACGGGTATCCTTTCCATTTAAGCAAATATTTGAGTTTTCCCCTACTAAGCTTTGAGTCTAGGATCTGTTCTATTTCATACCGATCATCCTTCACCGGGCCAGGCCTGCTTACAGGTTCCCGGACTACCTCCACGGGTTTCAATAAACTACTATGGAACACAGGGTGTACCTTGCCGAGTAACGGCGGCAATTTGAGTTCCACTGTGACTGGATTAATGACCTTTATAACAGGGAAGGGACCCAAATATTTAGGACTTAGTTTCTGGCTCGGTGTCCATAATTTCAGGTATTTGGTGGAAAGATATACTCTATCTCCAACTACGAACGGTTTATGGTCTGCTCTCCGTCTGTCAGCTTGGTGTTTTTGCATTAAGGCTGCTTTCTCTAAAGCCTTTTTTATATGAGGCCAACTCCTCCCAATGTGGCTGGCCCATGTACCAGGGGCCAGCTGGTCTTGGGATTGCACATCGAGTTCAGGGATGGCAGGAAAGTCTTTACCAGACACTGCACGGAACGGAGTAACCCCTGTACTCCCATGGATTGTATTATTGTAAGCAACTTCTGCGAAAGGGAGTAACTCCGACCAGTCTGTCTGTTGGTATGAAACTTAACACCGTAAATACCTCTCTATCATAGCATTCGCCCGTTCCGCTGCACCATTGGTGCTCGGGTGAAACCCAGAACTTAACCCCTGTGACGAGCCGATCATGGCTACGAAGGTACGCCAAAACTTTGAGGTGAATTGGACACCTCTGTCTGAAATAATACGGCGAGGTGCACCATGTAATCCAAATGGCATAACTCTAAACTTATAACTGCCCAGGGGACAATTGAAGGTGGTCTTCCATTCATCACCAGGTCTAATTCGGACCCGATAGTATGCCTCACGCAGGTCTAGCTTCGTAAACACTTTACCGGTCGATAGCGTAGCTAAAAGGTCCTTCATGAGAGGCAGGGGATATAGATGCTCAACGCAGACGGTGTTTAGGTCCCGGAAATCTACACACAAACGTAACCCGCCATCCTTTTTTTCCCGGAACAAGACGGGCGCCGCCATGTGGGATCTGCTGGGCTGAATGAAGCCCCTGGCTAGGTTCTTATCGATGTATCGCCTTAATTCCTCTAACTCGGGTTTTGTCATGGCGTACATGCGAGGTTTTGGCAAACGAACCCCTGGTTTCAATTCGATAGCACAGTCTGTCGGCCTGTGGGGGGGGGTAGCATCTCACATTCCTGCTCGTCGAAGACCGCCGACAGATCACTATACTCCACAGGGTATTTACTCGGCGGCTGTTCTGGTATTACGTCCCCCTCCTCCTCTGCTCTCCCGCTCAAGTCCTCCGGGACTGGATCAGGGCCAAGTCCCAAACGTAATCTCCGGTAACCACCCTCCCACCAGATAGTTGGCCTCCACTTGTCTAGCCAGGCCAATCCGAGAATGAGGGGCTCTACCATAGTATCAACAACCACAAAACGGATCTTTTCCCAATGGTCCCCCACCTCCAGACGGACCGGCTCAGTTACTTGGGTTGCTGGTCTGCCCCCCAATAATGACCCATCCATCTGTTCAAACCGTATGGGGACCCGTAAGGGCACCAGTTGTAAACCTAGTTCCACGGCTACAGATTTCTGCAGAAGACATCGGGTGCACCCAGAATCAATAAGGACGTCCCGCTCCACCCTTCCTGCTGTGTGTAAGTGCTTTAGGACCACAGGTATCACAAAAGGTCGTATCGGGCCACTTACCATGGGGTCTCCAGCTGCATCGTCTTCACTGCTGTCCGAGGCCACAGGGGTACTCCCTTGGAGCGGAAGGGATCTTGCTTCTGACGCCGGCCCACGGGTAGACACCGATGTCATTGTAGGTGTGGCCCCTCTGGACCAATCCGACGATGAGCGGACTCGTTCTCGACCTTTCCCTGCGGATGATGGTGTCTTGGAGGCAGCCGACACAGGAGGTACAGGACAATCAGCGGCACGATGACCCAGCTGGTTACACCGAAAACATCGGATTGCACCCCTCCCAACAGGGAGGATAGAACGAGGAGGAGGAGACCCTACTCCCCGGGTACCCACGGGCCTATCATTGCTGCGTCGTGTGGCGGTGGAGAACCCAGCCACCCCTCGGGGTCGAAACTCCCGTAATCCTACATCAAGGTCTACGGCAGCCTTAAACCATTCCGTGAGTTTGGGTGGTAGACCCCTGTACACACACGCCTGTCTCAGCTCCCTATCTAGACCTAGGCGGAATTGATGAATGAGTAACCGTTCAGGCCATGCCCGTAAGCGACCTGCCATGGTCCGAAACTCCTTGACATATTGTCTGGCAGGCCGGCCCCCTTGTTTCAATGACACCAACTCGCCTTCTAACAATTGGGTACGTGACTGATCTTCAAAGCGGCAACGTAACGCCTCTAGAAAGAGGCCCACATCAGCTAATTCCTTGGCGTGGTCGCTATGTAAGTCAGCGACCCAGTCTGCGGCTTCGCCGGACAGGACAGTGGTTATAGCCACCACCATAGACCATTGCGACGGGAAGAGATGACCATACAAGTCCATATAACTAAGGATCTGACTCAAAAACAACGAAACTCTGTCCGGACTACCGTCGAAGGTGGCTTGGAGGGGAGGAGGACCCCACAGCTGCTGCTGGGCGTGCCACGGGCCAGGACCCCATCCGGGCCCCGGAGCCATCGGTCTCGCATCCGGAGCGCCCCTAGCACCACTCCCACGGTGGAGGTCTCTCTGCTGACGATTGTGTCCTTGCGACCCCTGCTGGTTGAATCGTGGTCCCCTTGCCCTGTCTCCATCCCCGTCTTGACCCCGAAGGCCCGTATGGGACACGGTCTGGGCAGAACCAGGCGCTCCTTGGTCGCGATACTCGAGCCGTGGCGTCCCCTCCCCGATGCGTAACTTTGGGCTCGCCAAACGAAAACGAGCCTCCGAGGCGCTGTGAGGTGCCCTTTGTCCCTGCCAGGGTCGTGCCTCCGGTATCCATGGTTGCCAGGAGGGGGCGTCCCGGAAGCTTGCCTCGCCAAACTTCTCCCGTAAAATATCCAGCGTGGACGCCCCCAGTCCGGTAGAACAACTCATATCATATTCATCTTCTTCTGTCCACCTCCGTTCCCTCCACCCCTGGAACGACGCGCCGGCCAGGTCAGGGGGGGATGACGCCCATTGCTCTAGCGAATCCCTCTCACCTCGGGAAGGCCACTCATCCATACGGGGGTTGCCACCGGCCGCCTGGGGCGTGGCCACCTTCGGGCGTACGACGGTCATGTCCAGCTCTTCAGATGCTGGGGTCTCTGACAAGCCTTCTATGTCCGCATCCAACTCCTCCTCGGTCGCCGGGGACTCAGCTGCTGCGCCCTCCGCCATGCCGCTGGACCGCCGCTGAAAGCGAGGAGAACGCCGACTTTCTGTCAACGTTGCGTTGCGTCTCCGTGTGAACAAGGAGAAAGGAGCACACGTAGTCTTAGCTTGCTGCAACTTTTTCTTTTATTAGAACAATCCTTCACACGATGCACGGCAAAGCTGACGGTAATGCGGATACTCAAAATCGGCGTTGGGAGCGGCTGCCTCCCAACGCCTTTTAAACAGCGCGCCGGCGAGGTATTAAGACCACCGCCCTTCCGGGTTTACGGCGCATGCGCCGCTGAGACGCTGTCCCGTTGCAGCGAAAAGGCACACAGTAATCCCTCTCCCCGGCCGCCACCGTGCCCGAACGCCTAACAAAACAATACAACCCCCACCACCGTGTAACAGCGTAGACAGTCTCCGACGCTTCCATCGCCAACTCCCCCGGGTCGTTATCACGGTAGTGGCTGGGTGTCGAGTGGATCGCGACAATAAGCTACGCCCACTGAACCGGTAGTAAAAAAATTTAGAACCCACCCCTGGTAGTAAACCCAACCTTATGTAAACTCTCCATAAGTGAAGTACATATTGTCTCTGCATCTTGTTTTTCCAATTCAACAAGCTCAACAAAAACTGTTGGTGGGTTATCTGAATCCTCAACTTTTATGAAAACTATCACAACTGGTCTGCATGATAGCGTTGAAGCTTTGTCAATGATCAAACACACTTTCAGATTCTGTGCAATAATGCTGGTAAACATTTCGGTTTTAATTCCTTTTGCGATGAAATCAACTATTTTCACTGCAGTTCTCCGTGAATGCAATCCTACTCCCAGATCTACTCCAATTGTAGTTAGCAATTCTACCTCTCCTTCTATGTCTGAAAATGGTTTACATCTTTTTGCCAGACTGTAAACTGTAAGGAATACTTTACGAGTAGTAGATAAATTTTTTTCAGTTGACCTATCTACTGATTTTGTTATAGCATCCTTCTCCCGTTGTTTTATGTTGTCTCTGCAAATGATGTGTGATTTTGATGTGAAATGTTCTTTCATTTTTTTCCCTAAGAGATGCTTGCTGTACCTCTTTACTTGTCCCTGCTGCCTCAATCTTAAAATGTTTCCATTCTCTGGAAACATGAACGCCTTTCTCTAATGAGAACTCATGTTTCGCACAGTACTTACAACCTAACTTTTTGTTTGCAACTTCCAGACCATCATACTTCTCTTGAAAGTTGCTGTATTGCTGCAAGGTCCAGCAGTCAGGAAGATCAAGAAGACTTTCAGTTGAGGAGATTGACTTGCTGCTTTCTCCACATTCAAGTGGTGGCAGTGGTGCTTGTGGTGCTTTTGATGGTTTTGGATCCAATTCTGTTGTATCTGATTGTTCCAGTCTTGGTCTCTTGGTGAAGAAAGAGGTCATAATACATTGCTTTTTCATCCTGTTAAAGGGTACTACTGCAAAAGAAAAGAAACAATATTGTGCTTTGGACTCAATTGTGGTTGTAAGCTGAGGACTAAAGGTAACAGAAGGGAGCTCTGTTTTCACCCAACAATGTACAGTCTTTTCAGGATGTGATTGGGGTCCAACAAACAAGAAAGATAAAGTGTTTCAGCCAAGAAGTTAGATCAAGAAGAATGACTTTCATAGGTACATTCACAGAGCAATACTGAATTAATTTTCATGAAATTTATTCCTCAGTTCAAGAAACAGGAATATATGAATTAGGTTGAGTATTTAGGTCAGTACAAGTCAAGTAGCCATTCAAGAGTTAGTGGTCTCATCATGGTTAGAAGCAATGGTAAAGCAAGATATGGATTTAAAACCAGAAATATATTGTTGGGTATGTTAAAGGGAATACATATTTAATTTTACACATGTTAACAGCTGCTAGAATTGTGTTTGCACAACAGTGGAAAAACAAAGAAATGAAAGTGAATAAAAACAATATTAGAATGTGCAGAAATGAATAAAGTAACAATTTAAATCATGGAGAAGGCTTTGAACACTTTTTAACGTGGGATTTGTTTTATCAATGGCTAACTAACAGAAACAGAAGTTAGAAATCTAAAAGTATAAAAGAAAACACCAACTGTATAAGGAAAGTTCACTAAAATGGATAAGCACATAGTATTAGTATTTGATTATGATTAAAGTGTAGATAACTGGGGGACCATAAACCCCCGCCCCCCCCAAAAAAAACTAGGACAGTGCCAGGAAAACACTGAAAGAATAACAAGAGTTGTCCCCCAAAAGACTACAGATAAAACCAGTTTTTTCTCTAACCCTAAGTACAGGAAAGACAAAGCCACTGGAATAAAAATATTGAGAAGTAAGTTTTCCAAGGATCTTGCCCAATAATCACAGACACGATAGGCTTTGAGTTCAATGTATTTATTTACTCCATTTCTTTCTTTTCAGGTACTCATTTGGAACTGGTCCTGGACTTCTGTGCACAGCCTTATATATGGAGGAGGTGGAGTCAAGGTAAGGAGGGGTTATGGGAAGGGCTAAGTGAGGGAGGAGGGGTCAGTGGGTCAGTCTATGCAATGGTGTATACACAGTTAGGCATTTACTCGTAACAAATCCCCCTCTAAATGCCTAACATTCGGGGTTGATTCTGTACCCGGCATGGTCACCCCTAGTTTTGATGTGAGATATGTGTGTTGCTTGTTTGGTAATGGTTTCGTTAGAATGTCTGCAACTTGCTCAGAGGTTTTACAATGTACGGCCCTAATGAAACCTACATTTGATAACTGCCTGACATGCTTATGCTTGATGTCGATATGTCTGGACCTCTGACCCACTGCTTCTGCATTGGAGATGTCTATGGCTGCTTTATTGTCCTCGTGGATAGTTATAGGGTAAGCCGGTTCGGTCCATATTTCAGAGAGCAGGTCATCAAACCACACTAAATTGTTAGCTGCCTTTGATAGGCAGATGTACTCTGCTTCTGCCGTGGATGTGGCAACCAGGTTCTGTTTGCCGGTATACCAGTGTACCGGGCAGTTATTGATGAGGAACACGTAACCTGATGTGCTTTTCCTGCTCTTGGTATCACCCGCCCAGTCAGCGTCCGCATAGCAGGTCAGCGCCGGTTCTTTGGATTTGGATGGTTCCAGGCATAGGTACGCGTCTATGCTATGTTTCAGGTACCTGATTACTCGCTTCACCCCTTCCCAGTGGTATACCTTGGGTTCACTGACATGTCTGGATAATAAATTAACAGCTAAGCTGATATCGGGCCTTGTCCAATTGGCAATATACAGGAGGGATCCAATGACAGATCTATACAAGGTGTTGTCCTTAAATGACTCCCCCTCTTCGTGCATATGTTTCAAGAAGTCTGTTTGCATGTGGGTTTCGCATGGCTTAGCGTCCCTCATGTTGCATCTATGTATACATTCTAATATTTTCTCCTTTTGAGAAACCTTGAACCCGTTCTCTGTTTTCTCGATTTGTACTCCTAGATACTTATTGACTTTCCCTAGGGTTTTGAGTGTGAATTGTTTCCCCAGTTCTCTGGCGAATTTATCGCAATTTTGCTTGTGCTGCCCCATGTACAGGATGTCGTCTACGTAAACGAGTGTGTATTCGACCGATGTGCCCTCCCTCTTGGCGAAGAGGCAGAGGTCTGCTGATGTGGCGGTAAAACCCATGTCCCTGAGTGTTTTGGCTAGGCATTCATACCATCTTTTCCCGGACTGTCTTAAACCGTACAAACTTTTGTTTAGTAGCCAAGTGACTCCTTCTTTTGCGCCTTTCCCTGGGGGTGCCCTGACATATATTTCTTTGTCTAACTTCGCATGGAGGTATGCGGTTTGAACGTCAAATTGGTAGACTTCTAGGCCTAAGATAGATGCAACTACTAGGGCGCTTTTGACACATTCTGCCCTAACTGTGGGTGAGTAGGTATCCATGTAGTCGTCTGGATACCTTTGGGCGAACCCCTGAGCTACGAGTCTAGCCTTGTAGAGGGCCTTGTTGTCTTCGAGTTCCTTGATTTTGAAAACCCACTTCGTGCCTATGAGTGTCTTATCGGCTGGGACCTTAGAGGGGGTGTACACGTTCAGTTTGCGCAGGCTAGCCATCTCCCTTTCCATAGCTTGCTCCCACCTATCTCTCTCTACCTGTGGCAGGCTAATGATTTCTTCGTATGAGTTGGGTGTTGTTCTATTTGGGTGAATGGACATGACATAATCTTCAAATCTCTTGGGCATTTTGTTTCTGTTGGGTCTGATAGGTCTCATGGGTCTTGTGTCAGTGTCGTGCATGTATTTGGCCTCCTTCTCTGTGACCGTGTCTACCTTGATGATGGGGTGGTCTTCCTTCCACCCCTTGGTGGCTACCTCATGGTGTCTTGGTCTTTGTCTGTCTTGTGTATTTGCTTCTAATGTGATGGGTTTGCTTTTGTCCCTTGATTCGTTTGTGTCTTCCTGTCTGATGAGTGTCTCGTTGAGGTGTATCTTAGACCAGTTGGCGTTCTCGTGGAACACCGCTGTTCTGGATACAATGAACCTGTTGTCCCTGTCAATGAATCTATAGCCTTTTGTGCCTGGTTCATACCCCATGAACCTTAATCTCCTGGAGACCTTGTCTCCTTTTCGCCTCAGTTGCCTGGGGATGTGCACATCCGCCGTGACTCCAAATATGTGCAGGTGCGCAATCTTTGGTTTTCGGTCGTACATCACCTCATAAGGTGTTTTCCCTATTACGCTAGACCAGAGTCTGTTCAACATATAATTTGAGTAGTTGAGAGCTTCTGCCCAGAATGGCTGTCCTAACCCCGCATCCTCTAGGGCGCATCTCATCATTGTTTGTAGGACTCCATTCCTCTTCTCTACGACTCCATTTTGGAATGCGGAAAAGGAAGAAGTCTTGTAGTGTATTATCCCGTGCATCTTTGACCAGTTCGAGAATTCCCTCGATAAGAACTCAGACCCCCTATCTGTCATTATTTGCCTTATCTTTGTGTTGTGTTGCGTTTCCACTCTCTTATAAAACTCTTTAAATTTTTGGAATACCTCGTCTTTATGATTAATGGTATACACAAAGCCATAGCGGCTGTAGTCGTCTACTATTGTCAGAAAATATCTCCTTTTGTATTTTATAGAGGGCTTCATGGGGCCCACAATGTCCATATGTACCAGGTGGAAGATAGAATTGGTGGTACAGGTGGCTTTTCTAGGTCTGGGTTTGGTTTTTAACTTAGATGATTTACATACAGAACACTCTAAGTAGTTTTTGCAGTTTTTTATTTTCAAATCACTGGTACATTCTGTCATTTTTTGGATGACTGGGAAGCTGGCATGGCCCAATTTTCTATGTAGCAAATGGGCGCAGTCATCGTGAATGGGTTTGCCTATTAACAATTTCCCTCTGTGTGTCGTGTTGCCTTCGGTGGGGTCGTCTTCCCTGCCCCCCTCTGCCTCAACATGTGTGTTGACTTTATTCTCAGTGTTTTCTAGTTGGGCGATAACTTGGGTCTGGTTATTCTTTTTAGGGTGGAGGTATGTTAGCCCTCCATTAATGACTATTTTGCTGATGCTTTCCCTGTCTCTGGTCAGGTAGGCTTCTCCCTCTTTGAAGGTGGTCTCTATGCCCATGTCCTTGCTCAGTTTAAGCGGTGCTAAAATGTTGTGGGGTATTTCGGGTATGAGTAATACCCCCTCTACTTTGCCTATTCCGCTTATGAACGTGTTTCCTCTCCCTGTCACTAGGACCTTGTTTTGATTGGCCACCTTAATGTGGTAGTTTTCCTCTGTGAATGAGGTCAGTATCTTTATGTCATGAGTTGTGTGGTTGGTGGCTCCCGAGTCGATGAGCCATGCTTCTCCTTCTCTGGTTTGTAAGTGTGTGTGTGTGTTCTCCCCGATCCCATACATGGACCCTGATCGGCTCTCCCTAGAGCTGTCCCTACTTCCCCTTCTGTTCCTTGGGTCGGGGGAGTCTCTGTGCCTGTATCTGTTGTCTGATGGGGATCTATCGGGGAGCCCCGGCTTCCTGCCTTCCCTTTCCCTTTGGTAGGTGTGGTCCCTTCCCCTTGAGTTTTTTGGGCAATCCCATTTGTAGTGGTTCTTTGAGCCACAAGTGAAGCATTCTGGGTAGTCTAGGTTCCTGGTTTGGAACTCAACTTTCTTAGTTGGCCTGCTGTCCCTGCGGCTGATGGAGCGGTCCCTCCTTAAGCTATCTTCTGCTATTATCCTATTTGTCAGTGACTCGAGTGTGAGGTGGCCTAAGCCTATGCTATCCAGCTGCATTATAAAATTGTCCCAGCTGGAGTCCAGGGAGTTGATGACAATGCTCTTCATGCTCTCTTCGGATATATCCTCCCCCCTTTGTATCAGTTCAGTTCTTGTGGCATTCAGGTTCAGTATATGTTCACCCATGGGAGTCCCTGCTTTATGCCTGGCAGAGTGGAATTCCCTGGATATCCTTGCTGTGGTGGCAGCGCTTTTACTATAGAACAGATTAAATATTCTCTGCTGTATCTCAGACACAGTCAGATAATGGCTTAGGCTGGGGTATACACCTGGTGGGATATTTGCTATAATTAAATAGTAAGCCCTGTGATGCAAGCAATCTGTTTCTAAAGTCCAAGGTTTTGTGGGGGGGTCATCAACTAAAAACAGTAGATCCTCTTTTAAAAATAAAACCTGGAGTTGGTGATTCCACTGCATGAGGTTTGATCCATCTAATTTGAGAGTGGGAAAGTTAGCTGGTAAATTCCCTGAGTTGTGTGATGAATTACTCACAGTCTGTTGCTGCCCATGGTGTCTCAGGTGAGGGAACTCACAATATGGCTTGGGTATGCAGTTTGCAGCTCTGTACAGACTTGGATTTATGTTCTCTCCTTCTCTTCTTGCAGGAGCCGACTGAGCATGTGCGAGGCCCATTTCGCGTCTGTAGCCGATGGGAGAGTAGCTGGCTGTTGCTGCTCTTAGGCCTTGGCCTAGGCCTCCAGTTGGGGGTCCCATCTCACTCCTGGGGTGTCCGGCTTCATCTCTGGAGGCAGGCATCCATCGCTGGGCATCCGG
This sequence comes from Pituophis catenifer annectens, assembly GCF_029215685.1. Taxonomy (NCBI): domain Eukaryota; kingdom Metazoa; phylum Chordata; class Lepidosauria; order Squamata; family Colubridae; genus Pituophis; species Pituophis catenifer. Next base: position 26,064,772 of record NW_027256885.1, on the reverse strand, counting down.
ATCCATGCAGGAGGCTGGAGAGTGTCGAGGAGGCGAGGCGGTCGTAAGTCGAGGACTTCTGGGGTTCTGCGGCGTGGCGGCTGCAGTGGGTCCCAATCCTTGATTGCTGGTCCCTGGGCACGTGAGTAGGCTGGGCGGAGGCCGCATGGGGGTTGAGTAGCTGGTGTGGCCTCTTCCCCTCGGGCCTCTTATGCTTGGTGCTGTGGGTGCTGGGTTCGAGTCCTGCCATCTGCATGATTCAAGCGTAGTTGGTGCCCTGCGGTTGTCTTCGTGGGGGTTGGTCATCGTGTGGAGTATCTGGGGGGGGGTGCTATCATCGATGGCCCCCCCGTAGCCCCCTCGGTTCGCGGCGGTGTCTCTGAGGTGCGTGGCTGGCATGAAGGGGTTGCGTGCAGGGCCTATCGCGGCTGCTGGGGCCCTGGGTGTCTTTCTGGCTTCGAGCTCGGGAGGCGAGCTCCAGATGCCTTGGTGTGTCCCTTCTGGGGTGCCTTTGGCTGTTCCCCCATTTGTTCTGGGGTTTCTTTCATTTCGCGCCATTGGATTTGAATCCTGGCTCCCTATTGGTTGGTGGCCATCCCAAGATGGCCGCCGGGAGCATGTCGCGAAAATGGAACCGCTTGGGTCTTGGGTCTCTGCCAGGGGGTATCTCTGTCTTACCGGTCTGGCAGCCTCGTGGTCTTGCTCCTGGGGGCTCATCGCTGCTCCCTGGTCATCTAGAAGGTCCCGGAGCTTCGCGATGAGTTCATCCTTGCTTATGGAGGCGTCTATCATTTTCTGTATGATGTCCTTTAGTTCATCTCTCTCGGGTGATCTGTCTCTGGCGTGCCTGGCCGCACTTTCTTTTGGCCTCACGCTTCTGTTTGTTTGGTCCAGTTCCTCCATCTCCAAGGCAGTTGGGATTCTGGCGGTGGCACCTTCAGGTTCCCCCAGCTCTGCCATCAGCCTGGTGGTGGACCTTGTGTTCATCCTTCCTTCCATTTCCGATTTTGGTTCTGTTTATTGGGCATAACCGTCCTCTGCTACCATATTGAGAAGTAAGTTTTCCAAGGATCTTGCCCAATAATCACAGACACGATAGGCTTTGAGTTCAATGTATTTATTTACTCCATTTCTTTCTTTTCAGGTACTCATTTGGAACTGGTCCTGGACTTCTGTGCACAGCCTTATATATGGAGGAGGTGGAGTCAAGGTAAGGAGGGGTTATGGGAAGGGCTAAGTGAGGGAGGAGGGGTCAGTGGGTCAGTCTATGCAATGGTGTATACACAGTTAGGCATTTACTCGTAACAAAAAACCATCATCAAGGCATTGTGGGAAGTATAGTACACCCCAAAAGGACAGTGCCAGAAACCTCACAGCACCAGAAACCTCAGAAAACTGCCAAGAAACTCAAGCCAGCGCTTCCCCCTTTAAGAAACACCCAGGCAAAAGCACCAGCTGAAAGGAACCCTTAAGTACAGCCATTAAGATAAGGGGAATAAGGCTAAAAATAACTCTCCTTGAACTCCCCATTTCCTCTTTCCTGACAGAATTAACCCCTAGGATAGGAAAGACAAAAGACCTGGGACCAAGATTAGCCCAAGAAAACAGGAAAATGACACCCAGGGCAATCAGAAAAACATCAAAACCCATCAAGCTGCAGGAGCTCACAAAGCTACACAAAGCTGAACAAAGGAAAGCAGCTATTGAGTCACATAAAATGTGGTTGCTGCAAGAAGCAACCACCTCACAAAAATTACACAACCTCAAAAACCAGTTATCACACTTACACACAAAATCTCACAAAGCTGCACAAAGCTGCACATATGAAAGCAGCTATTGAATTTGAGTCACATAAAACGCAACCACGTTCCATGTGACTCAATAGCTTGCTTTTATATGTGCAGCATTGTGCAAGCTTTGTGAGATTTTGTGTTTCTGTAGTGAGTGTGAATCATTACACAAACACACAGAATCTCACAAAGCTTGCACAAATCTGAACATATAAAAGCAGCTAAAATTTCCTAAATTTTATGTGACTCTATTTCCTTAAAAAAATACATTTCCTAAAAACAATAACATTTCCTAAAAATAACATTATTACAATCATTTTTTTTAAAGCATAAAGAAAAAAACCCCAGCCACTTACCCAATTGAAGGTACAAGGCAGGCAGGCAGGCAGGCAGATTCAGTTGCTCACCGATGAGATGGATGCAGCCATGGGATGCCTTCCACTTCCAGCAAGGCAGGTCTGCCAGCCACTTGGGATTTGGCTCCTGAAGCCTGGAGGCTGTACAAGGCAGGCAGGTAAGGCAGGCTGGAGGTTGGAGGGACAGTGGAAATGTTAGGCCCACCTGGGATGGAGCTGAGGCGGTCGTGAAGCCTATGGGAGCCTGTGGATTGGGGCGGCCGGCCAGCAAGGCCCCAGCCAAGCTAGGGCAGGCTACGGAAGCCTGGGGATGGTGGGGTAGGCTAGTGCTTACCTGTAGGTAATTCAGCAAGCTGCAGAGCAGAATGCACAGGTGCAAGCGAGTCCCATTGGGGAGGTCACGTGACGAGTTACGAGGCGAGTAGTGGGCCGCATGGTGAAGAGTATATATAGGGCTCGGATGGGTGGGGCGAGCTTTGAGCGGGTGAGTGAGCGTCAAGCATGCAAGCGTCATGTGGGTGGGCGGGGCAAGTGAGCGGCGACCGGGTGACCAGTTCAGGGGCGTTACCAGCCAGCGGTCGCTACTGGTTTGTCGACTCAGACCAAATTACCACTACCAGTTTGCCTGAACCGCTGCGAACCGGTAGAAACCCACCACTGTCATAGGGTACAAATAAGCAATCAAATCATACTAGGAAACAATCAATATCAATATAAATCGTAAGTATACAAGCAACAAAGTTACAGTCATGCAGTCATAAGCGGGAGGAGATGGGTGATAGGAACGATGAGAAGACTAATAGTAATAGTAATGCAGACTTAGTGAATAGTTTGACAGTGTTGAGGGAATTATTTGTTTAGCAGAGTGATGGCGTTCAGGAAAAAACTGTTCTTGTGTCTAGTTGTTTTGGTGTGCAGTGCTCTATAGCGTCGTTTTGAGGGTAGGAATTGAAACAGTTTATGTCCAGGATGCGAGGGGTCTATAAATATTTACACAGCCCTCTTTTTGACTCGTGCAGTATACAGGTCCTCAATCGAAGGAAGGTTGTTAGCAATTGTTTTTTCTGCAGTTCTAATTATCCTCTGAAGTCTGTGTCTGTCTTGTTTGGTTGCAGAACCAAACCAGACAGTTATAGAGGTGCAGATGACAGACTCGATAATTCCTCTGTAGAACTGTATCAGCAGCTCCTTGGGCAGTTTGAGCTTCCTGAGTTGGTGCAGAAAGAACATACTTTGTTGTGCTTTTTTGATGATGTTTTTGATGTTAGGTTTCCATTTTAGGTCTTGAGATATGGTAGAACCTAGAAATTTGAAGGTCTCTACTGTTGATACTGTGTTGTCTAGTGTTAGATCAGGCGCAGGAACAGAAGACGTGACCAGCTCGATACATGTAACAAACTTTATTTACATAGTAACAAGTAAAAGAAGACTGCTGGCGCGCTGCCGGAGCTCTCCTTATATTCGCTCCCGGCAGACGCACCGCCCCTAGACAGGGATTCAAATCTCCCGCCCGATGGCTGGCAGCCAATCAGGGCGGATGCCCTTATATGGACATAACACTCCTCCCCCCTTAGTCTGAACTGTCAATCTCGTTTACAAAAGTCACGTAGTCGCGCAGGTACATAGGACGCCTCGGCACCCTAGCTGACCTGCGCAGTCTCACTTGTTCTCCGTCTCCGACCTGGATGGACGGGGCTCTGTCGTCTCCGGGCTCCCTCTCCGGAACCGGGCTTGGTTCGGCTGTCGAGTGAGCGGGGTCACCCCCAGCGCCTCCGGCCGGACCGCAGACCTTGGGTGGCTGGTTCTGGTGGTCTTCTTCCTGGCCTGTGGATCTGTTTCCTCGTCTCGGTGGCTCGGTTCCGACCCGGGAAGAGCGTCTGAGTCTTGGTAAGTCCATCGTTTGCTCCTCCCTGGTTTCCCGGGCGCTGCGGTTCGGTTGCGGTTCGGCCTGGTGCCGGGTGGGTGGTGGTTCTGTTTGGTGCCCTCTGGACCGGCCCGCCGGCTGTGGGAGGTGCTGGCCCGTGTTGCGTTGTCCGACCTCGCAGGGGTGGTGTTGGTCTGCTAGGTCGGGCTGGCGTTGGTCTACCCTGTCTGGTCGGTGGTTGTCGACCTGGTCGGGCTGTTGTTGCGGCACTACCTCTGCGGGGCGGCGGAGGTCTCCCTTGCCGGGGTGGTGCAGGTCTACCTGGCCGGGTTGTTGTCGGCTTTCCCTTCCCCCTAGTCCCTGGTCTACCGTTGGGTGGTGCCTGGGGTCATCCGGGTCGGGGTGTTGTTTCCTGGCTGCCTCTTGTGATGGGCGGGGGTCCCTCTCGCCGGGGAGTCGAGTGCCACCCTTGCCCATAGGTTTGGGGGTGCCCGTCTTGGATGGGTCCCGGTCTACTCGCCTGGAACTGCAGTCTCCCTTGCTGGGCTGGCATGGGCTGCTGTAACTGGTGGGGTGCGCTGCTCCTCCTCTGGGCAGGTCCCGGTCTACCTGCGGGCTGGGTTGGTGGTCCTTGGCCTTGCCGTGCCTGGTGCCCACCTGGCTGGGTTGGTGGTGCCATCCCCCGTGCGGTTGGCCCCGGTCTACCTCGCTGGGCTGCCGGTGTGACAGCATTTGGTAGTGGGCTGGGCCAACCTTGTCGGGGTGGTGCTGCTCTGCCTCGCAGGGGTGTGGTAGGCCTACCTCGTCAGGGTGTTGTAGGCCTACCTCGTCGGGGTGTTGTAGGCCTACCTGGTCTGGGTGTGGTAGGCCTACCTCGCCGGGGTGTTGGAGGCCTACCTCGTCGGGGTGTTGTAGGCCTCCCTCGTCAGGCTGGTTTTCATGTGCCCCCCCCCACCTTTTTCGGAGTTGGTCGATGTGGCGTCTCGTGAACTGTACATCTTCCAACTCAACGATGTAGGATTTGGGCCCGGTTGTGCTGGCAATTTTCCCCTTCAGCCACTTAGGAGAGCCGCTGAAATTCAGCGCGAAGATTGAATCTCCTTTGCTGAAGGCGCGAAGCGGGCGGCTGGCGGTTGCGGTCACTTCCGGGCTGTATTGGGGGTGCAGCCGGTCCAAGGGTGACCTCAACCTTCTGCCCATCAACAGTTCGGCCGGGCTCTTGTGGGTGGTGGCGTGTGGCGTGATGTGCTGTGTGAGGAGGAAGTTGTCTATGCGCTCTTGCCAGTCCCCCGGGCCCATCTTGGTGAGGGCCTCTTTGGTCAGCCGGACCATGCGTTCGGCTTGTCCGTTTCCGGCCGGCCTGTAAGGGGCGGACAGGGCGTGGCGGATGCCCAGTCCTGCCAGGAAGGACTCCATGGCCAGGGATGTGAGCTGGGGGCCGTTGTCTGAGACCAGCACATCCGGTAGGCCGTGTGTGGCAAACAGGCGGCGCAGGGCTCGGATGGTTGCTTCAGTTGTGGTAGATGCCATCGGCACCACCTCGAGCCATTTGGAGAAGGCATCTACCACGATGAGGAGGTGTCGCCCTTGCATCGGACCCGCGAAGTCAATGTGGATCCTCGACCAGGGGTTGCTGGGGGTCTCCCACTTCGCGACTTCGGATTGCGGCGGCGCTGGGCGAACTTCTTGGCACGGGTCACATCTGGAGACCCATTGTTCAATGTCTTTGTCCATGGAGGGCCACCAGACATAACTCCGTGCCAGGGCCTTCATGCGGACGATGCCCGGGTGCCCCTTGTGTAAGGTTTCTAGCGTCCGCCGTTGCAGGGTGCCAGGAATCAGCACCCTGTCTCCCCATAGCAGGCAGCCTTTGATGGTGGACAGCTCCTCCTGTTTCCTTGCGAACGGGCTGAACCTTTCCTCTGGCTTTTCCGCTGGCCACCCTCTGAGGATCCAGGACTTCACTTGGCGGAGTGTGGGGTCCTTTTGGGTGTGGACGGCCACATCTGCGGATGACACCGGGCAGCTGGCGTCGTCATCAATGTGAAGTAGGTGGAGCGTGGGGGCTGGGTCCTCGACCGGCTTCCTCGACGGGCATCTGCTGAGGGCGTCAGCGTTCCCTATGGCTGTGCCTGGCTGGTGCACGAGCCTATAGGAGTAGCCAGCTAGGAAGATGGCCCATCTCGTCATTCTTGGGGACATGAAGGTCGGGGTTGGTTGGTCGCCTGCGAGGAGTCCCAGGAGAGGCTTGTGGTCTGTGACTATGGTGAAGCGTCTTCCGTAGAGGTATTCGTGGAAGCGCTTCACTCCAGCCACGATGGCCAGGGCTTCTTTGTCCAGCTGGCTATAGTTCCGTTCTGCGCCGGACATAGTCTTTGAAAAGTACGCGATTGGGGCTTCCGAGCCATTGGGCAGTTCGTGGCTGAGGACTGCCCCCACCCCGTAAGGCGACGCGTCGCAGGTCAGTCTGATGGGGAGCGTCTCGCTGTACTGGATGAGGACGCTTTTGGACGTCAATAGTCCCTTGATGGCCCGGAATGCCGCTTCCTCTTCCTGGCCCCACTTCCAGGAAGCCGATTTCCCCAGCAGGCGGTGGAGTGGCTCAGCAACTGTGGCTTTCTGTTTTAAGAAAATGGCGTAGAAGTTGAGCAACCCAAGGAAAGCCTGAAGCTCCGTTTTGTTTTTTGGGCTTGGAGCTTCATGGATTGCTTCCACTTTTGATTTGGTGGGGTGTATGCCTGTGCTATCAATGAGGAAGCCCAGGAACTCGACTTCCTGTACTCCTATGATGCACTTGTCCCGCCTGACCCTCAAACCCTTGTCCTTGAATCGCTGCAGGACAAGCCTGAGCCTTTCAAGGAGTTGGGGTCTCGAGTCACCGGAGATGAGCACATCATCGAAGTAAGGCACCACCCCTGGAACGCCTTGGAGAAGGCGTTCCATCATGGATTGGAATATGCCAGGGGCAGCGCTGACTCCAAATTGGAGGCGGTTACATTTAAATGCCCCTCTGTGCGTGACAATTGTCTGAGCCTCCGCCGTTTTGTCATCCACTGGCAGTTGCTGGTAAGCCTGGGCCAGGTCCAGTTTCGCGAAAATTGATCCAGATCCCAGGGAATGCAGCAGGTGTTGCACCACTGGGACTGGGTATGCGCTCTGTGCCAACGCCTTGTTGATGGTACAACGGTAGTCAGCACAGATGCGCACAGACCCATCATGCTTCAGTGGGGTCACAATGGGGGTCTCCCATGAGGCATGATCGATCGGTTCCAGTACGCCCTGGGCGATCAGCTTATCCAGCTGTTCATCTACTTTCGGCCGCAGGGCAAATGGAACTCGGCGGGGCTTGAGCCTGATTGGGGTGATTCCCTTGTCCAGATTAAAGGAGATTGGCCTCCCCACAAATTTCCCCAGCTTACCATCGAAGACTTCTTTGAACTCTTCGATGATGGAGTCGAGTTCGTCCCTGCGGATCTCGTGGATGCCCTGAAGTGAAAGTCCTAGAGGCTTGAACCACTCCACGCCCAGCAGGTTCGGTCGGCTGTGCTGCACGATGGTGATGGGCAGCTTTCCATCGAAGTCGTTGTACTTCACATGGATGGTTGCTCTGCCTAGGATGTCGATGGGGTTTCCATTAAAGTCCACAAGTTTGTCTTTCGGGGCTTTCAGCTGGGTCCTTTTGTATGCCGGTTTCAGCTGTTGTAGGTGCTGCCAGTCCATGATGGAGAAGGCGGATCCGGAGTCTACCTCCATCTTGCACGGAGACCCCTCTGCTAGCAGCGTCACGTGGAACTTGGTGGTCCCCTCGTCGCTTGTGTGAGCAATGGTGGTGGTCTGGTGCACCGTTCTGTTTCGGGGATATTCCTCCTCCCCGCGCCGGGACTGGTTTGAGGACCGTTTGGATGTCCTCTGGTTATCTTTGCGATTTTCCCGGAATCGCGGTCTGGGCGGCTCCGGGGCTGGGTCTGTGGCTCTGCAGGCCTCGGCGATGTGGCCCCTCTTCAGGCATCGGCGGCAGGTCGCGTCCCTCCATCTGCAGGTCGCTCTGGGGTGGTCGCCTCTGCAGCTGCCGCATCGCTCTCCGCGGTCGCCATGCGGTGGGGTTTCCCGCCTGGGAGGGCGGGACACCTTGTGGACGGCCATTTCCTCATCAGACTCGGATTGAGTGGTTGCCTCGTCCGATGAGGTTGGGCCCGACTTGTGGATCTTATGGATCCCTCTTGCTTTTACCATTGCAGCGGCTGCTTGTTCGGACGTTTCTGCTGCTGTTGCCTCGTCGAGGACGTCTTTAAGCGGAATCTTCTTCCTGCTGAGGAATTTCTTCTGCAGCCCCACATCTCGCATTCCAAACACAATGCGGTCCCGGATGGCATTGTCCACATTGTCGAACTCACAGTTGGCAGCGAGTTGGCGGAGCGCTGCCACGAATTCTTTGATTGATTCACCTTCCCGCTGGTTTCTTTGCTGGAAGGTGAACCTGTTTGCGATGGGGGTGCCTGTAGGTGCATAGTGCTCCTGTAAGACGTCCTGCAGGTCATTCCAGGACATCTCCTCGATGTCCCTAGGTGCCACGAGGTCCATCGCCATCTCTAAGACGTCCGATCCGCAATGAGCCAGGAAGAGGGCTCTTTTCCTCTCATCATCGAGGTTCTGGTATCCATTGCCTCGCAGGAACTGCCGGAATCGGACCATGTATGACCTCCACTTCTCCCGGGATGGGTCGAACGGGTTCAGCGCGGTCATCGGGGCTTGCGGGGTAGCCATTCTGGAAGTCGCTGTGGTGAGGTGACTTCAGCTCTTTGGGCGATCGTGCCGTGAGTCTTTCTCAGGTTCTCTTCTCTAGTCCTTCGTCGCCAGTGTTAGATCAGGCGCAGGAACAGAAGACGTGACCAGCTCGATACATGTAACAAACTTTATTTACATAGTAACAAGTAAAAGAAGACTGCTGGCGCGCTGCCGGAGCTCTCCTTATATTCGCTCCCGGCAGACGCACCGCCCCTAGACAGGGATTCAAATCTCCCGCCCGATGGCTGGCAGCCAATCAGGGCGGATGCCCTTATATGGACATAACATCTAGTATTGTAAGAGGTGGAAGTATGGAAGGGTTTCTCCTGAAGTCTACCACCATTTTTACGGTTTTGAGTGTTTTCAGTTCCAGATTGTTCTGGTTGCACCACGAGGCTAGTTGTTCAACTTCCCATCTGTATGCAGATTCATCATTGTCTCGAATGAGACCAATCACTGTTGTATCATCTGCAAACTTCAGTAGTTTAAAGAAGATGGCAGCAACGGAGGAAGCATAGTTTGTTTGTTTATTTATTTATTTATTTATTTATTTATTTATTTATTTAATTTATATACCACCCTTTTCCCAAAGGGACTCAGGGTGGTGTACAGCCAACATAAAACACACAAATATAAAATTTAAAAACAATTTAAAAATATTAAATAGTTTGGCCCATATCTAATTAAAATAAAGCTACCCAATTTAGACATTTAAAATTAAGAATAAGCAATTAAAAAATTTAAATTAGGCCAGCCCGGCTTCTTGAAATAAAAGCGACTTGAGGGCCCGGTGGAAGGTACGTAAGTCAGGAATCCTCTGCATCTCGGGGGGCAGTTCGTTCCAGAGGGCAGGAGCCCCCACAGAGAAGGCTCTCCCCCTGGGGGCCGCCAGCCAACATTGCTTGGCCGACGGCACCTGGAGGAGCCCCTCTCTGTGGGAGCGAATTGGCCGGTGGGAGGCTATTGGTAGCAGCAGACGGTCTTATAAATATCCAGGTCCTAAGCCATGGAGCGCTCTGAAGGTGGTAACCAATACCTTGAATCGCACCCGGAGGACCACTGCGAGCCAGTGCAGCTCACGCAGGAGAGGTGTTACATGGGAGCGCCATGATGCTCCCATAACCACCCGCGCGGCCGCATTCTGGACCAGTTGGAGCCTCCGGGTGCTCCTCAAGGGGAGCCCCATGTAAAGAGCATTACAATAGTCCAGGTGGGAAGTGACGAGGGCATGAGTGATTGTGCGTAGGGAGTCCCGATCCAGAAAGGGACGCAACTGGCAGATCAGGAGAACCTGATAAAAAGCCCCCCTGGCCACGGCCGTTACATGTTCTTCCAAGGACAGCCGTGCATCCAGGAGGACACCTAAGTTGTGAGCCCTCTCCTTGGGGGCCAGCGACTCACCCCCAATAGTCAGAGATGGCACCAACTGACTATATCTGGACGCCGGAAGCCACAGCCACTCAGTCTTGGACAGGTTGAGCTTGAGCCTGTTTCTCCCCATCCAGAGCCGCACGGCCTCCAGACACCGGGACATCACGTCAAGGGCATCATTGGGGTGGTCCGGGGTGGAGATGTGCAGCTGGGTGTCATCAGCGTACTGGTGGAACTTCACCCCGAAACCACGGATGATCTCACCCAGTGGCTTCACATAAATGTTGAACAGAAGGGGCGAGAAGGACTGAAACTTGCGGCACCCCACACATGAGGCGCCTTGAGGTCGACCTCTGGCCCCCTGTCAACACAAACTGCGACCGGTCAGAGAGAAAGGAGGAGAACCACCGCAACACGGTGCCTCCCACTCCTAACCCCTCTAACCGGCACAGCATGATACCATGGTCGATGGTATCAAAAGCCGCTGAGAGATCTAATAGGACCAGGACAGAGGAAAAACCCCTGTCCCGAGCCCTCCAGAGATCATCAACCAATGCGACCAATGCCGTTTCCGTGCTGTATCCAGGTCTGAAACCTGACTGGAACGGATCAAGATAGACCGCTTCATCCAAGTACTGGGGGAACTGTCGCGCCACCACATTCTCAACAACCTTCACCACAAAGCGGAGGTTGGAGACTGGATGATAATTCGCTAAAACAGCCGGGTCCAGGGAGGGCTTCTTGAGGAGAGGCCTCACCACCGCCTCTTTCAAGGTGGCGGGGAAGCAGCCCTCACTCAAGGAAGCGTTGATAATCCTCTGGAGCCAGCCTCGTGTAACCTCCCAGGAAGCCAGCACCAACCAGGGGGGACACGGGTCCAATAAACATGTGGCCGCACTAAGTCTACCCAGAATCCTGTCCACATCTTCGGGAGTCACCGGGTCAAACTCTTCCCAGATAACACTCTCAAGACCTTCCTCCATCACCCCGTCTCAACTTATCCCGTCAGAGTCCAAGCCTTCCCGAATTTGAGCGATTTTGTCATGCAGATACTGTAGTTACATCGCAGGGAGTTAAAAGAAGAAAAAAGTTGCTATTAAAGTAAAATAAATGATAGGAGGAGAGGTGGAGAGGGAAAGACAAATCATAGAATAAATCATAGAGAAAGTAAAATAAATGGAGAAAGGAAAAGGAGAGGAAAGACTGGAGAAATAGGAGGAAAACGATCCACAGTGAACTTGGCCTGCTGAGAGAAGCCCAGCTGCACCCGAGAGGCCTACCCAAGAGCACAGAGGCCCATTGAAGTGAGGTGAGCGGAGAGGCAAAACACACCGGCGGAAAACAACGAGGCGAGCCGGTGAGCGAGTGGGGCCCAGCTGTAGAGCAGGGAGGAAAACCATCTGTGGGGCAGAGAGGCGAGCCAACTGAGGGCAAAGCAACAACCGGCAGAGAAGGAAAAGGCGAGGCGGTGAGAGACAGAGTGGAGCAGGGAGGAGGAGGCGAAGAACCAGCTGTGGAGAGGAGACAAGAGGTGAGCTTGCCGTGGGCCATCTGGGTGGTCCTGTTGCTGGGAGAAGCAGCACAAATGGGAGCCATGTGGCTGGGGAGCCAGGAGCAGTGGCTGCACGGCAGACAGGAAAGCCAGCAGCAAGAGGCAGCACAACAAAGCAGATCCTGAGAGGAGCATGGAAACCAACGGGAGAGCATCGGTATGACCAGAGGCTGTTGGTGATGGTGGAGCATTTCAGCAAAGGGGATCAGCGGTCCGGTGACTGAGAACGGCAATAGAGCAGCGTGGGAGACCAACAGGCATGGGGGGGGGGACGCCATGAACTGAGAAAAGCAGGGAGAGCTAAATACCCGGTAGTGGCAGGAGAAAAACAAGTAGGAAGGGAGGATAAAAAGACAACACAGGACACAAGGCAAAAGAAAATCAAAGGCAAGTAGACAATAGCAAGAAAGGAATATATAAAGGCAGAAAGAAAGAGATAAATTAAGCCCACCAGAAGGAAGGGAGGAAAGGAAAATCATAGAACATTCCAGGACAGGCTAAGAACAAACCTCACACTTAAGCCCACTTAACACTGAAAATTTTAAAATTGGACAATCTAAATGATCTGCTAGAACCTTAAATGTTTAAACAATGTTTAGACAATTTGAACTATAGAACTTTAAATCCTTAAACTAGGAATTCTTTTAATGTTAGAACGTTAAACTTTTAGCTAGACTTGAGTCCCCCAAATTTTAAATGATCTGTTAGAATATAGAATATCCAAATTGGACATTTTTCCCTTTTAAATATCTGTGGTAAAACCCTCTACACTTCCACTCTCAATTTTTTTTAAATCCATTCATGGAAGAAGAAACTGATACTATTGTGATCTGCAGAACATGTTCCATGTATATACTTATGCCCATAGAATACTCAAACTACATATGTACCAAATGTAAATTAATCAAGTTACTAGAAGAAAAAGTAAAGGGTCTAGAGGAAACTCTAACCACTCTGAAATTTGACCTACAAAATGAGAAACCCCAAACCTTGCAAAAAGAATATGCCCAAATTGAACATAATAATGGCCAAACAACTTCTAAAAGAGTTGACCCCTTAGAGGAAGAAGACAGATGGAAACATGTCACTCATAGAAAAAAACACAAACCTAGTACAAAACCCCTGTCCAAACCAAACCACTCTGATGCAGCCCCACTGGTGCTAAGCAATCGAAATCATGGACTCTCACTAGAAGAAAACATGCAGACACATAGAAAAGAAGCACCATCAAATGTCCCTAAAAAGTAGCACCATCAAATGCTACTGTGATAGATAGAAAAACACCCCAAACCTCCCTAGGAAAATCCAGAGAGGTGTGTTGTCTCCCTGGAGCTAAAATCAAAGGTGTGGCTGAGAACCTAACCAAAATAATAAAACCAACAGACTACTACCCCTTTCTACTACTACATTTAGGAACGAATGACACAAAAAAGAACTTGAAAACAATATTGAATGATTATGAGCAGCTAGGCAAGAAAGTCAAGGACTTAGGTGCACAAGTAGTTTTTTCATCTGTACTGCCAACGAAAGGACAACACCCGGTAAGAGAACAAAGAATTCTAGAAGTGAACCACTGGCTGGTGTCGCCAAAAAAACTTTGGATTCCTGGACCATGGTCTGTACTACCTCCAAGATGGGCTTTTGGCAAGGGATGGGTTGCACCTCACAAAGACTGGGAAGAATGTTTTCGGGAAACGACTGGCTCAACTTATCAGGAGGGCTTTAAACTAAAATTGAGGGGGGAGGGCGACCAGTCTTTAGGATCTCCAGGACCTAATTCCAAGCAAAAATCCCTAGAAAGCAAGGCAAATAAAGAAAGAAGGAAGGAGGGATGGGAAGGGAAGGGAAGGGAAGGGAAGGGAAGGGAAGGGAAGGGAAGGGAAGGGAAGGGAAGGGAAGGGAAGGAAGACAAACTCAAATACCAAATAGGAGACATGGGAAGCATACCCAGAGTCAGGCATAAAGTTCTCAAGTGCCTATATACAAATGCACAAAGTCTAGGGAACAAACAGGGTGAACTTGAACTATTAGTATACGAAGGTAGATATGACATAGTTGGAATAACAGAAACTTGGTGGGATAAAACCCACGACTGGAACATACTGACAGAAGGATACAAACTCTTCAAAAAAATCAGACCCCATAAAAGAGGAGGTGGAGTTGCACTGTATGTAAAGGACCACTATATTGCTACAGAATTGCATGAAACCAAAGACGAAAACCTCCTAGAATGCATATGGGTCAACATAAAAGAAAAAAAGAATGACATGGCCATAGGTGTATACTATAGGCCACCCAATCAAGCAGAAAAAATAGATATCATTTTTGCCAACCAACTAACAAACATACGTAGGAAACACACTACAATAGTAATGGGGGACTTCACTTATCCTGATATCAATTGGAAAACTAATTCTGCACCAAGTGAAAAATCAAATAGGTTCCTAACCAACCTAGCTGACAACTTTGTTGTCCAAAAGGTAGAGGAGGGAACTAGATGGACAGCCATACTGGACTTAATTCTTACAGAGAAGAAGTGATGGAGGGAGTTGAAACTGCAGGAACCTTGGGTGAGAGTGACCATGTCATAATAGAATTCAACATAATGCAGACACAAGCAATAGAACATGATAACAGAGTCTTAGATTTTAAAAGAGCTGATTTTAATAAACTCAGAGAGAACTTGGGAAAGATTCCTTGGATGAAAATCCTAAAGGGGAAAACAACTCAAGAATCTTGGGAAACTCTGAAAAATACAATCATAAAAGCCCAGATCAGCACAATACCACTGAGAAAGAAAAACAAGAAATCCAAGAAGAAACCAGCATGGCTGCACAAAGATCTCTCTGACAAATTGAAAGACAAAAAGGACAAGTACAAAAAATGGAAAGAGGGACAAGAAAATAATCAAGGAAACAGTCAGTTCACTAAAGAGAGAAGGTGGCAAGGAAGTAACAGGCAACAGAGAGAAAGCAGAGCTGCTTAATTCATTCTTTGCATCGGTCTTCACGCAAAAAGAAACTATAGCCCAACCTACCAGAAACTTAACTGTAAAAAACAGACTGGAAATAAAAGTTAAAATAAGCAAAAAAAAAAAAATAGTAAGAGAACACCTGTCTGATCTTGATGAATACAAATCACCAGAACCTGACAGATTACATCCCAGAGTTCTAAAGGAGCTGACAGATGTCATCTCAGAGCCACTGCACCACATCTTTCAAAAATCCTGGAACACTGGGGAACTACCAGAGGACTGGAAAAGAGCTGATGTGGTTCCCATCTTCAAAAAAGCAAAAAAAAAAAAACCAGACCCAGGAAACTACAGAGCAATCAGCCGTTGTGGCTGCACTTCTTGTAGAATGGCCCGTAATGCGACCAGGAATAGGTCAAGCCTGATGATCGTAAGCCAGAGAAATACAGGCCTTGAGCCAGCGACCAATGGTGGATGGAGTCACCTTCGTGCCCTGGGACCTGGGCTGAAAAGAGACGAATAACGCCTCTGTCTTCCGGAATGGTGCCGTCCAGGCAATGTATATGCACAGGGCTCTGCGTACATCTAAGGTGTGCCATCGGCGTTCCCTGGGATGTTTGGGATTTGGCCAAAAATCCGGTAGGATGACCTCCTGGGCCCGGCGGAACCAGGAGTTGATTTTTGGAACAAATGTGGGGTAAAGGCGGAGGATGAGTCTGTCAGGAGGTATAATACACAAATCCTTCCGTACTGAGAGAGCTGTCAGTTCCGAGATTCTTCAAGCAGAAGTAATGGCGATGAGAAAGGCGACCTTAAAGGTCAGAAGCCTGAGACTGGCGGAACTCAACGGCTTGAACGGAGAGGACGTGAGTGCCTGTAAGACGAGGGACAAATCCCAAGAAGGGTATCTGTGAACAGGCGGAGGTCGTAGATTGGAAGCCCCTTTTAGAAAGCTATGAACCCTCGGGTGTTGAGAGAGGGTTGAAGCTCCCTTGCAGGACAGAATAGTTGCCAAAGTAGCTACTATTAACCACTAATCCTGCCTCTAACCCTTCCTGCAGGAAGTCCAATACCTGAGGTACACAGGCCGATGTTGGGGCTAGCACCTTTCTAGTGCACCAGCAGCAAAAGGAATTCCACGTGGTGTTGTATATGCGGGTTGTCGACAGACGTCGTGAAGCAAGGATGGTAGAGATTACCTTCCTAGAGAATTGGTCCTTTTTCAGGCTCTCCCTCTCAAGTGCCAGATGGCCACCTGAAACCATTGAGGCTCCATGTGTAGCATGGCCCCCGGCTGAGGGAGATCCTGTCTGGAGGGATCCTCCAGGGAGGTGAGATTGATAGGGTCAATAGGTCCACGAACCAGGTCCATCTGGGCCATTGAGGAGCTATGAGGAGAACCTCTGTGCCTTCCTGCAGGATCTTCCTGATGAACCACGGTATTAGAGGTATCAGGGGAAATGCGTACAATAGGCCCTGGGGCCACGGACAATGGAGGGCATCCATCCCTTCAGCTCCTAGGGATCGGAATCTGGTGTAGAACCATGGAAGTTGTGTATTTGCTGGGCTGGCAAAAAGGTCTACTTGGGGTGGGCTGAATTTGGTTGACAGTTGGAGGAACAGATCTGGATGAAGTTTCCATTCTGCCTGATCGATGGTCCTTCTGCTCATCCGCTTGGATGTTGGAGATCCCGGACATGTGTTCTGCCCACAGGGAGAACAAGTGTTTCTCCGCCCACAGACCTATCACAGCAGTCTCGCGCATCAGCATCCTGGAGCGGGTGCCCCCCTGACAGTTCATGTGCACCTTGACTGTAACATTGTCCATCAGTAACAGCACGTGGTGCCCTGACAGTTGAGCTTGGAAATGGTGGAGCGCCAGATGAGCGGCTCTCAGTTCCAGCCAGTTGATGTCTTTGAGGAGGTCGTTTGGAGACCATCGACCCTGGGTCACTCAAGATTGTAGATGAGCGCCCCATCCAAAAAGGCTGGCGTCTGAAGTCAGGGTTAGGTGGGGGTGCTCTTTGAAGGAACACCCCTGCTCTATGGCTGCCGACATCCACCATTCCCAGGATCTGATTACCTTGAAGGGAACTCTGATCCGTTTGGGGGAGTTGTTGAGGCCTGCCCGTTGACTTGGTAATTGAAACCATTGAAGAGGTCAGGAGTGCAACCTCGCCTAAGGTACAATCTGTAGGCAGGAAATCATTTTGCCTAACAATTGGGAAAGAAGCATCAATGGTACCCTTCTGAGGGTTTTGACTTGCCTAATGGTGGTGCGGATGCTGGAGCGACATTCCTGGGAGAGGAAGACGAGGCTGGCCTGAGTGTCGATCCTTGCTCCCAGATGGACCAGGCTGGTGGAGGGGGTCATGTGACTCTTCTCTCAATTCACATTTGAACCCGTGATCTTGGAGGATTTGGACCGTGATCTGGAGATCTAGACTCGCCTGCTGAGGGGATGAGGACAGGACCAAAATGTCATCCAGATAACATAACACATGTATGGGTTTTGTCTTCAAGTGAACAGCCACCACATCCAGAAGTTTGGTAAATACTCTGGGGGCGGACGATAGTCCGAAGGACAGAGCTTTGTATTGGTAATGTAGTCCCGCATAGGAGAACCTGAGGAACCTCCTGTGGGACGGTCTGATGGGCACATGCAGATAAGCCTCTCATAGATCTATTGATGACAAAAGATCTCCCTGTCTTATGCAACCCAGAATGGTGTGCAGGGATTGCATTTTGAAGCGTTTGTACTTGATGTGTACATTCAGCTTCTTCAGATCTAGGATGGCTTTGCTTCCGCCCAATTTCTTTTGCACCAGAAAGAGTATCGAATAGAAGCCAAATCCCTGATGTTGAAGAGGTACTGGTTCTATGGCCTGAATGGCCAGCAGGTGCTGGATTTTGGCTTCCATCAGAGACCTCTTGGTGGCGTCCCATGACACCGAGCATTGGATGAACCGTCGAGGGGGTTTGGAACTGAACTCTAGGGTAAGGCTGAGAGTTATTGTTTGCAGTGCTCAGGCATCGGTGGTTGTGTGCCACCAGCAGTTTGCAAACCTGCCAAGGCGACCACCTATGGGGCTCTCATCTGGACAGTCACTTGGTCTGACGGTAAGGTCAGTAGCCAGCTCCTCGAAAGGGGTGTCTGGTCTGTGGCTGTCTGGAGCGATCCCAAAAGGACTGTCTGTCCTGTGGCCTGTCTGCGGTTGGTAGAAAGGATCTTTGGTAAATCGGGCTTTGAAATCCCATGTCAGATGCTCAAAAGGACTGCCTATGGTATGGAAAACCGGTTCGTCTATCTGCTTGCCTATAGACATGGGGAAGAACCTTCCTCTTATCCCTACCATCTACCAAAACAGGGTCTAAGGCTTCCCCGAAGAGAAAGCCACCCTTGAATGGAGCTGCCGCCAGCCGCCATTTTGTTTTCATGTCAGCCTGCCAGTGCCTCAGCCATAATAGGTATCTGGAGGTGACATTGGACGCTAAGGCTCACGAAGCAAATTTAGCCAAATTGAGCATTGCATCTGCGGAATATTCTGCAGCAGCAATCAGCTTATTTATGTCCTGATGCAAGCGGGTGTCGTCAAGAGACACCCGGGACTGCATTTGACGAAGCCAGATTAAGGATGTCCTAGAGAAAAAGGACGCCACTGTGGCAGAATGAATGGCCCAGGCAGCTGCTTGGTGGGTCTTACGAGCAGCAAGCTCCGCCCTTCGGTCCTCAGTTTTCAGTCCTTCGGCTGAATCAGAAGGCAGGATGTTAGATGTGACCAAGCTGGCCATTGGAACATCAACAGATGGAAGTTTGAGGAGGTCCTCAAGCTCTTGTTCCACCATGTACATTTTCCGATCCATGCCACTAGGGGCAGAGATGGATCCGGGCTGATTCCACTGTTGTTGTATGACGTCAACAAAGAGCTTAGGCAATGGAACGGCCTCATGCTCTGTGACTGGCTCAGTAAAAAGAAGAGCCATGGGATCTTGAGGGTCCGAAGATCCCTCAGGTTGCCCAATAAGCGCCCCCATATTGGGTGTCAATTTTGCCTTATACAATAAGGTTTTAAATAGGTCATGATGGAACAGACCTGTGGTAGCTGGCTTGTCAGGGATGACCCTTTCATCCTCAGAAAGATTGTAATCTGTAACATCCTCTTCTTCGCCCATAAGCGACATGTCACTATGTTGCGAAGGTGAAGGAGAGTGAGGGTCCAGAATGTACTCTCTGTCAGAATGACCCATTGGAATGGCCTTTAGATTCGGATCTGCTGCTGGCAAAGGGGCTAAGAGACCCCTTTGGGTAAGGGCAGCATCAATGCCCTTAGTGATAGTTTGAACAATCATATTGCACAGGTCTTGTGACAGTGCAGTGCCTTGGCCTTCCTCCGGACGGAGCCCCACCACAGGAGGATTGAAAGTGGCAGAAGCACGAGAAGCTGTATGGCGATGAGAGGGCCCTGGCTCTGGGTTGGTTACTCCGAAGGAGGTATCCATGCTGGCTGCCTGAAGCTCCTGCCTGGTAGTAGATTCCGAAGGAGACCAGCCAAACTGTTCTGGCTGGGGTTCCAGGGTCAAATTATTCTTATCTAAAGGATCAGTTGGTTCCCTGCTGCAGACAGGGAAGGAGGATTCCTTGCCAGCCTCTGCCCTTTTTTGGGCCATATCAAATTGTTTTTCTAAGGCACGTTGTTGCCTCATGGCATCCTTATCAGATGCAGATGAAGTAGAGGCTTGTACAAAGGGCTGGGATCTAGTGGAGGGTCCCTTAGACCTTGATTTCCCTGTTTTTGTGACTGGAGCCTCTGAGGCTTGATGCCTGAGGAAGGAATGGGCAGAGGAGTGAGAAGAAGAGTGACTACGAGATGCCATTTTGAAAACATGAGGTGGCTATAGATCAGCAGAAAAAAACTCCACGTTTGAAAACCTCTGATAATTACAGCCAATTGTATTTCAAATTACCTCCCTGGTGATGAAACACCAGTATAGAGGGCAGTTTAGGGCTGTAGCCACACCAAGCCGACACCATGGCTTGAAAGCGGGAATAAAATAGGCTGCCGGGGGGGTGTGTGTGTGTGATCCAAAATGGCGTGAAGCCTACACCAAGGCTTCTCAGCGCTGATTACCGCAGCTAGCCCAGGGAAGCTGGAATCCGACACCACGGATCCGTGCCCAATGCCAAGAGTGCAGAGCCAGCACCGCAGTTCTCCACGCGCTAATCAACTCACATAAAGTGCCTCCGGAGCGATCAAGAAGAAGCCGACGGCTCCACATGCCCTGCAGGCCTTCTGAAAAGATTTGTTACTGCTGCTGATCCCCGCGGCTCAGCTGATGAGCGTGCGGCTGGGCACGGTGCCAAAAACCGCTTGTAAAGTGACTAGGAAGCTTTCCTAATAATTATCTTCTCCTAAACTCTGCTTAAAGAAGTCCAAGCAATGGAGCTCAAATAACAGAAGTCTCTCTAGGCCAACTGAGTTAACAAACTGGAGCTAAACAGGAAGGAGGAGGTGTGACTAAACAAATTACAACTCAGTCTCTGGCCAATCAGACAAGGTTATCACCCATTGCTTGGTCTCTCTAAGCAGCGCACAGGAGAACCAAGAGTTCAATTTTATAAGATATGAAAACGTAAAATGAAAGTTAGTAGTATATTGGTTTTATTTTTGATCTATAGAAAGAAGTATCAAAGTATCCAATTTTGGAAAATCAATTAGTCTAGTGTTTAAAAAGGTGAAACAAACTTCTTATGATTTAAAAATGAAACTAAATTCATGAGAAAATATTGTTCCAGGTCTATAGGAGCCTGGAAAAATATTTAGAAAGGAATGATCAGTAGACTTCTTATGTTGGTGAGGGAAGAAATGTGAAGGTTCTTTAACTCATAAGATCTAGTGTTGCTCTCTTAGACTTTTACAGATAGTCCTCCACTTACAACCATAATTGGCTTCACTCAATAACCACAATCCTGACTCTCCCAGTTGTGGTAATAAAGTGACCACATACAGTAGGTCATTAAGTGGAGTGCTGAGGAGAAAGTGTGCCCCCCCCCAGGTGTGGTGGGAGGCCCATGCTCTCCCTCTGCCCCATTGGGGAGAACAAACTATGGGGTTGGCTAGCATTTTTACCAGAGTTGAGGTCTGTTCCTCCAGGGCTCAGTGTCCTGGAGAATCAGACCTCAAATCTGGCAAAAACTCTAACAAGCACCATCTGTCAGGCTCGAAGCCGAACTGGAAGCGCCCATTTCTTTTCTCAGGGCTTCTGGCTGACACAGCGAAGCAGGGTAGTGATAGAAGGGGTTTGTAGACAAAACAGAATAACTCTTTGGTGAGTCAGAGACATTTCAGCAGCTGGCTGGCCAGAGGGGGAGGAGAGTTGTAACCAAGCAACCAGCTAGCATCCAGATTGGACAATGTGATTTATTGTTTTGAGAAGACTAAAAATGTTTTCTTTTAAGGCGGTGGAAAGCCCGGGAAGATTTAGAACTGGCTTTCCACCAGTTTGTGCCAAGATGCTAATTCCAATAAAGACTGTTCTTTGAGGACTTAACTTGCCTTGGGGTTCTGCTTTGAAATGGAGGCATTACTTGGAATGCTGACATTAAGCCAGTTCTCCCTCAAAAAATCCCCGCTCCAACTGGAGCTACTTTCTGGGGTCCTGAGCCACGGCTACTCACCTGATCTACCCAGGGAGTAGGAAGACTCAGGGAAGATGACAGAATGGAGAGAATAAGAGGCAAGATGGGAGGCTACTGCGGCAGCCACCTGGGAAAATGGCCGACTCCCTCAGAGATCTGGTGGCCGGCAGAAGCAGTGGTGAAGCGTGCACGGATGGCAGTTGTGCAGCCCTGCCCCCCCCAGGATCTCCAGTAGTGGTGGGCCCACGCCGGGTGGAAGAGGACATCCAGAACCCAGATCTGCCCCAGGGCCCAGCAGAGGACCTCCCGGCGGCTGCTGGGAGGGAGCTGGTTGCCACTGCCATCCCCTCCATCCGAGAGCACCATCCCCACTGGACCTGGGTGAGTCAGGGTCCTGGAAGCTCAAGACAGCACCGTACGATTGGAGCCTGGGAGGCCTGCTGGGGGGGGGGGCTAGCTGTGCAAGCCCAGAACTGCCACGGAGCCGGTTGGCACACCATGGAGGGAGTGATCCTCCTGATTGCCCACTGCCTTGGCCTCCGCAATCCAGCAGAGACAGCAGCCCCCGTTATGGCCTGTCCCAACTGCAGTGGCCCTCTGTCCCTGCTCTGTCATGGCCTCCAATGCCAACTCAGTCACCTCCCACATTTACCGCCACATGGCGGATCGAGAATCAACCTGGGAAGCGACTGCTCAGCTGACAGCTCAGGCCAGTGCAGCATGAAGAGCTGCTGAGAGAAGCCCCTGCCTGACCTGTGAGTTTCTCCTGCTACAGCTGCAAGACCACCAGGGGGTGCCAAAGCCCGTCGCCCGTCAAGGGTCTGGAGGAATGGCCATAAGGGCTCAGTTGGGAGAGCCTCAGGGACCCGGAGTTGGGATGGAACCTGCCAAGGCACAGAGCAGAGGGCAGCTCCCCCGACCACCCACTGCCCCAGCTGGGCTGACATGCGCCACCCAGATGACTTTACCACCCTAGCCATGGCTGGCTCCAGGCACAGTGGGCCTCTACCCCAGCTCTACTGCAAGCCCCGATGCCGATTCCATCAGCCCCTCAGCCTGCGGCCCCGCCACAGTTTGAGGCCCCGCACAAGAGGCACCTGCTCGGCTGGCGATTTGTGCTTGGGAACCTTAGAGACCCACCAAGAGGAACCCCTGCATGGCCAGCTGACAGTGAGAATAGCGGCCAGCAGGTCAACGAGGTGGCTGAGAGCCTGGCTCCCGGCCCCAAACCAGAGATGGGTTGACCAGGAGGAAGAGGCCGTGGCGCAACAGGAAGGAAAGAGGACAATTTGCCCGCCAAGCAGTTGAGGTCTCCCCTCCCCCCTGTTGTGGTCCGCCAGCAGCCTGCGGATGTGAAGTTTCCAAAAGATGCCCTAATTAATTCATGAGCCATGAGCCAAACTTCAAAAGAAATACAGGGGTTCCGGGGGGCAGAGGGTTGGATTGGAACTAGGGTTGTGGGTCTGGGGGAAAACCCACCGAGGGGGGGCCTGGTCCGGCTGGGGGACACGGCATGGGAGATGCGGGGCTCGGGGTCAAGGAGGGGGTTAGAGTTTGTACCGATGATGGCCATTCCATCAATAATGTGGATGGGAGGGGCAGATATGGTGGGAGCAGGGGGCCATATCATGTTGTGGGAGTGCACGTTCGCTGTCTTTGAGCGGTGGCGCGCTCCGGCCCCCAATGCTCCTCTCATTCCCCAGGTTGCACTGATCCTCAGGGCCCAGGCCTCCAGCTGATGTTATGCAACGCCAGGTCCGTGGTAAATAAAGCCCCCCTCATTTGTGATCTTGTTCAGGAGGGGGGAGCGAACCTGACGGGTATCACCAAGACCTGGTTGGGCCAGGAGGGGGGGTCCCCCTTGTTGAAATGTGCCCACCTGGTTTCCACGCATTTCATCAGCCGAGGTCACAGGGCAGGGGCGGGGGGGTGGCAGTTGTCATAAAAGAAGGTCTTGGTCCGAGGGAGGCCACTGTTCCTCAGATTGCCGGGTGTGAGTCCCTCCTTGTGAAGTGGGGTCATGGGGTACAGATGGGCTTGCTGATTACGTACCTGGCTCCCTGCCACGTGGCGGCGGCCCTGCCCAAACTGCTCAACGTTATAGCCGGGGTGGTGGTTGATACCCCCAGGCTTATGGTCATGGGGGATTTTAACCTGCCATCCGTCGGTGAAGCGTCTGAGACAGCCCGGGAGTTCATGGCTTCCATGACGGCTATGGACCTGACCCAGTTAGTTCATGGCCCTACTCACATGGGGGGAAACACTCTGGATTTGGTTTTTGTCTCTGGTCAGTGGCTGAGTGATCTTGAGATAGGGGACATAGTGATTGAGCCCTTGTCATGGTCGGATCATTCTCTCCTTCGCTTTGACCTTCGAACCGCTACACCCCACTGCAGGGAGGCGGAACCGATGAGGTGGTTCCACCCCAGGCGCCTGATGGATCCAGATAGGTTCCAGACAGAGCTTGGGCCATTCCCTGAGGTTCTGGCTCACGACTCGACTGAAGACCTGGTGACCGCCTGGGATAGGGCGGCCACTGGAGCTTTGGACCGGGTCGTGCCTTTGCGGCTTCTGACCCGGCACCTATCTCACTTGGCTCCTTGGTTCACCAAGGAGCTGAGGGAGATGAAGACCTGAAAAAGACGCCTGGAGAGCGGTTGGAGGGCCAGCCTTTCCGAATCTGCCCAAACACTGGTAAGGTCTCATATTAAGACCTACCTAGTGGTGATAAAAGTGGCAAAATGTAATTATTTTTCCGCTCTTATTGCATCATCAGATAACCGCCCGGCCACCCTGTTTAGGGTGACCTGCTCCCTGCTCCATCTGGGAGCGCGGGAGGACCCCTTGGAGGGTAGGGCCGAGGACTTTGTGCAGTATCTGTATGACAAAATCGCTCAGATTCGGGAAGACCTGGACTCTGACTGGGTAGATTCAGGAGGGGTGATGGAGGCAGGTCTTGAGAATGTTATCTGGGAAGAGTTTGACCCTGTGACCCCGAAGACGTGGACAGGATTCTGGGTAGGCTTAGCACGGCCACTTGTTTATTGGACCTGTGTCCCTCCTGGCTGGTGCTGGCTTCTCGGGAGGTTACACGAGGCTGGCTCCAGGTGATTTTTTAAATTATTATTATTATTAAAGAGTTTTACAAAAAGAAAAAAAAAATTTACAAATATTTCCCCATCCCTCCCTATTTTTCCCCAAGTTTCCATCATTATTGGTTCCTGAATATTTTGTGCCCATTTTATCATGCAATCCTTAACTAATTCCATTTCTGAATCTATTTCTATCAATACATTATATAATACATTATATAATCTTTTTATATGCATTTGACCTTGGTCTCTAATTTGTTTTACCAAATTTTCCTCGTTCTGCATGATACCAATTCTCTGATCTTCTTTCCATCTAGCTTGCAACTGACCATACTGAAACCAAGTTTGAATTATTCTTTCTTCTTTTAATGCATTTAAAGATTTTAACTGCAATACACCCCCTTCCATTTTAAGAAGCTCTTTATAAGTAATCACCTCTTGCTTTTGTTCTACACTTATATTCTCTATCGCATGTCTGGGTATTGCCCATATAGGTATCTTATAATTTAACTTATATTGATACTTTTTCCAAACTCGTAACAAGGCATTCCTTAATATATGGTTTTTAAAGGTCTTATCCACCTTTTTATCATATAATAAGTAAGCATGCCAGCCATATAACAAATCATATCCTTCAATGTTCAATATTCTTTCTTCTGTTGAGTTAATCCAATTGCTAATTATTGTTAGGACAGCTGCTTCATAGTATAATCTTAGATTAGGCGTTTTAAGACCTCTTTCACGTATATCTTGCATTATTTTTAACTTTATTCTCGGTCTTTTCCCTGCCCAAACAAAATTATTAATACCCTTCTGCCATTCCCTCAAATTTTCATCTTTCTTGAGTATTGGTATCATTTGAAACAAAAATAGAAACCTAGGTAAAACTTTCATTTTTATTGCTGCTATTCTTCCCAACAGAGATAATTGTAGTTTTCCCCAATTCTCCATCTCTTTCTGTATTTTTTGCCATAACATTTCATAATTATTTTTATATAATTTTACATTTGAGGCTGTGATATATACCCCTAGATATTTAACCTTTTTTACTATTTCAAATCCTGTTAGTCTTTCTAGTTCTTCTTTTTGCTTTACCATCATGTTTTTAGTTATTATCTTTGTTTTTTGTTTATTTATTTTAAATCCAGACATTTGTCCATATTGGCTAATTATATCCATTAAACCTGTAGCTGATTGTACTGGTTGAGTTAAAGTAACAACCAAGTCATCTGCAAATGCTCTTAATCTATAATCATGATGTCTAATTTTAATTCCCTTTATTTTATTTGACCCTCGTATTTTATTCAATAAAGGTTCCAAAGTTAAAATAAACAATAATGGTGATAGAGGGCATCCCTGTCTTGTTCCTTTTTCAATTTTAAAAGTTTCTGTTAAACCACCATTAATTATTATTTGTACTGTTTGTCTCTGATATATTGCTCTAATAGATTGTGTGAAGTATTCTCCAAACTGCATCTTTTCTATTATTTTCAATAAAAATTGCCAATTCAATCGATCAAATGCCTTCTCCGCATCCAAAAAGATAAGCACTGCAGGGACTTGGTTGTTCCTTTCCAAATATTCCAATAAGTTTACAATTTGTCTTACATTACATTTCATTTGTCTCCCGCTTATAAATCCAGATTGGTCATTATGAATCATTTGTTGCATGATTACCATTAACCTATTTGCTAATATTTTAGCAAAAATCTTATAATCAGTATTTAAAAGCGATATTGGCCTATAATTCTTAGGTTGACTACGATCTTGATCCTCCTTTGGAATCAATGAAATAAAAGCTGTTCTCCAAGAAGGGGGTACATCTTCTCCGGCTTGAATCTTACAAAATAGTTCCTTAAGCGGTTCTACCATTTCTAACTGCAAATTTTTATAATAAACAGCTGTCAGTCCATCTGTGCCTGGAACTTTACCCCCCTTTAACTGTTTAATTGCTAAAATAATTTCTTCCGAAGTTATTGGTTGGTTCAATCCTTCCCTTTGCTCTGGTGTAATTACAGGGATATTCTCCTCCTGTAAATATCTATCTATATCTTTGCCTTGAATTGTATCACTAGCATATAACTTTGTATAGAATTCTAAAAAAGCTTTTTTAATCATATTTTGTTGATATACCTCTTTACCTTTGTATTCTATTTTTTCTATAGTACGTAGCTTTTGTTTTTTCCTTAACAAGTAGGCTAACCATCTACCTGGTTTATTTGCATTACAAAAAGTGTTATGTTTAGCATATTGTAAGTTTGTTGCCACTTGGTCTGCCATCAACATATTAAACTGCCCTCGCAACAAATTTATTGTTTCCTTTATTTTCTTATCTGTTGGATTTAATATAAGTGCCTGCTCTTTCTTTTTTATTTCCTCTTCTAAGTCCCTCTGTTTCTTTTCTTGTCTATGTCTATATTTATTATTCAAATGTATTAAGGTTCCTCTCATATATGCTTTACTTGCATCCCAAACCATTTCCATAGGCGTACCCTTGTGCATATTCATAACAAAAAATTCTTTCATTTGTTTTTTACATTCTTTCACATTTTCCTCATATCTAAACAAATTTTCATTTAACCTCCAAGACCTTCTAGCTCCCTTTTCCTGCTCTAATTCCATCCACACTGGACTATGATCAGATAAAATTCTTGAACATATCTTCGTCTTCTTTACCCTAGAAAAGAAATCATTAGTAATTAATATAAAATCAATCCTTGAAAAGGATTGATATCTATCAGAAAAAAAAGTAAAATCCTTTTCTTCAATATTTCGTTCCTGCCAGATATCTCTCAGCTCCATATCATCCATTATATCAAAAAAGATTTAGGCAATCTTGCACGATTTTGAGTATTTTGAAGTAATCCTTTTTTGTCCTTTTGGGTATCCAATACTCCATTCCAGTCACCCATTAATATACATGATTTATTATCCCATTGTATTATTTTGGTATGCAAAAGCTTATAAAATTTTTCTTGCTGTTGGTTAGGAGCATATACTCCAATTAAAAGTGTTTTCTTCCCGTCTATTAGGAATTCAATTGCAATATATCTTCCTTGAGCATCTGCCTCAACTAATTTGGCTGTTAAATCTGTCCTTAGGTATATAACTATACCATTTTTCTTCTCTGGAACAGATGCAACAAAATGTGTCCCCAATCTTGAATTTATCAAATATTTTTGATCTGTCACTCTAATATGTGTTTCTTGTAGGCAAATTACATCGTTTTTAAACTGTTTCAAATAATGAAATATTTTCTTTCTCTTTTGTGGTGAATTCAAACCATTGACATTCCAGGTCAAAAATTAAGTTACCATTCTTAGCACCTTGAAACTTTAAGAGCGCCAGCTGAAGATCCTCCTTCACCTTTCTCTTCGGCCTTGCTCCTCCCACTGCTTCTGTTTTTGTAGCTTCTTGAGCTTTCATTTGGGTTTGCTGTAACTTTAAATCTTGTTCTTTTCGCTTTGCTGCAGCATGAGTCTGCCTTTGATCTTTTGGTTCTTCTCTTTTTTCTACTACTTCCAAAGGTTGATCAGTACCCAAAAATTGTAATAAATCTTCTTCAATAAGCGAGGTCTCTCCTGCAGCTTGTGGCTGTTTGCTTTCGTTCTGTCCCTGTATCGCCAACTCTTCTTTTCTTCTCCTCATTTCCTGAGATGGTGGGCATCCGGCCTTCAATACGTTAGTATAAACATCTCTTGCTTTCCAAATTGTGTTAAGACGATACCTTTCTCCCATATAATTCACCACCAGTCCAGCTGGAACATCCCATCTAAACTGAATCTGTCGATTTCTAAGTTCATCCACCAAGAAAGCAAACTCCTTTCTGCTTCTCAACATTTTTGGGGGAATTTCTTTCAGCACTAAAACCTCTTGTCCTGCAATTTGAAGTTTATTTTTATAGAAAGCTTGTAAAATTTCATTTCGGGTCTTCCTCGTTGTAAAGTAAATCACAATGTCTCTTGGCAATTGATTCTGTCTAGCAAACCAGGAATTAACACAATATATTTTGTCAATTTGCAGTGAGAGATCTGCTTGTTGCTCACCAGTTATCTTTGCAAAAGCCTCTGCAAAGATCTCTCTCAAGTTCTCTCGACTGTGTTCTCTCAGACCTCTTACTCTCAGGGCAAATTCCATTGCTCTATACTGTAACATCACCACTTCATCGTCTGCCCTGTCCACCTTGGTCTGAACTTCATCCATTTTATTTTCCAAATTCAGATTAGACTGATTAATTTCTTCTACTCTTTCATCCAACAATTCAATGTGTTTTGCCAGACCCTGAAATGCCATGACTATATCTTCTCTTATTTCCTTATTCCGAATTTGTATGACTTCTTTAATTTCAGCCATCTCTTCAGACACTCCCTTAATTTTCCTCTCTAAAAAAGAAATTTGTTGCTTCAAAGCTTCCTGCAGAGATTCCTGTAGAACTTCCAAAGTCAATATTTGTGGGTTTGAAGTAGACAAAGATTGTAGTTTTGATGGTTGTGCTGGCGATCCTCCAGCACTTTTAAAGCCAGATTTTATTTGCTTAGAAGTCATTTTTAGCTTTCAACTTATACTTCCTACAGCAACCAAATCAATAAATCCAAATGTTTTTAAAACTTTTTTAAGTATTATAGTTTATTTAAAGTCCAAACTGTAGTCTTTCCACTTTAAATCTTTCTTTCTTTGTTGTAGAACCCAGTAATCTTAAACAGCCTTAGAAGCGCTAACAATGTTAATTGTTATCACTTTCACTATAACTTTCACTTTCACGCCCTGTTACAGTTCGGGCGCCATTTTTGCTTTTGTTTTAAAAGTCTTAGAAGGAAGAAGTATAGACACAGAGTTAAAGTTCAGTACTTGCAGTTGCTAGGACTCCTGTTTTTGTTCTGCCTGCTTTAAGCTTATTTTGAATCTGAATGTTGATTGCAGGGGTGGTCGCGGCATCTTGTTCTGCTTGAAGCAGAAAAGCCTCGGATTCGGAGCACAGTCAAACTACCAGGGAGCTCTCACCCTCCAAGCCCCAGAATTGCTCCTAGGGCTTTTGGGGAGCTCTACCTTTGTCTGGCTGCTCGCCTTCCTCTCTTCTCCCGAGGGGAAGGTTTCCAAGCCACCAGACAGCTGATTTGTGCTGTCTTGGTGGTTTTAATGAAATTGTGGGGCTGACGATCCAAAAGGAGCGTCTGTCAGCGCCTGCAGTGCCACCGGAAGTCCGCTCCAGGGGATTATTAATGCTTCATTGAGTGAGGGTGACTTTCCCGCCACCTTGAAAGAGGCGGTGGTGAGGCCTCTCCTTAAGAAGCCTTTCCTGGACCCGGCAGTGTTAGCAAATTATCATCCAGTCTCCTACCTTCGCTTTGTGGAGAAGGTTGTTGAGAGTGTGGTGACACGACAGCTTCCCCAGTACCTGGATGAAACGGTTTATCTAGATCCGTTCCAGTCGGGCTTCAGGCCTGGGTACAGCACGGAAACGGCATTGGTCACGTTGGTTGATGATCTCTGGAGGGCTCGGGACAGGGGTTGTTCCTCTGTCCTGGTCCTATTAGACCTCTCAGCAGCTTTTGATACCATCGACCATGGTATCATGCTGCACTGGTTGAAAGAGTTGGGGGTGGGGGGCACCGTGTTGCGGTGGTTCTCCTCCTTTCTCTCTGACCGGTCGCAAACTGTGTTGGCAGGGGGGCAGAGGTCCACCCCGAGGCGCCTTGTATGTGGGGTGCCACAGGGGTCGGTCCTCTCGCCCCTTCTGTTCAACATTTATGTAAAGCCACTGGGTGAGATCATCCGTGGTTTCGGGGTGAAGTACCATCAGTACGCTGATGATACTCAGCTATACATCTCCACCCTGGACCACCCCAATGATGCCCTTGAAGTGATGTCCTGGTGCCTGGAGGCTGTGCGGATCTGGATGGGGAGAAACAGACTCAGGCTCAACCCATCCAAGACCGAGTGGCTGTGGTTTCCGACGTCCCGATATAGTCAGTTGGTGCCATCACTGACTATTGGGGGTGAGTCGTTAGCCCCCACAGAGAGGGCTCACAACTTGGGTGTCCTCCTGGATTCACGGCTGTCTTTAGAAGAGCATCTGACGGCTGTGGCCAGGAGGGCTTTCTATCAGGTCCGCCTGATTCGCCAGTTGCGTCCCTTTCTGGATCGGGACTCCTTATGCATGGTCACTCATGCCCTCATCACTTCCCGTCTGGACTACTGTAATGCTCTCTACATGGGGCTCCCCTTGAGGAGCACCTGGAGGCTCCAACTGGTCCAGAATGCGGCCGCGCGGGTGGTTATGGGAGCGACTTGGCATTCCCATGTAACACCTCTCCTGCGCAAGCTGCACTGGCTCCCGATGGTCTTCCGGGTGCGCTTCAAGGTCCTGGTTACCACCTTTAGAGCGCTCCACGGCTTAGGACCTGGGTACCTACGAAACCGCCTTCTGCCACCGGTAGCCTCTCACTGGCCAGTATGCTCCCACAGAGAGGGACTCCTCAGGGTGCCGTCGGTCAAACAGTGTCGACTGGCGGCCCCCAGGGGGAGAGCCTTCTCTGTGGGGGCACCTGCCATTTGGAACGAGCTCCCCCCGGAGATACGGAGGATCCCGGATTTACGCACTTTCCGCCGTGCCCTCAAGACCTTTTTATTCCAGCAGGCTGGGCTGGCCTAACTCCTTTTAATTGTTTAATTTTAATTTGTTTTTAAAAATAGGGGTGTTTTAATCAGTATGGGCCAAATTTATTTAATGTGTTTTAAATTGTTTTTTAAATTTTATATTATATGTGTTTTATCTTTGGCTGTTCATTGAGTCCTTCGGGAGTAGGGCGGTATATAAATCCAAAATAAACTAAAAAAAAAACAAACTAAAATTAGGAGCACCATTTCGGCAATATTCGGATGCAGTTAGAACTAATCCCGCGTAGCAGCAACGAGCTGTTGGGTTCTTTGTAGAAAAGCAACGTTGATTCCAGTGCTTCTTGTCAGCGTCTCTTGAACTTTGTGGGGTTTTTGCCAAGAAAAGCCTTTGGCAGGTTGCCAAAGACATCAAAGTTTAGTGATAAGGCCGACGGACTGGTTATGAAGAATTTGTTTTGGACTAAGCTGAGAATGAATTAATTCTCAGCTGTTTTAATAAAATAAGTTTGTTCAGGACTGAATTGTGTTTGGTAATCACTATTTGGGCCTCGGTCACAACACCCCCCTGGGGGAAAGAAGACTCCAGCCCAGGGGCCCGAGGAGCCAACAGCCTATGACAGCGATAAGGGTGAGGACGATCTGATGGTGAAAGAAGCCACCCACCCATTCACCATTCCAATGAGGATAATAGCACCCAAGACTGGGGCACAGGGAGAAGTGGACGCGATCATCAACACAGGCTGTACCCACTGTCTGATCAGCTTATCCATTGTCCTAAGACGATGACCCGGCCCATGCGGTTTGAACAAGTTGACAGCTCATTGATGGGGGGGGGTGTCCCTTCTATGCTCCTCACTGAACTTGTAAGGCTGGAAATGGGGCCGCACTGGGAGCTCATCTGCTTCGTGGTGGTACCGAAGATGAGAGAAGCGGTGATCCTGGGCCTATCCTGGTTGGATAAGTTACATGGGGAGATGGCCAGCAGAGAGTAAGGATAGGGATAGGTCCTAACCCCACCAGAGGTTGCAGGTAGAAAGGCTGTTAAGGATATTGTTGTGTTAACCAACCAGCAGAGTGTAGAGCACAGGGAAACGGTGCTAAGAGTGATGAATAAAACACATACAAACTGGTTTATCAAAGTTTTTACTTTGTAGTGAAAAACAATCTCATAGTCTTTAAACAATCCAAGTCTTTGCCACTCAAATCAGTCCAGTGATACAAAAGTCTTCTTACCATACAAAACAGCAGTAGATAATAAATAGCAGCACATTCACGCTGGTAACAGATCACGATGGTAGCATATCCACCCACGATGATAGCATATCCACACACGATGGTAGCATATCCACACACGATGGTAGCATATCATCAATGACTACATTTCAGCTCCCTTCTTAAATACAGTTACAACAGAGCTTATCCAATCAGGATACAATGACTCAGCATTACAATGACTCAGCATTACAATGACTCAGCAGTACTTCTTAATGTCATAGAATACATATTCATGTTAAAGTCATAGAACACATATACTGTCCATATATTGCCTGGACAACCTGTTAGGCTTACACCATATCCTAACATTCTCCCCTTTGGACAGGCTAATATATACCTGTTCACATTCTCAAGGCATAGCTTTTGCAACACATCTTATGTTTGATTGCACCCTGCGCTTTGGTGAAATTATCGGCAATATTATTTTCGGACATACAATATTCCAGCTGGACCATATTGCTTTGAATACTCTGACGAACATTTAAATAACGAATATCAGTATATTTAGACCTTGTCTTAACCGCTAAATTGGTCGCCATTTTTATAGCAGCTTGGTTATCTTCATAAATTACGATTGGATAATCTACCTTCAAGCCGACGTCCATCATTAGTTGTTTATAATAAATCAGATCAGTACATACTAGTGACAAACATGAGAATTCTGCTTCCATAGTGGATAGACTAATATGTTTCTGCCGTATTGATTTCCATCCGATTAGACAGTTACCTAACATTATCGCAATACCTGATGTAGACTTTCTGGTGGTCAAATCAGTAGCGAAACTGGCATCAGCATATGCGCTCAGTATCAGATCACGGTTAGGTTCTAAATATAATGCATAATGCATTGTCATCTTTAAATATCTCAGTATCCGCTTTGCGGCCTGCCAATTCCGATCTGTTGGCTCTGCATTATATCTTGCTAATTGGTTTACGCTATATGAAATATCAGGTCTCGACCAATTGCTAATATATGATAGACTTCCTATTAGGGATTGATAGATCCCCTTACTAAATCCAGGACTTTGGATTTCTCCATGTTGAAAATCCTGTGCCATAGGCGTTTTAGCTGGCTTACATAGCTCCATACTATAGCGTTTCAACATCTGACTTATCTTGCTAGACTGAGACAGTTTATATCCTCTAGCTGTTTGAATAATATCAAGGCCCAAATAATGTCTAATATGACCTAAATTCCTGATCTTAAATGTATTTTGCAACTTTCTAATAATCTCCATTGCTTCATTATCAGTTTTGGTTACTATTGCTATATCATCAGTAAATAATAGCAAAAATGATATTAAACCATTATTCTCTCTTTTAAAGAGACATTTGTCTGCTACACCTTCCTGAAATCCAATATTATTAAGCTCTTTAACTATACACTGGTTCCATTCAAACCCTGATTGTCTTAAACCATAAAGGCTTCTTTTTAATTTCCAACAATCAGTTTGATTATTTGTTTTAACTCCTAACGGCTTTCTCATATAAATGGTATGTCGTAATGGAGCATGCAAGTATGCTGTCTCCACATCTATATGATTAATAATATACTTATTCTTTGCCGCTGACACTAGCATTGTTCTTAACGTGCTAGCTCTCAAACTCGGAGCAAACACCTCATCAAAATCTTTTTCAGTTTGAGCAAAACCTTGAGCTACAAGGCGAGCTTTATGGGTTACAGTCCCATTTATACCTTTCTTTAATTTATACACCCATCTACACCCAATCAATTTCTCTCCAGGTGGTATTTTAACATTTTCATAAACTCCTAATTCAGTTAATGAGTTGATTTATTTACTCATTGCCTCCTTCCATGCATTCTGCTCCTTTTCAGGATACATCTTGATGTCCTCATAATTTGTAGGTTCTATGTTAACCTGACAAACCACGGTTGCTTTATACCTATCAGGTGGATGTCTTTCCCTATTAGATCTCCTAGGCAATACAGGACTCATTGCAGGTATCTCCTCCCCTAAACCTACTTCCTCTTCTTCATCCTTAATAGAGACCTCTACATTGTCTATATCCTCATCAGGGGTATCGTTAAACATTTGATGCTCAATACTAACTTTATTGTCAGCCTGTCTGTAATCTGCACACTCAGGTTTCTCCCATCCTTCGTGCTCTAGAAATTTTGCATTTGCACTACAGTAAACACTAGTAGTTCCTGGTGCCCAAAATCTAAAGGACCAATGATTTGAGTCATAGCCAACAAAAAACATTTTTCTGGCTCTCTGTTGTTCCTTCCTCCTCACATTAGATGGAATATGTACCCAAGCAGGAGCTCCAAATGTGTGCAAGTAACTAAGGTTTGGTTTCCTCCCATGCCATAATGTAAATGGTATTTCACCCGTAGATGAATGTACAACGTTATTTAGTACATGGTTAGCACACATAACAGCCTCACCCCATAAGGTTTCAGGCAAACCAGAATCTGCCAACATTGTTCTAGTCATGGCTTGTAATGTTTGACCCCTTCTTTCAACATAAGCATTGAGTTGTGGTCTATATGGTGCAGACCATTTATGCTGTATTCCTGCCTCTTGCAAAAATTTCTTTAACCTTTGGTTAGTGAATTCTGTGCCATTATCAGTTACTAAGCACATTACTTTAAACTTCTGTTTCCTTTCTACAAATTGCAGCCAGTTATTTATATGCTGGAATGTTTCACATTTCGTTTTCATTAGATAACAGAATCCGTATCTAGAGTAATGGTCTACTATGCTTAGGATATAGCAGGCTCCTCCTATACTGAGTTTTTTGGGTCCAATCAAATCTACAAACACTACCTCTAATGGCTTTTTGGTTTTAAAACCACTGATACGATTTGCTGGGGTTACCCTGCTTTTCTGCTGACTACAGGCATTACAATTCAAATACTTACTACATGATTGTAGTTTTATCCCTTCAGATAACTGAACTGTTTTCTTTAACATCCTGAAATTTATATGCCCTAGTCTCCAATGCAACAGATGAATACATTCATCATGTGGTTTATCATTCCTATAAACTGACTTAGAATTAGCCACTAATGCTGGGTTCTCACGTAAAATGAATAAATCATTTTCTAATATTTCAGTAACAACATTGCCATCTTTCTCAATTATACACTTATCATTTTTAAATGTTACTGTAAACCCGACTTGCAATAAAGATTTAACAGATAGCAAATTATATTTTAACCCAGGAATGTATAACATTGGCAATGGTTCATTACTAAATGACCAACGTGCAACACCCTCTCCAGTTACCTTAACCTTCCAACCATTGGCTAATTTAACATGTTGGTTACTCTTCTTCAATTCAACAAATTTTTTTCTATTCCTAGTAATAGATTGAGAAGCACCACTATCAACAACCCACCAATCCTGGTTAACTTTAGTAGTAGAACTGGATATAGCTAAATTACAATCCTTCTTGGGTCTATTATAGTCCCCAACAGACATTTTCTTATTCTTACAATACTTAGCTATATGCCCTTTAGCCCCACAAGCAAAACATCGTTTTACAAAATAAACAGTTGAATACATTTTTTCTTCTTTTGGTTGTTTTACTCTCAATTGATCCCTTTCTTGTCTTCTTCTGGACTCTTCCAATAACCTACCAGTTATGCCAGTCAATGTGAGTTCATCTCTGGTCAAAACCTCCAGTGAAGAAACATAGTCGTCATAACTATCGTCCAAAGAAGAAAGGATTATATAAACTTGTTGTAGTTCCAAGAAAACAAGTTCCTTTTCATGCAGCTCTTGGAAAATTCTAGTCATGGATTCCAAATGAGCCATCATATCTCCTCCTTTAAGAAGATGTTGTTTGAACAATTTCTGTGTGAGATATATATGAGCACCAACACTGTCACGAACATATAGTCTCTTCAACTTGGTCCAACACCTAGCAGCAGATTCCTTGCCATGAATATGGACAAGCTGCTGGTCATTCAGTGTCAATCCAATTATGCAAAGAGCTCGTTCATTGTCTCTGTTAAACTTGGCCAATTTCGTCACATCTTCATCGTCATCAGGATCCCATGCTGTTACATCTGGTGGATTATTTACTACGTCCCACAGTCCTTCTCTACGCAAAAGTAGATTACATTTGGTAGACCAGGATACATAGTTTGTTCCATCCAACCGGGTTATCATGGAAATATTCGATACCTGCTCTTGTGCCATCTTCACTTGGATTATATATCACAAACACAGTTTTCTGTATTATTCACATTAACTCTCAGTTCACTATATAGCTCTATTTAGCTCTGAGCAATCCTAGTTAGTTCTGGTTGGCTCTGGGCCCATAACCAATGTTAAGGATATTGTTGTGTTAACCAACCAGCAGAGCATAGAGCACATGGAAACGGTGCTAAGAGCGATGAATAAAACACATACAAACTGGTTTATCAAAGTTTTTACTTTGTAGTGAAAAACAATCTCATAGTCTTTAAACAATCCAAGTCTTTGCCACTCAAATCAGTCCAGTGATACAAAAGTCTTCTTACCATACAAAACAGCAGTAGATAATAAATAGCAGCACATTCACGCTGGTAACAGATCACGATGGTAGCATATCCACCCACAATGATAGCATATCCACCCACGATGGTAGCATATCATCAATGACTACATTTCAGCTCCCTTCTTAAATACAATTACAACAGAGCTTATCCAATCAGGATACAATGACTCAGCATTACAATGACTCAGCAGTACTTCTTAACGTCATAGAATACATATTCATGTTAAAGTCATAGAACACATATATTGTCCATATATTGCCTGGACAACCTGTTAGGCTTACACCATATCCTAACAGAGGCCGCCCAATGACAGGGCGGCGCTAAGAGAAGTGAAAACATGGCCGCAACCTCACAGCCGCTCCAAAACAAACCCCAGATTCCTAGAGAATACCAGGACGTGGCTGGGGCATTCACCAAGGAGGAATGCAACTGCCCCACAGACAGTGCCATAGAGTTTGTACCAGGGGCTAAACTACCCAAACCAAAGATGTACTCCATGACCCTGAAAGAGATGAGGGAGCTGAGGAAGTACATCGACAACAACCTGACCCATGGATTTATCCAGCCAGCTAAATCCAGAGTGGCTGCCCCAGTCCTCTTTAAGAAGGAGGGGTCAATGAGGCTCTGCGTGGACTTTAGAGAAAATTAACGTAATATGCGTGGAGAACACCTACTCACTCCCCTTCGTGAAAGATGTGTTGGCCCACCTAGCCAAGGGGAAGGTGTTCACCAAATTAGACCTACGAGATGCGTACTACCGGGTGCAGATCAAGGAGGGGGATGAGTGGAAAACTGCCTTCAACCATCCCTTAGGGAGCTTCCAATTCAAAGTGATGCCATTTGGGTTGCAGGGAGCTTCCACCATCTTTATGTAACTGATAAATGAGATGCTACATGAGCACCTATAAAAGGGAGTCCTCATGTACTTGGACAACATTCTTATCTTTACCGAGACCCTAGATGAACACGTGAGGTTAGTACAACAAGGGTTGCAGAAGCTCTTGGCAGCCAAACTGTATGTTTCACAAGACCAGCCTGGACTACCTGGGCTACCAAATGATGAGTGAAGGCATAGAGATGGAACCGGCCAAAATAAAAGCAGTCCTAGACTGGCAGCCCCCATGCACACGAAAGCAGCTGCAAAGCTTCCTGGGGTTCACCAACTTCTACCGGCAGTTCATCCCCTCTTTTGCTGAAATTGCCCTGCCCATCACCGAACTGCTAAAGACTGGAGTGGGGGCTCAACAGCCACGGCCGAGTCAGCCTCTAAAGTGGACGTTAGAATGCCAGTGGGTGTTCGAGGAATTGAAGAGGTTGTTCACCAAGGAGCCGATCCTTAGACACCCTGACCCAGAAAGGCCCTTCATAATCCAAGCCGATGCCAGCGATGTGGCCCTTGTAGCAGTCCTCCTCCAGAGGAATGCAAAGGGTGACTTACAGCCCTGCACTTACACCTCCAAGAAACTGACTGACACTGAACCGAGGTGGGCGGTATGAGAGAAAGAAGCCTACATGGCTCGGTGGGCCCTACTAACCTGGAGACACTTCCTTGAGGGTAGTGGTGTGCCTGTCAACGTCTGAGACAGTGCGCCATTCAAAGTGGCCACAATGCACCGTTTTGGAGTTGCCACACATGCGTAGGGGGAGGGGGATGCATGGGGCCACAGATGGGTGTCGGGTGATGGGACTCACACTGGGAGAGGAGCCAGGAAGGCAAGCCAGCTGTGGTTGGTTCAGAAGCCATCCAGGCCTGAAGAGTACTTGCTGGAGCCAGCCAGAGAGCAACCGGGCTCAAAGAGTGCTTGCTGGAGCCGGGCCAAAAAATTACTTGCTGGAGTCAGCCAGGGAGCAACCAGGCTGCAGCAAGAGTGCTTGCTGGAGCCAGCCAGGAGCAGCCAGGAACAGAAGGGCTGAGTGTGCTGAGTCAGTATAGCCAGATGGCTAGCAAAAGCCAGTAATGCTGGCTAGAAACCCTTTTACTCTATTGTTCACCACGTGCCAAGCTGAGACTCCAGTAAAGAGACCCATTCTCTTTAGGTCACAGTGTGGCCTCTTCTTTTGCTGGCTTGGTTTGCAACCTTCAATGGGGGGGGGGGGGGCAGCCTGAAAAGTCCAAGTGGGCTGTCCTTAGGAATTTCTATCATGCCTGCATGTCAAGTTTTTATTTTATTTATTTATTTATTTATTTTAAATTTATATACCGCCCTTCTCCCTGAGGACTCAGGGCGGTGTACAGCCAGAATTAAAAAACATAAAATACAAATATTAAAAAACAATTAAAATATATATAAATTTGGCCCAAAATTAAAAATACAAACCAATTAAAACATTTAAAATTTCTTCTTAAGCCAGCCCGGCTTGCTGGAAAAAGTGGGTTTTAAGGGCACGGCGGAAGGCACTAAGGTCTTGGATTCTCCTTATCTCTGGGGGCAACTGATTCCAGAGGGTAGGTGCCCCCACAGAGAAGGCAATCCCCCTGGGGGTCACCAGCCTACATTGATTGGCTGATGGCACCCTGAGGAGGCCCTCTCTGTGGGAGCGCACGGGACGATGGGAGGTCGTCGGTAGCAGCAGGCGGTCTCGAAGATAGCTAGGCCCGATGCCATGGAGCGCTTTAAAGGTGATAACCAGCACCTTGAAGCGCACCCAGAAGACCACTGGGAGCCAGTGCAGCTCGCGCAGGAACGGTGTTACATGGGAGCGCCATGCTGCTCCCGTCACTACCCGCGCTGCTGCATTCTGGACCAGTTGGAGCCTCCGGGTGCTCTTCAAGGGGAGCCCCATGTAGAGAGCGTTGCAGTAGTCAAGGCGAGAGGTGACGAGGGCATGAGTGACTGTGCACAGGGAATCCCGATCAAGAAAGGGCCGCAACTGGGGAATCAGGTGAACCTGACAAAAGGTCCCCCTGGTTACAGCTGTCAGATGTTCCTCCAAGGACAGCTGCATATCCAGGAGGACTCCCAGATTGCGAGCCCTTTCTGTGGGGGCTGAAGACTCGCCCCCAATAGTCAGTGATGGAGTCAACTGACTATATCGGGATGCCGGGAACCACAGCCACTCAGTCTTGGAAGGGTTGAGCTTGAGCCTGTTCCTCCCCATCCAGATCCGCACAGCCTCCAGGCACTGGGACATGACTTCAAGGGCATCATTGGGGTGGCCTGGGGTGGAGATGTACAGCTGGGTGTCATCAGCGTACTGGTGGTATCTCACCTCGAAGCCACGGATGATCTCGCCCAGCGGCTTTACATAAATGTTGAACAGAAGGGGCGAGAGGACCGATCCCTGCGGCACTCCACAGATGAGAGGCCTCGAGGTCGACCTCTGCCCCCCTGCCAACACAAACTGCGACCGGTCGGAGAGAAAGGAGGAGAACCACCGCAACACGGTGCCTCCCACCCCCAACTCTTCCAGCCGGTGCAGCATGATACCATGGTCGATGGTATCAAAAGCCGCTGAGAGATCTAACAGGACCAGAACAGAGGAACAACCCCTGTCCCGAGCCCTCCAGAGATCATCAACCAACGTGACCAATGCCGTTTCCGTGCTGTGCCCAGACCTGAAACCTGACTGGAACGGATCTAGATAAGATGTTTCCTCCAGGAATTGTGGGAACTGTCGCGCGACCACACTCTCCACAACCTTCGCCATGAAGCGAAGGTTGGAGACAGGATGGTAGTTGGCCAATATTGCCGGATCCAGGGACGGCTTCTTGAGGAGAGGCCTCACCACTGCCTCCTTCAAGGCAGTGGGGAAGTGGCCCTCACTCAGCGAAGCGTTGATAACACCCTGGAGCCAGCCTCATGTAACCTCCCGGGAAGCCAGTAACAACCAGGGGGGACACGGGTCCAGTAAACATCGGGAGTCACAGCGTCAAACTCCTCCCAGATAACATTCTCAAGACTATTCCTCGTCACTCTGCCCTGATCTACCCAGAGTCCAAATCCCCCCGGATCTGAGCGATTTTGTCATACAGGTATTGTCCAAAATCCTCCGCCCTGCCTTCCAAGGGATCCTCCTGCACTCCCGGATGGAGCAGGGAGCGGGTCACCCTAAACAGGGTGGCCGGATGATTCCCTGATGACGCAATAGAGGCGGAAAAGTAATTAAACTTTGCCGTCTTTATCACCACTAGGTAGGTCTTAATATGCGACCTTACTAGTGTTCGATCAGATTCAGCGAGACTGGCCCTCCAACCGCTCTCCAGGTGTCTTTTCCAGTGCTTCATTTCCCTCAGCTCCTCAGTGAACCAAGGAGCCGCACGGGATCGGCACCGGGTCAGAGGCCGCAAAGGCACGACTCGGTCCAAGGCCCCACCAGCCGCCCGATCCCAGGCAGCTACCAGGTCCTCGGCCGAGTCATGTGCTAGAACCTCAGGAAATGGCCCAAGCTCCATCTGGAACCTCTCAGGATCCATCAGGCGCCTGGGGCGGATCCATCTAATTGGATCCGCCTCCCTGCGGTGGGGGGCAGCGGTTCGAAGATCTAGGCGAAGGAGTGAGTGGTCTGTCCATGACAAGGGTTCCATGTCTATATCCCCAATAACAAGACCACTCAACCACTGGCCAGAGACAAAAATCAGGTCCAGAGTGTGACCTCCCCTGTGAGTAGGGCCATGAACTAACTGGGTCAGGTCCATGGCCGTCATGGAAGCCATGAACTCCCGAGCCACCTCAGACGTTTCACCAACGGATGGCAAGTTGAAATCACCCATGACTAAAAGCCTGGGTGTATCTACTGCCACCGTGGCTATCACGTCGAGTAGCTCAGGTAGGGCTGTTGCCATGCAGCAGGGAGCCAGGTACGTAAGCAACAAGCCCATCTGAACCCCATGACCCCACTTCACAAGGAGGGACTCACATCCGGCTATCTGAGGCACAGTGGTCTCCCTCGGACCCAGATCCTCGTTAATAATAACCGCCACCCCCCCCGCCCCTCCCCTGGGCCCTCGGCTGATGGAATGCTCTGAAGCCTGGTGGGCACATTTCGACCAGAGGGACGCCGCCCTCCGGGCCCAACCAGGTCTCCGTAATACCCGCCAGGTCCGCTCCTCCCTCTTGAATAAGTTTGTGAATGAGGGCGGCCTTATTTACCACGGACCTGGTGTTGCACAGCATCAGCCGAAAAGTCCAGGGGAGAGAGTCCACCATTTCGGCCGGGGGTCAAACCGGACTCCACTGTCCTCCCACGACAGTGGAGAGGAGTCTCAGGCAGCTGTCCCAGAGGGCAATGACCCGGTCACCCTCTCACGGTGGCCAGATTCAAAGTTGCATGCCTTCTCTATGCTCAAGAATACAGGTAGTCCTCAACTTAGGACAACAGAGCCCAATATTTCTGTTGTT
Organism: Pituophis catenifer annectens; assembly: GCF_029215685.1. Lineage (NCBI taxonomy): Eukaryota > Metazoa > Chordata > Lepidosauria > Squamata > Colubridae > Pituophis > Pituophis catenifer. The sequence continues at coordinate 26,022,630 of NW_027256885.1, read as the reverse complement.
AAGTGAGACATTTGTTAAGTGAGTTTTGCCCCATTTTATGACCTTTCTTGCCACAGTTGTTAAGTGAATCTGGCTTCCCAATTGACTTTGCTTGCCAGAAGTTTGCAAAAGCTGATCACATGACCTTGAGACACAGCAATGGTCATAAATATGAACCAGTTGCCAAGCATCTGAATTCTGATCATGTGACCATGGTGATGTTGCCATGGTCATAACTGTGAAAAATGGTCACAAGTCAAATTTTTCAGTGCCATTGTAACTTTGAACAGTCACTAAATGAACTGTTGTAAATCAAGGACTACCTGTACACGAAAACATTCATGTGTTCCAATCTCTTTGTGAGCCTGTGAATCTGGGCATTTTGTATGTAAATTTGCAGACCTAAAATTCTTCAAACATTCCTAAACCAGACAACAATAGTTGTATATTCTTGGTTGGAAAATTTCAAAACAAGAGCCCCACTTGATTTTTCAATGTCCTGTCACAATCTTGTAACTGAGATAATTCCTAAGAAATGGAAAGGAGCAGGAGAATATATAATTTTAATTTAAATGTAATTAAACCAATGAAATACAATACAGTGTGAATATGATTATTATTGGTATTTTAAATCATTCTCCATCTGATGGGTTAAGACTGACCCAGTAGCTGACAATTTGTGGAAAGTCTTGGAAGGCTACACCAAAGATTTTTGGAAATCCTTGCATAGCCTGAAGTCTCCATAGTTTTCTGTATGATAAAGAAGGGCACATTGATGGTTCTTCCCAACAGCAAGCAAGGAAATCACCTTTAAATATTGTTCTCCATGGTGTCCCCTTTTGCAGGAAGAAAAGATGAGGAAAGAAGAAGAAGAAGAAGAGGCCAAGAAAAGAGCTGAAGATGATGCTAAGAAGAAAGTCTTGTCCAGTAGTGGGTTCCGCTTACCTTTGCTACTGGTTCAGAATTGGGAGTGTGTGCGCGCACTTGCTTCACTCGCACGCGACACTTCTTTTTTTGTGTGTATTTTTTTAAATTTTTTAACACAAACAAACACATAATACATCAATCCTTCCGTGTGTCATCTCGGTGTTTCTTCAGTAACTTCTTCTTTTTGATTATTCCTCCTATCTTCATTTCTTCCCTTATAATTTCCATTTCTCTATTACAATATTTCCCCCCAAGTACAATATTGTAAGATTGTAAGATTGTACAAGTACAATCTGAACCCCATGACCCCACTTCACAAGGAGGGACTCACATCCGGCTATCTGAGGCACAGTGGTCTCCCTCGGACCCAGATCCTCGTTAATAATAACCGCCACCCCCCCCGCCCCTCCCCTGGGCCCTCGGCTGATGGAATGCTCTGAAGCCTGGTGGGCACATTTCGACCAGAGGGACGCCGCCCTCCGGGCCCAACCAGGTCTCCGTAATACCCGCCAGGTCCGCTCCTCCCTCTTGAATAAGTTCGTGAATGAGGGCGGCCTTATTTACCACGGACCTGGTGTTGCACAGCATCAGCCGAAAAGTCCAGGGGAGAGAGTCCACCATTTCGGCCGGGGGTCAAACCGGACTCCACTGTCCTCCCACGACAGTGGAGAGGAGTCTCAGGCAGCTGTCCCAGAGGGCAATGACCCGGTCACCCTCTCACGGTGGCCAGATTCAAAGTTGCATGCCTTCTCTATGCTCAAGAATACAGGTAGTCCTCAACTTAGGACAACAGAGCCCAATATTTCTGTTGTTAAGTGAGACATTTGTTAAGTGAGTTTTGCCCCATTTTATGACCTTTCTTGCCACAGTTGTTAAGTGAATCTGGCTTCCCAATTGACTTTGCTTGCCAGAAGTTTGCAAAAGCTGATCACATGACCTTGAGACACAGCAATGGTCATAAATATGAACCAGTTGCCAAGCATCTGAATTCTGATCATGTGACCATGGTGATGTTGCCATGGTCATAACTGTGAAAAATGGTCACAAGTCAAATTTTTCAGTGCCATTGTAACTTTGAACAGTCACTAAATGAACTGTTGTAAATCAAGGACTACCTGTACACGAAAACATTCATGTGTTCCAATCTCTTTGTGAGCCTGTGAATCTGGGCATTTTGTATGTAAATTTGCAGACCTAAAATTCTTCAAACATTCCTAAACCAGACAACAATAGTTGTATATTCTTGGTTGGAAAATTTCAAAACAAGAGCCCCACTTGATTTTTCAATGTCCTGTCACAATCTTGTAACTGAGATAATTCCTAAGAAATGGAAAGGAGCAGGAGAATATATAATTTTAATTTAAATGTAATTAAACCAATGAAATACAATACAGTGTGAATATGATTATTATTGGTATTTTAAATCATTCTCCATCTGATGGGTTAAGACTGACCCAGTAGCTGACAATTTGTGGAAAGTCTTGGAAGGCTACACCAAAGATTTTTGGAAATCCTTGCATAGCCTGAAGTCTCCATAGTTTTCTGTATGATAAAGAAGGGCACATTGATGGTTCTTCCCAACAGCAAGCAAGGAAATCACCTTTAAATATTGTTCTCCATGGTGTCCCCTTTTGCAGGAAGAAAAGATGAGGAAAGAAGAAGAAGAAGAAGAGGCCAAGAAAAGAGCTGAAGATGATGCTAAGAAGAAAGTCTTGTCCAGTAGTGGGTTCCGCTTACCTTTGCTACTGGTTCAGAATTGGGAGTGTGTGCACGCACTTGCTTCACTCGCACGCGACACTTCTTTTTTTGTGTGTATTTTTTTAAATTTTTTAACACAAGCAAACACATAATACATCAATCCTTCCGTGTGTCATCTCGGTGTTTCTTCAGTAACTTCTTCTTTTTGATTATTCCTCCTATCTTCATTTCTTCCCTTATAATTTCCATTTCTCTATTACAATATTTCCCCCCAAGTACAATATTGTAAGATTGTAAGATTGTACAAGTACAATCTGAACCCCATGACCCCACTTCACAAGGAGGGACTCACATCCGGCTATCTGAGGCACAGTGGTCTCCCTCGGACCCAGATCCTCGTTAATAATAACCGCCACCCCCCCCGCCCCTCCCCTGGGCCCTCGGCTGATGGAATGCTCTGAAGCCTGGTGGGCACATTTCGACCAGAGGGACGCCGCCCTCCGGGCCCAACCAGGTCTCCGTAATACCCGCCAGGTCCGCTCCTCCCTCTTGAATAAGTTCGTGAATGAGGGCGGCCTTATTTACCACGGACCTGGTGTTGCACAGCATCAGCCGAAAAGTCCAGGGGAGAGAGTCCACCATTTCGGCCGGGGGTCAAACCGGACTCCACTGTCCTCCCACGACAGTGGAGAGGAGTCTCAGGCAGCTGTCCCAGAGGGCAATGACCCGGTCACCCTCTCACGGTGGCCAGATTCAAAGTTGCATGCCTTCTCTATGCTCAAGAATACAGGTAGTCCTCAACTTAGGACAACAGAGCCCAATATTTCTGTTGTTAAGTGAGACATTTGTTAAGTGAGTTTTGCCCCATTTTATGACCTTTCTTGCCACAGTTGTTAAGTGAATCTGGCTTCCCAATTGACTTTGCTTGCCAGAAGTTTGCAAAAGCTGATCACATGACCTTGAGACACAGCAATGGTCATAAATATGAACCAGTTGCCAAGCATCTGAATTCTGATCATGTGACCATGGTGATGTTGCCATGGTCATAACTGTGAAAAATGGTCACAAGTCAAATTTTTCAGTGCCATTGTAACTTTGAACAGTCACTAAATGAACTGTTGTAAATCAAGGACTACCTGTACACGAAAACATTCATGTGTTCCAATCTCTTTGTGAGCCTGTGAATCTGGGCATTTTGTATGTAAATTTGCAGACCTAAAATTCTTCAAACATTCCTAAACCAGACAACAATAGTTGTATATTCTTGGTTGGAAAATTTCAAAACAAGAGCCCCACTTGATTTTTCAATGTCCTGTCACAATCTTGTAACTGAGATAATTCCTAAGAAATGGAAAGGAGCAGGAGAATATATAATTTTAATTTAAATGTAATTAAACCAATGAAATACAATACAGTGTGAATATGATTATTATTGGTATTTTAAATCATTCTCCATCTGATGGGTTAAGACTGACCCAGTAGCTGACAATTTGTGGAAAGTCTTGGAAGGCTACACCAAAGATTTTTGGAAATCCTTGCATAGCCTGAAGTCTCCATAGTTTTCTGTATGATAAAGAAGGGCACATTGATGGTTCTTCCCAACAGCAAGCAAGGAAATCACCTTTAAATATTGTTCTCCATGGTGTCCCCTTTTGCAGGAAGAAAAGATGAGGAAAGAAGAAGAAGAAGAAGAGGCCAAGAAAAGAGCTGAAGATGATGCTAAGAAGAAAGTCTTGTCCAGTAGTGGGTTCCGCTTACCTTTGCTACTGGTTCAGAATTGGGAGTGTGTGCGCGCACTTGCTTCACTCGCACGCGACACTTCTTTTTTTGTGTGTATTTTTTTAAATTTTTTAACACAAACAAACACATAATACATCAATCCTTCCGTGTGTCATCTCGGTGTTTCTTCAGTAACTTCTTCTTTTTGATTATTCCTCCTATCTTCATTTCTTCCCTTATAATTTCCATTTCTCTATTACAATATTTCCCCCCAAGTACAATATATTTAATATAATATTCTCCTATTTCATTATCAAAATCTTTATCTATTTCTCTTTTCTAACCAATCATAAAATTTCCCCCATATCTTAAAATATTCCGTATCTTCTCTCTCTTTAATCATCAAGGTTAATCTATTCATTTCTGCACAGTCTAAATTTTTTTTAATTACTTCCCCTTCCAACGGGATTTTCTCTACTTTCCATCTTTGTGCAAATACTATCCTCGCTGCAGTTATTATATGAATAATCAAATATACATTTTCTTTACTAATTTTCTCTGGTAGGATACCCAGTAGGAACAGCTCCGGTTTTAAATCAATCTGTTGTTGTGTCATTTCCTCTAACCAAATCTTAATTCTGTTCCAATAGACTCTAGCTTCTGAACATGTCCACCACATATGATAATAAGATCCTGGTATTTGATGGCATTTCCAACATTTAGCTGATTTGTCTTTAAACATTTTTGCCAATTTTTCAGGGGGCATATTCCATCTGTAAAACATTTTATATTGATTCTCTTTGTATGCAGTGGACATTGTTAGTTTATAGTTCCTTTCCCATAACTGTTGCCATCTATCGAGCTCAATTGAGTATCTGCAATTTTTTGCCCAAGCAATCATTGTTTCCTTTACTTGTTCTTCTTCTAATTCCATGCTAAGTAGAACATTATAATTTTTTAAAATTATTTTATCCTCTGTTCCCGTGAGTATCCTATCCAGATCTGTCATTTCTAAATAAAAGCCATATAATCTTAGATCTTTTTCATATCTTGCTTGTATTTGCATATACTGTACATATACCAGTCTATCACAATCCCTTGTTCTTCCAGTTCTTGTTTCCCTTTCAGTTCCCCCTTATCTGTAAGTAAATCTTTATATCTAAAAATCTTTCCAAAATTAACCATGTTTGGGTGTATCAATGCTTCTCTTAATGATAACCATATTGGAATTTTCACATAGTATTTATCTCTAACTTTCTCCCACACTATTAACAATGCATTTCTTACATAATGTCTATGAAAATACGTATGTATCAGAGGGAACCTGGAAGCGTTGCAGCAAGACTGGTTGGGAAAATACCAGGCTCTAACGAGCCTGGAGAAAACCCAGCCAGACGAACCGCTGTCGGGGGGTCTTCGGACCGGAACTGTCCTATAGGGACAGTGAAGAAGGAGAGGCATCTCGTAGGCTAAAGAGGAACAGGCAAGTTCCTCGGAAAGCCAGAGAAAACTCTTTGATCCAACGGCGGGGGGCGGCGGTCATTGCGAATCGCCATGAAGCTGGGGCATCCAGAATAAGAATCATGCAGGAGCAAACAGGAAATCATTAGAGAGCTTGATGAGGTCTATAGAGTGCAAACAAATTATGCGAGAAGGAACAGGCTCCCTAGGGAGGTCCATGTAAGGTTTGCTAGGAAAAAAGTGAGGGACATCTTATACAACATAGCGCGAGAGGAACAGATCACATTCAGAGGGAAAGAGGTGATTATCCTAAAACAAGTACCAAGAAGAGTGAGGGAAAGGAGGAAGAATTATAGATTTCTGACGAGTCAATTGAACAGAAGAAACATATTATTTAGATGGCTCCTGCCAGAGGGGATGTTAATCTCATGGCAGGGAAGGAAAATTAAAATTGACAGCTTAAGTGCAGCACAGGATTTCCTAGACCAGCTAAGGGGAGGGGAAGAGGAGCAAAATAGCAAGGAGGAAATCGAAACGGCAAACACAGAAGAAGAAACTTCCCAAGAACAAAGTACAAAGGACGATATAGAAGAGGAGAAGAAAAGGGAAGAAGAAGAAGAAAAAGGGAAAAAAAAAAACTAGACCGGTAAGAGCAGTAACTTTAAAAACAAATAAGAACTAGGAATTAGACACAAACATTAGGAATGAATGGTATAAAAATCCTATCTCTAAATGTCAACGGCTTAAATGATCATAAAAAGAGGAAGATAATTCTGTCAAAATTGGTAAAACAAAATCCATATATAATATGCATACAGGAGGTCCACATAAAAAAAGAAGAGGCCAATTCTCTAGAATATACTAAATTTGGCAAAGTATTCATGTCCTTAGCAGAGAAAAGAAAAAGGGGGGTTGCTATGTATGTCAGAAGAGGAATAGAGGCAGAATTAAAATATAAAGATGCTAAAGGGAGAATCCTAATGATAGAGGTAACGAGTGGTAACTCTAAAATGATGTTGGTGGGGGTATATGCTCCAAATAAAAAACAGGGACAATTCTACCAAAAACTACATGAACAGTTAGGAAAATGGGCGCATAATGAAATATGTATGTTAGGCGACTTCAACAGTATTGTAGACCCAGACAGAGATTATAAAAGTGGAAAAATTAAAAAAAAATAAAAGGTCACCTTTGCCAAAAAGCTTCTTTGATTTGGTGGATGAATTAAACCTAATTGATATGTGGCGAACATTGCATCCTTCTGATAGACAATATACTTTTTACTCGAACTCGCAGAATTCCTGGTCTAGAATAGATATGGTATGGGCCACCAGGAAATTAGGATTGGAAATTAAGAAGGTCGATATGAGCACAAACACTTGGGCAGATCACAAGCTCCTCGAAATAAATTGGCATTATATGAATAAGAGAAAACAACAGAGATGGAGATTAAAGACGAACCTACTGAATGAAAAAGAGTTTATATTTAAACTGAATGAAGAAGTAAAGTGCTTTTTTACAGAAAATGGAAATCAAGGTACGGCGAGAGAAATTGTTTGGGATACTATGAAGGCTTATGTGAGAGGAGTAGCTATATCGTATATGGCGTTTAAAAATAAAGAAAAAAAGAAGGCTAGGGAGGCCCACACCAAAAGGTTAGAAGAAGCGGAAAATAAACTACAGCAAAACCCGGGAGACGAGGTGGCTAAACAAAAGTGGATGATGGCGAGACATAGGCTGAATATTTTGGATCAGGAGGAGATAGCGCAAAAAATAAAAAGAACAAAGCATTACTACTTTGAGAACGCTAATAAGTCTGGAAGGTGGCTTGCATATAAATTAAAAAAAGAAAACGAAAAAAGTCAAATTCTTGCATTAGAAGATTCTAAAGGTAACCTCCTGACGAAGGAAGAGGATAAATTAGAAAAGACAAGAGAATTCTACGAAGCTCTATACAAAGATGAAGAGATTGAGCCAGATAAGGTGGAACAATATCTGATGGAAGCTAGTCTACCTCACATAACAGAAGAAGAGAGGGAAATGTTGAATAACAAAATTACAATAGAGGAACTCAAAATTGCTCTTACCAAAATTAAAAAGAATAAAACCCCAGGTCCAGACGGACTCCCAGGGGAAATTTATATAAAATTTGATGAAGTATTGCAATTAGAATTATTAGAAATCTTTAATGAGGTCTTGGTTGGTACAAGAATCCCGGACACATGGAGGGAAGCATATCTCACACTCATATTGAAAGAAGGTGCCGATCCGAAACAAATTGCAAATTATAGACCCATCTCCTTACTAAATTCAGATTATAAATTGTTTATGAGTATAATAGCGGAGAGGGTGAAAATTTTTTTAAATTTTTGGATCCACAAAGACCAGAATGGATTCCTTCCAGGGAGACAAATCAGGGACAATCTGAGAACAGTAATAAACGTTATAGAGTATTATGAGCAACATCCTGAAAAGCAGTTGACGCTAGTGTTTGTGGACGCCCAAAAGGCGTTCGATAACCTGAATTGGAGCTTTATGATCAATCAAATTAATTTAATGGGATTTGGGGCAAATTTTAGGAAAATGATTGAGAATATGTATCACGAACAGAGGGCGAGTATACTCATAAATGGGGACAAGACTCGAATATTCCAGATTCGAAAGGGAGTAAGGCAGGGATGCCCCCTATCCCCTTTACTTTTCATCTTGGCGTTAGAGGTGCTACTTAGGAAGATTAGAACTAATAAAGAAATCAAAGGACTAAAGATTAGGAAAGAAACTTTCAAAACGCAAGCCTTTGCAGATGATGTGGCTCTAATAATAGAAGACCCATTAGAAACTGGCCCAAAATTACTACAGGAAATACAGAAGTATGGAGAAGTTGCCGGCTTTAAACTTAATAAAACAAAAACCAAAATAATAGTGAAAAATGTAACAGAAGCATATAAGAAAGAGTTGGAAGAATCGTTAGGTCTCCAGGTAGTGAAGAAAACAAAATACTTAGGAATATGGATAACTTTGAGGTATTCATCATTAAAATAAGATAATTATACCCCACTATTACAAAAAATACACCAGGATTTAGATAGATGGAAAAAGCTAAAATTGTCTTTTACGGGCAAAATAGCAGCAATCAAGATGAATATCCTCTCCAAAATTTTATTTTTATACCAAAGTATACCGGTGAGTCTAGATAAAAAATTGTTTTTAGATTTGAACAAAAGTATTAGGAATTTTCTATGGGAGGGAAAGAAGGCGAGGATCTCATATACAATATTGCAAGGGAAAAGAAATATGGGCGGCTTTGGACTCCCTGATTGGGAAGCATACCAAAAGGCAGCTAAATTAGTTTGGATTAAGGAGTGGGTCACATTGCAAAATAGGAGAATCCTGACCTTAGAAGGTCACGATTTACAAGAAGGATGACATGCCCATTTGTGGGACCCAAGAAATAAGAAAAAATCCTATTTCCACAAACATAAAATAAGGGAGACTCTTATACAAACGTGGGAGGAAATTAGGCAGCGGTTCTACGTTAAAGTACCAAATTGGCTTTCTATTATGGAGGTCCTGACCTCTCCAAATAGAAGAGATATCTTAAAATTTGGCACATACAAGGATATATTAGATGAAAACGGGAATCTTAAATCCCTGGACACACTGAGAGACCAAGGCTTTAACCTAGACTGGTGGAATTATTTACAGATAAATTCAAGGTACCAGAAGGATAGGGATCAATATGGCATAGAAGCAAAGTATAGAAATTTACTCAAAATTATGTTGGGGGTGGAAAAGAAAATGTTAACAAAAATATATAACCTTCTGTTAGACGAGGACAGGGCAGAGGATATAGCCAGAAACCAGTTAAACATCTGGGAAAAAAACATTGGATATAGTTTAAATTTTAACGATTGGGAAGAGGCCTGGAACAGAAATTATAAAATGACTAAAGCAGCAACATACAGGGAAAATCATTATAAGATGCTCCACAGGTGGCACCTAGCGCCAGCCAGATTAGCGAAAATGTTCCCTAACGCTTCAGCAGCTTGTTGGAAGTGTGGTAAGGATGTCGGCACCTTCTATCATATGTGGTGGACCTGCCAAAAGACAAAAAGGTTTTGGTCTAGGATTCGAAATTGGCTATGGGAAATAACTGAAGAGGAATTAGATTTATTCCCTGAAATATTTCTTTTGGGAATAATCAGGGATGGGTTTACCAAAGATAAAATTCAACTCATAATTCATATAACAACAGCGGCCAGACTAGTTTATGCGAAATTTTGGAAAGATAAAACCATACCACCAGAGGAAATATTAATAAACAAAATTTTAGAGTGCGCAGAAATGTCAAAATTAACAAATGAGCTAAATAACGATGAGAAATCAAGACACCATATAGTATGGGAAAAGTGGTACGAATGGTTAAACAACAGGATAAAATCATGATTTCAGGATATGTTTATTTCTTGCAATTTAAGTTTGAAGTATACCTGATGTATATTTTGTAAATATGTACAAACACTGCACCTCTGATTTTAGTAGAGACTTGATGCTTTTTGTAACTATAAAACTAATAAAGTATATATATATATATATATTTGTTTTCTCAGGTTTTCGCGGGTGTTTGTATGTAGGTCTTTGGTTATTCGGGTCTTCTCCCACGTAAAATTGGAAGTGTCTTGGCGACGTTTCGATGAAGTCTCATTCGTCATCTTCAGGCTGGTGTTCTCGGCTTAAAAGGAAGAGACAGCTGCAATCTCACATTGCTCCTGGAAGCACGAAGCCGAGAACACCAGCCTGAAGATGACGAATGAGACTTCGTCGAAACGTTGCCAAGACACTTCCAATTTTACGTGGGAGAAGACCCGAATAACCAAAGACCTACATATATATATACATATATATATATATATATATATATGGACGGAGTACTGCTACCGGGTGAGTGATTGGCTACCTCACAGGTACAAAAGAAAAAATTGGAAGCATTAAAATTACCCCGGCGTGGAAACAGCAGCTAAATTGCGTTGAGGGGAAATAATTGATTGAGAAGAGAGAAAGCAGAAACACTAAAGCCCAAAAAGGAAATGTATACTCAAATTTTATTTCAGGATATTGAATTTGGAGAGATTAATTTGATTACAAGAAAAAGAAACCCCCAAAAAACTTCTTTGGAACAGAATTGGATAGAAATTCTGTTTAGAAATTCTTGAACTTTTAAAAGAAGATTAAAGGGGGGGGGGAGCTTGTAACAGAGAAACCCGGCTAAAGATTTGAAATTGGATTGAATAGAAGTGGAGTTTAGTCATTATAAATTTATATTGGATTAAAAACTGATTTGGTGTACACAAAACATAAAAAAAGAAGAAGAAAAAGGAAAAGAATTGAGATTACTAAAATTTGTGAAAGTGGAGTTTAAATAAAATGGATACTCTTTCTAGTTGCTGATTGGAACTGTGGATTGTAGAGAGACATCTTCAGGAGAAAAAGGACCATTACAATATTGAATCTTTGTTTTTGTTCCAATAGATAATAATGGTGAGAAAAGACCTTGAACTTTGAAAGGAATAACAGCTGTGAGGATTAAGGAAGACTTGCTTGTTTGTAAGCAATTTGACTTTGATGGTTAAAAAAGGAGGATTATAATGTAATTTTAAATTGGAATAAATATTAATTTAGAAAGAAAAAAGATGCAGGAACTTAAGGAAATGATGAAAATGATGTACTTTTCACTGAAAATGGACATAAGGGAAATGACTACAATACTGCAGGGAAAATTGAAAACTGATGACTTAAAAACTGAGTTAGAGTACATCCAAGTTGATAAGGAAACAACAAATGGGAAGCAAGAAAAAGAGGTTATTAATGAAGAAGAGAAAGATGAAGAGAAAGAGAAAGATTATGTGGAGAATTAAATGACTATGTGGGTAGCAATAACAAAAAGGAGAAGTTTAAAGATTACATTGGGATTAACAATGGAAAAAAGAGGAAAAAGGGAAAGAGACAAAGAAAGAAAAGAGGGTGGTATAGAAAGAATTTAAAAAACTTAAATGATTCCACTGGGATTAACAGTGAAAATACAGGAAAGAGGGAAAAGGGATGGAAAATAATGGGAAATGCAAGGCAAAATAGAAGAGCTTATGTTTTTAAAATACAAAATGATTACATTGGGTTTAATAATGGCAAGAGATGGGAAATAATGGGAAATACAGAAAAGAAAAGAAAAGAAGGGGAAGAAAAGGAAAAAAATAGAAAGGGAGAAAGGGAGAAAGAAGAAAATAAAATAAGGGGAAATGATATTGTAGTATGAATTAATTAGATTGTGGTAAAAGAAGAAATGACTAAGACGTGGTTTGAAATATATATATATATATATATATATATATATATATATATATATATATATATATATATATATATATATAAGAGGCGATAGACATCACGATCTCTGGAACGTTTAAAAGTTTAAATTTTTTTATTTTAAAACTTGTGCTAAGCTTTCGTCGGCCCCTACCGACTTCATCAGAGTATAAAATCCCCATTGAGGAGCTGCGTGCTCCTTTTATACTCTGACGAAGTTGGTAGGGGCCGACGAAAGCTTAGCACAAGTTTTAAAATAAAAAAAATTAAACATTTAAACGTTCCGGAGATCGTGATGTCTATCGCCTCTTGTATAACTATACCTGGAACTCGCATCTTTAGGACAATTCTTTATATATATATTGACAAAGTAGTTGAAAATGTGAGACAAAATTTAAGGAAGCAACTTGGTTTTCTTTTAGTATTATTATTATTATTATTATTATTATTATTATTATTATTATTATTATTATTATTTATTAAATTTTTATACCGCCCCCTCTCCCGAAGGACTCGGGGCGGTGAACAGCCAAAATTAAAAACACACAATACAAATATTAAAATACATTAAAACAAAATTAAATTATCTTAGGCTTCTCCAATTTAAAACCCCGTTACCCATAAAATTCACCAATTAATTTTTTTTTTTTTTTTTTTTTTTAACCCAGCCCGGCTTGCTGAAATAAAAAAGTCTTCAGGGCCCGGCAGAAGGTCCGGAGGTCTGGGATTAGTCGTATCCCTGGGGGCAGCTCATTCCAGAGGGTGGGTGCCCCCACAGAGAAGGCTCTTCCCGGGGGGTCGCCAGCCGACATTGCCTGACAGACGGCACCCTGAGGAGACCCTCTCTGTGGGAGCGTGTTGGCCGGTGGGAGGTTATCGGAGGCAGAAGGTGGTCTCGTAAATAACTGGGTCCTAAGCCATGGAGCGCTTTGAAGATGAGAACCAACACCTTGAAGCGCACTCGGAAGACCACTGGAAGCCAATGCAGCTCGCGCAGGAGAGGTGTCACGTGGGAGCGCCATGCCGCCCCCATAAGTACCCGCGCGGCCGCATTCTGCACCAGTTGGAGCCTCCGAGTGCTCCTCAAGGGGAGCCCCATGTAGAGAGCATTACAGTAGTCAAGGCGGGAAGTAACGAGGGCATGAGTGACCGTGCATAGGGAGTCCCGATCCAGAAAGGGGCGCAACTGGCGTATCAGGCGAACCTGATAGAAAGCCCCCCTGGCCACGGCCGTCAAATGCTCTTCTAAGGACAGCCGTGCGTCCAGGAGGACACCCAAGTTACGCGCCCTCTCCGTGGGGGCCAATGTCTCGCCCCCAATAGTCAGCGATGGCACCAGCTGACTATATCGGGACGCCGGCAGCCACAGCCACTCAGTCTTGGAGGGATTGAGTCGGAGCCTGTTCCTCCCCATCCAGACCCGCACCGCCTCCAGGCACCGGGACATCACTTCAAGGGCATCGTTGGGGTGGTCTGGGGTGGAGATGTACAGCTGGGTGTCATCAGCGTACAGATGGCACTGCACCCCAAAACCACGGATGATCTCGCCCAGCGGCTTCACATAAATGTTGAACAGGAGAGGCGAGAGGACCGACCCTTGTGGCATCCCACAAACCAAGTGCCTTGAGGTCGACCTCTGCCCTCCAGCCAACACAGACTGCGACCTGTCGGAGAGATAGGAGGAGAACCACCGTAAAACAGTGCCTCCCACTCCCAACCCCTCCAACCGGCGCAGCATGATACCATGGTCGATGGTATCAAAAGCCGCTGAGAGGTCTAATAGGACCAGAACAGAGGAGCAACCTCTGTCCCGAGCCCTCCAGAGATCATCAACCAACGCGACCAATGCCGTTTCCGTGCTGTACCCGGGCCTGAAGCTGGACTGGAACGGATCTAGATAGACGGTTTCCTCCAGGTACTGCGGGAGCTGTCGCGCAACCACACTCTCAACAACCTTCGCCAGGAAGCGAAGGTTGGAAACTGGACGATAGTTTGCTAAAACAGCTGGGTCCAGAGAGGGCTTCTTGAGGAGGGGCCTCACCACCGCCTCTTTCAAGGCGGGAGGCAAGAACCCCTCACTCAAGGAAGCATTTATAATCCTCTGGAGCCAGCCTCGTGTAACCTCCCGGGTAGCCAGCACCAACCAGGAGGGACACGGGTCCAATAAACATGTGGTTGCGTTCAACCTCCCCAGCATCCTGTCCACGTCCTCGGGAGTCACAGGGTCAAACTCATCCCAGATAACCGTCTCAAGACAGACCTCGGACAACCCGCCTGTACCTACCCAGTCGGAGTCCAAGCCTTCCCGAATTTGAGCGACTTTATCGTGCAGATAATGCGCAAAATCCTCAGCACGACCTTGCAAAAAAAGGGGAAAATTGTTATATGAGTAATTGATTTTTATTAAGAAGTTGAAGTGTATTATTTGGAATAAGATCTAAGAAAATGTATGGTATGAAATGTCTGTTGGTTTATTATTTTAGTAGAAATGATTAAGAGGTTTGAAATAGGTATTTTTGATAAAATATTTGAAAATAAGAGACAAAATCTAAGGAAGCAATTTGGTTTACTGTCAGTATATAAAGAGGGGGGGGAATCTGTCATACAAGTGATTACAAGTTTTGTGGGTGTGGCTTGGTGGGCGTGGCAGGGGAAGGATACTGTAAAATCTCCATTCCCACCCCACTCCAGGGGAAGAATACTGTAAAATCTCCATTCCCTCCCCAATCCAAGGGAAGGTTACTGCAAAATCCCCATTTCCTCCTGATCAGATGGGATTTGGGAGGCACAGAATAGATGGGGGCGGGGCCAGTCAGAATTTTTACTACCGGTTCTCCAGAACTGGTCAGAACCTGCTGAAACCCACCTCTGATAAAAATGCATGCCATCCCAATTGTAAATCATGTCCTTCCAAAGTTAGTAATCTTGAATTTCTTTTTTTTTTTTACAAATATTTTTTTATTTATTTAAAAATACAAACAAGACAAGACAAGTGACAACAAAACATACAGAACATGTAAACAAAAAAAGAAGTCAGATATAGTCATGTCAAAGTTATCACAACTGTAGTCTGTTATATAATTCTCATTTGTATATTTGACTCCTCCCTAATTGGGTCTTTTACATTGTGTCTAAATTTTTTAAGTCCCTATTGGCCTATATTGAGTAATATGTATTTCTATAGCTGTCTTGGGTTCCACTGGCTACCTCCTAGTCCTGTTTTTTCCTTTTCCTATCTTCCAACCAATTGTACCACTTGTCCCATACTAAATAGTAATCATGTTCCTCTTTATCTTGAAGTTCCTTTGTGAGTCTATCCATTTCTGCACATTCCATGATTTTACTAATTACTTTCTCTTCGCTTGGTATGTCATTACTCTTCCAATTTTGTGCAAAAGCTATACGTGCTGCCGTTGTTATATGGATTATTAAATATTTTATTTCCTTTTCATATTGTCCAGATATAATACCTAGTAAGAAGATTTCTGGCTTCATTTCTATTCTATGTTGTGTGATTTGTTCTATTTGCGTTTTGATCATTCGCCAGTATTGTTTTGCCTTTGGGCAGGTCCACCATGTATGATAGTAAGTTCCTTTGTGTAATTTACATTTCCAGCATGTTGGAGATGTGTTCAGGAACATTCTTGCCAACCTGGCCGGGGGAAGGTGCCACCTATAAAACATTTTGAGCTGGTTTTCTTTATGGGGTACAGACATTGTCAATTTGTAATTTATTGTCCATAGTTTTTCCCATTTGTCTAATTCGATGTTGTGGCCGAAGTTCTTTGCCCAGCTTAGCATGTTGTCTTTAACCACCTCCTCTTCTAATTTATATGCTCGTAGATAGTTATAAACTTTTTTTATTAATTTGTCCTGTGGTCCTTGTAGAATTTTGTCTAGTTCGTTTTGGCCTTTTTGGAATTCAAATTGTGTCAAATCTTTCTGATATCTTGATTTTATTTGTAAGTAAGGCCACCAGTCGATGTCCGTACCCATCTCCTGCAGTTCTTGTCTCGTTCTTAGCTCTCCTTGGTTATTTAGTAGGTCTTTATAGGCTTTCATTTTGGTGCTATCCATGGAGTTTGGGTAAATCTGGGCCTCCATGGTTGATAGCCATTCCGGGATTTTGTAATAATGTGCTTTTTTGATGCCCTGCCATGTGTGGTATAGTGCCTGCCTGACGGTATGTCTCTGGAAGTATCCGTGTTGTTTATCGGTGCCCTCCCACAAGAATGCGTGCCACCCTCGCTGAAGATCAAATTCTTCTAAATTTAGCAATCTTTTGTTTTTTAGTTCCATCCATTCCTTAGTCCAAATCAGTGTTGATGCTTTATAATATGTTTCCCAATCCGGTAACGCAAGTCCTCCTCTTTCCCTTGAGTCTTGTAGGTATTTGATTTTAATTCTAGCTTTCTTGCCTTGCCAGATGTAGTCCGCTATTAATTTGTTAAGATCTTTGAAGAAATTCTTCCCCGGCTTTATTGGAATCACTTGGAATAGGTATAACATTCTGGGGAGGACATTCATTTTAATTGAAGCAATTCTTCCCAGTAGAGATAGTTGTAATTTTTTCCAGATTTCTAGGTCCTTTTTGATTTGTCCTGTAAGTTTATCATAATTGTCTTCTCTAATTGATATACTTTTGTTGGTGAGCCATATTCCTAGGTATTTTATCTTCTTTGTAGTTTGAATACCTAATTTATCCTCTAATTCTTTTTCTTGCTGGTTGGTAAGGTTCTTCGTTAACATCTTTGTCTTTTGTTTATTAATTTTGAGTCCCGCTACTCTCCCGTATTTCTCTATTTTGTCTAGTATTTTGGTGCCCGTTGTTATTGGCTGTTCTGTAATAAGTACAACATCGTCAGCAAAGGCTTGGAGTTTGTATTTCTCCCTCTTGATTTTTAGGCCTTGTATTTCAAATTTCCCTTAAAAGAATTTCCAATGTTAGTATGAATAGCAGAGGAGACAGAGGGCACCCTTGCCTTACTCCTTTTGTTATTTGAAGTTGTTCTGTTAGGTCACCGTTTATTGTTATTCTTGCTGTTTGGGAAAGATAAATTTTCTTAATCATATTAATTAATTTATTGCCGAATTTCATAGCTTCTAGTTGTAACGTAAGGAATTTCCAATTTAGGTTATCGAAGGCCTTCTGCGCATCTAAAAAGATTAAGGCCATTTGTTTGTCTGAATTTGTTTCATAGTATTCTAATATGTCCATTATTTGTCTCAAATTGTTCTTTATCTGTCTCTTTGGAATAAAGCCGTTCTGGTCCGGGTGGATATATTTACTGATTATTTTCTTGATTCTTTCCGTAATTATTGATGTAAATAGTTTGTAATCCACGTTTAGTAGTGAAATCGGTCTATAGTTTTTAATATGGGTATGGTCTGTCTCTTCTTTCGGTATCAATGTTATGATGGCCTCTGTCCAGGAATCAGGAATCGTAGCTTCCAGAAGTGTGTCGTTGAATACTCCGAGTAGAATTTCATCTATTGGATGCTGGCAGTACTTATAGAACTCTGCGGGTATGCCATCCGGTCCTGGGGTTTTGTTTAATTTCAGTTTCTTCCTCGCCTCTATCAATTCTGTCATCATAATCTGTCTGTCCAGAAGGTCCCTATGTGGTTCTTCTAATTCTTGGATATCAACTTTGTTAAGGTATTGTTTGATATCCTCCTCTGAAGATTCTTCCTGTTCATAGAGTTTCTGGAAGAACGTTCTTGCTATTTCTTTTTTGTCCTTGTTTCTATAGTGTACCTCTCCTGTATCGTCCTGTAATTCATGGATTGTCCTTCTCTCTTTTTCTTGCTTCAGTTTGTACGCCAGCCATTGGCCTGTCTTATTTGCATATTCAAAGTGATTTTGCTTTGCAAGTTTGATTTTCCTCACAATTTCTGTTTGTATGGTCAAATTTATTTTATGTTTAGTCAAATTTATTTTTTCTTTAATCCTCTTATTTAAAGGTTCATTCTGTAGCTCAAATTCATACTTCTTGAGTTCCTTCAGTAAGTTATCTTTTTCCTGTTGTTTTGCTTTGTTTTTTTTCGCCAGATATGATATCGTTAAGCCTCTTATGTAAGCTTTTGCCGTGTCCCATAAATTTTGTAGAGAAGTTTGTTCTTTGGTGTTGATCTCAAAAAATACTCCCATTTCCTTTTCTATCATTTGTATATATTCTTTGCTTTTTAGAATTTCAGTATTCATCATCCATCTCTTTTTCTTCCGATATCCCTTCCAAATTACTTTTATCAGATTGTGGTCTGCCCATGTGTTTGTCATTATTTCTATTTCTTCTAGGTCTTTCCTAAGATCTGTTGACATCCAGACCATGTCTATTCTGGACCAAGACAGGTGTGGATTGGAGTAGAAAGTGTACTGTTTTTTATCCTTATTTATTTCTCTCCACGCATCCTGGAGGCAAAATTCCTGTGCCATTTCTTTGAAAGTGTCTGGGAGGGTTTTTTTGTTTTTTTTCCTGGTACTACAATAGTCTTTTTCCGTATCTGAGATTGCATTGAAGTCACCTATAATGCAAATGTTTTCATAGTCTAAGTCTTTTACTCTGTTGTGTATGCTTTTGAAGAAAGTACGTTGGTTCTCATTTGGTGCATAAATTGAGATTAACAGTATTGTCTTGGATTCTGTTTGTATCTCAACCATTAAAACTCTTCCCTCTCCGTCTGCGTATATCTGTTTTGTTTTTAAATGTTTCCTAATATAGACTGCAATGCCTCTTTTTTTCTGGTCAGCCAGTGAGGTGTAGAGGTTCCCTAGTCTTGTGTTTTCTAATATCTGTTGGTGTAGTTTTTTAATGTGGACCTCCTGTAAATTTATAATGTCCATTCCTAATTTTTGTAGTTTGGTAAGTGTCTGCGTTCTTTTAGCAGGGGCGTTTAATCCATTAATGTTGATCGAAATCATCTTTATTTCCTTATCCATTTTTCTTCCTATCTACTTGTTGTCTTTACTTTCCTGGTGTTTCTTGTTATCCTTTGTGTTTTCCCCCTTGCTCCTTCCCTCTCTTCTCTTTTTCTTTCCAATCTTCTCTTCTCTTCCTGTTCATCTTCTGCTTCTTCTATTGATTGCTCCTCTTGGCTCTTATTTTCCGTTTCCATTCTGGGTTCTTGATCTTCTTCGGGGGCAAAATGTTGGTCGAAAAATTCTTGAGCTCCTTCCAAACTATCTATTTTGAGTTTCCTGTCCTGCCACGAAATTAAGATACCCTCTGGTAATAGCCAGCGGAACATCACCTTGTGTTTATTAAGTTGTGTTGTGAGGAAATTGTAGTTTTTCCTCTGATCTCTGACACGCCTTGGGATTTGTTTCAGTGTTATTATTTCTTTTCCTTTGTAAAAGATTGCATCCTCTCTCATTTTTCTGTATATCTCTTCTTTTGTCGTTTTCTTTGTAAATCGAATATGGACTTCTTTTGGTAATTTGTTCCTGCGTACATAATTAGTATGCACTCTGTACACCTCGTCTATGTCCCTTCGTATATTGTCTTTGTCTCTCTGTGTTGCTTCAGCAAGGATCTCCGTCATTGTCTCTCCCAGGTCTTCCTCCTTAGTTTCTACGATATTCTGGAATCTTAGATAGAACGATGCCTTTTCCATTTCCAGATAGGTGAGTGAGTCTTCGAGTTCCCGATTGGTTGCCATCTGTTGTTGTTCCAGCATTTCCACTTTCTTTACCGTCTGTTCCATCTTCAGTTCTGTCTTTTCAATTCTTTGTTCGTTTTTGGCAATATTCTGTTGGATTTTTTCAATCTTTTCATCCATTTTCTTTATATTGTCATTTATCTCTCCCACATCAGATTTCAAGTCATCATGGTTTCTTTTGGTCTCCTCATGGTTGTTGGCAATCGTTTCTTGGGTCTTACTCATGGATTCCTGTATCATTGCCAGCACTGACTGGATATTTTGCATACTGGAAATGGAGGCTGACTTTTCTTTTTCCGATCCAAGCATAGTTTCTATGGTTCTTGGTTGTGCCGGGGATGCTGTTTGAGAGGTCTGATTTGGAATTGTTTTCTTACTTGTTTTAGTTATGGTAGTTGTGCTGGTGCTTGTCATCTTAATTCTCTTTTGCAGGATTTCCCAAATTCTCATACACTGAAATATTCTTATTTAATTTCAACCTTGCTCTCTATAAAGGTGTTGTTCTCAGTAATGATATCTAGCTTCTATGTTATATAGGCCTTTATACACTGATTGATCTTTTCTGGTTGTAGGTTACTTCTATACGTGTCCTTAGAACTCTGGTAGTCAATCAAATAATTAATTAAGCAGTTGAATATATACCGGGGGGGGGGGGGAGGACTATATAGGATGAAGGAGGTCAAGGGAAAAACTTAGTATTCTAGCACTTCATTAGGTCTTGGTATAACAATCAAATAATAATTAATAATTTATATATCAATGCAATATAATAATTAATAGTTTATATATTAATACAATATAATGATCAGGCTGTCAGGTCTAAGTCTACTAGAATCTATTCGCTTAAATATCACTAATGTAAATATATGATTAAATATTTAGTATTTTTAGGTTAGTGTTTACTTAAAGTTGTTTATTCTCATTAGATTTTAATTGATCATTCAATTAATCGTTCATATAAATAGTTAATTATCAATTTATCAAATATCTCACCAATAGAAAGTATTAATCAATACTTATATTTTAACAGATCTTAATCAAACATAGATATAAAATTAGTTTACTCTTAATATACAATTCCCTTTCAGTCTTACGTGTAGGAGTTCTTGTATCTAGAGTTTTGTGTATTCAAAATCTTGATTTTGGTGTCTCTCTCTTTCAAGTGTCCCAAAAGCCAAAAATTCCAATTATCCAAAGTTCAAAATTTCAATATCCACTGTTCACAATTATCAAATAGTTAAATCCAATGTGGTAGTCTCTAAAGTTTAGTCCAAACACCGTTTCTTCACTGTCAGTCCGATGCGTCACTCTTGCTCCTTTGCACTTTCACTTCCAGCTATGAATGGCTTCCGACTCTCTCGGCGATCCGATGCTCTTCTGCTGGTTAATCTCTGGTTCTACTGTGTAGCTTTCTTTTCCAGCCTAGAGAAAGTCCTTCTTCACTGTTATATCCAAATCTTAGGTCTGGTCCAAAATCGCCTCACGTAAATCCTTGGAAATCTCTCGTTCCAAGCAGCCTCTCTTTTCCGCACAGTCACCGCCTGTCAGCTCTTTCCGCCCTTGTCGTTTTTCGTTCACCGCTTTTCCTGGCTGCTGTTCAGCCGTCTCTTCGGGGTCTCAACTTCGCTGTCTGCCAATTTCTGCTTTCTCTCCATAACAGTGCTTTCCGTGTTCTGTGTTCTGTTTCGATCTGCTTTCAAGTCAGTTTAGATACAGTTGCGATCTTTTCAGTTTGATCTTCGCCCTCCTGCTGTGTGGTTGCAATGCTTCGGGCCAGCCGAAATGGCTGGTTTTTTCCCTTCTGGAATTAGGAGGTTGTTCCTGAACCTTCGGGTTGGTTGCTTTCCCCTCCGAAGTCCTTGGAAGTTCCCGCTTTTTCTATCGATCTCTACAAGACCAATAGCACCTACAGCGGCTTCCTAGATGGGAATTTTGGAGTTTCAAGAGCGGAGCCCCGTTCTCTCTAACTCCATATACGTTGACGTCACCGCCGGAAGTCAGTAATCTTGAATTTATTAATTCAATCCATTCCTTCATCCAAGTCAATGCTGCTGCCTGATAATATAATTCCCAGTTCGGCAGTCCAAAACCTCCCCTTATTCTTGCATCTTGTAACAACTTTATATTAATTCTCACCTTTTCCCCCTGCCAGATAATCTTCCTCATTATTTTGTTAAGGTGTTGAAAATAGGTCTTTTCAATTTTTATTGGAATTGTCTGGAATAAAAACAATAATCTCGGTAATATGTTCATTTTGATTATTGCAATCTTCCCCATGAGTGATAACTGCAAAGTTTTCCATTTTTCCAAATCTTTCTCAATTTGTCTTTTTAAGTTATAATAATTGTCCTCTTTTATCATTGCACATCTTGAAGTTAGTTGTATTCCTAAATATCTTACTTTTTCACAATTTGTATGTCTAATTTTTCTATTAATTCTCTTTTTTGTTTTTCTGTAGTATTTTTCACCAATATTTTTGTTTTTTCTTTATTTATTTTTAAACCTGCAACCTCTCCATATTCTTCTGTTTGTTCTAGTAGTTTAGGTCCTGTCTTTTGTGGTTTTTCCAGAATAAATAGTAAATCATCCGCAAAGGCTTGTAATTTATATTCCTCTTTTTTAATTTTCATCCCTTTTATTTCTTCATTCTGTCTTATATTTCTATTTAACACTTCTAAAGTCAATACGAATAACAGTGGGGATAGCAGACATCCTTGCCTTGTTCCTTTTGTTATATTAACTTTTTCTGTCATCTCTCCATTCATCATTATCTTGTCTGATTGTTTGTTGTATGCACAGTTTGTTGTCTGTGCGCATGCACAGAGCGTCTGTGATGACTTCTGGGTGGAACCTCCCGCCGCCACCACTAACCAGTAGAAACCCACCACTGGTGCTGTCCAACATGGGAGCTCACTTTGGTGGATACCTGATCAAGGTAAGCTTGTGGTGGCTTCATTTGGGAGGGAACCACAATTTCATTTTAGTCTTTCAGATGGAGACATCAAGATGAAGCTGCACATGAATCTTTTATTGCAAAATATAATCCCATAAGAAATGTTCTATCTGTTATGATGGGCACAATCAAGTGGTTTTGATTTGATGGATTATATGATGGGGAGTAGAACCCTGATCTTATTCTCTAGGTGCCCAATAGAAATATAATATATATTGTAATAGTGTCTAAGGAGTAAACTACCATTTCAAGAAATGGACACTATTGTATGACTTTTGGCAAAGGTACCCCTGAGATCTTATGTAGTAAGGCTACTCTGGCATGAGTTTATGAGAGAATGTCAACATCTCATGAGATTTAATAATCTTTTTTAAAAAGGCAAGCAGCTGCATCTTAGAGAAAGTTCTATATAAGCGATTACACATTTTTAGAAAAACAACTGTCCCTGATTCCAGACTTGGTCTCTTCTCTTTTTGAATATTTTTTTAAAAATTTTATACATCTCATTTCATGAATGGTTTGATTACCGGGTTTCATACATTCCAACATAAATAATCATAACAATATTATTCTTAATAATTGCAGTCCATTTTCATTTTTGAATTTACTAACATATAGTTTCTGCTGTCATCTTTCAACTCTAAATCTTCTCATAATTCTTTCACACTTCATATCCTCTTAATATCTATTTTTACTATTTCCCCCCTCATCTTTCTACTTCCATTTTAGCCCTCTTTTCCCCCCTTCCCCTATCATTCTAATAATCAAAGATGTGATCTTTCCTTTTTCCATTATTCAATATTCAATATTCCAATATGTCAATCATAATCTTTCTCTAACTTTGTCAATAATCACATTTTTAATGTATATAATTGTCAGGGCATTTATTAATCCCATGTTTGGCTCTGGGACTAATTACCCTGGTTTAATTAGAGGAGATGAATCGAGGCTTATTCCTTGTTGCAATATTCCGAAAAAGAAACGCGAAGGAAGGTTTCTAATAAAACTCATTTATTTGTTATAAAGAAAATAAAACACCTCACTAACTAAGAAAAGTTAATTGCTACATTTTTGAAAGTAATTCTTGCCAGCTATCTCAGCCGGACCTTGCTGGAAAGAGAACAAAGGAAAAAGTGTGTGTGAAGCAAGTGAAAGGAATGTGGGTGGATACGGAAACACATAGCTTACTGATAAGAAGTTGGCAAGCTACGGAGAGTCTGACAGTCCAGAAATGATGAGTTCAGCTGGCAAATAAAATAACGCAGTGACAATATTATCTCCAGTCCTTCATTTCTTATATTCATTACATTGCTACCTTCCTAATGTCAGCTCCAGCGTGCCAGCCAGCCCGGAGCTGCCATTCAGAGGGGAGGCAACCACTGCTCTCCCTGGCCATCCTGAAATGTCCTGGATGACTGACAGTAAAGGCTGACTGACAGCGAAGGAAGAGGACCAGTCCTCCTTAAAAACTTACTGGCAGCAGAGAAGGAGGAAAAGGAAGGCTGGATTTAAGGTGGATGCTGGCTTCTTCACATGTGTTCTCCCCTGCTCATTTCAGGGTCACATGGAGGGAGCTGCACGCATGAGTGGGTGGGTGGTGCTTATAGTTTAAAAGGTGGTGGGAAGCACGGGCGGTTAGCCCTAACAAGAAGTTCCTTTTGCGATTGTCAGTGCGTGCCAAAAAAGAAGTAAAGCAGGCAGCAACAAACCAGGTTTCTGTTTGGCTGGGTTTCTTTCTTTTTCTTTTTGTTTGGAACCTGACAGATTTGTTAGGGCTCTTATAAATACCCATGGCCAAAGGCACGGTGCCAGGGTTGGAGGCAGATGACCTTGAGGAGTCAGTAGCCCCCACGGAAGCTACTGTGCTGGAGGCCTCAACTGCTTCAGCAGAGGAGGCCACTGAAGATGTCAGGCCAAAGGAATGGCCAGGGTGGCAGAAGCCTCTGGAGGGCCAGCTGCAGGCAGCAGAAACTGAGTTATGTGAACCAAGGGACTTTTGGCTGGGCAATGACAGGACTGTGGACTTTCGAGCCCTTCCACCCTAGGGTCCACTGCTCACCCCCTTGGGGGCGCATTTCACTCAATGGCGAGAGTGGTGGATCTCTGAGGACAACAATTGGAGTTATTCCACAGCAGTGGGAAACCAAACCATTGAGGTGTTACAAGAGATGTATGGGGTGGCTGGCTTTAGAGAGCAGGGCCGTGGCAGTGTCTGGCAGAGGCCGGGGTGGGACCACGCTCCAGAGGCTGCATGCGACAAGGGGAGTGGTACCCAGTGCAAAGCAGGAGAGGAGCCTTTCCCTAAGGAATACACTGACCTAAGGGATGTCTTTAGCAAGAGGGAGTGCGATGTCTTACCACCTCACTGTCCCACTGATTGTGGAATAGAAATCATCCCCGGGGCCTCGTTACTGAAACCAAAAATGTATTCGATGACTCCCCAGGAACTGGCCAAGATGATAGCCTATATTGAGAAAAACCTCAAGAGAGGCTTCATTCAGCCCGCAAAGTCCCAGGTGGCGGCGCCTGTTTTGTTTCGGGAGAAAAAAGACGGCGGGTTATGTTTATGTGTTGATTTTAGAGGACTCAACACAGTCTGTGTGGAACATCTGTACCCCCTCCCTCTGCTAAAAGACATGATGGCCCGGTCTGTCGGAAGGGTGGTATTTCACCAAATTAGACCTCCGGGAGGCCTATTACAGGGTCAGGATTAGGGCCGGGGACGAGTGGAAGACGGCCTTTAACTGTCCACTAAGGAGTTACCAGTTCCGGGTGATGCCATTTGGGCTGCAGGGCACACTGGCAGTGTTCATGCAGCTCATTAATGAGGTGCTGCATGAACACTTGTATGAGGGGGTGCTTGTCTATTTAGACGATATCCTCATATACACCTGAACAATAGAAGAACATGTCCAGCTGGTGCGACAAGTGCTCTGCAAGCTGTTGAACGCATACTTGTATGTCAAGCTCTCCAAGTGTGAGTTCCATAAGACGACCTTGGACTACCTTGGGTTCAGGATCTTACCAAAGGGCGTGGCAATGGATCCCATGAAGGTCAAGGCTGTATTAGACTGGCAAGCCCCCAAAACACGAAAACAGCTGCAAATTTTTATCACCAGTTTATACCGTCCTTTGCCCAAGTGGTGCTTCCGCTGACCAACCTGTTAAGAACTAAAAACTTAAATAGAAAACCACATCTGGGGTGTGTAGAAATCAGGGTCCAGTCATTTGCTCTGTGCGAAGATGTCTCTCTCCTTTGCAGCATTTATTGCTTTTTATACAGTTTTTTACAAGCAGAAAAGGCAAACCAGCAACAGTGTTTTAATTGGTAGATACTATTCGCCCCACTTAAGATGCCATCATCCTGATGGAGAAGGCAAGGTGAGATAATGCAAATCAGAGCCAGAATGAGATCATACAAGCAGGCAAGATACATAGCATCGAGGCGAGGCAGTGTGCTGCACTCAGCCTGACACCATGACCTTTTACCTCTACATCTCACTCTGTTTTGTTTTGATTGTCAGGGCATTGTAATCAGGAGAGGAATATCCCTGCAGTTGATTATACAAGGCATAAACCTGACCCTGAGGCAGTGTGAGAGGGGGTTT
This sequence comes from Pituophis catenifer annectens, assembly GCF_029215685.1. NCBI lineage: Eukaryota > Metazoa > Chordata > Lepidosauria > Squamata > Colubridae > Pituophis > Pituophis catenifer. Next base: position 25,996,266 of record NW_027256885.1, on the reverse strand, counting down.
TGGGCAAAATGCAGTAATACATATGTTACAAAAAGAGGGAAGACACTGAACAAAACAGCACCCACCAATCAAAATAGCATAAATGATGACTGAATAACATAGGATGTTTCCCAATAAGACTGTAGGTAACCAAGACCTAAGGCTTTCCCACCAAGATCCTGAAGTGTCAATTTTTAAATCAGAGGCCAAATTATGTAAAATGTTAAGTTGATGCTGAATGTTCCGTGACTCATCTGAAATGTTAAAGTAACAAAGTCCTTCAAAACTTTCACAACCCAAATGCTGGCGCAGAAGCAAATAATCAACAGCAGCACGATTTTGAAGAATAGCTTTTCTAAAAGCTTGCAGCTCATGGTTGATTGCTGAAATCGCTGAAGAAGTGGCATTAATGGTTTTTGCTAGATTGCATGCAATAGCATTAATATTAAGATGAGCATGAACAGCAAGTGCTGGCAGACCCACCATAGATACAGCCAATGCTATGCATTCTGCTTGATTAAGTAAAGCTGTTTCAGAGTCACAAGTGTCATCTAGGGTGACCCCACGCCGAATACGGCTCGAGTGAAGTTGTTGTTTAGAAAGCAAAACAGGAATCAACCGGCTAAGACAACACTGTGCTTCACTAATATTAGCAGGAATATAATTAAAGGTTTCTTGGCCACATGTAAAAAACCACCCTTGCGGTAGCCAAACATGAGCAAAGTTAAAGGAAATATCTTCAAAAGCTGTACAGTTTAAGACAAGTGAACTAACGCGAAGACAGTGAGGTTTTTTGCTTGAAGAAGTACAATTAACCATTTTTACACATGTTACATTTTCAGGGACCGCCACCACTAGAGTATGCAAATCAATTGTGTTAGGGGGTGGATAATATGCATTTACCCCCCAACTAGCTATAGTCTTATAGTTAAAGTTCCCTTTTAACAACAACCCACTCAAGCCAGTAAAGTTCTGAATTACTGCAGCAGGGGTACAGACAGGGATTAAACATGTAGAAAGCAAATTTTCCATATCATAAGCTTCAGACAAACAAAAGGCATCAGTTTTTGTGATGTTTGCGAGCTGCACCCATAGGTTTTGTTTCATTTGTTGTTCGAGAGAATGTTTGGGTGGAATAACAGCTGCTGTTGCCAAAGTACAGCTATTAACAATCAAGCACAAACAAATTATGGCTAAGGAATTGGCAGTTAAAACCGCAAAAATGGCAGCGCACAAATTCTTAGGTTTTTGTTCGACTTGTTGCTGCTGCAGTACTGCCTGCACTTTGGTGGTCAAATTCTTCACATCTCCCCATGTCACTGGACGACTGGCACGATGGGATCGGATTGGTCACTGCACCATCTGTAGAGTCACCTTTGCCATCTCTGGGATAGGATTCAGAGGTTGGTGCCATGACATCCTTGGCTGGGCGTACACAACGCGCTGGAATCCACAAAGGTCCTGTAGGGGCAAGCACAGCAGCATAGCCTCGCTCCCAAGTAATCAGAGTGACCGGTCCTAACCATGTTTTGTCTGGTAATGCCCGATAATATACCAGAGGAGGAGGCAAGCTTGTTTTTTGTTGAAAATGTCTCTGATAGGCAGTTGAATTAGAAATTGAAAAATTCAATTGATTTAAGGTAAATAATATTTTTGTAACCTGTTGTGTTACCCATGACAAATTTGGTACCTGAGAGCCCTCTTTTTTTATTTGTTTGTGAAGGCAGTCCTTAAAGGATCTATTAGCACGCTCTACAATGGCTTGACCCATTGAATTATAGGGAATACCATGAGTAAGAACAATATTCCAGGTTGTACAAAATTGCAAAAAAGCCTGTGAAGAATAGGCAGGCCCATTATCTGTTTTTAAAGAAGAGGGCTTACCCAAAGCCATAATGGCCAAAAAAAGATGAGAAATAACATGATTAGCTGTTTCCCCTCGTTGAGGCCTAGCCCAAATCGCTGCGGAATAGGTATCAATAGATAAATGAATATATTTCCAGGGAGCCAAAGAGGGAACATGGGTAACATCCATTTGCCATAGTTGATTAGAGGTGAAACCACAGGGATTAACTCTCATGTCCCCTGAGGGGGATGCCCCAGAACATTGGGGGCAGGATGAAACAATTTGCTTGGCTTGCTCTAGTGGAATATGGCAAGCTTGTGCCAGCCCCCTGGCATTTTGATGGAAAAAAGAATGACTAAAGAACGGATCTGTGAACAAAGTGGGTAAAACATGAACAGCAGCATCAGCGTGACTGTTGCCTTCAGAAAGAGGACCAGGAAGGGATGAATGACTGCATATGTGAGAGACAGAGTATGAATGTTTCCGGTCATGTGGCAGTCGCTGCAAAGTGAGAAATAGGGCCATAAGATTGGAGTCAATCCTAGGCGTGATATAAGCACCTGGAAGATTAAAAATAAGTTGACACACATACTGAGAGTCTGTTGTGGCCCGTCAGCGGCCTGTGCAGATTGTAGCTGATTCCGACAACGAGGAGGTTGGTGTGGTGCTGCGCCAGCAGCCTGTGCAGCTGGCGCTCGAGTCGGACAGTGATGAGGCTGGAGAAGATGTGGTGCCATAGGCAGGGATTCAGCCAGGGCCTTCAGAACCTCTAAAAGCTCCTTTAAGTGAAGAGGATGAAGAGGAGGAGCCTCTTCTCAATGCACGGGCGCGCAGAGCTGCCAAAAGGCAGGAGTGGCTCCTCAGTAGGAGGTCTCCTCCAGAGTAAGGCTTGGGGCTAATTGGCCACTCCCTTAGCCTATTTAAGGAGGAACGCCGCTTGCAGCAAGCTGTAGGGAACAACTTTAGTTCACTCTCCTTCGTGTCTGGATTGCTTCTGGGCTTTCTGCCAACTCTAGTAAGACTGTGATTACTTTATCTTAGAATTCTTGTAGGCTGTTAAGACAGTTTATTAACAGCCTTTGGTTGATAAAGACTGAGTTATTTGAGTAAAATAAACTTGGTATAGAGTTTGTGTGTGCTGCGTTCTTTGGGGTCTGTAGCTGGGGCAGAACAGAGTCAGAGATCAAATTAAAAGGCTGTTGAGAAGAAGTGTGGAAAGCCAAGATAGCAGCAGACAATTCTGAGCGTTGAGGTGAAGATCGCATTGCAGTGTAAGACACTTTCCAGATATCATCATGAGGATCCTTGTAAGCAATCGCTCCTCTCGTTCGTCCTCCATCAGAAAAAACAGTAAGAGCTTGCGATAATGGAGAAGGAGAAAGCAGTGGGCAGACAGGAAAGGAGAAAATCATTAAACAAGTAAGCCGAGGATCTTTAGGCAAATGATATGAAATACAACCAACATAGTCAGTTAGAGCACACTGAAGAGATAAGTTATTCTGAAAATAAAAGTGAAAGTCAGATTTCGGGATAGGAAGAACAATATTTATTAAATCAGTCCCATTTCTATGACAAACTCGAGTGTGCCCCAAGGTAATAATTTCAGCAATGGCTTGGATAAATGGCAAAACATTTTGGGATGGTGTATGGGGCAAATAAAGCCTGTCAGCTTTGGAAGCCATATTAGGCCGGAAGCTCCAATGCTGCCACCTTCTCATGTGTGGGAAAGTAGGAGAGGGGGTTAGTAGACATAATAGCATTCTTCCTGTCGGTCAAGGTCAGGGCATTCCCGCATCTGGAGAAGGAGTGGTCAGGGGGCTGGATCGGGATGGAACGGACGTTGATTGGAGCATGTGACCGACTGGGTGGAAAAGGGGATGGTTTTGGGAGCTTTGACTTACTGAAGGAAAACCCGGGCTTTTCAGATTCGGGTTTCCCCAGATGTGCCAGTTTGCCTATTCTAGTAAAGAGGACTTTGGAAAATGCTTGCTTCTGCGTCTTTACTTGGAGTGGGGGGTTTTCTGGAACGCTGACATAAGCCATTCAATACAATATACCATATTTTTCAGAGTATAAGACATACCTTTTTCCCCCCTAAAAGGGGGTGAAAATTTAGGTGCGCCTTATACACCGAATGTAGCCCTGCCCACCCACTGGCCCCCACCCTTTGACCCATGCCTCGCAGCAGTTACCTCCTTGCAAGCAAACAGCAAGAAAAAACAGCTCCTTTCAGCTTCGGCACAGCCTAATTAGTACAAATTGATTGTATCAGCCTCCCGACTCTCAGCTGATTTGCTCTCAGCTGTTTTGCTCAGGGCTCTGCTGCTTGCTGCAAAGACCTAAATTGCTGGAGCAGATTTTTTTTCCCCCTTGTGCTAATCAAGCTATGCTGAAAACAAAAATGAAAGTAAAGCAGGCTGTTTGCTGTTTGCTGTTACGTTGCAAAATTAGGCAGAGGCAGAGGGAGATTTCTTTTTCTTCCTTTTCCTCACCAAAAAAGGTAGGTGCAAACAATGGGAAATTTAGGGCAAAAGAGGAGAGTTCAAGATTTTAAAACACAAAAGAAAAAAAGGAGAAAGAAAAAGGCAAAAAGAAAAATGGGAAGGGAGAAAAAGAAAAAGAAATGAAAGAGAAAGATGATTTTAAATGTTTAAATGTTTTAATTGGTAGTGAGTTTTAATTGGGCCAAATTTATATATCTTTTAATTGTTTTTTAATATTTGTACTGTATGTTTTTTAATTTTGGCTGTACACCGCCCTGAGTCCTCAGGGAGAAGGGCGGTATAGAAATTTAAAAATAAATAAATAAATAAATAAATAAATAAATAAATAAATAAATAAATAAATAAATACATATTTAGAACTGAAATATGAATAGTAGTAAGAAATAAATGGGAACTCATGATTGTAAAAATGAAATGAATAATAATTGGAATATTTGTCTTTGTATTTTTGAAATCTAGACAATGATAAGTTTTTATTTTTTTATTTTTTTAAGAAATATGAATAAGTATAAACTGTAACAATTGAAATACCTTTAATGGTATATGGTGGTGAAAGTAAAAAGGATTAAGTTGTAGCTTGGATAACAGCTAGAACATTTTAAAATTTAATTAGGGAAATTGTAACGATTGAAATATTTTTAATTGTATATTGTGTTGAAAGCAGAAATGGTTAAGTTGTGGTTTGGAGGATTATATGGGGAAAATTATTTTGTTTATTATTATTGGTAAATATAATTAATTGATTTGTAAGAAACTGGATTGCATGGAAATAATTGGAATATTCATGTTCATATTGATTAATATACAAAAAATATAGTTATATAACTAATTGATTTACATTAAAATGTTGAATTTGTATTAATCAATTGTAATATTACATAATTAACCAATGTGAGGATGGATATAAAAATAGATGACAATGGGAAGGGGCATAATATAGAATAGAAGGGAAAAATTGAATTTGATTAAGATTAGAGATGAGGATGAAGGGTAATATTGTTTTTTAAAAAAAATAGATGAGGAATAATTATGGCAAAAACAAAATATAGAAATTGTAAATTTAATTGAAATGACTAAACACTGTTTAAATTTGTGAACTGGCCAAATACTCTGTTCAAAGAAAATACGTTGTATGTTTGTATGTGTGTTTGTCTAAAAAATAAAAAAAAAACTTTTTATAAAAAAAAAACAAAACAAAAAAGGTAGGTGTGTCTTATACTCCGGTGCGTCTTATACTCTGAAAAATACGGTACTTTTTGCTGTTCTAAAACAGCCAATACTCCCGTGGGCAGCTTACTAGTAGGGAATATTAAAAGAGTTAACTGACAATCTCTATGAGGAATTCGATCCACAAACTGAGTAGTCAAAATGTCATTAATTTTCTCGACTGTAGAAAGTACTACAGACGGAACTATAATGAGGTCTCCCGGCTGTTTTCCTTTAGTCAATAAATCAAATAATGGACTAAGTAAATGTGTAGGCAGGGAAAAATATGGGCGAACCCAATTATTATTTTTTTTTAAATATACTTTATTAAATTTTGTCATTATAAAAGAAAATATACAATCTCTATGTCCTTCAGAGGTACAGTGTTTATACATTTTACGGAATCATACGTTAAATAAACTACATCTTTATCTATTCAATATTCTATACAATATAACTCGTATTTCGGATGCGTAACAAGTCATATCCTGAAATCATGTTTTTGTCTTATTCTTCAACCAATTATACCAATTTCCCCATACTTCATAATATTTAGATTTCTCCTCATTATTTATCTCACTCGTCAATTTTGCCATTTCTGCTCACTCTAAGATTATGTTTATTAGTATTTCTTCTGAGGGTATGGATTTATTTTTCCAGTATTTTGCAAAAGCTAATCTCCGTCTCCGGTTATACCTAGGAGGAAGATTTCTGGAGCTAGAACTATCTCCTGTCCCGTTATTTCACAAAGCCAGTATCGAATTTTTGACCAGAACTTTTTGGTCTCTGGACAGGTCCACCATAGATGATAGAAGGTGCCGGCCGTTTTTCCACATTTCCAACACGTAGCTGAGAAATTGGGGAACATTTTCGCTAACCTAGCCGGTGCTAAATACCACCTGTGTAACATTTTATAATGGTTTTCTCTAAATGTTGCCGATTTCGTCATTTTATAGTTCCTATTCCAGGCCATCTCCCAGTCGTTAAAATTTAGTCTATATCCCAGGTTTTTTTCCCAAATGTTTAGCTGGTTTTTTGCTATGGTCTCTGCCCTATCCTGATCTAATAAAAAATTATATATTTTTGCTAACATTTTCTTGTCTATTCCCCAAATAATTTTATCAAAATTTCCATATTTAGCTTCTATACTAAATTTGTCTCTATCTTTTTGGAATCTTGAATTAATCTGCAGATAATTCCACCAATCCAAGTTGAAACCCTGGTCCCTCAATATATCCAAAGGTTTGAGCTTCCTCTTTTCATCGAGAATATCCTTGTACGTGCCCAATTTATAATCATCTCTCCTGTTTGGGGTCACCAGTGCTTCCATAATAGAAAGCCAGTTGGGTACCTTAGTATAAATCCTCTGTCTAATTTCCTCCCACGTGCGAATAAGGGTCTCCCTAATTTTGTGTTTATGAAAGTAGGATTTCTTCTTGTTCTTTGTATCCCACAGGTGGGCATGCCATCCTTCTAATAGGTCATGTCCTTCTAATGTCAGGATTCTCCTATTTCGTAGCTGGATCCACTCCTTGATCCAAATTATTTTTGCCGCCTTTTGATATATTTCCCAATCGAGGAGCCCAAATCCTCCCAAATTTCTTTTCCCTTGGAATATCTTAAAGGAGATGCTCGATTTCTTGCCCTCCCATAGGAAATTTCTAATGTGTTTGTTCAGGTCCAAAAAGAATTTTTTATCTAAGGTTATCGGAATATTTTGAAATAGGAACAGAATTTTAGGTAAGATGTTCATTTTAATCGCTGCTATTTTACCAATCAGAGACAATTTTAGCCTTTTCCATCTTTCAAGGTCTTGATATATTTTCTGCAGTAGGGGGATATAATTATCTTCTTTTAATGAGGAGAATCTCGCAGTGATCCATATTCCCAAATATTTTATTTTCTTGACTGCCTGGAGGCCTAATAAGTCTTCCAATTCCTTCTTTTGTGGATCTGTCATATTTTTCACTATTATTTTAGTTTTTTTTTCCTATTAAGTTTAAGGCCCGCCACTTCTCCATAATCCTGTATTTCCTGTATTAATTTTAAACCGGTTTCTAGTGGATCTTCTATTATGAGGGCTACGTCGTCTGCAAAAGCTTGGATTTTGAATGTTTCCTTCCTGATCTTTAATCCTTTAATTTCTTTATTGGCTCTGATCTTTCTAAGTAGCACCTCTAGCGCCAGAATATAAAGAAGGGGAGATAAGGGGCATCCCTGCCTCACTCCTTTTTGGATCTGAAATACCTGACCACGGTTGGGGCAGAAAAGACCCGGAGTGATCTTCTGGGCCTTGGGAGGCCTCAATTTGTGGTTGTGGGGGGGGCTGGGGGCTCGAGAAAACTGCCCCATTTCTGCCCCATTTCTCTCTCCCCCAGCGTTCCTCTTTAGAACTGGGCACACCTGGACCAACTGTCAGTCTGTGGGACTCATTGGCGCTATGCTCTATTACTCTATACTCTATTACTATTCTGAACCCCCCTGACTCTGGAGAGGGCTATTTCCACCTGAATGGGAGACCGGTACATGGCTGCATCCCATCGGCTGAGGGGGCTAGACATTGCCTGACCACCGTGAGAGGGTGGCCAGGTGTCAGAGCCCTGATCTGTCCCCGTCCCCACACACACACAACACAGCCAGCCGAGGGTTAAGGAAACACTTTGGAACGCACCCAGTTCTTATCTCCCTCTTGGCAGCGATAGACACACCGTCTGCCAAGGGACTTTATTTTCACAAACAGACAGATAAGATATGAACGTTCAAGAAAGTCCAAACAGAAATAATATTCCTCCCAGCAGTTCCGGACGAGGCTTTAGTGACTGTCCAAGGTTTACTTTGTTCGTCACAAGGATCCTTTGACCACTACCCTCTATTATATAGTCTCTGGGGTGTGGTCCAGTGACTCAGTTCTAATCCCTAGCACGCCTCCTAAGCTGCTGCAAACGTTTATCACGCCTTCGGAGGCGTGCGTCCAGGAATGATGTTTCATTATCACTTTGATTCGAATCAGCTGTCTCCTCTCCCTCGACCGGCACTTGAGACAATGCCAGAGGGGAGGGGCCTGGAGAGGGAGGCCTGGCTGACTCCTCTTCCTCATGCTCGGAGCTTTCTTCCTCCGATGGGACAGGCTCAGAGGGCGGGGCCACAACACTATCCCCCACCGCAGGGCCCTTCCCCCGGGTCTGACGGTCGGGATGGGGTCGGGACGGGAACTGTTCGTGGAAAGCCCGCACCAGGTCAGGGGCCTGAACGGCAGACGCGTCCACCCAGGTGAAATCCTCGGGCCCGTACCCCTTCCAGGCGATGAGGTATTGGAAGCGCCCCTTCAGCCAACGGGAGTCCCGGATACTGTCCACCTCGTACGTCGAGGCATCGTCCTCGTCGGCTGCGGCTGGGGGGGCAGGCGTCGGCGGGCGGCGGAGATGGCTCGCGGGGGCCTCAGGGACCAGGAGGGACCGATGAAAAACAGGGTGGAGCCGCATGGAGCGGGGTAGAGTCAACCGGTAGGCCACCGGATTGATGACCGCCTCGATAGGGAAGGGACCGATAAAGCGTTGGGCCAGTTTCCTTACCGGCCGGTCCGTGGGGAGGTGTTTCGTGGACAACCACACCCGATCTCCTACTTCCAGCGGTGGCGTCGCCCGGCGGGCGCGATCGGCGACCCGTTTATAATCCTCTTTCGCCCGGATCAGCTGCCGCCGCACCAGTTGCTGCACCGCCTGCAGCTCCGAGAGGAAGTCCCGGGTCTCGGGAACAGGGGAGTCCATGATGGTCAACGGGAAAAGCCGTGGATGGTATCCGACGTTGGCATGGAACGGGGTCATCTGGGTGGAGGTGTGTTGGGAGGTATTAAAGGCGAACTCCGCCAGGGGAAGGTACTCGGCCCAGTTGTCCTGCTGCTGGTTGACAAAACAGCGGAGGTACTGCTCCAGTATGCCGATGACCTTCTCCGTGCCCCCGTCAGTTTCCGGATGGTGCGACGACGACAGGCACACCTGCACCTCCAGCGCGGCCATCAGGCTTTTCCAGAAGCGGGCCGTGAACTGGGCCCCGCGGTCCGAAACCACCCGGTCCGGCAGGCCGTGGAGGCGGAAGATATGTTGCAAGAACAGGCGAGCCGTGGTGCGGGCCGAGGGCAGGCCGCGGCACGGGATTAAATGTGCCATCTTCGTGAGCGCATCCACCACCACGAGGACGGTCGTGTACGTAGCGGACAGGGGCAGGTCTGTCAGGAAGTCCATGGAGATGGCTCCCCACGGTCTCTCCGGTGTCGGCAGCGGCTGGAGGAGTCCGGGAGGGGGGACGGACGCGGCTTTGGCCTGTGCCGTACCCGAGGCCACCAAAAAGTCCGTGTCACCAGGTTCAAAGTCTTAAAGAAGCCGAAGTGCCCCGCCGCGGGTTTGTCATGACACTGGTTCATGACGAGGGCTCGGAGCGGACTCGTGGGCACGTACAGCCGACCCCGATGTCTGAGCAAGCCCTCCTCCACGGTCCATGGGGACGCGGGGCCGACGTCCGCTCTCCGCTGCTGCGACCAGTCGTCCCGTCGCTGCGCTTCCAGCACCTGAGCCCGCAGGTCCACCGGTTCCTGGACCGCGGCCAAGGAGTCCGCTGGCAGCACCGTCCGGGGGGGAAGGGAGTCCTTGGGGCAAAAGTATTCCGGCTTATGGGATAGCGCGTCCGCCCTCTGGTTGAGGTTGCTCGGAATGTAGGTGACGTGGAAGTTGAACCGGGCGAAAAACAACGACCACCGGATCTGCCGCTGGTTCAACTTCCGTGCCGTGGTGAGGTGCTCCAGGTTCCGATGGTCCGTCCGCACCTCCACCTGGTGTCGGGCCCCCTCGAGGTGATGTCGCCAAGCCTCGAACGCGGCCTTGATGGCCAGCAACTCCTTTTCCCAGATGGTGTAGTTGCGCTCGGAAGGGTTGAGTTTCCGGGAGTAGTATGCGCAGGGAAAAAGAGTGCCGCCATCCACCGGAGCCTGTAGCAGCACCGCCCCAATCGCCACGTTGGACGCGTCCGTCTCCACCACGAACGGACGGTGTGGATTGGGGTGCCTCAGGACTGGCTCCGTGAGGAAGGCCTGCTTGAGGACCTCGAAGGCCTGCTGCTGCGGGGGTCCCCACTGGAACGGGACCTTCTTCCGAAGGAGCTGGGTCAACGGCAAGGTCAGGGTGGCAAAGCCCGGGATGAAGGTCCGATAGTAGTTGGCGAATCCCAACAGACGCTGGACGTCCTTCACCCGACGCGGGGGTTCCCAACTGCGCAAGGCCTCCACCTTGTGCGGGTCCATCGCGATGCCCTCGGGGGTGATGATGTGCCCGAGGAACTCTATGGAAGTCTGGAAGAAGTAGCATTTCTCCAACTTCGCATAGAGCTGGTGCTCCCGCAGGCGCTGCAGGACCTGGCGGACATGCTGGAGGTTACTTTCCGGGGTCCGGGAATAGATCAAAATGTCATCCAAGTAGATCACCACGAACCGATCCAGCATGTCCCGGAACACATCGTTCATCAAGTGCTGGAAGACCGCGGGGGCGTTGGTCAACCCGAACGGCATGACGGTATACTCGAAGTGTCCGTACCGAGTGCCGAACGCCATCTTCCACTCGTCCCCCTCTCTCACGCGCACCATGTTGTAAGCCCCTCGGAGATCGAGCTTAGTGAAGATCGAGGCCTCCCGCAACCTCTCCATCAGCTCCGGGATCAGCGGCAGGGGGTAGCGATTTCGCACTGTGATGGCATTCAAGCGCCGGTAGTCGCAACACAGGCGCAAGTCCCCCGTCTTCTTTTTAACGAAGAGGACCGGGGCCGAGAGCGGGGAGGTCGAAGGCCGGATGAACCCACGGGCCAGGTTCTTTTCCAGAAAGTCCCGTAAGGCGGCCAGCTCGGGCTCCGACATGGAGTACAGGCATCCCGATGGCAGGGGCGCGTTGGGCATTAGGTCCACCGCACAGTCGTAGGGTCGGTGCGGGGGCAAGCGGTCCGCCTCCTTCTCGCTGAACACGTCGGCGAAGGGCGTCAGCTCCGGAGGCAAGGAGACGTTTGGGGCAGAGACGTCCTGGCCGGCGCAGGTGTGGCGAAGGTGGTCGACACACTGCAGGCTCGGGAACGAGATGGCGTTTCTCGACCACGCCACCTGAGGGTCGTGCGCCCGAAGCCAGGCCATCCCCAGGACCAAGGGAAAGTGCAGATCCGCCGTTACGTAAAACTGGATCGCCTCCTCGTGGTTTCCAATGGCGAGGCGCAAGGGCTGGGTAGCGGTTTTGATGGGCCCCGCCACGAGTTCCCGCCCATCTATAGTTTCGACCCTCAACGGAGGGTCCACTGGAACCAAGGGGACTTTGTAATGGGCCACAAAGGCCTGGTCCATAAAGTTCGTGGTGGCCCCCGAGTCCACCAGCGCGTGCGCTTGGAGCCCCTCCGACCGGTTAGCCAACAACACCCGGGTGTTCAAAATCAGGTGCCGAGGGGGCTCACAGTCCACAGCCGCCGACTCCGGCGGGGCATGGTCACGTGCCTGACCCAGAGTTTCCCCTAGGCCAGGCCTGGCCCATTTCCCGGCTGGTCACGCCGAGACTCCGGAACAGGCTTGAGCGGTCCACTCCGCTTCCGGGGACACGAGGCGGCAAAATGTCCCGCCTCGCCGCAATAGAGGCACAACCCCCCTTGACGTCTCCGCATCCGCTCCTGGGCCGTCAGTTGAGGTCTGGCTGCTCCGAGCTCCATGGGCTCCTCAGCCGTCGCCACAAAACGCTGTGCGGTCCGGAGCGCTGTCGGTGCGAAACGCGGGGGTGCCGACGCTGTCGATGGTTCCGGAAGAGCCCGACGGGGCCGTCGCCGTTGCAGGCGGGCGTCGATGCGCAGGCATTGGGTCACCAGCGCGTCGAGGGTCGGTGGCGCCTCCACACGAACCAGCTCGTCCTGCATCTCGTCAGAAAGGCCGTCCTGGAAGGCGTCCATCAGCGCCACCTCATTCCAAGCCGAATCCTGGCCTAGCAGTCGGAACTCTGCAATATAGTCCTGCAGGGGGCGCTTGCCTTGGCGGAGGTCCTTGATGCGCCTCGCTGCCGTCTGCACCCGGAGGGGATCCTCAAACATGGTGCGCAGGTGTTGTAAAAAGCCCTGAAAGTCCAGGAGCAAGGGGCTATCTTGCAACAACAGGGGCGTGGCCCATCGGGCGGCAGTGCCAGAGAGGGAGCTGATAACAAATGCCACCCGAGCCCGGTCATCCGGAAAATCCTCCGGCCTCATCGCCATAAACAGTTGGCATTGTCCCAAGAAGGCCGGAAACATCTCCTGCTGCCCAGAAAACCTATCTGGCACGTTCACTGGGCATCTCGGACGGGGAGGGGGAGGAGGTGGAGCTGCAGGAGCATTTCCCAAAGCAAGTTGGGCAGTTAGCTGTGCTACTTGCTGTTGCAGAAGCTGATTGGCCTCCAGCATCTGCTGTATCTGCTGCTGCAGCTGTTGGTCCATCGTGGGTTAACGATGGAGTATGGGGTGACGAACAAGATGATCTGTCCCCGTCCCCACACACACACAACACAGCCAGCCGAGGGTTAAGGAAACACTTTGGAATGCACCCAGTTCTTATCTCCCTCTTGGCAGCGATAGACACACCGTCTGCCAAGGGACTTTATTTTCACAAACAGACAGATAAGATACGAACGTTCAAGAAAGTCCAAACAGAAATAATATTCCTCCCAGCAGTTCCGGACGAGGCTTTAGTGACTGTCCAAGGTTTACTTTGTTCCTCACAAGGATCCTTTGACCACTACCCTCTATTATATAGTCTCTGGGGTGTGGTCCAGTGACTCAGTTCTAATCCCTAGCACGCCTCCTAAGCTGCTGCAAACGTTTATCACGCCTTCGGAGGCGTGCGTCCAGGAATGATGTTTCATTATCACTTTGATTCGAATCAGCTGTCTCCTCTCCCTCGACCGGCACTTGAGACAATGCCAGAGGGGAGGGGCCTGGAGAGGGAGGCCTGGCTGACTCCTCTTCCTCATGCTCGGAGCTTTCTTCCTCCGATGGGACAGGCTCAGAGGGCGGGGCCACAACAAGCCCCTGGGGGCTGAACCGGGATGCTTTCTACATATATGCACTTTACCAGCTTTCTACATATATGCACTTTACCAGCGAGGGGACTTTACCAGCGAGGGGACTTTACCATCGGTCTTTACCACCGGACAAAACGCCGTGAGAGGGCGATTTTTGGACCTGACCCCCGGACGCTGTCTATATGCATCGGTTCATTGCTGCCACCCCACCACAAGAGGGGGCTGTCCAGCTGACCTAACCACCATGAGAGGGTGGTTGGATCTATTTCCCCCTTGGAACTGTGGTCGTCCTGGCTTTGGACTATGTCCTCTGTTGTGAGGGGACAGGGGACTTGGTCCTGCAAATATGTCTCTGAGATCCCCCATCCCTTTGTCTTCTCCTCGGTCCTTTATATACACCCTCAGGATATGGTCGTGTCACCCATTATGATTAATGTACTCAGCAGCGGAGCTTCTTGGTCTGTGAGACTCCCCCCTCTCGCAGGCTTGGCCCTCCATTATATCGAGGGCCTACCTCGATGACGGGCTCTGGAGTCCCGAGAGGTGGCATGCCGCAAAGAGGGGGCTGCGGGGTTTTTTAAAATTGTCCTTGTTTAAACTTTTAAGGGGTTCTGGGATTGGAATTAGGGTTGTGGGTTTGGGGGATAACCCACTAGGGGGAGAGTCGGGCTTGGCCAGGACGTTCGGCGGGGGGTGGTGGGGGATCCGGAGGGGGTCGAGCTGGTCCAGACTGTGTTTTTACCATCGGTACTGTGTGTGGGAGAGGTAGATATGGCGGGAGCAGGGGGCCATATCATGTTAAGGGAGCACGCACCCGCTGTCTTCAAGCGGTAGAGTGCTCCGGCCCCCAAGGCTCCACCTGTTCTCCAGGTAGTACAGACCTTCAGGGCCCGGGCCTTCGCCTGATGTTGTGCAATGCCAGGTCTGTAGTAAATAAAGCCCCCCTCATCTGTGATCTTGTTTACGAGGGGGGAGCGGACCTGGCGGGTATTACGGAGACCTGGTTGGGCCCAGAGGGAGGGGTCCCTCTGGTAGAAATGTGCCCACCAGGTTTCCACGCATTCCATCAGCCAAGGTCACAGGGGAGGGGCGGGGGAGTAGCGGTTATTATTAGAGAAGGCCTTAGGCCGAGGGAGACCACTGTACCTCAGACAGCTGGTTGTGAGTCCCTCCTTGTGAAGTGGGGCCACGGGGTTCAGATGGGCTTGCTGATCACGTACCTGGCTCCCTGCCACGTGGCGGCAGCCCTGCCTGAGCTACTCAACGTTATTGCCGCGGTGGCGGTTGATACCCCCAGACTTATGGTCATGGGGGATTTCAACCTGCCATCCGTGGGTGAGGCGTCTGAGGTGGCTTGGGAGTTCATGGCTTCCATGACGGCCATGGACCTGACCCAACTAATTCATGGCCCTACGCACACTGGGGGAAACACACTGGACTTGGTTTTTGTCTCTGGACAGTGTTTGAGTGATCTCGAGATAGGGGATATAGTCATCGAGCCCTTGTCATGGTCAGATCACTCGCTCCTTCGCCTTGACCTTCGAACCGCGGCACCCCGCTGCAGGGAGGCGGAACCGATAAGATGGTACCGCCCCAGGCACCTGATGGAACCTAATAGGTTCCAGATGGAGCTTGGGCCAATCCTGGAGGTTCTGGCTCACGCCTCATCTGGGGACCTAGTGGCCGCCTGGGATAGGGCGGCTGCTGGAGCCCTGGATCGAGTCGTGCCTTTGCGGCCTCTGACCCGGCGCCGATCTCGCCTGGCTCCTTGGTTCACCGAGGAGCTGAGGGAGATGAAGTGCCGGAAAAGACGCCTAGAGAGCTGTTGGAGGGCTAGTCTTTCTGAATCTGACTGAACACTGGTAAGATCTCATATTAGGAGTTACCTAGTGGCGATAAAAGCAGCAAAATGTTCTCATTTTACTGCTCTTATTGCGTCATCAGATAATCGCCCGGCCACCCTGTTTAGGGTGACCCGCTCCCTGCTCCACCAGGAAGCGCGGGAGGACCCCTTGGAGGGAAGAGCCGAGGATTTTGTTCAGTATCTGTATGACAAAATCACTCAGATTCGGGCAGGTCTGGACTCTGACGGGATAGATCCAGCGAGGGTGACGGGGACAGGTCTTGAGACTGTTATCTGGGATCAGTTTGATCCTGTGACCCCAGATGACGTGGACAGGATTCTGGGTAGATTGAACGCGACCACATGTTTGTTGGACCCGTGTCCCTCCTGGTTAGTGCTGGCTTCCCGGGAGGTGACGCGAGGCTGGCTCCAGGGGATTATAAATGCTTCGTTGGGTGAGGGTGCCTTCCCCGCCACCCTGAAAGAGGCGGTGGTAAGGCCTCTCCTCAAGAAGCCTTCCCTGGACCCGGCAGTATTGGCTAATTATCGTCCAGTCTCCAACCTTTGCTTCGTTGCGAAGGTTGTTGAGAGTGTGGTTGCGCGACAGCTACCCCAGTACCTGGATGAAGCGTCGTATCTAGATCCGTTCCAGTCGGGCTTCAGACCTGGGTACAGCACGGAAACGGCATTGGTCGCGTTGGTTGATGATCTCTGGAGGGCTCGGGACAGGGGTTGTTCCTCTGTCCTGGTCCTGTTAGACCTCTCAGCGGCTTTTGATACCATCGACCATGGTATCATGCTGCACCGGCTGGAAGGGTTGGGGGTGGGAGGCACCGTTTTACGGTGGTTCTCCTCCTTTCTCTCTGACCGGTCGCAGTCTGTGTTGACAGGGGGGCAGAGATCGACCCCGAGGCCCCTTATATGTGGGGTGCCACAGGGATCGGTTCTCTCGCCCCTTCTGTTCAACATTTATGTAAAGCCGCTGGGCGAGATCATCCGTGGTTTCAGGGTGAAGTACCATCTGTACGCTGTCGACACCCAGCTGTACATCTCCACCCTGGACCACCCCAACGATGCCCTTGAAGTGATGTCCCAGTGCCTGGAGGCCGTACGGATCTGGATGGGGAGAAACGGGCTCAGGCTCAACCCATCCAAGACCGAGTGGCTGTGGTTTCCGACGTCCCGATATAGTCAGCTGGCGCCATCGCTGGCTATTGGGGGCGAATCATTGGCCCCCACGGAAAGGGCTCGTAACTTGGGCGTCCTCCTGGACTCACGGCTGTCTTTAGAAGAGCACTTGACGGCCGTGACCGGGAGGATTTTTCATCAGGTTCGCCTGATTCGCCAGTTGCGTCCCTTTCTAGATCGGGACTCGTTACGCACAGTCACTCATGCCCTCGTCACCTCTCGTCTGGACTATTGTAATGCTCTCTACATGGGGCTCCCCTTGAGGTGCACCCGGAGGCTCCAACTGGCGCAGAGTGCGGCCGCGCGGGTGGTTATGGGAGCAACATGGAGCTCCCATGTAACACCTCTCCTGCGCGAGCTGCACTGGCTCCCGGTGGTCTTCCGGGTGCGCTTCAAGGTTCTGGTTACCACCTTTAAAGCGCTCCATGGCTTAGGACCTGGTTACTTACGGGACCGCCTACTACCACCAACAGCCTCCCACTGACCAATACGCTCCCACAGAGAGGGGCTCCTCCAGGTGCCGTCGGCCAAACAATGTCGGCTGTCGGCCCCTAGGGGGAGAGGCTTCTCTGTGGGGGCACCGACGATCTGGAATGAGCTCCCCCCAGAGATACGGAGGATTCCGGATCTGCGCACCTTCCGCCGCTCTTCTTCAGAGGCCAATTACAGCACAGTGGGGAAATCTCCAAACCTCCAAATCGCACCAATCTATCTCGCACTGTAGCCTCCGATCTCCGATGCTTCCTATTTAGTTGTTGGCTTCCACGGCTTCGGGCCAACCATTAACAGCTGGCTCGCGCGTGTTAGGTTGACAGAGCTGTCCGGCCTCATGATCAGCGTTGCACTCCGCTTTCACGCTCGCCGAACTCGCTCTCTAGTCTGTGGGGCTCTCCAGGCACCGCGCCCCCGAGGGGATCCCCAAAACACGGTGAGTAAGAGGGTTGAGGAGCAGCAGTCACTCACCCAATGCCATTTTGCCGCAGGTCACCAACCGGAAAAATATGGGCGAACCCAATTAATGGTACCCAGCAATTGTTGCAAATTAACCAAGGAAATAACTTTGGGTAGACTTAAATGAGGAAAAGCCAAAGCAGAAAAAGACTGCAACATTTTATATCCTAAATACAGATAAGGAGCGTGCAACTAGATTTTTTCCGGGGCAATTTGCAATCCATAGACACATAAATCATTTTGTATTTCAGAAAGCCAGTTAGATTGTATTTTTGGTGCTCCAATTAAAATGTCATCCATATAATGATATACCAAAACCAATGGATGACGTTTGCTAATGCCTCAGCAACATAAAATTGACATAATGTGGGACTATTCAATATTCCCTGTGGTAAGACCGTCCAATGATAATGTTTATTGGGTTCTGAATGGTTCACCGCAGGCACCATAAATGCAAACTTTTCCTGATCAGAGGGACATAGGGGAATGGAAAAGAAACAATCCTTTAAGTCGATGACCATCACCTCATTATCTTGGGGAATCAAATTAGGATTTGGTGTCCCGCACTGCAAGGGGCCCATAGGTTGAATACATGCATTCACGGCATGAAGATCATGTAAAAAACGCCATTTGCCACTTTTCTTTTTTTATCACAAACACAGGGGTATTCCATGGACTAGTGGATGGCACAACATGACCAGCAAGCAGCTGATCTTGTACTAACTGGTGGAGCACCCTTAATTTTTTGTGTGACATGGGCCATTGATCAATCCACACCAGCTCTTTAACCATCCAAGTCAGCGGGAGGGCAGTAGTTTCAGTCCTCCAAAGTGAGGGTGGCCCCCAATTTACTGAGCAGGTCGTGCCCCCAAAGGCTGACATGAATATCTAATATAAAAGGGCGGACCTGAATGACCAAATCTGAATTAGGCAAGTGAGCTGAAAGAAATCTTGCACTTTGACATGCACTTTGACGACCCCCCACACTCCACACACTTGGGTAGGGCTCAGTTAGCCCTCCCTTTTAAAATGATCAGGTTTGCCACAATTATAACACTTTCCTTGAGGTTTGCTGCCTTGTGATAAAGCAGCTGCTAACAAATTGGTTTGGTAAGAGGATGTTCCTATATCTTGACACACTTTAATCATATCTGCCAAATCAGGATCTTTTCCCAGCCCAACAATTGCCCTTCGGCACTTAGAAGTGGCGTTGTCTTTTGCCAGCCTCAGCAGCAGCTCATTCTGAGCTTTGGGATTGTCTATCTGTCACCGTAAAGCATCCTGTAATCTGTTAATAAAATCAGGATACGGCTCATTAGCCTTCTGCCTGATATTAGAGAAGGCTTGTTGAGGCTTGCCAGAAACAGGCACTTTTCCGAAGGCTCAATAAGCACATTCAGAAGAAACTTGTAAAGTGGCTGCTGGCAGAATAATCTGAGCATCAACTGGGGCAAAAGGACCAGATCCATACAATTGATCAGGAATAAATGCTCCCCCCGAGTGGAGGGCACGCATGGCACACTGATGTTTAAATTCACTGTCCCAAACTACATATTGTGTTGGAGTAAGCAGCATGCGAAAGGTAGTTTTCCAATCCTTAGGTACTAAGATATGATTTCTTCAGGGTGAGGTATCATCAATATGCTGATGATACCCAACTGTATATCTCCACCCCAGATCAACCCAGGGATGCCCTCTCCATGATGTCTAAGTGCCTGGAGGCGGTACGGGTCTGGATGGGCAGGAACAGGCTCAGACTCAACCCCGCCAAGACTAAGTGGCTGTGGTTACCGGCATCTCGTGATCTAGTATCCCCATCACTTCCGATGGGGAGGGAGGTGCTTACTCCCTCTGAAAGGGTTTGTAATCTTGGCGTCCTCCTTGACTCACGGCTGTCCTTGGCGGATCATCTGATGGCCATGACAAGGGGGGCTTTTGCACAGGTTCGCCTGGTGCGCCAGTTACGCCTGGTGCGCCAGTTAGGCCCTTTCCTAGACAGGGATGCCCTCCGTACAGTCACTCATGCTCTCATCATTTCTTGGTTGGATTACTGCAATGCCCTCTACATGGGGCTGCCCTTGGGGTGCACCCGGAGGCTCCAGGTGGTCCAGAATGCGGCCGCACAGGGTGTTATGGGAGCTTCCCGCTACTCCCGTGTAACACCTCTCCTGCGCGAGCTGCACTGGCTGCTGGTGGTCCTTTGGATTCGCTTCAAGGTGCTGGTACTTACCTATAAAGCCCTTCATGGCGTGGGCCCGGGGTACTTGCAGGGCCACCTCCTACCGGCCTCCCACCACCCAGTGTGCTCACATAGGGCTGCCCTCCTCTGGGTGCTGTCGGCCAGACAATATCGGCTGGTGGCCCCCAGGATGAAGGTGTTCTCTGTGGCCGCACTGACCCTCTGGAATGGGTTACCCACCGGGCTCCAGACGGCCCCTGACCTCCGCACTTTCTGCGCCGAGCTGAAGACATGGCTTTTTCAGCAAATTCCCTGATCTGCCGCGGGATTTTTAATTGTCTGGGGATTTTAAATTGACTAATTTTAGTATTTGGATTGTTGTGTTGTTTTTATTTTGTGAGCCACCCCGAGTCCTACGGGAGAAGGGCGGCATATACATTTGAAAAATAAATAAATAAATAAATAAATTTCTCATCAGGGCTTCTAACATCCCCTGCATATAGGTACTTCCCAACCCCATATCTCTAATTCCTTTTCTAAATTCTGTTAAAATTGCATAAGACAAAGGATGATATTCCAATATTTGAGCCCCATTCTGATCTACTTGTCCCATAACGTGTACTGGACAAACAGAAAGCATATCAGCAATTTCTTCTATATTTCCCCCACCTTTGTCTAACTGTTCCTCTAAAATCTGCCTAATGGGGGTGTACAGCGGCCACGGAGCAGCAATAGAACTAGCTCCTTCAGGAGGAGCTGATGGTTCAATTGGAGATGGTTTTGGGGTGACAATTTTAACTTGATCATAATCAGGCGGAGGGCTTGTAGTTAACTGTTGCCCTGCTGAAGCATCAGAGCCAAATTTTTCTATTGCTTGACAGCATTGATACCATCGATGTAATATTTGCACTGGAGCCCGGGGTTCAAAATGTAAAGTATGCCCTATCTTTGTCCAATCACGTAAACGGAACGTCCCCTGTTCCGGATACCAGGGACAATGTTTCCCTATCTCTGTCATCAGCTTCCTTATGTCAGCCTCAGACGTTGTCACACCAGACTTGTGCAAAAGTAATCTGAGTTCCTGCACATGCGTTTGCTGATGTTGAGATAGATTACAACCCATTCTTACCACTGAGGATCCTGTAGGATGAAGGTGCACCAGGGGTCTATTCCAGACGATGATAAGTATGTTGAGTGTTGCTTCCCATGGAGGGTGTCCCTGCTTCGGGCACCAGATGTAGAAATCAGGGTCCAGTCATTTGCTCTGTGTGAAGATGTCTCTCTCCTTCGCAGCATTTATTGCTTTTTATACAGTTTTTTACAAGCAGAAAAGGCAAACCAGCAACAGTGTTTTAATTGGTAGATACCATTCACCCCCCTTAAGATGCCATCATCCTGATGGAGAAGGCAAGGTGAGATAATGCAAATCAGAGCCAGAATGAGATCATACAAGCAGGCAAGATACATAGCATCGAGGCGAGGCAGTGTGCTGCACTCAGTCTGACACCATGACCTTTTACCTCTACAGGGGTGTCCAATCCAGTCGACAACCAATTGTCAATGGGCCTTTGAGCAGTTAAAGTCCCTGTTTGCGAAGGAGTCAGTGCTAAAGCACCCTGTTGTGGCTCCGTTACCTGAGCCTGTGTTATCGGCAGGAGAGGACTCCGAGAGTGAAGGAGAGGAGTTGGCAAGGCCTCCCTCTCCAGGACCCTCCTCTCTGGCAATGCCTCCGGTGTCCTCCGAAGGGCAAGAGATAGGGCCGGGGCAAAGCACTTCCACGCAGCCGCAGGTGGACAGTAATGATGATGAGTCTTGGCTGGACCCTTGCCAGCGATGCAGAGATAAGCGCACGCAGGAGAGGAAGAGGCGTGCCAGGGATTAGGCTGAGTCACTGGACCACACCCCACAGGGTATAAAAGAGGGTGTGGTGGCCGGTTCAGCTCTGTGACAAGCAAAAAACGGATATCGGACGACCTTCTTTGTATTTACTGGACTTTGTTGATTATTGTGTATTGGCTTTGTTCCCGGACGAAGGGAGAAACTCCCCCCTCGTGAGTAAAGAATACCTGGCAGCCAGCCACTGGGTTGCTGCCAATTCTGATACCGGATAAACTGTTGTCGGCTGAGTTCTTTAACTGTTGCCTGTCTGTGGGGGTGCGTGTGTGAGACGGGGACAGAACACACCCAGACCCATCAAAACCATTTGTGGTGCAGGCAGATGCCAGTGAGGTGGCAGTGGGTGCGGTGCTCCTCCAGGTCAATGAGGAGGGGGCCCTCCAACCATGTGCATACACATCACGAAAGTTGAATGACACTGAACGCAGTTGGCCCATCTGGGAGAAGGAGGCGTTTGCGGTTCAGTGGGCTCTGTTGACGTGGTGCCACCTGTTGGAGGGGGGTAGTATCCCCTTTGAGGTCTGAATGAACCACAAGAATTTAGAGGCTCTCCAATCCCCACGTAGACTATCCCCAAAACAGGTACGATGGGCGCTGTATTTCCGGAGGTTCAACTTCCGGTTGAAATACATCCCAGGGGGGAAAAACTTCTTAGCAGACGCCTTGTCCAGAAAACCACAATACGACAGTGGCTGGGAGGAGGTGGTCCAGGAAATAATCCCTGCCAGATCGGCCCAACTAACCACAGACCTACCCACTGTAGCTACTCTGCTGAGCCGCCTTGATGAGGACATACACCGAGCTATCCGGGAACCCTTGCCACCGATCCATGGTTCCAAGGGAACCAGACATGGCTAATGCAAATAGAGGGGTTTGCCTGGAAAGGGTCCAAGCTGTACATGCCCAGAACTGTGTGGCTGACCATGGTACGGCATTGCCACGACGTCCGTCCAGCCAGTCATTTCGGGTTTCTAAAGACTTTGCATTTAACGAACTGGCAGTTCTGGTGGCCACACATGCGGAAGGACATCGAGGAGTATGTGCGTAGCTGTGCTGTGTGCAGCACCATGAAGGCCCGGCCTGGGAAACCTCCAGGCCTTTTACAACCAGTGGCCAATCCAACCCAACCATGGCAACAGATAGCCATGGACTTCATAGTCAACTTGCCAGAGAGCCAGGGAAATACCTTCATATGGACGGTTATCGACCATTTCTCAAAGCAGGCACACTTTATTGCCTGCTGCGGCCTACCTTCAGCTAGGAAATTGGCAAAGCTGTTCATTGTACATGTCTATCGGCTCCATGGTATTCCACAAAGAATAATCTCGGACAGAGGGGTACAGTTCACCACCAAGTTCTGGCGGAAATTCCTAGAGAGGGTGGGGACCAAACAGGGTCTAAGGTCCGCCTTCTATTTAGCCACCAACGGGGCAGCTGAGAGGACCAATGTGATGGTGGAGAGGTATCTGCGTTGTTACGTGAATCATCAGCAAACAGATTGGGCTGACCTACTCCCGTTTGCGGAGGTGGCGTACAACAACACAGTATGCAACAGTATCGGCTTCATCCCATACAGAGTGGTTACTGGAAAGGAGTTCGTGCCCATACCCGAATGCCCCCAAAATACCACAGAGGATCCAGAGGTACGGAAATGGATGGCCCGCGTGCAGCAAATGTGGAAGACGATTACGGAGGCTTTGCGGCACGCAGCCGAAAAGTATAAACAGCAGGCTGATAAAACTCGGAGGCCCCAGGTCCCTTTCTACGTGAGTCAATGGGTATTCCTGTCCACCAAATACCTGAACCTCCGCCTCCCATGTAAGAAGCTGGGTCCTAAGTACATTGGGCCTTTTCCAGTGGTATGGGTGATTAACCCCATTTCGGTGCAGCTCCAGCTACCCCGTCTGCTGGGGAAAACACATCCTGTCTTCCACTGCAGTCTCCTTTGCCCAGCCCGCTCGTCCCCACTCAGGGAGCCAATCTCTCTGCCTCCCCTGCTGCTCATGGTGGATGGTGAACAGCACTACGAAGTAGAAAAGGTACTGGACACCTGATGGCACAGGGGAAAGCTGCAGTACCTTCTTCTGTGGAAGGGATATCCCCTCTCTGAGGCCTCATGGGTACCCAAAAGAGATGTTCGAGCCACACGGCTGGTCGCTAGGTTCCACCAGAAACATTCAGGGAAACCGGGGGGGGGGGGCATCCCCACCACCCTCTACTTATCATGTTCTTTCCGTTACAGAGGCCATCTCCATGGTAGAGGGGGCCGCGTGTCAGCTCCAGCGTGCCAGCCGGCCCAGAGCTGCCATTCGGAGGGGAGGCAGCCACTGCTTTCCCTGGCTGTCCTAAAACGTCCTGGATGACTGGCTGGGAAGGGTCCTCCTGTAAAGGTTGACTGGCAGTAAAGGTTGACTGACAGCGAAGGAAGAGGACCAGTCCTCCTTAAAAACTTACTGGCAGCAGAGAAGGAGGAAAAGGAAGGCTGGACTTAAGGCAGATGCTGGCTTCTTCACATGTGTTATCCCCTGCTCATTTCAGGGTCACGTGGGAGGGAGATGCATGCGAGTGGGTGGGTGGTTGTTATGAAATGGGGTTGAGGGGTACCCCGGACCGTGAACCAGCTCATGAGTAAACACACTGAGACTGAAATAATTCTGACAGAGGCGTCTTGTGTAAAAATATAATTTACTTTAAAACATTTAAAAAGCACTATGTCTTTAAGAAAGTACATTAAAAACAAAGTCTTATCTGGGTATGTGAAGCAAGGCTATCTCCCTAGATTCCTCTCCACAATACCGAAACAGTTCACAAGAGAATAAAGCTAGCATGAAGGTAAGCAGCTTTGGCGTCGATACATCATCAAGGTAGGAGCAGCACAAACTTCACAGCTAAAAGTCACCTGAGGTAAAAATAGTTCAAACAGCAAACATTGCTTGAAGCTTGTGGGAGGAAAAAGGTCCAGCAACAGCAGTCCCGATGATAGCTTGCGTGCTACAAAACAGCAAAAGGCAAGCATCCGTGGGAGTTTCTCTGCAACGGCGTCTGGAGTCCTTATCTGCATTCTTCTCCCATCTGCGGCGTTGCACTAAGCTTCCTGCAGGAGCTGTGCATTTAGGCCTAAACCAGGAGTCTAGGCCTGAGTAGCAAGCGAAAAGGTCCTTGCTTATATAGGGAGTTAACCTGCAATTAACTAGGGCGGGGAAGGCTTGCAGGTAATTACAAACAGGAGATGGCTTGATTGAAACCATACTGTTTGTGAGTAGGCAAGTAGCCACAGCAATCCTGGAAACACTCGTGACAGTGGTGCTTATAGTTTAAAAGGTGGTGGGGAGCACAGGCGGTTAGCCCTAACAAGAAGTTCCTTTTGCGATTGTCAGTGCGTGCCAAAAAAGAAGTAAAGCAGGCAGCAACAAACCAGGTTTGTGTTTGGCTGTTTCTTTATTTTTCTTTTTGTTTGGAACCTGACACCTAACATATATTCAAAAATATTTTTTATCTCTTATACCACATATAAACAATTATCCAAATTATATAATTTTCATACACTTTTTTAAGGTACTTTCATGAAATGTATTACTTCACACTCATCCCCCCCCATTCTCCTTTATCCCACATCTTTCACCCTCATCCAAATATAACCTCTAGCTTTCTCTCCCCTCATCTTTTTCCACCGTTGTTTTTTTCTGTGACTACTTATTCTAACTCCTTTTTCTTCTCCCCCGCTATCTTTCTGTTCCTCCCATTTCCTTTTCACATCTTCTAAGATTTGTTTTTTCTGCTCTAATCCCTTATTCACCCTCCATTTTACTAATGTCTTCTTGTTGTTTTCTTCTTCTTTTTCATTTCCCAATTCTGCATTCTCCTCCTCTCTTTTGGGTGTTTCCATTCTTTCCTCATCGTCCTTGTTATGTCCATATAAGGGCATCCGCCCTGATTGGCTGCCAGCCATCAGGCGGGAGATTTGAATCCCTGTCTAGGGGCGGTGCGTCTGCCGGGAGCGAATATAAGGAGAGCTCCGGCAGCGCGCCAGCAGTCTTCTTGTACTTGTTACGATGTAAATAAAGTTTGTTACATGTATCGAGCTGGTCACGTCTTCTGTTCCTGCGCCTGATCTAACACTGGCGACGAAGGACTAGAGAAGAGAACCTGAGAAAGACTCACGGCACGATCGCCCAAAGAGCTGAAGTCACCTCACCACAGCGACTTCCAGAATGGCTACCCCGCAAGCCCCGATGACCGCGCTGAACCCGTTCGACCCATCCCGGGAGAAGTGGAGGTCATACATGGTCCGATTCCGGCAGTTCCTGCGAGGCAATGGATACCAGAACCTCGATGATGAGAGGAAAAGAGCCCTCTTCCTGGCTCATTGCGGATCGGACGTCTTAGAGATGGCGATGGACCTCGTGGCACCTAGGGACATCGAGGAGATGTCCTGGAATGACCTGCAGGACGTCTTACAGGAGCACTATGCACCTACAGGCACCCCCATCGCAAACAGGTTCACCTTCCAGCAAAGAAACCAGCGGGAAGGTGAATCAATCAAAGAATTCGTGGCAGCGCTCCGCCAACTCGCTGCCAACTGTGAGTTCGACAATGTGGACAATGCCATCCGGGACCGCATTGTGTTTGGAATGCGAGATGTGGGGCTGCAGAAGAAATTCCTCAGCAGGAAGAAGATTCCGCTTAAAGACGTCCTCGACGAGGCAACAGCGGCGGAAACGTCCGAACAAGCAGCCGCTGCAATGGTAAAAGCAAGAGGGATCCATAAGATCCACAAGTCGGGCCCAACCTCATCGGACGAGGCAACCACTCAATCCGAGTCTGATGAGGAAATGGCCGTCCACAAGGTGTCCCGCCCTCCCAGGCGGGAAACCCCACCGCATGGCGACCGCGGAGAGCGATGCGGCAGCTGCAGAGGCGACCACCCCAGAGCGACCTGCAGATGGAGGGACGCGACCTGCCGCCGATGCCTGAAGAGGGGCCACATCGCCGAGGCCTGCAGAGCCACAGACCCAGCCCCGGAGCCGCCCAGACCGCGATTCCGGGAAAATCGCAAAGATAACCAGAGGACATCCAAACGGTCCTCAAACCAGTCCCGGCGCGGGGAGGAGGAATAT
Organism: Pituophis catenifer annectens; assembly: GCF_029215685.1. NCBI lineage: Eukaryota > Metazoa > Chordata > Lepidosauria > Squamata > Colubridae > Pituophis > Pituophis catenifer. The sequence goes on along the minus strand of NW_027256885.1, from coordinate 25,969,497 downwards.
CCCCGAAACAGAACGGTGCACCAGACCACCACCATTGCTCACACAAGCGACGAGGGGACCACCAAGTTCCACGTGACGCTGCTAGCAGAGGGGTCTCCGTGCAAGATGGAGGTAGACTCCGGATCCGCCTTCTCCATCATGGACTGGCAGCACCTACAACAGCTGAAACCGGCATACAAAAGGACCCAGCTGAAAGCCCCGAAAGACAAACTTGTGGACTTTAATGGAAACCCCATCGACATCCTAGGCAGAGCAACCATCCATGTGAAGTACAACGACTTCGATGGAAAGCTGCCCATCACCATCGTGCAGCACAGCCGACCGAACCTGCTGGGCGTGGAGTGGTTCAAGCCTCTAGGACTTTCACTTCAGGGCATCCACGAGATCCGCAGGGACGAACTCGACTCCATCATCGAAGAGTTCAAAGAAGTCTTCGATGGTAAGCTGGGGAAATTTGTGGGGAGGCCAATCTCCTTTAATCTGGACAAGGGAATCACCCCAATCAGGCTCAAGCCCCGCCGAGTTCCATTTGCCCTGCGGCCGAAAGTAGATGAACAGCTGGATAAGCTGATCGCCCAGGGCGTACTGGAACCGATCGATCATGCCTCATGGGAGACCCCCATTGTGACCCCACTGAAGCATGATGGGTCTGTGCGCATCTGTGCTGACTACCGTTGTACCATCAACAAGGCGTTGGCACAGAGCGCATACCCAGTCCCAGTGGTGCAACACCTGCTGCATTCCCTGGGATCTGGATCAATTTTCGCGAAACTGGACCTGGCCCAGGCTTACCAGCAACTGCCAGTGGATGACAAAACGGCGGAGGCTCAGACAATTGTCACGCACAGAGGGGCATTTAAATGTAACCGCCTCCAATTTGGAGTCAGCGCTGCCCCTGGCATATTCCAATCCATGATGGAACGCCTTCTCCAAGGCGTTCCAGGGGTGGTGCCTTACTTCGATGATGTGCTCATCTCCGGTGACTCGAGACCCCAACTCCTTGAAAGGCTCAGGCGTGTCCTGCAGCGATTCAAGGACAAGGGTTTGAGGGTCAGGCGGGACAAGTGCATCATAGGAGTACAGGAAGTCGAGTTCCTGGGCTTCCTCATTGATAGCACAGGCATACACCCCACCAAATCAAAAGTGGAAGCAATCCATGAAGCTCCAAGCCCAAAAAACAAAACGGAGCTTCAGGCTTTCCTTGGGTTGCTCAACTTCTACGCCATTTTCTTAAAACAGAAAGCCACAGTGGCTGAGCCACTCCACCGCCTGCTGGGGAAATCGGCTTCCTGGAAGTGGGGCCAGGAAGAGGAAGCGGCATTCCGGGCCATCAAAGGACTATTGACGTCCAAAAGCGTCCTCATCCAGTACAGCGAGACGCTCCCCATCAGACTGACCTGCGACGCGTCGCCTTACGGGGTGGGGGCAGTCCTCAGCCACGAACTGCCCAATGGCTCGGAAGCCCCAATCGCGTACTTTTCAAAGACTATGTCCGGCGCAGAACGGAACTATAGCCAGCTGGACAAAGAAGCCCTGGCCATCGTGGCTGGAGTGAAGCGCTTCCACGAATACCTCTACGGAAGACGCTTCACCATAGTCACAGACCACAAGCCTCTCCTGGGACTCCTCGCAGGCGACCAACCAACCCCGACCTTCATGTCCCCAAGAATGACGAGATGGGCCATCTTCCTAGCTGGCTACTCCTATAGGCTCGTGCACCAGCCAGGCACAGCCATAGGGAACGCTGACGCCCTCAGCAGATGCCCGTCGAGGAAGCCGGTCGAGGACCCAGCCCCCACGCTCCACCTACTTCACATTGATGACGACGCCAGCTGCCCGGTGTCATCCGCAGATGTGGCCGTCCACACCCAAAAGGACCCCACACTCCGCCAAGTGAAGTCCTGGATCCTCAGAGGGTGGCCAGCGGAAAAGCCAGAGGAAAGGTTCAGCCCGTTCGCAAGGAAACAGGAGGAGCTGTCCACCATCAAAGGCTGCCTGCTATGGGGAGACAGGGTGCTGATTCCTGGCACCCTGCAACGGCGGACGCTAGAAACCTTACACAAGGGGCACCCGGGCATCGTCCGCATGAAGGCCCTGGCACGGAGTTATGTCTGGTGGCCCTCCATGGACAAAGACATTGAACAATGGGTCTCCAGATGTGACCCGTGCCAAGAAGTTCGCCCAGCGCCGCCGCAATCCGAAGTCGCGAAGTGGGAGACCCCCAGCAACCCCTGGTCGAGGATCCACATTGACTTCGCGGGTCCGATGCAAGGGCGACACCTCCTCATCGTGGTAGATGCCTTCTCCAAATGGCTCGAGGTGGTGCCGATGGCATCTACCACAACTGAAGCAACCATCCGAGCCCTGCGCCGCCTGTTTGCCACACACGGCCTACCGGATGTGCTGGTCTCAGACAACGGCCCCCAGCTCACATCCCTGGCCATGGAGTCCTTCCTGGCAGGACTGGGCATCCGCCACGCCCTGTCCGCCCCTTACAGGCCGGCCGGAAACGGACAAGCCGAACGCATGGTCCGGCTGACCAAAGAGGCCCTCACCAAGATGGGCCCGGGGGACTGGCAAGAGCGCATAGACAACTTCCTCCTCACACAGCACATCACGCCACACGCCACCACCCACAAGAGCCCGGCCGAACTGTTGATGGGCAGAAGGTTGAGGTCACCCTTGGACCGGCTGCACCCCCAATACAGCCCGGAAGTGACCGCAACCGCCAGCCGCCCGCTTCGCGCCTTCAGCAAAGGAGATTCAATCTTCGCGCTGAATTTCAGCGGCTCTCCTAAGTGGCTGAAGGGGAAAATTGCCAGCACAACCGGGCCCAAATCCTACATCGTTGAGTTGGAAGATGGACAGTTCACGAGACGCCACATCGACCAACTCCGAAAAAGGTGGGGGGGGGGCACATGAAAACCAGCCTGACGAGGGAGGCCTACAACACCCCGACGAGGTAGGCCTCCAACACCCCGGCGAGGTAGGCCTACCACACCCAGACCAGGTAGGCCTACAACACCCCGACGAGGTAGGCCTACAACACCCTGACGAGGTAGGCCTACCACACCCCTGCGAGGCAGAGCAGCACCACCCCGACAAGGTTGGCCCAGCCCACTACCAAATGCTGTCACACCGGCAGCCCAGCGAGGTAGACCGGGGCCAACCGCACGGGGGATGGCACCACCAACCCAGCCAGGTGGGCACCAGGCACGGCAAGGCCAAGGACCACCAACCCAGCCCGCAGGTAGACCGGGACCTGCCCAGAGGAGGAGCAGCGCACCCCACCAGTTACAGCAGCCCATGCCAGCCCAGCAAGGGAGACTGCAGTTCCAGGCGAGTAGACCGGGACCCATCCAAGACGGGCACCCCCAAACCTATGGGCAAGGGTGGCACTCGACTCCCCGGCGAGAGGGACCCCCCGCCCATCACAAGAGGCAGCCAGGAAACAACACCCCGACCCGGATGACCCCAGGCACCACCCAACGGTAGACCAGGGACTAGGGGGAAGGGAAAGCCGACAACAACCCGGCCAGGTAGACCTGCACCACCCCGGCAAGGGAGACCTCCGCCGCCCCGCAGAGGTAGTGCCGCAACAACAGCCCGACCAGGTCGACAACCACCGACCAGACAGGGTAGACCAACGCCAGCCCGACCTAGCAGACCAACACCACCCCTGCGAGGTCGGACAACGCAACACGGGCCAGCACCTCCCGCAGCCGGCGGGCCGGTCCAGAGGGCACCAAACAGAACCACCACCCACCCGGCACCAGGCCGAACCGCAACCGAACCGCAGCGCCCGGGAGACCAGGGAGGAGCAAACGATGGACTTACCAAGACTCAGACGCTCTTCCCGGGTCGGAACCGAGCCACCGAGACGAGGAAACAGATCCACAGGCCAGGAAGAAGACCACCAGAACCAGCCACCCAAGGTCTGCGGTCCGGCCGGAGGCGCTGGGGGTGACCCCGCTCACTCGACAGCCGAACCAAGCCCGGTTCCGGAGAGGGAGCCCGGAGACGACAGAGCCCCGTCCATCCAGGTCGGAGACGGAGAACAAGTGAGACTGCGCAGGTCAGCTAGGGTGCCGAGGCGTCCTACGTACCTGCGCGACTACGTGACTTTTGTAAACAAGATTGACAGTTCAGACTAAGGGGGGAGGAGTGTTATGTCCATATAAGGGCATCCGCCCTGATTGGCTGCCAGCCATCGGGCGGGAGATTTGAATCCCTGTCTAGGGGCGGTGCGTCTGCCGGGAGCGAATATAAGGAGAGCTCCGGCAGCGCGCCAGCAGTCTTCTTGTACTTGTTACGATGTAAATAAAGTTTGTTACATGTATCGAGCTGGTCACGTCTTCTGTTCCTGCGCCTGATCTAACAGTCCTGGTCTTTACTTGTTATTCCTTGTATTATATTTTCCAGTTTTTGCTCTATACGATCCATACAGCCAGATAGTTCCATCATCTCCTTACGTTGTTCTTTTATAAAATCCTTAATGTCTTAGTAAATCAGCTCCATATCGTTATCTCCACTTATTTCCATTTTACAGTCAGTCCAGTTTAAAAAAAAAACAAAACTAAAACATCCGGGGGGTCATCCACATCCCTTCCAATCACTTTTATTTATTCAACAGTTTTGTAATTTTGAAGTTTAAAATAAATTTAAAGTAATTCTTTATAATCCAACAAAAGTAAAGATCCCATAGGTGCACAGTTCTCCTCTTAGCAGCAGATGGTGCTCCTAATTCAACTTGGTCTTGCCTCTCTGTGTAATGTTGATAATCCAATTTTAATTATTTTAAATTGTAAATCCAATAGGTGGGCGTAATAAAATTTAATAGTAGTAAAATAAGAACAAATTCCAAATCAAATTCCAGTATTTTTTTAAAAAAATACCTTTCAGTGTCACGTCTTCACTTTGAGAGTTTAATTTTTTAACTTAGTTTCCTTTAAAAAGTTTCTTTTTTATATAACTTATAACTTTTTTTTCTCTATAAGTGTGCTTATTCCACCGCTAGCAAATAGTCCCAGTATGCTTCCCCCTCGTATTTCTTGGGGATACTTTCAAAAAAGAATTATTCTTTTGCCCAGTTCACAAGCCACTCACTTTCTCTTCTCCTGCTCAGTCTTGTGTATTCTGGTCGTCTTCGGCTTCATGGCAGCCATGTTTTGTTGCCACTGTTCCTTGCTGTTGGCTGAGGGGGCTTTCCAGGTCAGGGAGGGGAGATGCGGCTCCCCTCTACCTGCTAAGCGGTCCCCCTTTGCTTTGCCACTCCTCCGGAGTGGCTATGGTCCTGATTCGGACCCTCTGACAGGGAAAGCTCGGCGCCGGCCGCACAGCTCATGGACCAGGCTTCTGATATTGCTGGAAGTCCAACCGGAAGTCTGACTTGGTCTCTTCTCAATGGTGCTGCTGCAAGTTTGGAATCCCATAGCTCTAATGCTTCAGTTCATTAGGGTCCCCAAACAGCATCTTTAACAGTAGATTAGCAGTCTTGGGCAGGCACTGGTAGCAAGTAAAAGGAGAAAGAGGAAATGCATGCCTAGACATGGTTTGCTCTCATCCCAGGAGGCTGGTGGCAGAGCAAGGCAGGTAGCTGGAGAGGAGTTAGCCAAGGCATTGGACTCGCTCGCCTAGAAAGCAGCCTGTCCAGCATTACACCCAAGCTGACATTATTCTGGACCGTTCTGGTTTGTTCCTTTTTGTTCTATAGAGGGATAGAATCAAGACAGGTGAAGCGTTAATACCACATTATAATGTCTTGGTAAGACCATACCTGGAATATGTCAGTGTATAAAGAATTTATGAACAGGAATAGCCATGGCAACGATCCAGCCAATGGGAACTGTTTTTTGACTGAGACACAGTATTTGCTGTGAGAGCCATGTGAGCTGGCTTTAGTCTGGGTGTGTCTTAGCTATTCTGTGTTCAGAGTTCGTTTTTCTCTCTATCACGTTGTAAGAGATGCTTGGGTGTTGTTTGTATCATGTTTTTGTATTTTGTAGATAAAGAAGTTTTTTTCTATATTATGAATCCTGCTCAACCAGATGCCCCTGTCCTCTGGAACGAGTTACCCACCGAGCTTCGGATGGCGCCTGATCTCCGCTCCTTCCGTCGGGACTTAAAGACCTGGCTGTTTCAACAAATGGGTTGACCTTGATCCTTGGGTTTTTCTTATTTCAATTGTCATTGTTTTAACTGGGTTTTAATCATTTTGATCTTTTATTATTGTATGTTTTTATCTTGTGTTCGCCGCCCTGAGTCCTTAGGGAGAAGGGCGGGATATAAATTTTTGGTAAATAAATAAAAAAATAAATTCTTTGAATATGTGCTGGGTGATTCTCAAATAAACTAACAGAATACTGCATCCAGTTTTGGTTGCCACGATAGAAAAAAAGATGTTGAGACTCTAGAAAGAGTGCAGAGAAGAGGCTAAAAAACATATGAAGAATGGTTGCAGGAATTGGGTATGTCTAGTTTAATGAAAAGAAGGATTAGAGGTGACATGATAGCAGTGTTCCAATATCTAAGGGGCTGCCACAAAGAAGAGGGAGTCAAGCTATTCTCCAAAGCACCTGAGGGCAGGACAAGAAGCAATGGATGGAAACTAACCAAAGAGAGAAGCAACCTAGAACTAAGGAAAAATTTCCTGACAGTTATTATCCAGTGGAACAGCTTGCCTTCAGAAGTTGTGGATGCTCCAACACTGGAAGTATTTAAGAAGAGATTGGACAACAATTTGTCTGAAATTGTATAGGGTTTCCTGCTTGAGCAGGGGGTTGGACTAGAAGACCTTCAAGGTCACTTCCAACTCTGTTATTCTGTTTTTCAAGCAGAGCAAAAATGTGGAAAACAGCAGACTGGTCAAGAAATGAAGATCTGGATCTTAGCAGAGTGACGAAAACCTTTGAACATAGAGAACTTAAGTGAGCAACAGATGAGGTGGGACCCAGAGGAGAACTCTGTGATCGCATTCCTACGGTGGGGTGGATAGGAGACCTAGGCTGAAGGGTGCTGTGGTATTACCGGAGAATCATATTTTCCTGTGTCTCCAGGGAAAAGGCCAAGGAGCTCCACAATTGGATCCATCATCTAGAATCAGAGAAGTTTGATCTGATGGAGAAACTCAGACGTCAAAAATACAAGGTAAGAAGACAAGGGGTTGGGGAGGAGAAGGATGAAAGTAGTTTTTGTCTTTTGGGAGAAGCTGTTAGAGCTGAAACATGTTCAGAGGGGCATCATGAAATGCCAGAAAGTTATAAGTTTCTCCCACGTTAATAAAAATTTCTTGGTAGAGAAGGGAAATATTTCTCATTTTTTAATTTCTACCTTTTTCCAATGCTGCATCTTCTAGATTCAGTGTTCTGTGCCTCTTAATCCTAATGTAAAATTCCATTAATCATTCTTAGAGAGTGATTAATCATACCCTTCTGGTATCCTGTTGAAACATTTCAGTTGTTTGTTGCTTTTAAACATCTTCTTTTTTGGTGTTGGTATACAGTATATGTAACAAAATTTTAAAATGGTAAGAGGTTTCAGAAATGTTACTTCTTTCCCTGTAATCCTCGGGGTGCCATCAGCCAAGCAATGCAGGCTGGTGACCCCCAGGGGGAGGGCCTTCTCTGTGGGGGCTCCCACCCTCTGGAATCAACTGCCCCCAGAGATAAGGAGAATCCAAGACCTCCGTGCCTTCCGCCGTGCCCTTAAAACTTTCCTTTTCCAACAAGCCAGGCTGGCCTAACAAATCCTTTTAAATGATTTTAAATTCATTTGTCTTTTTAAATTTTGGGCCAAATTGAGATATTTCCTTTTAATCTGTTCTTTATTTATGTATTATGTATTATGTATTTATGTGTTTTTACTTGGCTGTACACCACCCTGAGTCCCTAGGGAGAAGGGCGGTATATAAATTTGAAGTAAAATAAATAAATAAATGAAAAAAATCTCTTTCCCCATGGAATAAAGTAACTGGAGTGTTTCTAGAATAAAGGGTAGTCCTCGACTTACAACCATAATTGAGCCCAAATTTTCTATTGCTAAGCAAGACAGCTAAGTGAGTTTTTCCTCATTTTACGTCCTTTCTTACCATTGGTGTCAAGTGAATCACTGCAGTTGTAAAGTTAGTAACATGATTTTTAAGAGGATTAGGCTTTCCCATTGACTTTGCTTGTCAGAAGGTCGCAAAAGGTTATCACATGACCCCAGGATATTGCAACCATCATAAATATGAATCAGTTGCCAAGCCTCTGAATTTTAAGCATGTGACCAGGTGATGTTGCAATGGTCATAAGTAGGAAAAATGGTCATAAGTCTCATTTTTTATGCTGCTGTAACTTTGAACAGTCACTAAAACAATGGTTGTAAATCGAGGATTACCTGTATACAGAAAGACCTGGCCTGAACACAGCATGTGGAAAAAGCAACTGTTTTAGAAAGTATTAGTACCGCTTTATAAATCCTTAGTAAGATCACACCTGGAATACTGCATCCAGTTTTGGTCACCACATTACAAAAAAGATGTTGAGACTTTGGGAAAAGTGCAAAGTAGAGCAACAAGAATGATTAAAGGCCGGCTTCCGGTTTGGCTTCCGTCGCCGTCAGACGGTCTTTTGAGACCGCCAGCCCCGTCGCCCGTAAAGAGCCGCCTTTACAGCTGAAAGGCGGCTCAAAAAACTCCATTTCCTAAAGGAAATGTGAGATAGAGCCGGCGAGGGCAGGTAGAGCCCTCTGCAAAGTCCCCAGAGTTCTTTTTTACTCTTGGGGACGAAGCAGGTTGTGGCTCCCTATTTCCGCTCGCCGCTGCTCCGGGCTTCGGGAGAACTCTGCTTCTTGCAGAGCCAGGCGATGGGACCGGACCAATTAACGAAACTAACAGATCATCTGAATTAGCAGGATGAAATCCGGATCTGGGATCCTAAACTGCAAGTATTTCTAACCCCAAGACTGATTTTAAAAGTAAAGAAGAGTGAAAGGAGGAAAAAAGAGAGTTTAAAATGGCGACTGGCCAAGGCTTGAGAAAAGCTGAAAGCGAAAGTCCTTCCGTTTGAATAGTTTATTACGTTACAAAGTATCTAACAAAAGTGCTGGTTAGAAGTGAAGAGAAAAATTCTTATTTCATGCTTCTTCCTTCTTAGAGATTTGTTATTGATATTGTTTGGAGAGAAGTCTTTTTCTTTAAAAGGAAAAAAAAAATCTGTTTGTGTGGCAGGATGGCGCTAAAACTGACAAAGCCAGATAACCAAGCTGTGGGGGGGGGGGGGCTCCCCCATTTATAAATCACATGAACAAGTTGTGAGCTTGCAGATGCAGAAGAATGGCGTCTCAGACCTAAAGAAATTTGTACTGGAGGAGATGGTAAGACATGATAAGACTGTGAAGCAGAACCTTGAAAATTTTAGACAGGAAATTAAAGAGTTGGTTCAACAAAAGTATGATATTCTGAAGCAACATATGAACAGTTTCTTAGAAGTAATTATGAAGATGGATGAAGTTATAAATTCAAAAATAGAGTCTAAAATGAAGGAAGTTGATGATAAGATTTATAATTTGGATAATAAAATACAAAGAATTGAAAATGATTTAATAATGATTCAAGAAAAAAGCCCAGAAGTAGAGTTTAAAAAAATAAAGGAAGCTGATTACAAGACTCACAGTGTAGATAATATAAAACAAAGGATTGAAAATGAAGCCACAATAATGCAATTCAGATTCATGGAATTTGCGGTTAGAATTAGGGTAATACAGGAAAATAAAAGAGAAGATTTGAGAAAGGTGTCTGCTGAAGTTCTGGCTGGGATTTTAAAGGTTAGTTCTGAAGAGGTATCCTGCAAGATTGACAAGGCCTACAGAGTTAATTCTTGGGTGGCGAAGCAAAGGCAGTTGCCTAGAGATGTGGTGATTTACTTTGCTGATAAAGAAATAAGAAATGACATTGTGCAAAAGTCTTTTAACTCCACTCTTGAAATGCATGGAAGGAAGATTTACAGAGCTGCCGCCCAAGATGTTAAAAGATAGAAAGGATTTTGGATTTTTGGTGACCGAGCTAAAGAAACAAAACATCCCATTTAGGTGGGATGTTCCAGTTGGTATAATATTGAGATATCAAGGAGAAAGATATCAACTAAATACTGTTGAAAAAGCGGAAGAATTTTACTATAAGGTTCTTAAAATGGGTTCAACATCTCCATGTATAACACACGAGGGGAATAAAGAAAAGCAAAATCAACAAGAGATTGAAATTCAGGCTAAGCAGATGAAGGTGGAGGTAACGGAAAAACAACAAGTTACAGAGGCCTTTCTGGACGAGCCGCTTTTGGATTCTCCTTCAGAGGTTATAGTTGGATTACCTATAAATACAAGAGAGGCGGCTTTGGATTCTAATGTGATGACTTATCAAGTTACAGACCAGCATGGAAATCAATCAGTTGATATACAATTTATAGAAAGGAAACTAGGATGGAGATCTAAACCACAAAAAGTTAAGAAAAGAAGAAGCAGGTCCTACAAAAATAAAAAAATTTAGACTAAACAACAGCGTAATGACAGTTACTTAAGAGACGATTGAATACATGAAAATATAGTTGAGGCAAAGTATTGGTTTATATTATTTTGAGGAGAGTGACAGATCTCTGCAGTGCTGTACTTTTGGGATGTGGAAGATGGCCTTAAATTGAGTGGATTGGAACTTTCTTTTTTGGACTCTTTGACAAATGGATTACGTTTATGCTGAGCTACAAGGCAAGAGAATTATGGGATTGGGGCATGCAGAAGATCTGGTTGTTACCCTAACGCGGTGGTTGGAATTAATAATCTAGATGGAAGACATTACAGAAGACACTATATGGAATATAAATATAAAGTCACTCGGGTGGTTTTTTATATACGAAAACATTTATTATTGATGGGGGCAGATGGTAATTGAAGATACTGAACATGCTGTTGGAACTAGAATTTGATGTTACCCTAATATGGGTGATCGAATTAACAATCCAGATGAAAGACATTATAGAAGAGACCATATGGATTACAAGCTTAAAGTCATTTGAGGATTTTATTTACATATGGAAATGTTTTTTTTTAGTGGTGTGGGCAGAAGAGTAAAAATATTAAAAATATTATGTATGGTAGACCTGTAGGAAAATGGGTGGGGTTGGGTTAGTTTACTGATTGTTTAGTTTAGGAAAAGGGATGTTATGTTATATTAATATACGTAAAAGACCTGAATTAAGAGATATATGTATGGGGGAGGAGGATATTTATTTATTTATTTATTTATTTATTAAATTTTTATACCGCCCCCTCTCCCGAAGGACTCGGGGCGGTGAACAGCCAAAATTAAAAACACATAATACAAATATTAAAATACATTAAAACAAAATTAAATTATCTTAGGCTTCTCCAATTTAAAACCCCGTTACCCATAAAATTCACCCAATTAAAAAAAAATTTTTTTTTTGGGTGGATATGGGTGGATTATGAGTTGAAATTGCCAAATTAGGATTTATTATATAATTTTACAGCTGAATGTTGCTCTGAAATGTATAGTATAGGGGGAGATAATAATATTGTTAGAAAGAAATGGTTAGCATATGGGGGGTGGTGTAAAAGGATGGTAAAGTATTATATAATCTGTTATTAATCTGGGTTTTATTTTGGAGAAGCCACCGGGGGAGGGGAGGGTGAGGGGGGGTTAGGGAGGAGGGGGGAAGAAAAGGGGGGAAAAATTTGTATTTGAAAAACTTTTTCAATAAAAAAAAAAAGAATGATTAAAGGCCTAGAGCAGTGATGGCTTACCTTTTCCAGACTGAGTGCCCAAAGCATGCGCGCGTGCCCGAACACCCAAAATGCAATGTGCTCACGGCCCCCGCATGTGCCCCCTGTGCATGCGCACTTGCCCCCCCACACCACACACCCCCAGTGCATGAGCGCACAGCCCCCCATGCATGCGCGGCAGAGACCCGAAGACCAGCTGGCCAACGGGAGGCGTGCGCACATGCACGGTGGAACTGAACTGGGGCGACGGCTTGCATGCCCACAGGGAGGGTGCTGCGTGCCATAGGTTTGCCATCACAGGCCTAGAGACTAAAACATATGAAGAACAGTTGCAGGAACTGGGTATGGCTAACCTAGAGAAAAAAAGGACAGGGAGGACATGATAGCAGTATTCAAGTATTTCAGCGGCTGCCACAAAAAGGAGGTGGTCAATTTATTTTCCAAAGCACCTGAGGGCAGGACAAGAAACAATGGATGAAAACTAATCAAGGAGAGAAGCAACCTAGAACTAAGGAGACATTTTCTGACTGTGAGAACAATCAACCAGTTGAACAACTTTCCTCCAAAAGTTGTGAATGCTCCAACACTGGAAGTCTATAAGAAGAGATTGGACAGCCATTTGTCCAAAATCATATAGATTTTCCTGCTTGAGCAAGGGGTTGGATTAGAAGACCTCCAAGGTCCCTTCCAACCCTGTTATTCTATGTACTATGTTTAAAGCTCCTAATGCAAGCCTAGATTTGCAAAATATAGCAAAAAATGGTTTCCTAATCCCATTTCAGTTAGACAGATGGTTTAGAGAGCGCCCTTGTCCAAATAGCATTTTATTTCTGAAGCTTCCTGGTCTATGCAATGGGATTTGGGCTTTATCCTTTCTGCAGAAGGATTGACTTTATCCATTTCTCTTTTGAAAGCCATCTCTGCTCATTTTTTTGTGCTTTGTTGTACGATGTGGGGAAGCGACTGCAGCTGCTGAAAATTAGGCATCTTGAGCTTTGATCGGTGGCGAACAGCCAAAGTTCGCCCTGGCTGAGCGCTGCTGTGCACCAGTTGGAGCCATTCCTGTCGCTTCTTCCATCCTGTATTCTGTTCAAAATGATATATGGCATTTTAATTAAGAGAGAAGCAACCTGGAATTAAGGAGAAACTTCCTAACAGTGAGAACAATTAACCAGTGGAACAGCTTGCCTTCAGAAGTTGTGGGTGCTTTATCACTGGAGGTTTTTAAGAAGAGACTGGACAGCCACCTGTCTGAAATAGTGTAGGGTCTCCTGCTTGAGCAGGGGGTTGGACTAGAAGACCTCCAAGGTCCCTTCCAGCCAGGGGTGAAATGCTACTGGTTCGCTCTGGTTTAGGTGAAACGGTAGTGATAAAAACTACCGGTTCAGGCGAACCAGTAGTTAAAAAAAGCTACCGGTTCCTCCGAACCGGTATTTCTGACGATCAGCTGTGCAGTGGGGTTTAGCTTTGCTAGAAAGCAGGAAATCCTGCTTTCTAGCAAAGCTAAACTGCACTGCACAGCTGATTCCCCCTCCTCACTGTTCTACTTACCTTCCCAAGCCTCCTTTTGGCATGTAGTGCGCATGCGCGTATGCGCAGCATGCGGCAATAGGAGGCTTGGGAAGGTAAGTAGAACAGCGGGGGGGGGGTCAGCTGTGCAGCGGGCTTTAGCTTTGCTAGAAAGCAGGAAATCCTGCTTTCTAACGAAGTTAAATCGCGCACCACAGCTGATCCCCCCCTTGCTTCTACTTACCTTTCCAAGCCTCCTTTTCGCACACAGCGTGCATGCGCAGCCAGCGAACCAGTAGCAAACCGGTTCGGATTTCACCACTGCTTCCAGCTCTATTCTGATTCAGATTCTGAAAGTCAAAAGAGAGTCTACAGGTAGTCCTCGACTTACAACAGTTCATTTAGTGAACATTCAAAGTTACAACGGCCCTGAAAAATGTGATTTATGACTGTTTCACACTTATGACCGTTGCATTATCCTCATGGTCACGTGATCAAAAATCAAACACTTGGCAACTGACTCATATTTATGATGGTCACAGCATCCTGGGATCATGTGATCACCTTTTGTAACCTTGTGGCAAGCAAAGTCAATGGGGAAGTCAGATTCACTTAACAACCATGTTACTAACATAATGACTGCAGTGATTCATTTAACAACTGTGGCAAGAAAGGTTGTACAATGGGGCAAAACTCACTTAACAAATGTTTCACTTAGCAACAGAAATTTTGGACTCAATTGTGGTGGTAAGTCGAGGGCTACCTACTCTCTATTCACCCAAGGATCTCAAGGCCACAGTCAACACCACCATCGTCCATCTACTAGAACAGTGGTTCTCAACCTGTGGGTCGGGACCCCTTTGGGGGTCGAATGACCCTTTCACAGGGGTCACCTAAGACCATCGGAAAACACATTTTTTCAATGGTTTTAGGAATAATTTTATGGTTGGGGGTCACCACAACATGAGGAACTGTATTAAAGGGTCGCAGCATTAGGAAGGTTGAGAACCACTGTACTAGAAGGACCAAAGAATCCAATATATAAGTATCCTTTTGCCTGGCCAGCCCATTATGATATTATGATCATCTTTCTGATATCTGCATGCATATTAGTATCTACCCAGCTTCTGTTCTTAATGCCAGTCTTAGCTAAATTTGTCATAAATTCTGTCAAAAAAAATGAATTACTTGGATACATTACTGAGTAAGTATGATGAACCATTTATAGTTGCTTATATAAAAAGGAAACATTAAAAGCCAGTTATTCTTAAAAATGGAGCCTTCTATGATGCTGAACTCATATTAACATCACTTCCATTCTGTTTATTTTTATCTTCCCCCTCCATATCATGTAGGAGCCTGTAGTCTGCTATGTGCAGGACTGTTTCCTTATCTTGGATGGCAAACCTCAGATAAGGAAGGTTACTCACATGTAGGCGCCAGGAAATGGCATTAGACCCTAACTCTATAAACAAGAGGAGCAGGAGGATAGGAAGTGGGATGTGTGTTAACCCTAGATAACATTATAAGTGCTTAGGCAAAACGTGATGGTTCTAGTTACCTAAAAGATTCTGTGAGCCAATGAGATGCTGCCAAGTACTGCTGTAACTTGTAGTAACAAACTATATAATGTCACTATGTAAGACAATAAAGTTACCACATATATCCTCAACCTTTGTGTGTGGTCTCTACAAGTGGCGCTTGAACAAGGGACCCCTACTTCATCCGGCAAGGATTTGGTGCACCTTCAACCCGTGTGGTATTTTCAACCTTTTAAAGGTTTCTGTAAGTACTCGTGGTTTCTTCAACCTTTTAAAGGTTTCTGTAAGTTATGGGGTCTTCACTTTCTGAGGAACAAAGAAAGCATGCTGAAGAATTAAGCTATTTACTTAAGAAAAATCACACTGATGTGTCACAACGTAGTCTCATAAGGCTGGTCCAGGAGATTGCAAATCAGTGTTTATGGTATCCTGAAAAGGGGTCTTTAAGATTATCTGATTGGGAAAGAATTGGGAAGGTTTTACATGCTGAGCCAAGAGCTAAGGTAGAGATTTTGCATGTATGGCATTTATGTAGATATGCAGTGGAAAAATTTGGAAATACTGAACTGTCTCTTTTAACTTCTCCACCTCCATGTTACTCTAATGCTGTTATCTGTCCCCCTTCCTCCCCTGACTATCTGTCTCCTTCGGCTCCTAATGACACAGGTCAGATTACTAAACTTTCTAACTCTGCTGTTCAGTCCTCTTTTCAAAAAATGGTGGAAAACTGTAAACGGGATTCTTCCATGCCTGGGGCAGAACTTGCTGAATTATTGTCTGTATGTCCTGTTCAATATCATCAGGGCCAGGGCCAATTGGCAGGACAGCAGATTGCAGAATGGGAAGGATTACCTTATCAAATTCTAAGAGAACTAAAAAAGGCTATTACAGAGTATGGCATCAGTGGCAATTTCGCCAGAGGCTTGGTAGAAGGAATAAAAAATGGATATACTATGGTTCCTGAAGATTGGAAGCAAGTTTTCTGAATGATTTTAACTTCAATGCAATATGTTGTTTGGGAAAGTGAATTTATGAGACATGCTCAGGCTGCTGCTCTGGGGGGTGGAGGAGCATACACGGTGGAACAACTCTTTGGCTCAGGTCAATTTGCTACAATTCCTGCCCAAACTGGGCTTCCCCCAGCCACCTTAACTATTGTTTCTGAATGTGCATTTCGTGCCTTTTTAAAGGTACCTCAGGCTGGGGAACCATGAGCAAATTTTTCCAACATTAGACAGGGGGCTAGTGAGCCCTATGCTGATTTTGTAGAGAGATTGTCTAAAGCTATTCGTCAACAATTTGACCATCAGGAAGCTGCAGGGGAACTTCTTCAGCAATTAGCTATTGAAAATGCCAATACTGATTGTAAGCGAGCCTTGCAGCTCTTAAAAGCTACCAATCGTTATACTTTGGCTGACATGCTGTGGGTCTGCCAGGATATTGGTTCTCAAACTTATAAAATACATCTTTTAGCTGCTGCTATACAAAAAGGGCAACGTCCTGCTGGCAATTGCTTTAAATGTGGTAAACCTGGACATTTTCAAAAGGACTGACGTTCAACTCCTGCAGCCTCTCAAAATCGCCCTTCTAAAAAATGCCCAATTTGTAAAAAAGGATATCATTGGGCTAATCAGTGCCGTTTTCGGTCGGGAAACTTGCCAATGGGTGTGGCACCCACCCAGAGCCAAAAGAGTGCCTTTCCAGTAGTAATGCCTCCCCCCACAGCCTCTCTTCTGCAGTCCCAGCCACAGCAGGTAGTGCTGGGCTCGATTTAATAACTCAGGAATCTGTGGAATTTAAATTTCCTTTGGAAGTAAAATTAATTTCTTCTCAATTTAAAGGCCCTCTTCCCTCTGGTTTAGTGGGTCTTATCTTGCCTCGATCTTCAGCTCATAAAAAGGGATGCTTTGTAGTCCCTGGTGTTATTGATTCTGATTACACTGGAACTCTTTTTATTCAGGCTTGGGTGAACGTTCCTCAAACTCTTCCTGCTCAATGTTCTATTGCTCAATTACTTTTGCTTCCCTATCAAGTCCCATGTCCTGGCACAGGGGCATGTGGGGATGCTGGTTTTGGTTCTACCTCTCCTTCTGTGGCTTTTCTTCAGTCTGTTACTTCCTTTCGTCCTTTGTTGACTCTCTATTTGAATAAGCAACCTTTTCAAGGGTTGCTTGATACTGGAGCCGATGTTACTGTTATTTCATCTTTACAGTGGCCTGTCCAATGGCCTAAGAAGTCAGTTTCTTCTTTATCGGGTGTAGGTGGTTCAACTCCGGCCTGGCAGAGTGTGCGTGATATTCAATTCTCCACAGCAGCTGGTAAGTCCTTTGCCCTGCAACCTTATATTTTGGATATTCATACTAATATTTGGGGTCGTGATTTACTTACTTTTTTAAATGCTCAATTGATTTTGGATGATGGCTCTTCCCCTTAAGTGGCTCTCTACTGCCCCCGTGTGGGTGGAGCAATGGCCTCTTTCAGTGGAAAAATTATTTGCTTTACAGCAACTTGTTCAGGAACAATTAGCTGCTGGTCATATTGAACCCTCTACTAGCCCCTGGAATACTCCTGTTTTTGTTATTAAAAAGAAAAGTGGGAAATGGAGATTATTACATGATCTCAGAAAAATTAATGAATGTATTCAGCCAATGGGTCCTTTGCAATGTGGTCTTCCTAATCCTAATTTAATTCCTAATTTTTAACAATTGTTGGTTGTTGATTTAAAAGATTGTTTCTTTACTATTCCGCTTCAACCACAGGATAAAGAAAAATTTGCTTTTACTGTTCCTGTTTTTAATAATAGCATGCCAA
Source organism: Pituophis catenifer annectens (assembly GCF_029215685.1). Lineage (NCBI taxonomy): Eukaryota > Metazoa > Chordata > Lepidosauria > Squamata > Colubridae > Pituophis > Pituophis catenifer. The sequence goes on along the minus strand of NW_027256885.1, from coordinate 25,951,864 downwards.
CCAAACGATATCATTGGTGTGTTTTACCACAGAGCATGCTTAATTCTCCTGCTTTGTGCCAGCATTTTGTGGACACTGCACTTCAGCCATTTCGTGAGAAATTTCCATCTTATTTGGTTTATCATTACATGGATGATATCTTAATAGCTGCTCCTCAGTTTGATTCTATAGCCCTTCTGCAGGAATTAAAAACTATTGTTGCACAGAAGGGGTTGTTTATTGCAGATGACAAAGTTCAGAAAACTGAACCTTACCTATACTTGGGTCATAGGTTACTGAAAGCTTCTTCTATTCCAGTATTGCCTGACTTAAAGGTACAAAAATCTTATACTTTAGTTCAATGGCAAAAGTTGCTAGGCATTATTAACTGGGCTAGGCCTTTCTTTTGTATAACAACTGGTGATATGTTACCTTTATTCCAACCCTTAAAAGGAGCACAATCCCCTGGTGATACAGTTCATTTGATGAATGATCAAAAAAGGTGCTTACAGTTCATCTTGGACAAAGTTAAGCAACAATATGTTGACTGAATTGAGTCAATAGAAGCAGGACTACGCTTAGCTATTCTTCCTACTTCTCCATTGCTTACTGGGTGTTTATATACCATTAAGAGTACATTAAAAATAGCTATTCATGAGTGGTTAAATTTATCTGCTACTCCACCTAGAAACATTTATCCTTACCAGTCTGCTTTAGAAGAATTGATTATAAAAGGCCGAAAGCGTGCTTTGCAACTGATTGGACAAGATTTGATAGGCATTGCCTTCACTCGTACAAAGATTGAACATGATCATCTTATGATGATATCTGAAAGTTATCAGATTGCCTTCTCCAATTATATTGGAGAAGTTTTATATTCATTACCAAAAGATCCTAGAATTATGGTTGCTACTACTCTAAACCCATCTTTTTCTACTATTTTTGTCCGTACCCCTTTTATTGATGCTCTGACAATTTTTACAGATGGTTCACCAAAAAGAGGGGTGGTGGTCTGGCACGCTCATTCTCAATGGCATTCAAAATTCACGTCAATTCAAACTTCCGCCCAGCGGGCTGAACTTGCAGCTGTTATATTAGCTTTACAACTGTTCCCTATGCAACCAATTAATCTTGTAGTTGATACACATTATGTCTATTTAGTTATGCAATCTTTGCCATTTTCTTATTGTGCATTGTCATTAGATATAAATTTGCTAGCTTTGTTTTTGTCTCTTAAGCATCATTTGGAAAATCGACAATATCCTTTATATGTGGAGCATATTTGCAGTCATACTCCTTTTAACAATGCCCTTACTGAAGGTAACCGCATTGCAGATGAATCGCTTAAGGAAATTGCTTCTTTATTTTCTGATCCGGTGACCAGTCATTCATATTTTCATCAAAATGCAAAATCTTTGGCAAAACAGTTTCATATTCCTTTGGCACAGGCTCAGGATATTGTACGAGCATGTCCCTCCTGCCAACAGTCAGCCATTCCATTCCCTAGTGGGGTCAACCCTAGGGGTACCTCTGCCAATCAAATTTGGCAAATGGATGTAACACAATTTTCCCTTTTCAAGCCATATGATAAATTGCATGTTATCATTGATACCCATTCTCATTTTCTTTGGGTTACTGCATCCCGTCACGAGTGGGCTCAGGATGTCACTACTCATTGTTTAGCCGCTATTTCAATCATGGGCCGCCCTGTTCAAATTAAAACTGACAATGGTCCTGCATATATCAGTAAAGACTTTAGTCTTTTCTGTCAGCAATGGGAAATAACTTTAGTCCATGGCATTCCCTATAATTCTCAAGGACAAGCTATTGTGGAACGTGCCCATCGAACTTTTAAGTCCTTTTTGCAGAGACAGCTGCAGAATGAGACTGGTCCTTACCATTTGCGAAAAATTCAACATTTATTATCTGTTGCTTTGTTTACTTGGAATTATTTAACTCTTGTAGATTCCTTTTCAGATGTTCCTGTTAATGTTCATTTTCGTGCAATAGAACCACTGACAAGACCGCTAGTGAAGTACCGCCTTGCTCCTAATCCTGAGTGGCAGGGACCTGTTCATCTAATTACTTGGGGATGTGGTTACGTGGCGGTTGAACTCCCCCAGACTCGCCAACCTTTGTGGATCCCTGCTCAGCACATTCAACCTTATCGTGGCTTGGTATCAGGGTCTGCACAACCCAATTCCCAACTTCAATCTGGATCTCAAAACAGAGGTCCGTCTTCCGAAACATCAACGACCCTCTCCAATCACATGGGGGCAAGTGAAGGCCACAACATACCAAGCTCAACAGCAATTGGTTCAAGCTGATCTACCTCAGACTCCTGAAAATCTAGTTGCTGCTGTTTTTGCTATTATTACAGCTAATTCTGTCACAATTCTTTTTTGTATTCTCTTATCTTCTTTTGATTCTGTTACTGCTTTGCATGACACTCAGCCTATACAATTTAGTTCTAATCTCTGGGTTCGTCATGCTCAATATATGTTTTTGGTTCACGGTACTAATGTAACCCTGTATTATGAGCCTCCTATGGCTTTGGGTCAAGTTGCTTTCATACCTGATTTAATATCTTCTTCTTCCTTTATTGTTTCACAGCTGCAAACCATTCATTATTCTTGGTTGTTTTCTAAGCCGCCAATGCAACTTAATTCTGTTCGTTGGCATTATCTTCGTACTAATCACTTTACTAAAGGCTTATGTTTTTGCTGTTATGCTCGCCATACTTGGTTTAACAATTGGAATGATTATGCTAAGGCTCAACGCATTTTTTTTTTTTTTAATTTTGATTTATATGCCGCCCTTCTCCGGAGACTCAGGGCGGCTTACAATGCGTTAAGCAATAGCCTTCATACTTTTGTATATTTTATACAAAGTCAGCTTATTGCCCCCACAAACTGGGTCCTCATTTCACCTACCTTAGAAAGGATGGAAGGCTGAGTCAACCTTGAGCCTTGGAGAGATTCGAACCAGCAGAAATTGCAGGCAGCTGTGTTAATAACAGGGTGCGTAGTCCACTGTACTATCAAGGCTCTTTTATCGAAAGTAGGGAATTATAGTTATTGTACTGATTATTATTGGCTCTGGGGAACCTTTAATTCTTCTTTGTATGGGCCTAATATTGTGCCTGAAATGTATCCTGATAATTTTCCTATTTTTAACGCTTCTGATATGACTGATACTGGATCCATTTATTCTGGCTGGCAACTAAAGGACCCTAACATGTGGTTCTTTTTTGACAAATATGCAACCAATGTACACCCTCAGAACTATCAGTGTGCTGCTATTGGCTATTTTTCCCTACCTGTACAAATTGGCATTTCTTCATCTTCTTCACGACAACGACGTGCTCCATTAGGTCCTACATGTAATGATGAAGTTATCATTGATACACAACTGTCCTCTCTAAATACCTTTGGCCGTGCTGTGGCTGGAGCTATTACTGGGGTGATCACTTTAGGGGCTTACCCTGGAATAATAGCTCAAGAAAATAGACATTCTATCCTGGGCTTAACATGTCACCTGGAGAAATCAATTAATGCCACTGCTGCTATTGTTCGTGATCTCCAACATGAAATTGAGGACCTGAATCAGGATGTGCTCCAACAACGTTTTTCTATTGACTATTTGTTAGCACAACAAGGAGGTTTTTGTAAACTTGTTGGCCGTCGTGGATGTGCTGTTCATTTTCACTCTTTGAACAAAACCATTGAAGATGAACTTGCTAAACTCCAATCATATTTTCAGAATAATGTTCATGCTATTTCCTCTCCTTTTGACTGGTTGACCAATTGGCTTCCTGATTGGTCCTGGCTTAAGCAGTTGTTTTTTTATGCTGTAATTGTTATTGTCATGTTAGTTGCTTGTTGTTGTTTCATTCAGTGTATTCCCTCATTAATTACTATGTTTCGTCCTGCTCCTCTCTCTCTGCCTCCTCATCAATTGCGATACATACAAAAATCTTTGTTCCCTCAAAATTAAATAAAAAGAGAGGACATGTAGGAGCCTGTAGTCTGCTATGTGCAGGACTGTTTCCTTATCTTGGATGGCAAACCTCAGATAAGGAAGTTTACTCACATGTAGGCGCCAGGAAATGGCATTAGACCCTAACTCTATAAACAAGAGGAGCAGGAGGATAGGAAGTGGGATGTGTATTAACCCTAGATAACATTATAAGTGCTTAGGCAAAACGTGATGGTTCTAGTTACCTAAAAGATTCTGTGAGCCAATGAGATGCTGCCAAGTACTGTTGTAACTTGTAGTAACAAACTATATAATGTCACTATGTAAGACAATAAAGTTACCATATATATCCTCAACCTTTGTGTGTGGTCTCTACAATATCAGTGTTCTGTACAATCGCATCAGCCATGCCCAGAAGTTGTGAGTTACCTGTGTGTGAATGGGAAAAACATAAACCCAACAACTTTTCTAACTCAAATTCCCCTTCCCCTTATTTTTATACCCACAACCATGTGCATTTTTACCAGTGGGACACAAATATTTCTAATGTAGGAATAGATGAGCCAAACTAGACACTGTCTTAATTTCGTGTCCCGAGACAAACTGCCTATCTTTGTTCAATTACAGAATTTCTAGACTACCATGTGCTTTGGTTGCTATGCTTTCTTTTTCTTTTTCTTTTTACTTTGCATGTTTCTTACAGACTAATCAATGGCATTTTTCCCATAGCCACAAATAGGCATAACAGAGCCTATTAACGCTAAGACTTTTGGGAAATGAAGTTCTTTTTAGAACTACTACCTACAGTACATAAAACTCACAAGGAAAACTTAATTCCCTATTAAGGCAGAACGTAAAGTGAAATTAAATATAAGAGTGAATTAATACGGGGTCAGCCTAGATGACCTCTGAAGGGCCCCTTTAACTAGTAAATATAAGAGACAAATGCTGGGTTCAAAAAGTTTAACCGCAGAATTAACACCCTTTCTACAGTTGGAGAGTTCAAGAAGTAAAACCACAATAAATTAACTAATCTTCCTGTTCAGGCAATAATGGGAGGAGGGAGAGAGCCTAACATGTAGGAGGTTTATTTCACATTTCCTGTTTTTTGTTCTATAAAGATACGTGTCTTAAAGAAGGTCTTTTTTTCAGAATGTAAAACAGAATGCATGTCTGAACCTTTTGGCCAAAATAAAGCTTTTTCTGATTTCAAAATTCATCTCTTTTATTTTTCTGCGACATTTTTGGCGAGCCAGGCAGGAGATGAAGTGAGATTTTGCTAAGGGACGGAACAGACCAGTCAGTGCCGGGTGAGACCGTCTTGCCAAACTTCAGGCGCCACTGAGAGTTTTTCTCTGGAAGGAGGCAGACGGCCCCTCTGGGTACTCGATGGCTCCAACCGACCCAAGAACCTTACAAAATCAGAACAAGCTAATAGATAAATGCCGGCTGAGAAAGAAAAGGAAAGAAGATGCCTGCAAGCAAGTATTGTGGGAATTGTAAGCCCACTCCTTGAGAGTGGAAGAGGGAGCATGATCACCTCCCTGGGTCCGGGAAAACGTCCCTACCTAACGGAATTGGCGTATCCTAATGAGACTCTAGAACTGTGTGGGTGGTTAAGCCATTGTAGTTCCTGTTGGTGACTGTTGGAAAAGTCCAGCACCGTAGGTCAATGGCAGTGTTTTAGAAAATGGGTGGAAAAGAGAGTGTTCCACGAACATCTCTTCAATGTATGTTGAAGAATTTTAAGAAAAGTCCTTAAAAGAAAAGTGAAGTTCAAACTTGTTCATGAGAGCCCTGGCTAAGTGCAAAACAAAAGTCTCTATACATTTTGGAACTTTAAAATTAAGCCAGCGCCTGCTGGGAGATCCAAACTAGAAAGAGCTAGACAGAGCATCACCAGGGCAGAGACAATCCAGTGCTTGAGGAGATGGAACAATGGATGAAACCTTGAGTAAAAAGTGAGAAGTTCACTAAAACAATTAGAAAGAATCCCAAACTGCAAATAGACCTGACTAGTCCTTAAAGAAAAAAAAAATATTTAGAAGTTGGGGCTGACCAAAGAAGATATGGTTAGTTTATGCTGTTATGTGTGGTAGGAGAAAAGAAATACTGCAGTGTTATAAAGATTCTGATAAATTACCATTCTTAAAAAGAGCCAGAGAACTCTGAAAGAACTAAGAATAGAGAAGAAAATTGTTATTGTTCTTCCCACCCGGGGTTTAGCAGGTAATAAAAAGAAAAGCCTGTCTAAATGGGAAGACTCAGATAATTGAATTGATTAAATTTGATATGATTCTGTTAAAAATTAATTGTTAAGATCTGTGCATTCCCTAATTCAACTAAAATTTAAGGCGGGAATGACTAGTGTGTATGTCTAAAGTCTTTTGTGTACCTTCAAGGTAACTGCAACTGCCTGATCTCTAGAGATATGAATTTTAAATTGTTAAAAAAGAATTGAAGGTATTGAGAGGAAGGAAAATATCTCATCCAGTTTTGTCTGGCCATCTAAACGGATGAAGAACAAAATTCAACTTTCCTTCTTCTCTATGCTTCAAGATAAACTTGAGTTTATAAGGAAAAGTTTTAAGTCCACTCAGCTACAATACTGATGTGTAGTTGCTGTCCTTTCAAACTTGACCACAAACTATCTACCCCCTCCCTTTTTCTACTTCTGCAATGCCTTTCCTCACACACAAAGTGGGGAGGGGACCTCGTTCTCATGTCTTTAGCCTTGCATGGATGACTCTGATCTGTGGAAGCAGAACTAGAGAGATTGAGGAATCAGCCTTTATTCAGTCATGAAGAAGAATTATCAAAAGTGAAAGATGATTTACAAATAGGACACAAAATAAATATTGTAAATATTGAAAAGATAATATGACTATGCAAGCTAAACAGCAATTAGATGATTTGCAAAATGAAATGAACAAGAAAAATTAGAAGCTATGCAATTCGAAGATGACAGCATAATAATAATAATAATAATAATAATAATAATAATAATAATAATAATAATAATAGTGAGAAATAAGGATTATTCCTGTAAAAAGCATAGCCTGAGTAACGCCATTTTAAATGCCATGTTTTACCTGATATAACCTGATTATATAACTTGGTAGTGAGGACATAAGAAAGGAAACTGTTGTTCCTGAGATGCTTGTTTTGCAGGATATATGATGCATATTTTTGAGGAAATAAATGTTTTGGTACGTTCCAGAATGGGCCTGTCTGATTCACAAGAGGAAAAACCTACAAATAACTTATATAAGACCCGAAACCAATTTCCTGGTGGACCGTTTGTATCCGTTTGTATCGGGCTTCTGTATCCTGAAAACTGTATTTAAATCGTGTAATCAAAGTGGTCAGATGTCCTCTCTTTCATGGGAGGAACCTTTTGCAAAAGATTGAAATATATATATATATAGCTTTATATACTGTATATATATTTTAATAAATCTGCTGTTTTTTCTTGTTCATGTTCTCTGTGTCACTTATTATATATGATAATGCTGATTTCTGCATTTAACAATTGGCGCCCGAATGGGACTTGAAGATGTCCTTCTGGAGTGGAATTTTTACCTAGGGGCCGGTGGGTACCCATGCTGATTTTAGCATTCCGGACTGGGTGGTTCTTTTCCAGAGGGATTTGCTCTTCTTTAACCTGATATGACAGAGACCTGAACAACTGAGTGTTTCTCCCCGGGGGTGCCCTGACAAAGATCTCTTTATCTAGCTTCGTGTGTAGGTAGGCTGTCTGCACGTCAAACTGGTAGACTTCTAGTCCTAGGATTGTGGCTACTACCAGGGCACTTTTTACACTCTCTGCCTTGACCGTGGGTGAGTACGTATCTGTGTAGTCCTCCGGGTACCTTTGTGCAAACCCTTGTGCCACTAGCCTAGCTTTGTACAGTTTCTTATTGTCCTCTAGTTCTTTGATTTTGAAAACCCACTTAGTCCCGATGGCTACCTTGTTCTCTGGTACTCTGTATGGGGTATACACATTTAACTCTTTCAGGCTGTTCATCTCCTTATCTATGGCCTCCTCCCATCTGACCCTTTCCTCTCGTGGTAACCTAAGAATGTCCTCGTAGGAGTTGGGTGTCGTGGTGTCTGTGTGTATTGAAAGTATGTAATCGTCGAATCTTTTTGGCATTTTGTTTCTGTTGTGTCTTATGGGTCTGCTGGGCATTGTTTCTGTGTCGTGCATGTGTTGGGCTTCCTTCTCTGTGAGTGCATCTACCTTTACCTTTATGATGGGGTGGTTCTCCTTCCATTCTTTGGTGGTTACCCCTTTGTGTTTGGGTTTTTGTTTTTTGTGTGTCTCATTTTCGGTTGTGTCCCGTTTATTGTTGGTTCTAACATTGTCATTAGCTCCTTGTCTGGGCAGCACCTCGTTGAGGTGTATTCTTGACCAGTTTGTGTTCTCGTGGAACACTGCTGATCTGGACACGACAAATCTGTTGTCCTTGTCTATGAACCTGTACCCCTTGGTTCCGGACTCGTACCCCAAGAATCTTAGTCTCCTCGACACCTTGTCCCCTTTTCTCCTTAACTGTCTGGGTATATGTACATCCGCAGTTACCCCAAATATGTGTAGGTGAGCTATCTGGGGCTTCCTATTATACATAACCTCATAGGGAGTTTTGTTCACTACGCTTGACCATACTCTGTTCAGTGTGTAGTTTGAATATGTGAGTGCCTCTGCCCAGAAGTGTTGTCCCAGCCCTGCGTCTTCTAGGACGCACCTTACCATTGTTTGTAATACGCCATTCCTGCGTTCTAATACTCCATTCTGGAATGGCGAAAAAGGCGAAGAGGAGAAGTGTAGTATCCTGTGTTTCTTTGTCCAATTGGAGAAGTCCCTTGATAGGAACTCTGAACCTCTATCTGTCATAATTTGTTTTATTTTTATGTTATGTTGAGTTTCTACCCTCTTGTAGAACTCCTTAAATCTTTGGAACACCTCACTTTTGTGATTGAGGGTGTATACAGATCCGTAACGGCTATAGTCATCGACTATAGTTAGGAAGAACCTCTTCTTGTATTTAATAGAGGGTCTCATGGGTCCCACCACATCCATGTGAACTAATTGGAATATTGAATTGGTGGTGCGGGAGGCCTTTTTGGGCCTTGGTTTGGTTTTGATTTTTGAGCATTTGCACACAGAACACTCCAAATAATTGTTACAGTTCTTTAATGGTAAGCCATTTGAACATTCATTCATTTTTTGTACCGTTGGAAAACTAGCGTGGCCTAATTTTCTATGCAGTAGGTGGGCGCACTCATCATGAATGGGTTTGCCAATGTGTGGTTTCCCTTTGTGTGTTGTGTCTGAGGTGGGTTTGCTTTCTGTAATGTGTTCTCTTTCACCCCCTCTAGTTTCCGCGGGCGTACTTGTTTCTTTCACCTTGCTTTCTGGGTTAGTGTTTGTGTTTGTGTGTTCTTGGGGTACTAAGTATGTGAGTCCCCCTTCTATGATGATTTTCCCTATGTTTTTCTTTCCTTTAGTCATGTATGCTTTCCCTTCCTTAAAGGTTGTCTCAATGCCCAAGTCTTTACTGAGCTTGAGTGTAGCTAATATATTGTGGGGTATCTCAGGGATGAGCAGCACCCCCTCTATCTTCCCTATCCCATTTATGTGTGTGCTTCCTTCTCCTATCACCAATACCTTGTTCTGGTTAGCTACATTGATGTGATATTCCTTTGGCCTGAATGATGTCAGTGTGTTTCTGTTATTGGTGGTGTGGTTGGTGGCCCCTGAATCAATGAGCCATGTATTCCCTTTCCTTGGCTGCGTGGATGTGGGTTGATGGTCTCCAAGGCCGTACAGTGATCCCGTATGACTGTCCCTGGAGCTGTCTCTATGTCCCCTTCTGTCTCTGGGATTGGGGGAGTCCCTACGCCTGAACCTTCTGTCTGGTGAGTGTCTGTCTGAGTTCCCTGACTTCCGGCCTTGCCTTTCCCTGTGGTGGTTGCAGTCTCTCTTATAATGGCCTCTGGAGCCGCAGGTAAAGCATTCTGGGGTGTTATAGTCTCTGGTTTGAAATTCTACCCTTTTCACTGGTCTATTCTCCCTGCGGCTCGTGGAGCGGTCCCTTCTTAGACTATCCTCCACTATCAGCCTGTTGGTGAGTGTTTCTAGGGAGAGATGCTCTATGTTGAGGCTATCTAGTTGTAGTATAAAGTTTTCCCAACTAGGGTCTAGGGAGTTTATGATTATGCTCTTCATGCTATCTTCTGAAATAGTTTTCCCCCTTTGTATGAGCTCTGCCCTGGTAGCATTTAGTTTAAGGATGTGTTCCCCCATGGGAGTCCCAGCCTTGTGCCTGGCTGAGTAGAACTCTCTAGATATCTTGGTGGTTGTGGCTGCACTCTTACTATAGAATAGATTAAATATTTTTTGCAGTATCTCAGCCACAGTCAGATGGTGGCCAAGGCTAGGGTATATGCTGGGTGATAGGTTTGTCATTAGTAAATAATATGCCCTGTGGTGTAAGCAATCTGTGTCAAAAGTCCAGGGTTTTTTGGGTGGATCATTAAGTAAAAATAACATATTTTCCCTTAGAAAGATGATTTGTAGCTGATGATTCCACTCTAAGAAATTAGCTCCATCTAATTTTAACTTGTGGAAATCAGCAGGCAAAGTCATTGAACTGTATGGTAAATTACTCACAGTCTGGAGCTGTCCATGGTGGTTTTGTAGGTGAGGGAACTCGCAATATTCTGGGGGGATGCTTGTTGCTAGTCTGTATGGACTTATCTCTATGTTCCTTGTACTTATCTCTATGTTCCTCTCTCTTCCTGTAGGTGGCGACTGGGCATGCGCGAAGCTCATTTCGCGCCGGAGGTCGTCGGGTGAGGAGCTCTCTGCTGCTGCTCTCAGGCCTAGGCCTAGGCCTGCCGGTGGGAGGCTGGGCTCGCTCCTGGCGGGTCCGTAGCCCTCCCTGGACGTCGGATGCCATGGCTGGGCCCCTGCATCTTGGGCGAAGATCGGAAAGAGGCGGGGAGGCGAGGCGGTCGCAGGTCAAGGATCCCTGGAGCTTGGCGGTGCGGCAGCGGACGTAAGTTGAGGATCTCCCGGGTTCGGCAGTGCGGTGGCGGCGGCAGCGGCAGCGGCGGCGGCGGATCCTGGGCGACGCTGGAGGACCTCCGGATGGGTCGGGAAGCCTGGCGGAGGCCGCGTGGCTGGTGAGTTGTTATTTCTTCTCCTCATTCCGCGGCCTAGGGAAGTTAGTGCGGTGGGTGGCGAGTTCGAATCCTGCGGGTATTCAGTCCTGCAGGCGGTCGGGTCTTGGCTGTTGTTTCTTGGGTGCGTTGTCCCGCGTGGTGTCTGCTGGGGTGTTGCAAGGGTTCCGATGGCTACCCTGCTGCCCTTTTGGATTTGTTGAGCGTCGGTTTGTTTCTTTCTGGTTGCTGGAGGCTTGAGTGCGGAGCCAAGTGCTGCCGCAAGGTTATCGATCACTTTCTCTACTTCGGGCTCGATGGGTGAGCCCCCGCAGGCTTGCGAACTTGCTTCTGAGTTATTTTCGGTTTCTTCCCCATCGGAGTTGGGGTTCTCGTTGTTTCGCGCCATTCGGTTTGAATCTCGGCTTCCCATTGGTTGTTGGCCATTCCAAGATGGCCGCTGAGAGCATGGCGCGGAAATGAAATCTTCCATGTCTGGCGCTTCAGCTTGGGGATACCTTTCCCTTGCCAGGCTGGTGATTTCTTTTCTTTGTTGTTGGATGCTCATCGCTGCTCCATTGCTTTCGAGTAGGCCATGGAGTTTCGCGATGAGCTCCTCTTTGCTGGCAGTCACTTCCATCATTTCCAGGATGGTGGATCGGAATTCTTCATTGCTCGGTGGCTCTGCCCTTCTGTAGTGGTAGGTTTCTTCTCTCGGCCCTTCGTCTCTGAGTGTAGGATTCGGGTCGTAGTCTTCATCATCCTCGGTTGTGGCGATTCTCGCTGTGGCACCCTCGAGAGCCTGCAGTTCTTTCATCTGCTTGGTGTAGGCTCTGGTGATCATTCTTTTCTCTGCTTCTGTCTGGGTTCTTGATTCTGCCATCTCTGTGAGTTGTGGGTAAACCATCCTCTGCTACCAACTTGTTACTTATTTCTAGGATCTTACCCAATAACTCCAACACAAGATGCAGTGAATCAATTCTCTTTATTAACTAATGTTTCAATTACAGGTATATAGCTCGAAGTGACCTCTGGATCCCTGGACCACGTCTTAAATACCTGGAGGGCGGAGCTGAGGTAAGGAGGGGTCAGGGGAGGATCTAGGTGGATGTGGTGTTAACCCCTATCATGCCTGGGATGGACAACGGTGGGCATTTATACATAACAATATTTCCCCTTTCTTTTTGTTCTGAACAAGAGAAGTAGGAAAGGGGGGGGGAAGGTGCGGTTTGTTTTCCCTTTTACACATTTTTTTTTCCTTTGCCGAGTTTGTCTGAGAGAAAGGAGGGGCAAATGGGTGACTTGATCCTGCAGCATTGTTTCTGACTGCATATGGCAGTTACGCAGATATATTTCCTGTCCTGATCTGACTTGCGATTTTGATTTTATTTCTTTTTGTGAAATGTTTGAGGTGTTTACATAAATCTATATAATAGAGAAGTGACATTAAAAGTTTGAAACAAATATTTTTTGGAGTAGAGACCCGAAGTACCTCTATTAGGTGATTTCTTTTACCTTTTGAAGGTGTTCTTTTTATCACCCTCTTTTATGTCTTTATGAATGTGCATTTTGAATGGTTTCGAATGCTGGGAAGTTAAGGAGATTTCTGGGATAGTCTGGATATGGAATAGCCTGGTGAATAGTTGACTATGTTATTTTAGCTTAGTGTTGCCTAGATAAGGGAATGGATTTTGAGGATTTTAACCCAGAGGTGGGAAGGAAAGACTAGTAGTATTTATCTAAAATGCTAGATCCTACCCTAAGGGATGTTCCCTTGAGGGAAGAATTACTTACTAATAGAAGGTAAAGATGGACTTTTTGGTCTGGCTAGCAAGTTACCTGTAAATTAGTCTGTATAGACTTGTGATTCAGACTTGTGACTTAGACTTGTGACTTAGATCAAGCTTTGCATTTCTCTGAAGCTTGTGGAAATAGTTAAGCTGATTTGTGATAAAGGTGATTCCCCTCAAGTGGGGAGAGTTAAGTATTTATTGATGAGAAGCCATAGGAAGTTGTTTGGAAGGCAGGTGATGAAGATAGGTTTGAAGAGTTGCAGAAAGTAACGATACCGGCTCCAGTGTTGAGCTTGCCTGATTTAAGGAAAATCTTCCACTTGTCTGTAGCAGTGGAAGATGGTATCGCCAAAGGAGTGTTGGTTCACATGTGGGCTGGGAAGAAGAGACCTGTAATATTTTTGTTAAAATTAATGGATCTTGTGGTGCAAAGTTAGCCCTTGTGTATACAAGCTGAAGCTGCAAGTGCACCTTCAGTGGAGGAGAGTAGAAAATTAACCTTTGGTGGGGCATTGGTGGTGAGTAGTCCACATCAGGAAAGTACAAACCTGATGCAGAAAGCCCAAAGGTGGTGCACCAATGCTAGGCTTTTGAAATATGGGATTATTTTATTGTCTCAAGAGAATTTGGTTCTCTTGGCCAATAGGAATTTAAATTAGGTGAATTCCTGTCAGGGGAGAGAGAAAGAAATGGGACGATGTGGAACATAATTGTGTGGTTATGTACTGATGGGTCTTCCCGGGTGGAGAATGGAACGAGGATGTGATGTCTTTGCTTTATTTGCTTGTGGGCTTTTAACGATCTTTGGTAAAAAGATTGTTTGGAAAGACTATAATACATATAGAAGCATATAAAAAGGAACTTTGAAGTTAGTTGTGGGAAATAGGATGGTGGACATAGAAGTACATGAAGCAGCGTTAGTAGGAGGGGCATTAATGATTTGATCCCTGCATTGGATTTGATCTGTATTTACGGATGATGAAGACAAACAAATGATGGATGATGGGGTGCGTAAAGTGGATGGAAAATGGATGATTAAGGAGGGGGTGCAAGTGCTTAATAAAGCAGTGATGTGGAATGTGATTGAAAGTGTGCATGAGGGGACTCATTGGGGAACCCAAGTTTTTATTGAGTTTGTTAAACGAAAATATATTTGTAGAGGCATGTAAATGATAGCCATACAAGTGGAGATGCTATTTACATTGTGTACGAATGCATAAATACATTGTGTATGTGCAAACATGTAGAGATTTGACCATTTGGCCTTTTCAATGAATCCAAGTAGATTACATTGAAATGCCAGCAGTGTGAACATTGAAATATGTGTTAGTAATAGTGGATTATTTTACTGGATGGCTTGAAGCCTTTCCTTGTACAAAGGTAAATGCTCAGATGACTGTTAAAATCTTATTGGAGCAAATAATACCCAAATATGGATTGGTTGATATTATTGAAAGTGATGGGGTACACATTTCATTGTCCAAATGATAAGGGTAATGGAGCAATTGGGGATTGATTGGCAATAAACATATTGGCAATAGAAACATTCAGTGAAAAAGTTAATGTTGGAGCTCCAGGTTCTTTGGACAAAATGTTTGCCTTTATCTCTTTTCCATCTAAAGAAAAGATGTTTCAGTATGTGATATGATATTTGGTTTATCCTATACTGAGAGTATGGGACTCTCAGTATAAAGCTTAAAGATGTCTTATTTAGAAAAATATACAGGGACTGTCCCAGTGTTTTTCTCGTTTAAGGTCTAAAGGACTATGGACATAAACTCCACCTCCTGATTTCCAAGTGCATGATTACAAAAGCGGTGCCTGGGTCCTGATAAAGTCTATAAAGGAAAGGAAATTACAGCCGGTATGGAAAGGGCCATTCCAAGTGTTGTTAACCACTGAATCGGCGGTGAGAACTATGGAACAGGGCTGGATACCATTATTCCAGAGTGAAAGGACCAGTGGCTTTGCCTTATGGATGGATTGTATGAATAGATGCAACAAAACTGCTTATATTAACCTTATGCTACAAGTCCTCTTAAACTGACTTTTCGACAACAAACCTAAGACGATGGATGGAGTATTTTACCGTTTACCGACGAATGGACTTTTGAACAGTAGAGCTATACATTTGGTTGGGAGTGATAATAAACATTTTTATTGTGTTATTGATTGTATTAAGAAAGGAGACAATTGAATAGTGTAAATTAATGCTGTGATATGCTGTGATATGCTGTGATATCCGGTGGATGTAAATTCCCTATGATCGGCTGGAAGACTTGAAGTCTAATGGTAAGCTTTTATGCTTTTACACATCTAAAACATACTCTAAACAGGGGACCTAGTCCACTAGGAAGATGGGGTTTGCGGTGGTGATAGTAATTACTTTGTGGGATCTTATTCTACAGGTGCAGATAGGAATGGGGACTTTGGCTATGTTGCCTAGTTATTCCATAACATGGCAGCAGCTATTTTTCTATACTGAACTTGAGCACCAATATTCCCTGATACAGACACCACTAACTCTGATAGAAATTACAGATGAAGCTGGGATTTGTATTAGATCATCTCTTGATGATGGTGTACCATTGGGGAAATACCCCAGGTGCAACCATACATATGAAATAATTTCCCAGTACAAAGATCTCTCAAACAAAATGGAGTTCTTATACAATCAATGCACTGAGTGATATGGTAATTATACCCCTTCTTATTGAAGTTTAGGATTACGAAAGAGGGGTTACATTTCCCATATCTGGAATTGAAGCTCCCTCCAAACTGATGTTTTTATGTGGTAATATTGCATTGACCCAATTATCTTTAATATGGGGTGATACACTGTTGGCTATCTTAAAGCACCAATAAGATGTACTAGAAGTATTGGAGAGTCACCCCATATAAATTTATTTCTGGATTTAATGAAGGTAGCCCTGAACAGTTCATCCTTTTGTATAAGAGAAGAGACTACTGTCTCTGATATATTGAAAACATGTTTTGTGGGAATGCCCATTCCTGGGGAGTCGTTATCATAATAACCGTGTTCCTAATATGGTTGCTACAAAAGTAGCTACACATGATGGTACGTTGGAAACAATTGATGAGTCACATGTGCATGGACATGAACATGTGGAAGCACCTAGTCCTGAGAAGGAACTACATCTAATTATTTATGCCCCCGTAAGAACCTATAAAATGAAACTGCAAAAAGTGCATAATAGTTCATAATATCACTACATACTACATATGTAACACATATAACTGAAGACACTGCTGTTAAAGGACTTTGGGATTTGCTTACGGGAAGTTTCTATAATGTTGCAAGACATCTGCAATTTACAGGAATAATAAAACTGATAAAAAGGAAAAGAGGGGATTGTGAGAAATAAGGATTATTCCTGTAAAAAGCATAACCTGAGTAACGCCATTTTAAATGCCATGTTTTACCTGATATAACCTGATTATATAACTTGGTAGTGAGGACATAAGAAAGGAAACTGTTGTTCCTGAGATGTTTGTTTTGCAGGATATATGATGCATATTTTTAAGGAAATAAATGTTTTGGTACGTTCCAGAATGGGCCTGTCTGATTCACAAGAGGAAAAGCCTACAAATAACTATACCATTTAACATGGAAACATTTTCAATGGGTATTGTTGAAGGGGAATTTCCAGGGCGTAACATGAGCCAAATATGTTATATAAGACCTGAAACCAATTCCCTGGTGAACCGTTTGTATCCATTTGTATCGGGCTTCTGTATCTTGAAAACTGTATTTAAATCATGTAATCAAAGTGGTCAGATGTCCTCTCTTTCATGGGAGGAACCTTTTGCAAAAGATTGAAATATATATATAGCTTTATATACTGTATATATATTTTAATAAATCTGCTGTTTTTTCTTGTTCATGTTCTCTGTGTCACTTATTATATATGATAATGCTGTTTTCTGCATTTAACAATATAGTAATAATAATAATAATAATAATAATAATAATAATAATAATAATAATAATAATTTATTATTATTGGTTAGGACTGGAGCTGCTGAGCTATTAACCAGCCTCAAAGGCTGTGAATCTCACTAAAGATTAACTAATAATAATAATAATAATAATAATAATAATAATAATAATAATATCAGAATCAACCTAAATTAGAAATAGCAAGACTAAAAAATTTACCTACAGTAATTACTATCTCTGAAGAAATGATGCTTCTGGTAAATAACCTCAAGGAAGAGATAGAAGTTCTTAGACAAATTAATAGCTGAAAATGAAAAACTTGTACAAGACATCAAACAAAAAGAAGAGATTGATACAGTAAAAAACTCCTTTTCACTTGCTGAAATAAATTTTAATCATAATTACCAAGAACTCCAAGAAAAATTATACTTCTCTTTTAAAAATAAAAATTGGATTAGAAGAAAGTAAGCGTAAGAATAAAACTAAACTCCAGGCTTTGATGGAAAAGATTCAACAAAGTACAGTTGTTCACAGTAGCCTCGGAACGCTGTGCTTGTATTTGTTTCTTGCCTGCCTTCCTATAAACAATAAACTACCTTGCAAGGTTTGTCCGTATGTTGTTTTAGACAAGTTGCTTCTCAGCCTAGTGAGCTCAATCTGCATTTGAAGAAAAGCTGCAAAAGCATTCTGTAAAGAAAGGAAGCCATAGGCCTGGCTGCAGTAGATGAGAGGCCTGAAGACTGAGACACAGGGGCATCTAAATCTGTAATTACAAAGCTGCTGGCTCCCTTTTCTAATGATGTAATAAATATCCAAGGGGTTAATGGCTTCATAAATCGTCGCTCCATGCTGAAAACCCTGAAATGTTCCTTAGATGGAAGAAATATAGAACACCAGTTTCTCTATATGCCTGAGTGTCCAGTTCCCTCCTGGGTCGTGACAACCTATATAAGATGGGAGCTATTCTGTCCTTTGATGAAGACAAGATGTCATTAACAATGAGGCACCCCCCAGATGAAATATGGCGAGAAATATGGCTCAAGAGGGTCAAATCCCAATACCTGGCAGGAGTTTGAAGTACCGAAGTTGAAGATAACCCACCAGGATATGCTGCACCCCATGCTGAAGCCTTAGCAGTGCCTGTTCCTCTCAGTCAGAAAAGCTAACCCCATCCCATTACCATAAGTCAAAGGCAGAGAGCGATGGAAGGAAGCTGTCTGTCCAACTATTAGGAAATTAACCCTTAGGCAGCCAACTACCATTTACACCAGCCATGCGATTCAAGGAGTTTAAGAGACAAAGGGCCATTTATGGCTGACAAACCCCAGAAATTACAAGCATCAAGCTCTCCTCACTCAGAAACCACGAGTGATCCTGAAACAAACAAATGCTTTAACCCAGCTACTCTTTTGCAAGCATCGGGTCCTGAAATTGAAACAACGTATGTGTGAGGGATCTCACGAAGATCAATGGTTCGTTGAGGGCACTTCCAAGAAAAGTCAGCATGCAAGGATGCAATCAAATTAAGTCTTTATTTAGAAGTAAAAGTGGAGTAAAATGAGTTCCCTGGCATGGAGGCACCCATGCCTGGATTGAGCCCATGGTTCAGTCCTGTAGGAAGTTAGAACAAGAGCAGAAAGAGCAGCCCCTGTGGAGGGGTTCTTATAGGGGCCCATGGCTCCTCCCTTACCAATGTGTGAGGGGGCCGGAGGACCATTAACTCTCCCCCAATGGGGCTGCAGGGGCCGGAGCCCCTTGACACACCAGTGGGATCAAAAGTCCCTCTTTGCTCCCATCTGGTGGCCTTTTAAGAAACTGCCATGGCTGGCACAAAACACCTAACAGTATGCAGGTCAACACAGCAATCAGAGAGGAGCAGACCTTCCCAAGCCTGACTGACCAGCCTTACCAGGACTTTAAGAGAAAAAGCAGACAAAGATGTGCCTTGAAAATCACCTTAAGTGAGTAAATGCATTACCACTAGTACTTTGATCTGTGTGATATTCTCCACGTAAAGGAATTGTTACGATATTTTCAGGATCAGACTCAATAAATGAATTAAGAGTTAGATATTCAAATAAAGCACTGTTTATTTACAGAAGGCATTCTATATTCACTGAATAATCACAGATAGAAGCACAGAAGGAATGTATACAGCTCCTTATATATACATGGGGTGGAGCTAGATATGGGAGTGGTTAAATATGAATATATTAAGTAGTGAAGAATAAGTTAACCCCTGATACCCTGGTCATATACTATTTACATAATGAAGAATAAGGCATTTACTTGTGACAAATCCCCCTCTAAATGCCGATTCGATATACTACAACAATTACATTCAGATTCAGAACAATATAAAACTTGTAACTTAGAAGTCAAGTATTTGTGCTGTTTAGAAGGCAAAGGCTTTGTCAATATGTCAGCTATTTGCTCTGATGTTTCGCAATGAACTGCTTTAATAAATCCATCCTGAGATAACTGCCTCACATGTTTGAATTTTATATCTATATGTCTGGACCTTTGTCCAATAGCATCAGATCTAGATATTTCAATAGCAGCCTTGTTATCTTCATGCATGATAAATGGTAATGAAGGTTTCTTCCAAGTGTTTGACAATAAGTCATTAAACCATATGAGGTTATTTGAGGCTTTAGACAGACAAACATATTCTGCCTCAGTCGTTGAGGTGGCTACTAAATCTTGTTTACCAGTGTACCAGTAAACTGGACAATCGTTAAGGAAAAATATATAGCCAGATGTGCTTTTTCTACATGTGGTATCGCCAGCCCAATCCGCATCGGCATAACATGTGAGGATGGGCTCTTTGACATTATTAGGTTCCAATAATAAACAGAAGTCTAAACTATTCTTTAAATATCTTAATATTCTCTTGACAGCTTCCCAAAGAGCCTTGGTACTACAGTGGTTTAAAGCACCCTGTTATTAACACAGCTGCCTGCAATTTACTGCTGGTTCGAATCTCTCCAAGGCTCAAGGTTGACTCAGCCTTCCATCCTTTCTAAGGTAGGTTAAATGAGGACCCAGTTGTGGGGGCAATAAGCTGACTTTGTATAAATATACAAAAGTATGAAGGCTATTGCTTAACGCACTGTAAGCCGCCCTGAGTCTCCGGAGAAGGGCGGCATATAAATCAAATTAAAAAAAAAAAATAATAAAAAAAAATGATATAATAATGGTTTGCTGACGTGCCTAGACAACAAGTTGAGAGGCAAAGCAATATCAGGTCTAGTCCAATTGGAAATATATAGAAGGGAACCAATGACTGATCTGTAAAGTGTATTATCTTTAAATTCGGGGGATGACTCATCTGTGTTCCTCAAAAAATCAGTTTGCATGGGAGTGTCACAGGGCTTAGCATTATTTAAGTTACATTTGTTCAGAAGTTCTATAATCTTATCTCTTTGAGAAAGTTTGAACCCCCTTTTTGTTTTACTGATTTGAACTCCAAGATACTTATTTACCTTCCCTAATGATTTCAAAGAGAAATGTTCATTTAGTTTTGTTACAAATGTCTCTCTCCTCTCTTTATGTTTACCTATATACAAAATATCATCCACATAAATTAACACAAATTCTAGAGAATCACCCTCTTTTTTGACAAAGAAACAGTTATCAGCAGTAGTAGCATTGAAATTCATAGTTTTGAGTACTTTGACTAAACATTCATACCATCGTTTGCCAGATTGTTTCAATCCGTATAAACTTTTGTTTAGCAACCACGTTTCATTTTTGTTTGTGTATTGACTATGAGGTGCTCTTACATATATCTCTTTATCTAATTTTGCATGTAAATATGCAGTCTGTATGTCGTATTGGAATACATCAAGGTTAAGTGCTGATGCTATAACCAGAGCTGTTTTAACACTCTCAGTTCTTACTGTGGGAGAGTATGTGTCTGTGTAATCCTCGGGATATTTTTGTGCATAACCTTGTGCAACTAGTCTAGCTTTGTATAAGGTGTTGCCTCCCTCTAAGTTTTTGATTTTATATATCCACCTGGTGCCAATAACAGTTTTATCTTTAGGTGCAGGTGTAGGTGTGAATACATTTAATTCTCGTAAACTATCCATCTCCTTAGTCATGGCTGATTCCCACTTTTTCTTTTCTTCGGGGGGAAGTTTTAACACTTCCTCGTATGTGTTTGGTGTTGATGTTTCTCCATCCATATACATTACATAATCTTTGTATTTGTTTGGCACTTGATTTCTGTTACTTCTGATCGTTCTTTCTGGTTTACTATCATTATCATGTAAATACCTTGTTTCCTTTTTTGTTAATGAATCTGTCTTTATTTTGTGTTGACTGTTTGTCCATGTTTTGATTTTGTTTTTATGTGAGTTGTGATTGTATTCTTCTCTAGTCATTTTTTCTTGATGTTTAGTGTCTGGATTAGTGTTTGGGAATATTTCATTAAGATGTATTTTAGACCAGTTGGCCTGTTCATGGAATACAGCCGTTCTAGAAACTATAAATTTGTTATTATTATCGATAAATCTGTACCCTTTTGTGCCTGTTTCGTATCCCATGAACCTAAGTCTTCTGGATACGTTCTCACCTTTACGCCTCAATTGCTTAGGTATGTGTACGTCTGCAGTGACTCCAAATATGTGCATGTGTGCTATTTTGGGTTTCCTACTATACATTACTTCATATGGTGTCTTGTTTACAATGCTGGACCAAGTTCTATTTTGTGTATAATTGGAATATTGTAAAGCTTCTGACCAGAATTGTTTACCTAAGCCAGCATCTTCTAGTGTGCATCTAATCATGGTTTGTAATGTTGAGTTCTTTCTCTCTACCACTCCATTTTGGAATGCAGAGAAAGGGCTAGATGTGTAATGTAACATCCCTTTGTCTTTTAGCCATTGGGAGAATTCCTTTGACATGAATTCACATCCCCTATCTGTCATAATTTGTTTTATTCTAATATTATGTTGCGTTTCTACACGTTTGTAAAATTCCTTAAATTTCTGAAAAGTTTCATCTTTGTGCTTTAATGTATAGACAAACCCATAACGACTATAGTCATCCACAATGGTTAGAAAATAACGTTTTCTATATGTGATTGATGGTGTTAATGGACCAACTAGATCCATGTGTACCAAGTCAAAAATTTGGTTGGTTGATCTTGTTGACTTTCTGGGTTTGGGACTAGTTTTGATTTTTGTGGATTTACATACTGAGCATTCCAAATAGTTTTTACAATTTTTTATTTTAACACCTTCAGCATGTTCAGTCATCTTTTGTACTACAGGAAAACTGGCATGTCCTAATTTCCTATGTAAGACATGAGCACACTCATCATGAATTGGTTTACCAATTTTAGGTTTTTTGTCATTGGATGTGTCTTTGTGATTATGAATTATCTCATGTTCCTCATTGTCACTATTACTATTGTCTCCATTATCTATGTCATTGTTATCTTCCATGTTGGAATCAATGTTGTGTAACCATCTCTCTTTTGTCATTAAATAAGGTAGACCTCCTTTAATAACCACAGTACCTATGTTTATTCTGTTTTTCTCTAATGTTGCTCTTCCTTTTGAGAACACAATATTTATGTCAGAATCTCTGCTTAGTTTTATTGCACTAAGTATGTTATGAGGTATTTCAGGTATTAACAATACCCCCTCTATTTTTCCTAGACCAGGTAAGGTTATATTCCCTCTACCTATGACTTGGACCTTTTCTTGATTAGCTACTTTAATTACAAATTTATCTTCTACAAATGAAGATAATATATTTTTATTATTTGTAGTGTGATTAGTTGCTCCAGAATCGATAAGCCAATCGTTGTCCTCTGGCTGTTGTATGTTAGTGTTGTCATGTTTGTTTAACCCATTCAGTGAACCAGATCTTCTATCCTTTGAATTATCCCTGCCCCCTCTACGTTCTCTATAGTTGGGTGGACTTCTATATCTATGTTCTGATTTTTGTCTTTCTCTGAGGAGTTTAGGACAATCTCTCCTATTATGTTCCTTGGATCCACAGTTGTGGCATCCAATTGGTTCATGATATCTTTCTTGAAATGCTACCTTCTTATATTGTTTATGTTCCATGTGGTTGTTACAATGACTCCTCCTTGAATTATCTTCAGCTATTAGCTTATTAGATAGATTTTCTATGGATAAATATCCTAAATTGATTGTGTCTAAATGTGATATATAGTTATCCCACGATGGGTCTAGTGAGTTAATGATAACACTCTTCATTGTTTGATCTGAAATTAACTCCCCCCTTAAATGCAGTTCTGCTCTGATTTTGTTTAAAGATATTAAATGTTCACTTATGGTAACCCCTGGCTTTATCCTAGCTGAGAAGAAATCTTTAGACATTCTTGTTGTAGTGGCTACACTTTCACTGTGAAACAATTTAAACATGCATTGAATAATTTCTGAGACAGTCAGATTTTGCTTAATACTGTGGTACATGGTAGGAGATATACTGGAAATTAATAAGAAAAATGCTCTATGGTGTAGGCAGTCCAATTTTAGAGTCCAAGGTCTTTTTGGGGGGTTAGTAATAAAAAATAATAAGTTTTCTTTTAGAAAGACAACCTGGAGCTGCTGACACCACTCTTGCAAATTAATACCATCTATTCTCAGTTTTGGGAAGTCATTGGGCAAATTCTCAATATTGTTGGATCCATTACTTACAACTGGGGGTAGTCCGTGATCTTGTAAATGTTGATAGTTGCAGAATGGTGTGGGTATGCTTGCAACGAGTCTGAATGGCTCTCTCCGTTCCTCATGTCCTCCGAAGCTGTCTGCGTAGTCTTGCACATGCGCGTTGTTCATTTCACTCCTGAAGCCGTCGTGAGAGGTTCTCGCTGCTGCAGCTCCCCTGCATTGCTCTTCCTCCGAGGAATCGGTCTCCGGCTCGATCTTGGGAGTCCTGGTGGTAGCAGGCGCTCGCTTTCTTTCGTTGAGGACGCTGGTCCCTGGGATCGTCTGTGGTGTGGGGTGGTATCTGCAGGGCTCTCTGGGTTCAGGCGTCGGTGCTCTCGTCATTTGGATAGAAGCGGGTAGATTCTGAGATGTTTGCTTGCTTGCTTGTCTTTTCTTTATTTTTTGACTGCTGTCTTTCGTTGATTCTTTAGTGATTTTCAATTTTGGTCCAAATGCTGCAAAGAGCGTTTTCATTGCTGATTTTACTCGCATATCTATTGAAGCTTCTTCGATTTCTGTGTCTGATTCTTCTGAGGTGTAAATTTTCTCCCTTTCATTTCTTGCATCGAGTAAGGCTTTTCGCGCCAGATATTTTGAATCCTGCTTTCTGATTGGCTCTGCTTCGCTCATCTTAGGGGTCTGTTGAAACCAAGATGGCTGCCATTCAAAATTTTGCGCGGGACTGTTAGTTTTCTTTTTCGCTGTATTTTTATCTGCAGGCAGATCGCTCACCGTTTTTGAGTCTTTAGGTTCATCCGTAACGATGTGCTTCTCTCTCGCTGCTCCGTTGTTTTTTAATATGTCTTGGAGGTTCGCGATGAGATTTTCATCGTTCTTTTGGCTTTTTAAGAGTTTTAGTATCTCTGACCTGAGTTCGTTGTTTTCTATTTCGTTTTCTTCTTGGTCATCAGTTTCATCCATTATTTCTTCGTTGTCTGTAGTGCAGTCTTCAGATTCTCTCGACATTGCAGTCGTGGACTCATCGATCATTTCTTGATCTGCTTCCATTTCTTTGCTGTATGCCCTGGTGTTGGGCCTTTCTCTTTTGTTTCTGGAGTTTTCTCTCTCAGACATATTTAAAGTTTTATTGAGTCAATTCAACCATCCTCTGCTACCAGATTGTTACGATATTTTCAGGATCAGACTCAATAAATGAATTAAGAGTTAGATATTCAAATAAAGCACTGTTTATTTACAGAAGGCATTCTATATTCACTGAATAATCACAGATAGAAGCACAGAAGGAATGTATACAGCTCCTTATATATACATGGGGTGGAGCTAGATATGGGAGTGGTTAAATATGAATATATTAAGTAGTGAAGAATAAGTTAACCCCTGATACCCTGGTCATATACTATTTACATAATGAAGAATAAGGCATTTACTTGTGACAGGAATAAATAAGGAATTAAATAAATTCTCCACATAAAGGAATTAAATAAGCAAATACAAGAAATCCAACAATATTGTGTGTCCCTTAGCCCACCATTTTTGACCACCTCTAGTTATAATATTCAAATAGTAGTGAGAAATAAATGGGAAAACATGATTGTAAAAATGAAATGAATAATAATTGGAGTATTTGTCTTTGTATTTTGAAATCTAGACAATGATAAGTTTTCTTTTTTAATCTTTTTCTAGAAATATGAATAAGTATAAATTGTGACAATTGAAATACTTTAATGGTATATGGTGTTGAAGGTAAAAAAGGATTAAGTTGTAGCTTGGATAACAGCTAGAACATTTCTAAATTTAATTAGGGAAATTGTAACAATAGAAATATTTTTTTAAAAAAAATATTGTGATGAAAGTAGAAATGATTAAATTGTGATTTGGAGGATTGTATGGGTAAAACACTGGAAAGGAAAAAGTTTAATGCCTAGGTGGAAGGGCCCATATACTGTGGTCATGTGTTCCCACTTGCAGTAAAAATGTTGGAATCCAAGTCTTGGATTCACTGGACTCGAGTTAAGTCCGCAACTTAGGAATATTGGGAGGCAGACCAGGACTAGGCCCGACCCCTAGTAGTACGCTTGAAGAAGCGCCCCCTATAACTGTCCTACCGGCAACGGGCAGGCAACATACGGGGCAGAAGAGGCCTTACTGGTGTCACACCAGAAGCTGACCCTCCACGTACGGCTGAAGATTTGGAATGGGAAGTCAAACATATATAGCCATAGCTACACTATCTCTTATTTTAATAAGCGTGCTTGTTGTTATTGTGATTAGTTGTGATTTGCTGTATATAGTATGCTGGAATCACCTCTTCCTCAAAAAGACAGGTGCTGAATCTAAAATCATAGACTGTGACAGAGATCAGTACGAAACTCCTGTAGATATTTATGTTTAAAGAAGCCAGGGAGTGAGCTCTCTGTGGGGCTGCTCTAGCTCTAGGAATGTGGATATTGTATTTAACAAATAAGAGGTGGTTCTGTGGGATACCTAAAACTAATATTGCTTTTTCCCAAGTCACATATAACCCTAACCTTCTTCCTGATGTGGTAAATTTGTAGATTAAGGGAATTGTGATTGGATAGGTTCTGTGTAGAGGACAATTATGAGTTTTCTGTGGCTTTGGCTATTATTGGCAAAGGGCCTAATGAGTAATAACACCCTGAATAGTAGTTCCCAATGTTGTGAGAATGCCCAAGTGACACCCTTGCCCTTGAGAAAGGATCTGGGGAAGTTGAGAACCCCAAAGAACAGGGCAGGAACTGGTCACAAGGTGTGAACTCTTTGGAACAGGTCCACTCCTGCCAACGACGTATCATCAATAGGTGGGGTCGGTACCCTGAACCTAAGCCAACCCCAAGACCTA
The DNA here is from genome assembly GCF_029215685.1 of Pituophis catenifer annectens. Taxonomy (NCBI): domain Eukaryota; kingdom Metazoa; phylum Chordata; class Lepidosauria; order Squamata; family Colubridae; genus Pituophis; species Pituophis catenifer. Next base: position 25,925,473 of record NW_027256885.1, on the reverse strand, counting down.
AAGACAAGCATCTGACAATCCCAGAACAGAGTGGGGTAGAACAAAATGAGAATGGGCCCCTGTAACAATTGAGAAAAGGGAACTACATGTTAAGAATACTGGAATTGAGTGAAAGCCTAGTTAATCAGTCTGACCCTACCCTAAGCCAAAAATGCTGGTTGTGTTATCTGCTGGTCCTTCATCTTACAATGCTGTTCCAGTTGAGCCAGATCTTTGGGTCAGGGCCACAATAGTCCTTGAGAAAGATATTAGATGGAGAACCAAAGTAGCAGTAACCAAATTGGAAGGAGACTTTTATAACGCCTTTAAAAGGCTGGGGATGAATCGTTTCTCCATTGTTGGCCCTATAGCCGTTGGTGTGGAAATCCTAGGGTCACCCTCCTTGTGTGTAAAGTGACATCAGGAACCAGATATTCCTGTAGGATCCCTGACTGGAGATCAATGTCCATCAGAAATACACTTTGACCCTAGAATGACACTTAACTAACTGGTGGCATTTCTCCTTATGCCCACTATTTATTTCAACAGAAGGTTACTTCTCAATACCACCACATGTCTCCATTAGATCCAACACAGGCTTATGTGTCCTACTTCCCCTTGGAAATGCAAGTTAACATTACCTTTTTGAAGGCACAATTCTCAGAGATAAGCAAAAGGACCCTACACTAGAAGTCCCATTGCAGCCACTGGTGGGAAAAATGTGTATTTGTGTTTACCTACAAACTGGACTGGAACGTGTACATCTTCCCCAAAATAGGTGTTGTCAGTGGAGAGCACACTATCCCTGTTCCCCTCATGGGGCATGTTCAAAAAAAAAAAAAGTGCCACTCTTGGTCCCACTATTAGCAATCCTGGGGATAGGGACTGCTGTTGGAACAGGTGTAGGTGGAATGGCACACTCCATAACACAGTTCAAGCAATTGTCAGAGGAGTTCCAAGAAAGCCTGAACCAAATTGCAGGGACCTTGGTCAAGGCCCAAGAAGGTGGTTTGTGTGTATTCTTGGGAGAAGACTGTTGTTTTTACATGAATAAGTCAGAAGTGGTCAGAGAAATTGCCAAAGATTTGCAGGACCGGGCATTCAAAATGGGTCAGAAGTTACAAACAACAGAAATGTGGTTCTCTTAGTTGTCTGGGCCTGGCTGGATTAGACAGATGTTATTCCTGTTGTGACAGGCCTGGCTTTTATTCCTTGTTCAGATAACTAGCTATGAGAGCAGTGAAAGAGATAAGAGTTGAAAAAATGAGTTGATTTTGATGGAAAGCCTTATAGACTGTAAAATTGACCCTGATCTCTTTAATGAAAATGAAGTTTCTGAGGCAGGAACATATGTAAAACTCTCAACTGGGTACTTAGAGAAAGTGCTTCAGAGAATAAGATTTGAAAATCATATGTATTACTTGTCCTTCCTTTGCATTACTATGTATCTTATCCTGAAATTGATTATGTTATGTCAAATGTTATATGCTTACATTGTTGAATTAAGCTCTGTAATAGGTAAGACTCAATTGTAAACAAGTTAAATAGAGTCTTAAAGGGGGGGATAAGGCAGAACGTAAAGTGAAATTAAATATAAGAGTGAATTAATACGGGGTCAGCCTAGATGACCTCTGAAGGGCCCCTTTAACTAGTAAATATACAGGTGAAACTCGAAAAATTAGAATATCGTGCAAAAGTTCATTTATTTCAGTAATGCAACTTAAAAGGTGAAACTAATATATGAGATAGACTCATTACATGCAAAGCAAGATAGTTCAAGCCTTGATTTGTCATACTTTTGATGATTATGGCTTACAGCTCATGAAAACCCCAAATTCACAATCTCAGAAAATTAGAATATTGTCAAAAGGTTCCATATTCTAGGCTCAAAGTGTCCCACTCTAATCAGCTAATTAAGCCATAACACCTGCAAAGGGTTCCTGAGCCTTTAAATGGTCTCTCAGTCTGGTTCAGTAGGAATCACAATCATGGGAAAGACTGCTGATCTGACAGTTGTGCAGAAAACCATCATTGACACCCTCCATAAGGAGGGAAAGCCTCAAAAGGTAATTGCAAAAGAAGTTGGATGTTCCCAAAGTGCTGTATCAAAGCACATTAATAGAAAGTTATGTGGAAGGGAAAAGTGTGGGAGAAAAAGGTGCACAAGCAGCAGGGATGGAGAGGATTGCCAGGAAAAGGCCATTCAAAAGTGTTGGGGACTTTCACAAGGAGTGGACTGAGGCTGGAGTCAGTGCATCAAGAGCCACCACACAGAGACAGATCCTGGACATGGGCTTCAAATGTCGTATTCCTCTTGTCAAGCCGCTCCTGAACAACAAACAACGTCAGAAGCGTCTTACCTGGGCTAAAGAAAAAAAGTCATCTTTTCTGATGAGAGCAACTTTTGCATCTCATTTGGAAACCAAGGACCCAGAGTTTGGAGGAAGAATGGAGAGGCACACACTGCAAGATGCTTGAAGTCCAGTGTGAAGTTTCCACAGTCTGTGTTGATTTGGGGAGCCATGTCATCTGCTGGTGTTGGTCCACTGTGCTTCATTAAGTCCAGGGTCAACGCAGCTGTCTACCAGGAGATTTTGGAGCACTTCATGCTTCCTTCCGCAGACGAGCTTTATGGGGATGCTGACTTCATTTTCCAGCAGGACTTGGCACCTGCCCACACTGCCAAAAGTACCAAAACCTGGTTCAATGACCATGGGATTACTGTGCTTGATTGGCCAGCAAACTCGCCTGACCTGAACCCCATAGAGAATCTATGGGGCATTGCCAGGAGAAAGATGAGAGACATGAGACCGAACAATGCAGAAGAGCTGAAGGCCGCTATTGAAGCATCCTGGTCTTCCATAACACCTCAGCAGTGCCACAGTCTGATAGCATCCATGCCACGCCGCATTGAGGCAGTAATTGATGCAAAAGGGGCCCAAACCAAGTACTGAGTACATATGCATGCTTATACTTTTCAGAGGTCCGATATTGTTCTATGTACAATCCTTGTTTTATTGATTTCATGTAATATTCTAATTTTCTGAGATTGTGAATTTGGGGTTTTCATGAGCTGTAAGCCATAATCATCAAAATTATGACAAATCAAGGCTTGAACTATCTCACTTTGCATGTAATGAGTCTATCTCATATATTAGTTTCACCTTTTAAGTTGCATTACTGAAATAAATGAACTTTTGCACGATATTCTAATTTTTCGAGTTTCACCTGTAAGAGACAAATGCTGGGTTCAAAAAGTTAAACTGCAGAATTAACACACTTTCTACAGTTGGAGAGTTCAAGAAGTAAAACCACAAGAAATTAACTAATCTTCCTGTTCAGGCAATAATGGGAGGAGGGAGAGAGCCTGTCAGGGTGTATAAATCCCGTTCCAACCCCCAGGAGGTATTTGCACTTAATTAGAGATGGACTGTGGCTTTCCTTTGCAGCATACTTTAAGAGAAAATAAGCCAGGATATATTCTAAGAAACACATTTTATTATAAAGAAATTTAAAAAAACAATCTTACTAGCTATTAATTACATCTTGGCAAACTTCCCTGCCTTGCCGGCAGAAGTTCTGGCAGACGAACAAAAGAAAAAAAAAAGAAGGGTGAAAAGAATGTGGACATGCGCAGTGGTTCAGAGATAAGACTCAGATCAGTCTACCGTAAGTCTCAGAATGGGAGCCCAGCTGACAAATACAAGAACGCAGTGACAATCCCCTTCTTTGTCAGTTGAGCGGACATCAGGTACATCATCAAATAAGGTGCATCTTCTTATACAGATACTCGTGTTGAGCTGCTGGAAGCGGTTTGTTGAGTATATCAGCAATCTGATCATGTGTAGGCACATACTGCAATTTAACAAAACCTTTTTTCACTAATTGTTTTATGTTTTGATAACGGATGTCAATGTGTCTGGACCTAGAACCTGTGAAATGTGATTCAGAAATATAAACCACCGATTCATTGTCTTCCATCACGGTGATCGGTCGGATTGGACATATCCAGATATCTGTGACCAAAGCATCAAACCATGTTAGAGAATTACATGCATCTGAAACACAAGCATATTCAGCTTCAGTAGATGAACAAGAGACAAAATTCTGTTTACGCACTTGCCAGTAAACAGGACATCCATTTAAGAACATCATATAACCTGAAGTACTTTTACGTGATTTCTTATCACTCGCCCAATCAGAATCTGCATAACAACATAATTCTGCATAATCAGTATGTGTTGGTTCTAACAATAACTTCATATGTTTAGTGTGTTTTAGGTATTTCAATAATTTCTTAACGCATGTCCAATGAAACTGTTTTGCCTTACCTACGTGTCGAGACAAGAGATTAACACTAAGTGCAATGTCAGGTCTGGTCCAACTACTAATGTACAACAGTGACCCAATAACTGAACGATAAAGTGTTTGATCCTCGAACTCAGGACTTGGTTCATGTGTCAAGTTGTGAAAATCTGTTTGCATGGGTGTTTTTGTTGTGTTAGCATCCTTCATGTTGCAATGATGCAAAATTTGTTCAATTTTATCCTCTTGTGAAAGACGAAACCCCTTCTGTGTTTTGTCAATCTGAACGCTTAAATAAGTGTTAACGTAACCTAAAGATTTCAATGTAAAATATCTCTGCAAGGCTTTGGCAAAAATTTCACTCATCTGCTTATTTGGACCAAGATAAACAATATCATCAACATAAACAAGAACTATCTCATATGTATTGTTAGATCTTTTTGTGAACACACACTCATCAGTTTCAGACTTAATAAAGCCCATTGAATTTAGTTTGTCAGTAAGACATAAGTACCACATTAAACCAGACTGTTTCAGACCATAAAGACTTTTGTGTAGAAACCAGGTATCCCCTTCTTGCTGTCGGAACCCTGGAGGACCTCTCACGTAGATCTCTTCGTCTAGGTCAGCATGTAGATAAGCCGTGTCAACATCGAACTGGAAAGCTTCTAAACCAAGGACAGTTGCAGTTGCTAAAGCAATTTTTCACTCTCAGTCCGAACTGTTGGTGAGTAGGTATTTGTGTAGTCCTCAGGATAACATTGAGCAAAACCCTGAGCTACAAGTCTGGCCTTGTACAGTGACTCACCATTTGGCTTCTTTTTGATTCTGTAGACCCATCGAGTGCCAATGACCCTTTTGTTTGCTGGAGGTTTTGCAGGTGTAAACACCTTAAGTTTCTTTAGACTGTCCATTTCAGCCTGCATTGCCTCATACCACTTCCCTTGCTCTGAATCAGGAAGATGTTTGATTTGTGTGAATGTATCAGGTGGAAGTGTAACATTGCAAATCCAAGGCAAGGATGTTTTTGTCAGTTGCCACAAATATCACTGTGGAGGGATCCCCTTTGTGGCCCCCTTGGAACATCTCGGAACAACAGTCCATTCTTCTTCTGCTTCATCCTCGTCCTCACATTCGTCACTAGCGTCAGCATCAGCGGCTTGCGAAGACGGAACATCAGGTTGAGAAGGACTAGTGGCTGGAACATTTGCCTGTGGATCTCGATCATCAGACTGCGAGGCATCAGCAGTATCATCTCTAGGAAAATAAACTCCAGGATCATTGGAATGAATCCTGGACCAGTCAACATCTTCCTCAAAATTAGCAGATTGGGAAATCACAATTACATGTGTGGAGTCAATAAATTTGCTCCACTTTGAATTATCATCAATGCCCATAAATCTCAGTCTCTTTGCTGCTGGACCTCCTTTTCTTCTTTGAGCTAAGGGAATGTTCACCATAGCATATGAACCAAAAATATGGATGTTTTTGAGATCGGGCTTGTAGCCATACAACATGAAGAAAGGAGTCTGATTTATTACACTACTCCAAGTACGGTTGACAATGTAATTTGCATATTTGATAGCTTCACCCCAGTATGGCATACTAAGGTTGGCGTCTTCTAGGAGACAACGCATCATGGTTTTCAGGACTCCTTGTCGTCTTTCTACGACTCCATTGTGAGCCGGCGTGTAAGGGGGCAAGGTTTGATGAAGAATTCTACTCTTACGCATCCAGTCCTGGAAACTCTGAGACATGAATTCAGCACCATGATCACTCTGGATTCTGGCGATGCGAACTTGGTGTTGGGTAGAAACAAGAGCAGCAAAGTCTTTAAAGATCTGAAAGGTCTCAGATTTTTTCTTTCATAGGATATACATATCCATATCTAGAGTAATTATCAACAATTGTTAGAAAATATTTTTTACCACCAAGTGTTGGCTTAAAAGGACCAACTATGTCAGTGTGAACCAAATCAAAAATACGTGTTGACAGGCGTGTTGCACGTTTGGGAATGGCTGCTGCTTTGGATTTGGCTTTCTTGCAGACAGCACAATCCAAAAACACCTTACACCCCTTTAGATCCAAACCTTTTGCGAACTCCGGCATCTTCCTAAGAACACGGAAACTGGCATGCCCCAATCTTCTATGCCACTTATGGATACACCTGGAATGCAAAGGTTTACCAGTTAGTGAATTCTCAACATTAACGGTTTTATTAGGAACCCCAGGCCTGCTCTGAGCAACCTGTTTCCTAATTTTCCTTTTGTTGGCTTTAGGAGCCTTTGGAGTAGCAACAGGATCTCTCTCTGGAAAATCTCTCTCTGGGCCTGTGCTCTCCTCTTTTGGAGCTTGCATACTTGCCTGTGCTTGTGATTTAGGCTTTGGCTTTAAGTAATAAACACCACCAATTAACATGGTTTCAGCAACAATATCTCCATTTTTAACTATGTAACTTGCTTTTTCAAGGTGGTGAACCTGGAACTTTAACACTCTAGACAAGTGAGCCTGACTAAGCAAATTACTATTTGCTGTTGGTATATAATAAACATCAGGAATGAATGCATCGAGCTCTTCAACATAAACAGTTCCTTTTCCTTTGACCTGACAAGGATAATTGGAAAAAGAATAAAGTTCACGTAGTTCAGGTTCAGGCTCGTGCATCTCTGTGAAAAGTTCTTTTCTATAACTAACATGCAATGCTGCACCACTGTCCAAAGTCCACAGGAGCCGTCTGTCGTACTCTGGATGAGGTTGTGGATCATTGGTTAAAGCCAATGTGACGAGTGGAGCTTGTGGATCATGCCTGGGACCACGACGACCTTGTCTTCCGCCTCTGCCTCCTCTGGAATCTGTTCCTCTGGGCTGGTACGAGACGGGAGCTGGAACTCGTTGGGGACAATCCCGGGTGGCATGTCCCACACGGTTACAGATGTAGCATCTTGGCATCCTTGGAATGTAGGCTCTTCCTCGGAAGGGACGCCTCGCTGGAGCTCTTGATGCGAATGGTCCTCGCAAATGTGGTGTGGCTAACATGAGTGCTTCTTCTTCAGTTAAAAGTCTGCTTACATGGTCCACTGTGTGTTGAGCAATAGGCACTTGATTAATCTTTGTAATGGCATCTTTCCATTCATAATTCAATGAGTTAATAATAATGCTGATCATTTGAATATCATCAATAAGATAGCCTCTTTCTCTCAATTCTTTTCTCATTCCTTTCAGTTTGGTTAAGTGTCTTCCAATTTGTTCACCAGGTTTCAATCTCGAACCATGGAACTCAGACATGAGCAAACATGAAGATTCAATTGAAACAGGCCTGTAGTAATTTTCCAATTGGACCCAAATTTGTTGGGCTGTTGCATCAGGTGGAAAGGTAACCTGCAGTTCAGTATCCATGGACATCAATTATGTTGTGCAAGCTTTAGTCTCTAAGTCTCTTATTGCAGGAGTCCATGCCTGGGCAGGAGGATTAAAAACCATACAGTGAGTACCTTCTCTGCAGAGCAATAGTCCAACCTCACTGACCCAGGCCTTATAATTCTGTCCTGACATCTTTAATTTTGACTCACCAGCCAGTGGAGCAACAGAAGATGCTAGTTGAGGAATATGCATTTGGTATGCTGGCTGTGCTGGTAAAAATACTTGTTGTGCTTATTGTGGACCAAAAAATGGCCCTGGTTGTGCCGCTGGAGGTGGACCAGGAGCTGGTCCTGGTTGTACGGCTGGAGGCACTTGTGCATGCACTTGAAAATGTGGCTGCTGTATTGGAATTTGCTGTGCTCCAGCTGCCGCTTGTGTTTGAGCTTGGAGCTGTTGTATTTGAGCTGCAATATTAACATGGCCTGCTGGAGACGCAGTCATTTGCCTTTGCTGCATTAAGCATTGTTGTGCTCCATCTAAAAAGACACCAGCACCACCAGGGGGTGCTGAAGATTGGGCTTGTGGAGACACTTGTTGCATTGCCGCCTGAATATCTGAGTGAGTTAAGGACATGTTTGATAAAGTCTGATGCAATACTTGTAATTGTTCTTGCAATCTGCAATGCATGTCGGCTTTCTCTAGTAAATTACTTTTGCCAGCAGATGGTGCTGCACCTTTAGTTTCAGGCAGCTCAGATAACATTTCTACTTTCGTGGCATGTTGTGTAATTTGAGGAGATGCCAGATCACAAGACAAATGTGACGTGAGTACAGCTTTCTGTTCTGATTGGCCTGATACAAAACCCTCTTGGGGGTGTGGCTTTGGCTTCGAAGAAGAAGCCAAAATGGCGGAGTCAGGGATTTGAAAAACACGAGAGTCCCTCTTATCTGGCTTGAGTATAGAAACAACTGCTTTCGCCTTGTACAGTTCACGTTCTAGCATCTCTATTTGATCAAGATAGCTTTGCACAGGAGAATAATGAGTTTCACCTATCTCTTTGGGAAAAGAATCCCCTGCCGCTTGTGGAATTTTTGGTTTTGCACCAAGCCTTTCAAAACTTTGGGCTTCTGCAGGAATTGTTTGAGAGCATGCATAATCAGAAGGGGAAGTCACTAACCTTAGCACTTCGCCTTCCAAAGCATCTTTTCTATTTTCTTCTTCCTGAAGCCTCTGTAACAGCATTTCGTCCGTTTCTTCTACTCCTCCCACGGCTCCTTCTTCTAGCCAGGTGGCTGAAGCGAGCAGCTGGAAATTTGAAAACCTTTCTGCCTCTTCTTCGTTGGAGAGAAGCAAATCACTTGTAGAGAATGCTCTGAGTTTCATTTTCCCTTTTTTCTTCTTTTTTTGGCATCTTAGCAGTTAATTAATCAGCGTTCTGCAGTCGCTAAATTAATAATCTGTCCAATTAGCCTAGACACTTATCAGTTAAAGTAACTAGCAAAGGAAAAAGCCATAATTCCAACCATCCTCTGCTACCACGTGTCAGGGTGTATAAATCCCGTTCCCCCCCCCGCGGGGGGGTAATTGCACTTAATTAGAGACGGACCGTGGCTTTCCTTTGCAGCATACTTTAGGAGAAAATAAGCTGGGATATAGTCTAAGAAACACATTTTATTATAAAGAAATAAAAAAACAATCTTACTAGCTATTAATTACATCTTGGCAAACTTCCCTGCCTTGCCGGCAGAAGTTCTGGCAGACGAACAAAAGAAAAAAAAAGAAGGGTGAAAAGAATGTGGATATGCACAGTGGTTCAGAGATAAGACTCAGATCAGCCTACCGTAAGTCTCAGAATGGAAGCCCAGCTGACAAATACAAGAACGCAGTGACAAAGCCTAAAATGTAGGAGGTTTATTTCACATTTCCTGTTTTTTGTTCTATAAAGATACGTGTCTTAAAGAAGGTCTTTTGTTCAGAATGTAAAACAGAATGCATGTCTGAACCTTTTGGCCAAAATAAAGCTTTTTCTGATTTTGAAATTCATCTCTTTTATTTTTCTGCGACACTATGAGCTATTGGGCTGACCTTGCCAACCTCCTTCTGATTTGTTTGGGCATGAGAAAAATGATCTTTTGGGTTAACAAGGGTCTCACTGCTGGATGCTCTAAATAAACATTGTTCCTCCCCTTAATGTTGGCTGAAGACTATGTCACTTTAGGCCAGCATTTCTCAACCTTGTCAGCTTGAAAATGTGTGGACTTCAACTCACAGAATTCCTCAGTCAGCAATTCAAGGCTGGCTAGGAATTTCTGGGAATTGAAGTCCATGCATCTTCATGCCGACAAGGTTGAGAAACTCTAGTTTAGTCCAACCTATTGGAGACAGCTGAATCAGGAAAGCTTGCCCTAGGGTTCAGGGGGAAAATGAACAGATTACTTTATTCTAATCCAGATCTTTCAATTTTTGTAAAATGGGTATTTAAATTTCAAGGTCCCATCATGGAAATGTGAATGAAGCTGCATTTGAGTTATTAAGTTATTCTGCTTCATTCTACTACAGTATTTAAAATCCCACAATCTAATGCATTTTCTCTGTCATACACCCTATTAGCTCCACCAAATATATGCACTTTTGCATTTACCCAATAGGGAGGCGTCATGGCTCAGTGGTTAAGACACTGGGCTTGTCGACTGGAAAGCCAGCAGCCCAGGTTCAAGACCTGGGTGCCATACGACGGGGTGAGTTCCCATCCTCGCCCCAGCTCCTGCCAACCTAGCAGTTTGAAAACATGCAAATACGAGTAGATAAATAGGTACCATTTCAGTGGGAAGGTAACAGTACTCTGTGATGTCATGCTGACCACATGACTGCAGAAATGTCTTTGGACAGCACTGGTTCAATGGCCTTGAAACAGAGATGAATACCATCCCCTTAGTCGGCAACAACTAGCGGAGTAAAATCTGCTATTTACCGTATCTTTATTTACCCAGTAGGAAGATGTTTTCCCCCTTCAAAGTATTGCTCCCAGAAGCATACCCCTCTGTTTGTTTTGTTTTTATTTTTCGCTTTTGCTTATATCAGGAGTGAACAGTTTATCATCTCAAAATTGTCTGAGGTCTCAAAGCTCGTTTGAGACCTCTGGATCTCATTCCAACTATAACATCTCCAAGTCAGAGGCACTGTTTACTAGCAGTGGGGAATTCAACAAAAATGAGGAAGGAAGGAAGGAAGGAAGGAAGGAAGGAAGGAAGGAAGGAAGGAAGGAAGGAAGGAAGGAAGAATCCTCTCTAGCCTCCCCCCTTCAAAAACCAAATCTTAATCCCATCAATATCTGATATGGCATTGCCCATTTGGAACCATCCTTCTGCCATCTCTAGACACCTCTCCCCCACAACATTAAGAACAGTTCCCCGAGCCATCAAAAGCTTGCCTACTTCTGCTTTGTGTGTCCCAAACCCATATTAAGATATTTATCAGAGAACAGAAGATTAACAAAAAAGCATAATTTCTTTTGAATGTGGAAATACATCCAGCAAATTGTTAAAAATCCAGAAGAAATAATAATAATAAAACCAGAGAAGAGAGAAGATGTGGCTGTTAATTACACCCAGCCTTTACCTTCATTATTATACTGATGTGAAGGGGTACTTGATGCTGCAATGCCATGCTATGGAATTTCACTTTCAAGGTTGCTGGCATCATGCTCTCTCATAAGGAAAGGCTCACCTCTCATATCCAGATTATCAAGTCCTCAAAAAAGTGAGGAGGGTCATGGTCTGGATCACAACTGGCAGAACTTATGTAAAAGGTCCCTTTATTCACTTGATTCAATCCATGGACTGAGAGGAGTCCTAGGTAATACCACAAGACTGTTCACAGTTGTTGCTTCAGAACCATCCTACAAAGAGTCAAGACTTGGGCAAATTAGATTGACTTTATCCGTGAAAAGGTGCCAAGAGCCTCCGGGGAAGTTGTCTTGCCCATTTCTTTCCAATATGGAGGGAGTCATCCTGGATCAGTGTTTCTCAACCTTGGCAACTTTAAGATGCATGGACTTCAATTCCCAGAATGCCCCACCCAGCTGGCTGGAGCACTCTTTAAATTGAAGTCCACTCATAATAAAGTTACTAAGGTTGAGAAACACTGTCCTAGTGTCAGGGTTCCAGTGGGAGGGGCTTGTTGTTGGAGTGGTAGAAAGTTAGTCATAACAACAACCCCCTCCCAACTTCCCCAGCTAAAATATGTGGCAGTTAAGAAGCAAAAAAGAAAATTGTCTTCCAAAACTGACACCTAGATGGTGCTGTTACATGACCATCCACAGAAGTAATGTGAGTGGAAGAGTATTAATATTGGTGCTTTACTGCCATATAGCCACTGTGTAGGCTCAGACCTAACTTCTTACCCATGGTGGGTCAGATACATTCTTTGTCTTTCTTGCTTGGGGTTTCTGTGTAGTTTATATAAATTAGAAGTACAGTAGTTCTCATAGGCTTCAGACAAAAGAGTTTTCACCTATGTGTGCAACTATATTTCTGTATATGAAAAAAGAAGGAAAAAAATGAAGGAAGACATACTTGGAACTGTATAAATACAGTATAGAAGAAAAACAGATTATTTAAAATTTAGGAAAAACTAAGTAATCCTGAAGTCCCAAAATCTGGACAATTAGAGGATGAGATACTGAACAGAAAAGAAACCTCTTTTTGAGGTCCCCCAGTGGCTTAAAATAAGCAGCCCAGATGTACTAGCTCCACACTGCCCTTGGCATCTTTATAAAATTTATAGTATAAATATAATATTATATTATTATATTTATATAGTGTAAATAGACAATATAGTTAGACTGCTTGCTTAGAGGGAGCAACCGTAGACAATAAAAGCACTCTGATGCTGATACTTTTTCCAGTTCTATGGGTATTCAATGACATCACCCTGCAAAGTCCCTCTGTCAAAATAAAGTAGGACGTAAAATGAAATTTGGATATAAGAGTGAAATAATACGGGGTTGGCTTGTATGATTTCTAAAGGTCCCTTGACTTGTTATTGTAAGAGGCAGTTGCTGAGTTCAAAAAGTCAAACCGCAGAGTTAACTAACTGTCTCCTTCCATGTCAAAATGCAGAACTGAAAACCACATGGATCAGCATGAATCAGCTTTCCTGCCTAAGCAATAAGGGGGCCTAGCCATTAGGACTGATTTCACATATTTCCTGGTTTTGCTACTTTTGAAGATCATAGGAACGCGTGTCTTAAACAGAACTTTGTTCAGATGTTAGATGAATATATTTCTGTCTGAACCATTTTGGCCAAAATAAAATTTTTCTTGATTTCGAAATCCAACTTCTTTAATTTTCTGCAACATTTCTGGCGAGCCAGCCAGGAGTTGGAGCGATATTTCGCTAAGGACGGAACGGACCAGCCGGTGCCCAGGCGGGGCCATCTTGCCCAACCTTAAGGCGCCACTGAGAGTTTTTCTCTGGAAGGAAGCAGACAGCCCCTCTGTACACTCGGTGGTTCCAACCGATCCAAGAACTAGACAAAATCAAGACAAGCTAATAAATAACGCTGGCTGAGAAAAGAAGACGCCTGAAGGCAAGTATTGTGGGAATTGTAGGCCCACTCCTTGAGAGTGGAAGAGGGGGCCTGATCACCTCCCTGGGTCCGGGAACGTCCCTTCCTAACAGAACCGGCGTGTCCTAATGAGACTCTATAATTGTGTGGGTGGTTAAGCCATTGCAGTTCCTATTGATGACCGTTGGAACGTCCGGCACCGTAGGTCAGTGGCAGTGTCTTAGAAATGGGTGGCAAAGGAAGTGTTCCCTGAACACCTCTTCAATGTATGTTGAAGAATTTTAAGAAAGGTTTCAGTGGGGATTATGGAGACCCCAAGGCCAATCCAGGTGACCTAAAGAAATTCTGTGAAAATGAGTGGCAAATAGTAGTGAAACAGAACCCTGACATGACAGCTTGTGTAGCATTGGAAATGCCAAGGGGACTGAGCCCCAGATATTCTAAAGCAGAGGAACTCCAGGCAACTGTAGATTTGAAGGGACATAAGCTGGGAGAGTGGTATATACTCCCAGACGGAAGAATTTTTGTGCCCGCCAATTTAGCCAGGCCAGTAGTAAAAGCCTCTCATTCAACAACACATATGGGCAAGACTGCGCTAGCAGAAGCAGTTCAGCACATAGCTTACATCGATCGCCTCCACTCACTATGTGCCCATGCAAGTGAGAGATGTAACACATGTGCTCAAGTTAATTCAAGGCAAGGACCTAGACTTCCACCTGGAAGTCAGCCCAAGGGATATTATCCTATGAATTCACTAGTTGTTGATTTCACAGACATGCCCAAGTGTGGACTCTATAAGGCAATGCTAGTCATGGTGTGCAATTATACTGGATGGCCTGAATGTTTTCCCACCCAAGACAAAATAGGCACGTGAAGTGCCTAGAATCCTACTCAAGGAAATTTTGTTGGTTTTTTTGTCCTGTGAAAATCCCAAAAGCAAACCCCAGGATTTTTAGGAAGTTGTGAAGTGTAGGAGGTGTCCGTAGTCTGTGTTGGGGGCAGCAGGTCCTCCCAGATTCCTGTTTTTTAAGAGGGGCCTGAAAACCAGTGGCAGAGAATTTCCTAACAAGAAGAAGCACGCATACTCTGTAAGGGAACCGGCGTCCTCTCCAGGCCCTTTTCCTGAAAACTGATGTTGTGTAGCCCGGCTGAACCAAAGTGTGAAACCCCACATCGGAAGGGGAAACATGGGAAGTTGCAGCTCGAGGGTGGTAGATACCCCTTCAAGAAACTTGTTTGAGGCATGGGATGAGAGGCAGATGCCTGTCCTGCCCAGTATGAAGAAGAGAGAGGAAAACATATGTAGGAAATGGGCTTTGTTGAAGGATGACACAGGAAAACCAATTTGGCTAAATAAAGGTCCTTAAAAGAAGAGGGAAAATGTTGGGGGTTTTGTTTGTTTGTTTGTTTGTTTGTCTCTTTCTCTGTCTTCTATGCAACCACGTGGTACGTTTGTTAAGATCTGTGCCTTCCCTAATTCAACTGAGATTTAAAGTGGGAATGACTAGTGTGTATGTCTAAGTCTCTGTGTTCCTTCAAGGTAATTGCAACTGTTAAATGCCTGATCTCTAGAGATATGAATTTTAAATTGTTAGAAAAGAGTTGAAACCACTGAGAAGGAGGAAAATTACTTCGCCCAGTTTGGTCTGGCCACCTAGACAGGGTGAGGAACAGAGTTCAACATTTCCTTCTTCTCTGTGCTTTTAAGAAAAGCCCAAGTTTATGAGGAAACGTTTTAAGTTCACTTAACTGCAATACTGATGTGTTGTTCTTTCAAACTCTGCCTGCAAGCTATCTATCCCCCCCTTTCTAATCCTGCAATGCCTTTCCTCACCCAGAAAGGGGGGAGGGGACCTCGTTCTCATGTCTTTTAGCCCTGCACAGATGACTCAAATCTGTGGAAGCAGAACACTTGGTTCCAGATGCTTTCTCCAGTGGAGACCTCCCATCCATTTGAACCAGAGAATTGGGTTTGGATCCAGTCACAAAAATGGTCATCACAGCAACCAGAGTGGAACAGACCTTCCCAAGCCTGACTGACCAGCCTTACCACCGAGCAGACATAATACATAGAGACAGTCAGAAACTGTTAGGGATTTAAAAATTCACCTACCCTTTTTGGCGAAGCCTTAGCCTCAGACCTAGAAGACTTCCAGCCTTGTGAAGATGAAGATGTACTACTCCAATATGTAGATGATGTATTAGTAACTGGGCAAACGAAGGAAACGTGTTGGGACAATACCAACCAACTGCTTCATCTGTTAATGGACAAGGGATATCATGCCTCAAGGCAGAAAGCCCAGTTGGTGAAGTCCCAGGTTAAATACCTAGGTTACACTATAAGCCAAGGACAGAGAGCGATAGGACATGAGAGGAAGGAAGCTGTCTGTCGGATTGCAGAACCAACAAATAGGAGAGAATTGCGGGGATTTTTGGGAGCAGCAGGCTATTGTAGAAAAGGAACCCTTTGTTTGGGACCTGGAACAACGACGGGCGTTCGAAACCTTAAAGTCAAAATTATCTCAGGCTCCTGTCATGGGACTTCCCAACCTAGAGAAGCCTTTTAATTTATATGTTGACTCAAAGAATAATACAGCACTTGGGGTACTGACTCAAGAAAAGGGAAGTTGGCAACAGCCTGTGGTTTATCTGTCAAAGCAACTTGACGGAGTAGCGAAGGGCTGGCCACATTGCCTAAAAAAATCCTGGCCACAACTGCTCTTCTGATGGAGGAAGCTAATAAATTAACCTTTGGGCAGCCAACTACCATTTACACCAGCCATGCAATTCAAGGAGTCTTAGAGACAAAGGGCCATTTATGGCTGACAAACCCCAGCATTTACAAATATCAAGCTCTCCTCACTCAGAACCCACAAGTGACCCTGAAACAAACAAATGCCCTCAATCCAGCCACTCTCTTGACAGCACCGGGTCCTGAAATTGAACACAACTGTATGCAGGTCATCGAGAGCCAGTTCTCATGCAGGCCTGACCTAACTGACATTCTGCTGAAAGCAGCAGACCATAATTTGTTTACTGATGGGTCAAGTTTCATCTCAGTAAGGGAACGCTATGCAGGTTATGCAGTAGTCTCACTTGACCAAGTCATAGAAAGTGGACCACTCCCAAAGGGCAAAAGTGCCCAAGTAGCAGAATTATGGGCTTTGATCCGGGCATTTGAAAGGACAAAGAATGAAAATGTAAACATTTGGAATGACTCTAAATATGCTTTCCTCACTTTACATGACCATGCCGCTGTTTATAAGGAGAGAGGGCTCTTAACAGCCTCAGGAAAAGAAATTAAACATCCCTTTCTAATCAAGAGACTCATAGCCGCTGTCAAAATGCCAAAGACAGTAGCGGTGATGCATTGCAAGGGACATCAGAAGGGGCAAGGTGAAATAGCCAGATAGGAACCTCATGAGTGAATCAGATGGTGGGAGAATTAAATAAGCAAATACAAGAAATCCAACAATACTGTGTGTCTCTTAGCCCACCGTTTTTCACCACCTCTAGTCATAATATTCAGGTGGGAGACAGAGTATGGGTAAAACACTGGAAAAGAGAAAATTTAAAGCCTAGATGGAAGGGCCCGTATACTGTGGTCATGTGTTCTCCACTTGCAGTAAAAGTGTTGGAATCCAAGTCTTGGATTCACTGGACACAAGTTAAGCCAGCTACTGAGGAGTATGGGGAGGCAGACCAGGCCCAGGCCCGACCCCTAGTGGTAAATTTGAGGAAGCGCCCCCTATAACTGTCCTACTGGCAACGGACAGGCTACATACGGGGCAGAAGAGGCCTTACTGGCGTCACACCAGAAGCTGACCCTCCACGTACAGCCGAAGATTTGGAGGAGAAAGACAACGTTTCAATTGTTAGAAGTAATATATATATATATATATATATTAAAAAAAGAGACAGAGAACCTGACCACTTGTCAGGGAATGGAAAGTCAAACATATATAGCCATAGCTATACTATCTCTTATTTTAATGAGCGTGCTTGCCCTTATTGTGATTTGCTGTATAGGATATTCATTCCGCTGGAATCAACTTCTCCCCAGAAAGACAGGTGCTCAGCCTAAAATCATTGACTGTGACAGAGAGCAGTACGAAACTCCTGTAGATACTTATGTTTGAGGAAGCCTGAGAGTGGGCTCTCTGTGGTGCTGCTCTAGCTCTAGGACTGTGGATATTGTATTTAACAAATAAGGGGTGGTTCTGTGGGATACCTAAGACTGATATTGCCTTTTCCCAAGTCACATATAACCCTAACCTTCTTCCTGACGTGGTAAATTTGTAGATTAAGGGAATTGTGATTGGATAGGTTCTGTGTAGGGGACAATTATGAGTTTTTTGTGGCTTTGGCTATTATTGGCAAAGGACCTAATGAGTGATAACATCCTGAAAAGTAGTTCCCAATGTTGTGAGAATGCCTGAGCAACCCCCCTTGCCCTTGAGGAAGGATCCGGGGGAGTTGAGAACCCCAAAGAACAGGGCAGGACCAGGTCACAAGGTGTGGACACTTTGGGACAGGTCCACTCCCGCCAACGACGTATCATCAATAGGTGGGGTCGGTACCCTGGACCTAAGCCAACCCCAAGACCTAAGGACAAGCATCTGACAATCCCGGTACAGAGTGGGGAAGAACAAATGGAGAACAGGTCCCTGCAACAATTGAGAAAAGGGAACTACATGTTAAGAATACTGGAATTGGGTCAAAGCCTAGTTAATCAGTCTGACCCTGCCCTAGGTCAAAAATGCTGGTTGTGTTTGTCTGCTGGTCCTTCATCTTACAATGCTGTTCCAGTTGAGCCAGATCTTTGGGTCAGGACCAGGGCCACAATAGTCCTTGAGAAAGTTATTAGATGTAGAACCAAAGCGGCAGTAGCCAAATTGCAAGGAGACTTTTATAATGCGTTCAAAAGGCTGGGGATGAGCCGCCTCCCCACTGCTGGCCCTATAGCCATTGGTGTGGAAATCCTAGGGTCACCCTCCTTGTGTGTAAAGCGACATCAGGAACCAGGTATTCCTGTAGGATCCCTGACTGGAGAACAATGTCCATCAGAAATACGCCTTGACCCTAGAGCAGCGGTTCTCAACCTGGGGATCACGACCACTTTGGGGGTCGAACGGCCATTTCACAGGGGTCGCCAAAGCCCTCTCTCGCGCCCCCCCATGCCTTCACTCACCCTCACTCTCTGCTCTGTTGGATCGCCGGCCGTTCGCTTACCCCGCCCACTCCCAATCTATTGCTGCCTCCGGAGTCCCAGCTGATGGCTAGAGGAAAAAAATCTGTTTAAATTCTTGCCGCGGGGCTTCAAAGGGCCGCCCTGTAGCCAGTGGTGGGATTCTGCCGGTTCTAGGGGGTTCGGCCGAACCGTTTGTTAAATTGCTGGCTTGCCCCGCCCCTCTGCACCACTATTTATTGCCAATAAATAGTGGTGGGCGAGGGGCGGGTGAGCCAGCAATTTAACAAATGGTTCAGTGTTTTTTTGTAATTTTATTGGCCCGTGGAGCTTCAGCATAGGCTAATTAGCCCTTGATTAGATCGGCTCCTGACTCTCAGCTGATTTGCTCTCAGCTGTTTTGCTCAGGGCTCTGCTGCTTGTTTGCAAAGAGTGCTGGAGCAATTTTTTTCCCCTAGCTATGCTGAAAAACGAAACTGAAAGTAAAGCAGGCTGTTGGCTTTGCTGTTGCTGCAACGTTGGAAAATTAGGCAGGCAGATTTCTTTCCTTTTTCCTCACCAAAAAAGGTAGGTGCAAACAATGGGAAATTTAGGGAAAAAGAGGAGAGTTCAAGATTTTAAAACATGAAAGAAAAAAAGCTCTATTTAACTAGGGAATTGTAATAATTGAGATACTATTAATTGTATATTGTGTTGAAAGCAGAAATGGTTAAGTTGTGGTTTGGAGGAATATATGGGGGAAATTATTTGGTTTATTATTATCGGTAAATATAATTAATTGATTTCTAAGAAATTGGATTGCATGGAAATAATTGGAATATTCATGTTCATATTTATTGATATACAAAAAAGGTAGTTATATAACTAATTGATTTATATTAAAATGTTGAATTTATATTAAACAACTGTAATATTACATAATTAACCAATGTGAGGATGGATATAAAAATAGATGACATTGGGAAGGGGTATAATATAGAATAGAAGGGAAAAATTGAATTTGATTAAGATTAGAGATGAGGATGAAGGGTAATATTGGTGTTTTACAAAAATAGATGAGGAATAAATATGGCAAAAAGGAAATATAGAAATTGTAAATTTAATTGAAATGACTAAACACTGTTTAAATTTGTGAACCGGCCAAATACTCTGTTCAAAGAAAATACATTGTATGTTTGTATGTGTGTTTCTAATTATTGTTATTTATTCATATTTGTTCTCTTTTATTCTTTAAAGTTTAACAATTCATTCTTTATCTTAATATCTTTATATTTGTTTGGGGTTGGCTTTCTTCCCTTTCATCTTTTTTATTGTACAGCAATCTTTCTCCTCAAACTTACCACCTCTCTCTTTTCTTTCCTTCTTACTTTCTCTTCCTCCCCCTCTTCTTCTCCTCCCTACTTCCTCTTCCTTTCTCCTTCTCCTCCTCTCTTCCTCCCTCTCTTACCCTCACTCCTACTCTAATTTCCCTAAATTTCCCATTGTTTGCACCTACCTTTTTTGGTGAGGAAAAAGAAAAGAATTCTGCCTGCCTAATTTTCCAACCTTGCAGCAACAGCAAAGCAGTTTCAGTTTCGTGTTTCAGCATAGCTAGGGGAAAAAAAAATTGCTCCAGGACTCTTTGCAAGGAAGCAGCCGAGCCCTGAGCAAAACAGCTGAGACAAATCAGCTGAGAGCCGGGAGGCCGATCGAATCAAGGGCTAATTAGCCTATGCTGAAGCTCCATGGGCCAATAAAATTACAAAAAAACATCAAACCCTTTGTTAAATTGCTGGCTTGCCCGCCCCTCGCCCACCACTATTTATTGGCAATAAATAGTGGTGCGGAGGGGCGGGGCAAGCCAGCAATTTGACAAATGGTTCGGCTGCACCACTGGCTATAGGGCGGCCCTTTGAAGCCCCGCGGCAAGAATTTGAAGTTTTTCTTCCTCTAGCCATCATCTGGGACTCCGGAGGCAGCAATAGATTGGGAGTGGGTGGGGTAAGCGAACGGACGGTGATCCAACAGAGCAGAGAGTGAGGATGAGTGAAGGCGTGGAAGCTGCTTTCTTCATCCTGCTCTCTTGCGTCCGGAGCCGGTGGGGAACCATGTGGCAGCCCACGTGGATCCCAGGCAGCGGAACTCAGGCTAGGGAAGGGGTGGGCAATTGTGGCTCTTTTACAACCTGTGGCCTTCAACTCCCAGAATTCCTGAGACAGCCAAGCTGTCTCAGGAATTCTGGAAGTTGAAGTCCACAGGTTGTAAAAGAGCCACAATTGCCTACCCCTGGCTACGGTAGGCTGGCGCCGCACGGGTGGGAGGCGGGGCGGGCGAGCCAGCAATTTAACAAATGGTTCGGTGTGCTGGGGGGTCAATAAATTACAAAAAAACACCGAACCGTTTGTTAAATTGCTGGCTCGCTCGCCCCATTTATTGGCAAAGTGCCCGAGGCCATTTCAGCACCCCGATTTCCAGTCTGGCTCTCCCTTAGGTCCAGCACAGGCTTATGTGTCCTATTTCCCCCTGGAAATGCAAGCTCCCGTTATCTTTTTGAAGGCCCAATTCTCAGAGATAAGCAAAAGGACCCTACACTAGAAGTCCCATTGCAGCCGCTGACTGGCATGCTAGTGGCAGGGACTTTGGGGGTCTGGACTAATGAGAAAAACCAACGAGCCCATGCCTTTTCCATGAACATAGGTGTGTGTGTAGGGGAAAATGGAGTTTTCTTCTTATGTGGGAAAAATGCATATTTGTGTTTACCTACAAACTGGACTGGAACATGCACTCTGGTACATCTTTTCCCCAAAATAGGTGTTGTCAGTGGAGAGCACACTATCCCTGTCCCCCTCATGGGGCATGTTCAAAAAAGGGTGCCACTCTTAGTCCCACTATTAGTAATCCTGGGGATAGGGACAGCAGTTGGAACAGGTGTAGACACACTCCATAATAAAGTTTCGGCAATTGTCAGAGGAGTTCCAAGAAAGCCTGAACCAAATTGCAGGGACCTTGGTTAAGGTCCAAGACCAAATAGATACTTTGGCAGCAGTGGTTTTACAAAACAGGCATGCCATAGACCTTTTAACAGCTGAAAAAGGTGGTTTGTATTCCTGAGAGAAGACTGTTGTTTCTACATGAATAAGTCAGGTGTGGTCAGAGAGATTGCCAAGGATTTACAGGACCGGGCATCCAAAATGGGTCAGAAGTTACAAGCAACAGAGATATGGTTCTCTTGGTTGCCTGGGTCTGGCTGGATTAAACAGATGTTATTCCTGTTGTTATGTGCCGTGGCAGGCCTGGCCTTTATTCCTTGCTCAATACCTCTGTTCAGACAGCTAGCTATGAGAGCAGTGAAGGAGATAAGGGTTGAGAAAGAGTTGATTTTGGGACTTCCAGTGGCTCCGCGAACACCGATGGATGCTCCTTCAGGAGCTCCAGCCCCGTGATTCCGTTAGCCGCTAGAACAGCGAAAATCAGCTGTCTAGCGGCTCGAAACTCTCCCCCAGGGAAAAAGGGGGAGAGAAGAGCAGAAGGGTCTGAGTAGAGCTCGCCTAGACCCCCAGGTTTTTCTTTTTAAGCCTGGGGTTTGCAGGGTGAGAGCATGGTCCGTCAGCTCCAAAAACCCCTGGGCAACAAGTTTATCCAGTTGCTCATCTATCTTGGGCCGTAGAGCAAAAGGAACCCTCCTAGGTTTAATTCTGACAGGGGCAACCTGGGGATCTAGGTTAAATAATATTGGGGACCCCGTGTACTTGCCCAATTTGCCATCGAAAACGTCTGCGAAGTCCCTCATCAGTTCCTCTTCCCAGCTGTCGTCCTCAATTTGATTGATTCTGGTCACTGCCAGTCCCAAAGGCTCAAACCACTCCAGACCCAATAGGCTAGGTCTGTCCCAGTCCACTATGGTGAGAGGCAGTTTTCCTTGGAAGTCCTTGAACTTTATGTTGAACTTCCCGATGCCTAGCACTGGAATCCAGTTCCCCTGATAGTCTTTCAGGGTGAGTCTTTGATGCTTGAGTGCGCTGGTTGTGAGGCTGGGGATTAATTGCTTGATGGTCGTCCAGGAGACCATGGACAGGCATGACCCTGAGTCGACCTCCATTTTGCATGGTCTCCCCTTGATGTAAACGGTCGCCACCATCTTCTTTGACTTTCCCGCGCTTGCGTGGACGACTATTATTGTCTGATGGGTTTCCCCTTTCTCTGATCCATGGTTCTCACTCCCGCGGTTTCTTCCAAATGTCTGCTTCTGGTTTCCTGCTTGGAATTGTCTGGATCTTGGTGGCGGGCTGGTTTGTCTGCTCCTGCGGGATGCTGGCTGAGATGCCCTGCAGGCTCTTGCTATGTGCCCTTTTTGATCGCACCGCTGGCAGATTCTGTCTCGGAACCTGCACTCCGTCCTTGGGTGATTCCCTTCGCATCCTGCACACCAGAACTCTTTCTTCCCTTTTTTCTGGGGTCTCCCCTTACGTTCTGAGTGGAGGTGATGCACTTCGTCCCCTCATCTTCTTCTGACTCGGTTTCTACATCCTCGTAGTGGATTGAGGATTCTTCCTTCCCTTGTGGCCCCTTATTCATTTTCTTCATTGCGGCTGTGGATTTCTGGGATGCCTCAGTCGTCGTTGCTTCCTCCATAGCCTCTTGAAATGTTATTCTGGACTTTGTGAGTAAACGGCTTTGCAACGTGAGATCTCTCAGCCCCAACACTAAACGGTCCCTCATAGCCTCGTCCAAATTTGAGAATTCGCAAACCATGCTTCAAACTCTTACAATCCTCCTTTTCCTCAAGGTCCTCTTTCTTGGTGTTCTCTGAGCTTGGTGGTTTTCTTGCAGATGTTTCATTATCAAATTAGGTAAAATCATCAATGTTAGACAATATCAGGTCTAGCACTAATGATGTTACTTAGTTTGGTAATGAAACTTCTGCAAGAAAACCACCAAACTCAGAGAGCACCAAGGACCCCACAATTCAACTGTCAAGGTTCTGACTGACAAACCCAAGTAATTCAGCACTCTGAGACTCCATCTTCTTTAAAGCACCGGTTTATTGAGTACATCAATTCGGCACGAATGAAACTTAAAAACAGCTCTATTTCCCACTTTTTTGTATAATTAAAAGTTAGGCATCCCCCTCCCCCCATGTCAAAGATCACATTGTCCAATTAGGTGCTCTGGTGTCTCCTTGGCAACCCGGTTCAGTTTCTGGTCAGTGCCCATTGGAATGACCTTGGTTTCCAGTAGATATCAAGTTGTTTTGGCTGGTGTGCATTCCAAGCCTCTCCCCCCCAGCTGTGTGGCAACTTCAGAAACAGAAAGATGGCTGGGACAGGCCTGATCCATTTCAGAGTTGACATCAACCCTGAGCTACAAATATTCTCTTCTATTGGTCCTCTTCCTTGATCCTTGAATAGTCCAGTTACAATTCCTGTTTCAAAGAGAATGGTAAAATATAATCTTCATGAGTGAGGGGGAGCAACACAGTTCCCACTCTGGCCAACAATGCTTGTTATTGCAAGTGTGTTTAATGCTGTAGCCCTAAGTCTTAATCTTACTGCAGTGTAGATGGTGGACTGAAGAATGCTCATCATACAAGTGAGTTCTGGTTGGTTGGATATCTGGAAAGGGTGGTTTTATTTCCAGTGGCAGGAGATACAATCTTGCTTCTCCTTCCCTTGACAACCAAGGCTGGTAACCACAAAATCTAGTCAGCAATCTTTATATCTGTGACCTTCATTGCACTGAAATGGATCTCAAGTCTGAATATTCTCCCTTTTTACCTGGCCAGGGTAGGTTCAGCAATCAATATTAGGACTAACTGGTTAGAATGGAGTATCTGTTAAAGGGGTCCAGAAACAAGGTGGTCTGTATTGGGTGTACATTTATTAAGGAGTACAGTATTACTAATTGTGAATGACTAAAAGGTATTTATTTGCTCTTTGAATTGCAGTTCGTTTTGGATTCCTTCACCAAGTTCCCATCAGATGCAAGGAAAAGTTATGCCTAAAATAAATCTATCTTCTCTGGTTTTTGTTTTTTTTTAATTTGATTTATATGCCGCCCTTCTCCGGAGACTCAGGGCGGCTTACAATGCATTAAGCAATAGCCTTCATACTTTTGTATATTTATACAAAGTCAGCTTATTGCCCCCACAAACTGGGTCCTCAATTTACCTACCTTAGAAAGGATGGAAGGCTGAGTCAACCTTGAGCCTGGTGAGATTCGAACTTACAGTAATTGCAGACAGCTGGTGTTAATCACAATGCTATCAGTCTACTGAGCCACCAGGCCCTTCTTCTAATGAGAAACCAGGGTTTCTCATTAGAAGGCACTGGGGCTGCTGTCTCTTCTGTATGTTCCCCCACCCCACCCCCTTTAATTTCACTCCTGTGAAATTTTCCATTACTTCATTTTCTTGAAGCAGTTTGGCTTCTTGCCCTGCTCCCCATCCTCCCGCCATCTCCAGTTACCAATTTGTCAAACTGGCTAGGTAGTTGGGGAGGAATGGGTCCTGCTTTCTTCCTCTGTCAGGTTTACTATTCCAGAGTTTAAGGTCAGTAATTGGCAGGAGTAGGGGATCATGAAGTGGTTGGTTGGGCCATGACAGGATACAAGTAGTCCTTGACATACGACCACAATTGAACCCAACATTTCTGTTGTTAAGTGAGATATTTGTTAAGTGAGTTTTGCCCCATTTTACAACCTTTCTTGCCACAGTTGTTAAGTGAATCACTGCAGTTGATAAGTTAGTGACACAGTTAAGTGAATCTGGCTTCCCCATTGACTTTGCTTGTGAGAAGATTGTAAAAGGTGATCACATGACCCCAGGACACTTGAATTGTTATAAATATGAATCAGTTGCCAAGCATCTGAATTTTTTTTTATAAAAAGTTTTTTTATTTTTTACACAAATACACTGTATTTTTTCTGAACAGAGTATTTGCCGGTTCACAAATTTAAACAGTTTTTAGTCATTTCAACTGAATTTACAATTTATATATTCCCTTTTTGCCATAATATTTATTCTCTCTATTTTTTTAAACCAATATTACCCTTCATCCTAACCTCTAATCTTAACCAAATTCAATTTTTCCCTTCATCTCTATATTAAACCCCTTAAATTTAAAATCTCACAAATATAATTCCTAGTATTCCCTTATATTCCTTTAATATAATCACTAATGTTTTCCATTGTCAGCTGTTTCAATATCCAACATCTTAATACAAATCTATTAATTATGTGATGTTACAATCATTCATTTCTTATAAGAATAATAAACCCAACTGTTTTATACCATACATTTCCTTAAATCTTATTCCAAATAATACAATCCAACATCTTAATAAAAATCAGTTAATTATATAGTCATCTTTTCTCTTTATATAATAATAATTGTCAGATGTAAATGCCTTATTCTCCAATGTGTAAATAGTATATGAACGGGGTATCAGGGGTTAATTTATTCTTCACTCCTTAATGTATTCATAATTCACCACTCCCACATCTAGCTCCTCCCATTGTATATATAAGGAGCTGTCTGCATCTTTTTCCTTGCTTCTATCTGTGAATATTCAGTGAATATAGAATGCCTGCTGTAAATAAAAGAAAATATATTCAAACCTCTAACTCTCACTAATCTTATTGAGTCTGATCCTGAAAATATTGCAACAAGCTGGTAGCAGAGGATGGTTAATTGACTCAATAAAAACTTAAAAATGTCTAAGAAAGATAGGCCCAACACCAGGGCATACAGCAAAGAAATGGAAACAGAACAAGAAATAATCAACGAATCCACAAACGCAATTTCGAGAGAATCCGAAGAATACACCACTGAAGACGAAGAAATTATAGATGAAAATGATGACCAGGAGGAAATCGAAATAGAGAATAACGAACTCAGGTCAGAAATATTAAAACTATTAAAGAGCCAGAAGAACGATGAAAGCCTCATCGCGAACCTCCAAGATATGCTGAAGAACAGCGGAGCAGCGAGAGAGAAAAACATCACTAATGAAAAGTCTAAAGACCCAAAAACAGTGAGTGATATGACTGCAGAAAAAAATATTGTGAAGAAGAAAAACGGTGATCCAGCGCGAAATTTTGAATGGCAGCCATCTTGGTTTCAACAGGCCTCCAAGGTGAGCGAAGCAGAGCCAATCAAAAAGCTCAATTCAAAATTTCTGGCGCGAAAAACGTTATCAGACAACGAAAATGAAAAAGAAGATTCAAACTCCTCAGAAGAATCAGAATCAGAAAGTGAAGGTGATTCAACAAACTACCAAATAAAATCAGCAATGAAAACGCTTTTTGCTGCATTTGGGCCAAAACTAAAAATTACTAAAAAGCTAACGAAGAAGCGAGCGAGCAAGCCAATGCCTCAAGACCTGCCCGCTCCCATCCTGACTACGAGAGCGCCGACGCCCGAACCCAGAGAGCCCTGCCGATACCGCCCCACGCCACAGACCGAAGCAAGCACCAACGCCCTCAGAAGAAAAGGAAGAACAGCCGCCGTCGTCAGGACTCCCAAAATCGAACCAGAGACCGATTCATCTGAGGAGGAGCGGAACGAGCGAGCCGCGGTGAGGAGAACCTTTCACGACGACTCCAAGGAAGAAATGGACAACGCGCATGCGCAAGACTACGCAGACGGCCCGGGAAGACATGAACTGGCGAGGAGACCGTGCAGGCTCGTTGCGAGCATCCCCATGCCGTTTTGTAACTTTCTGCATTTACGAGACCACGGACTACCTCAGGTTGTAAGTAATGGACCTAATAATGTCGGAAATTTACCCAGTGACTTCCCAAAGCTAAGGGTAGATGGCATTAATTTGCAAGAATGGTATCAACAGCTCCAGGTTGTCTTTATGAAGGAAAACTTACTGTTTTTTATCACTAGTCCCCCAAAAAGACCTTGGACTCTAAAAATAGATTGTTTACACCATAGAGCATTTTTCTTATTAATATCTAGTGTGTCTCCTGCAATGTATCACAGCATTAAGCCAAATCTGACTGTTTCAGAAATTATTCAATGCATGTTTAATTTGTTTCACAGTGACAGTGTAGCTACCACCACAAGGATGTCTAAAGATTTCTTTTCATCTAGGATAAAACCAGGGGTTTCCATAAGTGAGCACTTAATATCTTTAAACAAAATAAGAGCTGAGCTGCATTTGAGGGGGGAGGTGATTTCAGACCAAACAATGAAAAGTGTTATTATCAACTCACTTGATCCATCATGGGACAATTATATAACACATTTAGACACAATCAATCTAGGATACTTATCCATAGAAAGTCTATCCAATAAATTAATAGCAGAAGACAATTCAAGAAGGAATCGTTCTAACAATCACATAGAACACAAACCATATAGGAAAGTAGCTTTCCAAGAAAAATATAATGAAACATTTAAATGTCATAACTGTGGATCCAGGGAACACAATAGGAGAGATTGCCCCAAGATTTCAAAAGAAAGACATAGGTCAGAATATAGAAACAAATACAATTATAGACAGTCTTCCATAGATAGACATAGATATAGAAGCCCACCAAATTACAAAGAGAATAGAGGGGGCAGAGATAATTCAAAGGATAGAAAATCTGGTTCACTAAATGGATTAAATAAACAAGACAACACTAACATACAGCAAAATGAGAACAATAATTGGCTTATTGATTCTGGAGCAACTAATCACACCACTAATAACAAAAATATATTGTCTTCATTTATAGAAGATAAATTTGTAATAAAGGTAGCTAACCAAGAAAAGGTTCAAGTATTAGGTAGAGGGAATGTAACCCTGCCTGGTCTAGGAAAAATAGAGGGGGTATTGTTAATACCTGAAATACCTCATAACATACTAAGTGCCATAAAACTAAGTAGAGATTCTGACATTAACATTGTTTTTTCTAAAGGAAAAGCGACTTTGGAGAAGAATAAAATAAATATAGGCACTGTGATGATTAAAGGAGGCCTACCTTATCTGATAACAAAGGAAAAATGGTTGCATAACATTGATTCAAATATGGAAGATTGTATTGAAGTAGATAATGAAAATATTAGCAACAGTGACAATGATGAATGTAAAATATCTCATGATCACATAGATACACACAATGAAAAAAAACCAAAAATAGGTAAGCCAATTCATGATGAGTGTGCTCACATCTTACATAGGAAGTTAGGACATGCCAGTTTTCCTGTAGTACAAAAAATGACTGAACACGCAGAAGGTGTTAAAATAAAAAATTGTGAAAACTATTTGGAATGCTCAGTATGTAAATCTACAAAACTAAAAACTAGTCCCAGACCAAGAAAATCTACTAGATCAACCAACAAAATTTTTGATTTAGTACACATGGACTTAGTTGGTCCATTAACTCCATCAATCACTTATAGAAAACGTTACTTCTTGACAATAGTAGACGATTATAGCCGCTATGGATTTGTTTATACATTAAAACACAAAGATGAAACCTTTCAAAAATTTAAAGAATTTTACAAACGCATAGAAACACAACACAATATCAAAATAAAACAAATTATGACAGATAGGGGATGTGAATTCATGTCTAAAGAATTCTCCCAATGGTTAAAAGACAAAGGAATGTTACATTACACATCTAGCCCATTTTCTGCGTTCCAGAACGGGATTGCGGAGAGGAAGAACTCAACATTACAAACCATGATTAGATGCACATTGGAAGATGCTGGCTTAAGCAAACAATTCTGGTCAGAAGCCTTACATTATTCAAATTACACACAGAATAGAACCTGGTCCAGCATTGTAAATAAGACACCATATGAAGTGATGTATAATAGGAAACCAAAATTAGCACACATGCACATATTTGGAGTCACTGCAGACGTACACATACCTAAGCAATTAAGAAGAAAGGGAGAAAACGTATCCAGAAGACTCAGATTTATGGGTTACGAGACAGGCACTAAAGGATACAGATTCATTGATAATAATAACAAATTTATAGTCTCCAGAACAGCTGTGTTCCATGAACAGGCCAACTGGTCTAAAATACATCTTAATGAAATATTTCCAAATAACAACAAAGATACAAAATCTCATGAGGAAGAGACTATAGAAAAGCAAGATATCAACAAATATAAAAACAAAACCAAAACATGGACAAATAGCCAACACAAAATAAAAACAGATACACTAACAAAAAAGGAAGCAAGATATTTGCATGATAACGATAGTAAACCTAAAAAAACTATTAGAAACACCAGAAATCAAATACCAAATAAATACAAGGATTATATAATGCATATGGATGGTGAGCCAACAACACCTAATACATATGAGGAAGTGTTAAAACTCCCTAGTAAAGAAAAAGAAAAATGGGAATTAGCGATGAAAAAAGAGATGGAAAGTTTACAAGGACTAAATGTATTTACACCTGCAATTGCACCTAAAGATAAAACAATTATTGGTACCAGGTGGATATATAAAATTAAGAACTTAGAGGGAGGCAATACCCTATACAAAGCTAGACTAGTTGCACAAGGTTATGCACAGAAATATCCGGAGGACTATACTGACACGTATTCCCCCACAGTAAGAACAGAGAGTGTCAAAACAGCTCTAGTGGTAGCATCAGCACTCAATCTTGATGTATTCCAATATGACATACAGACTGCGTATCTACACGCAAAACTAGATAAGGAAATATATGTAAGAGCACCTCACAGTCAATACACAAACAAAAATGAGATTTGGTTGTTAAACAAGAGTTTATACGGGTTAAAACAATCTGGTAAACAATGGTATGATTGTTTAGTAAAAGTACTTAAAACCATGGACTTCAATGCTACCACTGCTGATAACTGTTTCTTTGTCAAAAAGGGTGACGATTACATAGAATTTGTATTGATTTATGTGGATGACATTTTATACATAGGAAAACATAAAGAGAGAAGAGAAACTTTTGTAACTAAGCTAAATGAACATTTCTCGTTAAAATCTCTAGGCAAAGTAAACAAATATCTTGGTGTTCAAATTAATAAGACTAAAAGAGGATTCAAACTTACTCAGAGAGATAAGATCATAGAACTTTTAAATAAATGCAATCTAAATAATGCCAAACCTTGTGATACTCCTATGCAAACTGACTTTCTAAGAAATACTGATGAATCTTCTCCCGAATTCAAAGATAACACATTTTATAGATCAATCATAGGTTCACTTCTTTATATATCTAATTGGACAAGACCAGATATCGCTTTACCACTCAATTTATTATCCAGACATGTCAGCAAGCCAACAATGTATCACTGGGAAGCTGTTAAAAGAATTTTAAGATATCTGAAAAGTACACTAGACTTTTGTTTAATGTTAGAACCTAACGATAATAAAGAACCAAAGCTTACATGTTACGCAGATGCGGACTGGGCTGGAGACACCTCATGTAGAAAAAGCACATCTGGCTATATATTCCTCTTAAATGACTGTCCAGTTTACTGGTACACTGGTAAACAAGAACTAGTGGCCACTTCAACGACAGAAGCAGAATATGTTTGTTTATCCAAAGCTGCAAATAACCTTGTATGGTTTAATGATTTAATTTCAGATGTTTGGAAAAAACCTGCTTTGCCTTTTGTTATGCATGAAGACAACAAAGCAGCCATTGAAATATCTAGATCTGACGCCATTGGACAAAGGTCCAGACACATAGATATAAAATTTAAACATGTGAGACAATTATCTCAGGATGGATTTATTAAAGCAGTGCATTGTGATACTTCAGAACAATTAGCTGACATATTGACAAAGCCTTTACCTTCTAAGCAGCACAAATATTTAACTTCTAAATTGTATGTTTTGTATTGTCCTGAATCTGAATGTAATTGGTGTTGCATAACGAATCGGCATTTAGAGGGGGATTTGTCAGATGTAAATGCCTTATTCTCCAATGTGTAAATAGTATATGAACGGGGTATCAGGGGTTAATTTATTCTTCACTCCTTAATGTATTCATAATTCACCACTCCCACATCTAGCTCCTCCCATTGTATATATAAGGAGCTGTCTGCATCTTTTTCCTTGCTTCTATCTGTGAATATTCAGTGAATATAGAATGCCTGCTGTAAATAAAAGAAAATATATTCAAACCTCTAACTCTCACTAATCTTATTGAGTCTGATCCTGAAAATATTGCAACAATAATAAACCAAATAACTTTCTACCGTATAATTCTGAATCTTATCTCTAATTTTCAATTATTTTATCAAACATATGTATTTATACATCTTCAAACAACATCTTAATCATTTCTGCTTTCACCACAGTCTAATTAGTTCATAATACAATATCATTTCAATTTTTTCCTTTTTTGATTGGGTTCCAAATATGCAATTAAAAATATTCTGACTTCCGGTGGCACCGCAGGCATTGATGGCTGCTCCCTTTGGAGCGCTAGCCCCGCGGTCTCGTTAAAGCCGCTAGAACAGTGAAAATCAGCTGTCTAGCAGCTTGGAAATTTTCCCCTCGGGAAAAGGGGGGAAAGAGATCAGCCAGGCTTGGGTAGAGCTCCCCAAGAGCCCCAGGAACAATCCTGGGGCATGAAGGGTGAGAGCTCCCTGGAAGCCTGACAAAAAGCTCCGGACCCAGGACGCTTCTGCTTAAAGCAGAACAAGACACCGCGACCACTCCTGCAACAATCTTACAACATATTGGATACAAAAGCAGGCAGAGCGAAGTCAGGAGGGACTCTAATTGCAAGTATCAATCTTTAACTCCTGTGTATTGAATACTTCCTTCGTGATTGCCAAGGGAAGAAAGCGAAAGGAAATGGCGCCGAGCTCTAATTGGGTGTGGTAATGAAAGTTAACTGTAAAATACTTCTCAGCGCAGACAGACTTTGCTGATAATAATTGAAATTTGTTTTAAAAGAAAGAAGAATTAAAGTGGATTGCAGATAAAATGAGAACTTACTGAGGACTGGAAACTAATTGGAAATTAAGCTGATTTACTGGACTTGTTCCGGCTGTTGTAAAAGTTTTAAATTGGAACTGAAAATTGGAAAATGGCTTCCAGGCAAATAAAAACTGCTGTGCCCAAAAGTACTGTGAGTTCTCCTGCCCCACCATCTAAACCACAATCTTTGTCAGCCCCAGCAGAACCACAAGTTTTAACATTGGAAGCCTTGCAGTAAGCTTTAAAGCTACAAGCCTTTACCTTAGAGGAGAAAATTACCTCTGCCTTTGAGGAAAAAATGAAGGAGGTGACTGAAAAAATGAATGTGGTAACTGAAGATATGGCAGAAATTAAAGATGTGATCCAAGCTCGAAACAAGGAAATTAGAGAAGATATTATCTTTGCATTTCAGGGCTTGGC
The DNA here is from genome assembly GCF_029215685.1 of Pituophis catenifer annectens. Lineage (NCBI taxonomy): Eukaryota > Metazoa > Chordata > Lepidosauria > Squamata > Colubridae > Pituophis > Pituophis catenifer. Next base: position 25,892,744 of record NW_027256885.1, on the reverse strand, counting down.
AAGTCACATTGAAGGGTTAGATGAAAGACTAGAGGAAATTAATCAAACCAACGTGAATTTGGATAATAAAATGGGGGAGGTTCAGACAAAGATGGAGAGGGAAGATTTAGAGGTGATGATGATACAATACAGGTTGATGGAATTTGCTATAAGAGTAAGAGGCTTGAAAGAAAATAACCAAGAGAATCTGAGAGAGATTTTTGCAGAAGCTTTTGTGCAGATAACTGGAGAAAGAAAGGAAGATTTGGAATGGCAAATTGATAAAATCTATCGTGTAAATTCATGGGTGGCTAGACAGAGAAATTTACCAAGAGATATTGTAATCTACTTCACAACAAGGAGGATAAGAAATGAAATTTTACAGGCTTCTTACAAAAACAAACTCCAAGTGCAGGGCAGGAGGTTTTAACATTGAAAGAAATCCCCCCAAAAATGTTGAGAACAAGGAAGGACTATGCTTTTTTGGTGGAAGAACTCAGAAAGCGCCAGATACAGTATAGATGGGAGGTTCCAACTGGATTGGTGGTGAACTATTCAGGACAGAGATATTGTCTTAATACTGTATGGAAGGCAAGAGATTTTTACTCCAATGTATTAAAGGCTGGAGGTTCATTCTCCCCAGAAACCAGAAGAAGAAAGGAAGTAGAAGGAGCAAGAAAGGGAGAGAAAGAAGCTATGCAGGCCCAGATACAGGCTCAAGGAGGGGCCTTGATTGCTGAAGAAGATTTAATACAACTCATGAGCTCTGCCCAAGAACTGGAGCTATTTGACAAAACAGAGGAACCAAAGGACCAAAGACAGACTCGAGCAGCAACTAAACGCAAAGAGGAATTAAAGGGGCAGCAAGCTCAGATAAAAACACAAGAAACTACCAAAACAGAAGCAGTGGGGGGGGGGGCAAGGCCGAAGACCAAAGTGAAAGATGATCTCCAGCTAATGCTTCAAAAGCTTCAAATTGCCAAAGATGGCAAATAAATTTCTAACCTGGAATGTCAATGGTTTAAACTCACCGCAAAAGAGGAGGAAAATATTTCATTACCTGAAACAGTATAAAAATGACATTATTTGCTTACAAGAGACACATATTAGAACGAAAGATCAAAAATATTTAATAAATGCAAGGTTGGGGACACATTTTGTAGCATCTGCACCAGAAAAGAAAAATGGTATAGTTATATACCTAAAAAAAGGTTTAATAGCTAAATTAATCGAAGCAGATGCGCAAGGAAGATACATTGCAATTGAAATTTTAATAGAAGGGAAAAAAACACTTTTGATTGGACTATATGCACCAAACCAACAACAAGAAAAATTCTACAAGATTTTACATGCTAAACTAACACAATGGAATTATAAATCATGAGCTAACCCCAGGGATACGACTGATCCCGGACCTCCGGACCTTCCGCCGGGCCCTGAAGACTTTTTTATTTCAGCAAGCCGGGCTGGGTTAAAAATCTTTTAATTGGGGAATTTTATGGGTAAGGGGTTTTAAATTGGAGAAGCCAAAGATAATTTAATTTTGTTTTAATGTATTTTAATATTTGTATTGTGTGTTTTTAATTTTGGCTGTTCACCACCCCGAGTCCTTAGGGAGAGGGGGCGGTATAAAAATTTAATAAATAAATAAATAAATAAATAAATATTGATGGGAGACTGGAATGGAGTTCTGGATCCTAAAAAGGATAAAAAAGGATCTTTGCAGAATATTCAAATGCATGCCAAACTGCCTAAATCCTTTTTTGATATGATGGAGGACATGGAGTTGAGAGATATTTGGCGAGAGCGGAACACAGAAGAAAAAGATTTTACTTTTTTTTCCGATAGACACCAGTCATTTTCCAGGATTGACTTTATATTAATTACTAATGATTTTCTTTCCAGGGTGAAGAAAACGAAGATATGTCCAAGAACATTATCAGATCACAGTCCAGTTTGTATGGAATTAGAGTACGAAAAGGGACCCAGGAAGTCCTGGAGGTTGAATGAAAATTTGTTTAGATATGAGGAAAATGTGAAAGAATGTAAAAAATTTATGAAAGAATTTTTTGTTATGAATATGCATAAAGGTATATCTATGGAAATGGTTTGGGATGCAAGTAAAGCATATATGAGAGGTATTTTAATATATTTGAATAATAAACATAGACGTAGACAGGAAAGAAAATGGAAGGAACTAGAAGAAGAAATAAAAAATAAAGAGCAAGTATTAATATTAAATCCAACAGATAAGAGAATAAAAGAAGCAATTAATTTATTGCGAGGGCAATTTAACATGTTGATGGCAGACCAGGCGGCAACTAACTTGCAATATGCCAAACATAATACTTTTTGTAATGCTAACAAACCAGGTAGATGGTTGGCATATCTGCTCAGAAAAAAACAAAAGTCACGCACCATAGTGAAAATAGAATATAAGGGTAAAGAGGTGTATCAGCAAAATATGATTAAAAAAGCATTTTTAGAATTTTATACGAAGTTGTATACGAGTGATAAAATCCAAGGTATAGATATAGATAAATATTTACAGAAAGAGAATATTTCTATAGTTTCAGAAGAGCAAAGGGAAGGTTTGAATCAATTGATAACCTCTGAGGAAATTGTTTTAGCAATTAAACAATTGAAAATGGGTAAAGCCCCTGGGACAGATGGATTGACAGCTGTTTATTATAAAAACCTGCAGATAGAAATGGTGGAACCACTTAAAGAATTATTTAACAAAATACAGACTGGAGGAGAAGTACCTCCTTCCTGGAGAACAGCATTTATTTCCTTGATCCCAAAGGAGGATCAAGATTATACTCAGCCAAAAAACTACAGACCTATATCACTTCTAAATACAGATTATAAGATTTTTACTAAAATACTAGCAAATAGGCTAATGCCAGTTATGCAACAAATGATTCATAACAATCAAACTGGCTTTATTAATAGGCGATATATGAAAAGTAATGTAAGGCAAATAGTTAATATATTGGAGTATTTGGGAAAGAACAACCAGGTCCCTGCAGTGCTTATATTCTTAGATGCGGAGAAGGCGTTTGATCGATTGAATTGGATTTTTTTATTGAAAATAATTGAAAAGATGCAGTTTGGAGAGTATTTTACACAATCTATTAAGGCAATATACCAGCAACAAACAGCACAAGTAATAATCAATGGTAGTTTAACGGAAACTTTTAATATAGAAAAAGGAACAAGACAAGGATGTCCTTTATCTCCATTACTGTTTATTTTGACTTTGGAACTTTTGTTAAACAAAATACGTGGTTCAGATAAAATAAGGGGAATTGGGGGGTGGAGCCTGACAGCCTGATGAGCCGGTAAGAGTTTTTCCCGGCTCCGGAATAGTGGGCCGATAAAATTTATCATCTAACTAAAATGGACAGAAAGTTGTGAAGGTCTGTTTATGATTATCTGGGCCAACAGCGGAGGAAAAAAGAGAGTTGTTTGGGACAGTGAATAACCGATAAAGAGTGTTTAAAGTGTGGGGCCTAATCACTGTTGTTGGAATGCCACAGAAGAATGTTTGGAATTGTTTTTAGACAGCAGCTAGCTTCAAGGAGTGATTAATAACTTTACAACCTCACACAGTTAAGCAGCCTGTTTTATTACGGACAAAAAAGAAAAACAGGAAAAAAAAAACACCCGCTGGAAGCAGAAGGTTTATTTGATTGTTGCCCAGGCTGTGAAGATTTATGCCACCGAAAAAACAAAAAGGTGTTAGCAAATATAAGTGGCAACGTATCCATCCTTCAAATCACACCGCGGCACGATTAAAAAGACAATCTCTGGGTGAACCGGAGCAAGAGAGCTCAGAAAGTGAAACAATAATGGCGGCGAAAACTGGCTCACAGCCAGCAACAGTCGATGAACTCAGAGAAATGCTGACTAGCACTAAAGAAGCGATTTTCAAAAGAATGGATGAGTATGCAGAAAAAGTTGACAAGCGCATGGACCAATTAGCTATAAATATTAGTCATAATGATAAACAGATTAAGCTTCTTAGAGTGGAAACTGACCAATTAGGGAAACAAATGAGGCAGTTGGAAGAAAAGCACTCTCTAGAGTTTGATGAGCATGAGAAAAGGCTGATTTCTCTGGAAGATCAAAGCAGAAGATCATCAATACGAATTCAAAATTTACCAGAGATGACAGGAGAGGACTTGAGGAAATTGATCCCACAATGGTTTAAAGAAATAATCCCTAATTTGGCCACGGGAGAAGAGGACATTGAACGCGTCCACAGAGTGGGCGCTTTCAGAGCTGGATTTCGCCCCAGAGACATTTTGGTAAAATTTTCTAATTATTATAAAAAAGAGCAGCTGATGATGAAACTGAGGTCGTTAGCTGTGCTGAAGTTTCAAGGATCTACAGTTCAAGTTTATAACGATCTTTGTTACCAAACAATTAAGTGGAGGCGCAGCGTTAAATCAATCACCGAAGAACTCAAGAGAAGGGAGATAAAGTACGCATGGGGATACCCAGTATTTATGAGGTTTATGTATGATGGGAAACAATATAGGATTACCTCTTTGGAGCAAGGCATTGAGCTACTTAAAAGTCTGGGGCTGGAATTGCAGGACGATGCTGTTCCTAAAAGTGCCAATGGTGGAGGAAGAGGAGCCATGGCAAGTGGGAAGTGAAATCGACAAGACTGAGATGATAAATCTGTAAAATATTAATACTAGAAGGTTGCTGGTTCTGGACTGTGGGCTTCATCTCCCCCCCCACCTTAAGGGAATGGCTGGAGCATTAGGCTACTGGGGATTTAGTGGGGGGAAAAGAGTTTGGGGAGATTTGGGGGTGGGAGGGTGGGGAAGGGGGGTAGGTTATGAGGGTTATTTAGTTGAGGTCGTTTTGTGTTTTCTTATATGTTGGTTTAAGTTAAAGTGCACAAGGGATCATAAAGAATGTGTATGTGCTGAATATGGATAAAACTATAATTACAACACTCAATGTCAAAGGTTTGGGGGCAGTAGTGAAAAGGAGGAGAATCGAACAATTGTTAAACAAGGAAAGATCTGACATCATTTTCTTGCAGGAAACTCACCAGGATAAGGAGGGAGTAAATGAAGTGCATTTGAAGTGGTCACTCCATTATGAAAAGTCACTGGGGACTTAAAAAAAAAAATGGGGTGGCCATACTGATTTCTAAAAGAACTGGATTTATTATGGAGAGTATAAAAAAAGATGGGCATGGTAGATTTATTATGATTAAAGGTCAAATTGAAAGTACAAAATATACATTGGTTAATGTTTATGCCCCAAATGTGGGACATAGAGAATTTTTTTTAGAATTGTTTAAAGTAATAGAAGAATTTAAAGAAGGACATGTCATTTTAGGTGGAGATTTTAATATGGTTATGAATAATAGATTGGACAGGACCAATCCCACAAGTGCTGAAAGGAGGAATAATATCACCATTTTAAATAAATTAATAAAAGAAAAAGATTATGTGGATGGGTGGCATTTTCTTAAAGGTGAGGAGCCCGGTTTCACATATTATTCCCCAATTTATAAATCCTATTCTAGAATTGATTATGTTTTCATTTCTAGGGATATGGCAACTAAATTGTGTAGAATGGAAGTGGGAGTAATTAAAGTAACAGATCATGCGGTGGTTAGTTTAGACTTTATGGTAAAAAAAGACTATAGAGAAGCAGTTAGATGGAAGGTGACTACAAGGATTCTTAAAAATGAGAAAGTGGTTGAGAAAATGCAAAAGGAGGTATCAGAATTGTGGGAAATTAATGAAAAAGGAGAAACAGCAACGAGAATGGTGTGGGACACCATGAAGGCGGTGACACGGGGAATATGTATTAGGGAAGCCTGTAGTGTTAAAAGGCAAGAAACTGCATTACGGGAAAAATTAGAGGAACAGATTAAGAAATTGGAAAAAGAGTACTGGCATACAAGAAATAAACAGAAATTAATAGAATTACAAGCTAAAAAAAAAAAGAATTAGAGAATAAAAATTTAGACGAAGTTCAGAATAATTTAATATACATGAAAAGAGAATTTTTTGAAAATAGCAATAAAAATTCTAAGATGCTTGCCAGGCTCACACAAAAGGAGAAAGCTAAAAATTCAATAGGTATAGTGAAAGATAAATTGGGGAATTATTGTAGTACAATGAAAGGAAAGTTAAAAATATTCCAGGAATTTTATCAAGAGTTGTACAAGGGTAAGGAGGTTAAGAAGGATAGAATGTAAGCTTATATTGGGAAATTTATAAAAAGGGGTGTGGAAACGGAGCATAAAGAATTAATGGAAAGGAGTATATCGCAAAGGGAAATTGCAGAAGTAATTGAAAGTTTAAAGGTGGGGACTTCCGGTTTGCTTCCTGTCGCCGAAAGACGGTCCCGTTTTTGGACCGCCAGCCCCGCTGCCTGTCAGAGCCACTTCGATCAAGAGAAGCGGCTTGGAAGTTCCCGAATCCTCAAGGATTAGCGGAATAGAGTTGGTGAGAAGCAGGTTGAGCCCCTGTGAGCCCCCAGATAGCTACCCTTTGCTTCTGGGGAGGAAACAGGCGTGGCTCCCTTTCAGCTCGCCGAGACTCCGGACAGCGTGGGACGAGTCTACCCAGCGTAGAACAAGGAGGCAGGAGCAACCTTTCTACTGAAAACAAAGCAAATTCAAACAACCAGGGTGGAATAACAACTTGAAGCATGAAACTGCAAGTATTACTAGCCCTGTGATTAATTTTAAAACAGAAGAGTGAATGAGTGAAAGTCTCTTAAAAATGGCGCCCGGCTTCAGCGTTAACGAGCTGAAAGCGAGAGTGCATTAGCAAAGTTATTTCAACAAGTTACAAAGTAGCACTGACTGCAACAAGTGGAGGAAAGGAAAATCTTTTTTAAAACAGGCCTGATTTTGCCTCAATTTCACCTTTAATTTGACTAAACCTGGGGGAATTTTTCAGAGGACTTTGTGGTGGAGGAAAGGGAAAAAGGATTTCCTTTTTTGGAAAAGCTAGGCTACGTGGCAGGATGGCTTCTAAGCAGACTAAACAGGATGTGAAGGCGGCAGGGGGGGATCCCCCACACGCAAACCTGAACAGCAGCCTCCCAGCCAGCAAAGCCAGAAAAAAGAGATTGATCTTGAAAGTTTAAAGGATTTTATTGCTCAGGCTTTGATGAGGCAAGATGAAAATTTGGATGAGAAATTTAAAAAGTCACAACAGGAAATTAAGCAGGAGATTAAAGAAATCAAAGAGGTGGTGCAAGAAAAATATGACAAGGTGACCCAAAAATTAATGACAGTGGTGACTGGATTGTCAGAAGCAATTATTAAAACTGATGCTAAGGTGGAAGAATTTAGATCAGAAATGGATGTTAAAATGAAGGAGACTGATTATAAAATCTTTGATGCTGACAATAAAATGCAGAGACTTGAAAATAAGATCACAATGATGCAGTTCAGGTCTATGGAATTTGCCATAAGGCTGAGAGGCTTAAAAGAGAATGATAGACAAGACTTGAGACAGACTTGTGCTGATGCCCTAGCTGTGCTGTTAAAGATTAGCCCTGAAGAGATTTTTTGCAAAATGGATAAAGTGTACAGAGTGAATTCGTGGGTGGCCAGACAAAGACAATTGCCCAGAGATGTGGTGATATACTTTACAGATAGAAACATGAGAAATGATATTTTGCAAAAGTCTTTTCTCTCTGCTGTGCAAGTGGAGGGGAAGGAGATTGGAGTTTATAAAGAGCTACCACCTAAGATGTTAAAAGATAGAAAGGATTTTGGATTTCTAGTGAATGAATTAAAAAAACAACAAATTCCATTTAGGTGGGATGCTCCAACTGGTATAATCTTGAGGTATAAGGGAGAAAGATATTGATTAAATACTGTTGAGAAGGCGGAAGAATTTTATTCTAATGTTTTTAAAGAGAGCTCACCATTCCCACATACATCTTCTGTGTTGGAGATAAAGGAGAGTGATAAGGAGAAGCAATTTCAGCGGGAGATGGAAGAGCAGCCTAAGCAGCTGGAACTAGAGGTAATGGAAATGCAGGGAGCTACAGGAGGTTTTCTGGATGAGCCCCTGCTAGATCTTCCTTCAAAAATTGTGACTGAACCACCTAAGACTACAAGAGAAGTGGCTTTGGACCTAGCCCGGATGTGTGAAGCTAAAGATCAGTGTATAACTCGAGCAATTTCTAAGCAACTCAAAGAAAAACAACAACAGGAAAGGCCCAAGCCACAGCAATATAAGAAAGGAGTCAAGGGTAATATACAAGAATGTGAAGCCATGGGGGGAGCAAAGCCGAAGACTACCGACTCGGAAAATCTTCGGCAAATGTGCTTGTCGCTTCAAAAAAGTGTACATGACGATTAAGTTTTTATCTTGGAATGTGAATGGATTAAATTCACCACAGAAAAGGAAGAAATTATTTACATACTTGAGACAATTTAACAATGATATAATTTGTTTACAAGAAACTCATGTTAGAACACAAGACCAAAAATATCTGATAAATTCAAGATTAGGAACACATTTTATAGCTTCAAATTTGGAAAAAAAGAATGGTGTGGTTATTTATATAAATAAAAAACTGTCAGCTAAAATTATAGAAGCAGATGAATGTGGTAGGTTTATAGCAATCGAACTGCGCACAGCAAGTGGCCTAATTCTAGTGATTGGAATTTATGCTCCTAATCAACAACAGGACAACTTTTACAAAACTTTGCATTCTAAAATATTGCAATGGGACTATAGATCTATTTTAATTATGGGAGATTGGAATGGAGTAATTGACTCTAAAATAGATAAAAAGAGTTCGGCGAAGTCAAGGATTAGACTACCACAGACTTTTTTTGATATGAAAGAAGATTTGGAAGTAAAAGATATTTGGAGAATACATAACCCAAAAGAATTGGACTTTACTTTTTTCTCAGATAGACACAGATCCTTTTCTAGGATTGATTTTATTTTACTATCAGCTGACCTACTTGTAAAAACAAAAAGAACAAAGATTTTTCCAAGGACTTTAACTGACCATAGCCCGGTATGGATAGAAATTGAGATGGGAAAGAATGAGAGAAGATCATGGAGATTAAATGAAAATCTGTTTAGATATGAAAAGAATATAACAGAACTTAAAAAGCAGATGAAAGAATTTTTTGAAATGAACTTGAATAAGGGTACCCCTATTGAAATTGTGTGGGATGCGAGTAAAGCGTATATGAGAGGGGTACTCATCCATATGAACTCTAAACACAAATTAAATCGACAAAAGAAAAGATCTGAAATGGAAGCAGAAATAAAGAATAAAGAACAGTTACTTATAAAAAACCCAACAGATGAAAGAATACGAGGAACAATAAAACTTCTGAAAGATCAATTTCAAATGCTTATGGCGGAACAAACAGCAACAAATTTACAATTTGTGAAACATAACACATTTTGTAACGCTAACAAACCGGGCAGATGGTTGGCTTATACACTAAGGAAGAAGCAGAGTACACGGATCATTGATAGTATTGATACTGGAGGGAAGGAAATTTCTCAACAAAAATTAATTAAAGAAGTTTTTGTAGATTATTATACTAAATTATATGCCAAAGATGATACACAGAATGGACTTATAGAGAAATATCTAGAAAATAAAAGAGTCACAAAAATTACTAATCAACAAAAGGAGAGAATGAATCATTTTATAACAGCTGAGGAGATTATTGCAGCAATTAAACAATTGAAAACAGCTAAAGCTCCTGGGACGGATGGTTTAACTGCGGTGTATTATAAAACTTTACAAGCAGAAATGATTGAACATCTTAAAGAGCTATTTTGTAGTATACAACAAGGGGGTAAAATACCCCCATCATGGAAAACAGCTTATATTTCATTGATACCGAAAGAGCAAACAGGTCCTAAAAAACCTGAGAATTTTAGACCAATATCACTTCTGAATAATGACTATAAAATATTTGCAAAAGTATTAGCCAACAGGTTGATGCCAGTTATACAAGAGGTGATTCATTGTGATCAAGCGGGATTTATAGAAGGCAGATACATGAAGGATAATGTAAGGCAAGTTATGGATTTATTGGAATATCTCGAGAAGAACAAACAGATCCCTGCAGTGCTGGTTTTCTTGGATGCGGAGAAGGCCTTTGATAGAGTGGATTGGAACTTTCTATTAAAGACTTTAAAAAAGATGGACTTTGGGGATCAATTTATACAGGCGGTTTCAGCAATTTATCAAGAACAAAAGGCACAGATTATTATTAATGGAAGTTTGACAACAGACTTTAATATTGAAAAAGGAACAAGACAAGGTTGTCCGTTATCCCCATTGTTATTTATTTTAACATTAGAAGTCTTGTTGAATACAATACGGGACTCGAGCACCTTGAAAGGAATAGTGATAAGGCAAGAGGAATACAGAATAAGGGCATTTGCAGATGATCTGGTTGTTACCCTAACACAGCCGATGGAATCAATAATCCAGATGAAAGACATTATAGAACAATATGGTATAGTATCAGGATTTAGATTGAACCAGAAAAAAACTAAGATGATAGTTAAAAATATGACACAAGATCGAAAACAGGAACTTGAAAGCAAGGCAGGTTTTGAGATAGTACCAAAGGTTAAATATCTAGGAGTTCAGGTTGCAGAATCAAATACGAAACTGTTTCAAAATAATTATGAGGTGTTGTGGCGAGACGTACAGAAAGATATGGAGACTTGGAAAAAACTGCAGCTGTCTCTACTTGGAAGAATAGCAGCAGTTAAGATGAACATTTTGCCAAGATTTCTTTTTTTGTTTCAAATGATTCCAGTGCTTAAAAGTGATAAACAACTGAGAGAATGGCAAAGAGGAGTGAATAAGTTTGTCTGGAATGAGAAAAAGCCAAGAGTTAAACTGAAAATTATGCAAGATGTTCCAGAAAGGGGAGGCCTTAAACTTCCAAACCTACAATTATATTATGAAGCAGCAGTTTTGACGCAAGCAAGTGATTGGTTTGGAAGGAAAAAGACTGGAATATTGAATATAGAAAGTTTTGATCTTGAATTTGGTTGGCATGCTTACTTATTTTATTAGAACAAAGTGGATAAAGTATTCAAAAGCCACATACTTAGAGACTCTTTGATGAGAGTTTGGAAGAAGCACTGACTCAAATGGGATTACAAAATACTGTTATGGCTGGATCTTGGTCATATCATGTGGAATACAAATATAATGTCACTCGGGGGGTTTTTATATAAAGAAGTTCTTTTTGCAGATGCGGGCAGATGGCAACTGAAGACTTTAGAAACGCTGTTGGAAGAAGGGATTAATTTAACTTGGTTACAGTATAATCAACTTCAATTGAGATGGAAAGAGGACCAAAAAACTGGTATAATGATGTATGAGGAAGAATTGGTTAGACATATAAAAGAGAAAGGTCCAATGCATATTAAAAGGGTTTATAATGTTTTGTTAGAAAGGGATTCAGAAACTGAATTGGTTAAAGATTGCATGATAAAGTGGGCACAAAATTTTGCAGAACCAGTGATGTTGGAAACATGGGAAAAAAATTGGGTTCAGAATGTTAAATTTACAAAGTCGCAGAACTTGAGGGAAAATTTTTATAAAATGTTTTATAGATGGCATTTAGATCCTAAGAAATTGTTGAGTATGTACCCTAATGTTCAGCCAAAATGTTGGAGATGTGATTGCCTAGATGCCACATATTATCATGTGTGGTGGACTTGTAAGAAAGTGAAGGCTTTTTGGATAAAAATCTGGTGGGTTATGCAGAATGTTTTGAAGAAAAAAATTCAGTTTTCTCCACAATTGTTTTTATTAGGTATAGCTAAGGGTTTTACATTGGGTGAAACAAAGTTGATATTGTATATGATAACTGCAGCGAGATTACTGATAGGTCAATATTGGAAAAATGAAGCTATGCCTACTATTGAAGAATGGACTTTGAAGATGGCCAGTTTTGCAGAGATGGCGAAGATTTCAGCATATTTAAAAGATCGCTCACAAGAGACTTACGTATGGGAGTGGAAAAAGTGGATAGATTATGTGCAGAATAAATATCAAACTAAGAAATATCAGATAGCTTTTAACTGAAAGTATTATATAGGGATAGAATAATAATAGAACTTGGTGAAGATGTGAAAAATATACAGGGGGTGGAGGGGTTCAAGTTTTATAAAAAGGGGATTTTGATTTGGATTACATTTTGAGGAAGTCTGGGGGGAAGGGGAGGGTTAGGGAGGGTTAGGGAGGTCTGGGGGGGGAAATTGGGGAGAAAATGTAATTGTAAAACTTTTTCAATAAAAAAAAAAAAAGAAAGTTTAAAGGTGGGTAAATCACCTGGGGTAGACGGATTAGGAACAGAAGTCTAGAAAACATTTAAAACATTATTAGTACCGAAATTATTAAAGCTGTATAATGCAATATTAGAAGGGGAAAAGATTCCAGAATCATGGGAGCAGTCGTTAATAATATTAATACTTAAACCAGATAAGGATCCGATGCTCCCTGACTCGTATAGACCAATATCATTAATAAATCAAGATGCAAAATTTTTTTCAACTATTTTAGCAAGAAGAATGAATAATTTTATAGGTAATTATATAAGGGAAGATCAATGTGGATTTGTAATGGGCCGTCAAATGCATAATTTGGTTGGAAGAGTGCTAAATGTAATTCACGAGATCAAAAATCTAAAGCTTAAAGCGGGGATATTAGCGTTAGATATCTTTAAACATTTTTATTTCATCAAGCTGGCCTGGCCTAAATCTTCTCCCCTTTTAAATATAAATTTTAAATACAAATTTTAATCTGTTTAAATTATGGGGTATTTTAAATTCAGCCAAATTATTTAATTCGTTTTTAATCTATTTTAAATTTTTGTATCTCTGTGTTTTATCTTCTGGCTGTTCACCGCCCTGAGTCCTTCGGGAGAAGGGCGGTATAGAAATTTAATAAAATAAAATAAATAAAATAAAATAAAATAAAATAAAATAAAATAAAATAAAATAAAATAAAATAAAATAAAATAAAATAAAATAAAATAAAATAAAATAAAATAAAATAAAATAAAATAAAAAAATAAAATAAAATAAAATAAAATAAAATAAAATAAAATAAAATAAAATAAAATAAAATAAAATAAAATAAAATAAAAATAAAATAAAGCCTTTGATTGTGTGAGCTGGCAAGCATTAAAGATGGTAATAGACAGAATGGGGTTTGGAAAGAAATTTAAAGGTGTAATAGATCAATTATATTCTCGGAACTCTGCCTTAGTGGTAGTGAATGATGGAGTTACAGACAAGATACAACTCACCAGAGGAACAAGGCAAGGGTGCCCACTCTCACCTGTCCTATTTGTATTGGTTATGGAACTTTTGGCCAATGCATTAAGAGATGACGGGGAGATAGAAGGGATAGGTAAAATAAAACTAAATATGTTTGCTGATGATACATTGTTAACAGTTAAGAATATAGTGGATAAGATGGAAAGAATTGGATGGCATCTAAAAGAATTTGAAGAAATAACTGGATTAAGAATAAATTGGTCAAAATCTGAGTTGATGCTGTTTAATAATAATAATAATAATAATAATTTTATTTCTATACCGCCCTTCTCCCGAAGGACTCAGGGCGGTGTACAGCCTATTTAAAAACACAAAAAAACACGACAACAGTTAAAATTTAAAATCATTAAATAATTAGGCTCCAATTAAAATCCCAGAAATTTAAAATACCCCAATTTAAAACATTATGTTAATAGCCCTGCCTGGCGGAACAACAGGGTCTTCAGAGCGCAGCGAAACACCCGGAGGTCGGAAATCTTTCGTATTTCGGGGGGCAATTCATTCCACAGGGCTGGAGCTCCCACAGAGAAGGCCCTCCCCCTGGGTGTCGCCAGCCGACATAACTTGGCTGATGGCACCCGGAGGAGACCCTCTCTGTGGGAGCGAACTGGTCGGTGGGAGGCTATTGGTGGCAGAAGTCGGTCTCGAAGGTACCCGGGTCCTATGCCATGGAGCGCTTTAAAGGTGGTAACCAACACCTTGAATCGCACCCGGAAGACCACTGGGAGCCAGTGCAGCTCGCGCAGGAGGGGTGTCACATGGGCACAACGGGTTGCACCCATAACCACCCGCGCGGCCGCATTCTGGACCAGTTGGAGCCTCCGAGTGCTCTTCAAGGGGAGCCCCATGTAGAGAGCATTACAATAGTCCAACCGGGAGGTGACAAGGGCGTGAGTGACCGTGCGCAAGGCGTCCCGATCCAGAAAGGGCTGCAACTGGCGAATCAGGCGAACCTGATAAAAGGCCCCCCTGGCCACGGCCGTCATATGCTCTTCTAAAGACAGCCGTGCGTCCAGGAGGACACCCAGATTGCGAGCCCTCTCTGTGGGGGGCAAAGATTCACCCCCAATAGTCAGCGATGGCACCTGCTGACCATATCGGGGCGCCGGAAGCCACAGCCACTCGGTCTTGGAGGGGTTGAGTCTGAGCCTGTTCCTCCCCATCCAGGCCCGCACGGCCTCCAGGCAGCGGGACATCACATCAAGGGCATCGTTGGGGTGGTCTGGGGTGGAGATGTACAGCTGAGTATCGTCAGCGTACAGATGACACTTCACCCCGAAACCACGGATGATCTCACCCAGCGGCTTCACATAAATGTTGAACAGGAGAGGCGAGAGGACCGACCCTTGTGGCACTCCCCATGCGAGATGCCTCGAGGTCGACCTCTGTCCCCCTGCCAACACAAACTGCGAGCGGTCGGAGAGGAAGGAGGAGAACCACCGCAAAACGGTGCCCCCTATTCCTAACCCCCTCAACCGCTGCAGCATGATACCATGGTCGATGGTATCAAAAGCCGCCGAGAGGTCTAATAGGACTAGGACAGAGGAGCAGCCCCTGTCCCGAGCCCTCCAGAGATCATCCACCAACGCGACCAATGCCGTTTCAGTGCTGTACCCCTGCCTGAAGCCCGACTGGTACGGGTCTAGATAGATAGCTTCATCCAGGTGCCGGGGAAGTTGTCGTGCCACCACGCTCTCAACAACCTTCGCCACAAAACGAAGGTTGGAGACTGGACGATAGTTGGCTAATTCAGCCGGGTCCAGGGAAGGCTTCTTGAGGAGGGGCCTCACTACCGCCTCTTTCAAGGCGGCAGGAAAGGCACCCTCACTCAGAGAAGCACTTATAATCCCCTGGAGCCAGCCTCGTGTAACCTCCCGGGAGGCCAGCACCAACCAGGAGGGACACGGGTCCAATAAACACGTGGCGGCACTAATCTTACCCAGAACCCTGTCCACATCCTCGGGAGTCACAGGATCAAACTCCTCCCAGGTAACATTCTCAAGACCTGCCCTCGTCTCCTCCCGTGGACTCATCCAGTCGGAGTCCAAGCCATCCCGAATCCGAGCGACTTTAATTACACTAATAGGGAAGAGAAGGATTGGGAAGGGAAGCAAAGCGAAATGAGAATTAAAGATCATATGAAATACCTGGGAGTTAGAATTACAAAAAATTTGGAGAAGTTAGAAAAGGAAAATCTAGGCAGCTTAAAGAAAGAGATTTTGGAAAGTTTGAATAAATATAAAAGGTTGAATTTATCATGGTTTGGAAGAATTACCTTAGTAAAAATGAAGATTTTAGCAAAGATCAATTTTGCTTTTAGGATGCTACCAATAAAAATATCAGAATTAGAGTTAAAGAGTTGGCAGAATATACTGAACAACTATTGTAATGGGAATAAGAAAGCGAGGATAAATAAAAATAAGTGGTATCTAAGCCAAAAAAAAGGGGGTTTAGGACTCCCAAATATTAAATTATATTATGTCGCTAACAGGCTTAGACATGTTATAGAGGCAATTTTAGGAATAGGGACATTGGAATGGTTGGAAGATAAATCTAAAATTAAAACCAAATTAGAATGGAAGTTGGAAAATATATTTTTTATGGAAGGTGGAAAGAAATGGGCTGAGAGCATAAGCAATCCTCTTCTGAAGTTTCATTGGGAAATTTGGAGTAAATATAAAGGGAGGTTGCTTCCGAAGAACTCTCCATTATCACCGGTAGTAATTTTGGAAAAGTTCCCAGGGAATTTGAAGAATAAAGTGAATGAAATTTTAAAAGAGAAAAATAAAATGAAATTAAGGGAATGGTTAGGAGGAATGAGGACACGTGGGGAATTGGAAGAGGTTCTAGGAGGAAAACGGTTGTCTTGGTTAAATTATAGCCAAGTGGAACAATGGACTAAAAATTGGATAAGAGAAAATGGAGAGCGTAGAGAGTTAACGAGGTTTGAGGAATTAATTGAAAAAAATCAAACTGTAAAGGAAGAAAATAAAGGGATAAAAGGCCTAATGAGCGGAATTTATAAAATATTGTTGGAGGAAGAGGAGAGGGGAAATTTAGGAAAGATGGTATGGGAAACTGATTTGAAGATACAAATAGGGCAACAGAGTTGGGACAGAATTTGGCAACAAAGAGTGTTGAGAAATATGTCAGTAAGAATAAAAGAATTACTACAAAATGGTATGGAGGTGGTACTTAACTCCGGTTAGATTAAGCAATATGAATCAGCACTATTCAGATAACTTTTGGAGAGGTTGTGGGGAAAAAGGAACGTATTTACATATGTGGTGGGATTGTAAATTTGTGCAAAAATTGTGGAAGATGGTGTTTAAGGAGATTGAAGAAATTGTAGGAATAAAGGTAGAAGAGGCACCAAAGGTAGCATTACTCTCACTATTGGAAGATATAAAATGTAAAAAAGAGACTAAAGAATTGATAATAAATTTGTTGACCGCAGCAAGGCTAATGATTTCTAGGAACTGGAAGATACAAGGTGTTTATAGTTTGGAAGAATGGTATAAGGAGGTATGGGATATTGCCATAAATGATAAATTGACTTGTAATATTAAAGTAAGGAGGGGTATAATGAAGGTAAACGATTTCAATGGAATCTGGAAACAGTTCCTAATATATGTGTTTTCTGGAGGAAGAGGGATACCACCACCAGAAGAAGCTTTAAGATTCTGGAAGCAGGAATGATCCCGAGGGGTGGGGGAGCACTTGTTGATTGTTTGTATTCTGTATATTGCTATATATCATATATTATGAATCATGTATGTTATGTATGTTAATTTCTTTTTTTATATGTTAATAAAAAAAATATAAAAAAATAAAATAAGGGGAATTAAAATTAGGTATGATGATTACAGATTACGAGCATTTGCAGATGACCCGGTTGTGACTTTGACTCAACCAGTAAAATCGGTTATAGGTTTAATGGACATAATTAATCAATATGGACAAGTATCTGGATTTAAAATAAATGCAGGGAAAACAAAGATAATAACTAAAAATATGGTTACAAGTCAAAAAGAAGAAATAGAAAGAATAACGGGATTTGAAATAGTAAAGAAGGTTAAATATTTAGGGGTTTATATTATGACATCAAATGCGAAATTATATAAGTATAATTATGAATTGTTGTGGCAAAAAATACAGAAGGAGATGGAAAACTGGAAAAAATTGCAACTATCGTTGTTGGGAAGGATAGCTGCAGTGAAAATGAATATTTTGCCAAAGTTCTTATCCTTTTTCCAAATGATACCAATATTGAAAAAAGATGGAAATTTGAATGAATGGCAGAAGGGCATTAGTAATTTTGTGTGGGCAGGAAAGAGACCGAGAGTAAAACAAAAAATAATGCAAGATATACGTGAAAGAGGAGGTCTCAAAATGCCTAATTTAAGATTGTATTATGAGGCAGCTGCTCTCTCAGCAATTAGCGATTGGATTAACTCAACAGAAGAAAGAATATTGAATATTGAGGGATATGATTTGCTATATGGGTGGCATGCATATTTACTATATAATAAAAAGGTGGACAAGAATTTTAAAAGTCATATATTGAGGAATGCATTACTACGTGTATGGAAAAAGTATCAATATAAATTAAATAATAAATTACCTATATGGGCAATATCTAGACATATGATAGAGAATATAAGTGTAGAACAGAAACAAGATGTGATTACTTACAAAGAGCTTCTTATTATGGAAAGAGGTACATTGCAGTTAAAGTCTTTAGGGGTATTAAAGGAAGAAAGGATAATTCAAACTTGGTTTCAGTATGGACAGTTGTATACTAGATGGAAAGAGGATCAGAAAATTGGTATCTTGCAAAATGAGGAAAATCTGATAAAACAAATTAGGGATCAAAGCCCAATGCATATTAAAAGGTTGTATAATGCATTGATAGAAATAGATTCAGAAACCGAGCTAGTGAAGGACTGTATGATAAAATGGGCACAAAACATCGAGGAACCAATAATGATGGAAACATGGGAAAAAATATGGGTCAGAAATGTAAAATTTACCCAAGCCCAAAACTTGAGAGAAAATTTTTATAAAATGTTTTATAGATGGCATTTAGATCCCAAAAAGTTAGCTTGTATGTATCCAACCCTACAATCTACGTGCTGGAGATGTAAATGTGATGATGCAACGTATTATCATATATGGTGGACATGTAAAAAAATTAAGGCATTTTGGATTAAGATATGGTGGATTATACAAAATATTTTTAAAAAGAAGATAAAATTTACTCCACAGTTGTTTTTATTGGGTATAATTACAGACTGTACAGTTATAGAGACTAATTTGATTTTGAACTTAATAACTGCAGCCAGACTTTTGGTGGCGCAGTATTGGCAGAAGGAAGACGTACCTACCATTGAAGAATGGACATTAAAAGTAGCTAAGTTGGCGGAGATGGCTAAAATCTCTGCATATTTGAAGGATCGCTCAAATGAAAGATACATATCGGAATGGAGAAGATGGATTGATTATATTCAAAACAAATATGGGACTAAAAAGTTGCAAATAGCTTACGAATGAATTTGGGTGAATTTTTATTTTTGGTATGTATGGGGGAGTTAAAATGTGAAGGGGAGTTAAGAGCTTATAGTTAGTTTGATTATGTTTGATTATGTTTGCTGAATGCTATACCCTGTATTTTGCTCTGGGAAGTCGGGGGGGGGGGGAGGGAATGGGTGGGGGGAGGAAGGGGGGAAAAATTTGTTTGTAAAATATTTTAAAACTTTTCAATTAAAAAAAAATCCAATTGTTATAATTTCCCTAATTAAATTTGAAGATATTCTATCTGTTATCTTCTAATTTATTATACTTATTCATATTTCTAAAACTTATCATTATATAAATTCCAACAATGCAATTAAGAATATTCCAATTGTTACAATTTCCATAATTTTAGTTAAAAAATATTCCAACTATTGCATATTTCTAAAAATCATTTCTATTCATCAATTCATATTTCAATTCTAATTGAGAGTCCACCTGTACGCTGATGATACTCACCTGTACATCTCCACCCCAGACCACCCCAACGATGCCCTTGATGTGATGTCTCGCTGCCTGGAGGCCGTGTGGGTCTGGATGGGGAGAAATAGGCTCAGACTCAACCCCTCCAAGACCGAGTGGCTGTGGTTCCCGGCGTCGCAATATAGTCAGCTGGTGCCATCGCTGACTATTAGGGGTGAGACTTTGCCCCCCACAGAGAGGGCTCGCAATCTGGGCGTCCTCCTGGACGCACGGCTGTCTTTAGAAGAACATATGACGGCCGTGGCCAGGGGGGCTTTTTATCAGGTTCACCTGATTCGCCAGTTGCAGCCCTTTCTGGATCGCGATGCCTTGCGCACGGTCACTCACGCCCTTGTCACCTCCCGACTGGACTACTGTAATGCTCTCTACATGGGGCTCCCCTTGAAAAGCACCCGGAGGCTCCAACTGGTCCAGAATGTGGCCGCGCAGGTGGTTATGGGCGCAACTCATTGTGCCCACGTGACACCCCTCCTGCGCGAGCTGCACTGGCTCCCAGTGGTCTTCCGGGTGCGATTCAAGGTGTTGGTTACCACCTTTAAAGCGCTCCATGGCATTGGACCTGGGTACCTTCGAGACCGTCTTCTGCCACCAGTAGCCTCCCACCGGCCAGTCCGCTCCCACAGAGAGGGTCTCCTCAGGGTGCCATCGGCCAAATTATGTCAGCTGGCTACACCCAGGAGGAGGGCCTTCTCTGTGGGAGCCCCTGCCCTTTGGAATGAACTGCCCCCAGAAATGCGTAAGATCTCCGATCTCCGTGTATTTCGCTGTGCCCTCAAAACCTTGTTGTTCCGCCAGGCCGGGCTATCAATGTAAAGATTTTAATTGGTTTTAATTGTGGGATTTTAAATTTGGGGGTTTTATAATTGAGCCAATTATTTAATAATTTTAATTATTTTTAAATTTTGTCTGTCTTTGTGCTTTTAATCAGGCTGTACACCCCCTGAGTCCTTCGGGAGAAGGGCGGTATAGAAATAAAATAAAATAAAATAAAATAAAATAAATAAATAAATAAATAAATAAATAAATAAATAAATAAATAAATAATATATAACATATCCCTCTTTCATTTCTTTCTTCCTTTCCCCCTTTCTATTTTTTCTTTTTCTTTCCCCTTCTTTTCTTTTGTATTTTAAAATCCTGAACTCTCCTGTTTTGCCCTGTATTTCCCATTATTTTCCATCTCTTTTTTCTTATTTTTCCACTGTTAATCCCAGTGTAATCATTTTGTGTTTCAAAGTCATGGACTCTTCTATGTTGCCCTGTATTTCCTGTTGTTTTCCATCCCTTCTCCCTCTTTTCTGTCTTTCCACTGTTAATCCCAGTGTAATCATTTAAGTTTTTTATATTCTTTCTATTCCACCCTTTTTCCCCTCTTTGTCTCTTTCCACCCTTTCTGTTTTTTCCATTGTTAATCCCAATGTAATCTTTAAAATTCTCCTTTTTATTGTTACTACCCATATAATCATTTAGTTTTCCATAGTCAATCTTGTTGTCTTTGTCTTCTTCTTTATTTTCAATCTCTGTGTCTTTCTTCTCATTCGTTATTTCCTTGTCAGCTTGAGTATACTCTTAACACAATTTTTGAATTATCAGGTTTCGGTTCTCCATGCAACATTGTAATTATTTCCCTTACTTCCGTTTTCAGTGACAAATACATCATTTTCATCATTTCTCTAATTTCCTGTGCCATTTTATTCTTTCCGGATTAATATTTTTCCAATTAAAAGTTAAGAGTTTCGTTGTATTCCTCTTTTTTTTAATAATCAAAGTCAAGCCACTTACAGACAAACAAATCCTCCTTAGAAGTTCTCACGGCTATTATCGCCATCAAAGCTCAAGGTTTTTTCCAAAGCAAAAGTTCAGTGTTGTAATAATCTTATTTCTTTTGTAGATGTCTCTCTACAATCCACAATCCCAATCAGCAGCCTGAAACAGTATCCATTTTGTTTGCAATCCACATTAACAGTCTTTGCTAAATTTTCTTTTCTTTTCTTCTTTTTACCTTTATGTATGCCAAATCAGTTTTAAAGTCCAATCCAAATTACACAGTCCGTTTTCTCCCTCTTTTTTTTTTTTTTTTTGGTACAAAACTTCTATTACAGGGCTTAATTTCCAATTTCTCTTTAGTTTTTCTCCAACATTCAAAAAAGGATCTGCTTATTTTCTTTCCAATCCTTTACACAGTTATGGGGTTTTATTTCTTCTAATTTTTAATGCTCCAAATATTTTTATCCAAGAGTCTATTTTCTTTTCGGGTTTTGTCAATTTAAGTTTCCATTTTAGTCTTCTTCCTTCCTTTCCCCCATGCCCATTAGCTGCTGTTATTCCTCTGGGGCTCTTTCAGATTTAAAAAAAAAAAAAAATTTATGCCTATGAGTTGGCTGTCACTCACCCAGCTCAAAACTCCATTCAGGTCCTGCTCAATGTTTAGCCCGGTTGCCCCAGCTTCTTGGCGGCCATAATGGCTGCCACCCCCCGCTGCCAAGTCGGAAAGAGTTTCATCTGACCTTTGAGGAACTTGCCTGTTCTTCTTGGTCTTCCAAGGTGCCTCTCCTTCTTCCCCGTCCCTATGAGACGGTTCTGGTTCAAAGACCTCTCGGCAGCGGCTTGTCAGTCCGGGTTTTCACAGAGCTCATCAGAGCCTGCTATTTCCCCATCTCGCTGTGACGCTTCCGGTCGAATCCCAAGCATCTGAATTTTGATCACATGATCATGGTGATGTTGCAAAGGTCGTAACTGAAAACTGGCCATAAGCCACTTTTTCAGTGGTATTGTAACTTTGAATGGTCACTAAAAACTTTTGTTAGTTGAGGACTATATGCCACTTTTTTTGCTATCACAGAGAAGGATTAAAGATACAGATAAAATTAGGGAATGATGGTGTTTTGCACATTGCACTAAATGTTTATGTTTTCTTCAGTGTTTGGGAAATTATGTGTGTTGCCTCTGGTGTGCCTGCTTCTTGGAACCCCAGCCTTAGCAGCATTCCCTGGATTATTCAGAGCCTTGGTAGTACAGTGGTCTAAAGCACCCTGTTATTAAGACCAGCTGCCTGCAATTACTGCAGGTTTGAATCTCGCCAAGGCTCAAGGTTGACTCAGCCTTCCATCCTTTCTAAGGTAGGTAAATTGAGGACCCAGTTGTTGGGGCAATAAGCTGACTTTGTATAAATATACAAAAGAATGAAGGCTATTGCTTAGCGCATTGTAAGCCGCCCTGAGTCTCCGGAGAAGGGCGGCATATAAATCAAATTTTTAAAAAAAATTATTCAGCATAAACAGACTGTTTGGAGGTGATAGAATTGCCATCTTGAGATAAACTGAAGGCCTCTCCACTAGTTCAGCTAACATCAAACTGGTGGCCTCCAGCTGTGTTGGGACTCAGAACTTTGCAAAGTTACATCACAGCTGGAAAGTGTCAAGTTGGGGAAGCCAGCTGCAGAAGGCTGGAACTGATTAAGAGATTCAAAATATAGAAAAGGAAGTAAGATAAATGCTAGGAAGAAGTCCTTGATCATATTTTTTTTATTTGGATGTCGGTCAAAAGTGTGGTAGTTGCTTTCATGGGATGGGGATAGGTGGATTTAATTACCTATGTAATCACTTCTCTGTTTTATGTGTAGAGATAGCTGAAACTAGAACATTAATAGATAAATAGATGCTTGTTTTACTCTGCAAGGATGTGCCTCCCATTTTTTAAATTGAGCTGAGGGCTACAATTTGACTGTTGGGTAGTTTCAGTATCAGATAATATCACACAACACACAGATGGTAGAAGAGATGACAAATTTGAAGTAACCAGGATAAAGCTAATGATCTTTAATTTTCCCCTAGTGCCAAATTAAAAGTTATAATTTTAACCTTTGGAGAAGCTTGAAGGCCACATCCAAAAGGCAATGGTATAAGGAACCTGAAAAATCTAATTTTTCAAAAGAAGCTGCTCTACATATGCTTTAAGAGTTCTGTTATTAAAAATGCAACCAATGCTTATCTTTGAAGTCAGTGATGGTGAACCTTTTTGGCACTGAGTGCCCAAACCGGAATGGGTGTGTGCACTGGAGTGCCGGAAACCCGAAGACCAGGTGGCTGGTGCACATGCACACACCAGAAACCAGAACAGCAGCTGGTGACGGCGCACCTGCCCACAGAGAGGGCTCTGTGTGCCACAGATTCACCATCATGGTTCTAAGTGAACACAAAAGGTGATCCTATGATACAGCCCTGGGCAGGGGGCAATTTGGCCCTGTTAAGGTAGTCATTTAGAGCTCTTCATGGAGCTGCAACCTGTTTCCCAACTGTTCCCATGATTGGCTTGGGGTCTAAGAGCCCAGGGACTTTCTCCTTGCCATGTATTGCCAGAAGTCCTGGATGCTTATTCTTTGTGCCAGGTTGCCCTCTGACTTCAACAAACCAGAATTTAGAAGGGTTGTAGGAGCACATGACCTGCGAACAGCTGGAAATGTTGCAGGATGAGGCCTGTTTCTTCAGTTTCCCTTGATTCTGGAAAAAAAAGCCTGGGAATTGTGCATAGAACCAATTTCTAAAGTGTAGCCATAAATACTCAGAATAGTAGGTAAACTTGAGACTGATGGTTGGATATTTGTATGGCTTTTTGAAAAGGCAGTGTGTCCTGTTTTGGAGGAGTAAGTCTAGCTTCAACTGAGAAGTTAAAAAATTAAAAATCAGAACCTGTGAAGCCATAGAGTATCTATTGAATATATAGTTGGTGTGGCTTCAATTTAAACCAGCTCATGATTTTTTTCCCTTAAAATTGCTAGTCCTTGTAATTTTGAATAAATACTATGTGAGCATTATCCTCTCAGTGCTGAGATACTTTAGTATCCAATAGAGTTTTGCAATGTGATGGGAAATTTAAAAGGATTCTGGTTCAATCAGAATTCAGATGTTACACCTGTCAACCCTGGAGCCATCTTTGAGCGTCTTCAGGGGTTGCCACAGTGAGGCTGGGTGGAGCTGTGGGAAAGGGAGTGGGGAGTAGAGATAGCTGGGGGAATATGTAGCCAAAATAACATTCATTCTTCTGGGGACCAAGGACACTCTCACCAGCACCTAGAGGGGCGTGGATGGGAGGCATCCGGGATTGAGAGAGAGACCTGATTGGGGCATGTAATGGTTGTGTGTAATGTGGGGAAGGACTCTGGATTTTGAACTGGGTGGGGAAAACCTGGGGGACTTCAGATTCGGATTTTCACCAGCTGTGCCAATATGACATGCCTAATAAACCTATACTTTGAGGAACCCTGCCTTGGAGTTTTGATTTCCTATGGGCTGTTACTTGGAACCCTGATATTAACCCAAGCCTCTTTTTAAAAGAAGCAACACCTCCCCCCACACAGAGGGGGCGCTGTCCAGGGTCCTGAGCTCCGGCCGCTTACCTGGTCTACCGGGCAGCGGGAAAACTCAGGGAAGATAGAGGAGAAAAAACAGCTAGAGGAGGACTTGACCGCTGCCAGCAGAGCTGCTGGAGCCAGCAGGTTCACCAGGGACAGCTCAGCTTCCCCTCGACAACTGAGCGAGCGTCTGCCAAGCTCGAGTGTCAGCTGTGAACCCAGCCTAAGGAGTCCATCCTTTGGGAGCCGACCTGCGAGATCCACCGCTGTGGCCATGGCACCGGCGGTGCTTTCACGATCCCAACATACCGGGAGCCAATGCCATGGCCAGCCACCCAGGAACTGTACCAGGCAGAGGAGCAGTTTGCTGGCCAGCCGTTGCTCCAGGAACGCCAGATTGCTGCAGTGTGAGCTGAGTGGACCACAATATTAGAGTGGAGAGCTATGACGCCCGTCGACCTCAGTGAATCCTGGGACTGGGGAGTCCAGCCGCTGCCGAGGAGCCAAACCCTGGAGGGACTACCAGAGAAGTTCAGCCAGCTGAGCGTCAGCAGCCTTGGCCAGCACCCTCCAACCAGTCAGGCAGTTAAGGTTCTGACCCAGCCAACGTTCACCTTCCCAAACCAGGGAAACATGACCCCTCCGAGTGTAGTTTCCCCCTCGTTCCATTCAGTGCAGAGAGGATTGCACCAAAGTCTTCCATGACAGGCCCGATCTACCATATTGACAGCTGTCAACCTGCCAACTGGGCCCATAAGACAATCCAGCCCGCCGCTGCAAAGAGGAACCTCTGGACTGCTGGGGCTGGCTGGCCGCACCAGCCACCCCTTAGGCTCCCACCAGCCAACCAGATTCCCCCTGGTTGGGCCTTCTACCCCAGCCAGGGGTGGGTGCAGTGCCAATGGGTGCCGGTACCGGTTCCTCAGCCCACAGTGGCTCCACCGCCACCAACCACTCTGCTGCGCTTCAGGGCTACTGTCAGGTTCCGTAAAGACTGGAAAAATAAACCTCAGCACGCAAAAGCAGTAACCAAGTTTGTTTATCCTGATAAACCAGGTCGAGGTTTCCCAGCTATGCCTTTTGTTCTGAAAAGATCGGTCAGTGGTAGGGCCATCTGTGCAAATACAGGAATAAATTGATGGTAGAAATTGGCGAACCCTAAAAAGCTCTGCAATTGTTTCTTAGTTCTGGGTGCCTGCCAATCTAGTACCGCCTTAACTTTGGCAGGATCCATTTCAATCTCTGCGTGGGAGATACAAAACCCCAGGTAGTCCAATCGCTTTCTCTGAAATTCGTATTTAGACAGTTTTACGAATAACTGGGCTTCCAAGAGTTGTGTGAGGACCTGCCGAACCAATGCTACGTGCTCCTGCATTGTTTTTATTTATATCAAAATGTCATTGAGATACACTAAGACTCTGTTATACAGGTGTTCATGCAGCACCTCATTGATCAGCTGCATGAACATGGCAGGAGCCCCTTGCAGCCCAAAAGACATTACTTTCAACTGATAACTACCCAGAGGACAGTTAAAGGTGGTCTTCCACTCGTCCCCTAGCCCAATCCTCACCCTATAGTATGCCTCTTGTTAAGGTTATTGTTGTTGTGTTACCAACCAGCAGAGTAGATTGCACAGTGAAACGTTGCTGAGAGCAATGAATAAGAGATAAGCAAACTGGTTTATCAAAAGCTTACTTTATAGTAGAAAAACAGTCTCATAGTCTTTAAACAAATTCCAAGTCTTTGCCAGTAAATCAGTCCAGTAGTTACAGAATCTTCTTACTCAACAAACAGTAGTTGGTTAGAATAACAAACTCACTCTGGTTCACAAACCACGATGGTTGCAGATCCATCCAATGATAATTACAGATAACAACTCCTCTCAATGGTAGCTTATCATCAACAGCAGCATCATAGCAGCAACCTCTCAACAGCATATCATAGCAGCAACTGAACACGTTGCAGTACCTTGCTTAAATATTCTTACAACCAGTAATTATGTGATTACAGCATGACTCAGCATTAAAGCCACATAATACATATACAGATAAAGTAACAGTACACTTATATTGCCTGGACAACATAGTTAGGCTCAAACCATATCCTAACACCTCTCAGAGGTCCAATTTTGTAAAAGTCCTTGTTGGATATTTATCCTATGGTTGGGTAGGTAATATATAGAAAAACTATGTTTGTGACTTTAAATGATATAAGAAGAATGATTGGCTGTGCTATTATCAGGCAGCCATAAAAGTAGACAGGAAGCCCGGGAGCTCCTGCTCCTGCTATTTGATGGTTGATCTCCTGAAGAGGGACTGTGTGTGACTGAAGAGAACTGTAAGCAAACTATGTTTTGTGTTGGAGAGTGATTATTCGAAGACGTGTTATCATTGTTTTGAGAAACCAAGTTTGTTTTTTCACTAAAAGTAAAGAATGTTCTTTTTTTCACCGTTCAGAGTCTGTGAGTTTCTGTGTGTTTAACCAGCAACATATCTCTTTGCTGTCTGGTCCGTTGCCTACTATGCAGAGGGAAGTTTTACCCTCAACAGTCCTACCCTCCGCTAACCTAGCCAACATGTCTTTCATGAGTGGCAGGGGATAAGGATGCTCTACACAAACCGCATTAAGGCCCCTGAAATTCACACATAAGCGAAGACCCCCATCCTTTTTCTCCCTGGACAGGAGCTGCCACCCTGGACCTTTAGGTTTTTGTCAATATAGGCCCTCATTTCTTTAATCTCCTGGGAGGGGTCATTGAGTACATTTTAGGTTTCGGAAGAACAGCCCCAGGGAGGATTTCTATCCCACAGTCGGTGGCCCTATGAGGAGGTAGTTTGTCACACTCCTGTTCATTGAAGACCGCTTGCAGGTCTTTGTATTTCACAGGGTAACCCACTTCCATGGTAGTGTTCACTGGTGCCCTATTCCTCTCCCCGTCGGTGATTTGCTCTGGGGACGAACATCTGTCTTCATGTGCCAGTGGTATGGGTCCTATGCTGAGCCTCATTTCATTTTCATTTCATTTTATTAGATTCATTTCATTTTATTAGATTAGATAGATGATAGATAGATAGATAGATAGATAGATAGATAGATAGATAGATGATAGATAGATAGATAGATAGATAGATAGATAGATAGATAGATAGATGGATGCATGGATGGATGCATGGATGCATGGATGGATAGACATGATAGATAGATGATAGATAGATAGATAGATAGATAGATAGATAGATAGATAGATAGATGGATAGATATGACAGATAGATAGACAGACAGACAGACAGATAGATAAATAGATATGACAGACAGACAGACGGACGGACGGACGGACGGACGGACGGATGCATGGATGCATGGATGCATGGATGCATGGATGGATGCATGGATGGATGTGTGGATGGATGCATGGATGGATAGAGATGATAGATAGATAGATAGATAGATAGATAGATAGATAGATAGATAGATAGATAGATAGATAGTGTCGCCAAGACACTTCCAATTTTACGCGGGAGAAAACTCGAATAACCAAAGACCTACATAGATAGATAGATAGATAGATAGATAGATAGATAGATAGATCCCAGACAGATGCCTACAACCCCCCCCCCCACCATATAGTGTGGCCCCACTTATCTAACCACAACAGTCCGAGTACTATATCCTCAGTTATCTTTGGAACAACGACAAAGTGTAATGTCTTTCGATGGGCTCCTATCTCTAGGGCCATCCTCCCCGTAATGTGTAGCCAGACGGCCCCCAAAAAATGACCCATCCATTTGTTCAAATCTAATAGGTCGGGCCAACCGGTACAGAGTAACCCCCAGGCTGTCGGCCACCTCATGTTGTGGTCCGCCAGCAGCCTGAGGAGCTGGCAGTGGAGTCGGACAGTGAGGAGGCTGAGGAAGAACATGGGCCAGTCTTGGAGGCTGGGAAAGGCCCGAACGAGGGCTCTGTGTCAGAGGCAGAGATGGGGCCAGGGCCATCTGGGAGTGATGTGTGGACTCCGGAGCCTCCAGAGGCTGACAGCAGAGAGGCAGAGGAACAGGAGGAACCTGTTCCTAGTGCACACATGAGAAGAGCTGCCAGAAGGCAAGAGCAGCTAAAGCAAAAAGGACGACTCGGGAGTAAGGCCAAGAGATGATTGGACCCTTCCATAAGGCTTAAAAGACCAGCAATGGCTCTTGGGCTCTTTGTCGGAAAACAACATTGATAGATTTGTTTCTTGTCTTGCTGCATTTATTTCTTGTCGGCGTCTTCTGCTTCTGAACTTTTGCCAAGAAAAGCCTTTGGCAGGTTTATTTATTTATTTATTAGTTCAATTTATATGCTGCCCTTCTCCGAAGACTCAGGGCGGCTTACAATGCACTTATAGCAATAGCCTTCATTCTTTTGTATATACCTGCTTATTAGGGCTTTTGGCCCCCCATAAGCGGTGTTTCTACAAAGTCAGCTTATTGCCCCCACAATCCGGGTCCTCAATTTACCTACCTCGGAAGGATGGAAGGCTGAGTCAACCTTGAGCCTGGTGAGATTTGAACTCACACTAATTGCAGGCAGCTGGCAGCTAAGTGCTACATAACAGCACTTAGTCCGCTGCACCACCAAGGCTCTTAATTAGGTTGCCTAATTAGACCAAGGTTGGTGATAAGGCTGAAGAATTGTGTTATGAAGAATTTGTTTTGAATTAGTTTGGACTACGCTGAGAATGAGTTAATTCTCAGCTGTTCTAATAAAGTCTGTTTGTTTTGAACTGTTTACATCTGATAATACCTACTTGGGCCTGGGTCATAACACCTCAGCACTTATGAGGCATCGGGTACAACCAGTGTCTACAAGAGCTGTAGACTTGCATCTCCCAGCAGCCTCAAGTACCACAGGGATCACAAACGGCTGGATGGGGTTACCATGGGATCTACGTCCCCATCCTCCTTGCTGCCACTCATGTCTTGAACCTCCTGCGTAGGGTCTATCGTTCCCTGGGGTCGATGGCGTAGTTTGGCAAGTCACTTGTGATGTCTCCGACTGGGACTTGATGGATTTCCGAGCGGTACTTTGCTTTAGACTGGGAGTTCCGGGTGATGATCTTGTGGCCATCGTAGTACACTCCACCACCCGATGCCCCGGCTTCCCACAGTGAAAGCATGTGAGTGGTGGCCTGGCCGGAGTATCCATCCCCATTCTCGTAACCGGAGCCTTAGTTCCTGATTCCAGGGGTTGATTGACTAGTTCTTTAGGCCTAAATGAGCCCTTCGGAGCATGAGGGACCCACGTTCTGGGCAAACGGTCCTCCTTAAACTCAGTGTCTAATTCTGTAGCGCCCTGATACCACGCCTGCAATCGGTGTGGTAAGCCTTGGCACATGCACGCTTGTCTCAGTACTCGGTCAAGTCCCCCTTTAAAGTTGTGCACTAATAAGTGCTCAGGCCAGCCCCATACCCAGCCCGCCAATCGGTGGAAGTCCTGGATGTAGTCTTTAACAAGCCTACCCCTTTATCTAATCCCTAAAAGGTCTCCTTCATCTTGAAGTGCTACAGTCTCATCCTCAAAATGTGCAGAGTGCCCAGGAAAAGGCCCAGGTCCCCCAGCTCTGCCGCATGCTCTCCATGGAGGCTGGCTACCCACTCCGCAGCCTCATCCTCCATTGCAGTAATTACTGCCATCACATGGTCCCACTGGGAGGTATAAAGGTGTCCATACTTGTCCATGCGGTTCAACACCTGGCCAATAAGCAAAGCCACCCTCCCTGACTCCATTGAAGGTCACTCTAATAGCCGGTGGGTCCCAGCAGCCCAGTACTTGCAGAGCCGGTCCCAGTCCCGCCACTGGGTGATGCGTCTGATGGTCTCTGTAGCCCCTAAGGCCCTCCCCACCTAAACCACGACCTTCCCTGCCAACTCGTGCCTGTTCCACGGGTGGCCTATGGACTGCTGAGGTCAAGGTGTGATATGGCCCAATGTGCTGGACACCACCAGGGGACTGGACACCTCTATCTACACCTCCCAGTTGGTGTGGTTGAGGCAAAAGCTGGGGTGTGGGAGGGGTATCATGCCAACCATCCCTTGACCCCGAAACCCAGCAGCCCCATACATTTCTTGCAGGACCTCAGTGGTCTGGCTACCCACAGCCGTGGAGTAGCTCCAGTTGTCCTCTCAAGATTCTCTGCTCCCTCCATTGGGAAAAATGTTTGCCTGATGGTGTCAGGTCAGGACCTGCAGTAGTCGAGACCCGGGGTTCACCATGCTCCAGAGAGCCCAACCACCTTGTCCCAGCGACCCCGTGGCCTTCAGGTAGCCTCTCTGACACCCCCAATGGCCCCTGGGCCGCAGCTGGCCATTCCTTTGGTCGCACATCGATCATAGCCTCTGCCCCATCCTCCGGCACGCCCACCACAGTTACCTCTGTTGCTGCAACAGACTCCTCCAGGTCTGCTGCTTCTAGGCCTGGAATAGTTTCCTCAGCCATCGCTGTTGGAAGTGAGCTCCAACAATCTGTCAGGTTCCGTAAAGACTGGAAAAATAAACCTCAGCACGCAAAAGCAGTAACCAAGTTTGTTTATCCTGATATCGGTACTAACTAATTTGACGGAACCCCTGGGAAGCTTGCTTACTTCCTAAACCGGATCTGGTCCCACCTCGATCGCTATGGGGACCAGTATCAGTCCGACCAAGACATGGTCTTGGCCATAGCTGACAACATGGAGGGCGACGCAGCCAACTGGATAGCCCAATTACACAATCAGGCAGCCCCTGAGGTTGGCGATGCCGATGAATTTGTGGAAGCACTGAGGGCCCGGTTCGAAGACACCCGCCAGGGGCAAGAGGCCGAGGCTGAGATCAAGGACCTCAAGCAAAGAGGCCGTCCCGTAAAGGATCTAGTCTGGGAGTTTCGAAGAGTGGCAGGGAAGCTGCGAGACTGGCCGGAACGCCTCTTTGTCCATTAGTTCAAGGAGGCCTTGGACCTAGATCTCCGACAGGCCTGTGCTTATCGAGGCACCACGGGACTCAAACAGGATTGGTACCGAATGGCGGTGGCCATGGACCCAGAGGTCCACCCCCACCACAAGCCCACTTCCAAGAAGAAGCCAAAGAGAACCTTCGGACGTTGGTCTGGCTCATGACCTCCAGAGGAGCCAAAGCCAACCCTGGCCTCAGCCATCAAATGCTTCAGGTGTGGCCAGCAAGGGCATTGAGCATCCAAATGCCTCACCCCAGGTCCGGTTCCTCAGATCAGAACTCCAGCAATGGTGAGAGCCAAGAAAACCCCACGGAAACCAACCGAGAAGGGGAAGTTCACCCAGCAGGCTGTTGAAGTCTTCCCTCCCCCAACAGGAAGTGAGGAAACTCCGGCTACTGAAATCCTGCCCGTCGCCACTGGAGACAACACCAATGACAGTGGAGACGATCCGATGGTGAGTGAAGCCATCCGCCCCTTTGCCATCAAATCCCAAATAGTGGTGCCCAGAAATGGGGGCCCAAGGGGACATATAAGCCATCATAGACACTGGCTGCACTAGATGCCAAATTACTCTCCCTACAGTCCACAGGTTGGGGATAGCCACGATGCCCCTAGCATGCCCCATACGCTTCGAACAAGTCAATGGGATGCTGACAGGGGGAGCTACAGCCACACTAATCACCCAACCGGTGAGATTGGAAATGGGTCGCCACTGGGAGCTCATCCGCTTCGTGGTAGTGCCAGAAATGACTCAAGTTATCCTAGGCGTAGCCTGGCTGGACAAGTGGGCACCCACAATCAGGTAGGAGGGTGGCTATAAGAAATTAAGAATAGGGGTCGGCCCACTACCGCCTCCCTCTAGCGGGAAAACCAACCCTGTAAAGCCGCACCATGGTCTGAATCCCTGTTAGAAAGCCGCTGCTGTCACAACTACACCGCCCGGCTGCCCCCTAGTGCCAAAAGAATACAGGGACTTGGCCGACACATTCAACAAGCAAGACTGTAACGCCCTCCCCCTTACCGACCTATTGACCGCACCAGGGACCCCCAGGGAAATGGACGAGCTAAGAAACTACATCGACACCAACTTGGCAAGGGGCTTCATCCAGCCAGCCAAGTCCTGGGTGGCGGCCCCAGTGCTGTTTAAAGAATAAAAAGATGGCTCAATGAGGCTCTGCGTGGATTTCTGTGAGATCAACACCATTTGTGTGGAAAACACCTACCCCCTGCCCTTAATGAAGGACATGCTGGCCCACCTAGCAAAGGGGAAGGTGCTCACCAAGCTCGACCTATGAGAGGCGTACTACAGAGTCTGAATTAGGGAAGGAGATGAGTGGAAGACGGCCTTCAATTGCTCGCTAGGCAGCTTCCAATTCAAAGTAATGCTGTTTGGATTACAAGGAGCCCCAGCAGTCTTCTTGCAGCTAATCAATGAGGTGCTGCATGATCACCATTACAAAGAGGTCCTAGTCTACCTGAACGACATACTCATTTTCAGCCAAACCCTAGAGGACCATGTCAAATTAGTACACCAAGTCCTAAAGAAACTTCTCGCTGCCAAGCTCTATGTGAAGCTGTCAAAATGCGAGTTCCACAAGACCTCCCTAGACTACCTTGGCTACCGAGTGTCAAACGAAGGGATCGAGATGGACCCAGGGAAAGTGAAAAGCGTCCTAGATTGGCAGCCCCCACGCACCCGTAAGCAACTTCAAAGCTTCCTCGGCTTTGCCAACTTCTATAGACAATTCATCCCTGCATTTGCTGAAGTGCCACTCCCCCTCACGGAACTGTTAAAAATGGGAGGGGAGAGCCCCAAGCCAAAGCCAAGTCAGCCCCTGGCCTGGTCCTTAGATTGTCAGCGAGCCATCAAGGCCCTAAAGAAACTATTCACTCAGGAGCCCATCCTCAGGCACCCTGAACCAGAGCAACCATTTGTGATCCAAGTGGACGCCAGCGATGTGGCCATAGCAGTGGTGCTGTTACAAGAGAATCCCCAAGGCCTGCTGCAACCCTGTGCCTACACCTCCAAAAAACTCACCAACACCAAAAGACACTGGGTGGTGTGGGAGGAGGCCTACGCCATCCGCTGGGCTCTCCTCACCTGGCGACACTTTTTAGAGGGGAGCAAAGTGCCCTTCGAAGTCTGGACTGATCACAAAAACCTAGAGGCACTGAAAACACCCCGAAATCTCTCCCTCAAGCAAGTCAGGTGAGCCCAATATTTCAAACGGTTCAGCTTTGACCTTAAATACATCCCAGGTGGGAGGAACCTGCGCGCTGACGCTCTATCCAGAAAGCTGCAATTCAACAGTCACTGAGAGGAGGTCATCCATGCTGTCATCCCCACCTCCCAGCCGGCAGCCCAAGTCACCACCTGAGGCCAAGCCTGGCAACAACCACCCACTGGAGACAACCAGATGACAGCAGCGCTGAAGACAGCCCTCTCTGTGGACTCTTGGTTCAACAAGAGAGAGCCTTGATAGTACAGGGGTTTAGTGCACCCTGTTATTAACACAGCTGCCTGCAATTTCTGCTGGTTCGAATCTCTCCAAGGCTCAAGGTTGACTCAGCCTTCCATCCTTTCTAAGGTAGGTGAAATGAGGACCCAGTTTGTGGGGGCAATAAGCTGACTTTGTATAAAATATACAAAAGAATGAAGGCTATTGCTTAACGCATTGTAAGCCGCCCTGAGTCTCCGGAGAAGGGCGGCATATAAATCAAATTAAAAAAAAAAACCAACAGGGAAGCCTGTCCCTTAAAGATGGACTGGCATGGAAAGGGACCAAGCTGTATGTCCCCACCACCCTGAGACTCCAGGTCCTGCAGCACAGCCATGAGGCCAAACTGGCTGGACATTTCGGCTATCTAAAAACTCCGCACCCAGCCAGATGCCAATTCTGGTGGCCGAAGATGAAGGACGTGGAGGACTATGTAAAAAGTTGCACTACCTGCGCAGCCATGAAAAAGAGGCCAGGGAAACCCCCTGGTCTCCTTCAACAATTTGCAGAACCAACTCGTCCATGAGAGGAGATTGTCATGGGTTTTATAGTTGAGCTCCTGGAGAGTGGCAGGAACATGGTCATTTGGACCGTGATTGACTTATTCTCAAAGCAAGCCCATTTCACTGCCTGCACAGGTCTACCCTCTGCCAAGAAGTTGGCCAGGATGTTCATAAAACAAATCTATAGGCTTCATGGGGTCCCCCATAGGATTATCTCGGATAGGGGGGTCCAATTCACAGCAAAATTTTGGAGGGAGTTCTTGAGAGCCATAGGGTCAACCCAGGGCCTCAGCTCAGCTTTTCATCCAAGCACAAAAGGGCAGCGGAACAAGCAAATGCCATGGTGGAGCAATATTTGAGGTGCTATGTGGACTATCAGCAGTCCAACTGGGCAGACCTGCTGCCTTTCTCAGAGGTGGCTTACAATAATGCGGTGCATAGCAGCACTGGCCTGACCCCATTCTAGCTTACCAGTGGCATGGAGTTTGTCCCCATGCCAGAGCTACCCACAGAGCCACCATCATCCATGTCCCTGAACGACTGGAGTCCTTGAAGCAGGGGTGGGAAAATACCAAGCGAGCCCTGGTGGAAGCGGCGAGAACCTATGAAGCACAAGCCGACAAGTGCCGCTCCCCCAACCTTTTTTCCGAGTTGGCAACAAAGTATCTGTCAACAAAGTACTTGAAATTGAAGTTGCCAAGTAGAAAGCTAGGACCTAAATTTTTGGGGCCATTTCCAATTGTGAAAGTAATAAACCCTGTAACGATTCAGCTTAGCCTCCCATGCTTGCTAGGGAAAGTGCATCCAGTTTTCCTAGCAGCTTGTTAAAGCCAGTGGTAGGTTCCCAACTAAGGCCAGTTGACCGGGCAGCCTCAAAGCCTATGGTAGTGAAGGGAGAGACCCACTATGAGGTGAAGAAGATTTTGGATTTGCGTCTGCATTGGGGTTGACTACAGTACTTAGTCCACTGGAAAGGCTACCCCCTGTCTGAGGCCACCTGGGTTAAGAGTTGGGATGTGAAAGAAGACAGATTAGTCAAGCAGTTTCATGATAAGTATCCAGGGAAACCTAAATAATCACCTGGAGGAGGCTGGGGAGGTTGAGTGGTGTCAGTTTAATTCTCTATGGTCTTTCTTTCCTTTTCCAGGACGTCCTTTTCGCTTGAGGAGGGGCAGCCTGTCAACCCTGGAGCCATCTTTGAGTATCTTCAGGGTTGCCACAGTGAGGCTGGATGGAGCTGTGGGAAAGGGAGTGG
Source organism: Pituophis catenifer annectens (assembly GCF_029215685.1). Lineage (NCBI taxonomy): Eukaryota > Metazoa > Chordata > Lepidosauria > Squamata > Colubridae > Pituophis > Pituophis catenifer. Next base: position 25,856,784 of record NW_027256885.1, on the reverse strand, counting down.
GGAGTAGAGATAGCTGGGGGAATATGTAGCCAAAATAACATTCATTCTTCTGGGGACCAAGGACACTCTCACCAGCACCTAGAGGGGCGTGGATGGGAGGCATCCGGGATTGAGAGAGAGACCTGATTGGGGCATGTAATGGTTGTGTGTAATGTGGGGAAGAACTTTGGATTTTGAATTGGGTGGGGAAAACCCGGGGAACTTCAGATTCGGATTTTCACCATCTGTGCCAAAAGACATGCCTAATAAACCTATACTTTGAGGAACCCTGCCTTGGAGTTTTGATTTCCTATGGGCTGTTACTTGGAACCCTGACAACAACATTTTTCAGGTTGCAAACTTTTCGTTTATGAGGGAACTATATTTAGATGCTGCAGTCTTTGGAATAAGCAAGCAAACAAGAATGTTCTTCTAAAAATACATGATTTCCCTGAGGCAGGGGCATTTTGCAGTGGGTGGTTCACACTGAGAGAAAATCTTGGCAGGGGTGGATGCGTCACGCACTGGCCACACCCAGTTTAGCGAAGGGGGGGAAGTCCTGATACGTCACGTGACACCTCCATGACAACGTGAGTTTGACACCCCTGTCTTAGTGTTGTTACCATTACTCATACTCTCAAACCTTTCAAATGGATGTGCGCTGCTTTGGAGGAGGATCAGGGTCCAGATTCCTGGGCTCATTAAATAGAAGCAGGGCCTAAGAAGGAGACCTGGGGTGGTTTTATGGCATGGTCAGTTCAGGAATGTTTCTGCAACCAAAGTAAATTGTTCTCCTTTGGTGGGAAATCTTTGCCTTCTGAGCAGAGGCTACTAATGTTGGTCCTCACATGGCTTGTGAAACAGACAGCATCTCCCCCCACCCCAAATCTCGTGTGCCACTTCATCCAATAGGACTCTTTAACTCATATCCTGATTTCTCAAATTGGCTTTTTTGACCCAAATGAGAGTAAGAGCAGAAGAGAAATTCTTTTTGAGGTCTTGGAGTCTCATGTCTCAGGTAGAAATAATTTGAATCCATGTTCTCAAAACCCAGCCCATGGTTTTCTTACCTTCTGGAAACCTTTGAAGAAGTGGAATCTGGTATTTAGCTCCAGCTAAACTGTCTTGGGTGACTTCCTTTTTCAGGCATTCCACCTGTCCCATTACACAACATAACTAGTCTACTCATTTATGAAGGCAACCAGTGTGATACAGGTGGTCCTTGACAAAAAACTGCAATTGAGACCAGAACTACTGTTGCTAAGCAATGAAGTTTTTAAATGAGTCATGCTTGCTTTATTACATTTTTGCCATGGTTGTTAAGTGAATCACACAGTTGTTAAGCAATTTTGGCCTCCCCCCATTGACTTTGCTTGTTGGAAGCCCCCTGAGAACGTCACAGCCTAAGTAAAGACATGTTGGTTGCCAATCATCTGAATTTTAATTGTGTGACCATGTGGATGCTGTTGTAAGTGCAAGGACCATTGTACGTCACTTTTGCTAGGACCCTTGTAACTTTGAATTGTCATTAAATGAATGGTCATAAGTCAAGGACCCACTTGTATAAAAATTAAGAGAAGCTAAGAGCTCATCAAGGTACATTGGGTGTCTCTGCATTATAAATTTCTCATACATAAACCTAGGAAGATATGGTTGAATTTATGAAGGAATATTCAAGAAGGGATCTCAAACTTTGCACTGGTAAGGGGGCAGATTTCAGTGCTCTACAAACCTCTCTTCCTCTAATCCAAGTTGCTTATATTACAGTACTCGTTTCCGTAGCATAGAATTTTGAAGCATTTTATTTAAAATGGAATGTGTATAGCAGGGTGGATCAATTTAAATCACACTTTAATTCATGTTTTAAATCATCCAGCAGGAAATCTGATTTAAATGTCTGGTTTAAATTAAATTTGTCATTGGTTGTTCACAATGGGGGCGAAAGGGCAGGAGGGCTGCTGGTAGCCAAGTCCTAAGGCCGGACTTCCCTCAGACCCTCCCTCCCTTTCATTCCAATCTCCTGTCCTTCCTCCCTCCCTCCCTCCCATTCCCATCTCCTTCCTTCCTCCCTCCGTGCCCAGAAAGGGATGAGGGGGAGAGGGTGGCAGCGCTGCCATTGTCCATGGCTTTACCATGCAGATGTGGGGGCCATCCCAGTGAAGGGGAAGTGCTTGCGAGGCTAGCAGGCAATGCTGGGCCGGTGAGTGGCCGACGGAGGTGCTGGTGGTAGGTGCGGTGCTGCTGCTGGGGCTCTACTACCTGTTGATCTACAACAGGGGAGTCAAACTCAATTTCATTGAGGGCCGCATCAGAGCTGTGGTCAACCTTGGGGGGCCGGGCGAGTTTGGCAGACGGTGGGTGTGGCCGACTGGGTGGGCATGGTCAGCTTGACACTGCTCACTGGCCATGGCTGACTGGGCATGGCCAGCTTGATGCCACTTCCCAAACTGCTGGCATGTTTCCTCTGCATTGGGTAGACCGGGCCAAAGCCACGCTGGCCTGATGTTTCCTCTTTGCATTGGGTAGACTAGGCTGAAGCAACATGGGCCAGCCCCTTACATTTTCCAGGACAGGTTGAGGTTGAACGAGAAAGGAGTGGTTTAATTGGATGGGAAATGGATAAAGCAGAATTTTACCTTAGATTTCAAAATGTGGAAGAAGAAAAGGGAGAGAATTTGGTAGATATTATGATTGAGATGCAGGCAGATGCATTAGAAATTACCAAAGAGAAGATGATGGACGGTGTGGACGAGATATATTGAGTCTACACTAGATATGCAATGCGTAATAAGTTGCCACGAGAAGTACATATAAGATTTACTAAGAAATCAATTAAAGGACAAATTCTTCAGGTGGCCAGAGAAAAAACCTTGAAATACAAGGAGAAAGAAGTGGTGGTCTTGAAACAAATACCAAGAAAAGTAAGAGAGATGAGGAGAGAATACTAATTTTTGACTAAAATATTAATCCAAAAAGGAATTAATTACAGATGGTTGATACCAGAAGGGTTAATCTTAACATGGCAACTTCAAAGATATAGGCTGGATACAATTGACAAAGCGAGAGCCTTCCATAAAGAATTTCTTGAAGAAAAGGAAGTGGAAATGGAAACGGAAACCCAAGCTACAGTAGTGCCTGTAGAATTCAGAGAAGAGGAATTGGCAATGATTGAAATAGCAGAAGGCGCTGTAGGTGGGATTGTGGAATACAAGGAACAACATGAAGTAAGATCTACTAGAGCAACAAAACCTACATATAAAGTATGAACATGGAAGAAACGAAATTAATTTCAAAAAACATAAATGGACTTAACTCAGTAGTTAAAAGGAGAAAGGTGTTTCACAAATTAGAGAAATTAAAATTTGACATAATTTGTCTACAAGAAGTACATATTAAAAAGCAACATGAACAATTATTGATACAACCAAAACTTGGAAGAACTTTTTTATCATTGTCACAAAGTAAAAAGAGAGGAGTTGTTTTATATATTAGAAATTCAAAACCTGCGGAGCAAATATACGCAGATGCCGAAGGCAGAATTTTGATGGTGGAAATAATTGACAATAATATGAAAATTCTTTTGGTAGCAATATACGCTCCAAACAACAACCAAAGTGACTTTTATAGAAAATTACACACGAAAATAATTGAAATGGAATATGACAATATATGTATGATGGGCAATTTTAATGGAATAGTGGATGAAAATCTGGACTATAAAACACATAAAACAGTAAGACATAATAGAAAGACATTACCGAAACCCTTTTTTAAGATGATAGAGGAAATAAATTTGAAAGATGTATGGAGAGATAGAAATGGGAAAAACAGACAATATACCTTTTCTTCCGATAGACATTCATCTTGGTCTAGGCTAGATATGATATGGACAACAATGGATTTGACTTTGAATATAGAGCATGTGGAAATAGAAACAAATTTATGGGCTGACCACAATCCTGTGATAGCTACCTGGAAAGGTCGAAAAAGAAAATCTAGATGGACTTTAAATAATACAATATTAAAAGAGAAAGACTTTGTACAGAAAATGGAGAGAGAGTTGGCTTTTTTTTTCAAGGAGAATAAGAAAGAAGATACATCGGCACAAAATCTTTGGGATACAATGAAGGCCTATGCCAGAGGTCTAATAATGGATTATACAAGGAAAAGAAATATGAAGAAAAGACAAACTTCTAAAATATTAATTTATGAATATAAGAGATTTGAAAAGGAGCTCCAGAAAGATCCATATAAGAAAGATGTAAAAATGAAAATGGATATAATAAAGCACAAAATGGACTTACTGGAGAAAGAAGAATTAGCCCAAAAAATAAGAAGCGCTAAACAGAACTATTTTGAAAATGCGAATAAACCAGGAAGATGGCTAGCATATAAATTGAAAAAAGAAAGAGAATCAAGAAAAATAACACAATTAATTGATGATCAAGGGCAAAGTAAATTTGGAAATAAAGAGATGGAAAAAATAATTTTTATTTTTATTTATTTATTTATTCAAACTTCTATACCGCCCTTCTCCAATATAATATTCTAATACAAGAATATTATAGACAACTTTACAAGAGAGAGACGATAGAGGAGGAAAAAGTGGCAAGGTACTTACAAGAAGCAAAATTACCTCAGATTCCCAAAGATATTGAGGAGATGTTAGAGGGGAATATAACGATGATGGAATTGACAGAAGCAATTAAGAAGCAAAAGAATGGAAAGGCACCAGGGCCAGATGGTTTACCTGTTGAATACTACAGGACATTACAAGAATCTTTATCTCTCCCATTATTGGAAGTTATGAATGAAGTGATGACAAAGAAGAAAATACCCAAATCATGGACTGAGGCATATATTACATTGATTCACAAAGAAGATACAGACCCACAACAAATCAAAAATTATAGGCCTATATCCCTGCTAAATTCAGATTATAAAATCTTTGCTTCAATATTGGCAGAAAGACTTAAGAGATATTTAAATAATTTTATACATACAGATCAAAATGGATTTCTTCCAAAAAGACAAATTAGAGACAATATTAGAATAATTCTGGATACTTTAGAATATTATGAAGCACATCCTGAAAAGCAGATGGCCTTGATATTCTTAGATGTGCAAAAAGCTTTTGACAATGTAAATTGGTGATTTATGATGCTCCAAATGGAAGAGATGGGCTTCGGCAGGAAATTTATTCAGGCAATTGAAGCTATATACTTTAAGCAGACAGCAAAAGTAATGATAAATGGAGAATTGACTGATTCTATCGAGATAGAAAAAGGTACTAGACAAGGATGCCCGTTGTCCCCACTGTTGTTTATATTGACTTTAGAAGTTTTAAATAGAAATATTAGAGAAGGAAAAGATATAAAAGGTATGAAAATTCAAAAAGAAGAATATAAATTGCAAGCCTTTGCAGATGACCTGGTCTTTATTATTGAAGAACCATTAATAACAATAAATAAATTGATAGAAAATATTGGAGAGTTTGGGAAAGTAGCTGGCTTGAAAATTAATAAAGATAAAACAAAGATAGTAACTAAAAATATGTTGAAAAAGCAAAAAGAGGAATTGATGGAGATTTCAAAGATGCAGGTCACAAATAAGGTAAAATACTTGGGGATATATTTGACAGCAAGATGTAGCGCACTTAAAGAAAATAACTATAACAAGCTTAAGCAACAGATAGGACAAGATTTGGTGAAATGGGGAAATCTGCAGCTATCTCTGATTGGTAGGATCTCAACTATCAAGATGAATATTCTGCCTAGAATTTTGTATTTATTCCAGACAATTCCAATTAAGTTGGGTAAGGAATTCTTTGAAGATTAAAATAAAATGATGCTGAAATATATTTGGCAGGGAAAGAAGGCGAGGATAAAATTAAAGTTGTTACAAGATGCTAAAATGAGGGGTGGTTTTGGCTTGCCTAACTTTGAACTTTATTACCAAGCAACAAGTTTGATGTGGATTAAAGAATGGATAACTTTGAGAAACACCAGATTATTGAATTTAGAGGGACATGATTTGTTGATGGGGTGGCATGCCTTTTTATGGTACAAAGGAACAAAAATACAGGGGTACTTTAGAAGGCACCAGATACGAGAAGCTTTATTGTTGAACTGGGAGAAGGTCAAAAAAACATTATTATTTGAAGATTCCAGTCTGGGTATCTACAATTGAAGCTTTTTCATATTCAGGAGTATTTAAAAGGGAACAAATTGTTAGATATAGTGAATTATTGGATGAAAAGGGTGAACTTAAATTAAAGCAAGAACTAGAAGATCAGGGATGCAAGATGGATTGGTTTTCATACATGCAAATATGCTCTAGATATGAAGATCTCAAACAGGAAGGTTTTTATAATGTTTTGACTAATTTAGATAAGATTTTAATGGGTTCTGATGATCATGTAATTAAAAAGTTATATGGATACTTGTTAGAGGTAAAACTGGAAGAACAAGTTAAAGAATCAATGATAGCGTGGGGGAAAAATTTTGGTTATGGTATTGATTTAGAGAAATGGCAAAAATTGTGGTCGCATAACTATAAAATGACAATGTCTATAGCATATAAGGAGAATTTGTATAAGATGTTTTACAGGTGGCATTTACCCCCGACGAGGATAGCCAGAATGTTCAAGAATAAATCGGAGAAATGTTGGAAGTGTCATCAGACTCCAGGATCTTATTACCATATGTGGTATTACCATATGTGGTGGACATGCATAGAAGCCAAGAGATATTGTACTAAGATACACACGTGGTTGGAAAAAATGATAAAGAGACACATTGACTTTAAACCAGAGATATTTTTATTAGGGATCTTACCAGAGACATATAATAGAGAATTGCAATATTTAATTGTGAATGTTTTAACAGCGGCCAGAATTGTATTTGCTAAAAACTGGAAAGGAGAGAAGATACTTATTGATGAAGAAGTTATTAAGAAAATGATGGACTGTGCTGAAATGAGTAAATTGACATTTGAAATAAGAGAACAGGAAGATAAACAATATTATTTGATATGGGATTTATTTTATCAATGGTTAGATAATAAAACATGGAGATAAAATATGAAATATGAAGTGGAAGTTAAGATAAAATATGTGAAATTCTTCTTTATGAAAACAAGCTTTGGTCATATATTGATATTTTGAAGATGGGATTGAGCACAAAAGGATGTTAACCGATCGATACACTGTCTGTAATTGTTTGGAATGATGATGGTTTTATGTTTTATTTTTGTTTTAAAATAAAAAATTGTTTTTTTTTAAAAAAAAGATATCTGTTCCTCTGGAGAAATTGTCATGATGACCCTTTAGAATATAGAATGACTTAAAAGAATGACTTAGTAGAATAAGGGGGTTTAGGGGGAGTTTCTTAGGTGTGGCGTGCATTGTGGAGAGGGTATAAAATGTATGGATTGAAAATTGTGCTTTGCTCTCCTTGTACTCAATCCACTTGGGAAGAGACTTGGAGGCCGCCTTTGCAAATGCTTTTTGAAATAAACCTTTGAATTGTGAACCAGACTTGTCTTTGCATTGTGAGTATACCATTTGGGGGTTTTATATCTCACAATATCATACACCCATCTGGTGTTATTGCTTCAGTCGGATTTATTTTGCATGGCTTGACTGTAAATCCAAAACCTGTTATTAAAGGCAGATGAAAGCAATGAGCAAAAGCAGCTGCCTTCAGTTCTGATGTCTTTTGTGCCTGAAAGCAGAAAAGTAGTACAGCTGCATTTTCCTGACATTAAAAGAGACATCAAAGATTACTGGTCCAATTTTCTTCCTTCTCTTCTCCCTCCTCCCCACACCTCCAAGTTTTGGTAGATGCTGAAATTTCCTGTGATTATTTTTTTACATATATACCATCTTGCAGCATATCTGGTGTGAGGTGCAAAAGGAGCCCTTTGAGAATTAGCACTTTGAAAACATCAGAAACGATGGATCTAAAAAATCTGATACAGTCACTGCATGATGATCTCAAAGAAGATTTAAAAGAAGTGAAGGAGATGATTGGGAGAAATGAAGAAAGAATTCAAAAAGTAGAGGAAAAGGCGGAGTTAACGGAAAAGGAAGTGGAAGAATTAGAGGAAAAATTGACATCAGTGGATAAAAACCAAGAACGAACAATTATTTCTCTCAAGATGGACAAAGCTGATTTTTACTTAAGATTTCAATATATAGAGGAAGAGAAAGGGGAAAACTTGCCGAAAGTAATGGCAGAGATGCTGGCAGAAGTGTTGGAACAACCCAAGGAGAAGATAATAAATGAGATGGATGAGATATTTTGAGTGCACACAAGATATGCAATGAGAAACAAGTTACCAAGAGAAGTTCATGTAAGATTTACAAAGAAAGCGATAAAGACAGAGATACTACAAATAACCAGAAATACTGCAATGAAATATAAAGATAAAGAGATAATGGTGTTGAGACAAATACCCAGAAGAGTCAGAGATTTGAGGAAGGAATATCATTTCTTAACAAGACTTTTGATTACAAAAGGAGTGAGTTTCAGGTGGCTAATACCAGAAGGGATACTGGTGACATGGCAAGAACAAAGACACAGATTAGATTCTATTGAAAAAGCAAAATTATTCTATGAGCAGTTTTGGGGACCATTAGAAGAGGGGAAAGTGGGAGAAGCAAGAGAGACTGGATACCAAAACAGAAGTCTAAGAGAGAAAGAAGAGAAAACAAAGGAACAGGAAGAGAGAGCAATGAGAGAAGGAGCAAGAGCAAAAAATGCAAAAGAACAAAGAGAGATAAGAGCGACAAGATCGAAAGTTAGTAATAAGTAAAACATGGAAGAAGAAATCAAAGCAATATCAAATGTAAATGGGCTGAATTTGGCGTTAAAAAGAAATAGATTCTTGAACAAATTAAACAAATAAAAATGGACATTATATGCTTACAGGAAGTACACATTAGAAAACAACACACAAAACTATTGGAACATCCAATATTAGGGGTTTTATTTACTTCATTGATACAACAAAGTAAAAGAGGAGTAGTATTATACATAGAAAAACTAGAGCCTAAACCAATATTTATAGATGAAGATGGAAGGATTTTGATGGTGGAAGTAAGAATGAACTTCAAACAAATACTCTTAATAACTTTACATGCACCAAATGATAAACAGGAAGAATTTTATGGGAAGCTACATAGAAAAACAGTAGAATTGGAATATGAAAATATATGTATAATGGGTGATTTCAATGCGATAACCGATGTGGACTTAGACTATAAAACAACAAAAGTAAATAAGAAACCCAGGAAAACCATCCTGAAGACTTTCTTCAAAATGACAGAGGAATTAAGTATACAAGACGCATGGAGAAACAGACATTTGAAAGAAAAACAATATACTTTTTATTCAAATAGACACTTGTCATGGTCCAGGATAGATATGTTATGGATGTCAACAGACTTAATAGACAATACGTCAGCTTTGGAAGCCATATTAGGCCAGAAGCTCCAGTGCTGCCACCTTCTCATGTGTGGGAAAGTAGGAGAGGGGGTTAGTAGACATAATAGCATTCTTCCTGTTGGTCAAGGTCAGGGCGATCCCGCATCTGGAGAAGGAGTGGTCAGGGGGCTGGATCGGGATGGAATGGACGTTGATTGGAGCATGTGACCGACTGGGTGGAAAAGGGGATGGTTTTGGGAGCTTTGATTTACTGAAGGAAAACCCGGGCTTTTCAGATTCGGGTTTTCCCAGATGTGCCAGTTTGCCTATTTTAGTAAAGAGGACTTTGGAAAATGCTTGCTTCCGCGTCTTTACTTGGAGTGGGGGGTTTTCTGGAATGCTGACACAATATACAAGAAATAAATATTGATTTAAATCTTTGGGTGGACCATAATCTGATTATTATAACATGGAAAGGACAAAAGAAAAAGTATAGATGGACATTGAACCAAACAATTGTAAATGAAAAAGAATTTCAACAATTCTTGGAGAAAGAATTGGAGTTTTTCTTCAAAATAAACAAAAAGGAAGATACATCACTGCAAAACATATGGGATACAATGAAAGCATATATTAGAGGATTGGCGATAACATATTTGGGGGAAAAAATAAAAATAAAAGACAAATGCAGAAGAAATTAGAAGAAGAAGAATTAGAAGAGACTAGAGAAAGAATTACAAAAAAACCCACAAAAAGATAAAGTTAAAAAAATGGAACTGAAAAAACATGAATTAAATTTAATTGAACAAGAATTTTTGGCACATAAATTGATAAATTTGAAAATGCAAATAAACCAGGCAGATGGTTGGCATACAAAAGGAAAAAGGAAAAAGAGAAGAAGTTAATTAATCAATTACAAGATGAAAAAGGAAATATTTGTTATAGAAATGAAGAAAAATAATTCAAGACTATTGTGAGAAATTATATAATCAAGAGAAGATACCTGATGGAAAGATAAAACAATTTTTAGAGAAATCTGATTTACCTAAAATACCTGAACTATATAAGGAAATATTAGAAGAAAGAATATCAATGATGGAATTGACAGAAGCAATTAAAAAACAAAAAAATGGGAAAACACCCGGCCCAGATGGACTACCAGCAGAACTATATAAATCATTCCAAGACAGTGGTGGGTTCCTCCCGGTTCGGCCCGGTTCGGCCGAGCCAGTAGCGGTGACGATATGACATCACCGAACCGGTTCTGGGGCCCCCCGCCCCACCCCCCCACCCCCCGCGTTATTCTTACCTTTTATTTGGCACCACCACTAATCTATTGCTGCCTCCTGAGTCCCAGCTGATGGCTAGAGGGAAAAAAACTGTTTAAACTCTTGCTGCGGGGCTTCAAAGTGTTGTGGAAAGGAAGGACTGAGCAACATTCCTAGGTCAGCCAGAGACAGTTTTATTGTGCAAGGTTCAGAGCCAGTTTTGTACATGAAGCTTTGAACAAGGAAAGAACCATGATACAACTGGTTTTATACATTTCTAAGACAAAGGATTCAGTGAGATCATACATTTTCCATATATGGTTAATCATGAGATCATACATCCAATTTTCCCTATATGGTTACATACATTGGATAATAAGTTCATCTAATTACTTAAAGCATTAATCTTAGTTTACAAAATTATCTTAGCCACACAACTTTTCTTAAGTGCTCGGAGTTGCTAATGGGAGAGTTACTACTGTCCTTGGGTAAATTTATTGGATTAAGTAACTCTTTGTAACATATATGTCTTTGTGTCATTCATAGTGAGGTCACTCAGATGTTTTCCCATATGGCGGTCCTTTCGTGACATCTAGGTCTCAGAAGATAAATTACCACTTAATGGGATTTAACTGTTTGTTAATGTAATTTCCAACAAGCACTTTCCTCTCTTATAATAATGTGAATAGAGAGGGTCCCCCAGAGCCCATATATCTGACTCTGTATGATTCCTATTTTATTCACATTATTTCTTATTTGCTATATTTACCTCATTTCCCCCCTGTGGAAGTTTTTCCATGCATAAACTTCCATTACTTCCTACACAACACTCTATGTCCTTTAATACCCAAAGCTAACATATAATATCCCACAACATATGACTAATCTAGGCAAGAGATAGGTATTTCTTGATCTTCACACTATTAATCCTTGGAGGTACTCCCTCCATTCTTTTCCCAGACCCCATTTCGACATATGTGTCTGTTTCCGAGTTTCTATCTTCAAGAAAGCGCTCTGTCAAAACTAATTCCTTCGCAGTCTGTATCTCTTTCACTGCTCTGATAGATAGCTGTTTCAGCACAGGGATTGCACAAGGAATAAAAGCTAGGCCTGCCACAGCCATATCAACAAGAATAACATTTGTTTAATCCAGCCAGATCCAGGGAACCAAGAAAACCACCTGTCAGTTGTTTGTAACCTCTGACTTATCTTGGATGCCCTATCCTGCAATTCCTTGGCAATTTCTCTGACCACACCTGATTTATTCATATAGAAACAACAATCTTCTCCCAGAAATACACACATACCTCCTCTCTCTGCGGTTAGGAGGTCTAAGGCACGTTGATTTTGTAGGACCACTGCTGCCAATGAATCTATCTGTTCTTGGACTTCTACCAGGGTTCCAGCAATTTGGTTCAGGCTTTCTTGGAGCTCCTTTGATAATTGCTGAAATTGTATTACTGAGTGTGTCACTCTACCTACACCTGTTCCACTGCAGTTCCTATCCCCATGATTACTAATAGTGGGACTAGGATTGGTGCCCGTTTCTGAACATGCCCCATGAGAGGAACAGGGATGGTATGTTCTCCACTGACAACATCTATTTTAGGAAAAAGGTGTACTAGTGTGCATGTTCTGGTCCAATTTGTTGGCAAACATAAATACGCATCTTTTCCGCAGAAGAAGAAAACTCCCTTTTTCCCTTACACATATGCCTATGTTCATGGAGAAAGCATGGGTCCGATGGTTCTTTTCATTAGTCCAGACCCTCAAAGTCCCCGCCACAAACCTTCCAGCAAGCGGCTGTAATGGGACTTCTAGTGAAGAGTCCTTTTACTTATCTCTGAGGATTGGACCTTCAAAAAGATACCGGGAGGTAGTATTCCAGGGGGAAAGAAGACACATAAACCTGTGTTGGACCTAATGGAGAGCCAGATAGTGAAGCGAGGGGGCTGGAACAGACTGGGGCACCTTTCCTTGGATACATTCCAGGACCTCTTCCATCCTCCCCATCTTGTGATGATGGCAGTTGGTGGCGATGAGAAAGTGAGTGGTGTGCAGAAGGAAAAAGTTAGTTTTACATCCCTAAGGTTCATTCTAGGACCAAGGTACACTTCTGATGGACATTGTTCTTTTGTCAGGGATCCTATAGGCCTACCAGGTTTCTGGTGTCTCTTTATACAAAGGGAAGGTGACCCTATGATTTAACAAGGTTTTGACCCAATTCCAGTATCCCTGATATGCAATCTCCTCTTTTCAATTGTTGTAGGTGTCCGTTCTCCTTTTCTATTCCCCCCTGTACCGGGATTGTTAAACTCTTGACCCCAGGTCTAGGAGTTGGTTTAGGAATAAGGTACCCACTCCACCTTCTGATGCCACGTTGTTGGCGGGAGTGGACTTGACCCAAAGTGTCCCCATTCAGTGTCCTGATGCTGCTAGGTCCCCTGGGATTCTTGACATCTTCAAATCCTTCCGCAGAGACAAGGGAAATTTCTTGAACACCCACAAGGCCTTAAGAGTGCAAGACCCATAGTTTACAAATTCACCACGTCAGGAAGAGGGTTAGGGGTATGCATAACTTGGGAGAGGGCGATATCAATCGTATAAAAACAATGCCAACAGAAGGGCTAAAGTAGCTGTTGCCCAGAGTCCCCACACCCAATCTTCCTCAACCATGAGTGTTTTTTTAAGTAGTGCACACTGGATTCTATTACAGTTAATGGATTTTACATTACAAACTACAGTCATGGAATGTTGTCTTCCTCCGTTCCAAGCTTCGGCCGTGCGCGGGAACCAGCTTCCGGGGTGGTTCAGCAAGGCTGACGATCATCACCGTGCATTGAGAGTCCGTTGCCGGTAGGACTCAGCAGAGTGTATTCTTCTTGAACTTCAGCACCAATGGCCTGTCAGTTTTTGTTACCTGGTATGTGACCGGATCACTCTGGTCTGCAGGCTTCAGTCTCGTCCAGTGGATCCAGGATCTTCCTTCTAAGGTCTTAAAAGCACAATTACAAAACCAATACATCTGGGAGAGTGCGCAAAGGAATCTGATCAGTTGTAGTCTTCTTCAGTTGGGAAACAGCATAGGCAACCACTCAATCCTAAGAAAGAAAAAAATACAAAAATAGTCCAGATGATGAAGAACGCTATTCCCACTGGTTACTGCCCACCAGTCCCTTGGGTTCTTTGGATCGTCAACTTCAATGGATCTCCTTGGTGAGATTCCAACTTCCACTCCTTTGGGGCTGGCACGGGCCCTTTCACTTGGGGTTTAACTTCCTTCCAGCTCCGGATCAACATCCAATCATCATGGTGGAATTTGTGGACTGGAAACTTCAAAGGTGGTGTTTGGGCTAATAGTCCTTGTTTCCTAAAAACTTTAAAATATCTGGACAGTTTATACACATATTGTTTCAATACTTTGTCTCTGGTTTCCAGGGAATCAATGCATATGCTTCCTGTAGTGAAAACTACTCCAAACAACAGTTCATATGATGATAATCTTTCTAGGTTGGGTAAAACTCTTGACACCACTGTTGCTGTAGCATTACTGCAGAGAAAAGCTTCAACCCACCCTGTGAGGTGGTCCACTATGACCAATAAATATTTTACTCTCCCCACTTTTGGTAATTCTGTAAAATCCACATGAATACATTGAAATGGTCTTAAAGCTGGTGGTCTCCCACCCATCTGTTGTTTCCTGACAGCTTGTTCATTCACCTTTTTACAAATCAAACATTTGTTTATAATTGATGTTACTAAAGGATATATCCCAATACAACCATAGCTTTTTAAAACTTCATCTACAATAGCTTGAATTCCCCAATGACTCCACCCATATTTTGCCAAATGAATGCACTATCCCAAATGCATACAGCACCCCCCCCTTTTTTTTTATTTACGTGCCGCCCTTCTCCGGAGACTCAGGGTTACAATGCGTTAAGCAATAGCCTTCATACTGTTGTATATTTTACAAAGTCAGCTTATTGCCCCCACAAACTGGGTCCTCAATTTACCTACCTTAGAAAGGATGGAAGGCTGAGTCAACCTTGAGCCTGGTGAGATTCGAACTTACTAATTACAGACAGCTGGAGTTAAATTACAATGCATTTGTCTACTGAGCTATCCAGGCTCCCTATCCATAGAGCTTAATTTAGTGCATACAATTCAAAGGTTTGAGCAGACCAATTTCGAGGCAAACCCCTTGTTTCCAGGATCTCTTTAGTGTTTCCTTTTATAATAGCATATCCATTTTTCCGTACTCCCTCCTCCACCCTAGAGGAACTATTTATACAAATTGCTTCTCCTGTCTCCAGGGGGTGTTCCTCCAAATCAGGTCTTTTTTTTTTTGTTTGTAAATGTTAAAGGTGTTCAAGGATCGAGCCCAATAACTCCATTA
This sequence comes from Pituophis catenifer annectens, assembly GCF_029215685.1. Taxonomy (NCBI): domain Eukaryota; kingdom Metazoa; phylum Chordata; class Lepidosauria; order Squamata; family Colubridae; genus Pituophis; species Pituophis catenifer. The sequence goes on along the minus strand of NW_027256885.1, from coordinate 25,841,710 downwards.
CACAGGTAGTCTTTGAATCAGCAATCTTTATTCACAAGTATCTCATTCTTGCAGGTGCAGCTCTGGAACTGGAACTGGACCGCATGGTTGGACCTTAAGTACCCCTGGGGCGGAGCTAAGGTAAGGAGGGGTCAATGGGTTAGGGTGGACCCTGGGAGTCGACCTGTCCAGCCCCCCTGCATCCAGCCCTGGACTTGAGGTCAGGCATTTATATGTGACAAAACCCCCTCTAAATGCCTGATCTGAATGACCATGGATCGTGTGTACATGAGAGGTTGTTTTTGAGAGAATGCCCAGTTTGGATGTTAGGTACGTATGATGTTTATTTTGTAAAGGTTTTGTTAGTATGTCCGCTGTCTGTTCTTCGGTATCACAGTGTATGACCTTTATGAACCCAATGTTTGAAAATTGTCTGACATGTTTGTGTTTTATGTCGATGTGTCTCGACCTCTGGCCTACTGCATCAGCTTTCGATATTTCAATGGCAGCTTTATTGTCCTCGTGGATAGTGATTGGGTAGGTGGGTTCAACCCAAACATTGGTGAGTAGGTCAGACCAGATTGTTGGCGGCTTTGGATAGGCATATGTATTCTGCCTCTGTCGTAGAGGTGGCTACCAGGTTCTGTTTACCTGTGTACCAATGTACTGGGCTGTTGTTGAGGAAGAACATGTAGCCTGATGTGCTCTTCCTACTTTTCACGTCTCCAGCCCAGTCAGCGTCGGCATAGCAAGTTAGTGTGGGTTTTGTGGTTACTTCAGGTTCTAGGGATAGGTAGGCGTCAGCACTATGTTTTAGATACCTCAGTACCCTCTTGATGGCCTCCCAATGGTACACGGTGGGATTGCCTATGTGCCGGGATAATAAGTTAACTGGCAAGGCGATGTCGGGCCTTGTCCAGTTCGCAATGTACAGTAGTGACCCTATGGTGGACCTATAAAGTGTATTGTCCTTGAATGCTTCCGCCTCATTATACATATCCTTTAGAAAGTCTGGTTGCATTGGTGTCTCACAAGTATTGTCAGTCTTCGTGATCTGTACCCCCAAGTACTTGTCAACCTTACCTAAATTTTTTAGCGAGAAGTGTCTCCCTAACTCGTCAGCGAAATCATTACATTTGCTGGCCTGGTCACTGATGTACAATATATCATCCACATATATCAGGACATATTCAATGGAATTGTTTACCTTCTTAATGAAGAAGCAATTGTCCGCTGAGGTAGCTGAGAATCCCATAGATCTCAAGGTTCTAGACAAGCACTCGTACCAACGTTTCCCTGACTGTTTTAGTCCATATAAGCTTCTGTTAAGGACCCAGGTTTCTCCCTTTGTGGTACTTTTGCTGGGTGGTGCCCTCACATAAATCTCCTTATCAAGCTCAGTGTGTAGGTAGGCGGTCTGTACATCAAACTGATGTACTTCTAGGCCTAGTAATGATGCTATCACCAAGGCGCATTTCACGTTCTCAGCTCTGACGGTGGGAGAGTATGTATCTGTGTAGTCCTCTGGGTACTTCTGGGTGAACCCTTGTGCCACTAGTCTGGCCTTGTATAGGACTTTGTTGCCCTCCAATGTCTTAATTTTGTAGACCCACCTGGTGCCTATGGGTGTCTTATCCTTTGGGACTTCAGAAGGGGTGTATACCTTTAGCTCCCTTAGACTACTCATCTCCCGTTCCATAGCCTGTTCCCACTTGGCCCTTTCTTCCTCCAGTAACCTTAACACGTCTTCGTATGTGTTGGGGGTTAGTTGGTTAGTGTGCATAGATAGGACATAATCCTCTAATTTTTTTGGTGCTTTGCCCCTGTTTGCCCTGATTGGTCTGGCTGGCGGTGTCTCAGTGTCATGTAGGTACTTAGCCTCCTTCTCTGTGAGTGAGTCTAGCTTAATGTTGGGGTGGTTCTCATTCCATTCTCTGACCTGTATCTCCCGTCTCTTGAGTTTGTCCTCTCTCTGCTCTATGGTCTCTTCTGTGGTGTGTTCTGTCTCCCCCTGGCTGTCTTTGGGTCCGTCCTTATTGGGGAACACCTCATTGAGGTGTATTTTGAACCAGTTGGTGTTCTCATGGAAAACAGCCGTTCGGGATATTACGAATCTGTTGTTGCTATCTATGAACCTGAATCCCTTTGTCCCCGGTTCATACCCCATAAACCTCAATCTCTTGGATATTTTATTGCCTTTGTGTCGCAATTGCCTGGGGATGTGTACATCAGCTGTAACCCCAAATACATGTAGATGTGCCACCTGTGGCTTCCTCTGGTACATTAACTCATATGGAGTTTTGTTCAGCACGCTGGACCACAGTCTGTTTAATGTATAATTTGAGTATATGAGCGCTTCTGACCAGAAGTGTTGCCCTAACCCTGCATCCTCTAGTGCGCACCTCATCATGGTTTGCAGTGTTCCATTTTTTCATTCTACGACGCCATTCTGAAAGGCGGAGAATGGAGAAGAAGTGTAGTGTAATATCCCGCGTGTTTTCAACCAGTGTGAGAAGTTGCTTGACAGAAATTCAGACCCACGGTCTGTCATTATCTGTTTGATCTTAGCGTTATGCTGTGTTTCTACCCTTGCATAGAATTCTTTGAATTTTTGGAACACTTCATTTTTATGTTTTAGGGTGTATACAAAGCCATAGCGGCTGAAATCGTCAACTATGGTTAGGAAAAACCTTTTTTTGTACTTAATGGAGGGTCTTAGTGGTCCCACTAGGTCCATGTGTATGAGTTGAAAGGTGGAATCGGTGGTGTGTATCGATTTCTTTGGCCTGGGTTTTGTTTTTAGTTTAGAGCATTTGCAAACAGAACATTCGAGATAGTTCTCACAGCTTTTTATTTTTATGCCTTCAGAACATTCCATCATTTTTTGTATAACTGGAAAGCTAATATGCCCTAATTTTCTATGCATTAGGTGCGCACAATTGTCATGTACTAACTTCCCTACTGATGGTTTCTTTTTGCCAGGTGACCCGTGATCTCTTGCTTCGTTGGTTGTGTGTTTGTGGCTAACCTCCTCTACTTCCTTACTGTGGCTTTCTTTGTCTCTGCTATCTGTGGTGTCTGGCTTGGCTCTTAGGTTGGTGTTCACTTTTGGGTGTGTGTCTCTGTCTGGATGAAAGTATGGTAGGCCTCCTCTAACTACTGTCCTACCCACGCTTTTGCCTCCTCTGTTTACGTGTGCTTCCCCTTTTTTGAATGTTACCTCAACGTTGTTGTCCCTGCTCAGCTTCAGGGTGTCAAGAATGTTGTAGGGTATGTTTGGTACTAGTAGTACCCCCTCTATCACTCCTATCCCTGGCACGTATGTGTTCCCCTTCCCTGTCACCTGGACGTTATTTTGGTTGGCCACCTTTATTATGAAATTTTCTTTGGTGAATGAAGTCAGTGAATTTTGGTCGTATGTGGTGTGGTTGGTGGCCCCTGAGTCTAGTAACCATGTGCCCTCTTTCTTGTCCTGATCAGTGTATTGTTCTTGGTCCCCCAGTCCATACAGCAACCCGGTTTGACTCTCCCTGGAGCTATCCCTGTAACCTCTTCTATCTCTGGGGCTGGGGGAATCCCTACGTCTGTGCCTGTTGTCGGGCGAATGCCTGTCAGTGAATCTTGTCCTTTGCTCTGGCCTATCCCTCCGATGTGATCTATCCCTGTCTCTAGAGTTTCTAGGGCAATCCCTCTTATAGTGGTTTTTTGAGCCACATATGAAGCATTCTGTGTTGTTGTGGCTCCTACTCTGTGATTCTACCCTCCTAGTGGGCCTCTGCTCCCTGCAGCTTAGTGAGCGGTCCTTCCTTAGACTATCCTCAGCAATGAGTTTGTTAGTTAGTGTCTCCAGTGTGAGTTTTTCTGAGCTGAGATTGTCTATTTGTGTGATGAATGTGTCCCAGCTGGAATCCAGGGAATTGACAATGATGCTAATCATGGTTCTCTCACTTATAATTTCCCCCCTTTGTGTTAGTTCAGCCCTGGTGGCATTTAATGATAATAAGTGTTCGCTCATGGGGGCTCCTGCCTTGAGTTTGGCTGAATAAAACTCCCTGGAGGTACTTGCTATGCTCTGGCTATAGAACAGGCTGTGCATTTTATGTATTACCTCTGAGGCTGTTAGGTGATGGCTAATGCTAGGGTAAATGCTGGGGGTAATGCTGGCAATTACTATGTAGTATGCCTTGTGATGTGCACAGTCTAAATCAAAAGTCCAGGGTTTTTCTGGGGGATCAGTAACTAGAAACAACAGGTTTTCCCTCAGGAGGATGACTTGGAGTTGTTGGTTCCACTCCAAAAAATTATCCCCATCTAGCCTCAGTTTGGGAAAGTCATTTGGCAAAGTTCCTGAATTGTAAGTTAAATTACTTACATTGTGTCACTGTCCATGGTTTTGGGCATATGGAAACTCGCAATAAGGCAGAGGGATGACTGTTGCGAGTCTGTACTGACTTGCTTCTATGTTCTTGCATTGATTTATCTCTATGTTCCATTCCGTTTCTCTCGTAGGTGGATTCTGCACATGCCCGAACTCCATTCCAGTCCAGCAGCCATGGAGTGAGGAGCTCGTTCCTGTAGCTCCCGGGTGAAGGCCTCATTTGTCCAGATGGGCCTTCAGCTCCTCTTTGGCTGGCCTCGCTTGCTCGAAGGGCCTTCGGATCATCGTCTGGATCCCCGGAAAGCGGTGCGGATCGTCCATGAAGGTTGGAGGTCCTGTTGGGGCCGCGTGTGGTCCTGGATGGCCCGGTCTGGCGCGGAGGCTGTGTCCTGGGGTCGGGCCGAGTCCCCTGCCCGCCGATGGTCCTGTAGGCCTTGGTCCTGGTCACCGGTCGGGTGAGTAGTCCCATCGCCTTCAGTACTCCATCCCTGGTCCTGGTGCTTCCATGGGTGGGCCCCCTGTGAGTTGCGGCTGGTATTGGGCCCACACCGCGGTGGTTGGTCCCTCTGGGTTGGTGTCGGTGCTGGCTCCCCTCGGGTCGGTGGTCCCTCTGGGCCTTCACGTGGAGCCGGAGGATGTGTCTGGTAATCTCATCTTGTCCCCAAGGGCCGCAGTAATTAGTTTTATTGCCCCATCGATCTCGAGCTCGGTAGGCGAGCTCGTGGGTTTTGGTTTTGGGTCACCCCAGTCGTTGTTGTGGTCCTGGGTGGTCGCCTCAGTGTAGGCCCCGATTCCCGCCATGAGATTTAAATCTTGGGAATCCATTGGTGATTGGTTGGCCATCTTTGGTGATGTCACCGTCCAAGATGGCCACCGTGAAAAGGGCGCGAATTCTATTTCGGACTTTTCGGTGGGTCTCTGGTAGGGGCAATCTTTTCTTACCGCGTCTTCGGTGCTGTAGTCTGACTCGCCCTAGTCTTCCTCACTCACCACTTCACAGTCCTCGACCAGGCTCCGAAGTTCCACGATGAGGTCGGTGTTGCTCTGGGCTGAGTCTATGAGTTTTAGAAGTTTTCCTTTTAGGTCGTTCCCCTCGCGTGCTGGGCTTTCGGGTTCTTTTCCTTCCTTGTCGTGTCTGGTTGGGGTGCATGGATTGGAGAGCAGGCCGCTCGCCTCTGGCGTCTCTCCATGCATGGTTCCTGTCGATGGTGGCCGTTCTGCCATTTTCTTGGTGAATGCCCTGGTATTCACCCTGTTCGTTGTGGTCACCTGCTTGGAGTTCCCTGGCATATCCTGGAGTGGTTTTTGGGCCATTTAACCATCCTCTGCTACCATATTGTTAAAGGTGTTCAAGGATCAAGCCCAATAACTCCATTACACAGGTAGTCTTTGAATCAGCAATCTTTATTCACAAGTATCTCATTCTTGCAGGTGCAGCTCTGGAACTGGACCTGGACCGCATGGTTGGACCTTAAGTACCCCTGGGGTGGAGCTAAGGTAAGGAGGGGTCAATGGGTTAGGGTGGACCCTGGGAGTCGACCTGACTTGAGGTCAGGCATTTATATGTGACAGTAAATCAATTACTTCAGTACAATCATGTTCTAATCCAAATTGATCCATTGATCTGGTGTTGGCTAAGAACTGTGCTTGAATCAAATTGTGATCTGTAGTTAAAATCAAGTCTGTCTGCTGCATTAAAATTGTTTCATATTTTGTTTAGAATTCTGGAATCAGTTAACCACCGCCCTGCTTTTTGCTGAAGGATGGTTCTGATTTGATGTGGGGTGCTTACAATAAGGGCTCCCCCAAAAGTCAATTTCCTACTTTCTGAGCCAACACCCCTTCTATCAGGAGTGATTTTCCTACTCCTGTTGGAAGGAAAAAAGAAGCCTTTCCCTTTAAGGATTGTTGAAAGGCAGAGCTTCCCTTTCCTGAATTCAAAACTCCCGGCTGGGAGACCACTTCGAAATGATTGGAAGTCAGCTGCCCGAGAGCAGAATCAACCCACTGTTTCCAGGAAGGCAGGCAAGAAACAAATACAAGCACAACATTCCGAGGCTAGCCTGTCTTAACTGTAAGAGTAACCCCCCCCTTTTTTTTATCCTAAAACATCTTTTGATTTTCTATGTGACCCTTTAAAGTCTTTTGATTTGGTGTGTGAATTCTTTGATTTGTGTGTGTGATTGTTTTATGGTGTTTAAATCCTGTTTTTGTTTGTGATTAGGTTCCTCTGTCCTGGATCTGGCAAATAAGTAATTGTTTTATAGTCCACTCTCTGTTTTTCCTAGCCCTTTGTAGTTGTTCGTTCCCTATAATTATTCAGTTTGCTATTTCTGTGTTTTAGTGAATATCTCTTTTATTTATTTATTTTTTTCTCCTCATGTGTTTAAATTACTTTGGCTTGATTTCTTTTCCTTTTTAGGTGTTTGTTTTTCTTTCCTGTGTCCCACATCTGTTTGGATGTTGCAGGCCCCTGTAATTCTCTTTCTTCCTTTGTTGTGGAAAATAAGGTGGCTTCCGCTTCTTAATGGCCCATTGGTAAAGGTGGGGGCTGAAACTCTGCCTGAGTTTCTGCTTATTTTCTTTAGGGGAATTTCCCTGCTCTTTTAATATTGAGCTTCTCATATCTTCCAACACTCCCTTCACTAATTAAGTGTATTCAAATGCTTTGTCCACTTAATCTGATCTCTGTCAATTAAAAACACCACTTCCTCTTCTTTGGATCGGGCAATCTTTAACACTGTCTTCCCTGCCCATTCCTTTCTTTCTTCCCCGTCCAAAGGTTATACAACATCCATAACCTTCCAAAAACAAATCACATACCTTCTCCCTTCCATCAATTCTACTTTCTCTAACTCCTTCTTCTTATAAAACATTCAATTCCTCCTGATTTCCAAGTCAGCACAAGTCTGTGCAGACCAACTTAAAGGCAACTTTCTGGCTCCCACTAAAACTTCCTCTCTCCCTTCTACTATTGTATATCCCTCTATAAACAAATTAGCTCCTTCTTCGAAAGGAACAACAACTTATGCTGCTAACAAACAAACAAACAAGCAAGCAAATCTGAAATATATTTGGATCAAACTTTAGCATCAGTTCTCTGCCTTTAGTAAAATGCAAGTCAGATTCAAAAAAAATCTTACAAAATCATTTCTTTTATATAGGTTTAATTAAGTGTTTTAAACCTCAAAAATTTCCAGAAGGAAAAAGAAAAGTGAGTACAAAGCAGCAAGCATCTGACCCTGGGCAACAAAAAAACAGATATCCATATCAGCTGCATCACACCCTCTCTCCGCTCATTGTGCTGGAAAATAGGATCAAGCCAAACAATGCCTTCTCAACTGTATCCCCCAGTAGTACAGCTGCAGGAAAAGCACTGCACGATAACCTCTGTGAACACAAAATATCTCATTCCTGCTCCCAATATGCAGCCGTGACTTGTGCTATAGCAGAGCTGCACAATGAAGCCATTCAGACCCCTCAAGTCAACCGGAGGGCACCACACGGCACACCATACCGAACTGTCCTCTCTGACAACTCTCCTAACCCCTCTCTGGAACAAAGAATGAATCAAAAACAGTGAAACTGCAAAGGCAGGTATCAGATATCACCCTTTACCCCGCCTTTCTCATGCTCATTCAGCAGAGAGAGAGAGATGCCCGCAGCCCACCCTTTTCCTGCTTCTCTCCTCCAAAGGAAGGGGGGGGGAGAGGAAAAAAAATGTTTTACAGCAAGCAGCCAAGCCTCACTCCCCCCTTCATTCAGCATTCTTTCAACAACACAACCCTCTGCATTTCTCTCTAATCTCCACAATTCACAGGCATTTTCCACAAATTTCTACTTATTCCACAATAGCAACAACAAAACCTTGCGACTTACAGTTTCTTTATATGAAAGGGAATCAAAGTGCATTCACACCAACTTTTACCCTCAACACACTCACATTCGCGCTGCAATCAAACTGCTTGCGTACACCAATCTCACATGCAAAAATCCCACTTCATGCAAACCAATCATTACAATTATTTCAGTGAGCTTTTTCACAAGCCACTATTATTAGAGGATTTCATCTTCCCTGCAGGTTTGGAAATGATTACATACATACACACGCACACATATCTTCAAACATTTCCAGACCTGTGGAGGTTGTTTTGTTTTAATTTTAACAGAAATCACACCAAATTGATCAAGTCAAATTATCTGAGTCTTCCCATTTAGACAGGCTTTACCTTTTTACTGCCTGCTAAACCCCGGGTGGGAAGAACAGTAAACAATTTCTTCTTTCTTCTTAGTTCTTTCAGAGTTCTCTGGCTTTTTAAGAATGGCAATTTATCAGAATGTTTATAACACTGCAATTAATTCTTTTCTCTTACCACACATAAGATCACACACACAATTTTTTAAAACTTTTATTGCATAAGGTTTTCTTTCTCCCCTTTCTTTAGTTTTCATCAAACAGACCCTAGCAAACTCTGCCTGATACTTGAGTAATCAAGGGGGTCTCTCTTTTAGTCTTCCACTGATCAATACTATTACCACCCACACAATCCCACACAATACTTAATTTCACAATACTTAATTCCTTACTTAAATACTTAATTCCAGAGACTTTAGGACAACGCCTTGTCTCCTAGGGGGGGTGATTAGGCCCCCTCTTCCACCACTAAATTGGTGGGTACTTCTTAACAGAGACTTGAACTCCCTGACTTATACTTACCTGTTTTCCTTCATTTTCTTTTTCTTTTTCTTTGTTGAGGTCTCTGTGTCTGGCTAACCTTTAAGGATCCTTGACTAGTCTGTTCGCCAGCGGGTTCACGGCAGCTCCTCACCGAAAGATTCCGTGGACTTCAATGGAGTCTTTGTGGCCGGCCAGTGGATTTTCCTTGGGGAGGCGTCGGTTCCCGCTGGGGCAGGCTGTCTGGCAGAACAAAAGTTCTTTGTTCCTTAGTCCCATCTGGGGTGCCATAAATGTTGTGGAAAGGAAGGACTGAGCAACATTCCTAGGTCAGCCAGAGACAGTTTTATTGCGCAAGGTTCAGAGCCAGTTTTGTACATGAAGCTTTGAACAAGGAAAGAACCATGATACAACTGGTTTTATACATTTCTAAGACAAAGGATTCAGTGAGATCATACATTTTCCATATATGGTTAATCATGAGATCATACATCCGATTTTCCCTATATGGTTACATACATTGGATAATAAGTTCATCTAATTGCTTAAAGCATTAATCTTAGTTTACAAAATTATCTTAGCCACACAACTTTTCTTAAGTGCTCGGAGTTGCTAATGGGAGAGTTACTACTGTCCTTGGGTAAGTTTATTGGATTAAGTAACTCTTTGTAACATATAGGTCTTTGTGTCATTCATAGTGAGGTCACTCAGATGTTTTCCCATATGGCAGTCCTTTCGTGACATCTAGGTCTCAGAAGATAAATTACCACTTAATGGGATTTAACTGTTTGTTAATGTAACTTCCAACAAGCACTTTCCTCTCTTATAATAATGTGAATAGAGAGGTACTCTCAGAATTCATGTATCTAAGCATGTCTTCCCCTTATAATAATGTGAATAGAGAGGGTCCCCCAGAGTCCATATATCTGACTCTGTATGATTCCTATTTTATTCACATTATTTCTTATTTGCTATATTTACCTCAAAAGGGCCGCCCTACAGCTGATCAGTGTTAAAAGAAAACAAATGAGTAGACCGGTGCCTGCAAAAATAAAAGGGTAGATGTGAGAAATAAAGAAATTAGGATTATTCCTGTAAAAACGTATAGCCTAAGTTACGCCATTTTAAAATCATGTCAAGGCTTTATTTTACTCTGTATAACCTGATTATATAATTTAGCTGACATTTAAGAACATGAGAAAGGAACTGTGTAATTCCTGTGTTCTTGAGAATGTGTTTATCTGGCAGGAAATATGCTTTCAGGTCATCTTGCCCTCATTAAGAAGGGGAAGTACGCATATGCTGATATTACATATTACACGTATAAGCGATATTTTTAAGTAGGGTATTTTTATATATTGGAATTGTGGGGACTTTCCACAAGGGGAAAACATGTGTTTACTTGTTATATAAAGTCTGAAATTGTACTCAAGGGACATGCTTGTATCCTGGCTTGTATCCTGTACGATGTAACCTGAAATTGTATAAAAGACGGTAAGTGAGACACTGTAATTTGCTCTCTCAATTTGAGAGGGACCTTTGCAAAGAAATAAACTTTTTCTTGTCTTGTATTCCAACTCTCTGTCAATTATTTTCCGGGTGACAGGTATTTCCTGTGTATCACAATTGGCGCTGAACAGGGACCTGAGGACCTTTTGTCTGGTGAGCAAATAAATCTAAAAAAGCGCGCTAAACACTGTTTTGGTGTAAGGTTTGTTTTCTTGCCGGACGGGAGCAGCTTCTCTAAAAGCCCTGAGATGGAGACTTGGACGTTAAGACAAGAGACAAGAGGAACGTTCCGGGGGACTGCACTGGGAGTGAGTGAGTATTCTTTCTTCTCTCTGGGGTTATTATTAGGTGTGCTTAGTGTGTGTGGTTTGTGTGTGAAAGTGACAGTATGGGGATTTCTTGCAGTAAACGTGGTAATAATACTAACAATGAAATACCCTCCATCCCTCCGATATCACCCTTAGGGGAGTTGTTAACTCAGTGGACAGAGGACTGGTTGAAGTTTATACCAAACAGTTGGATAAAGTAGCTATGATTAATTATTGTACTAGGGTGTGGCCGAAATTTATTTTGATAAAGCCTAATTATAGGTGGAGTAAGTTTGGGGAGTCTGACCCGTATTGGATTAATGCCTTGAAGAAGGTATTGGAAAGCAAAAAACTTATTTCTCAGTTGCCATATGTTGAACCGTGGTTTCATGTTCAGTGGTTTGACCCTTTTCCCCCTAGAGATTCTAGAGTGTTGTATGGGGACGAGGAAGAAGAGAAAAGGTGGGACCCTTTGGCTTATGCTACTTGCCCACCTTTACCTCCTCCATATAACCAGAATGCTGCTGGGGCAGTGGGTGGCCTAGATGAGGCAGCTGCTGCTGGGAGCAGTGGGGGAGGGCCTTCAGCACCTCGGCAATATCAGCAGTTAAAGAGGGAGTCTGAGGAATTGCCAGTACCGGTAAGACCTCCTTCCCCTCGTAGGACACGTTTACAAACTAAAAGAATGTTGCCTTTAAGGGAGATGCCAAATGGTTTAACTGGTGCAGGTCTCCCAGTTACAACGTTTGTAAATGTGCCTTTAACATCTTCAGATTTGCCTTCCTTGCAAGCGGATCCTATTAAGTTGTCAGAATCGCTAGATCTATTTTTGGGGCCCAATCTGTATACATATGCTGAGTTACAGCATATATTGGGTTATTTGTTCTCCCCTGAGGAGAGGTCACAAATACGGAAAGCGGCTATGGCCTATTGGGATAAGACCCAGGTCGGAGCTGCTCAACCCGTTGCTGCAGAGACTAAGTTTCCATTAGCCGATCCTGGTTGGAATAATAATAATGTAGCTGACCAGGGGCAAATGGAGGACCTGAAGAGAATTATACTTCAGGGAGTTAAGACAGCTGTACCTCAAGGAAAGAATTTAACTAAAGCTTTTGAGGTGGAACAGCTGCGAGATGAAACACCTTCAGTGTTTCTGGAATGTATTAAGGACAATTTAAATAAGTATTCTGGTCTTTCTCCTGAAACACCAGTTTATGAGTCCTTAATGAAAATGCAGTTTGTGACAAAGGCATGGCCAGACATCAAGAAGAAGATACAAAAAATTGATGACTGGGCTGGGTCTGATATTACCGCTCTGTTGAAGGAAGCTCAAAAAGTGTATGTAAATAGAGATGAAGCAAAGACTAGGCAAAAGAGTCAGATGATGGTGTCGGTAATGAAGGCTGCAAATAAGCCAGCAGACAGGAAAGAAATGGTAGGGCGAGGAAGAAGCTTTGTAAAGAATCCTTCCACTGTATTGAAACAGCATCCTGGAGTAGGGAGAGGTTTTCCCCAGTTGAGAAAGCCTGGAGTTAGTGGCCAGGAGAGTAGGAAATGTTTTGCGTGTGGCAAAGATGGACATTTTGCTAGGAATTGTCCAGAGAAGAGGAGGTCCCAGAGGATGGAACCACGCCTCTATACCCTTATGGGAGAAGAGGATGATTAGTGGGGTCAGGGGCTTTTGATAGAGGGATCTGTCAAGTATTTGCAAGCCATTGGCACATATATCATACAGACACTAGTGGAGGCAGAAAGTGCCCCCACCCCTATGTGGAGAGGAGGGGCTTACACTGAGTATAAAACCCCCTCTAACCTTTCCACCAAGCTCTCTTTTACGTTTGTTCTCCATGAGACATGATCTTTGATAGGGGTAGTCACACACGCTGTGTGCCCCCTATCCTAATGGATATTAAGACAGCCTTTGTTAATATGTTTTGTTATATGAATAAATACATTTATCACATTTATTCATGCATCTGCCTTTGGACTCTTCTATGCTCCTGGGTGTTTCTACGATCCCAATTTCCACAGAATGGTAGCAGAGGGAATGGTAGCAGAACTCCACTCCAGGAGCTGTTGAAAAGGCGAGATGCCCTCCAAAATAACCTGTGAGAGAAGCTCCCCTGTTGTGACCAGAGGCCTTCAACGGAGGAGAACTTCACAGCAGCCCCAGTCTGAATCAACAATGGAAAACATTGAAGGGGGTTTCCATCCAGCTACACCTTGGCAGCCAGAGGCCACCCAGATGCAGCAAGAGATCCCAAGGGCCGAGCCAGGCAATGTTGGAGAAGGCTTCTTCAGCACTGACGAAGAGGGGGCAGAAGGACCAGATGAAAGCCTGGACAGGCAAGTGGCTGAGATGTCAGAAGAGGAGTGCCGAGCAGCACTCACCTTCCTCCTGAAGACAAGGGCAGCAGCCAGAAAGAGGCCTGAGGAGGCAGCACCAGAGATGCCTGCCATCCCGGTAAGGACTCCCCTGCCTGATCTCTCCAAGATGGCGCCTGCCGCCAGAGAGACTCCCCCCCACCCAGTTTCCCGCCAAACAAAATGGCCGCCAGGCCACTTCCGGAGGCAACTTCCTCCAAGATGGCTGCTCCCCTGGGCACTTTGCCAGAACCACGAGCCAGGCCATCCCCAGCTCCACAGCCCAGGCCTACAACGCCAGCCAGTCAGTTCAGCATTCCAGCGGCCCAGAGGACCACTCCGAACCCACAAGCCCCTTGCCAGGCCCCGCCTGCCAAGGCAAACATCAAAGAGGCCATAGAGGCCCTGGTCGCTGCCCTGGAACTTATGGAGCAACCACCCACTGGCCGCCCCGAGGTCCCAAACCCAGCTGCCCACTTAAGGAGGGTCCCAAATCCAACCTCCCACCCCCGGAGGAACCCAGATGGACCTGCAGCCTCCCACCCCCCACTGCAGAGGCGCTCACCATTCACTGAATGCTCCACGGAGGCCCAGGCTGAGGCCTCCGCACCTTTCCGGTCCTGCTGGGATGATCCGGAGCTGCAATCCTGCTCCTCTGATGGAGAAGAGGAGATCCAGAGACATTTCCAGGCCTATCCAGCCCATGGACCTCATCTGATGGGCCTCCAGTCTCCAGAAAGATCTCCAGGCCTTCTTCCCACTCCTCCAAGGTTTCCCCGCCACACAGCCGATGTCTGGGCCTATACTGAAGCTCCAGCCAGACCTGACTTCAGAGCTCAGAGAGGGAGATCGGAGCTCCAACAAGAAAAGGCTTTGGAGCATGCTCCATTTCCTGCACGTGCCCAGTTGCTTCAAATTACAGAAGGACTACAAAAAGGAGCCAGACCTAAGCAATCAATCCCAGGCTTAGGGATCCCAATGCCATTCACAACAGGCTCTTTTCAACCATTTGAACAACTCCCCATGCAGTTTAATGGCAATAATTTTGTAACTTTGCCAAATAATTTTAAAAAATTACATTTAAGTGGTCAGAATTTTAAAAAATGGTGTAAAGAGATTCAAATAATTCTCTTAAGAGAAAATACTCTGGACATGATCAAAAGACCACCCCCTTTACCTTGGAGCCCTGAAATTGAGTTCCTGCATAAAAGAGCTTACACAACCCTGTTAAGTTCTATAGACACAGCTCTGTATGCCAGTCTTTCAGACGGCCTCACAGCTCAGAAAGTTTGGACTGCCCTATATAATTTGTTCCATAGTAACAATATGGCTGCAACCAGCAGATTGTCAAGAATTTTCCACAACTATAAACTCAAACCTGGTGTCAAAATGGGGGAACATTTGGCAACGCTTAAAGCCATGAGGGATGAGCTTATACAGAGGGGGGAGCCTGTTTCTGAATCCACTTTAATTAGTGTGATGTTGAACTCCCTAGACAAATCCTGGAGTCCCTTTATTATTTCTCTAGAAGGGGTTTCTAGGGAACAAAGAAATATAGAATACTTTTCTGGCTGCTTTATTGAGGAAGATTTAAGGCGCAGAGATGAGGAACAACAAGAAATGAAGGAGGCATATCACAGGCCTAGGCCTCAGAGGAGGCGCCAGGACACAAGTGAAAGGATTAATACCCTTCCCACCTGCTTTGACTGTGGCATACAAGGTCACTTTAAAAGGGAGTGCCCTCGCTCTAGGGCCAACACGGCTGGACTTAAGCACAATAAAAATAAAAGAGGCCGTGGAAGAGGGGGAGGTGGTCATAAAGGATACCAATTCTGTAGTGTCACTAGTGACAATCACACCTCCCAGGTAAAGGATGCTGAGGGGCTGTGGCTTCTTGATTCAGGTGCATCAACGCATATTTATTTATTTTTTATTTATTTATTTATTAAATTTATATACCGCCCTACTCCCGAAGGACTCAGGGCGGTGAACAGCCATAAAAATAAAACATGGAAATACAAAATTTAAAATAGAGATAAAACAAATTAAATAAATTTGGCTGAACCATATTTAAAACCCCAATAATTTAAAACCAAATTTAAAATTCCCATTTAAAAGCGGAGAAGTTTAGGTCAGGCCGGCTTGCTGGAATAGGAACGTCTTAAGCGTGCGACGGAAGGTACGCAGATCCGGAATCCTCCGTATCTCGGGGGGGAGCTCGTTCCAGATAGTAGGTGCCCCCACAGAGAAGGCTCTCCCCCTGGGGGCCGCCAGTCGACATTGTTTGGCCGACGGCACCCGGAGGAGCCCCTCTCTATGGGAGCGTACTGGTCGGTGGGAGGCTATTGGTGGTAGCAGGCGGTCCCGTAGATAACCAGGTCCTAAGCCATGGAGCGCTCTAAAGGTGATAACCAAAACCTTGAAGCGCACTCGGAAGACCACCGGGAGCCAGTGCAGCTCGCGCAGGAGGGGCGTTACACGGGAGCGCCACGTCGCTCCCATCACCACCCGCGCAGCTGCACTCTGCGCCAGTTGGAGCCTCCGAGTGCTCCTCAAGGGGAGCCCCATGTAGAGAGCGTTACAGTAGTCCAGACGGGAGGTGACGAGGGCATGAGTGACCGTGCGTAACGAGTCCCGATCCAGAAAGGGACGCAACTGGCGGATCAGGCGAACCTGATGAAAAATCCTCCCGGTCACGGCCGTCAAATGCTCTTCTAAAGACAGCCGTGAATCCAGGAGGACACCCAAGTTGCGAGCCCTCTCCGTGGGGGCCAATGCTTCGCCCCCAATAGTCAGCGATGGCACCAGCTGACTATATCGGGACGTCGGAAACCACAGCCACTCGGTCTTGGATGGGTTGAGTCTGAGCCTGTTTCTCCCCATCCAGATCCGTACGGCCTCCAGGCACCGGGACATTACTTCAAGGGCATCGTTGGGGTGGTCTGGGGTGGAGATGTACAGCTGGGTGTCGTCAGCGTACTGATGGTACTCCACCCCGAAACCACGGATGATCTCGCCCAGCGGCTTCACATAAATGTTGAACAAAAGGGGCGAGAGGACCGATCCTTGTGGCACCCCACATATAAGGGGCCTCGGGGTCGACCTCTGCCCCCCTGTCAACACAGACTGCGACCGGTCAGAGAGAAAGGAGGAGAACCACCGCAGTACGGTGCCTCCCACCCCCAACCCTTCCAACCGGTGCAGCATGATACCATGGTCGATGGTATCAAAAGCCGCTGAGAGATCTAATAGGACCAGGACAGAGGAACAACCTCTGTCCCGAGCCCTCCAGAGATCATCCACCAACGCGACCAATGCCGTTTCCGTGCTGTACCCAGGCCTGAAGCCCGACTGGAACGGATCTAGATACGTCGTTTCATCCAGGTACCGGGGAAACTGTCGTGCCACCACACTCTCGACAACCTTCGCAACAAAGCGAAGGTTGGAGACTGGACGATAATTAGCCAATATTGCCGGATCCAGGGAAGGCTTCTTGAGGAGAGGTCTCACCACCGCCTCTTTCAAGGCGGCGGGAAAGACACCCTCACTCAATGAAGCATTTATAATCCCCTGGAGCCAGCCTCGCGTCACCTCCCGGGAAGCCAGCACTAACCAGGAGGGGCACGGGTCCAACAAACATGTGGTCGCATTCAGTCTACCCAGAATCCTGTCCACGTCCTCAGGGGTCACAGAGTCAAACTCATCCCAGATAACATTCTCAGGACCTGCCTCCGTCACCCCCACTGGATCTACCCAGTCGGAGTCCAGATCTTCCCGAATCTGAGTGATTTTGTCATACAGATACTGAACAAAGTCCTCGGCTCTTCCCTCCAAGGGGTCCTCCCTCGCTTCCTGGTGGAGCAGGGAGCGGGTCACCCTAAACAGGGCGGCCGGGCGGTTATCTGATGACGCAATAAGAGCAGCAAGATGAGTACGTTTTGCTGCTTTTATCGCCACTAGGTAATTCTTAATATGAGATCTTACCAGTGTCCGGTCAGATTCAGTGCGACTGGCCCTCCAACTACTCTCTAGGCGTCTTTTCCGGCGCTTCATCTCCCTCAGCTCCTCGGTAAACCAAGGAGCCAGGTGAGATCGGCGCCGGGTCAGAGGCCGCAAAGGCACGACTCGATCCAGAGCTCCAGCGGCCGCCCTATCCCAGGTGGCCACTAAGTCTCCAGTCGAGGCGTGAGCCAGGACCTCAGGCATATAGCCAACACGAAGCAACGATTTAAGGTTTTACACCCACTCAAGTCCTCAGTAAAAGTTGCCACTGGGGACAAGGCAGAGGTAACTGGGGAAGGCGTGATCAATGTGCCTGGTATAGGAGATGTCACAGGGGCACTGTATGTTCCTTCAATCAAGAACAACCTTTTAAGCATCTTAAAATTGACTGAGGATAAAAATGTAAAACTGGTTTTTGAGAAGGGTGGAGGTTATGTTTTCGAAAGTGGGGGTGTTGTTGGCGATATTGTAAAAATCAACAATTTGCCTTATTTTTCCCCAAAAGCAAAGGTCAAAAGGCACAAGAAACCTAACAAGAGGGCTCAGGGAGCTAACGCCCAGATAGAGCAGAAAGCTTCTGTGCCAGCCCCCAGGTTGTCCAAACTCACGGACCCTGGACCTAAAACCAATGAAGCTTTTAAACCAGCTCCTAGGACATCCAAAGCCATTAAGGCTGAGCCCATTAAGGTCACAACTCCTCAGCCAACCCTGAGGAACTCTAAGGTGACCATTAATCCAGTGCCTACTCTCATTACTGAACAGACCAAGGCTTGTAATGGTAAGATACATAAGGTTGACAAAGTATGCATGGGTAAACCTTTACATTTGGATTGTGCTCATATATTACACCGCAGGCTCGGCCATGCCAGCTTCCCGGTTATTAAGAAAATGCAAGATTTTTCTGATGGGCTTAAGATAAAGAATTGTAATACCTATTTGGAATGTGCCATCTGTAGGGCAGCAAAATCTAAAACTGCTGCTATACCTAAGGTCTCTTCCCGTAGTGCAAGGTACCCTTATCAGCTGGTACACATGGATTTGGTTGGTCCTTTTAGACCCTCCCTTGGTAGGGGGCGTTATTTTTTAACGGTAGTAGATGATTACTCTCGTTATGGCCATGTATTTATTTTAAAGGACAAAACTGAAGTCTTTACCAACTTCAAATATCTTTACAACCAGATCCAAACGCAACACAAGGTGTGCATCGCTCAGGTGCAGAGTGATAGGGGGACTGAGTTTACATCCAAGATTTTTGAAAAGGGGATGAAGGAGAGAGGTATCCTCCATTTTAAATCATCCCCTCGAACTCCGTCCAAGAATGGCATGCAGAAAGGAGAAATGGCGTACTGCAGAATGTCATGAACTGCCTACTTGCAGATGCTGACATGAGCCAAGTTTTTTGGGCAGAAGCGGTCAAAATGGCTAATTATCTAGTCAACAGGATGTGGAGTAGTGCCATTAACCAAACCCCATACTTCCTGGTCCATGGAAGGAAACCTAGCCTCTCACACCTGAGAATTTTTGGTTCCTATGCCTGGGTCCATATTCCCAAACACCTCAGAAGAAAGGGGGGCAAGGCATCAAGGAGGCTCAGATTTATAGGTTATGCAACCGGCAGCAAGGCCTCTAGGTTTGTAGACAAAAATAACCTTGTCATTGTCTCTAGATCAGCTTCCTTTGAGGAGGGGTCAAATTGGTCAAAAATTCATTCCAATGAACCCGGTTATTCCCCTATTAGAAGCGACACTGAACAAGCAGCACCACCTGAAGAGGATGAACCAACAAACTCCAAACAACTGACCAGCGAAGATCCGGATGGTGATGAATCCCTACCTGACTCTGACGATTCAGACAAGGAATCCCTGGGTGACTTCACACCTCCTGTCTCACCTAAACGACCATATCTTCGCAGCGCCTGGGACAGAGGCCCGCCCCATTTTGATTGGAAAGATACCTCCGGCAGCTCCAATTCTGACACCGATGCTCCGGATGACGATGATGGCGAGTGGCAATTTCCCAGACGATCAAAACGCTCCAATAAAGGGGTGCCACCCAAAAGGTTGGACATTGGCTGTGTTGCCTCGGTCAACAGCGTTACCATGGCCCCTAAAACGTACTCAGATGTCCTCCAGCTACCCGAGGAAGAACAGCGCAGGTGGAGGGTGGCAATGGAGCGGGAAATGGACAGTCTCAAAAAATTGAAAGTCTTCATCCCCATGGAAGTCCCCAAAAAGAGGAAAGCAATTGGCACCCGTTGGGTCTACAAGGTCAAGCCAATGCCCAACAACAAACTCCTCTATAAGGCCCGGCTGGTAGCACAAGGCTACGCACAGCGCTACTTGCAGGACTTTGATGAAACATACTCCCCCACCGTGAGAGCGGAAAGTGTGAGGGCTGCTTTGGTCACCGCAGCAGCACATGGGGAACACATTTTTCAATTTGATGTGCAAACTGCTTATTTACACGCACATCTAAAACAAGAAATTTACGTCAGAGGTGCCCCCGGATTTCAATGGCAGGAAGGCCACACCTGGCTTCTGAAGAAAAGTTTGTACGGCCTCAAACAATCAGGCAGACTGTGGTACAAATGCCTGACTAAAACTCTCAAATCACTGGGTTTCCATCCATCTCCAGCTGATAAATGTACCTTCACAAGGAATACCAAAGGGGGGCTGGAGAAAGTCTTGGTGTATGTCGATGACCTTTTATATATAGGGCCTGACAAGGGGGGATGTATTATATTTGCCAGGACCCTACAAAAAAAAGTTCACTCTAAAGTCTTTAGGATATGTGGACAAGTACCTAGGCGTACAAATCATCACTACACCAAAAGGTTTTGCTCTCTCCCAAAAGGAAAAGATAGAGGAACTCTTGGTGAAATGTAAAATGGAAGATAGCAAGCCAACGGCTATCCCAATGCAGACCGACTATTATGGATTGGCACACAAGGATAGCCCAGAGTTCCAAAATAATACTCTATTTAGGTCAGTGATCGGCTCATTACTATATATAAGTAACTGGAGCTGTCCAGATATTGCCCTGGTCGTAAACCTGCTATCTAGACAAGTGGAACATCCTACCCAGTTCCACTGGTTGGCCATTAAAAAACTATTAAGGTATCTCAAGACCACAGCAGATTACGTGCTTCGCTTGGAACCTGAGAATAGAGACAAGGCCCAATTAAAATGCTTCGCGGATGCGGACTGGGCCGGAGATACCAAGACATGTAGGAGTACTTCGGGCTTCTTGGTACTATTAAATGAGGCACCCATCCATTGGCATGTGGGGCAACAGAAATTTGTTTCGCGCTCCACCGCTGAGGCCGAATATGCATGCTTATCAGAGGCAGGGAACGATCTGATATGGTTTGATGCCTTAATTTCTAGCATCTGGACACCACCGACTTTGCCCATCCAAATTATAGAAGACAACACCGGGGCCATAGGCATTGCCAAAGCCTATGCGGTGGGAAAAAGGTCCAGACATATTGATATCCGCTATCAAAATGTTAGGCAACTAGTAGAGATGGGGTTTATATCTTTATCACATTGTCAGACCAAATATCAAACAGCTGATATTTTCACAAAACCTCTACCAGCAGATAGGCACAAAGATCTGTGTAAAAAGTTATGTCTCACAGGGTAAAATCTGTTGTGCATTGCATTTGTATGTTTGCATGCCATTGGCTCGCAAGGAGGGGAACTGTCAAGTATTTGCAAGCCATTGGCACATATATCATACAGACACTAGTGGAGGCAGAAAGTGCCCCCACCCCTATGTGGAGAGGAGGGGCTTACACTGAGTATAAAACCCCCTCTAACCTTTCCACCAAGCTCTCTTTTACGTTTGTTCTCCATGAGACATGATCTTTGATAGGGGTAGTCACACACGCTGTGTGCCCCCTATCCTAATGGATATTAAGACAGCCTTTGTTAATATGTTTTGTTATATGAATAAATACATTTATCACATTTATTCATGCATCTGCCTTTGGACTCTTCTATGCTCCTGGGTGTTTCTACGATCCCAATTTCCACAGGATCCCACCAAGAGCCCTTGATAAATTTGTTAGTGGGACCAGAAGAAGAGGAATATGTGTTTTTAATAGACACGGGAGCAACCAGAACTTCTATTTGTAAATTACCTAATGGAGTGCATCAAACAGGTGCAACCATTAAGATAAGGGGTGTTCAAGGAATACCTTTTGAAGTGCCATTATTGAATAATATGACTTTAGGTTGTGGAAAGCGAAAAATTTATCTAGATGTGATATTTGTACCAGAAGCTGGCATTAATTTGCTTGGGAGAGATGCGTTATCACTTCTTGGGTGTGAGTTAAAATTCTCCAGTAATGATTCTATAGTTAATGTGTTGACTGAAGAGCAGGAAAGGAATATTGACCCTATTGTGTGGGAACAGGAAGGTAATAGGGGTGTTCTAGATATCCCCCCATTGAAAGTGACTTTGAAGGAAGGGACAGTTCCTGTGAAGGTTAAGCAGTACAATATTCCTATAGACTTGAGGAGAGAGTTAAAGCCAGTGATTGAGAAGTTGTTAGCTGATGGATTGATTGAGCCTACTATGTCACAATATAATTCACCTATATTACCTGTTAGGAAGCCTGATGGGTCGATTAGAATAGTTAATGATCTGAAACTTCCGGTTTGCTCTCCGTCGCTGCCAGACGGTCCCTTGGGACCGCCAGCCCCATCGCCTGTAAAGAGCTGCCTTTACAACTGAAAGGCGGCTCGAAAAACTCCATTTCCATAAGGAAATGTGAGATAGAGCAGGTGAGGGCAGGTAGAGCTCTCTGCGAAGTCCCCAGAGTTTTTTTTATACTCTTGGGGACGAAGCAGATGAGGGTCCCTATTTCCCTCGCCGCTGCTCCGGGCTTCGGGAGACCTCTGCCTTTTTGCAGAGCCAGGCGACGAGAACAAGCCTTTTAAAGAAAATTAACAGATTGCTCAATTAAAGAGGATGAGATTTGGACCTGGGACCCTAAATTGCAAGTATTCTCATTTACTTTATAAAAGATATTGAAGAAAGGAAAAAAGAAATTTAAAATGGCGACTGCTGAGGCTTGAGAAGGGAGCGTTGAAAGAGAAAGTCCTTCCGTTTCTTTACAAGCCACAAAGTAGCGGAATAAATACTGCTGGCTACAATTGAGAAGAAAAAGTTCTATTTTTATGTTTCCTTTTTCCTGGAGATCTGATACTGATCTTGTTTGGAAAGAAGCTGTCTTTTCTTAAAAAAGAGTTTGTCTGTGTGGAAGAATGGCGTTTAAATTAACAAAGCCAGACAAACAAGCAGCGGGGGGGGGGGATTCCCCCATTCACAAACTACGTGAACAAGTTTTAAACCTACAGACTCAGAAAAATGATTTTAATTTAATTGAATTTCTTTTGGAGGAGATGGTAAGAAGGGATGAGATCGTGAACCAGAATCTTGAAAAATTTAAGCAGGAAATTAAAGAATTGATACAATCAAAGTATGACAATTTGCAACGAAAGATTTCAACAGTGACTAAAGGTTTTTCAGAAATTGTTATAAAGTTGGATACAAATATCAAGTTATTAGAGTCTAAAATGGAGGAAATTGATGATAAGATTTATAATTTGGATAATAAAATACAAAGAATTGAAAATGATTTGATAAATACCCAAGACAATAGCTCAGAAGAAAAAATTAAAATGGAAGCTGATCATAAGACTTGCAATGTAGAAAATATAAAACAACGGATTGAAAAAGAAGTTTTAATGATGCAACACAGGTTCACAGAATTTGCGATTAGAATGAGAGGATTACAGGAAAATAATAGAGTTGATTTAAGGAAAATATCTGCTGAAATTCTGGCTGGGATTTTAAAGGTTCATCCTGAGGAAGTATTTTGCAGGATTGATAGAGTCTACAGAGTAAATTCTTGGATTGCAAAGCAAAGGCAACTGCCTAGAGATGTGGTGATTTATTTCACAGACAAAGAAATAAGAGATAATATTGTGCAAAAATCTTTTAATTCTACTTTACAACTGTTTGGAAGAAAGATTTGGATATATAAAGAGTTACCGCCTAAGATGTTAGCAGATAGAAAGAAATTTGGATTCCTGGTGACTGAGCTTAAAAAACAAAATATTTTATTTAGGTGGGATGTTCCAGTTGGAATAATACTGAGATATCAAGGAGAGAGATACCAATTAAATACTGTTAAAAAAGCGGAAGAATTTTATTATAAGATTTTGAAAATGAGTTTAACATCTTCATGCACAACACAAGATAAGCAGAAGGAGTTGGAAATAATGGAAAAACATCGAGCTATAGAGGTCTTTGCAGATGAATTGCCTTTGGATCCTTTAGATGTCTTAGTTGGACTACCTATAAATAAGAGAGAAGCGGTGTTGGATTCTAAAGTGATGACTCATCAAGTCACAGACAAGCATGGAAATCAATCACTTGATACACAACTTATAGAAAAGAAACATAACCAACAAGATCAAGTTATAGATCAGAACGAAAACCGAACAGTTGATATACAACTCATAGAAAGGAAATTAGGATGGAGGTCAAACCCACAAAAAGTAAAGAAAAAAAGAAATAGATCTCACAAAAACAAAATTTTTTAATCTAGACAACAGTGAAGCCAGTTATCTAAAAGATGATTGAATACATGAAAAGACAGTTGAGGCGAAGTATTGGTTAATATTATCCTGAGGAGAGAGACAGACCTCTGCAATGCCGTATTTTTGGGATGTGAAAAGGGCCTTAAACTGTTGGATTGGAATTATCTATTTTGGATTTTTTGATAAATGTATTACGTTTATGCTGAGTTATATGGCAAGAGAGCTACAATGGGGCACGCAGAAGATCTGGTTATTACCCCATTATGATGGTTGGAATTAATCTTGAAGAAAGCCACTACTACAGATACTATATGGAATACAGTTATAATGTCACTCGGGTGGTTGTTTTTCTCTTTTTTTTATATACATACATACATGAAGATATCTATTACTGATGGGGGCAGATGATAACTGAGGATTCCGAACATTCTGTTGGAATTAGGATGTGATATTACCCTAATATGGGTGATGGAGTCAACAATCCAGTTTAAAGACTTTACAGAAGACATTATATGGAATATAAATTTAAAGTCATTGATTTTATCTATATAAGGGATATTTTTTTTTTATTTTAGCAGGGTGGGCAGAAGAATAAAGATATTAAGAATTGTTTATTTTGTAGGAAAGTGGGTGGAGACAGGTTAGCTTATTAGCTTATTGATTGTTTAGTTTAGTTTAGTTTAGTTTAGTTTAGTTTAAGAAAAGGGAAATCTAAGAGATATATTTATGGGAGTGGAGTAGATTATGAGTTGAATATATGTTAAATTAGGATTTATTATATAGTTTTATAGTCGAAGGCTGCTTTGAAATGTTATATTAATATATACAAAAAATGTTAAATTAGGATTTATTATATAGTTTTAGTGGAAGGTTGTTTTGAAATGTTATATTAATATACATAAAAGGTTTGATTTAAGAGATATGTATGGGGGAGGAGAAAAAGGGCAGATTATTGCTAAAGTTAGAATGTTATTTTGAAATGTATAGTAAAAGGGGGATATAATAATATTATTAGAAAGAAAGGGTCAGTATTTGGGGGATGGAGTAAGGCAATGGTAAAGTATTATATAATCTGTTATGAATTTGGATTTTACTTTGAAGAAGTCACAGGGGGAGGGGTGGTGAGGGGGGTTAGGGAGGAGGGGGGGAGAAAAAAGGGGGGGAAATCTGTATTTGAAAAACTTTTTCAATAAAAAAGAAAGAATAGTTAATGATCTGAGAAAGATAAATTTATTGGTTGCCAATCGACATTCAATTGTAGGAAATCCTTATACGTTGTTAGGGAGAATACCACATAGTCATAAATATTTTAGTGTGATAGATTTGAAGGATGCGTTTTGGACATGTCCTTTAGATGAGGAGTCAAGAGATATTTTTGCTTTTGAATGGGCTGATCCTGATACTCATAGGAACCAGCAATATCGATGGTGTGTTTTGCCACAGGGATTTTCGGAAAGTCCGAATTTGTTTGGACAGATGTTGGAACAGGTGTTGGAAAGATTTTGCATTCCTTCTGGATTGCAGGTGTTACAATATGTAGATGATTTGTTGTTATCTGGAGAGAAGAAGGTTGAGGTTGAAAAAGGAACAAATGCATTGTTGAATTTCCTGGGAAGAAATGGCTTGCGAGTGTCTAAAAGGAAACTTCAATATGTGGAGTTAGAAGTTAAATATTTAGGTCATCTGATAAGCCAGGGAAGTAAACGGATTAATCCTGAGAGAGTAGAAGGAATAATAACTCAGCCTTTGCCAAAAACTAAGAAGGAAGTTAGGAAATTGCTTGGTTTGGTGGGTTATTGTAGATTGTGGATTGATGACTTACAAACAAAGGTTAGGGACGATTTAGAGGATAGTCCACTAGAGGGCGGTATTAACTTATTTATTGATGGTTCTTCTCGAGTTGAGAACGGAAAGAGATTGAACGGCTATGCTGTTGTAAATGGGGATACTTCGGAGATTTTAGAAGCTGGGAAGTTGCCGTCTGAATGGTCAGCACAAACGTGTGAGGTTTTTGCTTTATTGCAAGCTTTGCATTTGTTGGCTAATGAAGTGGGAAATATCTATACAGATTCAAAATACGCTTATGGTATTTTAAATACTTTTGGTAAAATCTGGATGGAGCGGGGATTGATTTCTACTAAGGGAAAAGAACTTAAACAAGTTGATCTCATAACCGCTGTCTTAAAAGCAGCTGAGGGCCCTACTAAGCTTGCTGTTATACATGTTGAAGCACATAAGAAGGGAACTTCGAAATTGATAGTGGGAAATAGGTTGGCAGATGAAGCAGCTAAGGAAGCAGCTTTAGGGGAAGAAGCTATTATGATTTTAGTCCCGGCATTGACTTTTGACGTGACGCCAGTATTTACTAATGATGAAGAACAACAAATGATAAATGAGGGTGTGCGTCAGGTGAATGGTAAATGGATTACTAAGAATGGGGTGCAAGTTTTGAATAAAGCTATGATGAGGAATGTACTTGAACGTGTGCATGAGGGAACTCATTGGGGAACACAAGCTCTTATTGATTTTGTTAAACGTACGTATGTGTGTAGGGGGATGTATACAATAGCTATGCAAATATTACGGAAGTGTATACATTGTGTAAGAATTAATAAAAAGATTATGAGAAAACAACTTATGGGAGGTAGAGAGTTGGCTGTCTGGCCTTTTCAACGAATCCAAGTGGATTATACAGAAATGCCAGCGGTTGGAACTCTTAAATACTTATTAGTTATAGTGGATCATTTAACGGGATGGGTTGAAGCTTTTCCTTGTGCTAGGGCAAATGCTCAAATGACTGTTAAGATTATATTGGAACAATTGATACCACGCTATGGGTTAATTGAATCTATAGATAGTGATAGAGGTACACATTTTACGGCCCAGGTGGTGAAGCAAGTAATGAATCAATTGGGAATTGATTGGCAGCTTCATTTAAGTCATTTAGCTAGTTCCTCTGGACGTGTGGAGAGAGCTAATCAGACTATAAAATCTGCGTTAAAAAAATTAATGCTAGAATTAAAACTGCCTTGGACAAAATGTTTGCCTTTAGGTCTATTGAGGATAAGAACAAGTCCGAGAAAGGATATAGGAATATCTCCATATGAGATGATGTTTGGATTGCCGTATACAGGGAAAGTTGGAATGCCCAGAATAGAATTGAAGGATGTTTTTCTAAGAAAATATATACAAGGACTGTCCCAGTGTTTTTCTTTCCTAAGGTCTAAAGGATTATTGGCGCAGACCCCACCGCTTGACTTCCAAATCCATGAATACAAAAGCGGAGACTGGGTCCTGATCAAAGCACTTAAGGAGAAAAAGTTGCAGCCGGTGTGGGAAGGACCATTCCAAGTTTTGCTGACTACTGAATCGGCTGTGAGGACAAAGGAACGAGGTTGGGTGCATTATTCCAGAGTAAAAGGACCGGTGGCTTCGCCATACGGATGGACGGTTGCTGCGAAATCTACAGATCCTCTTAAATTGACCTTTCGTCGACAACCCTTAGACGATTGATGACCCACGGATGAAAGAAGAGTTTTATGAAGAATTTTGTATTTGGCTAGGAGTGATATTAGTTTTTGTTGTATTTTTGATTGTATTAAGAAAAGATATAATTGACTGGTGTAAATCTATGCTTTGGTATCCAGTGGATGCAGGTTCACCTCGACAGTTTGATACTTTGGTGGTAAGATAATAATATTTTATCTTTTTGGAAGCTACATTGAAGAGGGGGGCTTAGTCCACTAGGAAGATGGGGTATATGGTGTTTCTGTTTATTCTTTTGGAGGTGCAGATAGGGATGGAAAAAGAGATGTTGGATGTGTTACATGATTATCCAATAACATGGCAGCAGTTGTGTTTCCATACTGAACTCGAGCACCAATATTCTTTAATAGAAGCACTGACCCTAATAGAAGGTGCTGAAGAAGCTGATATATGTATAAGATCATCTTTTGTGGATGGTATACCGTTGGGTAGATATGCCAGTTGTAACAATACATATGACATAACCCCTAAATACACGGATTTGTCAGATAGAATGGAGTTTTTATATAATCAATGCACTGATTTATATGGTAATCATACTCCTTCATATAAAATATTCCGTATTTTGGAGGAGGGATTACACTTTCCATATTTTGAAATAAAAGCCCCTTCGAAGTTAATGTTTCTATGTGGAAATTTGGCTTTGCCTAAATTGCCTTATTTCTGGAAGGGAAGATGTGTTGTTGGTTATCTTAAGGCACCTTTACGATATACCAGAAGTATTGCTGAACGGAGAATGAGAGAAGGCAATATATTTCTGGATTTAATAAAGGTAGCTTTAAACAGTACTTCTTTTTGTATCAGGGGTGAGACAACTGTCTCCGATATAATGGCTACATGTTTTGTGGGGGTACCAGTACCGGGAAAGTTTTTATTTGAAGAAGCAAGTATCATAATAGAACCAAATAATTTTAATTTGTCACATGTTATAACATTATTTGGGAGTCCACAAAAGCCAACTAAATGGACTAATCAGAAGAAACTGGTGATTGAAGTTAAAACAATATTACCAGCATATGATTGTGTATTATATAAACATCCTGAGAAACGACCTGAGAAGGTAATATATGTTCCTGTGCCTACTAAAAAGGTTTTTCACTGCTCGGAGACGGAGGAAGTGGAAGCCATAAATCAGGTTCTATATTTGCCTAAGGGTTGGTTTCTCTTTTGTGGATTGTATGCTTATGCATATATTCCGGCATATGCCGTAGGTGGTCCTTGTACTATTGGCCGTTTAACTACTGTTATGGCTGTTGCACATTTCAAAGATATAAACTATAAAACAGAGTTTTTCTATGAAATGATGAATGCAAGTTTGTATCATACTGACCGTGTTCAGAAGAAAGTGATGACTAAGGTGACTACGCATGAAGGTGTTGAAACTGTAGAGGGACATGGAGATGGAGAAATTCCTAGGCCTGAAAAAGAACCTCATTTAATTATATATGCTCCTAAGGATCCTACTAAATGGCATATTACACCAATAGAATCATATGACCATGTTGGAGAAGGAACATATAAGGGGGTTTATAGAGGTAAAAGGGATGCTACACAGTTGGAGTTTGATGCTAACTGTAATGATGAAGTGGTAGTATTAAATAAGGTTCAGGCTGGACTTTTGGCAATGTTTCCATGGATGTCTACACAATATAGCCAGAATCAACTTGGACACCTAGCTTGTGCTTTAGCTAAAAGTATAAATGAAACATTGTCTGCTATTGCTGCATTAGCTGATGAGATGGGAGAAATAAGACAATCATTATTACAAAATAGAGTGGCTATAGATTATATGCTATTAAGAATGGGTCATGG
Organism: Pituophis catenifer annectens; assembly: GCF_029215685.1. Taxonomy (NCBI): domain Eukaryota; kingdom Metazoa; phylum Chordata; class Lepidosauria; order Squamata; family Colubridae; genus Pituophis; species Pituophis catenifer. The sequence continues at coordinate 25,812,523 of NW_027256885.1, read as the reverse complement.
GTGCGAGGAATTCCACGGCCTTTGTTGTTTCAATATATCCGATCAATCTCAATTTATAGAATCTAAGATAAAGACATTACATAATATCACTACACATTTAACACATGTAACTGAAAATACTGCTTTTAGGGGAGTTTGGGATATATTAACCTCATGGTTACCTAACTTTGCATGGTTAAGGGAATTGTTTGTAGGTATATTATTAATTATAGTTATATGTCTTATTTCTTGTCTTTGTATTAAATGCATACCTATTTGCTGTGATTTTTGGAAGTGTTGCTGTCGAATAAAGAAGCGAAAGAAATTGGACGGAGATTCGCATGGTGGCTTAGGGAGAAGAGAAGTTTCTATAATGTTGCAAGATATACATAATTTACAGGAATAAAAAAATAATGAAGAGGAGAAGTGGGGATTGTGAGAAATAAAGAAATTAGGATTATTCCTGTAAAACGTATAGCCTAAGTTACGCCATTTTAAAATCATGTCAAGGCTTTATTTTACTCTGTATAACCTGATTATATTATTATTATTATTTTTTTATTGAAAAAGTTTTCAATTACAAATTTTTCCCCCTTTCCCCCCCCTCCTCCCTAACCCCCCCTCACCCCCCACCCCCCCTGTGACTTCTTCAAAAAAAAAACCTGATACATAACAGATTTTATAATATTTTACCATCCCCTTACTCCCTCCTCCAAATACTGACCCTTACTTCTAATGATATTATTAATATTATTACTTCCCCCTCTTATCATGCACTTCAAAATAACATTCTATTATAACACTATATAATAACTTCTGATTTAACACAGTAATATTATTATAACTCCCAATTTAGCAATAATCTGCCCTTATTTTCCTCCTCCCCCATACTTATGTCTATATATTAATATAACATTTCAAAACAACCTTCCACTTTAGAACTATATAATAAATCCTACTTTAACATTTAATCTTTTGTGTATATTAATATGACATTTCAAAGCAGCCTTCCCCATGAATTCTAGTTTTACATTTGTTCTGCTCTATCCATTTCCTCCACTCCCATAAATATATCTCTTAAGCATCCCTTTTCTTAATCTATACAATCAATACACTAGCCTGTCTCCACCCACTTTCCTACAAAATTACCATACACAACAATTCTTAATATCTTTGTTCTTCTGCCCATCCTACTAGAAAATATTCCCTTATATAGACAAAATCAATGACTTTAAACTTATAATCCATATAATATCTTCTTTGATGTCTTTCCACTGGATTGCTGACGCCATCATCCGTATTAGGGTAACATAACATCCCAGTTGCAACAGAATATTCAAAATCCTCAGTTATCATCTGCCCCCATCAATAATGAATATCTTCATATATATATATAAAAAAGAAAACAACCACCCGAGTGACTTTATAATTGTATTCCATATAATATCTGTAATAGTGGCTTTCTTCAGGATTATTAATTCCCATCGTCATAATGGGGTAACAACCAGATCTTCTGCATGCCCCAACATAACTCTCTTGCCTTATAGCTCAGCATAGATATAATACGTTGATCAATGAAAAGAAAACCAAAAATAGATAATTCCAATCGAACAGTTTAAGGCCCTTTTCACATCCCAAAATTACGGCACTGCAGAAGTCCGTCACTCTCCTCAGGATGATATTAACCACTACTTCGCCTCAACCATCTCCTCAAATATTCAATCATGTATTTTTTAAAAATAACTGGCTTCGCTGTTGCTTAATTTAGAAATTTTTATTTTTGTGAGACCTGTTTCTTTTTTTCCTTTCTTTTTGTGGGTTTAATCTCCATCCTAATTTCCTTTCTGCAGGTTTTATATCAACTGGTCGGTTTTCATTCTGATTTATAACTTGATCTTGTTGGTTTTGCTTTTGTGACTCATATTTCTTTTCTGTAAGTTGTGTATCAATTAGTTGATTTCCATGGTTGTCTGTGACTTGATGAATCATCACGTTAGAATCCGATGCCACTTCTCTCTTATTCATAAATAATCCGGCTGAGGTGTCTGAAGAATCCAAAGGCAATTCATCTACAAAGGCCTCTGTGTCTCGATGTTTTTCCTTTGTTCCTAACTCCTTCTGCTTTTCTTGTGTTGTGCATAAAGATGTTAAGTTCATTTTTAAAATTTTTTGATAAAATTCTTCCGCTTTTTCAACAGTATTTAATTGATATCTTTCTCCTTGATATCTCAATATTATACCAACTGGAGCATTCCATCTGAATAAGATATTTCTTTTTTTAAGCTCAGCCACCAGAAAACCAAATTTCTTTCTTTCCAATGACATCTTAGGTGGTAATTCTTTATATATCCAAATATTTCTTCCAAACAGTTGCAAAGTAGACTTAAAAGATTTCTGCACAATATTATTTCTTATTTCTTTATCTGTAAAATAAATCACCACATCTCTAGGCAATTGCCTTTGCTTTGCAATCCAGGAGTTTATTCTATAGACTCTATCGATCCTACAAAATACCTCCTCAGGTTGAACCTTTAAAATCCCAGCCAGAACTTCAGAAGATATTTTCCTTAAGTCATCTCTGTTATTTTCCTGTAATCCTCTCAATCTAATCGCGTATTCAGTAAAATTATATTGCATCATTAAAACTTCCTTTTCAATCCGTTGTTGTATATTTTCTACATTACAAATCTTTGGATCAACTTCCATTTTTGGTTTTTCTTCTAAACTATTGTCTTGAATGTTTATCAAATCATTTTCAATTTTTTCTATTTTATTTTCCAAATTGTCCTCAATTTCCTCCATTTTAGACTCTAATAAATTAATATTTGTATCCAACCTGGTGATAAATTCTGAGAAACGATTAGCCATTTTTATAATCTTTCGATGCAAGATATCAAACTTTAATTGCACCAATTCTTTAGTTTCCTGCTTAAATTTCTCAAAGTTCTGATTCATAATCTCATCCCTTCTCACAATCTCCTCCAGAAGAAATTCAATTATATTAAAATCAGTTTTCTGAGACTGTAAGTTAAGAACTTGTTCATATAGTTTGTGGAAGGGGGAATCCCCCCCCCACTTGTTTGTCCGGCTTTGTAAGCCTAAACGCCATATTTCCACACAGGCAAACTTTTTTTAAAAAAAAAGAAAAAAAAAGCAAAGCTTCTTTCCAAACGAGATCAATATCAAATCAAGTCTCCAGGAAGGAGAAAACACAAAACACAAAAGTGGAGCTTTTTCTTCAATTGTAGCCAGGAGTATTTATTCCGCTACTTTGTGGCTTAATAAGAAACGGAAGGACTTTCCTTTTTCAGCTTCCCTGCTCAAATTTCGGCAGTCACCATTTTAAAAGTTCTTTTTTACTTTGTTCAATATCCTTTGCAAAATAAGTATAAATACTTGCAGTTTAGGGTCACAGATCCAGGTCCAAATCTCATCCTCTTTGCTTAATCTGTTAGTTATCTTGAAAAGCTTGTTTTCGTAGCCTTGCTCTGCAAAAAAGCAGAGGTCTCCCAACGCCCGGAGCAAACGGCGAGTGATATAGGGAGCCTCATCCGCTCGCCCCCAAGAGTAAACAAAAACTCTGGGGGCTACGCGGAAAGCTCTACCTACACTCACCTGCTCTATCTCACATTTCCTCCTGGAAATGGAGTTTTTCGAGCCGCCTTTCCATTGTAAAGGCGGCTCTTTACAGGCGATGGGGCTGGCGGTCCTGAGGGACCATCTGGTGGCTACGAGAAGCAAACTGGAAGTCTCTACATAGAATTATTGATCATCTTTGGGCAGCTAAATGAACTCAGAGATTCCCCCTTTCAGAGCCCTTCTCAGGATGAGACTTCACTGCTCCCTGACACACTTCACACAAAGGCTGTATAACCTGATTATATAATTTAGCTGACATTTAAGAACATGAGAAAGGAACTGTGTAATTCCTGTGCTCTTGAGAATGTGTTTATCTGGCAGGAAATATGCTTTCAAGTCATCTTGCCCTCATTAAGAAGGGGAAGTACGCATATGCTGATATTACATATTACACGTATAAGCGATATTTTTAAGTAGGGTATTTTTATATATTGGAATTGTGGGGACTTTCCACAAGGGGAAAACATGTGTTTACTTGTTATATAAAGTCTGAAATTGTACTCAAGGGACATGCTTGTATCCTGGCTTGTATCCTGTATGATGTAACCTGAAATTGTATAAAAGACGGTAAGAGAGACACTGTAATTTGCTCTCTCAATTTGAGAGGGACTTTTGCAAAGAAATAAACTTTTTCTTGTCTTGTATTCCAACTCTCTGTCAATTATTTTCCGGGTGACAGGTATTTCCTGTGTATCACAGTAGACCCAGTGGTGGGATTCTACTTCGGTAGAACCGGTTGTTAAGTAGTTAAGTAATTAAGCAGTTTTCCTCTTTACAGGGTTAATCCTGTAAGGATTAATTACAACATTTGGTGTTGTTTCCTAGCCTAATCTTTATTACAGAAACTGCCTCTCCGGCAGTATGCCTAGATTTATTGTCACTTCCGGTTCCGGAGGCTATTTTTTTGCTTGACTTTCTTAAAGGGGAAGGGTTGTTTTAAGCTTTTTACACCCTGTTGGAAGGAAATACTCCCCTGTTGGAGTTCTTCCAGCCAGGGTGCAATGATCAGCACTTTGAAGAAATAATTGAATAATGAAGCAGAAGCTTTTAATGACAAGGAACCAAGATGAGTGACATTCAGCAAGGCTTCTTGGCTAGCTAGAAAGATTGACATTCAAACGTGAGTTTACATACCCTTTCTGACTTTTGGTTTAAAACTGGTTTTTGGTGAAGTTTAATTCTGTGCTTGGTGATGTTTAATCCTGTGTTTAGTGATGAGATAATTTTCCCTATTCAGCTTTGTTTGGAAGGAAAAATGTTAATCTCTGTTCCTGAAAAGATGAAGCTTTGGAAATCTGACTAGTTCTTTGTCTATTTGTTCTGGTAATTGGTTTAACAAGCAACAGATACTCTGTTTGCTCCTTGGCTTCATTCTGGAGAGCTTAAATGACCTCTCTGCTAAAGGGTTTCACTTTATGAGCAAGAGTTG